>NC_090661.1:96541466-97862716 GCF_013368605.1 Nyctibius grandis | reverse complement strand
AATGCATAAAAATTGTTAGTAATCCTCATTTATAGCTAGGAACTAGAAGTACCATCTCAGACATTACTTTACCTATAAAACATGGCTAAAACAGCTATTGACATTCGAGTTTATTGAGTTTAGTGTCTCTCACACACTGTAAAGTATTAGGCTCACTGACCAAGCTTTGATAATCAGTTTGTTTCAGATGAGAAGGGAAAAAAGACAGGAGAAGGGGAGGAAATCATGAAGAACCTCAGTCTGAGATAGTCTCCATTGCTGTAAGTTCAAATGCTCTGCATATTTTCAGAATCCTGAGATTTCCCTAAAAATATCCTCATGTTTGTATTTCTGGGGTTTAGTTAAAAAGAAGAATAATTTTTTAAAAAAAAAGAGGGAGGGATTTCATTGTACTCCTACAGTTTCCACCATATAAAGTAAGTCAGGCTTTTATGGAAAGCTGAGGTCTATTCTGATCTGTTGGGTGGGGGGATAAGCCAAATTTTAATAAGGAAATATGTTGCAAATCAGGGGAAAAAACACGTTGTCCTCAGATTTTTTAGCACATTTTGTTGAGTCACCCTGCCCTAAGCTCCCCAAAAGTAACGATTTCATTTCTATGGATGGAAAGTGCTTTTAAAGGGCCATGTTTTGCTTAAATTACTCAAATGTGTAGTTCTGCTCAGTTCAGTACATTGAACCCCATTGTGAGAGTAAGGTTATCACTATTCAGCCACATGCCTTCACCATGAAAGCAATCCCTCACCTGGGCCTATCTATTTTCCTAAAGTATTTTTAATGATCAGAAGCATGAACCTCTTTCACTGGGTCAGATACATCGCTGGCACTCAGCCATCCTTCACTCAATTTCTCCGTAGCAACTTGAGCAAACTTATTTTGACTCCCATGGACCTGGTACTTTAACATGCTAAGCATCAGCGCTCCAAAAATGGTTAAGACAATAGAATATTTAATGATCATTTTTTTTTGTTTGTTCTTGATCTGAATATCCCTTCTGCTCTATAGTTTAATTAATGATTGTAGGTAAATTAAATAACTTTAAGTGGACAGTTTACAGATGAGGTAGTTTGGTGTGGCAAAGGAAAAATGTAGGACATTCTGAAATATCGAAATAAACGTAAAAACATACCCTTTTAAGATTTCAAATACTTTTCTTCTTTTTTCCCCCATACACCTCAGGATGTATGTCCAGCTGGAGAAAGCCAGGCAAGTGCCATGTGTTTGTAATATACATATAACTGTATTGGCTTTTCTGCTGCTATTGTGGTGTTCTTGGAGATGCTCTGCATAAAATATAAGATTCTATAGAGGAACATAAAGTTTAAATGTAAACTTTGTGGTGAGATCATATTGCCAGGCCAATTTAGATTATCTTTT
The DNA here is from genome assembly GCF_013368605.1 of Nyctibius grandis. NCBI lineage: Eukaryota > Metazoa > Chordata > Aves > Nyctibiiformes > Nyctibiidae > Nyctibius > Nyctibius grandis. The sequence goes on along the minus strand of NC_090661.1, from coordinate 97,861,339 downwards.
CATTTTGATTCTCTGCTTCCATAAGAGCTATCTAGGAAGAACTACTAAATTTTATCCAGTTTTTAAAACTTCACATCATATTTATAGTATTATTACCTTTCCATATATGCTGTTTGGACCAAAAGGCATTATTGTCTTAGTCCAGAGACCAGAGAGAGAAAAATTAAGCACTCACAGCTTCAGAAGGGAATAACCTTTACCGGGTATAAAATGCAGTTATACTGAAGTCAAAAAATCAGGAAGGATTTGCCTCTGGTGAGCGTCTGGCCCTCAACCAGCCTCACTCAGAGCTGTTTACAGAGGCTTAGAGGAATTTCCAGCAGTCTTTTCACACATATATAGTTTGTAATAGTTTGTTGTTTGGGATCCTGGATTGTGTATTCATCAGTTTCCAATGATTTTTGTGACAGTACTTAAAGGACTCATGAGTGATACTCTCCAGGCAACTAAATGAATAGCATATTGCTATGAGCAAAGGTATTTTTACTGTTCTTTTACTGACTTTTATGTTTACTCCACAACTGTGTTATTTAATATGCGGATTCTTTTTCTTATTTTTTTTTTTTAATTGGAATAACTGGTTATGTCAATTATTGAACCCTCCCAAAGGAAGGTGATAATGTGGAGCTTAAGTGGGAGCAGTGTTTTATTTGGTGTTGGAAGTTTTGTCTGCTTGTGATCTACAGGGATTTGCCTATTGTGGACTTTTTCTTTTTTTTTTTTTTTGTCTTTCCATTATTTGACTCATTTCAATGGTGAAGCAATTAATTTTTGTTTGAAAACTTTCCATCAAAATTGTCCCTTTTTTCATTCCCAATATTTTCTAGACACTCAGCCAGTCTGTTTCCTGATTTTTATAGTCTAGTTTATTGCCATTTGACTAAGAATCTTTCATTTTTTTTCTGATGCTTATTGGTCACTGATCATTTTTAATTTATTGCCACTTCCCTGTTTTTTCATCTTATTTGTCGATGTAGTTACAGCTGGAGTTATATGCACACAATCAGTAATGCAGTTAGGGAATACTTTGTCTTTTGGCTAACCAAAAAAGTCCCTTCGAATGATTAATAGATGAAATGTAGAAAGTGTAGCATTTCAAAGTTGCCAAAACTTGTGGAATATTTTACATTTCAGTGGAGTCATCTGTTTAACAGCCCCTGTTTTGTTTTGTGTATTACTCTCCCGTACATATGCTTTTGGTTTTGAATCTTTATTGGTTTTGTCCTTTATTTCCACTCTTTCCTTAGTACAGGCACATAGGAAATAATAACTGAAATAATATTCATAGTTTGGTATATGGTGTGAATAGAAGCAAATACTCTCTGTTTCCATCTGAGAAGCAGACCAGGATAAAAAAAAAAATTAATAAATTTGTATCAGACCTGGTGCAGTGATGTTTAAAGTGGAAGCAGGATCAAGTCTTTATCATTTTTAATAAAAGAAATAGGTTAGGCCTGGGAAGAAAAAAAAATACAACTAGGTGAAATATTCTTGTAGTGAATTATTGTCAAATCCTTGAAGCAGTTTAGTCCATTACATTGTCAGGTAAAGCTCCCCATGGGATTTGAAAGTGTATTTATTTATTTTGTTATTAAGAAATATATTTGGACGTTTAAAAAGTATCGATCAAATTCTTGTTTATGCAAAGTATTAAACTTATACCGTTGGAGCTGGAAGTAAAATACGGTCCATGGTTTGTAAACCCTGAAACGATTTTGGCACTTTGGGAGGAAGTGAAGAACGACTGTTTAAAATCTATTTCCTTTTAGCCTCATCGCTATATGTCATCTGTTAGCAAATATCCACTAGTGCTATTAATAGCTAAGGGAAATATATATTTTAATACTTTGTTTCTAGGGGTGTAAAAATCCACAAAACCAATGCTTTCAGAACTGAAACAGCTGATACAGCTGTAATTAGTGGTTCTGGGTTTTTTAATCCTATTTGAAGGGAAAAAAATATATCCATGTGAAAATATAAGAATACACATAAGAATTAATTGCATCACCTGTATAGTGATATGTCACAAGTCAGTGTACTGATATGGGCAATATCCTTAACTGAACTATGAAAGTATTTAATTAGCTCCAAAACTAGCAAATAAAATTTGCACTCTGTGAGGTAACAAATGCTCATAGTGTCAACAAATGTCAAGAAGAATGGAGGTAGTACCTGAGCGGTGAGATATTGGCTGAACTCCTCATCTCAGCAAGACTTATAAGCCCATTTGTACTTTAAACATAAAAGTGAGGGCCAGGAAGGGGACACTTATATGCTCAGCAAACATCTGCTAAGATGCTTTGCTGACTCAGGGCCTTAAAACTTGCCTCTTCTGCTGCTTAAATCCTGGAGCATTTTTTAACTGATGGCAGGAGTTCTCCTGGCTGCTGGAGACAGAGCAGGGATGCAAGTGAATCATTTATACCGGGGAAAATACAATCTACAGCCAACGCTGTCTTGTTCGGGAACGGCGGCCAGGGCTCGAGGATCAGAAGGCTAGCAGGGAAAGCAGGAAAAGAGGGAGAAAAGATTGCCTCATCCATATTCTCAGAGCAGCTTTATCACTCATTATCTAAGGGAGGAAACCCTTGCTTGGCTCTTGATAACTTTAATCACAGTGTTTCACAGGTGTTTTTCTTGAATCTACAGCCCCTGGATTCATGTGATTATGGGAGACTTCCCAGTTTTATTGAAGTTTAACTTTCTCTGCAACCACCAGAGCTAGAATTTTGGACATTAAAAGCCTCGAACACAGACAAACAAAATAAAAAAGATTCCTGAATTTGTTATTAAAAAAAAAGAATCAAGGGCCTGACTCATAATGTTCACAGTCCAAAGAAGAGGGCTGTCTTTAAACGCATGGTACGCTCTTACTCACCTGACCCAAGAGAGCACAGTCAAAGCCCAAATATGTGAGCTGCAGCAGCCAAGAAATACCAGTTGCAAAAGCATGCAACCCACCTTTGAAATGTCTTCTCTTCCCTGCTCGCCTGCCCTGCTGCCTCTTTTCCTCCTGCCCGGCACTGGCTGAACATCTCTGCACCACAGTGGCCACGTTCCTCCTTTCACCCTGAAAGGCTGAGATATGAAGAGCAAGATGGGTCCTTGGTTCATTTAAGATGACCACAGTGAAATGAAGTTATCCAGAGTTGATGCCTTGCTCCTGCGCCTCTCAATATCTCACTGAACATTTTCCTTTGCTAAGGTGAACAGCAGCTTTCTGCCATGCAACCTGAAGCACATCAAATTGTCTGTCAAATTGTCATGGTGTTTCTCTTCCCCATAACTGCTGTCTTCATCTTAGATTGCAAGCCCCTAGATGTAAGCGCTGTCTGGATGTGAAAGAAGCTCTGAGAACTTTAGAGCACTGGTACTGTAAATAAATTTACATGTGGTGAAAGGAAGAAAGCTTAGTTAAGGTGAGGCTTTTCAAACTTACAAGCTTTGTTGCCAAAAGCATATGCAGGTTGTCTGTGCCTTTTTAGGAAAAAAACCAAACCAAACCAAAACAAAACAAAACCCAAACCAAAAACAACTAAAAAATATAAAACAAACCACTTTAAAAAAAATCTTAACACAGGATCTTATGTCAGCCAACCTCATCCAGAGCTCTGGGTATGGAATGAGGCAGGACAGACCCTGAGCTTTTCAGTGTTTGAAAGCAGGTGTGCATACTTCTAGCTGGCATTTTGGATTTGCTACTCTCTAGAAAAAAAAAAATTCCTATTAAATCCTTTTAAACGTTTCAAAGCAGCTGGGTAGATTTGACCATCTTTCTCAAAACCTCTGCTTTTATTTAAAAAAAAAAAACAACCCAACAACCTGAACTCTCCCAGGCTCCCCAAGGAAATTAACTACAAAAAAACATGCTAATGGAACATTAGAGTTGCTATGTAAAACCATAAAAGTCAGGAAATTCAGAGTTAGGGCTCCCATGGTACCTCTAAGTCTGTCACCTCATGCACATGCACTATGATAGGACCCTCAGAAATGAACAGTTGGGGTAAATGCAAGTATCTTGCTATCTGCTTAGGTATTTTATTTATTCCTAAGGTTGTTTTGTGATGGCAACCTTGCTCGGGCACTGCACTAATGAAAGCGGTGCTCAGCACGGGACCTCGACGACTGAGTGCTCGCAGAACAGTGTCACTGTGTAGGCAGAGGCAGATGGCGATTCAGGGTGCTCATCTAAACTTAAAAGCAGCAGAGATGCATAGATTTGTATTTCTTTTATGTGTAACTTTAGCTTAAGGTTAGTTAATCTCAAGCAGCAGCCATACAAGAGCTGCAGTTTTGTTCAGGCAGGAGATCAAGTTCTTGGTAGAACAAATTTAGAAGGAAAAAAAAAAGGAGAAGAAAAAAGAGGAGGGGGAACTGGGGCAGCTGTGCACGAGCGATGGCAGATACCTTATTCTGTGATTCTGTAAAAATAATATTGTAGCGATAGCATTTATGAGGGGGATTTATAGGACAATTTTGCAGCCCACATGTGTATAGGAGTCACCAAAGCAATTCATATCGAGGAAAGAGGGCAACACATTTCAGCAAAGCAATTTTTAACAAATATCCTTCCCGATATGCAATATATATATTTATATAATCGAAGGTCTGCGCACAATAAACCAAGCAGATCGGTATCTTTCCCAGGTTTTACATTTTGACGCCCTCCTCAGCCCTCAGCACAAACAATGAGCAGCGACTCTATAAGCACAACTGACCAGAAGAATCAAAACAATTCTTGGGAAAAAATTAGGTTATCATTCATTAGCTCTCTATCATTTGGCCACCAGTAGGCTGCAGGATATGAGGGCCATTTAATTAGGCCCTGCACTACTCTCTGGTGTGAAAAAGGCTCTCAAAAGCTTTGATTCCCCACAGCTTCACAGCAGGAAGTTGTTGGCGATAATTGACACAGGATTTCCTTGTTAACCAGCAGCAGACATGCTGGATTAAAGCGACAGAGATCTAGAGAAGAAAGTGAAAAGAGATAAGAAGCTCGGAAAGACTTCTGCTTATTTTGCACTTGAGGATGATGAGCAAATAGCAATAACAAACTGGAGTGCTGCTCCCTGTGAGTAAGGCCTCCACTTATCAGACCCATTTCAGCTTGACTGATCAAAGATTGACTTCCCTTAAAATAACATAGGCCTGGGGTTTGTTAGTTTATTAAGCTGCAGGTTTTATGAATTATCACAGTTTTAAAGATGGATTGCAGTTTATGTGAAGGAGTAGAGGATTATCAGGTTTTCATCTAAACAATTATAAAATATCACAGCTGAAAGCTTGCTTGCAAATGACATAATTTTCTCCTGCAAACTAAACAGGTCATTGCATGCCTTCATGTAAGCATTTCCAGCAAGTGCACAAATACAGTAAAATTAACTCTGCAGCTGAGATGATAGCCCGGTAAAATATGTATTTTAACTTCCAAAGCGCATACAAACCCCACATTCCCTTGTACTGTTCCAAAGGTAATTGTATTTAATTTTTGACCGGGACCTTTTAGGTCTAGTTGTGTTAAAGAAAGGAAAGAGAGAAACAGCCTATTGAAATGTTTCTTAAAATGTGGTCATGATAAATGGTACTGAAACAGATCCACATGAGTATAGTTAAATGAAACGTCCACTTTAGAGCAGAGACAATTATTGGATATCACTTAATAACTTAACCTTACAACAGCACATGTGGCATTAATAAAGAACTGAGAGTAATAAAAGCTACTACTACTACTATGTTCAGTGCATGCAGGCAGACGTGTGTATGTATGGGTAGAAGCTGGGGAAAAACCAGGGCACACGGGGGGCAGAAGGAGGAGGGCAAGGACAGAGGACCAAGGCAGGAGCCAGGCAGGAGATAATACCCTAGAGGTGGTGGTGGACCAGGTGGAAAGGGAGAGGCAGGTGCAATCAGGGATGGAACACTGGCAGGCAGGGTCAGGACCTGTTATTCTGAGCCATATATGTAACTCTTTGCTGGCCATTGGTTATCTGCAAACTCCCTCATCCCAGCAGAGCCCCCTCTCCCTTGAGGCAGCCCAGCAGGGAACTACAGGTGGTCTTGGGCCACCAGGGGCTTTACTGCAAAAAACGAATTAATTCCCAAGGTGTGTTCCCTCTTCCAGGAAGGGGAAGAGATTGTGTGACTACTGCTATGTCCAGGATTCTGCAGCTAAACTGTGCATTCCCTGAAATCTCTACAGGGTAGAGAGATCCAGGAAAAACCTGTCCATATGGGTACATGCTACACTAAAATATCAAGACCCATTCTCTCATCTCTGTTTTTAAGGTCTTGAATAACTCATTTTGACCATTTTAACAGGTTCTGAGGTCAGAAACTTCTGTCCTTGCAACCAAAGCCAGGAGAACAGGAAAACAGACATAAAAACAGTCTCAACAATGTGGGTTTTTTTAAAACCTAGAAGGAAGTCAGTAATGTTCTCTGCAATGAATGTAGCACGTGCACCATGCAGAACTGCTGTGCCTCATGGCAGTCTCAGCACCACTACTTTTAGGTTCACAATTGACTTCAACGCATCTGAGTAATGTCACCATCCCAAATTCACACCAGGAAATTCTCCTGGAAACGTCATCATGACTTACTAGGCACTTCCATACACAGTCTCATAGTCTAATGACTTTCTTAGGAGTTTTTAAGAAGCATTAACCATGAATTATCATTTACTGTACAGCAGCTTGTCCTAGCCTGACCAAATTGGCAAATCATTTTTATGATTGTATCGTCTCCCCCCCCGAAGTTGCCATTCTGCCCAAAGAAGCAATACAAAGCACAGGCAGCCAGCTAAGCACACTGAACATCAGTGAAACTGCTCAGGCTATGATCAGCCTCGGTGTCTTTTTAGTCTTAGCGTTCTTTTTCCATAATCATGAATTATATTTTGCAAAGTGGTGGGCTGTTACGATGTAGATTCTATAATGTAAACTGATGAACTAAAGGCTGCTTATGTTAGACTTAGGTGAGTATTCACCGGAGATGAACTGGAACCAAAGCTCTGGTTATCAACAACCCTATATTTCAGTGGGAGAGGTTGAAAACCAGACCTACACTTGTCTCTGCTTCAAACCGCTGTCATGAACTCCGTTAAAATTTTAGGTGGGAACACCTTAGGCTAGACAGTTAGTTCTGTTCTCCCTTACAGTTCTGTGTATCTATAGCCCTTCAACAATTGAAGTTAAAAGTCTGTATCTTAATTATGTGGTTTGCCATGTCCTTCTTTTGTTTCCTTTCTGACATGCTTTGTAATTCTCCCTATCATGCTTACCTCTCCTTCTTTTAAATTGGTTGCATATGAATTAATTATCACATTCTCCTCTGTATTATCAACATCCTTCTCAGCAAGGACACCCAGCTGGTAAACTACCATGTGTTTTAACCAGGATGATATAGCACTGATTCCAGAGGCACTGGAAAACATAGAAGTTTTTTAAGTTCAGTGGCAGTTTTACATATGGAGAATCTGCTGAAGTAGGTCCAGAGTGAGGTATCTGTTCAAAGACAGGGAGAATTTCTTTCATTGGCAGATAGACGTTTCATATTTAGTCCTGCAGTTCCTTTGCATTTGTATCAAGACAGCTAACATGCACACACAATAACTCGCTTACTATTGCATGATCAAAATAAATAATATTTGTTTTCATTTAACATAATTTCTAGCTTGCAGCAAAACCATTGTCTTAAGCTACTCCCTAAGAGCCTGATACAAATCTCACTGTAACCATTGAGATGCTTCATGTTGACTCAAGTGAGTTGTGTGCCATATTGCTCTGGCCCATCACAAAAAAAAATATCGTCAACAGAAAAAAATGAGGTTCTGGTTCAGTATTTCAGAGGGCTTGAAAAACTTAGTCTTACTCTACACAGAGCAGGGAGAGTTGTTAGTGAACACATGCCGCCATCACAGCATTGGACCTTTGTGAAGGATTAGTACCATAATATATCATGATGTTAGGCATTATTTTTTGTTTTGAAATATAGAATGCCATCATATTTCAAAAAAGCTAATTATGCACATTTTGAAGATAGAAATACAGATTAGTGAGTTTCTTGCTATTTTTAGTATTTATTGCTATCAATAATTCTTGCAATTTTTAATGGTAAAGAACAGAATTGAATTACAACTAAACCTCTTTGAGTTCCTTAGTTCCAGTGTTGAAAGTATTTTTTTCAAGGCTAGGATTACTTCAGTGGACATATAAACAGAATGAAAAACATTTATTTTTTTATATAATATAAACAAAGACTCTATTCTATTTTAGTTTTGACACAGCAAATTGAGATTTGTGGTCAACTAGTAACCAGCTTCACAGACTAATCCATCTTAATGCTAGCAAAAGAGTTTGTTAATTTTCCTGGGGAAAAAGGTTTCTTTAATTCACATATCTACATGTGGTAGATATGATTCTTTCATTTACAATGGCATTTGATAAAATCCTACTTTTATAAATGATGCATCTGCTTTTAATGTCTTAAATCCTGTGATTGAATAGACAAATCTTCCCCCTTGTCTTGGCTTTTTTTAATATTTAAAAGGCCTTAGTGCCTTAAAACATACATCAAGCAACATTGTAATAGAGAAATACACTTTTAAGACAAAGTGACAGATTTACATATCTGTGTGATGTGACTCTCTTGACAACCAATAAATGTATTATATTGATGAAGTGAATATGTCCTCTATCTGGTCATTTTCAACTGGAAACTAATAACCAGCATCACCGTATCAGGCATGCAATAACCTGGGTTAAAACTAGGTTCATCAAATAAATCACTCAGGAATTTTTCTATTTCTTTCCCAAGACACGTTGCACATCTGCTTAGTGAAAGGAGGAAAGAAGCAATATTTCTTTGATCAAAGTCCTTTTTAATATCCTTGTATCTGTCCTTTGGGAATGCTATCTCTGGACTTAGGCCTGGGAGAGATGCTCAGCATCTCCTGAAAGGTGCTAAGCACCCTTTTACTGCCATTGACTGCGGCAAGAATATTCTGTTCCTTGCAAGACAGGGCTGATGCTACATCATTTTCTAATGATCCAGGGAATTACATAAATTCAAGATTTCTGAAAACAAAACACAAGGTGTTTTTAATGAGTCCCAGTTTATATCAACAGCTTTCAGGAGGAAAAAAAAAATTAATTCTTAGGCAGAAAAGTATACTGCATTAAATTTACCCCAAGCCTCTATCTCATAGACATGAAACACCTATGCATATGTAGAGATCTCTAAGAAACACTTTGAAAAGCTACATTGTGCTTTTAACTTTTTATAAAGTCTTATTAATATCATTTAGAGTTGCCATGTGGCTGGCTTCCTGCCTGGCCCCTTTTACTACAGACTTGGCAGTTGTTATCCCGAGCACCGCACATGTGCGGACGAAGCTGAGCGTGGGTAGCAGCCATTTGTCTGAGGCGGCTGGGTTTTGTCGTATTTCAAACTGGCAACCCTAATGCCTGTTCTTACGGGATACAAATCTGGTATGAAATTCCCAGAGTCGAGTCAAAGCCTGGCCTGGAACACGCGAATCATTTTTTTTCACGTGAGAATGGCTGCAGGAGCGTATGGACGTTGAGGGAGTTTTTCATCTGCTTCCACATCTGCTGGAGCCTTGGTGGAGCCACTGAGAGTTGGGGCAGGACTTGAGGATTTGCAGGATCAAGCAGTTAAAATGGACCCTCCTTACACACTTCTGGCTGTGGATATAGGGCTCTTCCTTGATTTGGAGGTAGCAGATATCGACACAGCATCTGTAGCCCAGATTTGCCCTGGTTTCAGGTCAGAAGGATGCTGAAAAGGGGGTGATAACATAGAGAAGGGAAAGTGGCAGCTACATTGCTTTTGTTTATCCTGGAGCTTGCTAGCTGGTAAATGTGGCAGAGAAGGACCTGGAAGTGGCTCAGAGAGCAACCTTGCAGCATCCTGATGTACCCTGGACCCACAGTCCCCTCAGGAGCCTGGACCTCCTCTACCCTTCCATGCTGTACAGAAAAGTCCTGCAGGAAGCACAGATCAAGTCTGCTGGAGACTTCTGAGTTTCTACAATCTATTTTCTGTTTTAAGGTGGGGCAGAACAATATGGACACAAACCAAAAAAAATGTGGATAGGAGGTGGTTTCACACACTTGAGGCCAAATACTAAACTTTTAAGCTGGACCGTATGGGCTTGGTGTCACTTTTCTTGCCTGTTCCCTAGGTGCTACCCAAGAATCAGGTCTCTTATGCAAACTACAGTGAGACACATTACAGGCCTGCTGCTACATTTCTAGGCAGGGCCTGAGACCCTAAAGTCCCCTGCACTTTTCATTATAAAGCACCATTTCCATCAACTGCATGGGCAGGTTTTTTTCCATGTTGCATATCTACCTTGGGCTTGGATTTGTGGATAAGGCTACAGTAGAAAATATTCAACGGGGATTTCTTTCTATAGTAAGGGATGTACCACCTGCAATTTTGTGTAAATCCATGTCCATTCAGCTTTGGCATAGCTGTAAACCTCTTTCCTCTTGCTCACCAGAGCCTTGTTAGGACTTCAGTTTGCACAAACAGTGCTCCCTTCCTATATAGCATCTCGCTTGCAGCTGGACCATGTTATGAAATGAGGAGAGTACTGTAAGGAGAAGGGAAGACATTAGGGGGTAGAGGCAGATAGATCTTTAACCATCTTTCTCCTAGATCCTGCCTTTGTAGGTAGGAATAAATCTGCAGATCTACTCTGCTGGCAACAAATAAGTGGGAAACCCACCTGCTGATGTCTTAGCCCTCTCTAAAGTCTGCGCTATTGACAGGATAACAATTACTAATGCTGTTTATTGTTCTAGTTACAGAATTGACAAAACATATAATCTAAAATAAAAGTAAATCCACTCAGTTTGTATAGTAATAATAATATATATACGATATAAATAATACACAAGAAGCAATGCACTTACAGAAAAAAAAACAGTAATCTATATTTTCACTAAACAGTACTTAAATGGGAACATTTTCATGACAGTACAATTCCCCAAATAAACTGTTAGATAATATATCCAAGGCAAAGCAGACATGCATTCTGTAAATGTGTGTACGACCATGACTTTTTTTGTCTTGTATTTGTATGTGTGTTTCATAACTGTTCACCAGAATATGTACCACTTACAGCACCAATACCCAAGTGTAAGGTGTTCAGGTGAGTTGGTTGAAATAATTTGTGATACCACGTTTATTACCACAAAATGAAATTCAGCGTGGTGGTCACTAGAAGATTTCCACCCCATCTAATATTTAACTGAAGTTAAATCCCAGTGCTACTGATTCCACAGGGCTTCTATCTTTGCTCAGGAGATAAGTGGGATTGAAAAGCTCCTGACAACTTGAAATGGACCCAGCATACTTGGATTAATTCCACTCAAAGATTTTCCTTAACTGGATGTCATACAACTTTTAAGTCGTTTGCTACCAAAAAAGGTGTACAGGATTGCTGAACTAACATGACATTTAAAAGAAAAGGAGAAAAACGTACTTGACCTGGAAACAAAAGCAGGTTGTTTTGGTATCGTGGTGAAAAGTATCCGCATGCATCTGCATAAGTAGGAGAATTCTCTGCTCAGAGCTGTCTTTGAAGAGAATGCACCTGTATGAATGGGTCTAGCATTTCCTTCCACTACAGTGAAGGTTTATATCCTGTGAAGCAGCAGTCCCAGGACTGCACTGCTCTGTTGTTTACATTGTTACTCAGCGTGGAATGGTTAAAAAGGCAAAGCTGGACTAGCTGTCACCAGGCAGGTGGTTTTGGGTGCAGGTAGACAAGGGTGAAGTCACTGTAGGTCTGTATATCTCCCTTCCTCCAGAGCAGGAGTGATGGGAAGGAAAGTTGAATGTGATGGATCCCGGCTCGAGGTCCCCTTCCCCCAAACTTCCTACAGTAGCAAGGAAGAAACAGCGATGGGTGGAAGACATCCCTGAGGAGCAATGGCTCCAAAGGCAATGGTGTGGATGGAGAGTGTGCAGTTTACACATCACCCCACGTTAGACCTGCACATGAAATTACAAATATCATCCTACATACTGAAACTCTGCATTCTGAACCGTGGTTATGTGCGGAGTGAAAAAAGTGAATCTTTGCCTACCTTTTGATAGCAATGTCTCATGACAGAGGCAGCTTTTGTCAGTGCTCCGAGCTTATGTTGTCTTTATTAAAAAATAGTAGTTGTACTAGTAGCTTGCTTTGTTTTTTAACTCCTAAACATGAAAAGCAAATGTGAATCAGCCTCTTTAAATTAAACATGAGAAACAATTACATTTTGACAGTTTAATTGCATTCTTCCTCTGACACGGAATTCTAAACAAGATACCACATGTATTTAGCAGGCTGATTATATTTTTAGATTGTTTTGCAATTAAGAAAGTATCCCTAAAAGAGATAAAATAATTGGTTGACTAAATCACTATTTCTTGAGGGAAAAATATTAAGAAATGAATGTTGAATGGCTATACCCATAATAATTAGCTTTTAAATCACTGCTTAAAGGTTTTAGGTTTTTAGCCTTCAAAACTGTATGTCATTCAATTAGCTGCATATTATTCAAATTTGCTTATATAAAAAAAGAAAAAAAACAACCACTGCCAACAAAACAGCCTTCAGTGTAAATGACAGGATCTCATGACTTTCAATGGTGAAAAAAAACAAGGCACCCAAAATGTCTTTCATTGGGACAGTCCTAGTCCACGTCTCTGATGGGCATTGTGCTATTGATATTGCAAAAAGAGAAAAAGGTACTAACTTATTTCAAAATCACTGACTATTCAAGGACAGTCCAGCTTCCCATGAGTGCTGGATGACCTTTACATTGCTTTTATTATTTTGCACAAAGCTGTTTCCTACTTTTCTAGAGAAAAAATAAAGATTAAATACCGAAAAATTCCATTAGTTTTTCTTATTTTCCTCAACAGTTGAAATTGAGAGGTGGCATCTGAGTTTAAAAAAGACAACACACACTTCCCAGGTTAAAACTACCTTTGGATGACAATTTTCTGAAACTTTATTTTTAAATTAAAAGAATCTAGTTAAAGTATGTAAGTTGGAATCAAACTTTCAATTCTGTTGTTACAAAATTGTGATTTTAATTATCATTTCAATCCACACACATCTCCCAAATGTACTTTTTTTTTATTTTGACAAAATATTTTCATTCAACTTTTCATACTGACAACAAACTAAAAAAAATCTCAACTTCTTCCAGTGAAGTCATTGCAAGTTTTTACTCTGATCATTTTCTATGTGAATATGTGCAAAACCAAGCTAGTGTTCAGAAAAGAGACACAGTAGGCTTATGATTCACAACAAGACCAGATGGAATTTCCTGGAACTTGTTTTTAGGATACCAAATAAAATCATATTTAGAAGAAAGAAAGTGAGAGGCTGAACTGCAGCTGAGTCTGAAGCAACATTGTTAAGGGTTTTCATTAGGAATATAAAGTTTGACCTGCTTGTGATGTTCTTTAAGATACATTGATTTCATACATTTCCTACTGAGGTGCATGCAAAAATATGTGGGTAGCGATGCCAGTAGTTCACAGAGGAATGATTTGTAAGGGGAAAGGAAGGTTAGCCCAAACATATGGGACAAAGTGAAGAAGACATGCTGGTGAGAACCAGAGTGCAACAATGCTGAATGGTCTAATCAGCCGAAATGTTCTCAGGCCCCAGCAGCAGCGCTAGTACAGAGAGGGCCTGCTTCAGCAGGTTTAAGAACAGGATCAGATAGGCAGGGAGAGAGAATTGGGAATGCCCAGTATACACAGCTGGAATAAGCACCCAGACATTTCAACATACAAGTTCACAGCATCACAATTTACCTAGTCTTCTATAAAAGGCCTGAGAATACATCATCCACATTGGTTGTTGAAATAAATGCCTTTAATTATTGTAGTGCAATGTAGTTTTATAAAAGTAACTGGCAAACCTGAAATACAGGGTAATAAGAGATGTTTATTTCATCCACACTCCTGAGTACAAGATCCCAAAGAAACAACAGAATAACAAGATGTACCTCGTCATGTACAGGAGATGATTTCAGAATGGTTTCCACACTAGGGTTTGGAAGGAAATAAGTGGTGGCAAGAAGGTATAGCCATGAACTCTTTGCACCCAGCTTTCCTGAATTGTGAAGATTATGAAGAAAGTCATGACAGAAACCTGAAGGAAAGCTTTATACCTTGTAAATGATGCTGTTTTTTGAACAGTAACTGCACCAGTAAAGAATACTGCTTCCCCACAGACCTTGCCACACTCAAGATGATGCTTCTGTGTTTTACAGGCTGAGAGCTGACCCATCTCCCTTTGAAGTCAATGGCTGTCTCCTGATTGTAAGTTGTCGAAAACACCACCAACATCACAGCAGCTGGAGCTGGAATAGTTACACCCAATGAGCTTTTAGCTACCAGGTTTTTGATAGCAGCTTATCAATAGCTGACAGCTGGTGTATTGATAGAAAGCAGCTGAGGAAAGATAGCTTCTCACATGCCAGCTGCTAGGTGACAGCACAGACATCTAATTCACATGGAGCTATACAGCTAGCAAACCCCAAAGTCATCTCATTTAGCAGTGGCTTAAGTGGCTTGGCTGTCTTGACCATCTCCAGACAGCAAAGCATCAGACAAAATGTTCAGCGCGGTTGGGATGAGATAGTTATGCCAAATATGTAGAAGCTGTGACATGCAGAACTGTTTAAAGGTCAAGTTCCAGCTGTCTCTGGGATACTCAGTGCAATAGATTGATTGATGAACAAATTTGTTTCTAATGACAAATAATCGATGTTCAAAAACCAGATCCCAGCATCTCAAGAGTCCTGTCACCAAGCTTCCTCTATGGAGTGGAGACAGGAAGGCAGCTCAGGTAAGATTTCTGTCTCTGTGCATTGCCTACAGGAACCAGGCTATCAGTTTCTAAACACAGGTGCTTAAGCTAAGGGTCTAAAGCGAGGGGGGATGAGCCTGGGCCCCAGTGGCCACTTGGAGATGCAGGAACAGCAAACTGATGCTTTCATAGACCTGCTCCTTCCTGCTGCAACAATAAAAATGAATTAATTTATGGATCTGTAGCATGTTGCTGAGATTCCTTCCCCAGCTGTCTTAATTCCACATATCTGATCCAATCTAGGTACACTGATGATACTAAGAAAAAGACACGGGGAACCTCTGGTTCAGACTTAGATTTTGGACTTAAACGATAGCCAGTTTTTGGCACAGGGGACAGACTTTAAATGAGCACAAATTGGTGAGCTACAGATTTAGAAAGGGGAAGAAGAATTTAGATTCAGGCCAGACATTTTGGGGGAAACAGACCAAAAGTAATATCTATTCTAAGGAGAAATACTGATAGGCTGTGGAATTACAGGCCAGCTCTTTCTTCTTTTTCCTTACAGTCTGGAGTATGCCTTATAACTCATCATATTTTTGGCTTCTGGCACATATTTTATTAACTTCCATTATATATAGAAACAAAACAGACCACTATTTAAAAAAATGTTGTGAATAAAAAAAAGAAATGTAATGGCGTATTCAAAGAGTAATTAAAGACTCTCATGGAAGTTAAAAGCCAAGAAGAGTATGAGAGACTTTCACACACAAAATATTGCACAAAAATTATATGAACCCATTTGTATCCACATTTGTGAGCCATGTGACGCCCCCTGAGATTTAGTTTGGCTTCTCTGGTTAAAGCATTACAGATACCGAAAACTGAGGACTAAAAATTTGGCTTGCTATCAAACCCAAGCTTCAGTTTAGATGATGCAGGAGAAACTGACAGAATCGGACCTCACTTAACTCACTCCAGTCTGCTCAATTAGTGTCACCATTAGAAAGGACTTCATATGCCAAAACTCTTTAAGCCAAATAGAACCTGATAAAGATGCCTGCAAAGCTAAAAATCTGTACAACTATCGAAGTACTCTGCATAGGCTGAATGCCATAAAGGACGAAAGATGTCCAGGAACACAGGTTTGTTTTTCTTTTCTGTTCTTGCTGTTCCAGAGATGTGGTCTTATCTCAGATACTTGTAAGTGGCATGAAGATCACAAAAAGCATTAGCATGAAATATGCTATAAACTGCCTTGTGATCATGGAGCTAGACTACAGGCAAGGTAAAGCCTGGTAGGTGTTGGTGTTGTTACTCCTGTTACTCTTTCATAGCAAGCATTTTGCTGTACACAAAAAGCCCTATCTGCTCTTCAGTTTAGGTGTAATATAGGCTTAGGATATTCTGGAGGATATGCAAGAGAATCCCCAGT
Organism: Nyctibius grandis; assembly: GCF_013368605.1. Lineage (NCBI taxonomy): Eukaryota > Metazoa > Chordata > Aves > Nyctibiiformes > Nyctibiidae > Nyctibius > Nyctibius grandis. The sequence continues at coordinate 97,845,056 of NC_090661.1, read as the reverse complement.
AATTCTAGCCATGTCCTGTAGAAGAAATCTGCCCAAGGGAAAAGGCCTGGTTTTAGATTGTCACTGTTTCATGAAGGCTAATGAAAAAGATGGAGAGGCTGCTCAGGAGTTTCCTCACTCTATCTGTGCACTGCAGAAATGGGCACCAAAGACTTCTCCTTTGCTCAACAACTGTGGACTGACAGGAAAAAGCTGCAGCTAGAAGAAAATGATCCACCGAAATTACAGGTAGATATTTTTGTAACCATGGCAAAAGCACCCTAAATTAGTTAGGTGGTGAAGAGGAGAATGAGTGCAGGCTAAATGGTTATTAAGTTGAGCTTCCCTGAAAATCACAGTTTATAATTACACCTGAATGAAACTTGCTGTGAAATCTGCAGTGACACTGAACTCAATAACTGATTTCACGATGTGTTGACGTTCAGTTTCCGGGTCAAATTGTCAGCTAATGTAAACAGATGCTATTTCAATGAAGTGAATGGGTCTCTGGCCACTCATCCCTGCTAAAGGTCAGGCCTAATATTTGTTCAAAAAATTTCCAGGTCTTTTAGAAGAACATGCACCTTGTCTCTAACAAGTTTGGCAGATCTACAATTCTGCTGTAAACTCACTGAAAACCTACCCTATTTAATGTGGTTTTCACCTGCAATCTTTTGTACTTTCCAGAATGTTTTTGATTGAGACTTAGGGCTCATTTGAACTTAAGAATCAAAGTGGAAGCTTAAAAGGAGGGGAAACTGCATGAACCGAAAATAAAAATGCAGGTATAACCAGGTATGAATCCGGATCATAACCTCAGACCAGCAAACAGTGAAATGTCGGGAGGCTTCTGACCCCGCGCCGGCAGCAGGACCCGCAGCACCCAAACCCCTCATGCCTTTGCATTGCCAGTAGGTTTTGGGTGTATTGACTAACCTAGTTATTTTTGAAAGATTTTCTCACCTATTTGTTCTCTAGCTCATAGTTACGGGCTGCTGGAGAAGTTATTAAATAATGTGACACAAGATTTTATCTGGATGATGTGGCAAGAAGGCAACTGGTTTTCCTCCTGTCCCTCCCCAGTTCATTCCAGTGCTCAAGATAAAGGACTGGACTCAAACCTGAAAGCATATTACATGAATAAAGGCACAATATAATACCTCATAGAAATAAATTATCTTTTCATATAAAAATCTTCTAAAGCCCATTTCCAGAAGAGTAATAGAGCTGCCAGTCCAACACCTGCAGGGTTGGAAATAATTTACTTAGCCTCGCTGACTTTTAGGCAGGTTCTTCGTTTGACGAATGGCCCAATTAAACATCTGTTAATCACGACGTTATCATCTCGTCTGGAGGTGGAATGCCTACTTCTCCTACCCTATCTTTTGGCAAGATCACATCAGATAGCCCCCCGATCTGCAAGGCGAGATGCCTCTCAGGGCTCGAAGGAGCAGAGCTCGGGGCCGCCCGCCCCGAGGACGCGACTGGGAGGCCTGTGCCTTGCGCGGCCCTCCCTCCCCCTCGCACAACCTCCCCGTAACCTTGGGCTCCTGAACCCTCGTGTACGTTTTAGGCCTTGATAATAAAGCAACATCTGCAAACTTACAAGTGCTTTACTCGAGTTAATTGAGTAAATTGAAGCAAGATGCGGTGCAGGGGTGATCTATGATCCCAGGTTGCGGGCCTAGAAGGGAGACAACAGATTTACTGCAAAGACAGTGGGCGGCCTTTTGTTCAGGCCCTGGTTCACGGGAAGTTTGAGGTCATGAGGGATTAAAATATCTTCAGAAACAAATGGAATAATTTGGCTGAAATATAACGCACACAGTGCCAGCTCATGCCAGGAAACTAGGGGTGATTTATGTGCCTTCAATCCAACACATTTTTCTGATATCTGCCCCATTAGGTTGAATTTATAGATTATTGGGAGAATATGTATCCTCGTCTCTCCTTTTCTGACATGTTTGTACTCTGGGGACCAGTTCCAAGTATTGAAAAATAAATAAAACGGCACATTACCTTGCGTTTGCAAGGGTGAAGGCCCGATCCATTTAAACCTCAGGGAAAAATAAAAAAAAACACAGAAGAATAAAAAGCAACAAACCAAAACAAAATCCCAGCCTCCCATTTACTACGCTTGTTTGGGAATTACTTATTAAAAAAGACATTAAACAGGTAATGCTCCTTCTCCTATAATCTGTACAAGTCATTAAGTTTAAGCACAATTCGCCACCTTGAAGCAATTGGATACATTGTAATTTGTTTTATGGTCTCGCAGATGCAAGGTATTTGCCGAGCTATAAATACATAAAAGTGGTTTATACGAGCAGCCCGTACCCCGCGTGAGTTAGGAAAGGAGAACCTCTCCTGGTTTCCCTATTCGCATGCACACACACGCACGCACACACTCATGCACTGTATCTGTTTATATTATTTTTTTTAAAGCCTGGCTCACTTTTAGTGGGATATATTGTCCCTTTTGTAGTTTCTCTGCTGCTTTATTAAATCCCAAATTCCTTACAAAACTGTACAATTTTAATAACACAAATCCATGCAGGTCATAAAGCTGTCGAAATGTACATAGCACCAGCCGTGATCAGCTGCAGTGATATCATCAACCCTGATTAGCTAGAGCCGGTCACACGACAAGGTTTTATTACAAGTGTCATTTACATTTTTGACAGTTTTACAAGGCTTAATGGCTTTGTATTAAATACATTGTGTTTCAAGGAAACTGACAGTTTAGGGTATCTTGTAAATACAATGCTGTGGCATTTCCTCAGAAGCAATACTCAGGAAAATGAAACATCTAGTATTCCTATTGTAAACAGGGACATTTTACCAAAAAAAAAAGTTCCCCCCAGCCAAAGTTTAAGTCCAAGAATCAGAAAAAGCTAAGAAATACTTCCTTTTGTGAAGAGAGATTTTTTTTTATATCAAGGTACATATGTCTTGTAATATACTGAAACTTTTTCATAGCAAAAGCATTAGCAATCACTGAAAAACCTAAGGCAAGTTCCCTACAAAATTAATGGGAAAATGCTCTTTGCAAAAGTTTCCTACAAAAACCCGATTTATTGTTTGATTTTCTTACAAACAAAAAACACTGCCTGAGGGCATTAAAATATTTCTAAACTTCTTTACCAGGTTGGTATCTATTTTTATTCTCACAAAGAAACCTTGCCTAAACTGGTCATTTCTCACATGATTTTAATCAGAAAAGAGGATGAAATTGGCAATGTTACCTCTATTTCTACTTGGACTTTGGGATTCATTTGGGCTTAAACTAAAGATGTTCAGAAGTAAACCTCCTGTACTTTTGAACAGCGGTAAATCAAAATCCAAATCTGAATCTGTGCTTTTTGATATGGCCCAGTTATTTCAGAAATTAAAATGAATCTCCCAACCTGAAAACCACTTTGACTTGAAACAAATAGGCATTTTCACAACAAAATCCAAAGCAGACTGGCCATTTAAGTCCTGTGCATCAAATCTAAGCTTTCCCCCACAGAGCTTACTATCTACTTACGCATGTAATATCTACTTACTATCTACTATCTACTTACGCATGTAATAGTTCTCCAACTGATTAAATTTGTGCAACCTATTATTTACTATATGAATTAGGTTCTTATTCCCAGATGCTTTTCATTCACTGCTGTTCCTGTGACAATTTCTCAACAACATGGCACTAATATCCCTTATCATTTAACACACAGGTTTTATTATTTTGATTATATGAACATAATAAAAATAGTACAGTTTCTTTATGTTACAGTCTTTTCTTTATGTGATGACCAGTATGAATTTACTCACACCAGTAAAAATTCTACTATTACCAGTGGAAGGAAGACTTTTGCTGATAAGGCTGAAGACACACTAGAGATTAACTACTTAGGTTAAAAAAATGAACAGTGGCAAAACAGTACTCCCAAATGAAATTGTAACACCAGCACAAAAAATTATTTTACCCTGGGCCTTAAAAGTTAAAAGGCTGACGTTGCTTCTTTCTCCATCTTGATCTGAGTAAAACGTTAAAGCTACTCCAATATTTCTTAAGTGTATAGTCCCTTAAAGTCTTAATTCATTAAGAAAAAATAATTCAATATATGACAACTTATCATCTTTGCTGATATCAAGGAGCAGTGAGGGAGCTGCCATCTTGTTTTGCCACATACACACACATTAAAGTTTAGGTAGTTTCTAGAGATGACTCCAGCATGTCCCTGCATTATTTACCATAGGCTTTTCAACCACCATACTGATTACTTAAAAGAGGGTCAGCCATTTAATTCACCCTAATTCTATGTACGTTATTTCAGTGGTGTCTGTAGCCCATATGCAGGCGATCTACTGAACAGATAGTTCCCAACACAGAAGTCCTACAATGTCCATAAAAATTATCCCCAAATTCTGTAGAAGTACAAGAGGGAGACAGATATTTGGGATAAATCATGGTGGAGTACTTTTAGTAAAATAAATATGTCATCGCTTGCCCAGCGGAACTTTCAGGATGTTGTGTCTCCTGTTCCTTCCTTCCAGACAGTGCTTCCTCCTAGAAGCAATCACAGAAAGGAAAGGCTGAATGTAATTTATGTTATTCTCAAAGGCTCTCTCCTTGTGTCACACACTCCATGGAGCCCGCTACCAGTCATCCACTTCCCAAGGCATCTTCTCCCTAGCCGGTTTCTGGCCAGCCACACATAGTTAAGGGGCATTCACCCTTCCAATTTGTCACTGAATCCATTGTTGGTGCTGTAAAAGTCACTTTGACCTAATAACAATGATTTTCTCAATGTAGACCTGCCCACTGTGGAGAAGTTACTGGCATAGGTTCTTCCAGCCCTATGCCTATGGTAGCTCCATCACTTTTAGGTTGGTGAAAGGGAATGGAGCAGCCAGACCCTAAACCCTGTTGGGTGGCATACAGGATGCAGAGGAACCATTTGCAGGAGCATGTTGCTCTTCTCCCCACTCCCACCTCCTCTGCCAGCACGTTGCCATTGTGGCTGAGGAACACTACACGTGGGTTGCCCCCCCAAGCAGATAGTCTTTACTCCTGCCCATGGCTGCACAACCCAGAGCCAGTGTCCGTGGCCTCCACTGCCTCAGCAGCAGGTTGTGGATGGGCTGTTCTGTATTAAAGTTTGGAAATGCAAGTGAAAGCACATGTGAGACCTGCTGAACAGAACAGCAGAACCGGAGACTTAGCTGTATGCCAGAAGCCACAACCAGATAGAAATCACAGGTTAGTCAGGAAATTACTTGCATTTAATTTGGGGCCATGTCTCCTGGGAGGAGGCTGGCCTTTTCCTGTTGTGCAGTGATGTTGCCCCTGGGTATAATTTGCCTTTTTCATAAGCAAGGGTGCTATCTCCTCCTTCCTCAAAGAGAGACCTTTCAAAGCCAGCTGAGGAGAATCAAGTGTGGCACATTAGCAACAGGACAATGGCAAAGTCATTATAAATTGACTTCCTTACTGTGAGCTTCAGTAATCTGGATGTATTACTAGCATGATTCTGCAATAAAACTGAAGCAGCTAGTTCCTCCACTTGAATTAAAAACACCCTCTGCCTACTACTTCAGAGAGGTAAGCCGTGCTCCCATCCTCTGGGGATGAAGTGAGGTGCCCGGCAGATAAGTATTCTGCTCCTTATGCAGGTGCCCAAGGGAGGAATCCTTTCCAAGCAGGTGTGGACGTGGCCACAGCATGTAGACTGCTCTGCAAGTCTCACAAGAAGAAGCAGCAGACTCTGTCTTCCTTCCTCCCATCTCCACGTCCCCGGTGTGTTGCAGTAAGTGATGGCGGTACAACAGCCATGTCACTGCATTTCCCTCCTCCCAGAAGGAGCCGGCCTCAGCAATTAAAGAGGTCACCTCTGACAGCTGTAATTAAGAGCTGGAGCAAAAGTTGATGCCCTGCACTGGCTCCCAAGTTTCCCAAGTGCCTGCAGCCTGAGTAGTTAGACACATGCCGACTGCGGTCAGTGAGGTTGCTTGTGCCAGTGACTCCTTAGCAGAACCAGGGCTGGGGAAGCCATCTTAAAATGGCTAGGATGCTGTAAGGTAAAGCATCTGCCAATTTTTACCCTTGTTTTTTTTTCTTCTCACTTTCCACGCAAACAATGGCAACTTTTACAAGCATGTGCCTGCCATAAAATGAGGACTCACTGTAAAAATAATGTTTCATTCAGAGTACATAGGTTTTTAAAAGTGCGTTTTCTGCAGGGCAAGGTTTTTTAACAGTTCTTGGCTCATGCTTCAGGAGAATTCATTAAAATGTTACTCTGGATCAAATGAACAAATTCTTAATATAGTTATGAGCTCTCCCTCCTTGTTAACTTAAATTTAAAAATTAATGGCTGTGCTCAAGTATAATTGCTATTCCTTTTCAAGATGTTTTGCTACTACATCTGTATTCTCTGTACGATTTGTTATGACCAATTATTCAGTGTCAGCAGCTTCATATTTTGCAGCCTTTTGGCAATTAAAGACTCTGAGTGTCCCTTGCACAGAACATCACTCCTTTACATCAGCTGTGTATGAGGTACATGCAGAGTGCACTTGCTGGAAACAGCCAAATCTCAAAGGTCTGATGCTAATACCTCCCTCTCCATAAATTGTTTTAAGACTCCACATGATCATCACATTACCAACATATCAGCAGAATTAGTCACACAGGCCTCCAAAATTAGTGGCTTCCATCACATCTGCAATGTTTATTTTTATTTAAGCTTGCCCATAGCACTGATTGCAGGCACCAGCTCTTTCCATTTTGCACAACCTGAGCTATCCAGCAGCTCAGCCTCAAGGACACAGCATGTCTACCCCAAAACATCAGCATTCCTCTGTTCCCAGGACTTGTCAGAGCATCAGTAAATAGCAAACTAATGAAATAAATGAAACAGAAACAAACAAAACAAACCCACTGGTGCAGGAACTGCAGCCTGGCCTGCCTTGAAGGGGTTAATGAATTCCAGTTTGGTATAAGTTTGGATGACTAAGACTTTCCCATGGCAATAAAAGTTCATATTAAACTCAACTGGTCTTGGCTCCTCAGGCCTCACACAATCTCTTTTTCAAGCAAAACTACGGGATGCTGGTGGGAGTTTTGCCACTGAGAGGGGGTAAGGAGAACCCTTGATGGCTGCCACCCCACCTTGGGGACAGGGTTCCCTGCCAGAACCAGCTGCAGGATCAGGCCTACCTTGGGTCTCCAGGACTGGGCTCAGGTACCTTGAGCCAGATAGGCTGGGAACAAAAATGTGCTCCTTCTTGTATTTCATAAGTTGTGTTTTTTGCATATGCTTAAGAAAATCTATTTACAATATTAAAACAATGTAGACCATAAAAATTCAGTGGGCTACCAAAAGATTTAGTTAAGCCCTCATCTAATTAAAAATATCCCATTAGCTGTGAATCTGTGGGGGGCAATTTAAAATAATTCTGGAAAGTAGTGTTTCCTGGGGTTATAATGTGGAGTTTTTATTTTCTTTTTCTTTTTTCCATTACCATTTCTTTTCTTTCTTGGCTTTGTTTTGTTTAAAGGGTGAATTAACATCTGACTGCAGGCTTCAGCATCGTCTTGCTTTTAATACTGTATACTGTCACTGCTATTAAAAAGGAAAAAAAAAGATTCCGATGTTTTTTTATTTTCCCCCTTTGTCTACAATGTGTGTAAAGAAAAGTGACCGAAAGGAGAGGTTAAGAATAGTTCCTTTTTTCAAATCTGTGTTGATTGAATTAAAATGTTTGAATTTTATTGAACAGGGAAAAAGAGATTTTTAAAAGCCTATCTGTAGCCCCCTATAAAAGCATTTTTTTTAATAAAACTTCTGTTTGAAAAGTATGTTATTAGCAGTATATCCTGTGCTGCATATTAATAAAACAATGGAATTTTGTATTTCTTTTTCTCATAAATTACATAATTCAAACCTTAAAACACCTTTAATGAACACTGACTCGGCATGTGGCACTTAATAAAACTGGGCTAAACTCGTTTTCTGCCTGACAGGCTACCAGTGGAGAATGTGCCCTACAAGTAAATGATTAAGAGGCAGAAATCTTTTCTGGACTACTATTAAACACTTCAAAGATTTTCAAAGTCAGATAAAATGAAAAGCAAATGTGTTTCACTGCCTCTCAAATACCTCAAATGTTTTAGCAGGTGCAAGCAATGAAACCTTCTGTAGTGACAGCACTTTAGGGTCTGCAAAGTGCACCCTATTGAATTATGGGAAAGCAGGGCTTCATAAAAATTCATGATTTCAGATGAGGGGAGATGCGTGTCCTTAATACCCATCTACATATGTAGCACAGAAGGAGAGTCCCGTTGTGTCTCCTGGTGTCACAGGCTTGTCTTAACCCTTGCTCGAATTGCTGGACTGTTTAATGTTGTGTTTCATAGCCTTTAACCTTGCAAGCTTTTCCTTTATTGTAATGCATCCACAGAAGAGCAGGCAGATAGTCTGTCCTCCGTGTTGTTTGGGCCCCAGCAGATATCACAGTCTGGGAGAGGAAAGTCCAGCCAACTGGCAAGAGCAGTCCCTGGGAACCAGGCTGACCTGGGTGCGTGTCCTTACAGCAAGGCACAAGTAACTCTTGTGTAGCTTTAGCTGCATTGTTCAGCCTCCTCATGCCTCAGTTTCCCCCATGCGCTGTGTGAGCAATGTTACTTCTTGCCTCATGGGGTGTTACATGCATTTAATGCCATGAAGCCTGTATGTATTAAGGAAACAGAGTTGATAGTCTGGCTGGATTTCTAAATGGCACTTGCAGACTAAGACGACTGAGGAAATTTCTTTAGTATTAATTTCTCTGGCATATAAAGGAAAGTCTACACATATTAAATAGTTGTAGCTGCTTTGAACTTTCTCTTCTAGAAAACTGTAAATGAAAGTAGAGCTTATAAAAGCAAAGATAGGTACCATCTGGGCAGGTGCTGGTAACTGCTCTCAGGCTCTGCCAATTTACCAGACCATATACCTCAATCTCGGTCTGTAACTACTTGAATTTGGATTCAGGAGGATTTTATCAGATGGTTGCGTGGTTTTTGAGAGTCAGACCAATAGTCTCTTTCTTGTGCAAGTTTGTTACTCTTCCTTTAATCGTGCTTTATTTTAACATTTAACTGACAAATAGTTTGTTGAGGATTAATAAATGACTAACACAAGCTAAACATGCTACAGACCAGAATGGGCTGTGCATCAACGGAGAAAAAGCAGGAGAAAGTGCCAGGATGGTTTTAAGCAAACTATTGTTGAATTCTGCAATGATTCTGCATTTATTAGAAAATATATTAGTCAGGAATTAATTGTTTATACATTCTCTTTAAATGCAATGTAAATATGTTGTATTTATTGCATCCTAGATGGGATTGTGTAGCTGGAAAGATGGATCACTCTTTCCCATGCTGCTGAGGGTATTTCCCTGCCTTCATCTCCAGCCACCCCATGCCAAGCCCGGCTTCACAGTGTCTATCCTGCCCCAAACAGGCTCTGTGGAGGTGGTTGCACACCTGCCTACCACATCCCAGGGTCTTAGTGATGAAAAGCCTGAGTGCATTCACTAACCCCATAATAAACCCAAACCCTGTGCATTGTACTTAGGAAACAGAGCTGTTGCAAACAAAATACTGCACAGAAAAGGGGACCTGCAGTAAGTGCCACTATAAGAGGGGAAGATCACAGATTTAATAAAATCTCATTATCCCACCACTCAGCATCTGTGGGATCTATTTACCTTTGTGTCAAAGTGCTAAGTGAAGTGTCCAGCATAAACTCCCTGATGAATAATAACATGCATGATTAACTTTAAAACCCCACTAACATAACTACATGCAAAGAACTACACTTACGTAGTGTTATAGTGGAAATTTTTACATGACCAGCAGCTTGGCATTCAGTGCTATGTTTCCCACAGCAGCTGCAGCTTCACCCTTTCACACCAATATATGGCTTCCTATGGATAGATGGAGTGATAGTAATTCTTCTGTTAGGATGTCTGTGGACGTGTAGATGGGAGGATGTGCAGTGAAATCACGTTGCGAGCACAAATGTATTTAGTTGTGCAATAATAGAACCACACGAATGGTCCCACATTAAAATAAATTCACAGAGCCTGACATTAGGGAAGCTGAGAACAAATGTTTTGCCATGTAATCCATAAAGAAAATTCATATAATATATAAAATAATCCAGATCTACTGAAAATATTTATGGGCCAGCCATCCAGCTGGTGTAAATCAGCATAACTCCACTGAAGTCAATGGAGCAACACCGGTTTTAGGCATATGAAGATTTGGCACCCAAGTAATTTGGATTTTCAGCAAGAAAACCCAGAGCTACTTCTCCTGTGGATTTGATGATTGAACCTCTGCTTAAAAGGTTGTGTTTTGAAATTCTGAATCAAGAAAATCGTATATTACATTTTGGGTTTTGAACAGCTTTGCTGGCTGTGGAAACGTTTAATTCATCACAGTTGGCACCGAGTATTATCTGAGATAGTGTAATGGAAACTTCTAGGGATTGATGAGGTTTTTAACATTTTACATGTGTATTTACCCTTTCTGGTTTTTAATACATGAACAGAATTTTAGGGCATTGGACTCTGATCCGTATTCCATTACATCCAGGAACAGTCTTTTCATTGGCATCCAAGAGCTCTGGGTCATTCTCTTGGTCAGCCAGACACTTCTAAGCTGTACATATATGTATATCTCATGTATTGTCTATATTTATTTTGTGAGATGGGAAAAATTAACATGCCTACCATTTACTGAGATGTTTGCACATGAACATTACATCACACATTTAAATAAATACAGATGCATTTATTTCAGCATGTAGATATCCAGACGTCTATGCTTGCCTGGCATACATCTGGATAACTGAAGCATACTATTTCCACTTGTTTATAACTCCTTTCTTTCTGAACCAATTTTTTTCCAACTTATCCAAGCCCACATTTCTCGCTGGAGACTACATGCCAAGTTTGAACTGTTTTCAGTTACCCAAGCACAAGTTAAACATCTGAAACAATTCTTTAAGCATACTCAAAACCAACCATATGGATTTTTACCAAACTCTCCAAAAGCTACAAAACTATCAGCCTAAAGGAGTAATTTTTTTTTTTCTGAAAACTTATAAAGGGGCTTAGAAAGGAAGTACCTCTTTAACTAGCAAGGAACACTCAACTACCAAAGAATTATATTCAAGAAGGTCTAAAAGTCTGTTTCTGGGCAAACACATGTCCTGTGCTGTCCTCTTGTGTCAGCCAGGTTGGATAAATTTTGAGTTCAGTCCCAACACAGGTAATATCCGTAAGACTGTCTTTTAAATCTTATATTGAAAAAGTAAGTTGGGAATTTGTTCTCAACTTTTTCCACTCTCAGAAATGTTTTCCTACCTGGGAGACCCTACCAGTAAGTTCAGTGATGTGTCCAGTTGTGCTCCTGAAGGAGCAAGGTTAGGACACATGGGCTTCGAGTCTGATTGAAATCTGTAAGGAGAGATCAGATCTACTGTAGCAGGAAACTTTGGGACTGGCTCTGAATTCACACCTCCGTGTTACAGGCTGGTGCAACAATATCTTGCAGTGTGGCAGGGAAAAACTAGTTGTGTTCAGGCTCAGATAACAGGGAAAGTGCAAACAGAGGAGCCTGAGCAGGCAAGTCTCTTAACCTAAGCACATCCACTAGATCCTAACAGAAGCAATGTAGATAATTTCCATATGGTATGTTCCTATTCTAACAGGCTTTGAGAGTCGAAATTTTGGAGCTCTCTTTTCTTTTAAGATATGAGATTCCTTTTTTAATCAAATAGTAGAAATTAGGTTATGTCTTTCTTTAACGTGACAGCAGCAGACAGTGCAAAGTCATTAGGAAGCATTAGTAAAAAACACTTTATAGCCAGAGTCAGGGCTGCACCACTGTTCCTGGCCAAACAGGTTTACACACCAAAAATCACTGGGGTTTGGGCTGCTGATCATGAGGAAGGATGAGACACAGCACCCCCTTTTTGAAGCGTGCTCTACGCTGGTGATGATCAAGCAAGGTAACAGAACGCCAGGGCTCTGCTCTCAGCACAGCTTTTGCTGGCTTTGCTTTTGTGAGCCTTAAGTTGTTGGTGTTCCCATGAGAAACTACCCAGACAGCAAATGTAACGGCAAGCGTAAGCAGTATTTTAAGGACATAGGTGATGGTGAAACACTATCCTGGCTTTCCTCCCCATCTAGTCATGCTTTTCAGTCCACCCCTGCTTGCAGGTGACATGAATTTGATTATCCCAGCTACTCAGCCACCCAATGAAAAACAGCAGCTCCCATCCAGAAACAAATCAGCATGAAATCAGACAGTTGACAGTGGTTTCTCAGAAACTCCCTTTAATATAGTTACACTGGGGACTGGGTTACCTATTCAAACCAAGCTGAACTGACACATCTGACCCAACCAAGTATCGCTGTGTCTGTGTCCACCCCATCCAGTCCTTTCATGTTTTGAGATTACAGTGGTGGTGGGAGGAAAACCTGAGGTGTTTAACAAATACTATTATTTTATAAGCTTCTGTTAAATAGTTAGACAAATATTCTGTAATCCTTCAGGCTCATCTTAGGTCAACCACACAGTTAATGAACAATGATAACAAATGAGGAAGTTGAAATTGAAGCTTTGGGGAAAATGCCCCATCCCTTCATCACACGCCTGTGTGCACATATGCACAGAGTCTGTTAAGCATTTACATTTCGGTTCAAACTTACTTGCCACACTCAAGAAAAATAAATTTGCTGTTTTTAATAAGAGGATTGAAACCAAAGGGCATTTAATCTTTTATGATCAACAATAATATTTAAATGCCAGAATATATTAAATCTACTTATAGCAATCCTCATTACATGAGCTGCATTTTCTTCACTAATGAATTACATGTTTAAAAATACATTATTACAAAAATGTTTGTAAAAATCTGCTTTACTTTTCAAATGTTTCACAGTATAAACTGCAGGCTTTTCACATTTTTTACAATTCAAGCTCTAAAATTATGCAAATATGTCTTAGCTGAAACACAGAATTCCTGCATTTGGAATTATAATACAATAGCAGAGGAGTCCCTGTTTTTCTATAACCATTGTTTTTCCCACCAAAGGCTAAAATTTATGGCAAAGAGTGCAAGCACAGTACTATCGAGACACCAAATAGTCTACATCTTAATGCACTGATTAAGCAGAATATCTAGAAAACAAAAGTGACTGGATTTCCATGCTAGGATTGTAACGATTAGTTCTTGTTTTATACCATGCTCAAAAGAATGCCAGGCACCATACAGAAGAAGAAATAGAAGCCTCTGTCATGAATATCTTACAAAAGCCGCAGTCCTGCAGAAGCAGGTCGAAATTGTGCAGCTTTGTTCAAGTGAGTCCCTTCATGTGTTGCCTTCTCCAAAAAACCTGCATGTAAATCCTGATAGCAGAAGCAAGAGGGAAACCTGTGGGGTCATCATTCAAGAAGGGTTTTTTTTCCCTTCTTTTCAAATATTTCCTTCTTCATTTCTGCATAATGACTTGGTATCCTTTTATGCAGATGGGGTCATATTTTCCTAGAATTGTGTAGGATTTTAGGCCCCTAAACTGTTGCCATCTTCCTGTCATCTTTTCAGTGTCAAGAGACAAAGCCCTATGCAGCCCTGGAGAAATTTAAGGGAAATATTTCTCAGCGAGGTCCTGATACTGTAAGGTGCTTAGCATCAGATAGGACTGGGCCCTCAGACAGAACCTATTCTGTTTCTAAGTGGTCTGCGAGGGACGCACTTTGCCTGAAATTCATTCCGGCCCAAGATTGTGAACATAGCGGACAATAGATGGATTGGTGTAAAACTATCCCAGATAACTGCTCATACATCTTTCCTCTGTCAGTGAAATTTGCCATGATGTGTTCAAAGCCAAGAGGCATTATTTGTGCTGTCCTGGATCTGTTAAGGAATGGCAGGGGGAGGACAGAGATACTTAGGGATTTAAAAGCAGAGAGAACTCTATGAAAGAGATAAAAGGAGTCAAATGCTCAAACCCTATTTGAAGTCCTTAAAGCATAAGAAAAGAAAGTATTAGACTTACCACATAGGGAGAGCTGGAATTTGTGTAGCTCTGGCCCCTGTGAACTGTAGCTGCTATTTTAGGGGTGGTCTGAATGTTTGAAAAGCTAGCCTGAATTCACAAAACTTTTCCCTAGTACTTATAATGCTCTTTTTTTTTTCCTATAAAAGTTGGTTCGTTTTACTGTTGTTTTTACGAACTACATTGTAGCTGATGTACCTGTTATCATGTTAGATATCAAAACGAGGAGTGAGCTCTATGGAAGCTGGGCAATAGAAAGGAGTGAAATATATTTTATACTGTAGCTATCTGCATCTAGAAGCATTTTCTTCTCCATCATGCCAACACGCTAGGTCTTGGACAGCAATGTTTGACTAATAATTTTCCCTGCAAATATTCTCTACATCTTTACTACCTCCTCTCTTGTGGAATACAGTTCTATTGTCAAAGCTTCTATCTGCTCTTTTTTTCGCACTTTCTCTCTTAGGCACAACCAAGCCCAATATTGATCAAGTCAGTTTTGAAAACCAGGGGGTTCTGGTGAGTTTGTACTTTGGTATGATATATTTCTCCTTTGTTCAGTGTATCTGACATTTAAAGGATCTTTTTTGATTTAATATCCACACTGAGGTCCTCACACCACTATTGTTCATTTCAGGTTGCCAGCATTATAGACCAGGGAAGAGCTCAAAAGATATTGTTTGCTGAGCTGCCTTTCAGAGGCTTGTCTTAACCTTACTATTGTATAATAAGGCAAATCCAAATTACTCTGTTCCCTGGATTTTACAACATTGTGCTGCAAATCTGACAATAAGATGCTGACCAAGTAGATTCTGAGTGTTTCCTATCTCCTGTCAGCTACAAATATGTTGAGGGAAGACCTTTTATTTACAGTAGTTTGTCAACTGTACTGTGTGTCCCAGGCCACAGTCTTGGAAAACCTGCAGAGATGAAAATAAGAGATAAGAGAGGGTTACTCAGACCTTTCAGACATCCCATGTATTCCCAGCTCTCTGAGACAGTTTCCCAATTCCTTGCCACAAATATATTGAGGATCATACGAACAAGGGTGTCTCTAAGTGTCAGAAGGGTGACATGACCAGCTTCTGAGTAGAAAAATCAGCATCTATGTCCTTCATGCCTTTCAGTATTGTACAGAAAAAGAGCCAAGTTCACAAGGTTCACTTCCAAAACAGAACAGCCAGCTCCTAAGAAAACTCATGACTGGTAGCCCATTCACAGTCATCTCTCACATGCCTGTTATGTATCAATACTCTAAGCTTTTTGTATAAAGTTGAGAGTAATTATATTTCTTTGCCCCTGTATTGACTGTGTAGGGTTGAACATTTGAGTGTTTGGCTCCCAGAGTTATTGCCTCAATGCTGCACACAACTTCTTCCCCAGGACTGTGAGTTTAATATGTTCTTTGCCTCATCAGAAGCTCCTCTCTGTAGAGTTATCTTAAAGAAATATAGCAGGTGGCTTTC
The DNA here is from genome assembly GCF_013368605.1 of Nyctibius grandis. Lineage (NCBI taxonomy): Eukaryota > Metazoa > Chordata > Aves > Nyctibiiformes > Nyctibiidae > Nyctibius > Nyctibius grandis. The sequence continues at coordinate 97,829,505 of NC_090661.1, read as the reverse complement.
TTTCACTGCTTGGTATGGTGAATCTCTTCTTGAATGTCATATCTGTGACTCACAGGTACTTTTAATATCATCCAAAGAATGCAGTTATCCTTTGTGATTATAGTTACTATTATTATTTCCACTATGGCACAAGGAAGCATTGACACTGTAAAACCATGTTGTTTTAATGTTGAAGATTTATATAGGTTTATGTAGGTTAATTTATATAGGTAAAGCAACATAATTAATTGCACCTTTCATGACCTATCATGCTGGCCCTTTCCTGAATCTCAGCCGATACATATACATGTATATTTGTATATTCATAACTCCACAACAGTATTCAAAAGCAAATATGCATAGAAAAGTAGACACATCAGGGGGTATGATAAGTCTGCTCCTGGAAAGAATTTTTGGTGCACTGAAGGCAGATTGTTGTATTCAGGAGATTATGTAAAATCTCTTTCCAACATTTTTCCCAACAACCAGTATGTTCACCACATGACCTACTGAAGTGACATCTACCAGTAGCCCATCTTTTGCAGGAGTAAAAATTATTTGGTAGCAATCCAATTGGCTATTTCTCTAATGCACAGATCTCAATAATTCAAGTACATCCAATGGAAAAAGAGACAAGGGAAATCTTTAGCTGCTTTCTTACAGCACATAACTGAATGGATAGAAAGAACACTGAAAGGGCAAGAGTACCAAAAAGTGTGCTGTTGGACTGGTGTTAGGAATGTAGTTTTAGCACATACACCAGCAAATCAGGTGCATTAGGCAGATCTTCATGACTATGACTCCTGTAACAAGTATCTTTCAGGAGAAGTGGTCATCTAAAGAAAGAGGTTTGGCAGTTGTCACTTTGCAGGCACATCATCTGAACCCTGCAGCTTCATCTGCCATGGCTCAGGATGTGCATAACAGATAGCTGAGAGCTTTGTTAATGACTCCAAAAGCTCATCTGTGTCTGAACACATTGCGGCCCAAGGACTGCCCATGATCAGAGCAAGCTCTGCAACTCCCGACCAGAAGTGTTTGCAACTACTCACATGTGAGGATACTTTCCTTTGGGAAGACTTGTTGGTTTTGAGGAGATTGCTCATGGAGCACAGTGCTATCAATCTAGTGCCGATCTAAGAGCTGGACCCATAATCACTTGCTTAAATCACATCTAGGGCTCTTGTTTACAGTGACTAAGCAGGTAGATACATACTACGGGTTTGAAGAAGATTATCTTTGGTGCATAGTCAAATTAACAATGTTTAGATATGAAATTGGTGGATGAATTCAAACCCACACCTAGAGAAGAAAATATATTTTATTTTTTTGAGGCTTAGCACTTCTGTATATGCTCAATTATATCTCATTAGCTTCATTGACCACTAGTCATATTTCATCTAGGATTCATAGAAACTCTTTTTTAATTATTAATCCAAGATCAAGTAATTTTTAAAAGAGGGAAATAATTAGGGATTCTATTTGATTTCCAGGAACGTGAGGTTTACATGAAAGTCTTGATTCTGAAACTCACAATTTCATTGAATGATCACACTGGAATCCCTTGTCTTCTCACCTGGGAGGTGTTTCTCAAGAAGCATAGCTGTGGTCATAGATGTAATCAAGTAGGCTTCCTTACAGGCATACAGTTCAAGTTCCAGCTCTGTCTCCTTCGTTTAGCCGAGACTGTATTGTCTGGAAGTCAATGCACAGGGACAGCTAGCGAACAAACGCTACATCCAAGTAAATCTGCCACATAAGCCTTTTGAAATTCAATCTCATAGTGTTTTTCTGATGTGAGTGAGTGCTACTCAACAGGTATCACAAGTCAAGCTTGAGTCTTTGCCCTGTCAGTTTCCATGAGCAGGATCAATAAAAGGTACTGCAAAACACTAGATTATAGGCTGAGTGGGCTGGATGCAGAAGCCAAATTAACAACCTGCCATGGTGTAGAAAGCTGCAGATTTACTCTGATGAATGGAGCTCATAGTAATATTTTTTTTCAGAGTGCGAATTGAAACATTATTGTACAACTATTAGTTTCCAGGAAAAAAATGTAATTGCTTCTAGATGCTGCTCACTGTTTTCAAGAGCTCTTTAACCTTTAACTTTTTCAGTACAAAGGAAGCCTTGCTGTGCAGTGAATCTAACAAGACCATCATTTATAGTTGGCAGAGTTCATTAGTCAGTCGTAACAGTTTAATTATTAGCATTTTAATGCATGAGTGTTTAACTAGACAGAACAACAATCTTTTAGGTACGGCATGAGCCTTCTTAAAAGAAAACCAATTAATTGGTGCTGTTGTTTATACTGTGGCTCATTACTAAAATTAGACAACTAAAATTCAAGAAATTTTGAGTCAGATTTTGTCACCCATTAAATTAACATTATATTTGATGGCCTTTTCAGTACATTTCAGCTTTAATGAAAATATTTCTCTTTATAGGAAAAAAAACTGTTTTGTGACAAAAAAAAGTTGTGGTGAACAGAACAAAGCCAATTTCTTCAGTTCAGTCCCTGTCTCAGAATGCGTTTTTGCTGTAAGCTGATTTTTCTCTGAGTTACCTCTTCTTCAGAACTGGTAATGAAGTTATAGTGTCACCCATGAGACAGGTTACTAGGTAACTGAGGTAAATAAATAGTCTGAAAATTAAAAAGCTACATATATTTGAAAAGCCTAATATTTTACAAAGAATACTATTTTTTCATTAAAATGCTTGCATCAATCCATTTTCCATTTTTTAGAAAAGGTTTAATGAAAACTTTCTCCTTTACAATTTAAAATAATTCTGTAGGATGTTATTTATTTTCTAGGTTACACTCTTGACTTAATCCTTGTAAGAGCTCTTTTTTTCCTTTTTTTTTATGGATTGCTGGAAATAACAGTTGTGTGGGAGCTAGAGATCTGAAGGGGGATCTTTGGGAACAGGTTGGATTGCTTGGGAGATCAAAGGAAGAGAATTAAAAAAATGCGGATGCTTATCAGAACAGTGCTTCCGACCGCCAAAGAATCTTATTTCTAACTGTGGACCAAAGGAAAATACATGAACGTGGGTTATCTTCATTATCTTGGCATGGCAGGTTAATGGCGCTGGCAGAATATGTACTAGGAAACCCTACAGCGTTGTATCATCCCATGGTGATGATGCCACTGAACAGTGTCCCTGACACGCTCTTTTTATGGCTTTTACAGTCTTCATATGTTGAGGGATAACTTCTATTAGTCATTGTAACCTCTGCGGCACTGTGACCAACAAATGAGGTATGATACAGCTCCCTCCTTTCATCCACCCTTGTTCTGCTTTCCCTGGGATCCTTCCTTCTTCCTTCCCCTCCCTTCCCATCCCTTGCTCTCCCTTCTGGAGCAGGATGTCCTTCATGGATTAAAGCAAGGCATGGACTAAAAACCTCAAGGAGCATTGGTTTATGGCATTTTGAGGGGGAAGAAGGAAGTGTGCAGACAGATTGGCTGGGTTTTTTTTAAATCCTGGAGTACCAAAGTGGTTTAGATGAGTGGCCCTGTATTTGCATGTACGACGATTTGGCCCCTGATGCGTCTGCCTGTGATCTGACAGCATGTCCTACCCTGAGTGCAGTGACTGGCTTCTGCAAATTGTGGGGTGCCCTGAGTGCTGGTAAATTAGGGGATTTCAGGAGCTGACCCCTCAGCCACTTACTTGTCTGTAATCTGACAGGTGACGGTGCATGGCAAGAAAAGTTTTGCAGAGTCTTTGTGGAACGGTGGGGCGATGCTACCAGTGAACAATTTTTTTTTAAGATTTCCTGTTAAAATTACTCTCTCACTCTGTGGCATTCCTGTGTTTTATGGATGATGAAATGTGTTGCAACAAGACTTAAGGATTATTTAAAAACTGTCCCTTGTCACAATTTATTGCAGACAGAAGTATTACATCATATTTACAAAGTTAAACTAGAAGCTCCTGGTTTTAAAGAAGGAAGAAATACATATTCAGTTCTAGCATATAATGACACCTATCCAGTTTCACTGACATTTTATTAGTACTCATTAATTTTAGCAGGATATTTATAATCAGAAACAATCATTTGCTGTGGAAATGCCTTTTCCTCAACATTTCCAGACGCAATGTGTCTTTAGTCAGACAAAGGGGTTTTATTTTCAAGGAATGGTATTTCAGAGATGAAAATGCCAGCTCCCTGGTGCTGAGATGTAGTTTCTGGAAGTCTCTTCCAGATGTGAAGCTTTAAGGAATTAAGTTATATTGGGAAAATGGATTATCCCTAGTGGAGAGCATTTTATCACCTCGTTAGGTTTAGGAAGCCCAGGTGACAGAGAAGAGTGGGAGAAAGAGATGTTATTACAAAATGCTTCAAATCACAAAACAACAGGGAAAGCCTGTCACTGATAATATACTGATACCACCGTAAAGTGTCTCTAAGTTATTGTATGATTAATATGTTATCATTTCATCAAGAGATCATATGAAGAACAAAAAGACAGAGCAAGTCTGGCTTATCCCTATACAGCATGCTACGAGAGTCGCTAAGCAAATGATATTGTTTTGATGGAAGAGTGACTCCGTATAACCAACCAGCTTGCTGGCAAGGGAATGCCACCTGATCTCTCGGACACTATTTCTGCAGTTGTTTTTTTCCTGATTTCTGCTTCCACTGTCTGTCTGATTACGTTTTGCCTCTGTGTGTGTGTGAGAGAGAGAGGAGAGTGTGTGTTTTGTACATATCATCAGATTTGAGCTTGCCCTCTGAGGATATCAGTGCCCTAATTAGCACATCAGTATTATGCAAAAGGTAGAAGCATTTCTAGTTCCCTTTAGACACAGAGGGCTTGCTTATCCTACACGGTCTTGTCTCAGAACAAGGGAAGGTTGTTCCTGGTGTACCTGGTTGGTGTCCCCTCCCTGTGAACGGGACACTCATTCCTCTTGGGAATTCCTCTTGAGTTTTGAATAAAGTGGCAGCCTGGTTTTGTATAATCCTATTTACGTCTGTGTCATCATTTGCTTGCTGCTGGAGTCAAGGCTACAGGTAAGACAGGAAAACAGACTCTGGTGCACAAAGGTTTGTAAAATATACTGCTTGTCTGTAGTTTTTACCTGTATGCAAGGGAGAGCTGAGCGTGTCTGTCTCTGTGCTGGAGTTCCATATGCTAAAGCATGGTTAAAAGCTTGTTATGGTTGTAAAGGAAAGCACTCAGAAATCACGAAATGTCAAAGCTAAGGCTCATTTATAAATACATCCTTCTTTAAAATACAAGTAACAGTGTAGGCAGATTTTAATTACATGGCCATGTTCTGTTTTTCCTAGATTTATGTGTGAATGAGAGTAACTCAGTGTGCACATATATAGAGCAATGCAGTCTGGGAGAGCATATATTAAACCCCTTTTTCTCACCCATAAGCAGAGATGATTGCAAACCAAAGCCCTAGCTTCAAGCTAGGTACAGACCTTAGGGAGTTCAAAATCAGAATCTGGATTTGGATCTGAATTTAGCAGCTTAGGCCCATCTGCAATAAATACATACAGGATGAAATATAGATAACTGAGATATAAAGCTATATAGACTTCAAAGTGGCTCTGATAAAATCATGATAACCACAAGAAAGAAGTGGTGTGTGATCTCAGATGAGATATCCCCAAGATGTCTATACAGCTTAATTTTCCCTCATTGTGTCCTTTTATCTTCAATGGATAAAAGGTGAATTATTATTATTATAGGCAGTGGAGTAGTAACGCCTGTTATTCAGGTTGTCTAACACTTTCCATTGTTCCCCCTCTAGTCTCTTGCTTATAACTTTTGCAGAGTTTAACCTTTCGAGCTGAAGTTTCCCATACTTGGTGTTTGCCTCAGGTTGAATTTGATCGAGGGTAGGTATTCTGCTTTCAAGACTGTAGCAATAGCACCGGCAATAAATCATGTCAACATTTGCTTCTGCATTTGTAAACTGTCATTTTAAGATAGCTGGAGAGAGGACAAGGGAGCGAGCAAACAGGCAGCTTTAAAAGCCTGCACCGTCATACTCATCTTATCAAAAGAGCGATCATGTTAAATCTCGAACGACAGAAAGTCAGACAGCAGGTGGGTGGGAGATGAAGGAGAAAATGGCATTTCTCACGTGATGGCACCTGTGCTTTCCTTCTCATAGGAGCAGCCCCTGCCTCAACAGAGTAATCCACCTGCTTTAATACCCGTAGAATTCGGTTTTCACATAGCAATGCAAAAATTAAAAGAGGTCTAAGCCTGAGAAATCTGCACAGCCTGAGAGCTGTCCCACATTCCCCACCCAATCAGCAGATAGGAGCTCTGCTTAGCCAACCTGCCATAGTAGCTGATAATTATTGTTGTATTAATTGGTGCTGTCCAGACTAGACAGAATGTAAAAGATCCCACTGTGTCCAATAATTAATGTTTTTCCCTCACTGCAATGTCATTAGTAAGGGGTTCCTCCAAGAAACAAGTAATTGGATGGTTCAGCTTCATTAGGGTATTTTTAGATAAGGTTTGGTCTAGAGACGTATAGGAAAGCTTATTATGTTTATTTAGACTGTATTATCTACTGCTAATGTGTTATACTGATTTTGTATTGTCTTCCACATTCTCAGGGATTGTAATGATAAAAGGAATGCACAAATTACGATTTAAATGAACAGAAATACTGCCTTTAATTTAGTTATATTAAAATGATGAAAAAATGCCATCTCAAAATAAATATCAGCAGTATCCTGTAAATCTCCCTGTTTCTCAGAGACGCACAGAGCTATTGTCACAGGAAGACAAAAGTCAGATTTTACTAAGTAGAGATGAGTGCAGTGGAGCACTCTTGTTTTGACATTATCTGAGCAGCTTTTGAAACTGGAATGTGTAAATCTGGTTTTGGAAATAACTTTGAAAAGAAGACTAAGGGGCTTTTTCAGGGGTATCGTTTACATGGTCATGTATGACTTTATTATTCTGCAAAGATGCCTTGGGAATCTGACTCACATGAAAACTTGATATGCAAGTGAGCTATAGACCAGGATGTGGCGGATTTACACAGGAAACATATATGGCTAGTCAAAACAGCTCTGTTTTACCACAAAGGAGCTTTGCACATGCTTTGCAAGGATTTTATGTGGGAGCTTATTCTTGAACATAGCACATAGCCCTTTTTTCACAACCCAAAGTTGCTCTAGTTAAATTTTTAGGGCAACTTAGCCAAACTTGTCCCATTCACAGCTGCATCCTTCTTAATTTCATCACAAGACACAGATCTCCCACTAGGAAATGCTAATCCACAGTTTAGTGTCTGTATTATACTTAGTACAAACACAAGAGACCACATTCATCCCAAAGTAATTCTCTAAATATGAGAGATCTTGTTACAATAGGGATGCACTTGGCCCACTGGGTGTCAGATAGTGAAATGGACTCATTGCACAGTGCTGAATAAAAGCAAAGAAAAACATCGTCAGGGAAAGTACACAGAGACTTAGATGGTTTTAGTTGATCCTTATTAAGTTATTGTGTCGGTCAGTATTTTCAGTAAGTTCTAGGGATACTGAGCCAGAATCTGATCTCAGGTATTTACAAATCTAGAGTAATTCCATTAACTTCTCACTGGGGCAAATGAAAAAAGAATTTGCCTCCTCCCTCCCTGCCAGATACTTCTTTGCCAAGAATCCTGCATATTGACAGCTTTATGCAAACTGTTACCATCAGTACTATTTCAAAAACAAGAATTCTTATAAACAATATGCAGAACACGTCCAGACAAATGGCTAGACCTGCCACACTAAGTTCACCTCACATAGAAGTGAATATAGCTCCAGGAAAGTCATGATGTCATAATTTTCTGTCATAATAGAATGTGCTTTTAACGAACACATTTCATTAATATAAGCTATCTTTAAAAGGCACAGAATTTTGTTTCCTGTCCAGGTCCTACCCCAATGTCTCTGGACTCCTGTCTGCTTTAGGATAGTATAGAGAAAAATCACATGTAATTCTGCTGACGTCAACGGTGTAACACCAGCGTAAATCGTAGCACAGTAATGTCCTTGGTGTCTCAGGTTCCTCAATAAGATTCACAAAAGTAAATTCCATTAGTATGTGTAGAAATACCTCTTTCTCATAATGATATGACTATAAACTTTTGTATTTGAGAACGGTAGCAGAGAGACCCCTCAAAAGCCAGATATTGATAGCTTGCTTTGTGTTTGAAGATGTCAACAGAATACAATGGTTCTCAGCATCCCTATTAGTTATCTTTAGTAAGAGAGAAGAAGATTTAAAGTAAGGGAATGAGGTTTGCAATGTAAAAAGATAAAGTCATCTCCTGCAGCCTAGAGGATTTCTTTAATCTTATTTTTAGAGAAAAGCTGAGGAGCTTTTGCAAAACCGGCTTGTTTGGATTCCGTTTCTGTTTTATCTCATCCACGAAAGTTTAGAGTTGAAGGGGAAAACAGATAAAAGTTTGAGCAAACTGGGGTGGTTTTACATCAACCTTCTTAATCTGGGTTTGGTTTTGTAAAACCTGTCTTAATCCAGATCTCTCCTTATCCAGCCTACAAAAACACAAGGAATTCTCAGAAAAGTTTGAAATTAAGAGACATTTTTTGTAAAGTCATATTTTCTTATATTTCGCATCTAGAAAATTGTCAATTATTTTTTTTCCATTGACAGTACTGTGTGTCCATGACAAGGGCTTGATAGTCATAAGTAGAAATATTTTATTTAGACTTGTTCATGAGGAAATTTCTCCCAAAATTAACTTTGCCCAAGGAAAATCTGAGCATTAGACAAGGCCCTCTTTTTCTTTAAAAGTTTTTTTTTAGTACTTAAACCAACCTGAATACTTTTAATTCAAACAAGAAAGATCATTTTCAAGATTCAGAAGTGGATCTGCATTTTGTTTTTCAGGCCCATGATTTTAATCTTCTCTGTATCTGGAGTGAGTTTAGGTATCAGTAGGAACAACAGGGAGGAGTGGGGATCAGAAATAAAATATTTTCGTTTTAATTATACAAGATACAAACAGGATATGTTCTTTTGACTCTGTTTTTTCCTCTTCCAACATGATAAAAGATTGATCACTGAAGACCTCTGCTAGGAACATCTTGTTGCATAAAGGAATCAGTTATCTGCTCTGAAATATGCAGTAGTCCAATCAACAGGAAAAAAAATCACTTGAGATTAAGTTTTTCTAAATTGACAGTTCATGGTTACCATTGAGATGGTTCCTCCTGAACATGATTCCAAGTTCTCATAGCTGTTAAAGAACCACCAAACCTCTGTGTTTCTCATCAACCATCGCAGCAGCTACACAAAATGTGAAAGTTGATACATTTTACTGCAGTCATTCACCATGGCCTTTGATCAAGAAAAACATCATCTCATTTCCCTTGTGTGTCCCCATCTTCTCTTCAGGGAAAAACAGGAAAATCAACACGCATCTTTCTGGATTGCTTTGCACTATCTGATTCATGCAATACTGCCAAATATTTTTGTCTTGTCTCCAAAAAGCTTCTGGGGATAAATGTTAAAGTCCTGAAGGACCCTAGGCCTTTCCCTAAAGCCTGAGCATTCTTAGCATTTGTTCCTACATCTCTAAAGTTCCTGCAGGCAAAGATGTACAAGCTCTGTCCTTTGCCTGATGTTGCTCAACAAGGAGGCTGCTGGAAGAACAAGAAAGACAAAGTGGTTTGAAATGCCAGGAGTGAGAAGATTATACCGTACATCTCCTTGCTGTCAATACAGCGTCTTAAAGATTTGTCAATGCTTAGCTGCAACGAACACGTGGATTCGCATCTACTAGAACCCACTGACTGACAATCAGAAGAGGGTGTGCTTGGTAAGGCTTGGTTCCTTTATGGTCAAGGGACCTTGAACTGCGAAGTCGGTCTTGGCATACCTTCAACGTACTTGCATAGGCACACGCTTGGCTTGTAGAGCCAAACATAGCAACAATGATCAAAATCAACTGCGTCTGTCTGCACCAGCCCCAAAGGGCGTGATCGACTTTAGTAGACTTCACAGAGTCACAGAATCACAGAACGTTAGGGATTGGAAGGGACCTCGAAAGATCATCTAGTCCAATCCCCCTGCCGGGGCAGGATTGCCTAGACCATATCACACAGGAACGCGTCCAGGCAGGTTTTGAATGTCTCCAGAGAAGGAGACTCCACAACCTCTCTGGGCAGCCTGTTCCAGTGTTCGGTCACCCTCACCGTAAAGACGTTTTTCCTCATATTTATGTGGAACCTCCTGTGTTCCAGCTTGCACCCATTGCCCCTTGTCCTGTCAAGGGATGTCACTGAGAAGAGCCTGGCTCCATCCTCATGACACTTGCCCTTTACATATTTATAAACATTAATGAGGTCACCCCTCAGTCTCCTCTTCTCCAAGCTAAAGAGACCCAGCTCCCTCAGCCTCTCCTCATAAGGGAGATGTTCCACCCCCCTTAATCATCTTCGTGGCTCTGCGCTGGACTCTCTCTAGCAGTTCCCTGTCCTTCTTGAACCGAGGGGCCAGAACTGGACACAATATTCCAGATGCGGCCTCACCAGGGCAGAGTAGAGGGGGAGGAGAACCTCTCTTGACCTACTAACCACACCCCTTCTAATACACCCCAGGATGCCATTGGCCTTCTTGGCCACAAGGGCACACTGCTGGCTCATGGTTATCCTGCTGTCCACTAGGACCCCCAGGTCCCTTTCCCCTACGCTGGTCTCCAACAGCTCTGTCCCCAACTTGTACTCATACATGGGGTTGTTCTTGCCCAGATGCAGGACTCTACACTTGCCCTTGTTATATTCCATTAAATTTCTCCCCGCCCAACTCTCCAGCCTGTCCAGGTCTCTCTGAATGGCTGCGCAGCCTTCCAGCACATCAGCCACTCCTCCCAGTTTGGTGTCATCAGCGAACTTGCTGACAGTGCACTCTATTCCCTCATCCAAGTCATTAATTAATATATTGAATAGAACTGGTCCCAGTACCGACCCTTGAGGGACTCCTCTAGACACAGGCCTCCAACTGGACTCTGTCCCATTGACCACCACTCTCTGGCTTCTTTCCTTCAGCCAGTTCACAATCCACCTCACTACCTGATCATCCAGACCACACTTCCTCAGTTTAGACTTGGATCTAGCCATCGTGATTCAGAAGCTGATGAGCTCCAGCCAATATTGCTATAATTTATAAAGAGGAAGAAAGTCACAAATGCCTGTAAGAACCATAATGCAACAATCTGTTTGCTTAACAGGACAGGTCAGCTTTCCACACCAGATGCACAGAGCAGTACAGTTTAAGGTTCTGTCCTGTTATTCAAAAATCACCTGCCCTTAGTTCTTCATGAAGCCATTAGCTTCCACGACAACTGACTCACCAGAAAGTAGTGATCAAGAAAAAATCTAAAAAAAACCAAAACTAGTGAAGTGAATTCCTACCCAAAGATTTTGTTTCTGTTCTTCTCCTTACATACTTGGGATGCTCTCTAACACTACCCACAGAGTCTGGGTACCTGAACGAGCAATAATTCTACATCATCACTCATTAAGTGATCTAAAAACAGAAAGCCTGTGTAAACAGGTTCTTCTTTTCTTTCTGATATGTTGAGCTGCTGGGTTACCACAAGGAAAACAGGATTTTGATTATCAATAGAATATACGAATGTCCAGTATTTTTTATTGTTTGTTGCAGCTTAAACTGTAATGGGGAGAGACAACCCTTCTACAGCTATTACACAACCGACTAATTGCTTTGAAAATTTGTTTAAAAACAAATCCTCGGTGCCTTGGGCAATCTGGACACCAACACCAATGGTTAGGAGAAAAGAAAGAAACTTAGGAGGGAACGTCTCCTTGTGCTCAGTGCCAGCCCTTGCAGTACTGAGAAGGCATTCCTAGAAAAAGGGCCTCCAGTCAAGTCGGTGAATGGAAGAGCTGCCTCCAGAAAAATCAATTCTGTGTGGTAAGAACCCAGTGCCTCTGTTCTGGAGGCCTTCCTTCTTTGAAGCTGAAAAATCAAATGAAGCTTCAAAACTTCATCTCAGCTCTAAATTGTCATAAATCTCATTTATGCTATGAAAGAAAACAAAGTAGACTGAATGGGTAATCAATCGGCTGATGTGCCCTGGAAGTCCTGCAGCATCCGAGTACAAGGAAAATCCCTTCCCTTGTCTCCAGAAGGTATTTGATTTTTTGCATTGCTCGAGGTGCTCCTAGTTTTACACAAAGAGGGGAATATCACATGCTGACACTTGTGGAATTGTTTTCATTTACACATGACTTGATTGGAAAATGAGCCAGTTTTATTTCAAGGGGCTAGGCAACACCAGGAGGAAAAAGAAAACAGAAATAAAACCCACACTGATTGCAAATACAATAAATGATACACACGCACACACACAAAAAGGAAATTGAAGAATGGAATCTGACCCTCCTTGAAATGTAAACTGTGTACAGATTTACTTTTAAAAATGAACAGATGTTTCTGAGATTAGGGGAAACTACTGTATAAAACCTCTGCTGGGTGCCTAATATTTTAGATTCCACAGTCCATGGTGTCTTAAAGCCAAAGTTTCAGAACTTTCTACTTTCTAGTAAACTATGAAACAGTCCAAAAGACACATAACTTCTGCATCTCTCCAGTTCCTGATTTTGTATTTAGTTCTCACCTTTATCAGAGACCACTTGCTGGCATGAGACCCTGCGATCTGTCATCTTGCTCTGTAACGTTGCATAACATTATTGTTGGCAGTCCTGGAAGGGAGACAAGCCTATGTTATAAATAACACACATTTTTCCTCCAGCAAAATATGCACAGTCGAATCCTTCATGAGGCATCAAATATGGTTGCAGTTCATGGGTGTTGCTAGACTGATTTTTTTATGTTATCTGCAGTGGATAAAGAAACCACAGAAAGGAACATGCAAGATTTCACCTTGCCACCTACCTTTTGAATGGCAGCAGGCTGGAAGCCGCGGCCTTAAACCCCTTACTGACTCAGTGGTAAAGAGGGCTTATAATACATTTTACCCATTTCATACATGTCCAGTGCCTGAGAGAGGCACTTCAGTGTGAATTTTACAGCTGCTGCTCAATTCTCAAGTACCCACTCAGGGACATGAAAGTACTTGATGAATTTGGTTTTTTAAAAGGCTGTTTCCAAATAGAGCATTATTATAGTACCTTTCAACTACAACGTCTGTGTGAAAAGGTTTCAATTAGTAAAATATATGTTAGATTGATGTGTCAAGGGACTTGGGAGATAGCTGTTGGGAAGCGTGCACCTTTGTGTTTATTCAATGCCTGATGATACAGCAGTAAGTAACACTTCTATGTTCCTGTTTCTAGCGATCAGAAAGGTCTTAGACTCATGGGTTCACATACTCTGCGTGCATTACAAAAATACTATATAATTGGAGAGGTAAGATATGTGTGTTCTGACTTATGCCGTGATGGGAAACAATTGTTTTCAAAAGTATCGGAAGTAGCAGAACATACTGGTGCGATCTTCACAATGGCCCTATCTTCAGAGAACTGCAAAATTCAGTTAGCCTTTTACAGCTTCCACACTTGGCATCTTTCAAAGCAATATAGAACACGTGCTCATCCAGATGTGTGTGTATATATACATATACATACATATATATTTATACACATATGCCCATAAATGTGGAGTAATTTTTTTGGTGAATTGGCTCACTCTTAAAATGACTTTTTAAATTGAATGAAACAAGTTAGTTTGGGAGCTATCAAAAGCAATTTAGAATTTTTTCATACACCTCAGATGTGTAGTGCTGACTCCAAAGAACATCAGCTATGCCTGGGAAATGTGTTTGTAATATTTATGCAACAACACTGGCCGCTCTTGTGCTGGCTAATGAAGAGATAAGCCATGAAGTACAATGTTCCACGGACTCATGCAAAAATTAAACTGTGAATATGTGATTTCAGGAGTAGGCAAAAGAGATACTTCTCCATGCCTATAGTCAACTGACTTTTTAAATATTGTTTTTTTCTTTTTACACTAGCTGATTTCTTAAAAGTAACTCAGTTTTGCATCATCTTTACAACACTGTTGAATGCAACTGTTATTTTTATCTACACTCTGTTTAACAAGTTGATTCTGTGATTAAAGGATACTGTTTTGTGGATAATAGAAGTATTTACTGATTTATATACCTAAATGATTTCATTTTGTATCTGAATATGTTCTTTAGCTAGAATGATTACACTGAAGCTGACACATCAGCTGAAAACTGGGTGGTCCATAATATGTAGAATTAATAGAGCTACCTGTGTGAGCCAAAGACCACAAAAGTATCATCAAACCTCTTAAATTACTTCAAGGGAGCTTGGATCAAGCCAGGAATGGATGGATAGAGCCTCATCTCAAATTATTTTAGAGACTCTTTCTTATTCCCCCTCCTCTTTCTCTCCTAGGACTCTTTGAAATCAGTAGGTAGTTAAAAAATAGAGCTAGAAAATGGAAATTATGAACAAAAGGGTGTTTGGGCTATTTGGAAATCAAAACATTGGTCTAAAACATATATAAGAACAAAGAGCACCTGTGCACACCTACAAGGCAGGTACCTAATGAAAATTATATTGTGTTGCTAATTTACTCTGAAGCTTCTTGTCTATTTATAGTCTTCAAAGTACTTCCGTTATGAAGATGTGAGGAACCACAGTTTGATTACATTTTTATCTGCATTACATATGCAGTGCAAAATGATGTAATTTCTTGATTGTTCCTATTAGACTTTTACAATATGCATATGGTATTATACATAAATCTAACAGGCAAAACAATTGACATGAGAACCTTTGTTTTAATTCACAAATGAATCCAATGCAAAGGTGATGCCAACACCGGTTATTGTCTCACAATTTGATTTACATTCTCCATGCTGTACCTGGTATATATACGTCAGGGCAAAATGGCTGATGTTTGCAAATGCCCGAAAGGCTAATAAAGATCACCCTGCTCCCGGCATGCTCTCTGCTGCGAGAAACCAGCAATTAACTTAATAGAGTTCCTGAAATGCGGTAGATCCATGAGATGTGGCATGTGTTGACATTCTCCGACTGATCTAAACAACCTCCCATCACTGAGTAGCAGGATATGTTTGCTATTTGAATTATTTAGGAGCTTGTTATGTGAATTATAAAGCAGCACTTTGCAGTATTAAGTCTAATATTTTATGATCTTCAATTGATTACCTATAATCCTTTCGGGATTACCTATAAAGGTTAGGATAAAACAATCCAGATTCTGGCAATTTGTGTTCAGAGCTGGAGTTTCAAGCTATGTGCAGCAAAGGGCGGGAAAAAGAAGTTATTTTCTCTTAGCTTTTCTTCTAAAAACAGGAGGCTCCTTTACTTTTTACACACAAACTAGCAAAAGAGTTTTGTCTCGAGATGTCCAAAGGCAGCAGGGGCAGTGGTTCATTCAGTGAACTTGAGCTGCATCAATAGTTTTACGAGTTTTAGCAGGTATTTGTGCAGTGAGATGTTTATGTGAGGAAGAGAACAGGAAAGTCTCAAATGCAAAGGAAGAGGAAAAAACAAAGCACGTTGGATTTGCACATGAGGAAGCCCTCAGGCCTGAGATAGAGTCAAACAAAGGTAGCGGATGATAAATAAGATGATGCAGAAGAAAGCATAAAAGCAAGAGGGAAAGAAACGCAGAGGGAGAAGAGACAAAGGAGCAAATCTAAGACAACGTGCAGAGGGAGGATGAAAAAGAAAACATAAGACAAAGGAAAAAACAGAGCAAGGTTTTCAAAGGAATTGAGAATAACCAGTGAGGCCTCACAGAGCTTATGTCTGGTCCTGCGTATGTCTTCTTTCTCATTGCTTCGCTAGTTCTGTGCTACCGGCCATCGCTTCTAACAAAAGATGTAGGAATACTGGCTCACTATAAACATAATTAGCAGATTTAATGCTTCTGCCACTGCAGAGAAGAACAAGAAATTTCTGATCTTTTCTGACTGGCCTTTTAGTGGAGCATAGGAATGAAATCTGTCAGGCCTTCAGAAGCTGTGTAGCTTCCATTAAAAGCCACACTTGCATGTACTTTAAGAGACGAGGCCCAACCGAGTAGTGCTTTCTCGGCCCTTGTGATGGTCACTATTTTGAGATCATCACACAGTATGTATCTCAAGATTACAGGTGTTTATGTCCCTCTAGGAATGTGTCTTCCATGTAATGAGCTGTTGGGTCCCAGTGATGTCTAGTGAGAAGAAGCTAGGTAATAAAATGGTATTACCTGGCACAACCAGATACATTTATTTGTGATTTTGTCTGTCAGGCCAAACACTAAATAAATATGGCAAAGGAACAAAATCCTCAACTTTGCTGAGCGGAGCTGTACAGAGCTGCAGAAATTGGTATCCTGGCCACAGCATGAGTGCACATATTCCTTGGAGTTAAGCAGAGAACTTTCTGTCAGACCAATGCAAACTCTGTAAATCCTGCAAAGAAATCTGGCTGCTTTACCCCGAGCCAGAGTCAGCATCATTCCTGCACCTACAACCCACTGAAGTCAAACTTCAAACAAATTCTCCTTTTAAACCTGGAAAGATCCTCACATCGTGCTCCACGATCAACACAGAGTGAGCAATCCAGCCAAGCTGGATTTTAATCTCATCACAAAAAATCACTAGTTTGCATTTACACCGGCCATGTGGCTTGCCAGCGAGGTGCTGGGGGCTGGTCCCGTGGATCCCCATGGCACGCTGGTGGCAGCTGCCTCACTCCTGCCAAGTAGCTGGATCCTCTTTAAACTAAACGTGTTGAGACTTTCCTGTTATTACTTTATATGGTCAAAACCAGAAGGATGGCAGGGACATCCCCTGCCCACGTTGGAGCGTTGTGGTCGTGTAGGAGGCCAGCACCCGACTCCACCCTCACGGATCCCCGCTGGCACCGGCTGGAAACCATGCACGCCTCACCTCGCCACAGGAAGAGGGAAGGACCAGAGCCTCTGCCTGCTCTTGTTTTCCTTTGCACACCAAAACATATCTGTCTTATAATTGCTGAAGAATGAAATTGTTAATGTCAATGTCTTATCTTTGCTCAGCAAACAGTTTACTAAATGCATCTCGTCGTGTTTATGGAGAGCGCTAATCTCGTCACCAGCGATAGGGATCGAGGCACGTTGAATCGGGGAGCAGTGGCATTACATAAGGGAGAGTAAAATAAGGCAGAATAGTACAGGACTACATTAATTTATAACACTCACTGTATTACAACCAGCAGCCTTAGACTAACGTGATGTAAAGTATTGCACGCTACTCCTTTCGCATATGCTTGGGTTTTTCCAAGCAATTATTTATTTTTCATTGCTCCCCACTGTTCTGAATGCAGTTATTGACAAGTAACAAGGTATGGACTGTTATTTCTTTTCTTGTCATAAATCCCTGTAGACATTTACTTAGTATGAATTAAATCACAATCATGTGTCATTTATTTTGCATAAAATGAGACATAAGTAGTCTTAATCATATAGCTGTAGAAAGAACAACCACGCCATTGTTTTCTATATTTGAACAATAATTCTATATTTAAACTTAAATATTATAATTAGCAGCTTTGTTTGCCTTACTTAGAAGTAAGATAGGTAAGATTGACACCTAACTTTTGACACTAGACATTAGATTTAATGAGCATAATTTTCATTTATTTGAGTCTAGACTGATTTTTTATCAATGTATTTCTTGTAGAAAGCAAATGTACATAAAGAAGGTTGACATATTTACGAAGAAAGCTGAAATTACTTTTATGTGTCGCTTTGTCCAACTGATAAAATACCTACTGGCATGAAAATACCTATAACAAGAGCTGAAATCACATAAAACTGTAATTGACGTGATTTTTAAAAATGCTCAAAGTAATAATATACTATCTCCTAAGTAAAGATTCTTCTGTTCACTCTTTATCCATTTCCAAGAATCTTTTTGTCATGTAAATTTGCATTGATTAGTTTTTAATTTGAGTTTCTAAAAATGTGCTCTGAATATGTAATTCCAGCAAAAGTATATCTTTTTTTTTTTGCTAGTATTAATAACAATAATTGCAGTCCACAAACGGGGAGCCTTGATGGATAGTTTTTTAATACACATAAACTTCAGTTGCTGCAATAATCTTTAGTTTCGCAGAAAGCCTTATATTAGTTACCTATGCTGGTAAACTAAAATTTCAAGGAAAAAAAGGACAGAGCTTTAAGTCCCAATGCTGCTCTGCTTATGTAAGGAAAACTGCCTGTTCCTAGGCCAAAAATTGCAGTGTGACACACGAGCAAACGAGAATTTTTTCAAAAGTATGACCTGTGAGGACAAACTCACTAGTGACCTAATGATAGAAAACCCTTTGCTGGCACGAGGAACCTGCTCTGGCCAAGGAAGGATCCGGCTCTATGTAGAAAAGGGCATTTCCTAGGAGTCAGGGGCCGAAAATGGACGGGGAGTAGCTCTTCCCCCAACAAAAGGGAACCTGAAAGCAAAGTGAGCTTTGCTGCTGCCTCCTCACAGTGCGACAGTGGCTTCGCTGCAATTAAGTGCCTTGCCGAAGCCTAGAACTGCCCCATCAACTGCAACGAGAAGAACGCACATCCAGGGGGTGGCTGGGCAAAAGGGAGATGTTCAGCTGCAAATAAAATCACTGACGGCAGAGTGTGTTTCCAAAATTAACAATAAATCTGAGGAGAGAAACTTTGTCATCAAACAAGGGAAGCGAGGGGCAATAAAATAAATAAAAACCATTAAGCTTTAAGACTTAGCAAGGAGGAAAAAAGAAGTAAAATGAATTAATATTTAGCTAAATATAGAAATATAGGCATTTGTGTAAAGTTCGGGGTTTTCTTCAACAATACCTCAAAAATACAGATTTTTTTTTAATTTCTGTTTAAGATGTTAGAAGATGCTTCACAAAGAATATTAGTTTTTGATGTATTTTTTTTAAATTGAGGTAGACAATTAATTTCCTCTTTCTGGACATCCAAAACCTTATGTATTTATATAAAATTAGATTCATAGCCGTATTTTTTTATTGTTCATACATTACTTTTGAAGCAAGCTTTTTATTTCTTTCCTCCTTTAAAGCAAGAACATATCAAATATTACAGTATAGGCATAAAAACAAACCATCTTTGAAATAGTCTAAAGATTAAACTTTATTTTTCTTAGCTGATTGTATTATTTGAACAATAATGTTTAAAAAAAAAATTATTCATCTGCCTGATGAAAGAAAGTACCTGATACATATTTTTATTCAAATATTACTCCCGTGGAATACTGGCAACATTTTATGTTTCAGCCTAAGCTACAAATTCCTTCAGAACAAATCAAATGTCTTTAAAGAATATTTCTGTTTGAAAAGGAATTAAGCTTTCCTGAAAGAATTTTAAAGGTTGTGATATTCGCAGTCTGATAAAGCAGCACCTTTAATGAAATTCTAATTAGCAATTTCATGCACTTTGCTATTAGTCATATCAGATTAGTGCACATTTTCACAGCCTTCCTTTAATTAAGTGCACTTATTCCAAGTTTCAAACACTTTCCTTATAAGATGAAAACTGTGCTGAAATGTTATTTAGTAAACAGCAGATGTGTGAAAGTAAAGGTGCGTATCTGTGCGCTGATGGACGTTTTTAAGCTGTCCGCGGATGTATACATTTCTAGTCACTGCCAGCTGCTTTATGTGCTTTGTTTTCTGCTATTTATTTGTGAGCATTTTGCACGTGCCTTTAAAAAACACAGAGAGGTGAAGTCTGGTTTTCCACATGGCTCCAAAGACGTTCACAAGTTTTTGGTGGCGGACTCATCCACACATTTCAGATTCAGAGAATAAAGGCAAAATTTGTATTAAAAAGAAATCAGGCAGTCCAGCCTGAAGTGCCCGTGTTTTCTTTCCTGGGCGTCATCTTCCCTCACACCACCTTGCACCGTCGCAACAGAGGCCCTCGGTGTAGATACTGCAGGTGGACCCACTGTTTTACCCACCCAAATCATCAGCAGAATTCCCATATACTTCGGTGGGAATAGGTGAGGCCTTATCTCTCATATAAGGATATTGCATTGCAAAGGCAAATACTTCTAAAATACTGTACATAACACTCATGTCTCTGTAAGCTGATTAACTTATGGTCAGCATTGTAAAAGGTGAGAGATTACCAACACTGCATTAATTCACAGTGCACCTTGTTTTGCATGATAGGAGCAACGCAGGGAGTGATTTAACATACATAATGATAAGCAAGCCTATTATGTACGGGTAGATAAAGGATATAACACATTTCTTCCTCTTTCCACAATGCACAGCTATAAAAACACCAACGCAATCATTTTTCACGTTTCCTATATTTTATTTTACATATATATGTATATGAATGTTTTCTCATTCTCCAGAGCAGAATATTTTGTTTTCTTTTTAAATGCTGCTTCCCAGGTACTGCTCCTCGGGTCTGTTGTGTTCCAAGATTTGCATTTTATTGTATGAGCTAATTGCACATGTTTTTAAACACATGTTCTCTTGCTGATGTCATTCATTTAGACTGTAACATTTCTGACATTTTTAGGTAGTCCCCCAGGCCTCGTAGCCCTCTTAGCAGGGTCCTTTCAGTGAGGGGTGTTTGCTCTATGATTACTGACTGACATCTCAATAACTTGGAACATATTGAGGAGTGCATGTCTAGTGAGCAGCTTTTTTAAATGCGTGGTCCACTTTGTCAAGTCATGTGCGAGCCATAATTTAGGCTAATAATTACCAGACATGAATGCTATGAAACATTGATGTCTACACTTTTTTCCCCCCTCTAAGTACTGAATTTTAATATATTCAGAAGAGGTTTTCCTAAGGCCAAGATAAGTCCCCCAAAAAGCTCATATGGAAGCACTTTAAAAGTGATAAATGATTTGGAATCTACACTGTCTACTGATGTACGTCTCAGGAAAGAAAATTAGAGCTAACAGGTGTTAGATAGGGAATGGTGAAGCATTTTAATAGAATTGTCAAAATGTTGGTCCCAGATGCTGACATTAATGCATGCAACAAGGAATGTAATGCTGCCCTGCCATTAAATGATTATTTGTTTAAATTTCAAGTCGATGGCAGGAAATCCTAACTTTGTCCACTGCTTCTCTGTACAGGCCATCCCTCCTGTGCTTTCCTCTATGATTTGCATCAAAGTGCAGTGATTATATGGCTCACGTCTGCATGCTTTAAATAATCCATGGCTGTCAAATTTCATTTTTTCCTCTCAGATCAGAACCATCATAACCCCTTCTCCACCAGCCTTGAAGTCACTGCAAATATATTTGTACATTTGGGGGAAAATAATTTTAGTGCTGTGAGTTATGGGATAATTAATCTTTGAACCATTTTCTTACTTCAAATGTCTTTACTAAGTAATCTGCATGAACTTGTGATTATTATGTATTTGTAAGGTATTTTCCATGTAATCACAAAGTAGTTACATGATCATATGAATCCTGTAAATTGTAACGATACTAGGGGGAAGGGGTATGAGGAGGGGAGCTCTGCTGCCTATGTTAAAAAGCTTTTCCAGAAATCTTTGGAATTCTTTTCAGTGAGGTAGCCTGAGAAGGCAGAAAAAGCACGTCCTTTAGAGATTACTAGAATTTCTGCCAACAAAAGAGATCCAATATCCATGTACAGTTCAGCTGGGTGAAGGGGGAGAGGGGAGTACAGATAGTGACATATTTTTTTTATCTCTTGTTTTAACAGTAAATCATTAAGTTAAAAGTTGCTGTTATTTTTCAGAGGCATTGCGGCAGTTTACAGACTGCAGAAAGCTCAGCATCCATTTGTGCTTCAAAGACAAAAGGGAGATTTCTCTTTCTAATCTTTGCAGAAGCCTAAATAGGATGTAGCCTGTAGTCAGACCATCTCCGGCTGTAATCTTGTCAGACCTCAGCACACATGCATAGACGTGCTCGCGCACACACATGGCACGACAGTCACAGCATTAATAAAGCCATTTCCCCAGCACAGTTGAAAGCAAGCAAGCTGTGTGATTATTGCCATTTTAAAATACTTGGGAAGCAATAAACAGATATTAGGACAAAAGAACTGATTAGGAGTGAGCACTACAGTGGGGCAGATCAGAAGCGTGGGATGGAAGAGCCTTGGATATGCAGGCACCGGGGGAAAGCTTCTGTGCTAGAAAAGCAGGGATGGTTTGTCTGTAACTGGCATCTTATCTCTCTGTAGAGCCCGCAGTTAAAAGCCAATGCCTTTTTGGAAGCTTTTCCTTGCAGATGAGATATAAAACCAACGCCTGCCTAACCACTTATATACGTTAATGATCCGACGGTGCTTTCCAAAAGAGGAAAATATTAACCCAGGCACCACAACAATATTCTGCTTACTTATAACCCCCATACAATTTCAATTCAATCTGGTGTTATTTTTGACTTCCTGACCCAAATTGGTGTGCATGTAGCTCTGAGCTGTTAAGCAGATGATCATTCCATTCCAGCAGTAGATCCATCTCTCTGGTGCCTGGGAAGAGATTTCTCAGCCTGCGTTTCAGTGAGCCTCTCCTGGAAAATGTGCCGTATGTAAAACCATTGGCTGGACACGACGCAGCACCCACAGGGCCGTTTGTACTATACACACACATCCTCAGTTCCCTATGGCTCCGTCCTTGCCAGAGCCTGCAGATGGAGAAAGGCTCTCAAATCCCTCTGTTGGTAAAAAGGCGAAAATGCTCCAGAAAAATTTTCCTCTCCTTTTCAGTCTACCCACAGCTCCCTTAGACAGTGTCCAGCGTACGTGCAACAGCGAAGTGCATTCCTCTGAGTGTCAGAGCAGGGAAATACACTCTCATTTTACAACAAAGCACTTGGGAGATGAAGGGACAGACATTCTCTTGGTTTCTGTCCTGCCCAGATTCTCCTGGGAGAGCCCCTGTGCCCAGGGAACTGTCACCCGCTGGAGCTGCACCATTGCGGAGGGGGCTCCCCTTGGACCCTGCCTGCTCTGCAAACTAGCAGAGACAAAGCAGATGCTGAAAATGGTCAGTGAAACAAAACAGACAGCTCTCTGGCAGCTGTGAAAATGTTGCCCCGGACTCATCGGAGTGGCAAGTGGGGCTCAGTTGTCGGGGATGGCATGGTGGGGGTATTCCTGTGGCAGCTGCTCTGGGGCAGCCAGATAAAAGGCACTGGAAGCTAAATTTACTGGAAGAGCTGACCATCTGAATTGCTTTCTGCACCTCTTTCTATTGCAGTCCCCTCTGAGCATGTCATTACCTCCCCTTGCCTGTAGATAAACCTGAGTGCTTGAAAATGAGGAAGTTCCACCTGAGAAGGACTCTTGAGGATGGGGGATTTGGTGTACCCAGATTTCAGGGCAAAGGCTGGAGCCAATTTAGTTACTAGTCAAGTAAAACTTGTGTCACACTTAAACCAGCCCTCCTTGCTGTCGCCAGCCACCTGGCAGAGGGTTGCTCGTACAATTGCATGCAAACACGCTGCATCCCAGCTCTGTGCTTGCCCTTGTGATGTACTGTTGACGTCTAGAGGGCTGAACAAAACAGAAGGTATGCATGAGCCACTCTGTGTATCTGCTAGGGCATGAAAGAGACATTTAATTGTCCTGTCCTCATCAATGATTGCAACAGAGTCACTCCAATAGGGAGTTCCACTAAAAACAAATGGCATGAAGGATCTTGCTGTCATTCCTTCAGAAAGCATCATGGTCCTCCCCAGCCTGTGGTCCCAAGCAGGGATAGGAGTTTGCTTGCTGTCACATGAGTGTGTGAAATGAAATGAGCTCCAATTTCTATTCATGATCTTTTACAATCAACTATATGGTGAAAGATTGCTCAATAACTATGCCTGCAAATTTCTCTTTCTAACTGTCCTAACAAGCAGCCATGAGATGTTTTTAATTGCATATATTTTACAACACAATGCTGGGCTTGTACATTTTATTTCAGTATCACTAGTGCAGGTGGCTGCTATCATTTTAGAAACTTTTTTTGTGATGTTTGCAGCCAATTATTTTTTCCATGTTATTTTTCCTTCCTTTTTATCATGAAAGTGTAACTCTTGGTATAATTCATGTTAACTAGAAATGAGCCCAGACAGAGATCAGATTTCAGATCCCTCAAGCCCATTGATGTGAAGTTCCATAATCAGTCCATTGTAGAGGAAAATTTGGAGTCTGTATCCTCTCTTGTCAAAGTCGCTGGGGTATTGTTCATATCCATTGCTAAAATTATCTCAACTGGGTAGTATTTTCAGTGGCCTACTCACCTCTGCTGCCACAGCCCCCTTACCCAACAAAGACCTATTCCTATCTAAATAACAAATTCTCTGTAATGAATGGTCAAATATCAAAGATGGGGCCATTTGGGCACTTTGTCTAAGAAACACCAGTCCAGGCTGGAATGGGTCAGAGAAGGGTTGCTAAGATGATTCTCTGGTATGGAGCGTGTCTTATGACAAAAGATGAAAATTTTCTTACTTGCCCAGCTTTAGAAAAGATGAGGTTGAGGGTATATGACTTGCTGCTTGAAGTACTGCAGGATGAGCTGGATGACAATGTTTAAAGATGAAGAAATTAGTGTAAAACTAGTCATGAATAAATAAGTTGAAGCTTAGAATTGGAAGGTACCTAGCTCCAAAAGGAGCAAGGCTCTGGAGCAGTCTCTCAATTATTGGTTGCAAAGAAATGCAATCGCTTTCAATATTGAGCTTTAATGCACTGCAAGTCAATGAAACAGCTGATCTCCAGTATACAGGATGTGTTTTCCTTTAGGGAGTGATTTACAAAGGCCATATGTAAGTAAATGGTGGAAAAATTGATTTGATGAACACCCAGAGGTCCCGTGTGCCCAGAACTAGAGGCAGATGTCTCCGTTTGCATGCTCTCCCCTGAGCTGGTGTGGAGAACATGTCGTGATTTATTTCCCCATGCTTGCAGCAAGGCAGAATCCCTATCTCAGCCCTGTACTGGTAGGGACAACTGTTGGATGAGAGAGTGAGAAATCGTCGTGTCTCTGAAAGTACCATCTCTCTGGAACTGGGCAGGATAATCATGCTGGAGAACCACAAGATTATACTGCTAAAGAGGTAGAGGAAGCCTTGTTTTCATTTCTGCTCCAGAACTTATTCAAAACATTGGAAATTTTCCACAAACATAAAGGGAGACGGAGGAATGAGTACATAGGGAGTAGAAGATTCAAAGGTTTTGATTAGTTCATCACATTTGTGAGAATTTTGACTTTTTTTTTGTTTGAATGCATAACAAACAGTGGTTGAAACAAAATGTCTTTTAGAAAATCAAAATACTTCCAAGTCCAAAAGACTTTCTAGGAACGCTCCAATTTGATATTTCCCAGGGGCTGTGTAAATCACTTCTGTGAAGCTTTTACATTTGAAGGAAACAGCCTACTGTGACAGAAAAATATCACGTTGGACCATCTTTCCCCCCAGCATGCTCTACCAGGAGTGTATTTCTACACGGGGTGGTCCTTGCTCCTGGGCACCAGTATGGTTGATGCTGGCTGGACCCTGATTACACCCTGAAGTTCCCAGATCATGCTGTAATGAGGAAATACAATTACTTGGTCCCCCCTCAAATTGCACTGGGGACCATGCCAAATTTCCCTGGTAAAGTGAAAAAAAAAAAAAAAGACAGGGAAAAGACCACTTCCCCATAGTCCATATTGCGTTGATTGTCCACTGAGCATCATCATCCAGAAAAAAGCTCCACATCTTCCTGCAATAAACCCTATAGCTCTGACATTCAGACTAAAGCTTATAGGGAGAGTCATCAGCAGGAGTAGGAGCATGCAGAGCAGCAGCAGGAGCTAAGCTCCACTACCTCAGTGGGACCAAGGAGCATGCAGACCAGCCCCGTTTAGCTGGTCAACCCACCAGTAATACCCCCATAGCCTGTCACAGGCAGCTTGCCCCTCCATTAGCAGGCAACAGTGGCATGAGCTCGGGTTCAAAGGGTGGTTTTACCACTGATGACAGCCTTGGTGGTGAATTCCTAGTTAACTAGAGCCCATCTGATACAGCAACCCCGATAGCTGTTGATGGGGTCAGCTGGGAACATTTCTGAGGGTCTGTCCTCTCCTGTGAACTGCTGAGGTGTGGGGGATTTATTCACAGCGAGAACTAAACACTGTTGGATGAGTGAAAGAAAAGGTGATTAAGTGTGGTAAGACATCCTTCTACAGACAAGCAGATCACCAGGGGAAGCTCAGTGACCTCAGAGGCCATGGGAATATATCAGAAGTGTCTCCGCTTGTGTAGGAGAAGACACGGACCTGGGGCAGAACTTCAGCTGATGCAGAAGGAGCTCTGACGGTTTACATCAGCTGAGGAACCCTTTCCTTGTCCCCCTCATGTAGCAGCAGCGCTGCTGCCTGCATGGATCTGAATAATCTTTCTCACAGCAACTCTCTTTTCTGCCAATATTGAAGCCCGCCCTGACCCCAAGATCGTTCCTGCACCAGCAGCGTAACCTCCCTCCACTCAGCCCAGGAACGTGCACATGAGGCTCACATAAAAGAAGTATTTCACTCAGACAATATTTCTTGCTTAAAGTAGTCATTCTCCCCACAGCATTGCCACTTGCCCAGTATGCGAATGCTTTTCATTATACACAAATAACATATTTTCTATCGACTCAAGCCTACGCTCTTTGTGCCATTCATCATTATGCATACCTAATATATTTTGCAAACCCCCAATTCTCCCGCTTTCTGACTTTAGAGGCATTTCTGAAATCAAATAAAAATATTACACCCCTGTTTACTTTTAGACTTGTATTTTTTTCAAAGCAATTGCTTCTGTGTTTTAAGTAAGATACCACCATGTATTTATGGGAGTTTAATAAGTTCTTCCATTAATAACATAGACAAACTAATTTACCAGAACGTGTCTGTTTTAAACTTTGGGAACAAAGAGTGGGAGTATGAAAATCAATCTTTCCTTTGTACTTGAGCCACTGACCCATTAAAGCTTTGAAGATCATTTCTTTAAGAAATTGTGAGGAGTTATTTAACTACAAACAGCAGCTACCTTCCCATTCCAGCTGCGTAATCAAGCGTAATAAATTAGAGGAAAAAAATAAAGGTTCACTCCATTTTTTTTTATAACTGAAAATTCTTAATAGCAGTTTGACAAATCGGCCCACAGCAGAAAGAACCCAGCATTCTTCCTGAGACTGCTGTTCAGCACAAGTTAAAACATTGCTTAAAAGGGGTTTTTTTTTTTGTCTTTAATGGTGGTTCAAAAATGTTCTTAGTTGCCCAGGCTTAATTATTTAGCTCAAATTAATTGTAAAAGTTACCCATCACTGGAAAAAGTTAGCAAACGTGTGAACTACAACATTGTTAATGGCTGCATGCATGAAAATGTACAGCAATTCCTTTTTGCTTGAGAAATGAACTCAAGATGGCCTCACTTATTGTTAGTTATCATTAATAACTGTTTCACAGTTTAACACTGATAATATGCTCCGTTATGTAAGAGTGGAAATTTAAAATAATCTTCATCTTAAACTGCTTAAGCAGTCTGCATGCTAAACAATTATAATGATGTTCTAGTTATCGGAAACTCAAATGGAAAAAGTCTATATGAGATGTCACTAAAACCTGTCAGTGAAAGGCAGCAAAGTGACAGCCTTTTAAAAAGATTTAACACACGCATAGTGTAAAGATGATTTTTAAAAGCACATCTGTTGATTCAATATTGACGGACTCTACTTTTGATAAATACACAACCATTTTCAAAGGCTTCAGATAACCTGAAAGAGCATTAGTGTCTTGCTGGAAGAAAGCTGATCCGGAGCAGAATACGGTACTCTGCGACGGAGTATGAGAGGCTAACCCTGCAGCATTTCCCAATCACAAGGCTGGAAGGACCACACAAAAGGGGTAAAACTCAGATTTTTTTTCTTTCCCTGCTTTTTTAAAGCATTTTTGCTAAATCTACAGGAGTTGATACCTTTTCCAAACAAGGGCATCAGAAATCCCTTCCCCTGCCCACACAAGACATGCAGGAAAGGCTGTGAGAGAAGAGCTTAATAAATATTTTTGAAGTTTTATAATATAGGACATACTGCTGTTCACATTTTCAGAGACGGACATGTGAGGCTTTGGCACAAAACCTACATGCAGTTTATACCAGGAAGTTCAGCCACTGTGCTAGAAACACTCACTGCCCACACAATACCTGGACTGGTACCTCACTGCTTATTCATCTGCACAAGATTATGGGCAGTTCTAGGCAAACTTGCAGTCATTTGCTGCCTTTTTTTGCCCTCAAAGTGCCTACACATTAAGATTCAGTTAATGTATTGAGTAAAATTTTGCACTTGTATAATTCAGTCAGTTTTATTTCAATTAGAATTACCATTTGATTTCTGATTTTATATATATCTGTATTTCAGGAGATTTGTATTTGCTCATCAGGCAGGTCTGTTTATCGTTCTGAGAGATACTCAGTCCAGCTGCAACAGTTTGCAGGTCCTTAGAAGGTTCTTCTTTATAGAAGTATCCAAAAATGCATATCCTGAGTAGGTGTTAACACATCATGTGGATCAAGGTCCAAGTTCCAAGGTCCAGTTCCTCGGGGATATTTAGAGGAGTATATTTTATTGATTGAAGGATTAAGTTGCTTTGAGGATCTGAGATTAAATGCTTAGCTTCACAGACTTCAGAGAAATTATGCCATTTCTTACTGCTGTGGGTCAAGTTCTTGCCTCCAGGGCCAGTTTTGACCAGCTCAGAGTTCCCCTTCCAGGTTGCTCTAAAACTGCTCCAATTATGCAAACCTTTTCATTAAGGCCAACCACACCTGGAATTCTCATGGGAACAGCTTCTCCCAAAGCATTTCACTGATTTCTCTTATCAGAGCTGGTTGAACTTATCTGCTTGAATCTTATTAATTATTAATTTTTTACTGCTTTTGGCTAAATGAGCATCTTGAACTTGGCAGAAGAGTCTGAGCACATAATATCAGACAATGGGTTGCCCGTGACCTCTTCACTTACAACTATTTGCTAATCGTTATTCATGACATATACATTAGCCACCCTGGAGCATGTGTTCATCCTGCTGGGAGTGAGCACTGCCTTTGGTAGGAGCTTAGTGGAATTCAGTGGAATTCATCTTGGGAGTAAGGAAATCCCCTGCAGACCCAGTAACTCCACAGTGTGTCAGCTGTGAAGAACGTGCACGAAAACTTGAGCACCAAAGTCTGTTGGTGACCATTGCATGCACTGAAGGTAATACCAGGAGCAGGCAGAAAGATGCCACACAGGGAGCATTGTCTAACTGGAGAGCTACAGCTTCTGCTTCTTGACCAAACCCCCAGACCACCATTCAGTAACATGTTTAGGCACACATTTGAGTCCTTCTCACAGCAGAGTATACCTGTGGGCTGATTTTCTTTTTAACAGATAAGTTAACAGCAGATAAAGACAAACCCTCTTCAATATTCCAACAAAATAATAATTCTTTCATAGTTAATGAAAATTGGGGATTTCCAGTGTTGCCAAAAACAAGTGTCCTGATTACCCAGTCCTTAGGCACAGCTCATTCTGGTTCTTTTTATCTCAAAGATGTGCACAAATCTATATTTTTTTTATCTATTTTGTTCTGGCTTCTCAAAGACAAGAAAGGGGAGGTAGGGAATCCCTGAGGGAGAATTTTTATTTTAGTCAGATGCTGAAGATGGGGAAAGGTTCATTAAGAGAAGTTCAGGACTTCAAAATTACACCTGGAGTGTTTCTTCCCTTTGTTAGTACCAGAGATGAGAAAATGAAAGGAACAGCATAAAATATGGTGGATAAGAGTTTCAAGAACACCTAAATCCAGAGCTAAGTCTCTGGACATACAAACCTGAATCCCTAAGATGCTTCTGAATTAAGGTCCATGGTAGAAATATCTTTGTTCTCCTTCCATTGTTGATAAACTAATAGCATACTAAAAAAATTACCTTTAGAGTTCCTTTTTTTCAAATCAGTGTCATTTCTCTTAAAGTATCCCTCTGATTTAGCTGGGATTCAGTTCATAACATCATTAGAACAACACGTTTTTATGTCAATTATTAATGTACTACGAGGTCTGCCCTAGCAACTATGTCAACATATTCTTCACCAATGGAGATCATGAAATACAGGCAGCAATAGTGTTAAAAAACAAGCTTTTAGATCCATTTTACTTTGTTGCAGCACTGCTTTGCAGATACTGAATTAGAGCCCATTTAAACCATTCAAGCATATAATCAAATTTCAGTAATGAGTTATTAATTAAGCAGGGGCATCCAATTCTGTGCTAACTGCCTCATAAACAATCGACAGGAGATTTGTGAATTTTGACTTCCTGACACTATTAAACAAATCAATATTAGGTTTCAGACACAGCAATTCAGACAGTTTTCCCTGTTATTTGGCAATCGTCTGCCTGGAATACTAATGAAAGAATTAAGAGCTGTAGATTTTGCATGTGTTCCATCAAAAAGATCCTTATCTGTGGGGAATTGGGGCCTGATTTGCATGGCAGAAGACTTTGCTTTTGTAGGTACAATTTTTCTCAATATGTCACTCATTAGTATTTATAAACTACAGAGCAGTGAAGCCTTCAGCCCCTATTCATAATGAACAGTCGGATCCCGGCTGGAGATACAACTGAACAAAGCCGTTTATTTCTTTATTTAGTGGTGCTTTTCATTTGTAGCTAACCCATCCCGCAGAAAACAGGTTAGGTTATATATATATACACATATACATACATACATATATACACAATTAGCTGATTAGGAATACATTTATTTACATGCAGCAATTCAATGCCTAACAATTACTTATGAAAAATTTCAATGTCTTTCGTAGATTTATTTTTTCTTTCACTCTCCCTCCTCTCAAAATGAATTCAGGCCCTGGTTCAGCCAAGCTTCGGAGTTAAGCAGGGGCTTCGGTGTTTTGCTGAATTAGGGATTAGTGCTGTGAAAAGTGCTGGGTTAACAGTACTGCAGGATGAAGTCCGGAGAGCAAGTACAATAGTGATGCCTCCTCCACCAGCCGCCCTTTGCCGTTGTAACCGAGTTGAACTTCACCTAGGGATAAGTGAGTGTTTAGTTTTCGTAATCACATAGTCTTTGGCCCCTGAATGAAGAAGTCAGCGGGGGCTACCAGCACCTGTTGAGGTAGCGGCTTTTATAAGGGGGATTATCTGGCTGCTGAGAACTGGGCTGAGACGGCACGTGTCCGGTTCTCAGGGTGCTCGGGATATGCTTATCCCAGTGTTTTGGATGGTTTTACCGGAAATTTCTGGCTGCTCTCTCCAGAACTGGCTGAGGCAAAACTGTAACCCAAAACCCTGCCTTAAAATTTCTGCTCCACTTGTACCTATGATTGAATATTTTGCTCAAACTGTGGCTTAGAGACTCTACAAGAGGTTGTTTTCTCTAGTTTGTTATTTCCCAGGCTGTAAATACATTTTTCCTCAGTGTCTCCATCTCAGTCCCAGCTGCAAGAAAAATGCAGAAAGGTATATTAGACTTAAAATAAAGTTAGTATTTCTATTACATACACCTCAGTTTCTAACACAAAAACAGTCTCTTGCCAACAAAAACACTGAAATCTTGTTTGGTTAGCAAAATTTGTGCTGTGTTTACATAAACAACTACCCAACAATTTAGAGGATAAAAGCCTCACTAGCACAGAAATCAGTGTGAAAATAGGTCAGAGACCAAATCTTTTAAAAACAACGTTGGCGAGGAAGGATAAAAGTACTGTAGAGTGATCAGTTCCAAAGTGGGTCAGGATTTCGTCTGCAGGAACTAGTCTCCAGCATTATTTCTCCTGTAGAGTACTAATGTGCAAGCTCTACCCCCGGCCTCCCTTGTTCTGCAGGGAGATGAAAAAAGGTTGTCTCTGCCCCAAAGAGCTCATAGTCAAAAGTACAAGTAAATGGCAATGGATGCACATAGTCGGAAAATGTTGTCAAAGGACAACACAGGGAAATTAAGCTGCCTACTAAACGGCAGAGCAAATGTGGAACTGAATGCATCTTAGGTCTGAGGTTTGTTTTATTTAGCTTTTCTACCAGCCTCTGTCTCCCTTTATTTCCTTCTCTCTAGGATCTTAAGACATCTAACTCATTAAAAATCTTCTTTTTAATTATCTGCCAGGGAAAAAAATTTAGCATAATTAAGGACATTTAAATTTAGATTAACAACCAACCTAATATATGACTTCTGCTTCTGCTTCCAAGAACAGAACATTTCTTTTAAATGGCCATAGACTACACAAATATTTAATTTTGGTTTCTGTCTAGATTTCCGTTCCATATAGCAACGAAAACATATTTCCCTGCATTGAACATGTCACTTGATCTGTTCTGCAGTGTGCTCTCATTTTCCTGTTGTATTCAGCCCCTTTTTAAAACATGCCTAAACACTATTCCCCATGTTGGGACCTGTTTTTAAAAGGTCAGCTTCAGCATGACATGTAAGTAGGTCTGCAGATTGGGAAACTGGAGGATGTCATGTTCCCTTAAATATTAACCTTCAAATATACGAGATAAATTCCGTTTCCGGAATCGCTTTAAAGATAGGTTTAGGCATGACAGTTTGCCTTTCTTGGTGTTTACACTTTGGGGGACAGCAGGATTGTTTGGTTTTGCTTTTTTTCTTCTTCTATTATGGGCATGAGAAAGAACCCGAGCAGATGGTGCTCCATGTTTTATCCGGGACATGGTCAGAGACCTCCACCTGCTCAGGTCCTCACTGCAGTGGCTAGTGGTGAGTGACACTGAGCATCAGCACGGCTATTCGTGATGACTCCCTGTAAAATTCAAAAGGAGTAGCATCACGCTTAATGCCTGCAAGAATAGGGTCTCACTGACCTGAGGTAAAGGCGGGGGTTCACCCCCTTAATAAAGGACACTGAATCCCCGTGCTGCTGGTAGGAGACTGAACTTCAAAGACTCCCTGTATCATCAGTGCTGAAATTACTGGGTTTCAGGTGTTTAACTGTAGGCAGTCTGAGTATCTCAAAATGCTACTGAACGTACAAAATAAATAAACCTGGCATAAATAAGATAGGAAAACATGTTTCTTTATCTCAGTTGTAAAACCAAAGAGGTATATTCTTAGTTTGGCTTACACACAAAAAGTGATTGCCTGAGCTCTGTGTATTGCCTTCTTGCCTCTTTCAATGATCCCTTGGAAATTTTGAAGTTACTAGGCAGTTCAAGCTCACCTGTCAGCAGAGTAGAAGTGACATGGATAGTATGTCCTGCCAGCTGAGGGATCCAGGGCTGGATGCAGGATGTACAGGGCAGGATGCAGACCAGAAGAACACCAGGGTTGTGCTTGGTGGGGGAACATGCTGGTAGAGGTCCCCTCTTGATGTGTAGGGAATACCAGAAAAAATCATGGGACGAGCACCACCAGGAGCTGGCTGGGGGTTCTTGTGCTGCATTTGCATCCAGTAAAATATACATGTTCTTCTGTGACATGCTTCTGCCCCTGGCAGTGTGTTAAACGCCCCAAAAATCCAGCGAGTCCCTGCAATCAGAGCAGGTCAGACCTTCTGTACATCTTGTGTGTATCTGATCTGCACCCATTCAGCAAGGTCTGGCCTTTCTAGGGGTCCAGAAATCCTCGACGAACACAATTCCCCAAGCAGCAGAACAAAACACCCTTGGCACTGTCTCAGCAAATCCCCACCCCGCTGTCAGTGCTGCACGCCAGGGAAGGCTGCAGCAGGTGGACCTTCCCCATGGATGCTCTGTGATCCACAGGGTTGAGCTCAGCCCATGGTCACAAATCTTAGAGGAAAACAGGTTTCATCAGCTCCACCGCTCACAGAGCTGCTTTGCTCTTAAGGTGAGAATATCCCTTCAGTGTGGAAAAATATGAAGCCTGAATAAATTAAAAATGGCAGCTATGTTACACGTTACTGTCATTTAATTAACATCTCATAATGTGTTGCTTAAGGAATCAAGGCTCTACCAGGATGAAGCCTATAAGTATTTTCCCTGTTTAATCAAAAATGTAGATCACATCACATTTTATTTCTTTAAAAAAATTATACACTTATTGAAAAAGCTATGATTAAATTTTATATTAAGAACCATTTCTCTGAATTAATTCTCTTCCTAAAAATTCAGTGTCAAAGAGGAACACGAAAATTAGTGTATAACATTTGGAAATCTGCAAGGATAGATGGATGGGTTCATTTGACTTTATTAAATTTCATTCATTGTACACTGATAATGACTTGACAGTATTTATCCCTATAATACTACATACGTGCATATTCTGACAATGTACTTTGGGCTAGCTACCTCTTGTTTAGGCAACCTGGCAATTCCTAATGTAAGAAACTTTTTTAGGTTTGCTATCTTCTTTTTCTTTTTTAAACTTTGGTGGATTTGAACTATTTGGACTGAAATTCTGTGTGTTATGTGCCTACTCCTAGATAGTAATAATAAAACCTATTCATTTCAGCCACCACCATCCAGATCAGAGGGAGGGCAAGGATGCTCTCATATGGTTTGGATCAGAGCATGAAATTTAGATAAAATGAGGGGAAGGAAGCAAAGCATCTTTTACTGCCCTTGAGAAGAGACATTCCTATTTGGGACAAGCTTCCAGCCTTCAAAAAGCCACAAACATTTACTGCAGATTTAGATTTTAACAGCTATGTATTTCACCTCTGCAAGGTGTCTTCCATCCCACCACTGAGCAGAACATCCCCTTGCCTGTTGGCTCTGAGGTGCTAAAAAATATGCTGGAACCCAGCACTGGAGACCAGACCACAGAGCCAGTTCTCCTGCACTCTTCACCATTGAGTGCTTGGCCCAGGCACACTGAAATTCTAGACATCATCTTCAGAGCCACAAAGGAAAGGAGAAAGAGGTGGGAGGTGCAGATGCAGGGAGAGACAATTTGGAAAAGCTGTACAAGGATGAGAGCATAGTCATTAAAACAAGGGTGACTGAGGAAGAGACATGGATCTGACAATTTCTGGATTTTTTTTCTCTTTTAACCTGAATGGAAAAACAAGAAAATGCATGCCAAGAACCTATGTTGGAATATGAAGTAAATGTAAGCTTTATAATGCTGAGAAATGTTAGGATTAAGGTTTCCTGGGAAGCATCATGTCAAGTGCATAGACAGAACAATACAATCTTTAACTAAGTGATATTTTTTCCTCAAGACGCCTACCTTACTCAGAGACTTACTCAGAGGACAAACTGGGACTGTTTACTGAAGGAAGGAGGAATGTGCCTGGTTGCAGGGCAAGGAACAAGACAGGAATAGGAGAAATGGTCTTAGACTTAACACAGATGAGGTACTCATGAGAACAGCATGCTGTCCTTGCTGTCCTGGACAGCATCCCCACCAGATATTAGACAACTCAGCTTTAGTTGTCAAAGGTGGTCACCATGCATGATTCTTCATTTTCTGGGTGCCCAACGTACGACCAAGCCCAATCTGCAAAACTTCAGAGCACACTTATTTGGAGCTGGCATACAGAGGAGCTGTGCTTCGGGCACCAAACATGTCATCTAATTCTGGTGCCTTATGAAAATTCAGATCTTTTGGACTAGTAACCCAAATCAGTGGACTTCGGCACTTCATATTTGTGAAACATCCTCTCCTCTCACAGATGCACTCTGCAAATAAATTCATTGATGTTTGTGAAGCAATTACTCACCAGAGCAAGCATGAATGCCACAGACTTGCCTCCAAGGACATTCATCAGTCACTTCTCAGACAGTAATTTGAATAGGGTACAGTAAATTAGGTATGGGACCCACATTCAATAAGGAAAATATAGTACTAAAGAACTATTTTATAGGTGCCCTGAATAAGGCCAGAGGCTTATGAAAAATAATAGTGTGTGACTGTAATTACAGGTTGTACCACCAAGGGGATGCACAAGGGGATGAAATACACTTCTGAGCGCATGATTACAACCCTACTATCACTCTGTCATGTGTAGAAGGAGTCTGTGTGTAATCTCATGCGAGGTGGGTAATGCCCTTCCTGCTGTTGTAAAGCAGAGCTTGAAGGGTTGGGACAATGTGCTGGTGATGCCGGAGTTCGTGGTTTCCACTGCTGTCTTTTCTCCTGCATGGCATCAATGGCAAAATTGTGTGCTTCACCTAGGAAAGTCATGCAAGTAGTTTTTATTACCCTATTCACTGAAAGGAAAGGACAAGTTGGCCTGGAACAGATAGTACAAGGCTAGGCTGATCATTTTCTAAGGGCTTAATTAAGTTATACTAATCTGAATTTGTATGGAGTTGTGACTGACATTATTAAATAATTAAGTGTAATGAAACTGCATTAAACCTTTGCCCTTCACCTGGCCAGAAACTGCGGAACAACATGAGTTATCTCCCGATAGCTCTACATACGTACTGCTGATTACAGATGTCTAATATATAATAAAATTAATAATAAAAACAAAGAAGAAGAGGCTTCCAGACTGAAAAAGCAATCCCTGCTTTAGCTGTTTTATTTTGTAAAAATAAATCAGCCAGTTAGACAGGGCTTGATTTTAAGCATCATGTCTTTTTTCTTGAAACTCAGTCCAGGCAGAAATAAGAGGCTTGAAACTTAAATTATAGGGAAACAGGAGTTCTTTTTGGATAGAAAATAATCAGTCTTCTCAATGTTAACGCCTCCTTTCAAGGCTCGCTGACATTACATCTGAACTGTGTGGTGCGTAAGAGAAGGCACGGTTGTAGGTAGATATTTTGCCTGGAGCTAGAGAAACAGGCATCTCATTTGTGAGTACTCTCAGAAGCAGACTGTGAGGGGCCTGGTGGCTAAGGTGGTCCTTGCCTAGGCTCTGATGGTGGAGATACTCTTCCAAAATCTGCCTGAGACTTCCCCTTGTAGCTCTTGGCAGGTCCCTCAAATCTATCTATGCCTCTGGCCACTGCCTGTGACGTAGGGATGTTGATGTTTGCCCATCTGGGGCTAATCTTGCACAGATGTGTTCACGCGTGTCTGAAATGGACTCAGTCATCTCGACTTTTAGAAAAAAAGAGGCCCAACAGGCATTTCTCTGGCAGGTATTCTCATCTTAACTGACGCATGTAATGGAATTGATATGATTGATTGTCATTTTTGTGTACAATTAAGAAAAATTACCTTTTGATATTTCAGCACAGTTGTTTTACTCCAGAAGTCACTCTTCAGTAGCTGCCACCTCAATGTCTTCGGTAACACACTTTGGAGTCCACCAGCTGACTATCGAGGCAGCTGCTGGCCTATGCCCTTGTGATTCCAGCCAACAACACCCCTGTGTGCAGTTCACCACTCAGTCCTGGAGACATCCTGCTGAGCAGGACCAGCGGGTTTCTCTGAAGGTTCAGCAGAGCTCTAGGAACTCAACAAAATTACTGCTGTCTGAGGCTAAACATCAACAATTCTGAACTTGATAGTCAGAGGCCAGAGAAATTTAAATAAAATATACAGCATGGACTTACTGCAAAGGTACCAAAGTTCAGCATGGATAAATATCTGGTTAAATAGATTCAGTCAAATGAGGAAAAAATACAGAATATCTCCCGTGAATTGCCTTAGCCTGCAAAGTGCATTTACTGTGTGTTTCATATTTGTTGGACTGAGGTCTAGGAAAAAAAGGGAGAAAGAGAATTCTGTATTCTATTGGGCTAAGGGGAAAAAGTTTATAAATAATGGTAATGGTTATGTACAATGCACATACACCCAGGAAGCTTGCGAAGATCTCGTTTCATAATCATTGTGTGACAACTGGCACCACTGTAATGAAAAGTTTTCAAGCCCCTCTTAAATAATTAGTTGTTATTGTATTCAGGGAAAGGAATTGGAGACGAGGTCCCAGTAACTATAATTTTATTTTAGAAGTTACTGCCTATATCAGGTGAAGGAAATTAATCGATTTGGTGATCACATCTGACAGAGTGATAAAGGTCGCTTAATACCTTTTGAGCTTTTTATACTTTTGATATCATATCTCATTTTCAGTATGATTGGAAAACTCAATTGATTTGAAGAAATCTGTGCTTTAATTTACAGCAGATGAAGCTTAGATCATCAGATATCCATGTTTCCAGCAATCATTAAAATTGTATATTGTACATTGGCAGACTCAGCATGTAAACACACGGAGAGTGCAGATTTCTGAGTGCTTAGCCATTAATTTAATTCTAAACCATAGGCTTGGCTGCCTGCACGGGTAGGGGACAGTGTTCAGGTGGAGCGGGAGATAAGCTTCAGATTTATGTTCCAATCTGCACATGCCCACCCACATATATCTCAGTAGAAGTAATATGGAGCCAGACCCCATGGATGGAAAGAGTAATGCTACACAGCTTTTAGTAAGATGCTCCATTTCAGTACTGTACCCTGTTTCCCTATGAAAGAGCAGTTGTTGCTTTTCAGCATATAATACCCAATTTAGTAACAAATTGGGTATACCTGTCTGTACTCATAGCCCCTTTGGACAGCTGTGGACCATAATGATTTCTATTAAAATATTCCAAACCATAGAGTGACAAATCCAAGACAAGACAAGCTTCTATACTTTAAACAAGATCTGGATGTACAGTATGACCACCTAAAAGCAACTTATCATTGTTCCAGCAGTGACAACTTTCTCCTGGGTGAACCAGAGCTCTGTTTGTCCTGATTTCCACAATTTACCTTTCAAAATAGTTCCCATGCCTTTTTCATTCACTCCAGTGTACAAGCCGTTCCTCTGCATGCAGCTGTCCCCATCCCAGTTTCACTCCTTAAGCTTTTCTTCATTATAACAGAGCGCCTCATCCTGACACACTACCTCACTGTATCCCTATGCCAGTCCATGATTTACAGCTGAGGAACTAAGAAACTGCAAAGTGACTCCCTGGAAAGCCACTGGAAAGGCACTTAGTATTGCCCTGAGCTCAGAGACTTCTAGACTGAACTACTGTCCCAGCTCCGAGGCATGATTTGAAGCCGTCTCTGTGTCTATTGCTTCCACTAAACATTAATGTTGGTAACAATATTCTAGGTCAGCGTATCACAGAACTGGGAGAACCAGAGGATCCTGGACGTTTAAGCATTTTTGAGTTGGAAGGTTCGTAGTTAATAATAGGACAGGCACCAACATGTCAAAAGTCAAAAATCCCAACATAACTTACATAAACAGTTTAAATTACATATGGACTACTGTAGTTTTATGTGGTTGGAAGTCCTTTTCTCTTGCGTTCACTTACTAATGGAAAGAACTAGTGTTCTGTGTGAAAACCCTTAATCGTACCCCAAAATAAACTAACACCAGAATTGTCCTATGCCCTAAGGTCATGCAAAGCCCAAGGATTTCCTTGGGTACCTGAAAATAAAAGGGAGTTCTGAAGTTCTCCTCCAAGTTTCTCGTATCTTCTACATTTGTCCTCATTTTTCTTATTATTATGAGGAAACAAACAGATAGCTCTATGCAGCTGATCTCTGTTACTGTGATGATTGAGTGGGTATCAGTACTACACCATCAAGTATCATGCAATCAAGAAGTAGCCTAGGTCATAACTGGCTGTTTCGCACAGCAACAGCCTAAGTCCAGTGCAGAATTTGCCATAACTGCATATACATCTGTTTCAAAGTCTCACATTAGATGTATTTCTCACCTTCTGACTTTCTCTCCTTCTTAGTTATAAGACTTTCTGCATCATATAAAATATTTAGTTATGGGAAGGACTCTTAAAATCTGTTTTCGGAAAACAAAACATTATCTAAGTGGAAAGATTTGTAATAGGGTCTCTAGTCACTTTCTGGATTTGTATAATCTCCTTTTGAACTTTGCACCAACGCCAGGCCATAGGACCTCCTTTGTTCATTGCTTGGTTTTCCTGTTTCCTGCAAATTCTGCTCATAAAATGTCTGTTAAAGCTGAGAGAGATTCTAGAAACAGTCAGATATCTCAAGAGGGTAGTCTTAAAATTTAAGCTGTTCTATATCTCCCAATAACTGATTCTTCGGTTTAAGCCTCAGACTTCGGTTACAGGGTTATGCTTGTTATAATGTTATTTACACAGCAATACAAATGTGGGCAAGGTTTTACAGATGACTAAAGATAAATTCCTTAGGGAAGAGGTGGTTTAAATATAAGGAAAAAGCACTATAAATTCAACCTTTCTATAGCTAATGACAGTTTTTAAATTAATACCTCATTTGCAAAAAGGATGACAGTAAACCACACTAGCTATTGAATTTTGTTGATAGCGTTCTCCTTGGCTAACAAACATATGTCTCATACTGGAGGAGTGTGCACACGCATTAAAATGTTGGGAATATTCTGGTTTACCCAGTTCTGACACAGCATTTGACTCGCTAGGAATGTTATGGTTTGCATGAGAAAGGCACATCTTTTGTGAAGCTTCAGATATTGCCTTGTTTTAACAACATTTGCAGAAACAAATCACGATAACGATCACTCCTTATTGTGCATGAATAACTGCACTTTTCACGCTTTCGTGGGAGTCTGGGAAAGGAAGAGGATGATCACAGCTGAATGAGAGAGGTATCCACCCATGTGTTCTGCAGGAATTATGAACATTAGCCACACCGCTTACGTGTTCACAGCAAGACCTAGGTACAATGGAGACAACAAAGTCCAAAATTCTGATTAGAAAGACAACTTATGCAGTGCCTGCCTAATCCTGGAAGAACCTGAACTCTCAAAGTGCCTTGCAGTTGAACTCAGTCCTCACACATGCTTTGGGTTGTAGCTCTGTGCATCCCCCCAAACTGCCCCATAGCCCCTATAGCCCAGGCTGAACCCAGATATGGCTGCAAAACAGTACTGTGATCGCTTGTATTTACAATGGCAGTGTCTGCTGCCTCCTCACACCAGCTTCATGTACAATAGCCTGGTGTTTAGAGAGGGCAGGAGTAGGGGAGACTCCTAGGTCCTGCTCCCAGGATTTTTTATAAATCCTATTCAGTAAGACCTTACCATAAACCATGGAGACTGAGGGCAGAACCAAAGTGTCTGTCCCTCCCAAGAGATGTGTTCTCAGCACTAGTCCAGTTAAAGATACTTTCTCTGCCTCATCCCAATTAAATTAATTTTGCACATCTTTCTGCACAGTTCTGCCCTGGCAGCCCCAGCTCAGCCTATAGCCAGACAGGGAGAGCACTTGTGGGGCTGAATGGATGTTAATTCCCACACCTGAGGAGGCTGTATTGAATTGCACTTATCTGTGCAGCCATCGCCTAACCTCTGTTTACACTACTTCAAAAAAATAAAGGTCCTTTCACTTTCTGGTAAAGTCTGTTTGAGAATTGAGACCTATTAGGCTATGGTAATATAGCTGATTTTATGCCTTGAGATACAAACGTAGGAGGAGATTTTCAAAGGCAGAGGGGAGTCAGCCTCCCAGTAGCATCTAACTTTTCATAGGTTATGAGGGCTAGCTTCTAACACGCCTTGGAATAGCATCCTCTTTGGTATTGTTTATTTGACTCATGCCCCTTTCAGGAAGAAGAAAAACAATTCTGATCATTTAGAAAAACATAATTCAAAATGGATTCTGAAGCTTTGCTAAGCATCAAACTTTAAGAGAAAATCATATTACTTTACAGCATTTCTCGAGGCTGTTATCAATTCCAGACTCCTTGCCATCGTGCCATAGCTCTGGAAAACAATTCACAAATGTTAAAACAATCTAACAGAAGTGAAGTAAGGATGAAAAAGAGTAGTGTTGGGCTGGGGGGAGGTTCTGCCACAGCTCCCATCTCCCTCTTGCTGTTCTATGTGGCTCATGATTAGCATTTGCCTGTGCATTCTGTCAGTATTTTCAGCACAGTAGTAGAGTGAGCATTAATTGGGCTAATTATTGTGAGCTATAATTTAACTCAGTAATCAAACTCATAAACCAGGCATTATCAAATTTATAAACTCAGCATGTTCAAGTGTCCTTAGCGATAATGAACTTGCTGAGTCAGATTATTCCCTTGCAATTGTTGGTACTGTCAGAAATAGATTTGGACTGTCTCGCATTTAGTATTTCCCACTGCTGTATTACATGGACAAGAAAAATTGGCAATGCTTGAGAACAGAATCCTCCATGTGCTTAATTTTTTTAACATAAAGCAGAAACCACTTCAATTTTTGTTTGCTTGTTTTAACTCTGCAAGACGGGATTGTTTTAATTTTTACTCCAATGGCAGTGAAACTTTTCATAGCTTTGCCTACCTCAGTCCCTTCCTCATCATCATCTCTGGGTAGGACAAACAAGTATCTGGTATCTACAAAACTTCATTTCTACAGATATAGAAAATTTTGGCCTCTTTACATAGGTCAAATGTTGTGCCAACAGAAGCGGGGCTGACTTCCTAACATTGTTGTATTAACATACCTCAATTTTAGCCTGGGGGAGAGGGAAATTATGTTGTTTGGAATGAGATGGTAATTTACTTTCCATGCTTTCTCAGTCCTAAGGCATCTTTTCAGGATGAGACAGCCAGCTGTGTAAATTGAAATTGGTGAACAATTGTCCACTGGAGGCTCTAACATCTGAAAAGCAGAGTTACACGCTCTTCTCTGTCCATGTGGAATATGGTGTTTTCATTTTACAGGGATAAAGGATTTACTGTTAAATTAATGGACTTTTCAAACTGCAGCGGCAACACATGTTACCACCTGCATTACTGGGAAATAACTTGCATCTGTGCAAGTTATCACTTGGAAAGAAAAGCTTCCGGTTACTGTGTGATGGCACAAGAAAATAACATTTTCTACCCATGTGCCAGGGGAAATGAGGTCACAGGCTCTTGCCGCATGCCTTGCAAGTGGATATCTCATGTACAAGATCGGACAGGCATTAAATTGGTTATGCTTCAACTTCTGATTTTTGTTTTCATTAACATCTGCACTCTTATGTGGCCTGGAGCATTTTGTCCTTTTTATAGCCTTCCTCAGTAAAGCCGTGGAAAGCTGATCTCAAATTCACATTAATGGCCTTAGATTTTCAGGTCATTCCTTACAGCAAAGACTCCGTTCCGCTGCTTTTCTCATGGCATGACACTTATACCCCAGTGCATATCCTCGCCTTCACAGTCTATCTTCACATCCATGTTTTTAATTGACTTGGCTAAGTGATGATATCAGTCTCCAGAGTAACTTAGACCTAAGCGCTTCTTGACCAAAAGGATCAGAAAGTTACCAAACTGGAAGCCACACAGCTCTATGGATTAATGGGAATTTACCCTAAATGCCACAAAAAGCTGAAGTCTACATACAGTCTTCAA
The DNA here is from genome assembly GCF_013368605.1 of Nyctibius grandis. Classification (NCBI taxonomy): domain Eukaryota; kingdom Metazoa; phylum Chordata; class Aves; order Nyctibiiformes; family Nyctibiidae; genus Nyctibius; species Nyctibius grandis. The sequence goes on along the minus strand of NC_090661.1, from coordinate 97,786,254 downwards.
AGTCTACCTGTGATCGTACACTCTGATGCCCGAGCTTAGTTCTTGTCTTCCTGAGCTGAGAGTAGGATAAATAACAGGTCTTGTTCTTTTGCAGCAGGACAGTATAATTTGCAGAGAGTAATCACAGTGGTTATATATATAGCTAAGGCAAAGTTTTCAAAAAAGTAATGCCTTGCTTCAAGTGTCTTAACCTGCATGGCAAGACAACCTGGTAGAAATCACAATGCTGCTACCACCAATGCAGCTGTATAATTGCAAGTTGTTGGTATAAGGACTAAAATGTATTGAATGTAGATGAAAAATAAGGGAAAATAACTGTGAGGCCAAATAACTCAGGCTTTTCATTCATTATTAGAAATAGCACGTGTGTGATAATGAGTCAGCCCTCTTTCCCTTCAGAGTAGTGGTGTCTTCTTTTCTGTGTAACAAAGCAGAGGGGCACATTCCTGCAAGCCAGGCTGGGAGGAACTTACTCTGAGAAGAGAGAAATTTTGCTGTGTACCCAGTGAAGCTTTCCTACAAAAGGATTTCTTTTAAAGTACATTGATATCGCCTAAGTAATTCAGAACTCAGGGTAAGCAAACACTGCTCTAGAAGTATGTTCACTACAAGTCATTTTAACCTCTGCATATATGTTTATTTTTCCTTCCTCTTTCTTTTTGGGTCTTTCTGGGTTTAAGAAAAGACCATGTAGTAACACTGATACCTTGTCAATCAGATGACAGGTTGTCTTTTTATATTTAGACATGGTAGTAGGTTATTCTGAGGAGTAAAAGACAGGTTATGTCCCTGAAACCTGTCAAAGCATTGAAAAATAGTACCCATACATTGGAAAATTCTTCTAAGTATCACTAAAAATTACAAAACCTAATTTTCTCAGGCCTAATCCTGCAATGTATTTTGTACACATAACTGCCAAGGTCAAAGGAAGATAAAAGACCTGGGAAATACCCTAAGTCCATTGCATACTTCATTGTTTATTCCTTCTTTAATAAAGGAGTTTCAAGAAGCAAAACCATATCATTGTGACTTAACTGATGCTCCTATAATAACTGCTTTTGATTTAGGAGATAAAATTAAATTAGCAGATAAGCTCTTTTATTTCAGCTCAGCCACTGGTGTATTCAAATAGGGTGTTAACTTGTCCCTTTAAAAGGCACAGTAACAAAAACAAACTGGAAAGCTGTCACTTATTAATCTATGTTTTTGTATAGCTATCTGGAAACTCTGCTTTGCCGTCACTATTTAAAGCTCATCAACAAGGCGTGCTGTCAATGATTCTTGAGACTGGAATTCATGGGAATTGTCTAAACAAAACGTGTTCACTCCTCTTATGTGTAACCAAATGCATAAATGTTGTTGTCTTTTTATTCTTTACAGATGGTTTGTATCTCCAGAGATTTATAGAAGAATTCATAAATTGGCATCGTTGGCATGTAAGAAATGTGAAGCAGGCTCTGCTCCCATTGTTCCCTGACTGTGAACCTGCCATCGGCTGAAAGAGTTTGCTTAAAATATCAAACTCACTGCACAGCTCCAGTGTGATTACGAAGCTGACCCTCCCCTGTTTTGGGGGCTCCTCAGAACTAAATATACAGCTTGAGAAGTATGAATTGTCATCTCTTTGGGTCATCTATTTCTACATCCTTTCATTCTCCTGCCCTGGCGCTGCAGCCTAAGTAGACAGGAGATACTGATTAAATAACTCAAAGGAAATGATTGCAACCAAATGCTCTCCTGAGTGAACCCTCCAAGAGCTCCAAAACTGTAAGAGAGCTGGTGCACTTGTCGTCAGGAGCAGCATATTCATCCAACAGCGACCTGTCAAATTGACTTGTTAGCATGGTTGATAATACTCCTGCATTTCACTGCTAGAGAAGAGCAGGGAATATCACATATGCTTTTGAATATCTTATGAAGAGCATCAGAAAAAAAAAAAAAGCATTATTCGTACTTTCGGCGAAGATTTGTGGAAAGGCTGGGAATTGAATCCAGATTGCCTGGTTGCTTATGTGAGGCCTTATGCACAAGGGCAGCCCCTCTTTTGAAGCTTGACATCCTGGTCTTTCTCTATTTGACAGTCCTTTCCCTTGTTCTCATTTGTCTTTCGGATGCGCTCTGTTGCTCATGTGAAGATTGCTAAAATCGCAGGACGCAAGATTTTGCCAGATATGATTTTTTAAAACCCGTGTTGCATATATATAAAATCACACAGGTACGATGTAAATACTGACTCTAAAAGTGGATTAATGTGAGACTGCCCATATGAAACTCGCTTGTGGAAGAAGAGCAGCGCACTCAGAACTTATCCAAGCAAGAGTTCTGTGAAATTCCCAAGACGTATTATACACCCCTGTGGTATCATAGTACTTTCCCTGTAGAATTACTAACAACATCTTTTGTCCATTTCCTCTTCCTTGAACAAATACAGCAGCAATGTGGAGAAAGGGAGGTAAACTCAGTCTTTTTTTAAAGAATTAGAGGGAGACTGATTACTGTGCCAACCACTTACAATAAAAATATCTTCTGAAAGAAGGAAGTCCTGAAATATTTTCAAAAAATGTTTAAAATTTGGATTTACCAAATTTAATTTTTTAATGAATTTGCACCATAAATTTGACCCTTTAGAAAGCACTCTCCCAAGATCTCAGGTGCTTCATGATTTGTTTTGTCTCCAAAGGGATACACTTGTCAGAATGATTCAGAACGGGCTGCCCAGGGAGGTTGTGGAGTCATCATCTCTGGATGTGTTTAAGAAAAGACTGGACATGGCACTTAGTGCCATAGTCTAGTTGACGTGGTGATGTCAGGGCAAGGTTGGACTCGATGGTCCCAGAGGTCTCTTCCAACCTGATTGATTCTGTGCTTCTGTGATTCCTGAATACATATTCACCTTATGCTCTACATGACTGTGTGTTGATTTGTTAAGACCTTAAAAGATTAGGACCACAGCCTAAAACTGGAATCCACTGGACAGTGACCTTGTACTTGTGAAGTGGCATAGGGATCATAGCCTGGAGCAGAATAAATACCCATTTAATGCACACCCAAAGACTATAATCCAGCCTGGATGCAACAAATACCTGGATTTCTATGGCCATGTAGATGGGGTGTCATTTTTTCATACTTTAATGATGAAACAGCACTTGTCTTGGGAAGTGAAGATGTCCATCCAAGTTTAGAGAGAAGCCAAGACAACTCCAAAGGCTTCACTCTATTTGGATATTACATATGTCCCAAAGGAGGCAGAAACAGCCCTTCAGACATTTTCCCCATTTTGTTTGGCACTAATGGAGCTTAAAGACATTTTTTTCTGAATTCACTGATTCCCCATAGACACTCTGATATTTTAGTTATGGCAACCCTTGCAACAGTCAAGAATCTACTTTAATTGAGCATCTCCAAGAATTAAGAGGAATCTGAGCAGCTGTGAGGGAGTCCATGGGACCAGGAAAGAGCCAAATCCCAGTTTCATCTCTGAGATTCCAGGGAGCAGGGATGTAGCTTGATTTATGGGGAGGCGCAAACTCTCCACAGGAGAATGCAGAAGGAAGAGCCTCGGGGGAATCTTTGATGAGAGAAAACAATCTAGACATAAATAAAGACTTCAATGGATTTGTCCCTTCATTATTTTGGAGCCTGATCCAAAGCCCTGTTAAGTCAATAGAAGAACTCCAGCTGGGGTTTAGGTGAGGAACTGAGGGTACAGTTTACACACAACTCATGTCACTCAGGAATATTTCTGTATTGTAGGGAAATATGTTTGTTAAAATACTGAGCTGACACTGAGAAGAATTCAGCTATTACAGGATATTCTTTCATTGAGTTACTTGTTGCTGTCCAGTAAAATAAAATATAGGAAACTCTTTAGTGTTTCATCAATTCTTGCTCATTTCAAAGAGTACCAATATTTCTGTGTCTGGCTCACATATTAAAAAGTTTGCCTGAAGATTAAGTTTCATTTTTTTTGTCATAGGCTGAGCTTCAGATCTTTGTATGACTTTTACTAGGGGCTATTTTTGAAGGATTCAAGTCTGTTTTGCCAGTATAACCTTCAATTTCTAATGAGTGTTATTTCAAAAGAGACATTTCCATTGGTAGGTAAGAGAAAATAAAGTTACCTTGAAATTTAATAAGCGTTATTTACTCTGTATCTACTAATAAATCCCATCATACATCCTGCTTTCTAAAATGCAAGTGGTTATGATCTCTTCCTATTTGGCATACAGAAGTTAAAGAAACATTTAATTATTTCACTTGGGGAACTCTTAGACTTTTCTTTTTCTACCTTTTTTGTTTTTCATTTCTACAGACAGGTAACATTGTTACTATCACCAATTTTAAGAAAGTATTTTTTCTTCCTTTTCAGTCAAACATTCTCCTTCCAATATTATGGTGATATAATCATATTTGAATCACAACATATAGATGTTTCATTCACTCTTCACTTCCCATTTCTTCAAGGCTCAGTAGAAACCCAATTACAATTATTGCAAAGGCTTTCCTCGGACATTAGTAGATTTTAGATAAGGAATAAAGCATGCCATAAATTCACATACGTACGCGTTGTGTGTGTAGGTGTGTCTATATAAATCACGCGTAAACAGTGTTAGGTTTCTTGGTAAAGTACTCTACTATAATGATATGTTTCTTTCAACAATATATGTATATATGCATATATGCATATATGCTGCACTAGCCTATTGACACCAATAGGTTTTTTTAAATCAATAGCAGATATAAATCTATATCTGTAGTTCCAGTGACCCAGATACATTGCTGTCATTCATATTGAGGGGTTTTGTTGAATTCTATTATAACAGACCTTCTGGATTATATTTTTTACATTTAAATATGTTATAATAATTGCCTGGCAATACCTGGGAGACAACTGAAATTAAATGAGCACATGATGTTCTGTGGCATGAAATATTTCTTCCCTTGAACTGCAGGGATCTTTTTAGCGCTGTTTTACTGTTAATAAATACATAAGCAGCTTTGTCAGTTTAAGGAATTTTTTTATTTTTTTAAATCGTGCAAATTGGGTATCAAAACCTGGGGAGGTTTTGAAAATGTGTTTGAAGAACTAATTAAAAGGTTGTTACAAAAAATAATAACCAGTATTTGCCAAATTATTTTCCTTTCATTAATGCAACTTGAACAATTTTTATTTGCTTAAAAATAAAAAAAATATATTTAAGCCTAAAGTTTCTTCTTCCCCCTTACATCACTAGTTAGATATTAAATCTATTACTCACATAAAAATGTAAACATCAACACATTGATCCTTTCTCTTTCAATCATTTTAAATTTTGCTATTAATACTTTAATTTTCCTCACTCTCTGTATGTGTGTATATGCGTATGAGTGCATGCATGTGCCTCTGATCTCGCTTATACACTGTACTAAATTGTTCAGTAAATACACTGCAGCAGGATAAGGTCTAACTGGAAGAAAATTGTTGTGAGTTACAGGAAATTAAAAAATTCCTGCAATACCAACCCACTACTCAAAGTCAATCTGTGGTATCCCACAATCCACTCGGCTCTGAAGTCAAGCCAGAATGATTTTTGAAGAGTAATTTCAAGCCTTATAAAGGGTCACATCATGTATTAAAGCCATATTTGCTTCTGTGTTTTGTAAATTTTGAACTCATTACTAAACCTTTGTCTCTTATACTGTATGTCTGGCTCTGAACTCTCCTTCATCAATCTGATCCTTAAAACTCCAACAAAAAACATGCAACACATTTTGCATGGGAAAAAGTGGTAAAACATAAATAGTTACAGTCTCAAGGTGCCAGCATTTAAGGAAGGCTCTAGGAAGCTTATCTTTTTTTTTTCTCTTTTGTACTTTACCAAAAACTTGAGCAAGAGGTTGCCCAAAGCGGGTATTTTCTGACCACCTTTGGGAAGTGCTGAGTGCCCTCAAGTCCTGTTGACTTCACAAGAGATTAAGAGAGCTCAGCACCTCCCAGTATCAGTCCCATGGATATATATCTATATCTATTCACATACACATACATACATATATAATGAACTGCTAACAAATAATGGATCATCTGCTCTTCTCCTTGGCCAAATTCTTTGTGAAAGGATCAGACCCAAGGTTAGAGGTAAAACCATATGCAATTTACAATAAGCAAAACGTGTCTATAAACAAAGTACTATTGGAAATCTGGGAATCATTTATATAGAGAGTGCTGGCAAAGTGCAGGCATATGTGTACAAAACAGTACAGCACCTCTACAGATTTCAACAGTTCCATTTCTGAAGTTGCTAAACTAAGCCTTTATTGTAACTTGGGGCTGAAAAACAACACTCTGTTAGTTAAAGACAAGGGTTTTACCCCCACAACACGTTCAGAACTGGAGGGGGACTGCACATCTTAAAACTCAACAAAGCTATGTGTGCAGCTTTGTCTTTGACTCTTCTAAGCTCTCTTCTCTTGAAGGATACTGTCATTGATTCGTTCTCACTTGAGCATACCCATAGTATTTCATTATGTGCCTACATCACATATTTACACTGACTGGTCTAAATTCCTCCTGTTTTCCCTGAATACTTTCTTTTTTTCATGTTAATAGTCCTGGAGTGAATCAGCTAGAAGAATCTGGAACAATCTAAACAGGCATTCAAGGAAGATATCCAGGAAAGTGGTTGCAAAATTAGGTTGAGATGCAGCTTGGGCAGGGACTGCAGCCTGCAGCAGCATACACAACAAACCGCATGGGAAAACATCCCATCATGTAGCTTTCCCTCTCTCTATCATGTGGATGTCCCAGACAGGTCTGACGTGGGTGGGAAGCAAAGAGAAGGACATGTTTTGGCCCTGCATTCTGCCCTATGGAGCACATTGATATGGTTAGAGCTGGCCAAGTAGTCAGCAGAGCAATACCCACTCCTGGTCTGGAAGTCATATAGACTTTCTTGAGCTGCCAGGATGTGCTAGGAAATCTACATAGACGCCAGGCTGGGTCTGGATGAAGCTCCGAGATCTACTAACGCTCCAACATGTCTGTGTGCACTAGGCCAGTAGATATACACTTATTCCCCATGCCTGTACTGTCTTTTCTCTAGAGCTGCAAGCTCCAAGAGACTCTGGAGACTTGGTGTGGTGGGAACACACTAGCAAGGGCAAGAAGGCAAAGACAAACAGGCCAGAAGAATAAGAGGAGAGGATTGTTTTAATGTCCAACAGGTCACTGTGATGGAGGGAAGAAGAATCAATCACTGTATTTCAGCAACAGGAAGTGGTTTCACTGTGTGAAGAGTTGGTGCAACAGCTATGATACCACCCTGAGACTTGTGGGTCCTTGAATAGATTCCTCTTTCTACCATGGATGCCTTGTGAGGCCCTGGGCAGCTCATTTTAGCTACGTCTTTGCTGAAGAGACAGCTCTGCTTGAGGGAGAACGGCTTGGCTGCTCAGTGGCACTCAAGCTGCCATGGATGATAGGAGTAAGGACTGAGCAATGCTATCTCAAACCTTCTGGCACGATGGACAACTGAGGCTGGAAGTCCCACTGCATTTAAGTGTTTGGGGTTTCAGTGGCCATGGTCTAGTTGACAGGGTGGTGTAGGGGCAGCAGTTGGACTCGATGATCCCTGAGGTCTCTTCCAACCTGGTTGATTCTGTGATTGATTCTGTGAAGACAAACATTTTATCTTTGTGACCCCTATTGAGCCTGCAGCAGTCTTAGGCATCTATCTTGGTTCAAGAGAGCAATGAGTTATTTAGACTACTCAGTCTCCAATACTGCTGAGTTCTGGTTCTCTCCACAGTCAATGGAAAGTAGCCTTGATGCTTATTTTAGCAACTTGAATAGGAAGCTTAAACACTACCTTTGTTTCCCACCTGTAAATCTGGGACAATAGTACTCGTTAGAGCAAGTAGTACTCTAGACATGTGGAGAGGAGAAATATTTCGAGAAAGATTATAGGATTATCTCATGCTATTATGATGTGGCACATTTTTGTGACAGAAATCAGGAGAACTGAGACCAAAACAGAACTGGACCAAATTAAAGGATTATGGAGGCTGCAGAGGAATTCTGCTGTGACTTGTGAGATACTAACTTTGTTCTGAGACAAACGAGACACAAATTCTTGTGTCTGATAATACAAGACAGGTGAGTGATATATGTGATCTCCATGAATCACTGGCCATCTGAGGCAGGAAAAGGTACAATATTAACAAGTTTTGTACTTGAAGAGAGAAAATTCACAAGGAAGTGAATACAAGGCATCAGAGGTGAAAGAACAACTAGAGAAAAATATAAATTAAATATATTTCAGTGAACATCAGGACAGTGATATAACATCTGGTCAAATATGTGGGTCGAAAAAACTCTAGAAAAGGAGAAGAAAAGTGAAAGTTTATTTTTATTGCAAAAAATTATATTGTGTAGAAAATAACATGTTGGTGTTTTAGTACTTAAAGGATTTAAACATATTAATTGTTGATGTACATTTTTAACATATGCTTAAAGAATATGACATGCTATTCATCTCTACCTGCACTTATCAGAATAGTTCTGCTTCTAATGAAACACAGAATCCTCTGAGTCCCAATGAGATACAGGCTAAATGACATAAAATAGTTAACGCAACTCTGCCTATGCCGTGATTATACATGTGGTTGTTATAAAATGATGTTGATAAACTTCTCTAAAACTGTACAACTCACATTTGGGAGTTTGGTTTGAGGTAACATGCATCAGAACCACAAAACGAAGGAAGAGGCATGCTTGGAGGTTCTGTGTGTCTAGTTCAGAAATGTATTCAGCCGAAAGACGTCTCCTTGGAGGCTGATAGAGAGAGGTTCTGCAAATTTCCTCTGCAAAGCATATACATATGTCAGGAAAGGCATTGCTCCAGTATGACCATTATAACCCCTTGAGCACTCCACGTTAATTTGATGGCAGACCAGGTGACTCCACCCACATACAGGAATGAGGTTCTTTAGAGCAACTTTAAAATCTTGTGTTTAACAAACGCAACATCCCAGTGAAGTTGGTTCTTTTGGAAATCAAATGGCTGGGAAGATTCTACTGATGTCATGAAGAAGCAAATATACAGTCAGTTTGGATTAAAAATCAGACTTTCAGCCTGCTATACAGGTCAAAATAAGGGTCTCCAGATCTTCCACAGATTACACATTTGTTTCTGTACACATCCTCTTCTCCCTCACCTTTCCTGAAGCAGAGAAACCAAATGTGATAGAACATAATTATTATACTTTCCTTATACATTTTATAACATATGTTCAGGACACAGTAAGAGCTAACTCACAGGAGCAGCTTTAGCATATTTTGTTGTGGCACCCAATGCTTACATACTGTGGAGATGGGCACTGCAAGAAACCCAAATTAAATTGATGGAAAGAAACTTAGCTTATTGAAACATTTGCACAACTGATGCCTTTGTGATTTTTTGCAGTGAATATAGGGTGCAAAAAGAAAAGTAGAAATTAATACAGGAAAAAAAATGGCAGTTTTTAATGGGACAGTGGCAGCTCTACCGTAACTGTGGTTAGGATTGTTTCCATTATAAATCCAGGCTTGCACTCCCACTGCTACAAATCACAATAAAATTCTTTCAGCTTCAAAGATGGCATATATGGCCTCTGGCCAGGAAATTGTTTGGGCAAATTGGAGGTCATATGTCAGATATAAAATATTTTTTGAAAGTGAGTCATAGTTTGTGCATTTCTATTCTCACCGTTCAGTCACACTTTAAATAGCTGCTGTACCACGTGGCTCATCCAGAAAACATAAAACAAGGCTAAATGAAAATATATTCCTGCACCTAAGATAAAGTCTGAGACATGTAAAGCATATTTTAAAATTCCTCTCATGACAAATTCGGAAATACAAGATTTGTTAATGTATAGATCTTTGAGATTTACAGCAAATAGGAAATTTGCCATGCTGATGAGATATATGAAAATCAGTTTTATCAGAAATGTCAGTCTATAAATCAGTGATATCACTGCAATATCTATCTGTCTCAGGACTGAATGAGTGAGGACTGTCTTTAGACAGCTGTTTGAAAGAGCATGAGAAAATGAGAGTCACATCCTTAAAAAAGTAGTTCCCTGTATGTAAACTACTCTATGTATTAGTAGTGGCAAAAAGGCAGTTTTGTTCTCTTTTGGGCAGTGTATATAGAAATATTTGTCCTTCTCAGTCAGATATCTAGCGTCAGAATATTGAATTACATTGATCGACAGTCTTAAGCCAAATGATCAAATGGCCTTGGAGGCTGGGCCTGTTGTGGTAGTTTTAAAAGAAGAGTGCCTGGTTCAAGACAAGCAATTCTTGGACAAAATCCTGGCCTCCGTTAAAGTTAATGGGAACATTACCACTGAATCCGTTCAGCACAGCATTTACTACCTGCTAGTTTGGTTGTGTCTACGCTACATGGTTGTGTCCATACTCTGCAGCACGGACCTACTGGTGTGCACTGTGTCCATCTGCTCACTGCGTGGCAAAGAAATCTTAGCCTGTGCCATTTAGTTTGGAGAAATTAATGCACAGGGCAGAGGGAGCTTCAGTAAACTCCAGTGGATGTTCTGGATCAGGACAACTGGGAAGCCAGCACTGGATACAGCTCCGGACAGCATGTCCAGGACAGACAGTCCTGCAGGACATTTAAGGTTTCCAATTTTCCATTCTACATTGAGCGTGTTCCTTTTTCTTAGGAAAGCAAACTGTAGAGAGGACTAGATTTTTATAAATACTATCTCTGCCACATTTTAAGAACCTATGTATTATAGCTTTTTTCTTTAAAAGAATTCCTCTTTTTAACATGCCTGTGGGCCAATGTGTAATTCAATGTACTTTAAGCATGACCATGAAGAAGTATTCATGACCAGAGTTAAATTTTCCTTCACAATGGAACATATGCGTATCATCATGTGGAATTTGGGCATCACTATAGTGACTAACTTACTTGTGGTACTGCTCCTCCAGGAATTTGATTCCTTACAATATAAGATCAGGTTCATTTGATGTTTATATTGAATCTTGCCATTGGTTTTGCCATAATTGAGCTGCTTTTGATAATCCATTAAACAGTTTCTGGAAAGTATTCAAGTGCTAAAACATCTTTTTATTAAACTAATGAAAATCACTAGTCTGATGTATAAAGAGATGCAATTATGAAGTCCACCCTGGAATAGTTTAACATCTTTCATTTCACCCTGGTAAAATCACAATGCAGTCTTACTTTTAAATAGGAGCCATCCTTTTAAGGAGTTATGACTGAATGTTTTAGGTTAGCTGTAAATTTTGGTAATACCTTAGGGAAGTCCCAAATGCAGACTGATACTTGATACAAAAGTACCAAGCCTCCAAAGAATCATTAAAAGTTCCTTCAAAAAAATAGCAACCAAATTAATATATAACAAAATTATGACATTTCTATAGGAAAAGTGAAGATACGTAAATGATCAATCTCCATTTCTCAAAAGCCATTAGAAAAATTCTCTGCTTTTATCTTAGTGGAAATAATATAGTTCTGGTCTAGCCTGGAAGTCTGTACTATGGAGGCAAGTTTGCCAACCAACAAAGATGTATTCTTTTTCACTTGTCTTTTTTAAATAGGTATTTAGATTAACTTTATACTCAGCTTCATTCAAATCATGAGCTCCAGGTTTTGATGCCAAAACCTGCTAAAAATTAGTTCAGCTAAAGATAAGTTTGATCAAAATTCCCATTGGCTTCAGGGAGCCAGGAATTTAGTCCCAGGCTCAAGTACTGCTAGAAAGAAAGACGTTAGGAACATATGCTGAGATCCAAATGTCAAAAGCAGTCCATACTCCCCTTTTAACGATGCAGAATTTACACTGTTGACCCATCAATCAGAGCATAACCTAAATTCCTGTCATCCGCTTCCTTCATTCTTTCACATTTTGGGTACATGGAACAGACATAATCCAAGATTTGAAGCCAAATAAACTCACATACTCAAGCAACACATCATACTAACCTCTATATTAATTAAATGGGGTAGCCATCTCCTTCTGCTTTCTAATGGTGATTTATTTATCTAATTACCTGATGTTAGAGAAAATAGGTACTTTTCAGGAGCCTGAATTAGCCTTTTACAGAATAGGTGTCTCCATCGCAAAGTTGACATTATGTATGTCCTTGAGGTGCACTTTTATCGCCACTTTCTCTACAGCATGACTGTGAATCTTGAACATGCTCATGGGGAAAAGCTGGACCTCCAGGTGAGAGCTGCTATCTATACAACGCTGCGCTTAGTTGCTGGGTTTATATGAGACTTAATTCACCGTGATGATTATCTGGCCTCTTTCTGAAAGCCTTAGCCAAAGCACGTACATGTCAGCAAAGGCCTCCCTATTAATTTCAGTAGTATTTGCATAAGGCCCCAACTATTTATACTTTAAACCTTGATGGGCAGGGGCTTGCACTGCCCCTACAAGAAGTACATGACAACACATGAAACTTAGGGGAAAGGGCTTCAAACCTTTGCAGCCCCAGGGCTCTAAGCTGCCCAGTGCAGAGACTGATATAAACTAGATCACCTCTTCTAAGCTACTGTGACTCTGCTAGCATCCCCTGCCTGTCCTTAGCAGACTCTCCTTCCCTTTTTCGCCTGCCCTGCCATGTCAACCATGACAGCAAGCACTGGAATGTAGCTCAAGGAGTCTGCCTGTCCCCTGTGTACCAATAAAGCCAGAATAAATTAGGTTTTCTGAAGTTTTGCTTGATTATTCACAGTAAAGAGGCAGGGATAGAGAGATCTAAAAATTTTGTCCTCTTTCACTAAAGTCTTCTTGTGAAAAAATGTATTTGAAAAAGCCAAATTTATTGTAACATCTTCCAAAATGACAGTTCAGATTTTTTTCTGCTTGAATCCATTTTTAATTGCAAAATTTCCTTCATTTTTATTGAAAAATATATGTCAAAATTCAGTATGAAAACCTCATGTGCATCCAGAGTAATTGTGTTCCATCTGGCCAAGTGAAATACTTTTATCCATGAAGAGTTTGTTTTTTCAATCTCTCAGAATTTCAGGAAAAAAACTCAGACTATCCTTTTATTTACATAGTTTTTAAACAATGATTTTGGGTTGTTTGCTTTGGAGTTGCCAGCAAGCCAAGAAACCAGTCTTGTTCTTGATGATCTCCCCACTGTTAGAAGGCAGCATGAGAAGGAAACTGCCATTGTGCAATGCGAGAGGTGAGAAAACAGGGAGCAAGACTGGGAAATAAAAGGCAAGGGGTCAGAATCTGGAGAGGGGAAGGAGTGAAGGTAGAAGCAAGAAACAGGGAGAGTGATATTATTTCCTTTCGTGAACTGGGCTTCTGCCTCTTGCTGACCTGGTAGTGTGCATCCAAAGAGTCCCCCAGTGTGGAGGATAATGAAACTAGCTAGGAGTCCAGAGCCAAAGCGTTAACGGTGGTACAAACTCCCCAGCGACAATTATAACTGACAGCACGTCATTTTTAAACAGATTTCAGATCTGGAGAATGGAGGGATGTTCAATTTTTCAACCAGGCAAAATTCCATAGAAAGCAGATATTGCTGGGGGCAGAACGGGTGGAGAAGTTAAAGGGACATCATTCAACCAAATCCAGCTTTCTGTCAAAAAAAGCTTTATTGTAAAATATTCAATCAATCTTGTTTAGGGCATATTCTTAAACTCAAGACCACGCACATTCGTTATATCTTTGCATTCCCTTCTCCCTGTTTAATGTAAATCTTGAAGCTCGGTTAAATCTGTATTCCTCTAAATTATAAGTGTGCTCTTAGAGTAGGAAGAGGTGGTTTTAACATGGAAGTTATAGCTAGGGTTTAATATGAAAGGAGGTAGAGTCTGTGTATGGGTTACATCAGTTATAATGGACAACATCAAGTATATTGACAGACTATATACATGCTTATATTTTAATATGATGACAGAATAAAATTATCATTGAATAAATCACAAATAAATACATAAATACTATATGTACATAGCTGTTTTAGCCTGTAAGCAATGGTTTTATTCGAGCAGAAATATCTTGCACCTGTACATTTAAAGAGAATTATGCAGCCAGACAATTCCTCTTCTGTTCCCAAATTTTAGATTCAAGTTCACGGTGCAATAAGTTAGCACAGGCTAATTTTGGGGGAGAAAAATCTCTATTTCACAGCTGGTGTGGTCACCTTCCAATTGACACTTCATAAAGCTTTGCCTCCTGTCTGAACTAAGTGGTCTCCTTATGTGTGCATTGTCTAGGACCTTACCAGCTGGATCATTGCCACTTTTTCTGAAAGCTGGGAAGCAGACAAGATCAGGCCATTTTTAATTGAAAACTCTAGAAGAAAGCCTCCTTGTCCAATAGCTTTACAAGACTAAAGCCAGGCATTACACATCTGTCCAGATCTCTGCACTGCTTTTGGACTTACTTGCTGTCTGAGTGCAGGTAGAGGATCCCAGAGGTTCTCATCAAGAGCTGTTGGCCATAACCAAACCACTCAGCAAAGCCATGTCCTTCCATACTGTGAGAATCAGAATTGGGCTTTGACTTCTAGTACTGGTTCAAAGTCCAGTTTTGTTGAGAAGGTTTCAGAGAGCATTAAAGATGTTACTAATCTCAGTATCAATGACTTTGAGGGGAGGAGACATCTCGTGGAAGCCAAGATCTCTTCTCAGCTCAAATAAGAGACACAAGCTGCAGAAATACCAGCATGGATTTATAGCCTCGCAGCTGTGGGGATCTGAGCTGTTATTTGTGTCTACATTGCAAGTGGGGTAAACTGCTACAAGACATGGGAAGGTTTTTATTTGGAACTGACTGATTCAGTCATCTCAGGTAGAAGTAAACTGGTAGTTGTTCTGAGTTCTCCACAGTCCACCTCTTCAGATTCGTGACATAGCACAGAAATGCCAAAGTTTAAATTCTGTGCTTGCCTTCTCTTCCCCACTGCCTGTTATATCCAAACCAACTCTTCCCCATGAGGATCTCCCTTCAGTGGTATAGACCCAATGGCTAAAACCTTATGTGGAATCTAGGCATCGCCCAAATGCATTTGCCTTGCAGTTTGAGCAGAGCCCTCTTTGAGCACATAGTTTGCAGGACAGGTAGTGAAGAACATTTCACAGCCTGGTGTCTCCGCTCTGTAGCTGTATATCGTTTCACAGTTTTATCACAGCACTACAACAGGTGCATTTCATAGCTTGCTGTCAAGGAATTTCATCTAGTGCAAAGCATAACTTCTTGGCAATAGGCAAGACTCTTTCTGGGGAATATTTTATAGCTCACACATGGAAAGGCATCAAGAGAGTAAACACCAATTAGGGAAAAGGCTAAGAACACTGTTAACCCCTAAGGTTCCAAGTAATCATCGCCAAAGTCTATTTATTCAACCGTGGAATTTGTGTACAACCACAGGGGATATAAAATGGAATTGAAATCTGAGAAAGGGCTTGACTATGACTCCAACATAACGAGGCAGAGCTACCTTGTTCATTCTAGCAAAGGTATCGGTGCCCTGTGGATCACACAGCATAGCAGCATTTCGGTGCGTGACACTACCGAGTGTCTTGCTAGATTTCTCTTTGCCTTTTTTAACTAACTCACGGTAAACTCTGTGTGCTGAACCTGCTCACAGAACAATGGCACATCTTCAAAAATAAGGGCTGTCTGAAGAGAAGAAATAAGGAGCTTGTAACCTGCCCCTGCAAGCATGGGGTACTGAGAACCCACAGTAAATCTCCAATCATTCACCATCAGTCAGAAAGCCCTGGGAGAGTGCACAGATAGATGCACTGAACAGGAAGGGCAAACGAGAAAGTGTATAGTCTGCACTCTCTGTGGCAGTGCCAGCTATAGTGAGGGCATCTCACACTCGAGGAGAGAAAACATCTTGTCTTTTAAGCAAAGAAAAGTGAGCAAAGACCATCAATCTCTTGCTAGTGACCTCCAAGAGCCTCTGTGCCTCAACAGATAAGAGTTCAGAGCTGGGATCTACACCAGCCTCCTGCTGCCTGGCAAATGAGAGAGGGAACAGGGGATGCTGTGTGGCAAACGGGACACAAGCCTGACCCTCCAGGTCCTCACATTGGAGCTAAGCACGCAGGGTCCAGCAGAAACCTAAAGAGACCTAAAACAAACAAGGCAGCTTCGGGGAAGGAAAATGAAGAATGCAGTGAGCTTCTAACGTCCATCTTACAACAGCACCAAGATTTTTCTTGCTCTACCTCCACAAAAAGCATAGACACTGAGAGCAGGGCTCCCACCACAGCAGACTGCAGCTCCTTCCCCACATAACAGTCTCAGGCATGTCAAACAGCAGCTTCTACGGGACCCGTTTTTATCTCTTCCTCAGCCAGTGCCTGGGACACAGGCAGGCCATGGCCATGCTCAGGCCATGGAAAAAGGTGAGTCTTGCCGGGGCTGGTAAAGCCCAGAGCTACGGTCCAGCAGCTGCACAGCAGGTTAGCTACAAGTTTTTTCCCCCATCTCACTCATCAGGGGTTGTAGGAAAGGGCAGACACTATTACTTTGGGGACAGTGCTGTGCCAGCATCGCTGCAGAGCTCTCGGATCATGTATCTGCCAGCTCTGAGCTCTGGCAGAGGACACTGACTGTCTGTAAACAACCCAGAGCTGTAAACAAGTGTGAGCATTTGCATAGCATCAAAATACGGACACTCTTGACTCTTGTTGATTTTGTTTTTACACTATTGCACTGCTCATTTTAAGCTTCTGAATTTTTTAATGGCTACTGTTGATTCAAAAGTTTACATATCTTCTGTATCTGTTAAAGTGTTGATGTCTACACTTTCCAGGTCTCTATTCACTTCTATTATATTCTATTAGAATAAAGTTTTTAATGAAAGGTTTAAAACAAACATTCCATGAAAGCACACCTCCTAACAATGGAAACACTTTTCTCAACCACAAAGATGTGTATGATGTAGCAAGAGAATACACATGGAAACTTTAAAGCAATATTCCTTGGAAATCTTGGGGTTTGGACTTACTTACACAATATTATAAAACATTAAATATCACAAGTTCAATCTGAATACAATTTTTCTCCAAAATCACTAACCTTCATCTCTGTCCATACAATATTTCCTTATGCAATGTTTTATGACCTATTTCTTGAAAATACATTGGGATACCAAGATGTATTCCATCAATTATTTATCCATGAAGGTTCTTCTATTTCAAGAAATATTCTTATTTCTCGTTTATTTTTCTCTGCAGACTCAGTAGCATGAACGTAAGTTTAACTCAATCTTATTGAAAACAATACATTTCTCCTAGACATATGCAGAGCCACAAACACCCCTCTGTAAGTTCATTAACTTCCATGGAGAGCTACCAGCAGTTCATTTGATCCAGAAAAAGGCAGAGACGAGACGAAGCAGTGGGGCAGTTTGCGGGCTGTGAAGCGTTAACCAGTGACATCATTGCTAACAGCTGAGGGCTGCTGTTAGCAGAATCAGCTGCTTCAAAATTGGTGTGCTTAAAAAGCCAGTTTACAGGCTGCCCTGTAGCTTTTGGGGAAGGTGGAGGGGGAAGAAATAAGAGGGTTTTATAGTGCTTCAGTCTGCCTTTGATCCTGTGGTTTAGGGTGTGTTTGCTAAAGAAACCAATTTCTTTTGATTTAAAACAAAAAGTAGGGTTAAACTCATGCCTGATGTAACTCTTATGGAGTTACATTAGTGATTAATATTTTAGGGCAGTGGCACAAGCTATTTTAGGTGCTGTGCTTTCTTTCAAGCACCTTTGAATGTATATATGAAATTCAAGGGTACCATAAACCAAATAATATTAGGAGTTGTAAATACAGTCTATGAAAACAGCATGAGAATCTAGTAACACAAAAAAAGGTGTTTTAGTCAGGAACAAATCTCATAGCGTTCAGGATAGAAAGATGTCGCCATCTCTGAGAAGGTCTTTTTCATAAGGATAACAGGAAAAAAATTAGAAAAGGCACAGATGATGGGATGCTGTTTTTATGACTCTGGAAAACATCCAGAACCTAAGTTGAGGAATATATTGAGCTTTCTTTTCTACATAGATGGATCCCAGTGAAGTGTAACCTATACCCCTGCTGTTTTGTGTGTGATGGATTTCCAAGGGGACTCTTTGGAAAGAGCACGAGGTTATTTACTGGACTCAAAGCAGATTTCCAGTTTGAGAGGTGTCTAAATGAAACATGGGGGAAGCACTTCTAAACTGGATGCTCTCCTGATATTAAGGAAATACCTTTTAAACAGTCCATCTTTCCTCCAATACTAATCTTTTACTCAGAGAGGCATGCCGTAGAGACTATTGCTATTTTTACAAATCATTTTATTGTATTTCCTTGAGGTTTAATAGGTGAAGCTGTTATAGGTTGTGTAATGCAGTGCACCTGAAGGATATTGTAAAGCCAAATCACATCCTTTCTTATCTCTTCACTGTATCAAATTAGACAACTGAAAAGATTCTTCTTTCCACGAGTATTAAAAATGTGATATTTGGTGTTCTGACGTTAAAACTTTTTAGAAATGCAATTTTATAAAATACATATAATTAGAACCACCAGTATTCTCTTGGAAGAGACATAGGTCTGGGTAGAGTTCTTTATAAAAATCAATCTCTATTCACCAGCAATTCCAAAGAATTTTTTCAATCTAGCAACTTTTTCAAGCAATAAATCATCATTACTTTATATTACTTTACATAGAGAGAAAACTTATACTCTGGCTGATCGACAACTTTCTTATTCAGCCTCTGACATCAATTATCTATTATCTATTCTTTTGTCAATATCTGCTGTCTAAATCTCATGCAGAAGAATTACACCTCTAGAGAGGAAAAAGTGCCTTTACTAACTATCCAGCATTTGAGTGACTACATTTATTTAGTGTTCAATAGGACTGGGCAAATAATTTAATCAGCACAAAACCACCCCAAATTTGTTGGAGTTAATGAGTTTTTTCAAGTCAAAACTTGAACATCTTTACTATTCCCTCGGGAAGCAGGGTCCCTGGGCAAGGAACGTCTCCAACATGCATCTTCCCCCGGGCTGCTTTGCAGTGGGAGGAAATCACTGGGATGTGGTCCTGCACCTTGCAAATGCCTGGCTGCTGTTACAGCACGTGGAAACATGTCCAGCTGAATAAGCAGGCTTGAGGCTACTGTAATTTAGGTCAATAGGTTGCATGGTGTTATGTTTGCAAAGAATCACATACTTAGTCATTGGTTTGGCCCAAACTCTTTTCAGACAAGAAAAGCACCAAAGTTTTCAAGCCCTCATGGACACTGAGTGGGTTGGGAAAAGGGGGAGATGAGCATGCACAGCCCACTGCCGTGGCTGTACATGGCTCACCCCACGCACAGCCTGATCACCTGGGGCCTGAGCAACAGCCAGGGATGTGCGGGGAGGCCTCCGAACGTCACAAGGTTTAGACCAACTCTCAAATGCTCTCCTTGTGCCAGTGAGCCTGGGCTGGACCAGACGTTCACTCTGTTCTTTGCTCTGGGCTTGCATGGACGGTTAGAAATGGCGATAGGACAGCCCAAGCTGAGTTACCACATAGTGGGACTGCAACGTTTTATACATGGCTCCTGATTTCTAGAAGCAGATATGGTTCAACAAAATAATCAAGGAAAACCACTTCACTGATAGAAAAGTGCATGCACTAATAAGGCAATTGTGGGATGGGCTGAACTGACACTATGGGAACAGTTCAGGTCTACTGAGCATATAATATGCATTTAAGAGGACCAACTACCCGCATCTCTTCCTAATCTTCCAAAGAGCTTTCCAGTCTTTGGAACATAGTGAAAGAGGACACACATTTAAGGTGGAGCTGAGGCTTGTACTCAACTCAAATTTTCTAACAACTTTTTTTCTGAAAGAATTTTCTTTAAAAAATTAATGGCGCTTTTTTTGTTGAAAAATAGGAGTATCAATGTCTCTATTCCATATTTCTTAAACATCCACAGACCTGGCTGAGATGTTTCGGGTGCTCAGCATCAGGTTTGCTTTTGTCAGGGAAACAAAAAACTGCCGGCAAGTTCTCAGTTAAAGCAGCCGCCACTCATGGCTTTTTCTTTAGGTTGACACTAGCTCAGGTCAGAGTGTCCCAGCTTTGTCATTGTGTGCTTTAAAGCATAATTCAATCATAATTTTCTCTAGTGTCATTGTTTCCACTTTATTTTCCAGCATTGTTACTGGAACACAGTGATGTGCTTCCATAAATCTGGATGGACAGAAATTCGCAACTTGGATTTTGTATGAATATCTTATAAAAATAACAAAGGAACAGGTGAAAGTAAACAAAAGCCCAGGCACACACCACAGGAAATATTGAAGTAGGATACATTAGGACTTGTTGACAGCCATTTAAAGAAGGGCCATTGTCATTTGTAGCAAGACAGGTCTATACCCTTTAAAGTTATTTTGCTTTTCTCCAGGAGTATTCAAATGGCTGTCCTGCAGACCGGGAGCTCCATTCTGCACTCTGGTGATGTTGTCCTTCATGCAGCAGAGGGGAAGGTGCTTCTGAGCTACTTTTCCACTGTGTCCAGCTATGTCCGCTGAGTCCAACCAAGCAGCTGCCAAGGTGGAAAATGGCATGAACAAGTTCTCCCGTGTGCTGGGGCACTTGCTACATACCCCATCTGCAGTGGCTGGGGGCACCTTGCTGCGCATCCTTCTGCCCTACATCCTGCCACTTCAGGCAAATCCTTCACTGCGCCCAATTTTTGACATGTTTCTGAGGCAGCCCCTGCCAGAAGTTAGGGTTTTCCCTGGTTTATGCATGAAGCTGATGTAATCTTTGCATTTCTCAAGATGATAGTGAAGATGGCATTAATGCTAATAAAGGACCATTGAGAATTCTTTCCCCATAGTATGGATACACATCAACTGTCAACTCTCGTTTCGCAAAGGCCACAGCAAGATTTCACTGCTGACCAGCCTCATGTTCAGACCATATATTAACAAACATCTTAAACTAGTCAGTTCTCTGTGTAGTATACATATTTGTGTGAAGAGAAAGTACAAAGTTTCCTAGGAAAGAACTCTTTCTTCTTTGTCTACAGCATCTGTGAGCTGATGTCCTGGTCTTCATGGAGTCCTTCAGGTGCTAATGAGTAAAAATATTAATAGATAATAGCTGAAGCTCAAATATTATCAGAATTGTGGCAAGTAACTCCCTTCACAGCACTTGCCAGAATTTTGGAAAGACCTTCCCTCCCCTCCAGCCTTTACAATGTCCTGACTTTGAGGCAGGAAACCCCATTAATTGCTGCGCAAATATCCGGGTTCATGTTCTGGCTCCTGTATCTTCCATGGCAGGTTAGTCCTAAATTTTATGTTGCTGTCAAACATTCTGCAGTTTTCTGGAAACACTTGTTCCACAGCCTTGAAGAATTTTTGATATAGATTTTTACCAAACTTAATACCGAATATTTACTAATAAGACAGTATCTCTGTACTATTTTGTTTGATAGTACGTTCGGTTTAGTGTGCACAATCTGAGCATTTTCAAGCCACAATATGCAAGTTTGTTGTTTTTAGTCATGACAGCTCAAAATGGTGAGAAGAGCCAGTATTGGACTGGTTTCTACTCCTTGTGCATTGCTCAGTTGAAAGCTGAGATTCTGAGTGAGAATTAGCAGAAGAGTGAAATTCATTGCAAATCCTGCAATCACAGAATAGAGGTGCAGACTTATGCACCTCTCCATCATATCTTAATAGTTAGCTTCTTTAAAACTCCTGGTAACCGTGAACAGAAAAGCCCATCCTTGAGACTGAACTCTGTCCTGTTTTCACAACAGCAGCCAGATCCTGAGATGAATAGCTGGGACTTAAAGCTCTTTCAGAAAACGAAAAACCCTGTCAATTCTAATATTTGCTACCAGCTCAGAAATAGCATTCTGTAATATTTTTCAGCCCTTTTAGCTCCCAGTCCTTCAAGGAAGGTTTGTGTTTCACAAAGACAAAGACTCCCTAAAAGCAAAAGAGTTCCCCACAAAGGAAGCCAGTTTGTGGTTTGATGGGTGATGGCTTCGTTTCTTTCACATTTTTTCTTCTAAATATTTGCCTGATCGTAATATCCAAGTCAAGAAAAGGCAAAAATAATCTCAGCCCCTGGGAATAAGATTAGTGGTTGTTTACCTGTGAGTTTTCTTCTAATGGATGGTAGGAATGAAAAGCCTCGTTGTTCAAAGGCAGATAAATAAAACCCCACTTACTGTAGATATTGAGAGAGTATATGTATCTATATGCCATACAGAACTCTGCCATTAGCTAATAATAGCATTAACAGTTCAGAAGGAAAAAAAAAGTCTCTAATACTTAGTCTTAGCAGTTGATAATGTAAAATAGGGTGGCATTTGGAAGCATAGGATGATGCCAGTCCCTGGGGAGAGAAAGGTGTTAACTTCTAATAGCTTTTCAGTAATAGCCAAGCATCTGCAGTCCCCCATAAAAAAGGGTTTTTAAAAATTAATAGAGCTGAATGTGCTTCACACTGAGGAGAATGCCAGATTAATAAGCGCATTAAGGACCGCTTTGGATTGGAAATAATTATGGAAGATGACAAGGAGCAGAGGTGGCATTGGTGGTGCTTTCAGGAATGCATTTTAAAAAGCAGTTTAAAGAGCCTTCAGATGTTGGTATTATCCTGCGTGACCAAATTAAGAGCAAATGAGAAAAGTTTATCTGGCATTTTGGAGTATTGAAAGGGCTTAGTGTTATAAATTATACAGTATGAGGATAGGCAGTGGCGAGTAAATTCATGTTAAACATTATTGGCAGTTTAAATAGCAACTGCTTTATAAAGCACTAAATATTTTAATTTGGAAGTCAAAGTATATTCAGTCCCCTTCCAAAAAAGCATGTTTGACTTATTTATTTGCCAGCACAATCATTAGACATTTTCTCAGTGATGAATTGGTGTATATCTTTCCCAATAGGCTGTTGTAAATGTAGAATAATAGAGATGGGTTATAGGTTTAGAATTGGTTTAGAGCTTTACTGATGAAAAAGTTGAAAGCCACAATGACATCTTAATCTTTAGCTGCAGGCTAGGCTGTACGCATTCAAGGCTATTTCCAAATGGGTCTAGTGCTTATCAATATTTAATTGTCTTGTTTCAGCTCCTTTTTTACTACTTGCTCTTTCAACCCTTACAGGACAGATATCCTCACACCAAGTTTCTTGATGTTATTGATACAAACTAAATCAGACTCCATTTCTTGATGATGTTAATAAAAACAAAGGTTTCAAAGTTTTAATAGCTATATGATTCTCTGACACAGCAAGTCCTTTGTGCATACATTAGAGCTGTTGCAATTCTACCTGATGGGTAGTTAGTGCAGAGACTGTCATCCACAAATCACACAAGGCAGGCCACAGTGCTTCCACAGCAAATAAAGCAACAACAAAGTGCTATTTCATGTCTGCATAATGACCAGTTTCCCTAAACGCAAAAATATTAATGAAAAAAGGAATAGCTTTTACATGAAGACAAAAGTCTGCAGACTTCCAAATTGTTTTTAAGACTTTTTCCTCTTAGTCTAAACTTGTGTTGCTTTTTTCTTTTACCTGATTAAGTATTTGCAAGAAGTTTCAAAAAAGAATGCCTTTAATATCCAATTTTCTAATAATTACTTTCAGAAAAAGCAAAACTAATATTGAGATATCTTCTAGGTGAGTGATACTTGTAAAGAGGCAAACCCCACAATTATAGCAGCATCTTCCATTAAACAGTTCTAAGTACCGTATATGCAACATGCTGGAGACTCATTATTTCAAATCCAACTTCTCAAAGATTTATTTTTCTTTTGAAACAATTTCTGACAGCTTTTGATCTTCTAAACTGAAAAAAATCAAAGAAATCTGTTTCTCTGGCATATTAATAGCAAAGGAATTTCTGGATGCTGCAAAGTAGGAACTGAATATAATAGCATCTCAGTTTTATTCATCTTCAAAGAAAACCAAATATATTTTTGAGACTAAAAAAATAGGATACCCTACAGATTTTGAAGGGATGGGATAAACCTCTTTTCACAAGAAAAGATGACAAGAAATTCATCTTGAAGGACGTTCACTATGCCTCTGTCCATTTAATACATTTACAAGCCAGCTGCCATGAGTTAATCTGGCTTTTACATCTGAAGCAAAATTATTTTATAATTTGGAGCTCACATGCCTGAGAGATATTTTTCTTTTCCCAAATTCTTTGGATATTATAGATCAACCTGCCAACAGACGTGGCAGTAGTGTACACTGTCACTAAAATTTATGCAAGAGTTTCATTAAAAATCCTTTTGTAAAAGTTATATGTATGAATCTTAAAATCTTTCATTCATGTCTTCCTCACTCCAACTCTTTGAAGGTGTAAAAATTAAATAAGCAATAGCAATTGATCATCAGTTATCAGGATGTATGTGTTGTATGTGCACATGTATATCTATATTACTACAACGAAACTAATATACAGTCAAACCCTTAAGAAAGAAATACTTTAAAACCCACATTTTACAAAGATTCATAAATTTTGGTAATCTTGCAGAGTTTTTCTTGTACAGCTGACTGGTCAAAATATTATCTTTCTTTAATACCATTCTGCTAGCTGAATAGGTCCAAAACATTCATCACACACAGTCATGAGCTTAGCTATGGCTGCCATAGGAAGTTTCAATCCTGTGAGTATTGTGTTACTTATAGTGCCAGGCTTGTCAAGAGAAGGTCAAAGTGACATCTCAAAGAAGTGGTTGGTCATTAAAAATCAGTAGGGTATGCTAATTTCCAGAGATAAATTATACAAAAAAAAAAGATAATTTAGACCGTAGACGGTGAAGTTAGACAATGCAAAAAAACTACCAGCTGTGATAGGGCTGAAAAACTCTTGCTATGGAAACTGCTAGATTACACATCCTAGGTAATATAATGAAAATCGTAACATGTGCATGTTATTAGCATCCAAAAAAGAACAAAATAAGGAATTATGCACAGTAAGGTACATGAGAGAAATTGTAAAACCTGCAGCCACTCTGATAGTCCAGAGAATTTTACGTGTATTAGCCAGTTGAATGGCATATCTTCCTATGTTTAGTAGATGCAATTCATGGATGGCATAACTACTGCTTTTCAAAACACCTTGTCTGTATATGTATAAAGAAAAGGTTGAGGGTTTTGATTCTATCTTAAATAATAGAAAGAAACAAACCTTGATGGAAATGCTTAGCTGGCATAAATTGCCACTGTTTAGTTATCTATGGCAAATTATGCCAGGTGAGATTCAAAGGATTCCAAAGATGGCACTGCCTCTGCATGATTAGGCTTGAAGTCACAGTAGAGGTTATCATAGTAAAACGATGACATTTGAAAGGCCATGTTTTAAGAAAAAATAAAGGAAAACAAACATCTTAAAAATCACATTTAGGGGACAAAAAAAGACACAAATATTTGACTCTGCATGAAATGGATTCCAAATTCACACAAACCACTACCAGTTGCGCTTTCTCATGTCTTATTTTTCCAACGAAAGTCTCTTTCTAAACTTCATTTTTACAAAAAAAACCACAGTATCTTATGACAACCAGCTATACTGCACTATAACCATTAAATCATTCACTTCTACATGAGTAGTTCTAACAGTTGTTTGCTGGGTTTCATTATAGAAAGAAATATTACTTCTTATAAACTATGAAGTACATAAACATGGGATGGTATAAGAACATATATATATAAGTCCTTCATATCCTGAGCCTCTCCTAACTCCCCAATAGTCTGACCCAGCACTGAGATCCCAAAACTTCTCTCAGCCCCAAATCCAATGTTTTTCAATTCTCCTGTCCCAAAGCCCTGAAGCACCCATTTTAGAAGAGTTACATTTCTCCTCGCTAATGTACCCTTTATCCCAATCTCCATAAATGTATAAAACCTTAGCTTCTTTCTAAAGTGACACTAGCCTGACCAGAAATGTATTAGGCACTGCTCTGAAAGTAAGAGAGGAAACGTATACAGGAACAGGCAGGTGGTTCTAGGCAAGGGACAGGAAAAATTGTGAAGTAACTAAATCCAGTCAGTGTCTTCTCTCTGCTGCAATTTTT
Source organism: Nyctibius grandis (assembly GCF_013368605.1). NCBI lineage: Eukaryota > Metazoa > Chordata > Aves > Nyctibiiformes > Nyctibiidae > Nyctibius > Nyctibius grandis. Next base: position 97,760,161 of record NC_090661.1, on the reverse strand, counting down.
GCTTCTGTCATGAGCCATGTCAGTAATACTGTAAGACCAGTCAATGCAGACGAAATCTCTGGATAAGTGCCTTGCCCAGAGAAATCCCAGAAGCAGATTTAATACTGTGTGAACGCAGTATGGGAAGCAACCAAGCAGGATGTACATAGATATTCCTGTGCTCACCACCAGGAAAATCTTCAGTCAGGTCTCCATCAGCTCCATGCTAATGGAGGAGCTGTCAGAAAATTGCAGGGAGGAAAGGAGCGTGGTCTAGAGATGGAAATATGAGAGGGATTGGTGGGTCAGTACCAGCAGAGATGTCCTCTACCATTTTTCCATTCTTCACAACACCAGCTCCTTCAGCCCTGCTGAAAAAGAAAGCCTCACAATTAGATCCCAAGGGATCTACCTAAAACAACAGCAATTCCATTTGAATAACAAGGATCTGTGCTCCATGGCTTTTCATCTGCGGACCCTAAGAGTCAAAGGGACTACTGCTGAGGGTTTTGAGAAAGGTGACTAAGAAATATATTTTCCATAGAGACAGCTCAGTATGGAATGGTCCAAAAGACTCCATATCTGAAGAAACCCTATGGTATCGGCAAGCTCCTAAGCTACTCAGAAGTCTTTGCCTGAAAGTTTCCAAATATTTCCAAAAGCTGCATCAAATTCTCAGCTGGGTGGGGAGCCAAGCAAAGCAAGGGCAGATGCGAGTTTATTAGCAGCTTCCTGCTTCTGCTGCTGCCCTCTTGTTTCCAGGCTCAGATGCATATGGAGCATCTGGGTGCTTATAACAGTTAAATTCTGTTACTTCTGGCTATTCGCACTGTTTTCAGGCTGGCACTGAGGTGATGTGGGGAAGAACAGGATATTCCCTCTGCATGGATGTTGTATTGGCCATTGTGTAATGATATTTTACAATAGTATTACCAGTTTTCCGCCAGTCACGTGTTCCCTCTTCCACACTGGTTGCTGTTTCTGGCATGGCAGTGAGTCTGTAGCTTTAGACGGAACATGTGAAGCCTGAGCTCAAACACAATTGCAAGGCAAAAAAAAATGCTTTAGTACCATGCAACAATGATAAATTGCCAACACATACTGAATATAGATAGGCAGGAGATGTCTGTACAACTCCCTCTCCTAGAAGGAAACTAAAAGCAAACCTGTAGCAGACCTGGAAAAGAGATGGGGTAGATATAGCCCAAGTTCTGATGAAAGTAATTCAGATTAAGTTGTTGATGATTTTGTGCCTCATGTTACAAAGTCTGCCTATAATCTGATGATCTTTACTAGCTTGAATCATTTTGAAGAGAAAAGAGCATTAAGTCAACGAGCTGACAATGAAAAAGGAAAGTATCTATTTGGCCACTTAAGTGAATGCTGTAATCTTTAAAGTGTCTTCTCACTTGAGTTACCATATTGCTGAAGCCAGAAAACTTTGCTTTGTCACAGAAGACTTGTTTGTACCTGCCAGGACAAACAGACGATCAGCAAAACTGAATGGAAAGTCAGACAAGAATCCTGATTTAATACCTCCCTCAGACAACGCCACTCTCCTTGGATGCAGAAAACAGATCAAGACGTTCAAAAGAAGCTCCTTCCTTGCAGTGTCTACTGTCACTGTTGCTGTCACCAGCTTGCCTGCATGTGTGATAAGCATTTCAAAGTGAGGTGCTGGAAGGTGTTTTGGTTTGTCACTGCTTACCAAGCTGGCAGTGGTCAGAGCACATGTCAATGCACTTGAAGTTACAAGGAAATTACATGAAGTGTGGAAAGTACATCAAGATTTACCTAGATGGTGCACAGTCAATGATAGGAAGTTTTCTTACTTGACAGGACACTTCTCCAAAACCACTGGAGGTGACCACTGGAAACATCATAGTAGTCACCTGGAAGCTCTGGTAGCCAACATGAAAAGCATCCTGGGTGATTTTATCAGAGTTTTACCAGTAGAGTCACATCTATTTTTAGATCCATGTAATGAAATGATTAGCAAACATGTGAGTAATGGTTGTCAAGAGCAAAGTACTTGCTTAGTGCTTTGAACTCCAAAAGTTTCTTTCATGATGATCTGTTTAAACATCATCTAGAAATCTAAGCATGGCTTTGCTGGATTGTTTTCTCTCTGGTTGTTTTCATGACTAGGTGATTTCAGCTTACATTTGCAAGTAAAAAGACCAATAGCTTTGAATATGCGTGCTAAAACTGCGAGTTCATCAAAGAAAAAAAAAAGGTTTGAATGTAAATAAGAGTTGCCGTTCATCATTTTTTGGCTCATAGTGATATAGGAAGTGAAACAGAGGAGCACTTCCTAGTGTTTAAATGTCTTTTTCCCTAATATTTCTCTAAAGTGAGCAAAGAGAGTCATTATATAAGAAATGGCAGTGCTGCTCTGGTTACAACCTGGCTGCTATGAAGAAACAACAAACTACTTGAATTACCCAGCAAAGATGACCTGGTGCTTGAATTCAAACAAGACTCTCTTACCTGATTACAGCAAAAAAGGAAGAACGAGAAGCCTGACTTGCAGAGCGTGCATTATATTCTTGATGACATTCACAGCTGTAGACTTTTGTGAAGTTGGTTTTCAGTATGTTAGTGAAAATGTACTGTCATTATAAAATAGATGTAAAAAGGGATCTCTGTTTAAAAGTGCCATCCATCCTATCAAGCCTTCACTTTCTGCCAAAAGCAATCTCAGCCATCTCAAATTATAAGTACACAGAAGTGTATCAGTTTCTCCTTTGTTTTAACAACCAGTTTAACCATTTCTAGTTAAAATAGTTCATTACAGATACATTAGAAATCAGTTTATGTAAATAATACTTCTCCAGATTCCGTATGTCTAAGGAATGACAAAACACTAAAGGTTCAAAAAAGCTTTTGTCAGATGTAGAACTTATCCTGGAATAGGTCCGCTTGCTTTGAAGGACTTCTGATCAGCATCAAGGCTCACAAAGCTTCCCTGATAACACTGATTTTTCTAGGTTTTGAAGATTAAGACATTGGCCTTAGAATATCCATCTGAGAAAAGGATCTAGTTAGTCTCTTCTCTACGTATTGTTACATTTCATTCATGTTTGAAAAGCACACTGACACCTTCATGTGTAAAGCACCAGGGAAGGAGATGCTGCAAGAGGCAAGAGAAACAGGGAGCTGAAACAAAAGTCCTAAACTTTGAGAATTTTCCAGTCTGGAGCAGGACCTCATGATTCTCGCCCCTTTCATTTGTTACCCCAGTTTTTGTTATTTGCACACTCCTAACCAATGAAAATATGAAAAAATACTTTCCAAAGCTTTAATTAAAAACTTCTTCTCTCTAGTCACTTAGGCTGTCATTTAATTCATATTAACCGTAATTTTGAGGCAAAACATTTTTTTCTTCATATTTGGAAGCTTAATGAACCAAGTAACGATGGAAATATTCTGTCTCCTGCTTTAAATAAATTGTTAAGGAACAATGTTATCCTGAAACCTGAACATTCGTGTTAAAGGGGAGAGCAAATTTGATTACGTGATCCATCTATTTATTTTAATCTGCTCATTCTTTGAAAAAATGAATGAGACTTTAAACACACACAGCAGTTTTACAAGGAGCAACTTTTTTTCTAATTATGTATTCTTTACTTATTAATCAGTGCTACAATTTCCTGTGACATTTAACACAGACACAAGTTATTTTCATTCCAAAAGTTAACAGTTCACTGTATCACTATACACATGGCACAAGCATTGCAAATGTAAATAAATGTAGGCGTCTGGGTTTTAACCACTGCTCTCAGAGAAACGTCTCTTTTAATGTGGTGTAACTTGCAATCACACTGAATGTCATCACAGCTTTTCGGAGTGGGCAAGTCTTCATGCAAACTTAATTTTTCACAGAAAAAAAATCCTGGCATTTGTGCAAAAATAATGAAGCCCATAAAAGAGGAAAGAGAGGAATGTAGCTAATAATCCTATTTATGTTCTTATGCACTACATTTCATTTACTAGAAATAGCATGACTAAATTCTAATAAATAAATATACTAATTGGTCATTGGAAATGCAAATTTCAACAACAATCTTTAATGCAGTATAATAAAACCCATTACAAGCACCAGCTTTGTAGATGCTTTGATTGTAAATAAGAGATTAGTTTTAAATTCAGATGTGCTGAGCAAGTTGGCATAATTTCAGGTAGCAGTGGATTTAGGCTGCTTGCCAATCTGTGGGAAGAGCAGATATATTAATACCTGCACTGTTTCTACTCTCATATATGCAGTCTGAGTATTTGCTATTTGCTACATTAAATTATATCGGGTGGCAGACATAAATATGGTTTTCGTCTTCCAGTTTCTTGCAGATCACTTTTCTTAGTTTTAGTGGATTCCATGGGGCCATATTGTCTCAGAGCTTGTTTCACTTTTCCATCATGTCCAAATTACCTGTCTTGATGACCACAGGATAAGACACCTTCTCTCTGAAAATGAAAAACTAATGTGCCATTTCCCTTGCAGCTGGGATATTGCAAACATGTGCCTTCACCATCCTTCATTTTCTCTTTCTGTGGTATTGTCCATCCCAGTTCCCATGAAATCAATAAGCAAATTTCTCCTTTGCAAATCTGCAGATGGTCTCAACTATCCTAGGCCCAGGCCAGTTTACAGTGGCCAAAGGTCTATTCCTTGCCTGACATGACTTAAATTACCACTGAGAAAGGATATATGTGTGATATCGCTTGAGTAGACAAAGATCTTGGTCCTACAACATACAAAATAGTAGAAGTTTTGGCCCCAGTGCCAGAGGGAGAAAATCAAACACTTAATTTTGGATAGGGCCACAATAATGTGATTTGTAGTAATGTTCCTCACTAACCTTTACTGATTTTAACACTTTTATCCTTCTAGGCTGTATTTCCACTTCTCCAGACTTTTACCCAAGCCTTCATGGGAGAAAAATATCTTACAGAGTTATTAACAAAAAATATTTTATTAGCCTGAACAGTGCTGCCCTGATGACAGTTTATCAGCTGGTACTAGAGACCTTTGAGCTTTCCCAGCCTCAGCCACCTGTCTTCCTAAAATGAAGAATTCAGCTGACACTTGGGTAAACATAATTGATGAGTTTTGCAAGCCACATCTTTCAGATTTTTTAAAGAGGTGGCAGCTTAAGCTCTAAATCACAATTGTATCTATTTTATTTGTTTATATCTCAGCATTAAAAAAAAAATTGCAGCTGACTCTAAACCACAAGGCTGTGTGGAGCTAATCAATGTGACCACATGTTGTTACTACTGGTTTCCTCTCCAATCCCCTCACCTTAATTATTATCTCCCATGCCCACTTGTTGCATCCTGCCTTAAATTAATTGTAAATTCTTTAGTACTGGGAGTGTTTCCAGCTCTACTTCAGCACACCTCCAAGCACAGGAGTCTGAGCAGGACCTAAGGGACTTTTGTAATAGGAATAATTAGTACTGAAATTGGGATGGTTTGGCTTGAAGGGGAAAAGCCACAACAGGGAAATTGATTGAGGTGTCTAAAACAAAGTCTGTTTTCCTAAAAAAAAAGGCCTGAGTGGCATCTCTGAGTGATGATATAACAGAGTGACAGATCTTTTTGATATACCAGGTAAGCACAGTACCTGAGGTAGGCAACTTTGACATGTGGTGCAAACACTTTGGGGCAAGCCATCCCTTCTTGCCCTCAGGAGCAGACAGCTGACTACTTTATCTTGAATTTTCCCTCACATTCCTTGGTGACATATAAGTTTCCTCAGGAATTTTCATGGCCAAGTCCCAGCAAAAGTCTGAGCACCTTGAGAAAATCCCAGTCTGTGCAACCAGTATTTTTCTCCTTTCTACTTTGAAAGGCCAGTAGACCTTCCACAGCACCCTAGATTGTGTAAGAAACACCCTTTTAGCAACATTTTGAGAATAGCCAGGTTGTTTTTTCATAGAAAGGAATGGCAAGACTTAACTGGTTTGGAGTAAACTTTGGTACCCATGGGATCCAAAGGACAGGCTCCAGTTTTACAGACCTTGGACATTTATGTTTCATACTTTTATTGTAACCCATTGCAGCCTGATCAACACTCCTGCATTTTTTATAAATTGAATACTGTGTGAAGTGGTCGTATAGTTTAGTTAATCAGCTAGATCTCCCTGTGGGACATTTTTCAGTCTTCAGCAATGTCTGTAGCAATCCAAAGATCTTTATACAAATTTATCAATTATTTATGAAAAGAGTACTTAACTGTAGTACAACAGACCCAAAGACCAAAATTCATCCCTCATGAAAGTAAGCCGAGCTACACATACTTCAGTGAAGACCTGCCTCCATTACATTACTGCTGCATTTGACTGCCAGCCTTGAATATGCTGAACTGTTATTAATAAATGATCTTAATGATTGTTTTTAGCTAAAACAATAATTTACAAATTTCCTGTATACATGCACACACAAAATTGCCACAAGGTTTTATATTTTGATCTTTTATTTCTCATATCCTGTTGAATGCCCTACATAAATTATTCATTTCTAGCCTTGCTGTGTCCCTGTTTCTTAGTTATGACTTGCTGATGCCAAAGAATAAAATGTGATTCAGCCCTCCAGCGCACGAAGAGGGCCCACTGGGGCTGGCTTTAGTCCGCTCCCTGTCATTGCAACCTGCTGGGTTTGCGCAAATAATTTAGCTTTGGGGCTAAAACAGCTAGCCTCGGTATTTCCAAGGTAGTAGGATATTAATGATCATAAAACCCACTTCCCGACTCTGTCCCAAGAGACCTTTCGAAGTTGTTTTATGAGAGACTAGAGAGATCTATTAATGAGTCAAGTAATTGTTACCTGTGGGCACAGATTTAGAACAACTTCATGCTTCAGATTCCAAAAGCATAGATGTTTTTGTTACAACCATGTCATGCGCAGCAAACAAAAGGGATGTTCACAGAATCAGAGATATGGATGTTAGGCTGCACAATATGTATTTTTTTTACACTCAGATAAACAGAAGATTTGGTATCATAAGCTCTTGTAACCAAAAACAAAAAAATCAAAACAATAAATGGAGTAATTTTCTATAAAATGAGCATGATGAAATCTACATGTTATTTACAAGCACACACAAAATTAAACTACATTTCCTGTTGAATTTACAGTGTTAAACAAAGGCACAATATCAGATCCTGATACCACTGTGTTAATTCAGGATGTGCTCGCTTTTGTTTTATTTCCAATATTTAGTTCTTAATTTAATCTTGTGTACTAATCTGGTATATTTATAGTTACAAACATATTCATGAGATGATATTATATAATTGTAGTATAATCTATTTCAGCATAGCCTTTTTGCACAATACCAGCAAGCATACAAGAGACTCAAAAACTCAAACGGCCACATGGCCATCTTGTGAGATGATCTTTTAAGTTCTTTGGGATTCCTTAAAGCTTTCAGTAGTACCTCTGCTCCATCGCTGGGCAGACTAGAGGACAGGGACAGGTATCAGGGCTGTGGGTAGCATGGCTTGTACTGTTTGTATTCTCTATTTTCCACAGTCCTTAGGGGGCAAATAAAACTTCAAGGTGGTCTTGAAGCTACCGTTACTCCAGAAGCCACATGATGCCCTGAACATACTGAGAAGCTGTGAAGCACGGAGGTAGGTCAGAGGTATGTGAGACAGGATCAGGTCCCCAAAGTCACGTAAAGGGAGGAAAAAAAACAGTTTGACAAGAATTCTTGCTTTCAGTTTAGCTCCTCTCTGTGTTTGGGGGGCTTTGCTGAAATGATGTGACTATCATGAAATGATGTGACACTTATGACAAGCATATGTATGCACAGGCATGCAAAAACTTTCTTTCCGGATTCCTCCCTTGTGAGTGTGAAAATGAGACGTCTCTCATTGTCTGTAAAAAGTGGCATCACCACTCCACCCAAACTTCTCCACAATCCCTCAAAGAATGATGGTCTCATTTTCTCTGTCACTGCACTCACTCCTTTCCTCGCAGTTCAGTTGAACTTCTCACTCTTCAACAACTACTAATTCCTGAAGGACCTCAGCGCCAAGCACCCCAGCTGCCTATGATCTTTCACTCAAAATCAGTCCTTTCCTTGTATCATCTCTTACCCTATTACACTGCACTATATTGCCTGAAAGCTCTGGAGATCAGCAGCTATGCAGCACTATATAGGTGGGAACAGACTTGACATCTATAGGAAACGTACTCTCTTCTCTACAAGCATATATTGTTTGTGTCCCCAGATTGTAAGCAGAAACCATTTTATAACTTTTTTTTCATGCCATTATGGGCCAATACAACAGTTAAACATGTGCAATATGGCCAAGGTAGTGGATCCACAGCAAAAGAGAAGATTCAGAGAGTGAATTATTTCAAAGATATCGCAAATGTTATGTTTTCTTCTCTGCCCCCACTTCTCCAAATCCCCCAACAGCCATGAGATGATGAAGGAAGGGGAAGGAAGCACCTGGCTTCATGTAGCCCATCATTGTGCTCCTCAGGAAGAGCTTTTAGGAGCCTCAGCTGTGCTCCCTTAGAGGAGAAGCTCAGGTATCAGCTTCTCTAGCAAGCAGAGACCCTTGCACAGGGGACAGGCAGACTCGAGCAAACGTGGGGAAATGGGTATTTGCACAGCAGAAAACCATTTTTTGCAAGTCATTTTATCTGTTCCCTCTTGGTTTCACTTCAGCTGCTCGTGGGTCTATAACAGACCCTCCTCAAGAGACAGCATTATCTTCTGGTGGTTTGAACAGTTTAATCATCATTTGAAAGCCATTACAATGGGTTTCATCACCTTCAGGCACACATGGCCATTACACTTCTTCTGGGGTACCCCATGTGCAGAACACAAGGAGATGAGTCAGGAAGGAAAAGTTCTTATTTCAGACTAAATGCCTTCAAAAGTTAGTGATGATTATCTAAAAAGATTTAAAAAATAACTGCAAGTGTCAAGGCTTAAGGTTCATTATAGAGTACATTAAAAGGGATGAAGAGATCTGGGTACCTGCTTGCAAGTACTCAGTGGTTACAGTAGTCAAGACAGGTAAGGAGGTCATTTAAAGTGTAGCTTAATGCAATCAAAAAGAAAAAAGATTTCTATTCACAAAGGGAAAATGACTAAAATAACACCCGGAAAACTGATATAATGGATATCAGAATCTCACCCAAAGCAGCAAGAAAGGTAATTACCAGATTCATGTCATACAGGAAACACATGGTCTAAATTTTTCTTTTAGATGGAGCTCAACCCCTCTGTGAGATTCTACCCCAACAGCGGCGTTTTGCTGCTTTGTGGGTGTCTGATGAGTTAATGTAAGACGAGGTCAGGGCTGGCTTATGGCCAGGCATGCGACAACCATAAAAGATTTTCTCAGTGTTCTTGAATACAAAACGCACTGTCAGTAAATGCATCCTTAGTGTAAAGCCACTGAAATCAGGTATTGTGCAATAAATCAGTTTGATTTTATGATCTGCAGTTGCTCAATTGATATTCTGCTGACCTAAGCTGGATCTCATCTAGCTAGCTGTTTCACTTTCTAGATTTCCCTTCCTCAAACAGTATTTCTTACTTTTGTTGTGGAGTTTGCATTTTACACCAAAAAAAAGGTAAAGATATATCCCAGACCCAGCTGGGTCCCAAGTATCTGTTTACTGAAAATGTGAAATTATGCAAGCCTTGATAAAACTGCCTCTGTTGTTGTGTTTTGGAGTCTTCAGAAACGCAGAACATAGTGAGCACTTGAACAAGGCTGGCAATCCTTTTAAAGGAGAACCACCACCTATACTATGAGACGATTTTTAAAGCGTTTTCATTCCTAAAGTCATAGATTATCACTTACATGCTTTTGTAAACCCTATTACATATTTAGCTGCAGCTTGTGTACCTAAATGGGATAAAAATACAACTTTGCTTCTTCCATCTTTTTGTTTTTATTTTATATTCCTTGTTTGCGGTTTATATAGCAACCACTTGTCTCAAACAGGAATGAAACTTTTTTTTTCCTGCTGAGAGGTATGAATTCCTGAATGGCAATTTAGCATGTACACTTCAGGGAAACACTGCATGACTTTTCATGTGATTTACAACAACCTTTCATTAAAAATGAGCATGACTTGGATCCTAGTGCATAAGAGCAGCAAAAGGTAAATGGTAGTCTCCAGAAACTGGAGCTTTTTTTATCTAACTGGAGAGACTGAGTATTGCGTTATTATTTGAAATATTCTCCCTCCTTTTCATATGTTAAGAATACTAAGGTAGCTGTTGGGAGTAGCAGAAAAACATGGGGATCTGTATCAGTTTGGGGAAGTGGAGTCATAGGGAGTGAGCTGGTCAGGGGCCCTCTCTGCTCACATCTAATAAACTATCTGACATTCTAGTGGGAGAAGGGTTAAGTTTTAGAGCTGATCCATTTGACCCAGTTTGCCCATTAGCCTGCGTACAATCAGGAGTGCGTGTCTAGAAGATACGTTCTTGCCTGTTGGACTCCACACCAGCATCACTGGCTAAAATCAACAATATTCTCATGCAGAAATCCAGAGTAAATAGGGATATTGGTCCCTGCTGGCCTTAAAATCTATGAATATATGTCCAATATAGCCACTTCCAAATGAAGATCATCTACCATGTAATTTTCAGAGAGATTGAAGCCATGGCAAGGGTAGGACAAGAATAGCATCAAATAAAGGCAAATATTCCTGAAATCTGCATGCTATTATTTCTGCCCAGAAAAAGGGTCTGCAGGTCCAGGATGGTGGTAGTGGGAAAGAACATCTGGCAGCTGGAAGGTAACCAGAAATAAGGAACATATGGAAAAGGGGCTGTGGAGAGGCGGGGATGGGGTTATTTCCAATACCCTGTGTCATAATGCCTAACCCCAGATTTAGTAGGGGCCACTGAGCGGGTTTGTGTGGTGTTTGCCAGTGCTTTGTGTAGCATTATTGTTGCTTTGTTTTGTTTCTAAGGAGAATTACAATCTGTTACTATATTAAATACGGGTTTTGTACGTGTGTAGAGATGCGTGTGTTTCTCTTCTGCTTTAAAGCATGGTTTTCAGCTTCAGAAAACATTTTCAGATTCAGAAAGCGTGGAAGAGCCAAGGAAATGTGAATTGTTTGTCTACATTACCTGGGAACTACATGACTTGCTGTTTCCTAGGGAAAGCTCTATAATTTGATCGCAAATCTATATTTAAATGTGGGAGAGAGTCTAAAGGGAACCTGACACCTCCACTGTAAAAATTCAGATAATACAGACTTCAGGAGTTTAGAGTTCAAGGTATTTACATATTGACATTTTCCAGCACCGGTGCAAGCAATCTAACAGCACAGGATTTGCTACCAAATGAGTGTTTGGGTTGGGTTGGGGGTTTTTCAGCTCTCATTTAAGTGCGAATTCCTAGATATCTGAATTTACAAAGGCAGGTCCACTGGATTTCCATTTGCATATTTTTGGCAGCAGTCCACCTCATTAATGCAGGAGAGAATCAGCCAATACTATAAGAAAAACGCATATGACACTCAAGGGAATTAGAAATATATTGTTAATTTGACAAAGTGTTAATAGGCCCCCTAATGTCACCAGTTTTTTCTAGCAGTTGTCTGCAATGTTTATTTCTTGTTGGACCAACAAAATCCTGGTTCATATTATAGACATGAGCTCCACGGTGATGGTGGCTCTTTAAGAGAGATGTGTTCTCCAGTGGGTTTTCAGCATTTAGTACTCCTTCATTTTCATCAAGGAAAAGTCTCTAAGTCAAAGGAGGGAGGAAATCAAACTCTAACTTAAATCTCTCATGTAAAAGTAGATATTATTTTTGAGTTATGCCTCCTGAGAAACTTTTCATTGACCTCTAAAGCAGAAAGGCTGCAATGGAGCGGTTATCAGGTTTAACTTTTGTGACCCACAGCTGAAATCATTGTAGACTAGTGGCTAGAGGGAGATTAAATTCAGAATGTCCTGTAAGCTGAAAGAAATATGAATCTAAGCAGTGCTCTTTAAGGAGCATTAAAGAGTGTGTATAGAAACTTTAAAATTCCTCTGTGTTAAGTTATTTGGTGTTCCTTTGCCGTTCCTCATAGATTTATAAAGGACTACACCATTATTTTTGACCTTTTGGTGCTAAGGGCCAGGAGGTTGCAAGTTTTGCTCTAGTAATTACCTATCAGTCTAACAAAGTAACCTTAATTAGTGGGATTTTTTCAAACCATATATAGGAATGGGGCATGGTGTGAACATATGTTATTATGATTTAACACCTTGCTCAGATCTCATGTATATCCTTTGTCTTCTGCTGTCACCGCTGTAATTAGGCAGCAGAGGTGCAATATATTGAGATTTTTGTCAATACCTGCCCACAGCTCTAAATGCACGTGTGATAGAAATGAAGGCTAATATGCAAAGAAAAGCTATAATGACCATTGCAGACAACTGCGCTCCACTTAGCTCACTGTAGTGAGCTCACCCTAGTGCACACGCTTTCTTCATGTGATCACTATGGTTTCATCAGGATGGTTTATTGCTTAGAAAGAGTGGGGTTTTGTCTTTCATTTTAGTGCAAATCTGTTTTATCTTCCCTCAGTCTGACTTTTGATTAGGACAGGTTGGTGAGTGCTGCAGACAACACTAGTATCTCACAGTCTGTGGATTTTCAATTCAATTTGCACTGATTAATCAACTTCATTATGTATAAATTCCAAGCACCTCTGTACCATGCTTCCCTCCCTCTGTGCAAGAGGACTTGAGAAAAGATCTTCTTACTGAACAGTAGGCAGAATGTTTTCCATCTTTCCCTGCCCCTACACACTGGGACCACATACACCCAGTTAGTTTGTGTAAAGGTCACATGAAAAAAATGAATTTAATCTGCACAACGATGTATTGCTAGAAATACTCATTAGGTAAAATATTGGTTGGCACACATTTACCCAAAATGTTCCACTTCCTTCTCATTTGTTTCCTGTCTAGCAACACGATCTCAGTCCCCAGAGGGTTTCTTCTCCTGATCCCAAGAGAAAAATTTATTCACTCAGGGATTAAAAACCATGCTGTATGATATAGGTAACTAATCACAACTAATCACATAACTCAGACATTGACTATCAAATCATTTCAGTGAAATCTTTTCACCAAAAAAAGAAAGCAGCATAAAAAACTCTTATGAAGGAAATGGGATTTCTTTTTTTAAGTTTGCCAGGAGACAGTCAGAAAGCAGGAAAAAGGCAAATTTCACTAATTTATTTATTGTGAATAACATGATGTCACCTGTTTTCTTCATCAAGCATATATTGTTCAGCAGATAGCACAAACAGTACCCTCATTATATGAGCGACCTGCTTTTATTATCATTTGCACTTTTCCCTCAATATATTATTTGGAATTACCAAAAACACTTTACAATTGCTACAACAGTAAATAACTTATTTCTAAGGATCCCTATTGCAATTTTTGTTGTGATAAAATAGCACTTGTACCCTGTGAAATTTGTGAGCTACCAGTTTCTAAAAGAACTTTTCTTATCTCTTACTTTTTTTCACAAACTCATGGGAAATCTTCCTCCAAGCCACCTTAGGATATAGTTCATTAAAGCTGTGTACATGATGAAGAGCCATCTGGGAGGGAAGGGGTGCTGCTACAATACATAGTAGGAGGATGGATGCAGAATACACAGGATGTGTATAGTGGGGGAGGGATGAAAAAGGATGGAAGTGGCATATGGGAATGTAATCTAAGTACTGGAGAAATATAAATTATTACAAATGCATACATTAGGCTTTAAATTAAGATGAACAATTCCTCCCATTGAAGTCCATGAAAGTTCTTGAAAGTAAAGGAGTAATTAGTATGAACTGGAGTACGTATTTTGCAAATAAGCCAAGAAATCACATAAAGTAGGTAGTTAAAAGTAGACATGTAGATTCAAGTGAATTGTCTAACTTTTCTTCATAATTAGGGGGAAAAAATAGGCACTGCAAGGGCAATTCATCCTACCAAAAAAATCTAAAACAATCAGCTGAATTGCACCTTATTCTTCACTGTTGACTGTGATAGTCACGTACGAGTCCAGACTCCATCCAGACAAATAGCTCAGATGAAGATGTCTGTATTTCAAGCAGCTAAAACTAGGCGAGAGGAACTTTACGCCATGTATGTGCATGTTCCAACAAACTCAGAGGAGAAATAAGCAACAGAGGGAATAAAGAAAAATTTGTTTTAATAAAAGACACATCCTCATATAACTCTCTGTAGTTTCATTTTGTGGTATAATAGTTATGCTGCTCAGTAGCTGACTGAAAAGTGAAAACTCTTGATACTGTAAATTATCCTTTAATGTAATTAAAAATTATAATTGTTAACAAAGATTCATGATCTATTAAATGCTGCTTTAGTTATATCTTTCAGTTATAATATGTAACAAAAATACTAAAAGCCTTCTATCCCAGAGGTATGTATGCCATCCTTTTCTAGATGCATAAGAGTCAATGTTCTGTAAACATCAACTTTACACATTTTTGTCTAATGAAGACACGGTGAGAATCTCTCATTAGGTTAATGTGTCAGTGTATCCAAGTTACATCATCAGGACAGTTTAACGAAACAAATGTATCAACATATGTACCTTATGTTTAAAACACAGAGCTAAGAAAAGAAATTCTGGAGTTTACAAATCTCAGGCGATAAACCATCTCTGAATGTAGATATGCAAGATTATTTCCTTTTTTCCACTGTTTCCTGTGTAAGTGGCAATGTATTTATTTCCCCCAATAGGCTTTCTTGCTGGAAAGGAAGATACAGGGCTGAAAAATTGCACAGGAGGAAAGGCTTCCACAGCTTTACTCCTTTACAAGTCATCTGTATGTAACAAGGCTTTAAAAATATTTTCATTTTTATGTAGATTTCCTTAGTATCCATCGATACAACATCTCAATACTGTGCATAAACTAATGTACACTTAGACATGGCTCAATCCTTACTCTGATTTCTACCAGTGCAACATCGACTTCAATGTGCTTATTTCAGATTTTCGCTAAAGGAATTGAAATTGGAGGCAGACTTCTCTTTTAGCAGCACTCAGCATTATGTAGTTCAGCAGAATTTACTCAGTTTCTATTAGCACTTATTTAAAGTTGACCACAAGTGTCAAATGAAGCTCCCATTTATAGAAATCAAGGTACTTAATTAAAATCTTACCAATAAAAAAGGGATTTTCTATTGTGTAATTGGAAGTCCAGATACTTAATCCTACTTAAAAATAACAAGTACTCACACTTTTAAATAAAGTGCCGTTTTTATTTTACTTTCAATAGTGTGTGAACAGTAAGCTCCCTATGGTTTTAACCACTGAATTCTTATAATTTAAATGTTTTTGAACTTCTGGTAAATGTTCATATTTGGTTTTGACTTTGAATTTTATTATATCATTTTATACTGTGAAGTTCCTTAGACCCTTGTCAGAATAGGGAAGTTTCCTTTAGAAATCAAGTTTTCATCAGGATTAATAAAAGAAAATAGGTTGTATTTTTTTAACTAGTGTTAAGGAATATCTAATATGCCAAGTCGCTCGAACCAGAAGTTCAGGGTCAGACCCAAAGGCTTTGAGACTGCTTTTCTACCTGACCATCCAAGGCAAATGATGAGTTAGAGGGTGTGTAACGATGATTTAGAGTCTGTGTAACAGCAACTATCTAACATTATGGAAATCCTCTCCTCTACAGACCTCAGGGTTTTACAACAGGAATCTGCATTTCATTTGACAGATGGAGAAACCGAGGTACAAAGAATGGGGTAAGATGTATCTCAGGTGATTCAGCAGGACAGTGGCAGGTCTCTGTGAGGCGGCCAGTGCCACATCCAGTAGGTCAGGCTGCCTGAAAAATAAACTATCAGGGCCTCAGACTCCACAGCTCCCTTCAGGAAGCAGACAAAACACTGAAAAATCAGTTCTGAATGTGGAAGACAGATATTTTGAATCAACACATCTTTTTGACCAGCGGGAGCTCCAAATGCAGAAAGACCAGCACAACGCTGTGTTATAACAATTACACCATTCATTTCCAAACTTACATCCATGAGCGTGCTTGCTGAGCTTCTTGAGGCGCTATAGCAACTTATGAAACGATCGGGAACGTATTTATTTAGACATTGTTTAAATAGGACCATCTGGGAATTCTTTTTAATATAAGCAGAAACTAATAGAGAACTTATCCATTTGGAGGGATACTGTGCAGGGACTGGTGTGTGCTTACATGTTCAAATTAAATTGCCTTTTTTGCTTGTTCTGCATGCTAGGCAAGTTATGAATCATTGTCTTTGAATAATTTTATCTACAATTTGAGATCATTGTGCTGTGCTGTATTGCCATGGACAAAGTATTTTTAATCATTGCTGAAGTGTGGGTGGAGCAGCAGAAGGCATCTCAGAAGTCTTGTAACATTTGCCTTCTTGCGTCTGAAGGCAAACCAAAACTGTGAGGTTCCTCTTTGGAGAGAACCTCCTCCTCTCCAGAAATCACCATAGGTTTTGGCAGAATTACATGCCCTTTGGCAGGTGCTGTGAGGGCTTGAGAATTGTCAGGCCTTCATTTGCCAGGGGAGAAAACTGATCCAAAGCTTAAAGGAGTTAATTGAGAGTGTTCCCGTGGATTCAACGAGCTTTAGAGCAAGCCTAGGTCAGAGATGATGCACCTCAATAAAGCATTTCTAAGCAACAAGTATGACTTCATACTAGCTACACCCCATAAAAGCCAATTTGGTTACTTTTGGTTAGATTCAAAAGACTGTCAGGGACCACTGAGGTGTCCTGGCCTTTCCCTCTCTGGGGTGGTTTGCATTTTAGGATCATCTAGGCATTTCACCTGCCGCATGGGAACAGGAACACAGAGGACTGAGTGCAGTTGTAGGGACCTCAGATGTTTGTGCAGCCCTTCATTTCACCTGCTGTCTTTCTGGGACACGGAACTATGAAAGGCTAAAGCTACAGCTGCTGGTGTCCACTGCAGAATGCTGGGAACCAAGCTGTGCTGTACAGGGATTAATGGGTGGGTGCTCTGTGGATCTGTCTGAATTGGGCCCAAAAGAGCACGTATTGCATGGGTGCTTGTAACAGCCAACACTGGAATTCTGTGACTCACGTGAGCTCTTCTAGACCCATTTATTCTTCTACTAATTCACAGTCTCAGTCAAAATGGACACTGGGATATCTCTGCCCTAGTGAACTCTGTTACCTATGTGAGAGGGAATGATGCTTTCTACACCATCCTCCAAAGCATGGTCAACAACATAGGTTAACCAACAGTATGATGTGTGTCTCAGAGAAACAAACTAGAGGTATGATTTAAGGGCTTTGGAGATGTCCAGTCTTATTTACCACTGACATATTTGTTCAATTTTTAATTATTCTCATGAGTAGAGCAGTTAACATATTACAGCTCAAAACACTGTTCATCCTCTATACTTTCTTTGCTGAGCTGGACACACTGCAATAAGCTAGAGGCTTAACTAAAACACAAACTATGACTAGTCCTTGTCAAGTATCCAGAATATAAACATGGAGATACAGTGCCTGTTTTCAGATTCCTTTGAAATGGATGGACAGTCATCCACAGAGATGACTGAACTTCTCTAAGGTTTCAAGTCTTGTAAAGATGCTTAACTTGCCTGAAATTAGGAAGCAT
Source organism: Nyctibius grandis (assembly GCF_013368605.1). Taxonomy (NCBI): domain Eukaryota; kingdom Metazoa; phylum Chordata; class Aves; order Nyctibiiformes; family Nyctibiidae; genus Nyctibius; species Nyctibius grandis. Next base: position 97,742,516 of record NC_090661.1, on the reverse strand, counting down.
TAAGCCTGTGAGTGAAAGTTAAAACCCCTTTCACTTCCTATCTATAACCCAAGCTGTGTGCCCTATTCTTAGCCTAGAAGCTTACAACAGACATAACACAAACCATAACCACTATTTAGTTGATAGGATAAAAACTGCAAATATAAGAATATCTGTTTTGTTCTTATTCTAATTATTATGCACTTTCTCCAGTTTTCTCCAGAGATTTGAGACTTGTTTGTTGCAGCAGACATATCTATTATTAATCTTTAGGTAGTTAGTAGAATAATTTGCAACATTCATTAACAAGTATCACCTTATGGATTACTAAAAAGCATCTATGCTTTGCTAATGAGCCCCAGTAGTGCAATACTTTACATATTTTATAGCCAGACAATTATGTGATGCCTTGCTTTCATAGTCAATCTGCAAATAAATTGTTTCAGACATAAAGATAGATAGCTAACATGAGAGTAGTTAGCACTGGGAAATCTTGCCTCCTGAGCTGTTGAGTTATAACTGTGAAGAGATGACACATTTCCAAAGTATTCTTTTATTATTTCTAAAATCCTGCAGCCCACAAAAAAAATGCTTGTTATTCACACTTAGGATAAATCATAATAAATGCAAAAAAAAAAAGGAGCCAAGGAGATTCAGAACTAAATTGTTCCTCCGTGGAGTGTTTTGCTACTTTGATTTTAAACAGGTTGCATCTAAAAATACAGATATTTAACCCATGCCCATTTAAGGTGATAGTAAAATCTGTATTACATCAGTAAGTAGCTGGTGAAATCATTCAGCTCTCAAAAAATGGCAGTATTTAGTATTAAGCTGTACATTTACATGAACTGGGTACCTCCATGAAGTCAAGACATTCACCAGTTTATATAAGTGAAGAATTCAACCATTTTGCCTCACATTCATCCAGGAAAAAATATTTGCTTCAATTCCAAGGTGTCCTTGTGAAACAACATGCTGTTCTTTTACTTCCCCTGTTATTCTAGATTTCTCATGTCTCCCTTTTGTCTTTGTCCTGTTTAAAAATATCAGTAAAGCAAACCCATCACAAGTGGTGGCAGTTCAGGCGTCTAGCACTGGCCTGCCTGTGTCTCAGTACAGTTCTGGAGGGACCACCTCGAGGCATATGGGAATAATTCACTCTCAGTGCCCATTAAATCTTTAGCCTCCCCTTTGAGACTGCAACAAGGGTGCCAATTAATGTCAATTGTCGTGGTGGTTTATGTGACTGGGACACCTGCCCACGAGGAGCTGAACAGAGATCACCAGCTGAGACGGTGCAGCACTTGACTGTGATGCTCCAGTATATAAATAATTTCATATGTGATAAAGCAGTGTTGACTCATCACAAATTTCATTCATTACCAACATAAGTGGGATGGGAGCTGGAGTTCAACCGGAGGGGAAGGCTCTGTGGCACAGCTCAGTTCTGCTGTGGTCTTTTCCTCTTTCCATGACCTCTCTCTTGCAGCAGGGCTGACATTCTCTATTTTCTTCTTTGCAAACTGACAAGAATCTATGCTTCATTGATAGCTGCTGCTTACACAGCTTTGCAGTCCAGCAGGTACAGACCAAGCCTGTGAAAAAGAAGAAGAAGGAAAAAAATACTTCTATTCTGTGTAAAACCAGCTAAAAAACAAGTTCTGCAACAAGTGAAACATCTGGCTTTTTGCCTCAAGCTTATTAAGCTTTCAGGATGACCAGGTCAAATCATTTAGACTGAAACATCCTTTAAAAATACTTACTGCCCACCACCACTCCATACAGCAAGGAGTAGATGATGCCCTTCCCATCACCATAGATTAGCCTTTCTACACACTGCAGAATTACATTTTTTAGAAAAAAGCCCCCAGGTCAGCAAGGCCAGCCCAGTTCCATGGCAGGTCCCTAAAACCCTGCAAAACTCCACAGTTAACACTATCCACAGTGCCTTGAGAAACAACATGCTGAGCCTTTCCTGCTCAGCCTGCTGGAGGGTCCGGCTGACGGAGAGATACTTGTGTGAGGCAGCACCACTGTTATAGCTGCAATGTGAGGGGAGAAGGTAGAAATCATTGTACTTTTTTAATTAGTGTAACACTTAAGAGATGCACAAGGCATTTACAAAGTTCTCAGATTCCTTGGTCTAGGAACTAGATTGCCCACCCAGACGTCATCTACTTTGGCAGGACAACAGAGAGGAAAAACTAACAGGATTTCCTAGGGTATCCCCATTTTTTGTCCCTTCCTGACCTCCTGGGGACTATATTGGTGGACTGAGCCCACAAGCATTAAAACTATAGATCAGATTAAAAAATGAATCACGGTGTATTTTAAGGATAGTAGTACATTTAAACTGGATTTTGACAAGTATGTAATGGTGTGGGGTTTTCTCCCTCAGGACACATTTATGATAAGTGTAAAATGGGTACTCAAGCCTGTAAGACAAAAAGTCTCAATATCAGTAATGTCATCTACATGTCTCTCAGTGCACCATGTTTCCTAGCTGAGCACATCAAATCCCACAGCAGAATTGTATCAGGCAGGGCTGAAGTCTGTCTTCAGAACACGGGCTCATCTTCTCACCTTGGTCTCCACTTGCTTGCATACTAGGATTTTTTTTTTCCCCTTTACTAGATGTTTCTTTTTTCAGTGTTCCTGGGGCTTTTTTTTGTTTGTTTGCTTTGTCACGAAAAAGTATTTGAAAAAGAATTCAGCAACGAAAAATAAAAGAGGGAATTAACTATTTAATTAAAAATGTAAAAGGTCTCTGGGAAGTCTCACTTAGGCTTTCAGAAAAGCAAAACATTCTAACCAACTCTGATACCAGTAGATAATACATGTTTATGTATGCGTGCATGTGTTTATGTAACATTCGAAGTGGCAACTTCTTTGAGAAGTGAATTCACAAATGAAACACAACTCATATCCATTTCTCTTTAAATCTCGCTTCTTTACAGAATAACTGTCATGCCAGATGCAAATTATTTAAGTAGTGTTTGTTCTATACCTCCACAAAAGCGGGTCAGAAACATTCTAGGAGTGATCAATTATTGTAATTTACCATTCTTCAAAAGTTTCTTAGCTTATTAAAGAGAGTGGAGTGTTAACCAGAAAACATCTCCTGCAAGCTTCTACTCTCCACATCTTCCCTTGTTGTACCCCTAACTGTATCCTGTGGTGACTGGGTATGACTGCCCACATCTCACCCTTGTGTTTCCAAAATCCATTTTTTGGCACGGCACAGCTAATTTTGAAAGTAAATATGGCAAAGCAAACTAGTTGGTTTAGGAGTGGAGGGACTAACGAACCTTGGGCTTCCCCCAGCCAGGCTTGTGCACCCACCCTGACTACAGACGACACTGAAGTTTCCCTTTCTGCCTCATATGTTTATATATTTCCCCTTTCTTTTCCCAGATGTGTTCACTCACTGATTTTCACTGGAATAATATTTGGCCTCGTTCCTTGATTTTCAGTGGAGCCTCTGTTAAAATTAATTGGTCCCCCAGGACCGACAACATTTGTCGATATCGCCAATAACCTGTTACAGAGAGAAGTGGATTCTACCCACCCAAGAGAATAATTAGGGAGAAAATTCAGTGGGGAAAGCTTCATGGAGAATTTTTACTCTCTTGCTCACTGGCATGGGCTTTACTAGGAAATTGGCTTATAGTGCTGACGTACTGATGAACTGATTCGTGTGACCGAATGGCTGTCAGCGCGTATTTGAACTCATTGGCAAAGAGTTCAGTGGGATCTCATGTTGTGCCACAACATGAGATGAATGATTTTCTCTTTTTCTTCCTATATGTCCAGCTATTCCTCAGTTATATTCTGTTTGTAAACTGGCCCCATCACCTTGGAATCTGAATCACCCATCTGCCAGTAAGCTATGGAAACTGCGGAGTGGTAATGCCACCCTGCAATTAGTTGTACAATATAATTAGTGTATTTTCCAGGATTTCTGAGTCATGTCCTTGCAACATTCTGCAGTGAGAATTATAGAGGTGTTTTAGGCTTAGGTGTTCATGGGAATCAGAATCCCTCTGTGAGATGCTCCTGAAAACATTAAAGACTGTTCAGAGTAAAATCAAATTATAGTGAGATATTATTATACTGGGTTTGAGAACTGATGCTGGATTGCACACATTTAGGCATATAATTGTACACACTGGAATAAAAAAAGAATAAAAAGAAACTTCTGAATATTAAACTTTGATTGTAAGTATATCAGGGCAATGTCTTTATTTTCTTACAAATCTAGATATCATTGAACCGCTAAAAAAGCAAGGAATAAATATCCAAAATCAGACATTCTAATTACATCTCCCATCCCTCCAGATTTTTCCCATGCATACTGCAAAGTTAAGGGTTGAGCCCATCCACTACGCAGGTTCATCCTTTCTTTGGCAAACTGTAAAATTTTCCTGGTATCAGAAAACTGCAGCAGCATGGAGAAGTTTCCATCCAGGCTTCCATTTTCTTATCCCTTTGACGTCAGACTCACAGTAAATGACAACGAGCATCCAAACATTAATTTCTACCTGGTAGGGGTGTTCGGTTGCCACCCCAGCAGCCAAACATTAGATGGATCCCGCGGAGCTGTGCGAGGGGTGGCAGAGGTGTACGCTCATGTTTATTCCATAATGGAACGAGGTGTGATCCTCTGAGTGCTGAACTCTGCACATTTCCTGATGCATAACCGGAGTTTTTCTCATTTAGCCAATTGCCCTGCACTCTGGCTGTGGGTGTGTGATTTGCATAATCATTGCCCAGGTACAGAACAGTGTGTGCATCCCCCTGCTCTGGCAATCAGCCGCCGCTCACCCAATCAGGGATTTGCATAATCCCTTTGCAGCTCTTTCCCAGCAGCTTCACTCTGGATATTCAAATCCCTCCATTCTCGTTGGCTGCTGCAACTCCTCTGTGCCAATTGGTTTCTCTGCTGCTTCATTTTTCAGATGTTTTCCAGCAATAGACATTTCTTTTGCTCCTGTTGTCCTTTTCCATGAAAAGAAGAGAGAAATCACCCTGAAATCTCCACACAGATTGGTCTCTCCAGTAACTTCCTCTTCCATTCCCTTTTTATCTTCCCTGTCCTGTCATCCCACCCAGGGCAAGGCTCCCAGGCAATCTGGTTGTGGTTCCACCGGGAGATCCATGTCCCGATTTCCACTCAAGCTTTGCAAGATGACAGGTACAGCCAGGCCAGATCCTTTGGGAAGGAGAAAGGGAAAGGAGAGGAAGCGGGGAGGAATACAGAAGAACTTACGAATGGATAGATCACCTCCAGAGATACAGCTCCCAATGACCTTACTGTACTTAATCTATATAATTTCCATTGCTATTTCTGGCCTTTCTGATCTTGCACCATTGAGTCTAATGTGCTTTCAGGGCAATGCAATATATAAACCAGCTAACCTGAGCTCCACAATACCAGTGTCCCTCATTTGCCCCATTTAATATTACTGTAAGTTACAGAGCTATGAAATTTACAGGTGAAATCCTGACTTCAGAGAGGTCAGTGAACAGTAGAAGCACATTGGATGAAAGCAGCAGATGAGTGTGGCTGATTTTCCCTTCAACCATTTTAAATGTGTATACGTAACTCCATTTGCTTTTAGTGTGTTGTACCAGTGCACAGGAAAATCACATATAATGAGTGCATGATGAATCATCAGTCTCAGAAATAAGGCTGATTACCAACACCAACATTATTGTAATGTTGAGGTCACGGCTTCAACCTGGAAAAAGTATTTCAAACCTCAAGATAATTACTTTGTTTTGAAAAAAACAAATGGTATTAACTTCAACTGCTAATGGAATAAAAGGTGCTCCCAGTCTGACTCCTGAGGTCATAGGCTATTTGTGATATACAACACCTTTTCCAAGACCTTTCAAGGAAATAACCTTAAGAATGATGTATGGCACAGCCTAATAATCTAAGAAGAGTTCTTTTGCTGACCAGTCAAACAGTCGCGCACTTCAGATTCCCCACATTTTATGATTTCACAGAATACCATAGCCCATAAATCTTTGGTAAATACGTACTTATCTCTAAAGCACCTATACACATTGTTGACAACGTTTTTGTAGAACTGTAAATTCTGACTAGTTACAGGTATTTTAATGTTTCTGTAGCTCAGATATTCACTGATCTGCCTTAGGAAGAAATATGCTTAAGGCAAAATTTTTACTTTATTGCTCTCTGTAATAGGCAGATATTTTTCTTGCAAGGGATTTCCTGCAATAAATACCATTGTCATTCTTACGACTGAAGTTGTTGCCTTGAAACACCTTGTCCTGAAATACTGCCTTTCCAAGCCATTATTACATAATTACTACAGCGTTTGGCCTAGTTACACAAAACATACAGGATGATGCTCTTTTCTTTTCAGTATTCCCAAGGATAGGAAAAAGAAATATTTATTTTTCACATGAAAAACGGTTAGCTTAGAACTACGGAGAGACAGGTAGAAAACCCCTTTGAGTTGTGTCTGGGGCTGTATGTGCTTTGTAGCTCCAGTGAACAACCTGCAATGGAGAACGATTTCAAAAAACACAATAGAAATTATCCAATTACTATTAAACCCGTCAAACCACAGGGTGACAAAGGAATTGCTTGAAGTGGTGCCGGGGTGTCACAGGCTGACGAGACGCTTTATACTGCCTGTGAGCTCTGCTGTAACACACACACAACAGGTGGGTTCAGAGGATGGGCTCAACATCACCACTGTCTTCTGTTCTCAGCTGGTATATGGTGCTGAAGGGGCAGAAGCAGAACTATCCACCAGAGCAGATCTTTCTTGTTGGATTTGTGGCAACACAAGCAAACCAGAGGAAAATGAAGGTTCAGTGGGGATAGTCTAGCCCAAATCAGCAGCCACATTCAGCCACTTTCAGGTGTGCCCAAAGCAGTACGTACAGTCCATGCCTGGATATTGAGGATAAATGATTCTGGCCCTCATCATAGAATTATCCAAACCCAAGTACTTAAAATGCTGTCTGCACAGAGGACTGTGGTTGACATCATCACAGGGAGGCCTGAAATAATCTCCCATAGTTGAACAGAAGCATACAGCTGAAAAATTACTTTAATTTGTCCTTTGAAAAATCAAAAATTTGCTGTGAAGCCAGGCAAATGTAGCAGATGAAACCCATTCTTTCACCAGTCTGGACTGTTCTCTTTCCCCATTGCATATTTGTCTCAATGCCAGTTAGACAATTCTAATACAATACTTGCGAATAAAATGGTTTTATTACACAAAATGCAAAAATGATTTATTAGTGTCCCAGACCTCATTGCAGACATCTAGTTTAATTTGTTTTTCAAAAAAAATTCTCTTTTTCTCCCCTCTGGATTATAATCTTGCTTTACATGCAATTAAATGTTTGCTTTCCTCTTGGAGTACTGCAGCTTCCTGTTTGCAAGTACTAGGACTCATGCTCTTTAAACTGCAGTTGGTATTAATAAAGATCTCAGTGACTGACAAGTCCCTACTTCATGCCTCTTTATTTTACTCTTGGGAGATAGTTGAGCTGTATTGTTTGATTTGTATACATTGATGTTCTGATAGCACTGGCCACTCCTATTTCAGCTGGAGTGGAAATACATTCCTTGTTGGCTCCTTATTAAACATTTGTTAGCCAATTTTTATGTCTGCTCAGAATCTCTTCTTTTCTGACCACTTAAACACTGCTCTAATTTTTTGTCATTTTCTAATCTCCCATAGTCGTCTGAGTGTAGGAAGAAAAATAATTCCCTTATTTATGTCTGATTCTCCCTTAACTTAACCAGTTCTTCCAAAAATGTCTCTATATAATTACTGTGTTGTTAAACCACCTATCCGGAATTCCTTAGAAATGCACTTCTTATCTCCCTTGGAAGTAAATCACAGCTTAATCACCTGCCAAAGCTGGTATTAAGTGTCCAATTAAAAAACAAACCTTTGCAGCTTATCACTTTCTGCGGTAAGGAACAGGTGTGTTTTTAGGTGAGTCCTGGGCCAATTTCTATTGAATTATCTGGTAGGACTCCCACTGGCTTCAGAGGGTGTGGAATGAGGTAGACGGTGGAGGATTTGTTTGGGGTAAGGATTTGATGGATGTCTTCTGAGCCTGGATAACTCCCCCAAGGCTCATCGAAGGCTGCAGGTCCAAAATTCCTAAGGATCTGTCCCTATTACGTTCCACAGCCATACAGCTGTGTTTTTGCACATTAAGCAGAACTGGAAAGAAACAGCATTAGGAAAAGCTGCTGGAATAGCTGAGGAATCACTGAGGGGCACATCCTAACCGAATGTCTTAGTCATTGGCCCAGGCTTCCTAGCCCTGTTTTGAGATGGTGAATAGCTGTCACTGCGGCACCTGGAGAAGGTGTTATTGTCATTGCCTGACTGATGAATTTGGCACGAAGTTTGTCCTGGTTGCACCGTTATGGTTGTCCCATTATTCGTGAGTACAAAGTCAGCACAATTCTGTGCAAATTACACCAAGAAATTGTTCCAAGAAAGCATTCAGCCCATGTTGTTGGGCATTTAGGTGGGTTTATGCCGGAAAGCTGCTGATGTCAGGAGCTTTCCTCTACAGGAAATTTCAACGACTGTGCAGGAGAGCAAAGAGAAATCAATGCAACAGCAGAGTCTCAGCTTGAGCTGTAGCATACCTGGAGTGCTGTACCAGGGAAAAAGGGGTAGCAGTCATATTTACCTTGCCCCTAAACCTGCCCATGCTTTAAATTAATCCCTACCCAGTAAAGCAGAGCTGCACCAGTTTCTTTTTCTGGGAATGTCTGTATCTGGGGAGGTAACCAGCTGGATTTGCTCTTTATTGAACTGTACGTGTTCCATCACCATGCACAGAGAGAGATTATTTACCTTACACTTGTGCTGTCCTATTTCTGTGTTGGTGATGAATTCACATCCAAAGCTATGTGCAGTACACAGTAAGTGCAGCATCTCTTGTAAGCCCTTCCTGACCCCAAACACCAGTCCAGCCATCTTCAACATTGCGTCTCAATCGTTCCTAGCGATACTAACAATCAAGCCAATCTCCAGAGACTCTCCTCTTTTCTACACACAGTATTTCTGCGGTGCTGAATAATGCACTGCACACACCCTCGTTTTCAGATATCTTCATTTTTTAATCTTTTATGTGACCTTTACACATGATGAATGATAAAAGGTAGTTCTTCCATATCCAGAAATGGTGTCATTCCATAAACAGGCCATTTTGTCAGGATAGCGCAAAAAATACTCATACTCTCTTAATAAATGTCCTAAAGGTATGCCAAAGCACAGAAGACTGTGACTGAATGGAAACTTGAATTCTTCTGATTCACTCTGCTATTACAATGTACAAAGCCCTTTCCAGAGGATGTTGTTGCAAATGGATATGCTGGGTCAGATCTTGAAGACCCTGCTTAAGGAAAACTCCTGCTGAACTCAAGCCCTGGGTGAGAAGTGAAGTCAGACCCTCAAAGTCTGTTCAAATAAATCAGGGCTGATTATCAATGAGTGATGAAATCACCGTTTTTGCACAATGATGTGTACACATTTGGTTGTTTGCGTTTTTTGTAGTTACATTCATTTCAGTCATCTTGTTAAATGAAAAACAGATGCCACCATCAGGTATTAAAGCTCACAAAGATGGATTTTCACATTTCTTTCGTGAGTGTTTTTATCAATAATACACATGAAAAGAGCCTGGGAAGTTTTATTACATTAATTTAGCCACCATAAATCAGCACAGAATACAAAACTCATTTAAATTACCACCTTAGGGCCAACATAGGAATGATGAAGTGTTATGTTCCAACCCTTACCACAGATTTGGTGACAATCCTCTTTTTAAACATTGGTGAAGTGATTCACGAGGGAGTTAGGGAGTGTGATGGACTTTGTGAAGGTTTTATTCTGCTCATCCAGAGAAGACACGAAAGCAAAGGCAGCAGACCTGACGCAAAAGTAGCTCACCAGTGAGGGTATGTTAGCAGCCCCTGCCAGGGCCAGGGCAAAGGAGAGGAGATGTGACCTCTGCCCGCTACACAGTGTTTGCTCAGCCTTAGTGCAGCTCACGCTTTTGCCTGGGAAAGACACCAGTTTCCTACCTGGTGTGTTGTCCTCCGGAGGAGTAATCACACAAAAGGGATTTGAACTGCTGGGGGCGAGCCAGAAGGAAGGACGCAAGCCATGGGAGAACATGTGTCACCGGTCCTCCCACCGCAGGGGCTGCAAAGGTAGAACTCTTTTTGTTCGTGCAATAGCAGCTGGTGCTTTTAGCTCTAAAGCACTGAGAGCTCTGGTTCAAACCCTGCTCTGTTAGCCAAGTTAGCAGTGGCCACAGATGCTTTCCTAATCCAACCACATCTCGCATCCCGCACCTCAGCCCTGCTTTACAGGAATCCCATTTGGCTGTATAATTGCTGCCACAATTGTGGTAATTTCCTCTTGTGAATAAATGACATTAACTATTGTTGGGATTTTTTTATTGTTATTATTTGCTCGCTCCATCAGTCCTTTGGCTTCCTATGGACATGGCCAACAATGTCAAGCAGAAATTGTTGTTTTGTTTGAATACTGCCATATGTCCCCTAAAGCTGGTATTAAGCCTTTTTATAGCAGCCTTCCAGTACCTGAAGGGGGCCTACAAGAAAGCTGAAGAGGGACTTCTTACAAGGGCGTGGAGTGTTAGGATGAGGGGTAACAGTTTTAAACTGAAAGAGGGTAGATTTAGATTAGATATTAGGAAGAAATTCTTTACTGTGAAGGCAGTGAGACACTGGACCAGGCTGCGCAGACAAGTTGTGGATGCCCCCTCCCTGTCAGTGTTCAAGGCCAGGTTGCATGGGGCTTTGAGCAACCTGGTCTAGTGGAAAGATGTCCCTGCCTGTGGTAGGGGGATTGGAACTAGATGATCTTTAAGGTCCCTTCCAACCCAAACCATTATATGGTTCTATGATTCTACGATTGAGACCAGCAGTTTCTTCCAGAGACAACATGTTCAATAACTATCAGATGATCATGACTAACTGGTTTATGGAGTCAAGTTAGTGGTCTGGAAGTGAAAGGATTAATTTTTTTGTTTGCTTTTTTTAATCTCGACACCAACCCTCAGAGCCAGAGTTATCCCATTTTTGTCACTCCGTCAAGCTGTGGTTATACCGATTCATCAAAATTATTTGAAATTCTTTTCCCTTGCCCTTTGAGATCAGGGGCTTCTTTGTTCTTTAATATTTTCCTCTCCTCAGTATATTTTAGGATGGTTCTCTAACACTGTCTTGTTAAACTTAATTGAACAGGACCTTAATCGAGGTGACTACATCAAATCTCATGTTTTCCTCTTCTCTAACCAGTACTGTACCCACTTCCAGGAGCTATTCTTTTGGAGAAACTGTTTCTTAGGAAGTATAAATATTTGGAAAACAAATTAGCTCCAAATGTGACTAGCCACTTACGCATAAGCCATGATTTGCCTATTTTCCCATGCTTTGTTTCTTGTACCAGTCAAAGGAAAGCTAAAAACAAAATAGATTAAATGTTTTCGCAACATAGCATCAAAGGCTATAATTTTGTCCATTCACATAATTTAAACAAGATCAGACTAAGTGAATACTTGGACAGCACCCATTCTAAACTCACAGGAAACCTAAACGTTTCAGGAACCGATGGTGTCTGAGCAAGATGGGCAGTTAGTGCTGAAGTGATGCCACAGTGTGGTTTTCAGACAAAATTGTGAAAAACTAATCAGTTTGAGTATATCCAGTCAAAATGAAGGAATGTTTTGTGCACCAGATTTATGGTTTTAGTTAGCAGAAGTGAGATTTGTTGACTACAACATATCTTTTCAAAGCACTTTTAAGTGGGGACGTGGTGCTTTCCAATCACTGAATGTTGTTCACAAAGGATTTTTTTTCCACTGGCTCTTGTTTTTGACCTGAAATGCAAAGCTAGTTCTTGATCCCATGATACTTTTCGAAGTATTAAGTACACAGCAAAATAAATATGCACAATGAACTAATTAGCCAGTGAAAACCAGCCTATTTTTCTGCTTGTGAGTTGTCTCAGCAGAATGTGACTTCTATAAATATGGAAGCTTATAAATCCTAACACTTTGCTCATTTACAATGCTAACAAGATGAGAATCATTTCATTTAAAAGAAGAGCAAGCCTGGAGCTGAGAGCTTCCCAAAACCTTTCTGACGATGCTCACAGCCTGCAGCAACACTATGTCCACCTCCTGTGCTGAGGCCAGTACCGAAGACAGCAGGTCTTCTCCATGGCTGCTCAAGCCCAACGAGCCTCAGCAGGCCACAGGGCTGTGTTCAATTAGTTGTGTGAGAGACAACTGCAAGCTCCTTCTCATGTCCAACAGGCTCATCAAATCAAATATGTTACATCCGTTGCACTGGAGTCCTGGTGAGATATTACGTCACCCAGAAGGAAAAATATTCACATTTGGATCGTCCAGATGCAAACCCAGGAGCTTATTAATGAAATTGTGTTTGAAGACATTGAATCATATTCAGTTATGTCTTCTAATAGTTGCCCAATTGCATATCATGCATATTCAGCCTTGAGGTACTCCACTTAAATGTCTTTGCATTGCTTGTGAAAACATCAATTGCTTTGTAAAGGCTAAATAAATATGTAATTGCATTTCAGTAATATATTTTTCTCCAAAACAATTCTTAAAAACACTCACAGATAAACCCTTTACCATTTAAACTGTGCATAAAACATGAGGTTTTTTTCAGGGTGAAATCCTGGCCCCAATGAAATCAATGGGAGTTTTGCCACTGACTTCAGTGGGGCCAAGATTTCTCCCTTGATGCACATGATATATTTTTCCTGACATTTAGTATGATGAAACAGCCCTGGTTCTGATTAGTCCAGGGTATAAATAGTATCAGTCAACTAGAGCAAAATTCAAATCAAACCTCAGGCATCTTTGCTGATGGCGCTTTGTTTCGTAGTGCTATGTACTAGCAAGGAGACCCAAATGGCTATTTGGAGTCAAGGACTTCATCTGAATCTCTTTCTGTGGATGTGCATTTAACCATAAATCAATGCATGGGGAGCAAAGGGTTAGTAATCAGGGAGGCATCTATTCATACGTCTTGTGACTTATATTTTTCCAGCGTGGATTCTTCATTAAAAGAACGCTTGATGTCTCACAGCTTGTTACCAAATTGGGCCTTGACTCTTAATATAATTTAGATGTGTTTAAAATACGCTTCTCAGAAAAGCTGCCTCCACATTTATGAAAACTATATGCAATAATATTAGAAAGAAATCTGCTGCTTGTTTTGACAAGTTTTATTTTTTAATGTCTTATGAATGAGCATATGAATATATTTTAACCTGTTGCTTTCTGTTTGAATCAACGATACTGAAGGAGGAGATCTACATAGCTTGTCTTCTGAGACCATTCAATAAATTGCTTGCACATTACACAGCAGAGGAAAATATTTCTAATCTTTCCCTAAAATTCTGATTCATTTTCTTACACAAAAGGAGAACAAAAATGGGGTGGTGTCATCTGAAAGTAAAACTAATGGAGAGACAGCGGCAGAGATGAATAGATGTTAGATCTAAAGGGAATCATAATCTTGTCGTTTACTTTACAGAGTTAATCCATAGTTTCTAGGGCCTAATTGCGTAGTTTCCTTGGCCCACGCAATGCTGTCCGTAGAGCATCTTCCAGACGGCTCCAGCACGGATGGGAACTCGCCAGCCGGAGGGAGACAGCAGCAGGGAGGCAATGGCACTGCCCCGCCACGCCGCTCGCCTCCCAACTCCCTCTTATTGCTGCCTCGTTATCTGCCTCCGCAACGCATGCGGCGCTGTGATACTGCATGAGACGTGATAGAGAATAAGGACCTGTTATTTGCCTGCTCTTCAGGCAAAGCTCCCACTGGCATCTCCGAGCCCTTAAATAGTACAGTATGTTGCAAGTGGAATTGTTTATTGTGTTCAGTCAGAGCCGGCTACAGCCAGCTCTCACTACTGACTCAACTACACGAAAGCTCGCCCTCCTGTCATCCCACACGGCAACGCTCACTGGGCCCAGTTCTGTTTCCACTTAAGTGCTGGAATAAATGGAGTCAAGACAGCTCCACCACCTCCTTCTTCTGAATGCCGGCGCTCTTGAAAAGCAATGAGAGCGCCTGGAAGATGGAGGCGGCAGGTCAGACGTTGCGTTGGTGCAAAGGCAGTGTGATTTACACAGCCCCTTGAGCAAGGGGTGACCTGAGTGCCTGAGATCTGCTTTTACTGCAGCTCGCCCCTCTAAAAACCAGCACATCAAAACCATGGAGTAGCTCGAAGTGAATATGGGCAGCAGGATTTAGTCTCTAGTGGGCCAAAAAGATAGACTGTCCCCTGCTCTCCTGCTTTGTGCTCCAGTAGCACCCAGGCATAGCCCCTCGCTGTAGATTTATCCCCGGACATCTCCAAACATCTAACAGTGGCTGGAATTAGGACTTACAGGTATTGTTGCAATTTACTTGGCTTTCTGAATTCTCCTTGCAGCCTTATTCACACATACCACTTGGGAATGCTGCATGCAGCAGGTTGTATTCTCGTTTCAGCAGTGTTAAAATTCATCTGGTATCTCTCTCTTGCTAAGTGCAGGTAGAGACACACTCTTGAGTGAATAGGATATGCTCCACTTGTGAAGTGTAGAAGCAGGTCAATAGATGACTTTCAAAAGGAACCATTTAGGATAATTAAGCAGCACATACACACCAGCAAGAGTTTATTTTGTATTGGAAGGCATGTGGTTAGGGAAACAATAGCAGTTTTTTCCCTGGAGAATGTTAATTAAATTGAACACCCTGGAAAACTGAACTATTCTTACCACAAATCTATAAATCAAACTGTTCTGTTTGCTTAATATAATGCTTTGCTATTCTAGTCACACTGAAGTGGGCCAGCCGCACAATGCCAAGATATTTCCATGATGAGCACATTAGAAACACTGATTGACTATAGATCTTATGGATGTAAGGCCAAACCCATATCTCATTTACTCCAGAATAACTAAGATCAAAATCTGGCCCACGCTGTTCAGATTAGTACATAAATAGCATGAAAGGTTTGTGAGCTCTCTAGCAGATGCATTATGTACTTGTTATTTGTACTGTAGATGTCCCTGGCAGCTCCAGTAGTGGACCAGGACTTTGCTGTGCTAGATGGTGTACAAATACAGAGCAAAAGGATTTGTCTTTCTGGTTTGCCAAACTAGCTTGAAAATACCTGTGAGCAGATATTCATCTCCCCTACTTCTCTTCTTACTTGAATGACAGAGCAACACTCTCTGCCAGAGGGTACTGGAGGGCAGGCGTTAGCAGGGTGGTCTACTTGGTTCCCTCTTCTCAGAGGCTAAAGCAGCTCTTTTCATTAAGAGGTATTCTAACTCTGAAGCTCATATTCCCAGTTTGTATATCCTGGGGCCAACTTTTCAGCTGGCATAAACCAAATTTCCCAACCAGACTGTGGCTGGCAGTTGGGGATTTGGCCATCTCAGTAGCAGCCCCTGAGAGCATCACTCCCAACAGGGCTCAGTGCTGTGGTGGGACTTCAGCTGCTACTCAGATCTGTATCACAGGCCACATCAAAATACACTGCACACACGGGGGCCAGTGTTCATGTTCTCCTCCTTGCAATACTCTGGGTTGATCCAGAATCTGGTAAAATATTTTCATGTTCTCTTGAGTGGGCTATGACTCAGGTTCCCATGGAAAACTCTTGCCTTTCCCATTACACGCAGCTGTCCCTCTTTGGAAGAAAGGTCATCTTAGTTCCAGCCTTCCAACTTGCTGCCTACATCTCACTTAGATGCTAAACAGAGTTTAAGTAAGGAAAAGATCAGAAATTTAAGGTTCTGAAAGGAGTTTTGCATGCACTGAGGCAATGAGTTTACTATCAGGCTCTGTGTTCTGCAAAAGCAATGCACATGAGTGAGTGTGTGTCCCTTAGTGGCAAGCTTTAGGAATGGTCACGTATAGAGAAACGAAGGAGCCACACCAACCTTCACATGGGTGAATTACTGGCTGTACAAATCAGCAGTGGATCAATATCTCTGGAAGAGGTTCTCCTTAAATGGAAATGGTCCGAGGGATGCATAATTGGTAACGGTCTTTGTGGTATACAGAAGATTTTCTGGGCCGTATATGGATCACAGAGGCTGTATTAGTCAGCAGAACAGTGATTAGACTCAAATAGCCATAGGAATGTAGAATCAGGAGGACATAGTTGTACCCTGAGCACCTTAAACTCACCAGAGGCATGTCTGCTGCGCCGTTAGCTGAAAGGGCTCTCGCTACAAGGTCACCTGCGTGGCATCCCAGTAGTGAATGTAAAGGCATCTGACACCAGTTGTGACACAAGACAGCCTCATTTATCACAATGTGTAAGTCCTGTTTATTGAAAAGTTAAAAAAAAAGGTGACTTCTTCCACCAGTCTCAGCATGACAGCTAAAAGCTTTGCAGAAATTTCTGCATCCTTTTCCAAGCAAAGCTCACTGGCTGCCTTTCAACCGTACCTCATCCCTGCGCCAGAAGTGGAAAGGTTTCCAGTGTTTGACCTGGTGGCTCCATTTGGAAGAGCAATCTTACCTTGAACTAGTACCTCTGCAGTGACAACAGATAGGCAGGAAAATACAGATATTTTGTGTCACCCTAAAAAACTAAGAAAAAGTGCCAGTGTGGAACAAGGGCTATGAACATGTGCACAGATCTTTCACAATTTACTGATCTGCATTTTAAGATAAAACGTAAAACCTTTATTTTAGAGCATGTAGATTTACTGGTCCTGAATGTATAGCCCAAATATGCTACATATACCCACTGGAATGGTTTAGCTGCTACTGAATTGCAGTTATTTCTTGAAAAAAAAAAAAAAAACCAAAACAGTTCTTCAGCATTAAAATAGTGTCATGAGATGCACATAGCTGGAACTTGCCAAAACATGTAATTTAGCCTTTTTAAGGGAGTTATTTTTAATTCTGTCATGTATTGGGCTTTCTCACAAGATTCACAGAAGTATGTTATATTAAGGGAAAGGTCTGGTATAAACCACAGTTGTTCAGCCAGCCATCAGTCACATTACAGGAAAAAATGAACACTTCTTTCATTCTCGCTTTTGACCCCTCCAACATTGTATTGTCCCTGCTAATGAGCTGAACATTTTTGCTGATTTGTTATATGTAGCAAATATAGAAGCAATGAAACCCATCTGTGTAATTTATTCATTGATTTGGACTTGAATCCAAGTGTGTTCTAAGTAGCTCTTGTCTCTGTGCATGTGTGTGTGAGACAAAGAATAGCTCAGCAGCAACAAAAAAGTCTTAAACTTACCTGCTTGAAATATTTATGAATAATGGAAAATATCCTGAATCTCCTTGTGTGCGACCCAGCATCCATCTCAGAAATGGTTTACTGTTGAGCAAGGGCCAGCAGTCTCAGCCCTATGTTTGTGGTAAGATGACAAGATCGGTTTTAGGGAGGTTTTCTGATAACCCTTTCCGTTTAAAAAAAAAAAAAATCAAGGAAGGCTGGAAAGCTGCAATAAAGCTTTCAGGGGGAGGGGACTTTATGCCCCCTGCTTAGTGCTGAAAAAATACATCATGACAGCAATTCTGCGGCTCCCATCCGATCGCCACTTTCTGTAAAACATTTCTGATTGGGGGGGGAGTTGTGGTTTCTACCCAGAGCTCTTCAAAACACTGCCGATTCCAAGTCACCTGTTAAAAACCTGTTTTCCCTTAAGCCACACAAGGGCCTATCTCTTCTTTCAGACGCAAAGTAACCTTGTGATGGAATTGTTTTTAAACAGATGGTTTCAGCCTGTTTTAAGTTTCTTTTTCACACTTCCAGCCGCTGTGGGTGTTTGTTCTGGGATCCAAGGGTTTACAAAGCCTTCCACCCAAACAGTCCCGCCTGCACGAGCAGGACAGCAACTCCTTCCCTGCTTTATTATGAATGAAGGAGAGAGGTTTATGTGAGCCAAGTTTCTGGAGGGGTGAAGGCCTACATGCGCCTCCCAAACTTTCTGATCATGCAGCCACTCTCTGACCGGGAGGTGCAAAGGCCGAGCTGCCGAATGGTGCTCCCTGCTCTGTGGAGACCCTCTGGTTCCTCCTTCCAACAGTCTGGTGTCAAACCTTATGAGATCCAAATGAAGGAAGGGGAGAAAAAGATCCAAAAATCCTGGAAGAACAAATTAAACCACGGATGATATATTACACTCAGCACATATAGTAACAGTCTGATTGAACAGAGATGGGGTTTCCCTCAGGAACATTTCTTTCTTGATGAGTTGAGCATTAACAAGCTGACCAGGTCTGAGATAAGTCAAAGACTTTTTCTCGGTTCTGCAGCTTTTTTTTTTTTCCTCCCTGGCTGAGTGCTGGTGGCAACAGATTAACAGGTCACCGGACTGGGTCTGAGAATTGCTGCCAATTACCTCGGCTCTGCTTGTTGCACTACAGTCTAATGGCATCATTTAACATGCACTTCTCTCCCAACACCCCAGCTGGCACCCAATAAAAACCGTGATTGATAGATAAGCCTGCCTGGGTACATCCAGGGGGGAGCAGGGCTCATCATTTCGGAGGTGAATGTCCTTTCCCCTTCCTTTTCGCTTCTTCCCCATCCAGACAGCGTGATCAGGAACCTGCAAAGGCTGTTTGCCAGGGGGACGTCGAGCCCTCCGGCCATCCAGCCTGCTCAGCCGGCTCGTCTGGAGAGAGGGGAGAAGCGGGGCCGAGCCCGCCCGGGGGAAGCGGCCCCGACCCGGCGCCTCCCTCCCGCACCGGCTGCCAGTCGCTGAGTTTGAGCCTCTGCTGTTCCCCTCAGACAGCAATTACGGCGAGAAACATCTGAATCAACACAGCATCATTTACTTAAAGAATTGACAGCCCTTGCACTTGAACTGGTTTAAATTAGTCGACGCCACATTCTTTTCCTCCTGTGTGTTTTGTTTTCTGCCCTTTTTTTTCCTTCCTTTAAATAGGAATATATAATTGCAGTAATTCACCCAGCTGAATGCGAAACAGCTCAGTGGGGAGCGGGGGGAGACAGAGAAGCCGAGGGCACGGCTGGAGGGACTGAGCGAGGGAGGTGCGCACCCGCGGGCGAGCCGCAGCCGAGCGCTCCCCGTCGCCCCGTTCCCCACGTTCTGCGGGAGGCTGCGGAGGGCTCCGCAGGTGCGGAGGGCGCCGGCCTCCACCGGGACGGGCCGCGGGAGGGCCGGGGGGCGGCCGGGTCCCGGCCGGGAGGGGCAGCGTTTCCTAGCCCTGGCTTCATCACGGGGACTTACCTTCCGGACATGTGCAGATGGAAAAGCGGGGACATTAAAATCAAATTACATATATGTGTAAAGGCAGAGCCTTTCGTTAGCAGCAGGAACGATTAAACGGAGCAGCTCGGGAAAACTCTTGTATGAATATTTCATGTTAAAGGATGCAATTCCCCCGAAGGTACAAGAGCTCTCCTTAATTAAACTGGTGTAAAAGTTGCCTTTTACTCCTTTTTCATTTAATCCACAGAGGCGAGCGGGGAAAGTGCCCGAGTTTTACCCTTATACCCAAAAAAGAAGAAGCGGCCGCGTCCCGCGGGAGGGGGGACCCGGCGGGGCTGCAGCTCCCGCAGCGCTGGGCGCATCCGCAGGGCCGGGAACAGGGACAGGGAGCCCGGGGAGATGCGGGAGCCGGTGGTCGGGACGGGGGAAGCTCCCGGGAGGGCAGAGGAGGGCAGCGGCCGAGAGGGACCAGCTCTACTCCTGCATCTGCCGGCCCTGTGTCCTGCCGCCGCGCATCTCCATCCTTTCCACACGTCTCCCCAAGGTCCCTCCAACAAGGGGGGGCTATAGAAAGTTGGCAGCCGATGTCACCCCCCGGTTTGCTGCCGCTGAGCTCAGAGCCATCCCCCCACCCACCTTTTACCCCCGTGCCCAGGGTGGAAAAGGCAACAGAAAGGCTCTTGCCGGCAGAGCTGCCCGGAGCTGAGCTTTTGCCCACCGACGGCCGTGGGTCGTTTCGGGGGGCTGCGCCCCTCTCCCGGCAGCTGCGGGGGGTGGGGGCGGCTGGCGGGTCCCTGCCGGGGCACCCGGGGCTGAGCCGCCGGGAAACTTTGATCTGCAGCTGCAGCGGTTTCCATGGCAATGCGTGGGGTGGCAGCGGGAGGGTGGTCCCCGCCACGGGGGACACGGCTGCTGCCCACCCCGGGCTGCCCCCTGCCTCCCTTCCTGCCTTCTCGAGCCCAGGATTGGGCCCCTGGGCAACAGAAACACCCACCGGGGAGAGGAAAGAGGCCACCGGGAGGACACCGCAGCTCGGCCCCGCCGCGGTGCAGCCCTGCCTGCCCTGCCTGGAGCCGGTGCTCGACGCTGCACAGGCGGAACGGCTCCTACCGCCCGGGCAGGGCTCCCCCTTCTGCCGAGGGGGGCTCTTTGGGGGTCGCCTTGATTTGCCAGGGGAAACCGACAGACAGACCGACCCCAACCTCTCAGGACTTTGCCACAATGGTGGCAAAAACAGCGGATTTCCGAAAAGCCCTTGACTCTCCCAAAGGCTAATTGGCGTGAATTTCCCAGCCGGTCCGACGCTGAGCTCACGACTCTTCCCCATACTCCCTCTGACAACGTCCCTGCCACACTTTCATTCATTCTCACACTGCGACCTTGGCTTCTCCTTCCACACATGACATTTCCCTCTCTCTCTCCCCCTTCCTCCCTCCCTTCTTTTCTTCCTTCCTTCTCTTTCTTTTTTCTATCTTCTTTCTTTCTTTTTCTTCTTCCTTTCTTTCTTCTCTTTCTTTCTTTTTTCTACTTTCTTTCCTTCCTTCTTTCTTCCTTTCGTCTTTCTGTATCTTTTCTCTCATCTCTCTCTCATCTCTCTTTCTGCTTCTTTCACTCTTTATCTCATTTTCTCGTTCTTTTTCTCTCTCTTCCTTACAGATTTTAGTCAGTGCTTTCGCGAGGATCTGGCTTCCTATTATTTTGCATTCCCCGGGAATTAAAATAAAATAACGTTATTGTTATGAAAAGACCTTTTCAGGTTTTATTTGAACAGCCGTTACTCTTCCAAATCCCGTCTTCCTCTTTCGTCCCTTTTGCATGACTCTAAGCAGTGACATTTGGCAGCCCAAGGGGAAGCACGCAAGGTCCGGGCTTACAGACCGCTTCAAAAAGGCAACAAAGAGGGTGACACAGGAGATGATAACTCTCCGAAAAAAAAAAAAAAAAAAAAAAAGCTGTATAATCATATTTGGATCCTAAACATCCCATCACGGCAAACGTCTCCTCTCGGCATACGTATGCCAAATAAAATAGCCGTGATCGTGTGGATTATAAATGAGATCACAGAAGAGTTTATCTGGGAATATCTCCCTCTCGCAACCCACAAGAATGCACTTTCTTCCCTGCCTCTGATACCAACTTGCTGATATAAAGATAAAATAACAGCCGTGGCTGTGTTCTCCGGCCTCGTGGAGAAAGTCGGGGCTTCGCGCTCTCTGTGAACACAGCAAAACCGCTAAAAGGTTGTTCAAACACCGATAAAGCTACCAGCGAAACCCACAAAAACACGGGAATTCGGCAGCTTCTTACTACTTAGAGGCTTGGATCAGCTGCTGTTTCCACACATTGACAGATGAGTCCCCACATCTTATCTGAGTTTGTCTGGGGCCAGGTCACCAACACTCATTCAGTCAACACTTTCACTCGGGGACTGAAATAGTTTTGAATTCCTCCTGGTTTCTTTTTTACCTTTTTAAATAAAAAACACAATTATATGGGCGGGGGGGAAGCCAGTGAAGCCGAGCATCGCTGCTCTCTTGGGCTGTTCCTTTCCTGCCCGGGAATCGTTGAGACTTTCCAGAGCTCCGTGTGTCAGACGGGGGAGAGCGGAGAGGGGAAAGAGGGGGCACTAGTTTGTCCTCTCCTTCCCAGGAAAAGACCCTCACTTTTAAAAGATAATCCCAAGCAAGAGGCTTGGTTTCCTGGTGAGGCTGCGGGGTGGCTTTCTGCCCCCTCTTCAAGTCTCCAACGAACGTTTGCAGGCGACGCAGGAGGCGAGGAGAACCTCCGCTCCCACTTTATAACCAGGTTGTAAACGCCTCGCGGAGGTTTACTCACACTCAAACGGTTAATTAAGAAAACATTAAGGGTCCAGCTTAAACCAACAAAAGCCAGGCAGCTCCGAGAAGGGTTCCTGCTCCCCCTCCCCGCCCCGAGACGCCGTACCCCCCATCCCCTCCTGCAGCTGGGACTGCCCGGGTGCCTGACCCCCGCCTGAGAGCCCTTCTCGTCCTTCTCTTACTGCTTCTCCTCTCCTTCCCTTCCAGGGGGAATCGTCACCAGTGCCCAAAGCCTTCCCCGCTCCCTCCCTCATCCCCCGCCCCGGACCAAAGTCAGATGGGACTCGATGGTTTTTTGGAGCACCCTTCCCAGAATGGCAAAGAAAAGAGTCACCCACGGGAGGGTGTCGTGGGACCTGAGTGGAGAGCATCGCGGGGGGGTGTGGGGTGATGTCCCCGCCTCTCCCCGGCCGGTCCCCACCAGCCCGAGCGAAGGACCGGGGCGTTTCTACCTGTCCAGGTTAACGGGCCGGGTTTTCTCCCATCTCCCAGGGATGGTGCACCATGAGCGAGAGGACTGTGTGCCTGAGAGCTCCTTTGCTTTCCCCAGCTCCTGCCTCTGCCTGCTCCATTATTTAACTGTCCCAGGGAAAAAAATCGGTCAGTTTTTCTATCTGTCCAGCCTTAGGGAGGGAATAAGGATTAATACGGGGGAGGCGACGTGCAGAGCATTGGTGGAAAAGGGTGGACTTTGTTTTAAGACATCAAAAAGGAAAGACAGAAAAGGATGGACACTACCTTCCAATACACTTTAGTTAGCTGGCGACAAAAACTCCGGGCATGCACTGAATGCATAATTACCCCCAACTGAAAATTCCCTATCTAATTTGATATTTGGTGCTCAGCAGAAGCTAGCCTTCGTAAATAATATACAAAGTAAGAAACCTAATCCAGCAGGCTAGAATGTTTAATTCATCATTATGCGAGCTAATTGGAAGGTGATTATATGGTAATTGCTCATTAGTGGTGTATATTTATCGCTGTACCTTATGTCAAGGCCATGGGAATTGTGTAGAGTCTGTTCTCTCATTTCAAGGATCAGTTTCAGAAGCAGGAGCAAAGCGGGCGAGATCAAGTTCTTCCTGACGTCAGGTCCAGCCGTGGGCGATGGAGAGCGGGTCTATATAAATGCTCACCCGGAGCCCCCGCAGCATCCAAGGCTCCAGCCGGGCCGTGCGGGAGGGGAGCAGGGGCTGCGAGGCAGCAGGGCCGAGCGGCCCCGCGGCGGTGGGGAGGAGGAGGAAGCAGAGCCCTCTTCGCCTGCTCCCGGGCCGGGGAAGCCACCTGCGAGAAGGGCTGAGCCCCGGCGGGGAGAGGTGCCCGCAGCAGCCGCCCGCCCCGCTCCTTGCGGGGGGAGCCACGGAGGGGGCTGGGGCGGCCACGTCGCCCCCTCCCCGGGGAAGAGGGGACCGAGGTGGGCTACCGGCGGGGTTCGCTCACCCTGCAACAGGCGTTAATTGCAAAAGGCCAATTAAAAGCGAGCGAGGGAAGGTGATTAATAATCCTTTCGCTTTCAAGCGTGGACCACAGCCTGGGCTTCCCCGGCTGAGAGCGTGTCCCACCAGGAGAAGGGATGGAGAGGAGAGAGGTTACGGCTCGGGGTCAGGAGGTTCTCTAAACTCCCGCGTCCCCCTCGCAGCGGGACCCTTTGGAGAAGTAAATCAGTTGCTGTATTAGCTCCCAGCGGTTATGAACCGCTGAGGGACACGGCAGCAGGGACTGAGAGAATCCTGTTTATCAGGGAATCCGGGCTGGCCGGAGCTGCTTTGCCTATTTCCTACGGGGCAGGCAGATAGGCTGTGTGCTAATTAGGGGGGACCCGCTAATTTCCGCCAAGCCCTGCGAAGTAACAGCGCGATCCATCAAAGCGGGGGGAGGTAAATAAACAGCGTTTCGAAACACAACACAGCGAGGACTCCAAAGGCCTCTGGCCTCACCCTGGTCGAGTGGCAAAGAGAGGGGTGCGTGGGTGCGTGTTTGGGCCGGCGTGGGGGGTGCAAATCACACTGCGTGGCAGCCGGTGGGAACTGGCCGCGGAGGGGCTGGGAGCCGCCGGCTTTGTTCGAAGGGAAAGGGTTAAAAATCCAAGGCCAGGGGAGCCAGATCCTGGGCGCGGAGCAGAGCCGGGAAGGCGCTGCGCGGAGCCGGCGGAGTTGCGGCGAGGTCAGGATGCGGCCCCCTGCGCCTCTCACCTCGGCATCGGGGCGGGCCGGGCGGGGAGAGGCATCGGCGGGATCCCCCGGTCCTCGGGACAGATGCTGGGTGGTGACACGGCTGAGAGGAGCCGGGGGGAGGCGAGACGGGGCGGGGGGGCGGGTTGTGCCGCCCTTGGTCGATAGACAGGGTAAAGGGATGGAGGAGGGAGACGGCGCAAAACCGGCCGGTCCGATTTGCGGTCACTTGCCAGCAGCCGTGCGCGGGGGGTTGCGCACCGCTCCGCGCCCGCGGGCCGCCCCCGCGCAGCGTTGCCGGCGGGCAGAGCCGGGGGGCGGCCCTGGGCAGGTGACGTGGGGGGTGGGGGGGTCTCCGCTCGGCCTGCAGCCCCCTGCCCAGCCCGGGAGGGTACCTGGCCAGATCCCTGGCGAGGCGCGGAGGGCAGCGGGCTTTCCGCGGGGCCGTCTGGCCTCCGGGGAGGCCGGAGGCCTCCGGCAGCCGGCACCGAGTTTACCTTCGAAAGAACCGTAAAAATCCTCCCGAGTCTGCAATTCGCCACCCAAAATACACCCTCCCTCCTTCCCCCACCCCTCTCAGTTATTTAATATAAAATGTATTTTTAAACACCCTCTCGGATAGCATCTCGCCAATATTTATATTTCCACGTTGCCTGGCATCCACTGTCCCACATTAGACTCTGCCTCTCTCTCTCCCGCTCTCTAATCCTGCCACTTTAAATAGATGAATTAATAAAGCAAATGAGGGTCTAATAAGCTGACTGTCCTGCCTATTGAGGCAGGGGGAGAGAGACTAGAAAGTGCGCCAAATTTGTTTGCAGTGGATCAAGGCTAGCCGCCTTTGCTTCACTTTCTTTATCTTAATTCCGACTTGAAAAGATATAATTATCTAGTTTGAACAGAGCTGCTATCAAATCCTTCTCTAGGCAAGGCAGGGGAGAGCTGGAGTGGATTGCAGTGTTCTGAGCCGCTTGGTGCAGCCGGAGATAGGGAGTAATGAAGTTGTGGAGTCCTGAGATACAAAGGGCATTAACCTCATTAGCATGAAACCTTTTCTTCTAACCATTGTGGGACCCTTTCAGACTCCTAATCCCCCCTATTTTCAAAGCTTGGTTTGTAATAAAGCTTTTAGGGTTTTTTTTCAAAGCTAATGGCATTCTCTGAAGATTTTATTGCTGTTACGCTACATAGGACGCTTAATTTTTTCCCCTCTCTCCCTCTCTTCCCTCACGGTTAAAAAAAAAAAATGGAGGGGGGGGGGGGACTATATGGTTGCTGCAGAAATAAGCCTTTTATCAAGATGGGAAACAATTTCTAGAAAGGCCCAAGTCTGCTGTTCTTAATGTTCGCCCGTTTGCCATGGGTTTGAAGAGGAGTGCAAGGCAACCTGGGCAAACTCAGGTGAGCCGTACGCCCTGCTTGGTTTCACGATCTGCACCATCAGCTGTTCGAGGAGGGGGGAAAAGCAACGAGAAGTTTACCTTGGGAATAGCTCTACTAAATAATTAGCCTAGATTTAAATGGAAAGGACTGCATTGCGACATGCGTCCTAACCCTGCCTGGGCCTCTCTCATATTTGTAGCGCTAGTGAATGGAAAGTCACCGGGATTGTATAAGAAGCAACGTTAAAAAAAAAAATAAGACCGGATTTTTAAAAAAAAAAAAATTTACATAGTACCCGATAGAGCCAACACGTGCACAGAATGTCTAATCTTAACTTTTCAAGGCAGGATGTTTAACAAAGCTCGTATTTTCGCGCTGCATTGTAACTTCGCCTTATCACAGTGTAAAGGGTAGTCAGATTGTCCTAAATTATGTCCAACTAGCCCCCCTGGATCCACGGATTAAGAGATTAAAGGAGACCACTGGGCAATGCCTCCTCTTTCCCCTTCATATTCCTGGTATGATAATTGCCTAAACTGATTTGCACTTTCACAAAAGCTTGCAGGATTCTTTGTAGCTCGAACAGAGCAGACGAGGTTTCTCTATCAATGGAAATAAAACTGATTAATGCAGTCTATCAGGCTAAGGAGCAAATGAAGCATGAAAAAACAACTGTGTACCCCCAGAAAACCAGCTAGTTTCCTCAAGGACCCAGAGCAACTTTTTTTTTCCCCCCCCTCCACGTCTTTAATGTCAGAGTTTTACCCTGAGCCCGGGATCGCTCCCTTAGGGCGGCGGGGAGCGCAGCAGCCGGGGCGCAGTCCCTGCCCCCCAGGACCGGCTCCTCACTGCAAGGACCTGGAGAGGGCATTTAAAAGGCGGGGAAAAAAAAAAAAAAAAAGAAAAAAAAAGAAAGGAAAAATTCTCTCCCGCTAAATAAAATGCATTTTTTTGCCAAGGAAAGCCCCTATACCTCTCAGCTGTGCGGAGCAGTTTCACCGTCCTATTACGAGCCGGTTCGCACTTCAGTTTCTAAACTGGGAAGGGGTTGGGTTTGGTGGTGGTGGTTTTGTGTTGCCTTTTTTTTTTTTCCTTAAAGGTATTTATTTACAGCAAGTGGGTCTCTGCGGCTTCTTTTTAGAGGTCTCTTTCCCAACCAGCGGATTCACCAGGAAAAGGTGCCCGTGGCCGCAGGAATGCGCGGGGCGGCCGGGGGAGCGAGGGCTCCGCGCCCGGGGGTTCAGCGGCCGAAAATAAGGGGGGGTGGGATGGGGAAACTACCGCTTTCCGATAAATTTTGGGGGGAAAGAGTGAAAATATATTGCTTAAAAATTTAGGGCATATTGATAAATCTTTATTGACAAAATATTGACAATGACATACTTCTTGGAAGTATATAGTGTGTTAGAATTCTAACAAATTAAACACAAAACACAAAAATATTTACATTCTGGTATAGAAGACATGAAGGAAACATTTGTCACTTTTTTTTTAGTAGCTCTATGATCTCGGAATATTATAAGGTCAGTGCTTGAAAATTGCCCCAATGAAAATGGCCATTCAAAAAAGAAAAATTAAAAAAAAATCAATCCGCGATTTTAAGTCCCTTTTCTCTGGATCCTCCCAGCCTGGGAGGTGTCCCCACCGCCAAACCTGGTCGCTGGGTTTGCGCTTTATTAATCTTAAAAAATAATCATCATCCGGTTTTGCAATGGGGATACAATGGGGGGGAGAAGAATAATTTGATTTGATTTTTTTTTTTTTGGCAGCAAAAGTTACGACCAGCCCCAAACGCCCCCCCCCCCTTCCCACCCGTCCCTCCCCTGCCCCACCGTGTTTGTCCATCCGGAAGGAACACTATGCTTTGTTACTGCTACTTCATTTAGCTTTCACAAACACTTTGACGCCAGAAGTTATCATAAAATGTTTACAGACTGCACATTTCTCGTAAAATAAAATTAAAAAGCACACAGAACCTGTCTTAAAGGGAAAAAAATTACAATTCATTTCTGTCTGTAGGAACCGGAGTAATTTTTTTCCGTTTTTTTCTTTTTTTTTTCCTTTTTTTTTTTTTTTGCCCAGACGGCTTTACACATGCAATTCAAGTTTCTGAAACAGGTGTGGGTCTTGGCTGCTTATGGAAATTTCTCTTTTAAAGACGGAAAAAACTGTGAAGTGCAAAATGTCCTGTAAGGTGGTTATTTTTCTGGTTTGGTTGGGGGTTTTTTTGTTTCGTTTTTTTTTTTTCTTTTTAAGATTTTTTTTCCCAATATTTTTTAATTTTATTTTTTGACGTTACGCTTTTAAAAGTGGACTGCGAGAAACGGAATACCTGTCAATCACCTCGTCGCGGTGTTTTGGCTTTGATTGACAGATCCCCCCTTGCCAGAGCGCTGCCGGCAGTGCCACAGTCCGGACCTCTCGCCGTCTCGCCCTCGCTGGCTCCCAGCTGCCCTCCCAGGCGGGAATCGCATTTTTGATGAAGATCTCCGTGTCCCTTCCCCGCACCGCCACGCCGGATGGGGGGTGGGGGGTGTGTGTGAGCCTTTAACACTTTCTGTTGTTGGGGTGCCTGGCTTTGAAAAGTCCAAAAGTGCCAGTTTTTAATCGTCCGACGTGACGTCGATTTCCTCTGGACTGGCTTGTTTGGTGGCGATTCTCCACCGGTTAATGTGATGAGTCCCTTTTTTCTTCTGTTGTGAGTCTGAACCTTCTTCTTCCAACTTTTGCCGCTTGAACTTTGTCCGTCTGTTCTGAAACCAAACTTTTACCTGCGGGTAGAAAGGCACCGGGCGTTAGTCCGACGCCTGCCCGGACACCGGTGCTGCCCGCCTCCCGCTGCCCTGCCGAGTTCTGCTTGCTCCGTGCCCTGCCTGTTCCGTGCCCTGCCTGCTCCGTGCCTTGCCTGTTCCGTGCCCCGCCTGCACCGTGCCCTGCCTGCTCCGTGCCCTGCCTGCTCCGTGCCCTGCCTGCGCCGTGCCCTGCCTGCGCCGTGCCCTGCCTGCACCGCTACCCAGCCTGGAGCGGGGCGAGCAGAGCCGGGCCCCCTGTGCCACCTACACCTCCCCGGGAAAGGCAGAGGAACACTGACCCGCGCCCACCAAGCACCTCCAGAAGCCCACGCGTGGGCAGCCGCACCGATACGTGTGTGTGGGTCCGCTCTCCGCAGCCGCGCAGCCGAGCGCGGGGCGGGCAGCGCTGCAGGCGGGAGGCACCGTGTGCGCACCTGGCGCAGGGACGCAGATCTTCCGCGCACGAGTAGCCCCGCGCGTGGCGCCAGGCACCCCACGCAGGGAAAACCACGCGTGGCTACGCGGCGGTGGGCTGTCAGCACGCCGGCCCCGCCGTCGGGGCAGCCACCGGGGCGGCTCTTGTTACCGGCGCCCGCCGAGGTGTCCCCCGGCCTCCGACACGGGGAAAGCGATCCGGGGCTGCGGCGGGGCAGGCCGGGCCGGCTGGGAGGCGGCCCCCGACAGGCACCCCCGGGCCCGGCCCGGCCCGGCCCGGCCGGCGGGGCAAAGCAGGGCGAGGGCCTCGTCCCTCCTAACGGTGCGGCGGGATGGGGCCGGGGGGCGGCGGAGCGAGTTCTTTTCCTCTTGGAAAAGAGAAGAAAATGAAAGAAAAAGGCCCGAAATGGAAAACGTCCGGCGCTCCCCGCAGCGTCTCGCCGGGACGCGCCGTCCAGGAGCGATCGTAGTGAGGCGAAACCCGCAAGTGCCATTGTAAATAACCCTCTGAATTTGCGCAGCGCTGAATAAATCTGACTTAACCATCCGGCAGCTGACTTCAGTGCTTTAATTACAGATAGTATTGATCTGGGAGCTATCTCCAGGGCTGGCCACGCTCCTTGTAGAGGCCAAAGGTAAACATATTATTTTTTTAAAGCAGTTTAAACTCTGGTTCTGTCTGAAAGTGCCTGATAAAGGCCCCAGCAAGGGGGGAAAGGGGAACTGGAGCATTTTAATAAGCTGGTTTAACCCGCTTCGCTGCCTCTTCAGAACAGAGACCTGCCTGGCCGGACACACATCTCTGCTGCATTTTCATATTCTCCAAAAGTCCCCCATTAAAAAGCTGAACGGGGAACAAGGGGTGAGTTTAATTTGCTTTTAGTTTGCTAATTGAAGGGGAGGACGGTTCATTTCTGCACGCTGATCTCCCAAAAGGGAGCTCATTTGTAGGGGACTGGGGGTTTGACATCCGGACAAAAGACCCCAACCAGCTTCGGAATCAAGCAGCACAAAGACCACCTTAAATACAGCTTTCCAGTGGAAATAAGCCTGTGACCGGTCCCTTGTTCGAAGAACCTCATAAAAGTGGCGATCCCTTTTTATTGTTTTGTTAGGGAGACATTTTAAAACAAAAGCTCCAACCTCTTTATTGCTTCCCCCACGAAAAGGAGGGTTTTTTTTAAAAAAAAAAGTGTTACAACTTAATCCGCCCAGAGAACGCTGTGTTTACTGGGAACTTTGAACTAGGCTGCGGCTGGGTATTTTGGCTTTTTTTTTTTTTTTAAAGTACAGTGCCACATACTGTAGCAGAGACAATCCCCATCTGGAGCCCTCTCTCCACGAGTCTCCTGGAAGGGCACAAAACAAAAAGCCCGACACAACAACAACAACAACCACCAACCCCCCCAACACCCCAGCCTTTCTTCCGGCGAGGAGAAAACCCCGTGAAAAACGCCCTCGCAGTGGGCCCGCCGGCCGTGGGTCCCCGTCGTCGGGGGGAACCCCGCGCCCACCCCCGCTCCGCGCCGCCCCACGGGTGTCCGACCTCGGTACCCACGGAGACCCTCGCCCCGGGACAACCGAAGCAGAAACGCCGCTAATCGTCCCTCCAGATAGACGACCGAAATAGTCTGCGGTGCGGTTCTGGCCCGCAGCCAGCCAGCGGGGGGGGCGGGGGGGGAGATTCCTTGTAGTTAGCAATTTCTTTGCTTTTATTTTTCATCTTTATGCCCTTCTGAACTGGCTCCTCATATCCCCGCTGCCGGACGCGGGGCTAGAAACGAGTGAAAAATCATCCAAAAACCTGTATTTCTGCCGTAGTGTCCAAAGGGGGGTTCTCCCCCCCCCTCCCATCTTTTGTTTTGGGGGCTTTTTCCCTGACATTCAACTACTTCTTCACAGTCACACGAGTCCCGCAGGAAAATATCCAGGATCGCCTTTCCTTTGCAGATCGCAGACCTCGCCGCTCCCCTTCCCGCTGGGGCCGGGGCTCCGGCCGGGTCTCTCCAGGGAGACCCAAACGGTGCCCCGGGACCTCCGGCTTCCCACGCCCGACAGAGGCCCCGCCACCCCCGGCACAGGGGGTTCGTCTCACGAACGGGACAGGGTTTTATAACACCCAGGTGCGGAGGGAACCCTCACTCCGCTCCATCGGCTCGGGGCTAGAGGCCTAAATACCCCCAGAATTTGCCCCTGTTTTTTCCCACACGTCCGGGCCGGCCGGGTGGGTTTTCCCAAGGAGATCCCGGTACTTTCACTTTCCCAGCTGCCCGCTCTCCCTGCTTCCCCCTTACCTGAGTTTCCGTGAGGCTGAGGCTGTGTGCCAGCTGTTTTCTCTCTGCTCCTACTACATAATGGTTCTTCTCAAAGGCATGTTCCAGTCTCAGTAATTGGGATGGGGAGAAAGCTGTACGGATCCGTTTGGGTTTCCTGGCCAGTGCATTGTGCAATAGGAAGCTCTCCGGGCTGGTTTCATTCCCTGGGCAACAGGGTAAAACAGAGATTAGCAAAACACCTTCCCCAAACGCACTCGAGAGGACTTTTTAGCACAAGAATTTTTGTCTCCCACCATTACCCGCACGAGAAATCTGACTATAGTTTCTTTTTTATTTTTAGCTCCTTTTTTTAATTAAATATTCCTTCGATAAATAGGTGGAAGGAACGAGCAGGGGAAGAAGAGAACCGGGAAAAATAAAAATACTAAAACCCAACCAAGGGAGCACTACGGCAAAATAATAATTAAACAAAAAGGCAAAAGAATTGGGGAGAGCCCAGCTGCGGTGTCTGCGGCTTCATCCCGCAGCTTCCCCTCGCCCACCGGCAGCCTCACATCTTCCCTGGTTTGTCTGGTATTTACACCCTCCCGGCGCGGCCAACGGGGCAGCGGTGCTCGGTGCGGCCCCGGCCGGCCGCCGCGCTCCGGGAGCCGCCAGCCCGCTCCCCCGGCCTCTCCCCGCTTCCCTCGCCCAAAACGGCCGGAGCCTTTCTCCTCCCTCTCCCTTTCGTTTTGCCGGTGTGCTCGCCGGAGCCGAGCCGTGCCCCTGCCCGCTGCCCGCTGCCCCGGCGGCGGCTGGGACCGGCGGGGAAATACAGGAACACACTTAGGGGAGGCCACGGGGCGGCCATCCCAGCCGGCCTGCTGCAAGGGGGGGTCAGCAGGGGCTTTTTGGTGGGTTTCTCCCTCCGGGTTGGTCCTGTGCCGCTTCTCCGCGCCGGTCCTTTCAAGGTGGGAAAGGCACCGAGGGTCTCTCTCCGTAAGTGCATTAAAAATCGTTGCAGGAGGAGGATGTGTTTGAAATCAGGCTGTGGCTCAACACCAGGACATTTCCGCCTTTCATCTACCACTCTTTACCAATAGCCTGATGACTGCGACGAATAATTTGGTGAGCGAACCCTGTAATTTTGTTCTGAGAGGGTAATAATCCATTTTGTATCTCTGTCCGCCTGGCTTCGGAGAGAGCGGCTCCTTTTCCAACCCGGGTGCAACGACTCGGCTGCAGAAGGCCGGGGAACTGGATATTGCAGGTGGTTTGTTTTCGTTCGGAAATAATAAATAAAAATAGCGGGGGAAAAAAAAGCAGATGGATCCCTCCGAGCGGAGGCTGATTTTTTTGTGTGTGTGTGTATAACGAAAGAGGCAGGAGCTGGACCCATTACGGAAGAAATCGGCTCACCCTTCGGAGAAGAAGCTGCCGGTTGCAAAGGGTTAAACAAGGGGAATTTTATTGATTGTGCGCCATTGGATTTGGTTATTTTCCTTCAGCCGGTTATTAATCGCTTGGCAGCTGGGAGCCCTTCCCTGCCCGTACGGACGGACTCGCCCCCTCCACCCCCAGCCCTGGCTCTCCTCCGCAGCCCCATCTCCCCACGCTGCTCCGGCGCTGGGATTTTTTTCCCCCTTCTCCTTTCTCTGGGGTTCGTTTCATTTTTCTCCCTTCCCCACTAACAAGGGGAGCGGTCGGATTTGGGGCGGCGGCGGCTCCCCGCGGCCCCGGCAGCCCGAAGGGCACCGCCGCCTTCCCGGGGGAGCCTAAACCTCACGACCCTTCCATTCCCCTCTCTTCTGGGCGGCTTTCTTCGGGGGCTCCTGCTTTTAACCCACCGGAACAAAAAACATCCACCTTTTTTTCCCCCCTGTTTTTAATCCCCGGTTCTTTCGGAGCGAGGAAGTCCCAGCCGGCCTTGCCTTCCCGCCTGCCCCCCTCCTCCCAGGGAAACCAAAACAAACCGGGAAAAAAGAAGCAAAGCAAAACCAAGCCCAAGCCCCTGGGCTCTGACAGCTCCCCAAGTTCGGTGGCGGGCGAAGCAGGCACAAAAGTCCCTCGACCCAGCCGAGCCGAGCCCACGGCTCCCGGCAGCGGCCGCCCGCCCACCCACCCGCGGACCCCGGCATCCGGCCGCCGGAGCATGGAGGGGTGGATCGGAGGGAGAAGAAAAGTTGCACGTACCTTGGAACCTGTGGCCCAGATACCGGTAGCGGTGTATTAGCCAGGGGTAGAAGGTGGAGGGGTCCCTTTGCTGCGAGGCGAAGAGCGGGTGCGTGGAGTGCGAAGCGGGCAGCGGGTGGGCGGCCAGGGCGTGGGGAGGGGGAACGGGATGGACCGGCACGGCCGGGTTAGGCGGGTGGGAGACGGCCTCTGCAAAGACCAAGTCCGGGTTGGAGTAGACCCCCCTGCCAGTGGAGTGGAAGCCGTTGAGAAAAGGGTTCATCGGGCTGGAATTGGCATAGCTGAGCGCCGCCGGCCGGATCGGATCCTCGGAGCGAGACGCGGGCAAGGGGCTGTCTTTGGCCACCAGCGACTCGATGGTGAAACACCGCTTGGGTGTGGGCTGAAACATGCTGCCGCGGCGAGAGTCCCCGACCAAATCTCTGCCTGGCTCTCTCTGGTGCGCGGGAGGCGATCCGGGGAAGTTTGCAGCAGGGAGTGACTTGAGGAGGGATAGATACACACATAAATAGACAGGGGCTGGAGGAAAAGGAGGCAGCGGCAGCCAGCGGTACCCAAAAGGGAGACACACACACACACACGCACCACGCACACACACACACACAAAAAGTTGCTGGGAGAAGTTTCCCTCCTGCAAGGAAAAGGCGGTCGCCCCCCCCCCCTCCCTCCCTAAGTCCAAAGACAATCCATGGATGTGATCGGCCCCTTCACAAGTTGTGCAAACGATTTGTTAGTTCATGAGCCTAATTAGTGCTGGGATCACATAAACAGCTTCCTCTGAAGCCTGGTAAATGGCTTGATGATTGGTCGCTATTACTCGCCTTGAGGTTGAAGGGGGAGACTCTTTAAAGTGCGTCAGAGGGGAGGCGAGCGCCGGGCAGCGCCATCGGGAGGGATGGAGCCGCGGCGCGGCGCGGATCGGAGTGCGGCGGGAGCGCGCCCCCCCGCGCAGCCTCGCCCCCGCCGCCTCCGCCCCCGCGCAGCGCCGCGGCGGCCCCGCTCCGCTACCGCGCTGCCCTCCCTCCCCTGCCGCGGCCCGGCGATCGAGGTAGGGGGACGGGGGGGCACAGGGGGGTGCTCAGCGGGGGCGCGGCGACGGGGGGGGGGGGTACAGCGCGGAGCAGGGGGCGGGGGACGCCGCATCTCCTCTCGGGGTTGTGGGGGGGACTTAGGGCCGCTCCGCCAGCGTGACACCCCTCTCCCTGCCACCTCTCGGGTGCTCTCGGCCCGGTGAGGTTACCTTGATGAGCCCCGGGGCGTCCCGGAGAGCTGCCCCGCTTGGGAAAGGTTTCGTCCCGGGGAGAGAACGGGTCGCCCTCCTCCTCCTCCGAACTTACTTATTCCCCCCTTGGCTCCTCCGCGCTCCCCGCACCCGCGGTGCGGAAAACAAAGCGGAGGGCAGTTGCATTATGCAAAGCTGGGACTCGCCGGGCTCTCGCAGACGGGACAGAGGAGCAAGTCCCCGGTTCCAGCCTTGTCCGTATTTTCGCGATTACCTTTGGGTCCGGGGATGATTTTAGGGCTGAGTTCTCCTCCTCCCATTGGCTGGGGCTGCAGAATAATTATGATCACATCCTAATACTCTTGGCTGGTGCTTACTGTTTATTGGTAGTTAAGGATCTATTATCTATTCATCAGCCTCCCATTTTTGCCAATTACATTCTTCTAAAGTGAAGTACCAGCAGGTATTTTGCACATTTACAATTAATGATAAAAAATCTGGCGTACTTTAAATCTATTACGCCGCTGTGTAATTTATCTTAAAGATGCGGAATTGCTAATGTAAATTAATGTTTCTGTTGAACCAAGGGATAGGGGGGAGTCTTAAAACAAGTCTAGCGTTTCATTCCTTCGTTCCCGGACTTTGTTTTCTATTTTCTTTCCACTTTATACACAAAGAATCCGTTACTCCGCTGCATTAAAATATGCTAAAAAATTGTTGTCTAAACGGTCCTCGCTTCTTTCCAGTAAAGGGCGAGCTGAACTTTCTTCGCCTTCCCCGCTCTCTCCTAAAAGCCCCTGTTTGCAGCCAGCCGGTATTTTTAACACAACACCGAACGGACGACTAAATAGAAGTGACAAAACTTCTCAAGGATGCCGCTGTTCGGGCGCCTTTGTTTGGGGGACGTGTTTTCCTTTGTGTACCCCACGCTGTCTGCACTTTGTGAAGGGAGAAGTTCACTTTCCGTACGACATATAAATCTGTTCTCCAGGCGCTGGGCGGCTGTACGTACAGACATCCATATCCACACGTGCAGCCGATTGCAGAGACAAAGTGAGAGAGATGGTTGTAAGGCAGGCGCGTTGGCGTAACTCAAGTCTCCCGACAGATTTTTGCAGCGAGGTGCCTTTCTCTCAGGTCTCACACACGTTTGGGAAAACCTCTCCTGCCCGCAGACACCCGGGCGCAGGGCTCCGGCCCCGCTGCGCTGAGCTTGCTGCGGAGAGGAGAAAAGGATTTCCCTCCAGCCCCACTCGTGTCCCTCGTGAATCGCTCGTATTTTAACTTTTGAAGTTCCCTCGCCCCTTTTTCCGTGCAATCTTTTTCCCCTTGGGAAGGCTCTTCTCGCAGGGATCTGGGGTTATTGACACGGGCGAGGCTGAGAAAGCACCCTAAATACGACGGGTGTTTGATGTGCTGAATTCGACTGGGGTCTTGGTTCCTGAGCACTGAAAAGGAAAAAAAAAAAGGGAAACTTCTCCTAGGAAGAGCCGTGTTCTGTATCGGCATGTTTACACTTCCCCGGGACTGCAGAATGAATCTGAATTGGAAAAACTTCAACTCCTTTTTTCTTTTTTTTTTTTTCCCAGACATCCTGACATAATCACAGGGCTCCTTTGAAAACTGCATCGGTAATTCAGCAGTTGGGGAGGGGGGAATTATATCCGTGTGAGAAAAAACATCACACACGCAGAGCGGGGATAACCCTCCAGAACGCTCGATAAATTTTCCCCGACCCTCTTTAGTGCTGAGGAAATATCCTCTAGCCTAAAATCCCTTTCCGAAGGGGGGTCCCGTTGCTCTGGGGCTCAGCGGAGGAGGCTGCGGCTGCAGCGGGGAGCTCTCCCCTGCCAAGTCCCGTTTCGCCCGGGTAAGCGGGTGATCTCGGCCGCAGCAACCTGGAGGTCCCCGAGCCGCACCGAGCCCCGCTCGCTCCCTGTGCTACATGCGTACATAGACATATCTATGCATATATATATGTGTGCGTGGATACATACAGGCAGAGAAACCGCAAATGGAGCCTGGGGAGCACCAGCTCTCTCTGGGTTTTGTCATAGCGAAAATAGGCCGGGGACAGTCAGAACAAAAACCAAAGGAACTCGGGATGGTTTTTCCCAGGATTTACCGCTTCCCCCTACATTTCTGTATCACTCTCCCACTCGTCGCCGGGGCCTTTTTCTCCCGCGTAGCCCACGGCCCCTGCGGACCCGGTGCCCGGCTCTGCCCCGGCCGGGGCTGCTGCGCTCCAGCCCGGGCTGCTCCGGGAGCATCTTCCCGAAGCTCTTCTCTTGAACTTTTCCTACCCAGCGTCTTGACAGCCTGCTCTCGCTGTCCTCTTGGCGTCTACAAGGAGAAAATCTGGCAGGGGCTCCCTTCCCAGCAATCCCCGATCAGCTCCAAGCGCACTTAGAGGCAGCCTCTCTCGGAGGGAGGGGTGCGCTACATTCGCAGTCAAATTACATGGCTGGCCTCAAAGGCACTAGCTTCGGATTTCCAAACTAATACTCATCTTTTAAAAGCCGAGCCAAGAAGAAAATGCGAGGAAGGCCTCACATGCGGGAGACCTCGGGGTAAGACGGTTGTTTACGGGCTGATCCAGGCTGAACTTTCTCGGGTGGGGGGGATGGCGGTGAGGGAAGTTTCAGCCTCTCCTTAACTTTCTTTTCCAGGCATGATCCGTCTCCCCCTTCTCTCTCCGGTCCCAGGGATCTGTGCCCACAGCGGGGAGGAGAGGTGGCCCAGGCAGGTCGTGTCTGGAGGGGGGGCTGCGTGAGTTAAAGGAGCGGCTGAAATGCCTAATTTAGTTCGTTTCTGGATGTTCTATATCCCAGTCAGTATGTCTGAGCGTGCTGCGAGCCCTTCACAAAAACCCAGTACGTGACGGGAGAGACGGGAGCCCGGGCCGCGAAGGGCAGCCCGGCGCTGAGCCGAGCCGTGCCGGGCTCCCCAGAGCCGGGACGGGCTGCGGGGCTCCGGGAGCGCCCGGGTCCTGTCCGGTCCCTTCGGGGCGCCCCGGGGGCCTCCGCCGAGCAGGTGGATTTCGTCCGAAGGGCTGTCGCTGCCGGCTCTGGTTACCCCCGAGCACCCGCAGCCCCGCGTGAACAGGGCCTCGCCCCCCACGCAGCCAGGGCTCCCGAGTGCGGTCGACACACGGAGTGCTTTCCACGGGCCTCCTCATCGAGGAGAGCATCCTTGAAACCCTCACCCCCCTATTCCGGCCCTGCAAAGCCGGAGCGGCGCTGGTGCCACCGGGGGCCCGTCTCACCGGCGGCGCGGGCTGCAGCGGCCGAGGGGTACCGGGAAACGGCCTTAGCGCCCGGGTTCCCTCCCGCCAGGCCCGGCAATCAGCAATCCGGAACCATCGCTTTATTTTTTTTTCTCGATGCTAATTCAGAGCATCCTTCTTTCTCGCTCCCGAAACCTCCCACCTGGCCTCGCACCCCCGGCCGGCAGCGAGGGGCTGCTTGCGCTCGGCGCTGTACAAGCCCGGCCCGGCGCTCGCCAGCCGTGGGCAGCCCCGGTCTTTGTTTCGCGCATCTATTTTCGTCTCGGGGAGGTCGGACTTGCGGTTCCGAAATGACGTTAGTAACGCGGGACATCAAGAAAAAGAGCAAATCTCCGGGTTTACACACGAAGCCGTAATCTGCACCGATCCGTGCCAGGCTCCCGGTCAATTTTAAATGTCAACATGTGCGGAGGAAGAGGGAGAAAATACCGGAGCTGCGTGCGGGCGCAGTGAGCAGCGGGATAAAGAGAGCGCACCTCGACGGGACGGACCCGACGCGCATCCCTGCACATGTCTCCTGCCGGTCCCTGCCCGGTTTCTGCCCGGTCCCTGCCCGGTCCTTGCCTGGACCCTGCCCGATCGCTGCCCGGTCCCTGCGCGGTCCAGCCCCTGCCACTGCGCGGGGCGCGGTGGCGGCAGCCGCGGGCGCGCATCCGCAGGGCGGCAGCGCCCCCTGCCGGCCGCCGGGCATAGGCCGCCCGCCCCGCGGCGCCGCCGCCGGCAGCGGCTTTGGGGAGGGCCCGGCTGCCCCCCCGGGGCGCGCAGGCAGCCGCCCGTGGGAGACCTGCGCTCGCCGAGCCCGGGAAAAAGCCACAGGGAACCTTAAGGCTGCTGTACATATATATATGTGTGTGTATATATAAAGCCCATAAGGGCTTTCGGTTTTTTTTTGGAGGGGCGCAGGCTGTTCACGCACACACCTACACGCACAGACACACTCACCTACACGCACAGACGCACACGTGTGTATGCACACACGTCCACGCACACGCACTTTACATCCCACACAACGCTTATTTTAAGCCCAGCGTTTTAAATAGCCACCCCCAACAGACCAGTCGCACCTCTAAAACCGTAACTGCAGGGAAGCCTCCGTGACAGCTTCCAAACGGCGGATTCAGCCCTTGCCCTTATTTTCACACCTCGTTCAAAATCGTGGCTTGCTACACGCCATGTATGGCAACTTCTCGCAGTCGTGCGTGGCGCGATATGGGCGAGAGGCGTTTTTAAACGTGTCTGCCTTCCCTGCCCGCCCGGCGGGTTGACCTGTCGGCTCCATTCCGAAAAGAATCGGAAAGCCCATGGGGGCTCCCGTGGCCTCGGAAACTCTCGGGGTGTCGGCGGTACCGCACGCCGGGGAGTTACTGTCCGTTTCCAGCAGCCGGGTGCTGAACTCGCAAACAGGCTTTGCCCGACACCAGCTACCTGGGGAACCCCTGGAACTGCGGGTTTCGGACCATTTCTCATCTGTAAAAGCCCGTGTCTGCCACGAGGGCTCTCCCTGGGTGCAAACTCGCCAAACTCAAAAAAAACCCCAA
This sequence comes from Nyctibius grandis, assembly GCF_013368605.1. Lineage (NCBI taxonomy): Eukaryota > Metazoa > Chordata > Aves > Nyctibiiformes > Nyctibiidae > Nyctibius > Nyctibius grandis. The sequence continues at coordinate 97,703,123 of NC_090661.1, read as the reverse complement.
CCCAAAACTAAAACAGAGGCAGAGCTGCAGGCCAGCAAGGGACAGCAAGTGTCCGGGCTCCGGACATCCCACGGGAAACCTCTCGTCATGTCGTTTGCGAGCGACAAAGTGCCCGAGCCTCCACCGGCGGGGCCGAGGTTGCTTTTGCGTGGGAAGAGCATGCGGGGGCAGCTCTTGCACCCGGTGCTTATTTTTCTTGGTAGAAGACGATGCATCCCAAAACAGAAAGGCACCGTCCACGACATAACCCCCCGCTCTCCACCTGGGCGGGACGTTAACTGCCCCGAGCGGGGCGGTGGGGACACGGGTGGGCTCCGGGGGTGCGAGGCGCCGTGGAGCTGCCTTATCTCACCGGCTTTGGTCTCCTCGCTCTCCCCCCACCCCGACCCCCAGTTAGTGTTCCCCATCAGTGCCGCTCCTGGGCAGCGGAGTCGGTCTGTTCTGCAGTCGGCGGGAAGGCGCGGAGCTGCCTCCCTGCCCGGGTGCCGGCACGTCCCGCACCGCAGCCCCGGCGGGTCCCACACCGCAGCTCCCGCCGGTCCCGCACCGCAGCCCCGGCGGGTCCCACACCGGACCCACACCGGAGCCCCCGGCCCGAGGTGGCAGAGGGATCCCCGCGGGAGGGAGCACGCCCGAGGAGGGGGCTGTAGTTACAAACTCCCTTAACTTTCCTCTGGAGTGAGCGCACCACTGTCGGTACGGGGGGGAAAAAAACAAACTAAAACATTTCTTCAAAAGCTTTGTTTCTAAAGAAAAATAGAAAATCACACCATTATTTACCACTAGTTCTATTCGGCACTTTTTGTTACTACTTTTAGTACTTTTAGTTTCTCATTCACACATTCAATTTTGATAATTAGTCCTTTTTACTGTGCTCCTAAAGGGCCCGATCCTGCGGTCCCGCCTAAGCACGTTTGCTTTTCATTCCACGAAGCGTTTTGCTGGGCAATAGGAAGGATCATCGCTATTTTCTTCAGGATCCAGGACTTTTTATGCAACAGACGGTGCCATGTGCTGAACTCCCGTGCTGGCCTCCCGCAGCGGGAAGCCCCTGCCTGGCCCTGCCGCGGGGCGGGGAGGGCGGTGTCCCCGGGAAACCGCAAATGCCACGGGCGGCCGGTGCCGCCTCACCGAGCAGCTGCGGACCCAGCCGCTTGGGTCGAGCCTGGAGGGAAGTTAGCTCTGCTGGGAGTCAGCTCCCTCTCCTCCTTCTGCTCGATGGTCGGATCGGGGTGTTTGTTTTTTTTTTTTGTGTTCACTTTCGGCCATCGTTTGGGTAAATTCGAGCCTGCAAAGAGCAGAGGGTTTTTCGGGGACGATTCACTCTGTAACCCCCCCAGCCCCTCCATCCATCCGAGACATCGGTCTCGCGGTGACCCGCATGAGGCAGGAGGAGTTTGCAGTGAAAGAGACGGAACAACTCTCAAATAATTCTCCAAGCTTCGAAAGTGTAGTGATTCAATATTGACACATTGAAGTGTCATTTAGGTTACTAATTAATACGTATTTCATTTTAAATAATGCATTTTTTCCAGGACTTGAAGTACATATTTGCTTGCAGTGGCATCTTGGAATAGAAAAATAAGTATCCGGCTTTGACACGCATAACCTCGCTGAATTCCTTCCCTGGCTGATTTGTGTTCCCAAACATTCAAGCTCGCAGGGATGTGCGCGTTGTGGAAGCCATACCGAGTGTAATAAAACAGAGCTCCTAAAGCAAAAGCAGCAGTTTCCGTGGATGTTTCAGGCCGCCGAGGCCCGGGGTGGCTTTTTTTTTACATGCATAATGTATGTCAAACACATACGTGGGGGCTTTTGCTTAAACTGCGTGAGTGATTCCATCGGGCTACCGCTCCGTTACGTTGTGTTGGATGCTCCCATGCATTCAGCCCCAGAGTAGTTCCGAACTAAAGGCGCTTTTACAGTCTAATTTTTTTTTTCTTTCCTGGAAGGGAAAAAGATCAGGAAAAAGCTTGTTTCGGAGTTTTAGAAAACTTCACCTCGGTGCAGTGCACAAATGAGGGGATACCTGGGGCAGAGGTGCCTGCCTTTCCCCGGGTCCCTTGGCTGGCCATGCCCCTCCGGAGGGCTCAGCTCGCTCACCGCTGCTCCGGCTCTTTTCGCCGCAGGAACAACGGGGAAGGTCAGGCCGTTGCGGGGAATCATCGCAGAAGTGCGGTGCCCGCCTCCGCGCCCCCTACTCCGCGGGCGCGCACCGGGCTGCGAGGGGGCACGGACCGTGGTGCTCGGCCGACCGCTTCATAACCTCCAAACCTCTCTGTAAGCACCTAGACACACCGATCCGGTGGCAGGGAGCAGGCGTACGAGCAGGGAGCGGGACCGTGGCACCGAGCACTGGTAACGCCTGGCCGGGCAGGGCTTTGCCCCCGGGCACGGTGCGGGGCTGCAGCAGCTCCGGGGAGCCGGCCTCCTCGCTCCCCTCTCCGGCCGTTCAGACGGAGGAGTAGCAGCCGGGAAACGAAAGTGACCCCCTCTCCCGACTCCTGCTAGGTCTGGGCTGTTTGATGCTTCAGTCCAACGAAAGTCTGAACTCGAGGGATAATTTTCTCCATATGGGCAAGCGAGCGCGCACACGGCGGTTCTCTCCAGAAATCGCCTACCTCCAATTGCTTTTCACTTTCCACAGACAGTTACAGGGAGAAGGAAAAAAAAAAAAGAAAAAGAAAAAAAAAAGATGATACGGTAAAGAAAGTGGTTTTTTTTGATCGCAGGTTGGAGAAGGCAGCGGGAGCTCCGGGCAGAGCGGGCGAGCTGCCCCGCGCTCCGCGCCCCTCCGCGGGGAAGGCGCCCCACTACGCAGCGCAGCCAGCAGCTTTCGGGGAGGGGGGTCCCGGAGAGGGAGAGCTCCCCACAGCCAAAGACAAGGGATGGTGAAGGCAGAGCAGGAGCCTGGACCTCCTTGTAGGAACCAGTGCGTGAGGCTGAGAGGGGTCTGCTCCACAGACAGTACCGCAGCAGAGCCCCGCTGCTGAAAATCTGCTCTGCAGCTTCCCCGCGCCCCAGCGCAGCGCAGCCAAGCCCCGGCTAGCCCTGCCCGCAGCTCCCCGCACAGGTAGAGCAAAAAACGGGCAGCGGAGGCACGGTTGCAGGCAGGGCGGCGGCGAGGCGGCGCGCCCCGGAGACCCGAGGGGGCCGGCGGCAGGGAGAAGGGCCGCCCGGTCTCCGCTTCCCACCTTTCGGGGAGGTTAGCACGGGGGGGCTTGTCTCCCCTTTCGCCGTTACTTCAGGAGAAGGGAGCGGGGGAGGAAGAGGAGAAGCTTGCGGAGGGTTTGGGGAAGGCTGCAGCCGGGCCGCGGTGTGATATTGCAGAGAGGAACAGAGCGGCTCCGGGGGGCAGCGGAGCGGGGCGCAATGCGTGACCCCCCAGGGGGCAGCGGGGACCCTCGCAGTCGGTGTAATTTATTTTATTATTTCTTTTAAAGGCATCAGTGAAACTAAGGGATTTATTGATAGTTCGCTCCTTCCAGCCCAGCGATGAAACCCACGCATCAGCAGGAGAGGATGTTTACGGAGATGGCCGATGGTCCCTCGCCTCATTCCCCGCTTGTATCGCGACGGGATCGAATTGCTCCACGAAGCGATCTTCCAAAATTCGGGCGATTCCTTATAAACGAGCAAACCCGGTGTGTTTATTTGTTTGTTTTTTTTTTTTTAATTTGTTTGTAAGAGTTGTGCCGTTTTGCCGCTTGCAATTTAACTGCGCGCTGATGCAGAGCAGTCCCGCTCCCGGCGATCGCCGCCGTGACGTTAAGGAAATACTACAGGTGTTACTGCGGTGTTTGGGAATTAATTCTCCTTCCTTCTCCCCCCTCCTCCTTCCCGGAGTTATTTCCTAGCCTACCCAGATAGCTGGGAAAGGGTCCCAAATACCCCGGAGCTGTAAATTGAGCGCTGAAATACTTGATCTCACTGATCTTTGGAGAGTTAAATCTGGCCTCATTTTACAGGAGGAAGCGAAGTCAATCTCGGAGGTTTTGCGAAGAAAGGCTGTTATTTCCTAGAGGATAGGCGTTTAAGTTGTTAAATATTAGTTTTTAATTGCATATTGTTCTTTTGAAAAATAATATTTATACTTAGGTCCGGGCAGGTATTCAATTGAATTTTCAAGCCATCAGCTAACCATTCTTTACACGACTGATGGAAAATCGCCCATTGTGCGGACGCCCGGCTATGTTTCTTCAGCAGACGGCGCTTGAAGTGTTCACCATTGTCCCCCGTGCCCCTCACCGAGGCCGCCGGGCAGCGCCGGGCCCGGGGCTTCACACGCCCCGCGGGCGCGGAGCGGGCGTTAGCGGTGAGCCCGGCTCTGACCCGCGGAGCGGGGCTGCGCGGGGATGCGATATCTAACAAAACTGAGCTGCGAACTACGGGAGGGAGCAGGAGAGGCTCTTTCTGGCGCAGCCGGTCAAAGCCAGAGAGCGAAGAAACTAAGGAACTGGTAAAAATGAATAAACCCTTCGGTATTACACGCAGCCGCGAACCCCGCGGTGATTTACGAGGTCCCCGAGGCCAACCGCATCCCCGCGGCAGGGATCTGGTGGAGGGTCGCTGCGGGCGCCTCCAGCCCTTGGGGGGCTCCGCGGGGGCCGGGAGCTGAACCCCGGCTGTGGGGCCGGGGGGTGCGTACCCCAGCCGGGACTTACTGCACATGTGGAGGGGGTACCCCTCGGCTCCGCAGGGCTGACCCTGGCCTCCCCCACCAGCGCCGTCCCCCTCTGCTCCCCAGCACCCTCAGCTCTGCTCCTTATATAGAAGCACCACTGACACTTTCTTTTCGGGCCGAACCCGTTTGCAAATACCTTCAATCGGAGGCTTTGAGCCCCCCCCCCCCCAGCACTCTCCCTCCATCCGAGGAGGCCATTTTGCAAAATTACTCTTGCTTCCCTCTACCCCCAGCCCTCCCTGTGCCCTGTCCCCGCACCCTGCTGGCTCTCCCCCACCCCTTCCCCCAGCAGCACCATTTGCAACCCCCCGGCCTCAGCATCCCCCGGGACTGGGCCACTGCTCCCTCATGCAGGCCCCCAGAACCACAGAGGGGGCCGGGGTCCCTTGGGCCCACAGGCCGCAGGTCACCCTCTGCTTTACGGAGAGGCACAAGGACCTCTGGACAGGTAAACACGCTTTAAAACCAGTGGTACAGGCACTTTGCACTGGAGCTGCCTGGTTTGGAATTCAAGTTTGTGGGTTTGGAGGGGGTGAGAGACTTATTTTGGCGTGTAAATATTTCTGCTCTCCATAAACTGGCAGAGTGGACTAAAACGAACACATGCGGTTCAGCATCTGTTTAGCTAGATGCATTTCACAGAGGAATATTGGCTTTTCACCTCCAGGTCCTAAATGGGAAATAAAAAGAGGTTGGTGTCCTCTATTCTGTTTGCAATTGCCTATCCCAGGATTAAAGAGATCTCCATTTTACTGGCTGTCTTTCATTTAACTGTTTGGAGACCAGAGATGGAAAATATTTGCCGAGAAGAAAAGAATAGCTGCATGGGATCATTTGCAATTCAGTGTGAAAATATTCTACCAAACCCATTTTCTATCCCAGTGCAGCTGAAAAAAATAGCACATAGCCGTCAACAGCCCATTCCGCTCTGCTGGACAGCACGGAAAGTTTTAGGCAACTAAATTCCTAATGGGAGACAGCAGCAAACAGCACAATCATGTCTTTGACTAAACTATGTGGCAGCTTTAATTGCTAGAAATGTTAGTAATGGCTAAAATATTACAGTTTTGGTAAATGGGAGACTTCCCACGAATGGTAAACGGTATAGCCTATATGGATAGAACCCAACAGCAGCATGAGCTTCAAGTGGCCCACTTGGAAGCGCAGAGGAATGAACACTTGGAAGGAAGTCAGGATAAAAGCAGAGCCGTCCAGCGTAGCACACAGGGTGTGTGCTTGAGAGAAGCACATCCAGAAACAACTGCTTTTCAAATTGACGCTGACAAAGAAATGAGCATCATTTATGTTTAAATACCTTTTCGTTGTCGCTACTACCATGGGCAGAACATTTCATATAAAAATATGCTTCGTAAAGCATGAGCAGAGCTGGCCACCCTCAAATCGCCCCCAAAGCCTTGATTTACTTCTTGCAGAGGACTCTGCTCCTGACGCTGGGAGCAAATCCCTGAGCCCTGAGCTCCCCGGCCTGTGCTTGTCCCCAGGGCTGGGGGGACGCCGCAGTGGGGCAGTGCCCACTTGTGGCTGACCTTGTTTGGAGCAGAAGATGCAAAAAGTCCCTGCAGGGGGGCCAGCCAGAAGACTCTTGGAAAATGCAGTGCTTGACTTGTTCAGAGTTGATTCTTGCTTGCTTGGGACACCCCAAAATGGACAAGGAGGGAGGAAGAAGGGAATTACAGGCATCTGCGTATCCACTCTGTGTTACAGTTGCATGTGAACACCCAGGACCCCGGCGGAGCCCCAGCTCTCATGAATCCCATCACTGGAGTCAAGTCATGTACAGTTCAATGGAACTCCGATACTGTGGAATCTAAAAGCTTTCTTGGAGGAACGTTTGGTTATGGATTCTTCATCTGCCTTGCAATAACATTTAGCAGACTCTGTCAAGAATTAGGGCTCAGTTGTGCCAGGCTCCTCTTCGGTGCACAGATGACAGTCCCTGGCACAGGGGTCTAAGAGGGCAAAGTAAGTGCTGTGTCTTGAACAAAGCAAGAAGACAAAGTGTCAAAACCACAGTAGGTGAGAAATGGTGAAGCTGAGGACAAAAGGACTGCTCCCAACTCCAGTGTACTGATTATGAACTGTTTTCTGCTCTGGCTAAAGTCGGTGGTAAAATGTCTCTTGATACTCAGGGTGCAAGATTAAACCTTGTTGCATGATGCAATGATGGCATTTAGCTCTCAAATACTATTTCTCATCTTGTTTTTTCTACAGTCTTAAACAAGTGCATCATCATGCAATGCTATACATTATTTGGTATAGAGACAGAACCATCAAGAATGTCAAAAAGCAAATCACAGGACAAGCTGCAGAAGCAGGATGTGCAGTCACAGTGAAGGTGTCAAGCGTACGTGATTTAGGAATTACATTGCAACACTTACTCTCTGAGCTACTGCATCACTATGAACGATGCTTTGTCAATACTTCCTATAGAAAATCTCCCTTCATACTTAGAACAATTAGATAGTTAGCAAGTCATCAAAAAATGGCCATCTGAGCTCAGAGGAGGGAGATTGCTACCAAATTCCCTTTCTGACAATGATGCTATATAACCCATATCTGTGGTCAAAATGAAGGAAGAAAACTGAGGTCTCAGAGGGAATCAATCACAACAGATTTATTTAGTTTTGCATTTTTCCTGATTTTTTCAACTTTTTCAATAGACACTGATCCCTCACCTGTCATCCTTAGATTGGAGAGTCTCAGACAAGGGGTAAGGAACTATAGCTCCAGTCACAGCTTCCTACTTCAACTTAATCAAAACCTGCCAGTAGCTGGGGAAGCTCACTGAAACGAATGGGAAAGGTAAAGTGCTTGCAGGTACATACCCACTCAGTCCCAGCCTCCCTCTTCAGCCGTATCAGACTGGAGACTGCACCTTAACCAGTGATGAACTCCACCTTCAGCTCCAAGCACGTTTCTTGCTGTCAGACATGTTCTGGAGAAGACGCAGACTGCCATTGTTTCTGAGCAAACTATTCCCTTAAGGCTGTCTGTCAGGCAACTTTTCTGAGTCATAAACATGTTCTGCAATTTAGATCAGAAACATTTAGCGACTACCAAACAAAAACATACAACACACGCAAGCAGCCAAAATAGCATAAATAAAACCGGTCCGGCCTCTGCTATGCAAATACTTTCAGTTAGGTAAAGCAGCGCTACATTACTTTCAAAAAGTTCATTAAAAGGTTCCCTGGAGCTGTATTTTTTACCCACAGCAGTCAGTTTTCAGGTCACTTGCCAAGCAACCTGCCAGAGATCGTCGGGCGCTGGCTGTATTATTCGGCCTTGCTGTTTGCAGTACTGTTGTTCCAGGCAGGCAGGCTCCATGGAACAAAAGGATGGTCCCTGCCCCAGAGCACTTCCACTCTTAATCTAAGATGTAAAAGAGAGGCGGGGGGGGAGGGGGGAATAAAAAGGAAAAGAAAACAGCAGGTGGAGACAGGGAAGTGAAAAGAAAGGATGAGACAGGACTGATTAGTGTGATACTGAGCGGCCTCAACACAACAGCTGCTATTTGGCCTCGTATTCTTTGCATAAGAGATGGCTGGATGGGGCCTATAGGGAACTTGCCAGCACATTTTACCACATGAGCCATACGTTATGTGTCACAACTGCCAAAAGCGCTTTGGGGTTGTAAGGATGGTTTGTGGTTGTGGCTTGGCAAAAAGTACAAGGAGGCAAGAGCGTGTGTCTTTCAACTGCACTGATATGCCAAGAATAAAGAAAAAAATATTAGCAAGGCTCTCCAGCCCAGTCCCTGTGACGCTATCATGAAAAGAAATGTTTATTTATAACAAGAGAGCAAATTTGTGAATCACAAAACCTAACTGGCAGCCTCAAGTGATTTGGAAGAATCAGTTTGAAAGTCTCTCCCCCCCTCCCCAAGCTGCAGTTGCAGGCTAAGTCACTTCGCGTCGATTTGCAGCCCACACAGTGCTCGGCGAGCCTGGTTTTTGAAGGGAGGCTGGGAGCAGCGTTTGGGAGCTCCTGGTTCCTGCAAGGAACTGCCAGATGTTCACAGGAGGGTGTCATACAGTCAGGGTAGGAGCTGAACTGCCCCAGTGGTTTTTTCTTTTGCTTGCACGTATCTGGCATGATACGCACCTCAGTTTGGAAACCTTGACCCATATTAGGTTACACTTCCAGTTAAAAAATCATTCATGTCAGCTTGAAAACCACATCCTTCAAAACATAATAACGTCCTTTAACATTCTTTCGCTCCCCCCCGCCCCATGGCCTCTGATTTAGTAGGGTTTTGAGAGCATCATGTGCTCGAACTCTGAGCTGCTCCCAGGCATCTAAAAAAGTAATTGGAGTATTTAGGCTTTAAATGGATTCTCTTTTCAATCTAAATGGTATCACACATCAGAGATGTCAGTATGAGTGGTTGAAGAGAGATTAGAAATTCTCCTGAAAAGTCTGGTATTAAATCATCTGCATGTCCACATATTTGGTTGAAGAATGTCTGATTGTCCTAGGCCTCATCTCCTCTGTGCCCCCACCACCTCAGAGAATATGGTATAAAAAAAACTTCTTGCCTGAAGACATGGGGTGTCAGTCCCGCTATTGGCTGTTCATTTGGGGTTCCTCAGGACCTCTCCCTGAAAGAATACTGAATGGAGACTCCTGAGCCCAGACCCAGGCACTTATTTTGTTGCCCAACTTTAGCCAGTAGTTGATGGAATTAGACACTAAAACATGTTCAGGATTTATGCCTTCATCTTTTTCTTCCCTTGCATACAATCTAGTGCCTATCAACCATTGCAAATAGGAATATGGTAAGTAATGGCTAAATTCTGCTCCAAGTTCAGACCTGAGAGCAGTTGTTATAATTAAGCCGTATTAGTTAGTTACCATTTTAGTTTCTTTTTCTAAGCTCACAAGTTTTATCTTCTTTGAAAAGAGGCATAAACAACAGCAGGAATGGCCCTGCCTCACATGGGGTAACGGTTGGTACCACTGCACAAAGAGGCTGAGGATGCACTTGCACTCTGTCCCTCGTGTCCCCCTGCCACTGGACAGGTTACCACTGGAAGGAGATTACAGTCAGCATCAGACTGCTCAGTATCACAGTGATATCCTGCACATACACTCTCTGGAAAGTCTAACCTGTCAATATTTACATAGCAAAGATACTATAAATAAAATCAAACCTTCATCTTTCTGCTTTCCTAATTGTAGATCCAGATATTGATCCTAAAACAGTGCACACCTGAAGCAGACTTTGCTAATTATGAGTGGCCCAAATGATCACTCTCTAATGTTCTAATAACTATCATCAGCTTTGTTTTCTTTCTTTACTTTGTTTACAGAGGAGCTGCTGCATGGATATTCTCACTTTCTATTAGGGTAACTAAATTTGCAGAGCTGTGTGCAGGATCATTCCTGATACAGAAACAGAGACAGGCCCTTTTCCTACTCCTTCCCTTCCAAAACATATAAAAATTATGAAGAGGTCAACAACTTAGAATGCAATGCAAGTTTTCCTATGCTATTGTACTCAGTAACGTGGAAATGGCAACAGCAGCTCTTCTGCTAACTGGACTGTTCTTATTACAGTAATTGCTACAATAATTCGGAAACACACCATCTCAAATACACATGCCCAGCTATACCAATAGATAATAAGATTTTAAAGTCACCAGCACTGAATTTAATCATATCTACCAACCCTTAGCAAATATTTTGTCTTAAAAACCTGTCAGAATTCCTCTACTTTGTCATTCTGTCTGTGTGGTCACCCTTCTGAGCATGCCAGAATGCAATGTTAATCCTAAACAATGACATCTCCAGGGTGGATTTTACATTCTGCAAGATCAGTTTCTTTATGCCTGGGAAGGAGTTTGGTGACTCACACCAGCCCAGTAACCGAAGGTAACTATGCAATATATACAGTGACTCCAGCAGCTTCCCCAAGGGCTCTCGTTCCACACCCTCTGCCACGAGTCACAAAGCAGCTGACCAGATTTCAGATTTTTCATATAAAATACCGAACCTTACACTTAGCATGTCTTAGCCACCTGGGCTTGGGGCATGCACATCATCAAGGGAGAAAATCCCTGCAACTTAAGTGCAGTTTAAAAAATGGATTAATGTTTTTTAAACACTCCTCTCCCTTGTCCTGAGCTACCAGCACCAAAGCAGTCATGCCCAAGGACTCCAAGAGCCAAGTCAAGGGGCATGATGAACTGTCTCTCTTTCAAGTGTCTGCAGCCTCTACATTTGCTGTTTTATTTGGGCTTTCTGAAAATGCCCTTCAATGAACTGAATTACTTTCAGTTGTAAATCTAAGATGGAAAAATGCAATATTAGGCATATCTGGCTCGCCATCCCTCAAGTAATATCCATATGCACATTCCTTCCCTTTGCCAATCTCTGTTTGCTCATGATTCTGTTGGATTTTAAGCAAAGGACCTTGCATATGGTAGCAGCACTCCACTGGTCACAATTCAAGGCAGCTGCAGATTTCTAAATGAAATACAATGTGGAAGTCCTTAAAATAAACAGAGACGCTTGGACTTTAAAGAACAGAAGTGTTTGAGATTCACTAAATATACACAACAGCTCATTCTTTGTGCTTCTGAAGCTCACTGGAGGAAGCAGGGCTTGTCATTTAGTAGAGTAATTATAATGACTCATTATTATGATTATTAATTATAATCATATAATCACAGTAATGATTAATAATTATAGTCATTACTATTTATATTAGAAGAGATCCTAGAGGCCCCAGTCAGGATAGTGGGCCCCATTGTGTTTCATATGGTAAGGACAGATGATTAGGGGCACCCTAATGATACGGGGACTGTGGTCAAGGACCCGGATCCTCCAGATCTGAGCACTGCGTTTGCTTAATGCAATGTGCATACTGCGGTGGGGCACCACGCTGGGTGTGAAGGGAGATGTGCAGTGCTGTCAGGAATGGGGTGTCAAAAGGCAGATGATACCCCGGGGAACGGCAAGGGGACAATGACAGGGGAAAGACTAATTGACAGTTACAGCTTAGAGGAGGGACCTGCAGCTGCAATGTTTGCAAAAAATAGTGTCTGCTTCTATGCATCTCCTGGTCCTCCTCTTTGTGACAATCTCGTGCTTGGGCAAGATGGGGTACTGTGATGAGCACTGCCTAACTCCAGCAGTTTCCAACTCATCAGGCTCTTCTTGCCCAGTCAGCTCATGTAGATGTACTTCTCTAGGTACATCTGCCCTGTACTTCCTGCCTTGACTTGTGAGTGACTTACCTCCTTCTCCCCTCTCTTCTCTAGCATTGCCACACCATCATCTACATGATTTAAACTTGGGATTCTGAGATGTAAAAATACCACTCGTGCTTGTGTAAATGTTCATTTTATCATATTATACCATAACTTCTGCCAAGCAGGGGACAACAGTCTATCTTGTCTGCGCAGGCACTGCCTGCAGTAACTGCTGAGCTCGCGACCCTCCACAGCACACTTTGTTCACTCCTGGAGTTTGCTCTCTGCAGCAGCTTAACACAGCGCGTGCTAATGCAATAGTCTAATATTGCATGCTCAGAAGCCTCGTGAAGATGAGGCACTACCAAAATTACTGGGCCTAAGCATAAGCGTAAAGATAAGTTGTGTAAGCTTTTGCAAGATTAAGCCCTTGGCCTTTTGTTCTGCCTATACATAAATTGCTGCTTTCTTGACACCTCCTTGTACGTGTTTGGCTTTGAAGATGCAAAAGGTATGGAGCTCTGCATCCAGTGCTGTAATTTCTCTGTTCTTCTCCAGTCTGCTCCTAAACTGAAATTTCTCTATTCTTCTAGTCTAGTCCCAAGTTGCTCGGTTAACCAGCAAAAGCTGTTGGGATTACTCTGTTTAGAGACTACAGGACAGATTCAACTAATGAGTTGTGAGCCAGTCTAACTTAACGAACTTAAAATGTGTCTATACTAGCTCAAGTGATAGAAACAAGGAACAAAGTCCTTTTGTAAAATGAGTGAAAATCCATTGCTTCAAAACCTGAGGAATATAAAAAATAGTGATGCTTTATACATCTCCCCCCACCTCCCCCAAACGGAGAAGCACAGGTGATAATAGGCTTATCTTGTTCTTATCAAACACTGAAAAGTCGATCTCCCATTGCACAGGCATATCTGCTGCAAACTTCATTAGGAAAGTTAATGAGAGTGTATTTGGTATGTGCTCTGTGACACAATGCAGAAAGAAAAACAGGAGCAGCCCTGGAGGTATGTTGGTTCTTTCAGCAACGCAAGAAGAGGGACTGGCCAGTACAGATGTCCTTGTTTCTGCAGGACAGGGGTGCTGTTTAATTGCACAATGTGATGCGATTCTTCAGGGGATTATTTTGTTATTAAAAAGCTTTACCTCCCTAGGTATTCTCAATAAAAACTTCCACGGAAAGAAAATCTGAGGCTGGAAAATGAAGTTTGGAAATGACAAAGTTAAAGCTTTCCTATGATCCAGTCCCTGATTACGTGATCACATATGTATGTCGAACAGGGAGCAAGGCGGAGCTGGATACTCTGAGTGAGTGAGTTATGGTGGAGCCTTGTCTGATTCACTACAAAGGTTGGATGGTATGCACTCTATGAGACATGTGGCCGCACAGCAAACAATGAGCATAAAAATAAAAATTGAACAGCTGCCTCCTTTGCTAAGCACGTCCATCTTGTACATTGAGCAAGCCTGGGTTCCTGCGAGGGGGAAAAAAAAGCGGCTGATTGTATTAGCTATATATATACACTGCATGCAGATACATCAATATCGGATGCTTTATAAGGCTGGGATATGTCCTGGACTCCAGACAGATATAAGAATAAAAGACATCTTAGAGAATACTGCCTTTCTGGCAACATGTGTTGGCTCAAAGGAATTGTAAAGGAAGTAAATTAAATACTACTAAGAATGTACGTATTTATAGCACTTTTCATACAAGGATCCCAAAACACCTCTCAAAAAATTAAGCTTCACAACATTGCTGTGATCTAAGTAACAAGCATCGTTTTTTTCCAATGTGCTAAGTGAATCAGAAAAAAACGAGGTAGTTTAACCAGACCATCAAGAGCAAGAATGTCTGAATTTTAGGCTCACAATATGACTCTTAGACAAACTGTCTTCTACGAAAACAGCCAGGGAAACTATTGATTTTCATGCTTCCTTACCCTTTTCCAGCAGTCCAGCACAATGCTCAGGCATATGGTTAACTTAAGGCCATTGACTGTTGTCCTGTGTTTCCGAAAAACCTTTTGGCATGAAGTACATATAGTTTTGAGCAAAAAAGTAGGTTTATAAGAGTAATGGTCATTTTACCAACTGTGCCTAGAATTTCCTGGACGTTATGAATGTTCAGCTGAATCCCCAGTGTCAGATTGTATTAAAAGACTGTCCTCAGAAAGGAACATTCCAAGTTTCCATGTTCTTTGCCAGTTTCCAATGATTTGACGTTTATTTGAGCTATTGTGCAAAGTTTTCTGTTGAGTCAGATCATTCAGGACTAGCTGCTGAGACCACAGAGTGTCAGCAGAATATAATTCATCTGCAGCTAATGGCAGCACAGTTTATCAAATAGGTAATGCTTCTTCACGCCGAGATACGCCACTAGGAAATTGGGTGGGTTTTTTTTCCCATTAAAACAGGAATTAAGCATTCCGTTGCCCCTTTGGTTGCTTGTTGGATCTCTTTAGGAGGAGAAATTTCTGTAGCATCTTTCTGGGGTGAGAAGAGAGAGGGAGAAGCAATATATTGATTTTAAAGAATGCCCTCAGCACCCTGTTTTCTGCATCATCCGTGCTGCCTTGGGTCTTTGTTGGCTTTTTGGCTGATTTAGCTTTATCTTTCTGCTTCCTACATGTACACACACATCTGATCAACCTCTGCCTTTTCAGTCTATTCCTAGGGGAATTCCCTCAGACTGCACAAAGTGCTCATACTAAGCTTTTTTCCTTCGTAATAGAAGAAATACCCACCAAGATTACGCCTCGCTTTTGTAGTATGAGTTACAGTTGAATAAAACTTCCCCAGCTGCACAGTGAGACCAGGTCTTTGAGCCCACATATGCTTTATGTGAAAACATCTCACCCATAAAGGTAAAGCAAGAAAAAAAAATGTTGTGAACTGTTCTCAAAAGTAAGTATGTATGGAGCTCTAATTAGTTTTTACCTCTGTAGATGGGACATCTTGGCTTCAAGATAGAGCTTGAGTTGACTTAATTGCTTAGATCTTAAGCTATGCAAGGCAAAGACCCTCTGTGCTTGTGTAGTATCTAGCAGCGCTGGAACCAGACTGAAGTTCCTCAGCAAGATCTCAATGCAAATAATGAATGCAGCTACATAAGAGGACATTGAGTGACTCATTCTAAACCACAAGATGTTTGGACTGCAAATAAAGAAAGATATGTGGGATATAATCTGCTGTTGAGTTTTAACACAATTCCTGTTAACTCGGAGCTCGACACAGCCAGAACAATAGCAGGCTATAGATTTTGTTTGCATCCCTGACATTTACTAAGCGCTGCAAGACTAAAACATTTTGAAGGTTATATCCAGTGTCCTGTGGAATGAATGACAAATGTCCACTCTTACACTCTTGCAAGATCTGAGCAGGAATAAGACAACTCTATAGACTGAGGCAAGTTTATTATTACAAATACCTTATTAAATCTAAATGGTAATGGCATTCCAATTAGCTCATTGTTAGGAATCTTTCATGTTTGACTTTCATTTAGACTGATTACGGGAATAATGCAGACCCTGTATAAGTAATTGGCACAAAATAAAAGCGTTCGAGCTGCAAAAACCCTCCTAGAGGCTGCGCTCTTTAAAAAAAAAAATAAATAAAAGCTTCCTATCTTTCCCAGCTCATGAGCTCTCTCTGTTCACCATAATAATGAGACAACCCATTGAGTCTCCTGTGGGCTTGGTGGTATCAGAGCTCCCTTTTTACCTACCCCTCTCTTCTCAGGAGCTGTAGGGGGGCTCCTTCTCTTTTACTCTCCACCACCCTATTCTCTGCTCCCTCCGTTGCAAGCCTCAGCACTGTTTTATTGATCCTGCTCAACTGTGGATTCTTTCACACACAGATCACAGGCTAGCCTCCATCTCTCCCACACCCGCCTCCTCTTCCTATCAGCCCTGTCGGTCTCTCCAGACAAACAGCTGGGAACATGCCTTTCTGTGTCCTGGCTCCCTGCTCCTTGCAGAGAAAAGGTGTTTTCTGCTGCAGGAGAGCCTCCACGAGCCTGACAGAGGCTATCGGTGACTCCTCACAGCAGGTTCCTGCTTGTCTCCTTCAGAGGAGTGGATATGGGAAAGGACTTTTTCAAGAATATACTGCAACCTGGGATGGAGATTGTCCTTTCTTCCCTTGGTGGAAGGAGGTCCAGAGAAAGAGCACCCACCATGGAGTCCCTCTTGCCATGAGGAGGGCCAGAGCGCAGCCCTTGTAGAACTCAACCAGGCTGGTGAGTCCTGGTTTCCCCCCACGGGTTAATTTCCAGTTGGGCAAGGGTGCACTGAGCCTGGAGGACCCGGCTCACAACCGGGTGTGGGCTGAGGAGGAAACATCTCATTGTGAAAGACACTGGTTTCAGGGAAAGGCATCCAAAACCATTGCCTGGAGCCCCAGCTCGTTAGGTTAAGAGAAGGAGCAGCACGAGATATTTGGTGAGAGAAGAGAAGGCCGCATGCATTCATCTCTGCCAGACCTCCCTTCCTCCTTCTCTGACTAAGCTGGTGCCAGCCCTGTCCTGTTTCTGGGCACAGAGACTACAGTAAAATGTGCCATGTAGGAAAGCTTTCCTGCTCTTTGGTCTGGGTATGCACCTCGGTTGCACCCTGCTCTACGCCGAGGCCAGACACAAGCCTACATCTTCTGCCCCTTCCCACCCCACTGTGGGTGGGAAGGAAACCCAGCAGGTGGGCTGTGGGGACCTGAGACATACTCCAGCCACTTCCCCACCACTGGGATGAAGCTAGGAGCAGCACTCTGAATCACAGCTTCCTGGCAGTGTAGACACAGCATGTGTTAGCCGTATGACAGCACGCCAGGAAAGGTCTCTCTGGTGTGGGAAGGGGAAGGGCCAGCAGTTCCTACTTAGGAACTCTTTGGCTTCTGCAGGGCTCTGGAGTGTGTGCTAGAAGCTACGTGTAAGCAGCAGCAGCAGCAGCAGCAGGGTTTTGGGAAAAGCTGGGGAAGTAGATGGCAACAGCAGGCAGCTGTAGAATAACAGGCAACTGAAAACTGGGACCAAACAGCCTGAAAGCTGGGTCAGGATCTGTTCTGCTGCTCTTAGAGAAGAATGGTGGTACCCACGGCATAAAGGTGCTGGACTAATTGGGCAGTGGAGCAGGGCCCCAGAAAGGCTGTGAGATCCCCATCCTTGGAGGTTCTCAATACTCAGATGAACAAAGCCCTGAGCAACCTGGTCTGAATTCAGTGTTGACCCTACTTTGAGCAGGAGCTTAGACTGGAGATCTCCGGAGGTCTCTTTTGACAGTAATTGTATGACTGAATATGGGTTGGGAACAGCTATTTTGGTCTCTCCATTTGGTGAAAGCATCTTTTATTTCTGACAGCATTGATTAAAGAATCTCTTCCATTACTGGAACTGCACAGTGTTTGGAGAAACCTGCCCGTGCTGGAGGGTATTGTCCCTGGGGTGCCAGTGGTCCCCATGCTCACCAGACAACCAGCCTGCAAACCTGTAGATCAGCTTGGTAATCCTTTGCATTTGATCTCCTACAGTGCCTCTGTAGGGTTGGGGACCATTAGCCTGCTGGTAGCATACCTTTATTCCTTCCTCTTGCCTGTTAAGGACCAGTGGGTGACTGTCCTGATGAAATTAGGGAAAGACTCCCATGGATTTCCATAGATGGGTCAAGACTTTCAAATCTTTCTGCGCAGTGATGCTTATTGGACTCTTCGTATTGGCTGGATCATGATCTGGTTTGAAAATCAGTAGTGTTTTACAACATTTAATCTACCGAAACCTGGTATCACAGTCTTGGTAGGAATTAGTTGCCTTTAAAAAAAAAAATCAAATAATTAAGTAACTGGCTCAAAAAGCTATGACAAGTGAAATGATGAGAACTTATGGGCACATGCCTAGCTAAAACACATAGCTAAGCACGTGCTTAACTACTTTTCTGGACTGAATATGGGTACTTTCTTGAACCGAAATGGAAAATTGCTTCATAGCTGAAAGATATAAACAGACCTGTACAAGAGAGCCTGTATTGTGTGAATGAGAAATATTCCCATGCATGGCTAAGTTTTAAATTAACTCTGATTTTTATGGGACTCTTTGAACCAGAAACCACGACAGAACTTTTAATACTAAGCTGGCAGTAATTTAGGCTTTGCTGTATTGTCAGGCGTATTTATCCTGCCTTTGTATTTGTAACTGGTTTATATTTACTTGTCACATTAAAATAACCAAGAATTCACTTTTGCGTGTTTGAGCCATTCTGATGAGGTATATGCGGATAAGAGCCTTGCTATCTGTCTGCAGTCATAAAGATAAAAAACTTGCTGACATCCCAAACAAGCTGTAAACTAGTAGTTTAACAAAGTTCGTGTTAATGCTTAAAATTGCTATGTTGTCATTGTAAATTAGGAACTTCAGGTGAAACCTTGGATGTGTCAAAGTCATCTGCAACAACGGATCTGGAGGCGGTAACTGGCTTAATAGCTACAAAATTCTTCTGAATAACCCTACTTACACTTCTGTCTGTAAGGTTAACCAGAAAGGAAATTACGCAGAGTAAATTTTCTCTGTTTAAAACCCATAAGCCTTACAAATTATATTTACATTTAATTAAAAAGTAGACACATTAGCCATTTTTTTTCTGCACGTTTTTTCAGATGCTGCACTGGTTCAGAATTTCTCTGCAAGATGTTTAATGATAATCTTTTTATAAATAATAAGACAGTTAGACAGGGTTGACTTTAACCCCAAGTCTTGATTTGTAAGTTTAATAAGTTTCCAAACATGTTATCAAGAATTGTGGACAAAAAAAAAAGGGAAAAAAAAAAGGAGAGAGAACAAAGAATCAAGATGCATTAATAATACTCAGGAGTGATATTGTTCCGCCCTCAGAGCTGGATGAATTCCTTGTGTAGCCCTTGAAATTTAACCTTCTTATCTGTTTCAGAATTAAATCATCTCCTTATCTCAGCCGTATATCCATACTGTACTCTTTATCATAGAATATATTCGTTGTCAACATCCTAAAAGTTATAGCCAGAATGATTAGTGAATTTGGTATCTGGATTTTGACATGAGGCTCCTCAGAGAGTGCCTAATTTGGGTTGTGATTCCATGGCTTCTGCTAAGAAGCGTATTTAATTGTGGGAAAAAAATAATTGGAGGCTGCTGAACATTAGATTCCCAAAGCTAACATGAATTTCAAGTACTGTTCAGCTACCAAGACAACTCTGTCCTCTGCATACACCAGTATCGACCTGTGGTCTCTGAGGGAGCTCCAGGAAAGGACACATGAAACAAGTCCCAAGGTGAACTTTCAGATTAGGAACAAAACCTTGTTCACGGGTGAAAGCAGACCTCCAGGACAATGCTGTCCCTAAGCCCTGCATTGCTAAATTAACACCATCTGAACTAAATTAAGCCTTTTTTGGGATCAAGGTGTAGAGGACACGAATGCATTGCTCATAACAAGCAAGTTCAAATGAGAAAGATGAGATAATCAGGCCAGGGGGAGGTGAAAGAGGGAATTCTGATGATTATAGTTCTTTGGAAATCCAGCGGAGGGAGGATCCCTATGGCTGAAAAACATTTCCACACCTAGAATTTGTGGAGGATGAGGTTTTGGTGGTGACTAGTTCTTTGATGTCTCTTCCTTTCCCCGCCTTTATCTCAGCTTCACTTGAGCCTCAACCAGCAGCTTGCTCCCAGGTGAGGTTAATTCCTAGATGCTGTGAGGAGCTATCAACCGACTTCTTAAAACACTGTTTAATTAGCAGTGATATTTCATTTTCAGAATGGAAGCATGTACACAAAGGGCTGGAGTTACGAATTACAGTAACAGAGGATAATCTACAGAGAGACAACAAGATATATTAACGCAGTGCCCAGACATGCCCATGTATTGTGCTTAAAGCTGTCCAAGTGATGAGTGTGTATGTGGGATATTTGACTAAAGGCTCACATAGCAGAAAACAAAATAAAGCAAATAGAAGAAGGGATAGAGAGGTGAAGAGGAAGGAAAAACTAAGACTTAATTCCCCAAGCCACTACGCCACCTGCAAATTCAGACATCGATAGTCTTCCACTGGAGAGGCAGTTGCACTGGGCAAAAATTAGACAGGTTTCCCTGTGTGTGGTGTGATGCAATAGCACAAAGAAATACATGTCATAGTTGTCTTACAGGTCAGGAGCCTGTACTGGTACCATGTCCATATTTAACAATACATAGTTCACAAATGAAACTAATTTACCATAAAGTCAAATTTAATTCCTTTTTTTTTCTGGAGCTCCAGTGCTACTTTGGAAAACCTAATTAGCTGCTCACTACAAAAAGTATTGTTTTCTCCTGCACCAATGGATCCCCTTTTTTAACATTAAGTTTAGAGAAACACACCCAGCTAATAACCCCAGCTCCCTATCCCCCAGCTTCCACTTGACAAAACCAGACCAGTTCAGAGTAAAGAGCCAGTGAGAAGAACAAACCAAACCTGAACAATCTGTGTGTGAAAAACACGGCTGAATGGTTTGAGCAGTTTCAGGCCTGACACTGAAGTTCCTCTCTGGCAAAAGCAAATGAAGGGCATGATGGGATCATCAAGTCTTTCTTTGCATAAATTACAGCAAGGCCAGGGATTTGTTAGTAAACTAAACACAAATTAAGCTGTTATTAACCAGGAAAACCAACGTAGTTGACAAGCAGCATTTTAACAAAATAGATCTTCAACAATAAAATGTCCTGATGAGTATTCCTCAGGTTTCTGCCCTTTTCTCAGAAGAGCAAACATTGCATTATCGCGTTTTAGAAATCCTTACTGCTTTGTTCCCAAAATGTCCTGAAAAAATTCACACATTTTCCTCTGTTCTCATTTACAGCTTGAAGGTCCATCTATGTTTTCCACAGCACATTATGAAACTGGCACTTCCCTTATCCTCTTTCCATCTGGAAAGGGTGGTTTTGTTCAAGATCTTCAAAGGGGAGTGAGCCACTCAAGTGTCTTTAGGGATCCAGTCCAACGGACTCACAAAGAGTTCAGCAGAGGAAGAGGAGGCACAGACTAGGGGTGGGTGACGGAGAACTTCCCATGGGATCATCCCAGGGTTGATGTTAGTGGTGAGTAAACACAATTGGATGAGTCACAACTTGTAAGAAAGATCCAGCTCCTCAGAGGTACCCACGCTACTGGGCCCAGATCCTTGGAGCATTACAGGTATACAATGCCCATTGATTGCAGAGGGATTAAGCACATCAAGACCGTTCTCTATGGATTTGGGAACTGAGCAGAGATCTCAGACTCCAACCACTATAAAACAAAATGGGTGACTTCAGGATAGCCCAGAAGAGAGGAACAAGGAATGGTATGGGGTCATCAAGTACAAACAACCAAGCAGAGCACCAAGCTTGCCAAGGTCCTTCTGTATGGCTCGCTGAAGTCAATGAAAAGATCCTTCAGGATTTCAGTAGATGAGCCCCAGTGCTCTACTATTCAGCTGAGCGGGTTGGAACATTGCCTGTCTCCTGCCTCTTCTCAGGGTGAGTGAAAAGCAGCCCAGAGACGTTAAGGCAAATTCACCCTTTGATTTAAACAAGGTTTGGCCAGGGCCCAGGCTGGCCCAAAGTGAGCCTCTGGTTATATCAACAGTTGTAAGTGACTTAGCCTGTGTCAAAGTGCAAACGACATCTCCGTCTGCCACGTGCAAACCCTGCAACAGTAAAGATGTCATTAGATACTCCACATCTGAGGCAGACCACTCTCGCCAAGCCCAGACCCTGTAGAATTTGGCATGACTTATAAAGATTAATCTATTAGTATTTATTATCATTACTATTTAATATTATTCTCCGAATTGTGAGCAGGGGAGTTGAGGTTGTGGGTAACCTGCAGGCAAATTAAATTTCAGGACGAGCAAATTTCTGGACTTCTAGAGCTATTTCTCTTTGCTTTGCAGGGAGCGTGCCTGTCTGGCTGAGCAATATGTGGAGCTAGGGTGACAGCCTGTGGCAAAACAGAAGAATTTCAATATCTTAATCCTTTTGATTTCCACTTGCTTTTGATCTTTTCTCCACTTCCTGCTTGTCAGGCCAGACAAAGGTGGTAATGTTGTGGTTGCTACCATCACCCCTGGTTTGAAGGATGGGAAATTGCCATCCTTTCTCCCTCTTTCCCCACTCCTCTTCTACGTTGCTGTTTTCAGGTGCTGCATTACCTAACAGCCCATTTGACGAAAGTGCGCCGTTCCCGGCTGCATAACCTGAAGGAAATAATCTTGTGTGCATCTTTGCAAGCATCACTCAGGTGGGATGGCTGGTTGGCTTCTTTTAACTCGAAAAGAGAGGAGCGATGGAGCAGCCTAACCCTCAGTTCTGCATTTTTTCAAATTTTGCTTCTGGCCTATTCCTCCTTCCGTGACTTGGGCCCTTTTAGAGCCACCTGATGTTGAGGTCTTCTAGTCGGCAGGGCAAAAATCAGCTATCTTAAGAGCAAGGCAGCAGCCTCTGCACTTCTAATAACACTTTAGGCATTTTTCATTCCTAAAATGTTTATTCTGGGTCACAGTTTTCTGCTGCTGCTGCTTCTTTCTCTTGAGCAGTAGAGTTAAAAACAAATAAATCTATATTATTTCTATACTCTGCCTGAATTAATCAAATAAATTTTCTTTAAAGCGACACTAAATGAGTCACAGATGGTTTTGCCCTTTTACAGGTTGCAGAAATCACCCATTACAGTTCTTTTAATTTATCAGTGAGGGAAAATAAGATGGCCTCTTGCTCCCTTTGCAATAATAATCAGAAACAGTCTATTTGGAGTTCAATTTACCCCAAATATGTATTGATAGTTGCAATGAGGAATATGTGACCTCTCTGGGAGTCAGCAGTGGATGGAAGGTGGATAGCTTTTATAAAACCACCTTTAATAAAAAAGAGTGTTATATTGAGTATGTTTGGTGGTGTATTTAAGCATATGGTTTCCATATCAGGAGCTAAGATGGCAAACACATGCTTTACCTTCTGACTAACCTTTCTTATACTCATCACTCCTTGCAAAAAGAAAGCTGCAAGGGATTTTTTTATTTTATTTTATTTTATTTTTTTATTTTATAACTGATTATATGGAAGAGACAAAGAAATTTCACAAGGAACGTAAAGCTCGTGTCTCGTTTGCTTATTTTTTTTTTTCCCGCTAGTACAAAGAGAGGAGCCGATGAGATTTGTCCGTAGGCTTAGCCCGGCTCTCCCGGCGGGATCCCTCGGGAGGGGACCAAGCCGCCGCCGCCAAGAAGCAGCGAAGATGTGCTGCGGCTCCGCGGCCCCGAGCACACCCCGGGCGGCGGGGCCGGGCTCCCCGCGGGACCCCGGGGCAGATCCCTGCGACTGGATCCGGCTCCCCGCGGGACCCCGGGGCAGATCTCCGCCACCGGATCCGCTCCCCTCCGCCGCCTCCTTCGCCTTGGCAAAACGCCGCCTGCGAAAAGCATCCCCGGGCGGCCCCGGCCCTTCCCGGGGGGTCGGGGGTGGCAGGGCTGGCGGTGCGGGGGCGAGCAGGGCTTTGCCTGCGGGTCCCAGCGGTGCAGCCCCCGCCCGGGGCCGGGGCCGGGGCCGGGGCAGCCCGGCGCTGGCTGCCGAGGCGCTGCGGAGAGGTGCTGCCTGGCCCCGCCAGTGATAAATCTAGCGGTCCCCTTGCTTTTTCGTCACTTGCCTAATCCCGTGCCCTTCTTTTCATGTGCGGTAATTGCTCGCAGCCGCCCCCGCAGCCCGAGCCGTGCGGAGCTCGCGAAGGCAGAACAATGGCAACAGCTGTTTCATTTCGCCCCGGGCCGACGCTTCCTGTTCAGTCTGCAGCTGCCCTTCTGGGTCCAATTTATGGTCCTGGGTTGGGGTGGTGTTATTTTTTTTCCCCCTATGACCCCGCTGTACGCTGAGGAGGGATCTGGAGGAGCGCACGCTCCAGCCCGTTTCTGGTACAGCCGGCCCCGGCGGGACCCTCCGCCCAGCCCCGGGCTGCTGGAGAGAAGGGGGGCAAGGGGAGCAGGGGGGGTGCCCTGCTTCTTCAAACAAAAATAATAACAAATATCGGGGGGAAAAAACCCCAAACACCCCGATGTGATATAAATGAGCTGTAAGGCTGGGCTGCAGTGCAAGGCAGGCAGCCCCTGAGCACATACGTCCCCGTGGGGAGTGGGGTGGCCAAGGTCTGGTCAGGGTTGGCTGGTCAGCAAGGACCGACCCCAGCTCCACAGGCCCCACAGAGCACAGCCCGCGGTGCTGGTGGCCTTTGGGGGTGCTCTTAATCCCCTCCCACCCTGACCCCCAGGCTCCTCATCCCTTGATTTCCCAACCCCCAAAAAAACATTGCCTGGGCGAGGGGAGGCAAATGGGCTCAGCCCTTCCAGGGGGGAAGGAGAGTTGGTTTCAGGCTGGATCCCACAAGTGTTTGGGGCCAGGATTGGGCCTTGTTAGGCTGTGGGCTTGTTTAAAGCTCTGGAGTTGACCAGGTCATTCCTTTCAAGTCGGGTTCATACCCAGGATCTGTAGGATCAGCGCTTCATACTTCACCTTTTAACGTGAATTCTTCCTTCCTCCCTTTATTTTTTTTACCCCTGAGAAAGCGGATGCATTCTTTCCTGAGTTAATTGTATCTTTCTGTGTTGGATAAGGCATATCTCATCAGAGGGGGAGAGAGATTTAATGTGAACTTCAAGCTGCCTTCTTCATGCTACAGAAAAGAAATCCCTAATCAGCACAGTATATATTTTGTATAATTGCTCTTTGACATTCCCCCTTTCCTTGCTAATTAAAGTGAAAGAAAATGGTGTTGAAATGTTCCAGTGTGTTTTTATAGGACAAGAAAAACTAAAACCCTCTGTTGTTTATAAATACAGGGTATTTTCATGGTTCAGATAATCAGCTGTTTTCACAGGCATGCTGCTGAAATTTATTATTATTTTTCTTTTGAGCCAGGCATTGAGCACATCTACAGTTTTGGATCAGCTTCGCAGGGGTGCAAATGGCCACGGCTTGGTGGAGGTTACCTGGTCGCCTCCAGCCCAGCCAGGGTTGTGACAAGGGATGCTGTATGCCTGCTGGGAATCAGGAAAAAGGTTGTCTCCTCCTGCACTGTGCAAGAACCTCAAACCAAGATATTTTGGAGTAAAATACTCAGTTTTATGCAGTGAAATATTTTTTTTCTTTCTAGAGTGAAAATTGAAGCAATAAAAAGCGAGTAAAGTGTAAACAGTAGCAGGGATCTGTAGCTACTGCTGATTATTTCCAGTGTTCTGGAGATTGTACGATGATTTTTTGCAGTTTTGCCCTAGCAGAAAGGGGTTGTCCTCTCCTCCCTTCAGGTTTGTGTTTTAAAGGCTGAACAGTTCATCCACACGCAGACACCCCCCGCCTCCCCCCCCCGCCATCCTTCCTGAGCTCCAGGCACAGAGATGGCCTGGCTACTCTTCTCCCCATCACCTGAATCGCCAGCCTCCATGTGTCTCTCGCACATGAGCTCTTGCAGCCCGTGAGGAGCTCTTCCACCTCCGGAGCAGCCCCTCTCCTGGGAAGCAGCAGTGGGGCTGTCCTGGCCCCCTCCCTGGGGAGCCTGGCACCATGGTGGGCCCTGGAGCAGGTACAGGGCTTGGCCACCTTCTGCCCACCCCCATTCCTGAAATAGGTACAGGAAAGAAAATTGAGTCTCTAATGGATTGATGAGGTGGGGAAGCCTCCTCAAGGTCTTCCCTGGCATGTCTGGCCCTGATTTCTCTTCCTTGAGGTTTTCCATAGGGAGGGTGGGCCTGATCCGTCATGCAGAGGACTGAGCGGCTCCTTCGGGTGCTCACTGCCAGCCAAAGGAAGACTGCAATGTTGATGACTCCAGATTTTATCCCAGGTCTCCTGGGATGGATACTAGATTTTTTTTTTTATAAAGTTCTGAGAGTTGAGGGGTGGGAGGGAATGACAATATTACCCTCCTTTTTTTTTGTATTTAGGAAACACTGAGGTTTTGGAAACTGCACTAATGGTCACAGTAGCAGGAAAAACAGAGAAAATACTTGCAGATGCAAACAAGTCCAAAACCAGAACAACAAAAAAAGAAGATAGTCTCGAATGTATGATTTCTTTCAAAATCTCGTGATTATTTATGCCAGACTTTTGATTTTAAGTAGGCAGTTCTTGATTACTAGAGCTAAAATCACCACAGCTGCCACAGTGGTGGCATTGACTACCCTTCTCCACCCTCAGCATGTGAAGTTTGTGGTAATATTTTACCCAGATAGAAAGGTGTCTGAAGGATTTTAAGAGCAAACACTCCACAGGAATGGCTTGGATGTACTTGCAGAGTGCCACATGACTCAAGAAAGGCAGTACATGCTTATCACTGGCAGTTAAGGATAGTTTGTCAGCAATTTCTTTTTAGGGGAGACAGCATTATATACATTTAGTGAGTATACATGTATGGTGTGTATATACTTTTTTTCTAATGTGTATTTATTGCTGATTCCTGGTATTTATTTGGGCAAGGCTAAGTGGCACTGAACAGCTGTCACTACATTGACTCTCATTTGTCACGTTCCCCTGTTCATATGAAATGCTTACACTATTTGGGATGTGATCACACCCTCTGCTACCGAGGACAAGAAACCTCCTAGGTCCTATCCAAGCTGCATGGGAGAGGGAATGGGACAAGGAAGACACTGTTCTGTCTTGCGCTGCTCAGCCCCACTGCATCTGTGCCTCAGGTCTTGCTACTCTGAGCATCCAGAGGGTGATACTGGGTGATACTGGTCATCACTCACCTGCTTCCCAAATCCACTAGGATTTCCCTACTCATGGCAGTGATGATGCTCATGCTCCCTGTAAGCCCCCAGCATTGTGGTGGAGGACTGGGCAGATGTCTCCAAGGAGATTATTGCCATTGTGGTGAATGAAGGTGTCTCACAATAAAGTGGAGTCGCAGACCATCTGCAAGTCCTCTGAGATCAGGGGATTATTCCCACAGTTTCAGGAACTCTGCGCATATGAGGTTCATATCACCCTCACGAGGGAAGCATACTCTGTCCTTCCAATGCGAGCATCTTGTATTTTTTACTTCATAATAACCTTCTGCAAGTTTTTACAATTTGTTCTCAAGGTAGTACTAAAACCAGCTCTTTCTCTTCCTCCCCTCAAGCCCTTTTTTAAAGAGATATTTTTATTTTTTACACCTCTTGCATGAGGGGGCAGGAAGAAATGTGGTCACCTGTGTGTCCTATCCTGATTCCCCCCCTTACTGACTGTAGGGCTGATTTTGTCTCTGGTGCAGTTTTGTTTCTGCTGGATGATACATTAAGGCCATTTGGGTGCCAGGAGGTCATCTAAGCCCACGAGTGCTGCAGCCCTGATCTCAGAGGCAGCCCTGTGTCACCTGGGACACATCTCTGTCCACCACACACTCCCCATTAGGGATCAGGACATTAATCCTTCTTGAACCAGAGAAAATCCTGAAGTTCCAGGTGCTGCCCTTTGCCCCAAGGCTGCCTCCCCCCACCTCCCCTCCAAAACAATTTGGGTATCTATCTGAAATACCACCATGTTTAATTATTTGCTCTTTTTTTCTATAAGCAGGTTCTTGCCAGGGGACGTGCTACCAAAGCGTCAGTACTTGTTCTCTGGATGGGATCTCCTGCATCATGATGCTAATACTTGGCATCTTTTTGAGCCAAGTGGGATCTACTTTAAAAGTACTCCATCACACGAAAAACAGAGATGAGAATGTGCTGGTTTAGTTAAGGAAAATGCCTTGTAATATGCATTTCACATGGCCCTGATTTGAGAGGTACCTAGGGTATTAGTTCACATTGATGTATTCACAGACCACACACAATCAGACATGTGCAGCACGAGTCTCTCCCTCCTGCCCTGTTGACGATGTCCACCCCGGGCTGGAGGACCACCCTCCCTCCAGCATACCCAGCTGGGTGCGTTGGTCCCAGCAGCCCGGTGCTGAGCTGCCACGCCATGCTGCCTTGTTGCATCACACCTTTGTTGTGATGACATCAGATCACATCATTGCCCCCCGGGAGAGAGCCAGAAGGGTATTCAAAGCTGCTGATCACACAAGGGAGCCAGAGTAACTAGTTGCTGACAGATTTATAGGTTTTAGTCCAATTAAAATGCTGTTTATTGCCTTTAGAAGGGCCTGTTTGTTTCTAATTTTAGAAGTAAGTTTGGGAAGTGACTAGTTTGGCAGTGAATTGTGAGTATGGGACCTGAAATTTTCCACTAGAACTATTGTTATTATTAATTAATAAGTATTATTAATAAGTATTTGGCCTCAGACCTCATCCTGCCATGGCAGAGCAGGACTTCAGGACACCACCCAAACACAAAACCAACAAAATAGCTTTACTGTGAAAGGGCTCATCTTTGCTCCTCTCACTCCATATTACATCTGCTTTGACCGGGACTGGATTTATCTCCAGTTTTTTTGAACACAGCCTATTGCTTTCCACCATTCCTGCTGCTCTTCTTCTTCTTCTTAGCTTTACCATCAGCACAGCAGTAGCCATCACTCTGCAAATACCCTGTGGCAATTAAGTGATTGATAAAAAAACCCAAATGCATATAGGTATATGTACCTATGTATTTATATTCTTGCATAGCAAGGAAGCGAGCGCCTGCAGGTGATCTCCAGGGAGCTCTCAAAGGTGATGCACTGGCTCAGGAGCAGCTAACACTGATTTTGTACATGCAGTTAGTGTTAGAACCTGTTGCTCCTCCTTGCCCTCACACAGTTTCTTTTCTGATCACTCAAATTTATGCATCTTACTTATTCACGTTAAAGAGGGAGAGAAGTTTTGAGGGAAAAAATGTGCAGTGGTGTAAGGGATCATTTCTATCTCTGGCTAGAGGTGATGGGAACCTTGGATGAATAAAAAGTGCAGAAATAACAAATTTTGTTTAAGAAATGAAACTGGACTTGGAATCAGGACTCATAAACTCTGTTCATAAGTTGGTGCAGTTTTGTTGTGTGACTGCAGGAAAGGCACTTGGATGTCAGCTTGCCTAATATCTAGAAAAACTGGAATACGACGTTATTGTAAAACTTGGCTATTTATCTGTGAAGTACTTTGAGAGCCTCTGCTGAAAGGTGCTGGATAGCTGCATGATTCCCTGCGGTTTATTAAATAGACATCGAGGAAAATTTGCTCGAGGCAATGACAGTAGATTTTTCAACCAAAACACAGGATCCTCCTGTTTCCAGGTCTTGGAGGGGTCCACGTGCTGGACTCAGACCCAAAGCTGGCGTCTTTGCAGAAGGGAGAATGAAGACCACAAGCCTTCATGCAAGCCTTGAAATCTCGAGGGAAGGCAGGGGCTTGACTCCATCTCCTGCCTGGTTGTTCTTAATCTCCTGCAGGAATGTGACATTCCAGAAAAGCTCTTCTCGGGGCAACTATGGAGGCCACTGCCAAACTCCAGCGATCTGTACCTTTCCTTCCTCTACCCTGAATCATCCACGATAATCCTTTAGCTGGGGGCAGAAGGCATAGAAAAAAGAAAAGATGAAAGGGAGCTTGAATTAACGCCGACTTCTGTGGTAGCTAAGGCTTTAAAAATGCCTGAAGATCACCTCGATTGCACACTGTCTGGGCCATGTGCCATCCTTTTGTTACTTATCCATGTACAGGAGAGCTCACTGACATTCCGTTAAAAGATATATTTCTTTTGGCCAAATCCAGATTTTTTTAAGCAGAAAACAAAAAATATTTTCACTGAAATTAATTTTTTCCCCAAAGTGATTCCCGCCCCACCTCCCCCACAACAAGTAGAGGAAAGCAGGTTTTTTTTGAGAAGCTTTTGAGTTCAATAAAAAACACATTTCTGCTGAAATACATTTCAAGGCAATTTTTTGCCTATAGTTAATTTTTTGGCTATGTCTAACATCCAGTAGCTCCTTAGGAACCTCTTTGCTGTAAACAGGATTATTACTAAAAAACAGAAGAGTGTGAGGATGCCAGGAGGGGCAAATGTAATCCCACCATTTTCTTTTATCCTAGGTAGATCACTTCAATGGGCTAATAGCCAAGAAGGTTAAAATATTAATGGATCCTGCACAGACCACACCAGATGGAAAAGATCTGAATTGGGAAAAAAGCTCTTTGATGAAAGTTGTTCTTTTCAGAAGGGTAGAGCATCAGGCAAAGGAGCATCTCACCCTTTGGACGCATTTGTGTGATACTTTAAAGGAAAAGTTGTGAATTTTTACTTGCAGTGTCATTGGTGTATTTTCCTTCTAGCACTCTGAAAAACTTCCTTCTCCAACGAGGTTTGGTCCTATGGGTCAGTGGCTCCTCCTGGCAAGCTGGTGAAATGTTCTCTGTGCTACCAAGGGAAATGCCTTCAGGTCAGCACTTGCACTGAGGTGTCTGCCTCTGCCCTCCCTCCAAGCTATGGGCTGACTTTAGATATGGTCTTCAGGGACCTAGCACCAGTTGTCACTTTTAGATGGGCAGGAGGAAGCGGGAGGCAGCAGTGATGAAGAAATAGCTGTTATGGCAGAATGAAGACTGCGACAGTGACATGATAACACCACATAGCAGCCCTGGCATGTGAGCCTCAGTAAACTGAGGGGTTTTATAGATCTATGGATGCTGACAGTCAGTAACTGCGTTACTTGATGGAATGATTATTTTGGTATTAACTGGATGAATATTTACACTCATAAACTTCTTCCTAAGTAATTGTTAATATATGACATTATGAAAATAACAAATATGTTGAAGGAGCTTTCAAGCCAGCATGTGGGCTCTGCTACTGACTTACTCTGTACTCTTGGGTGAATCTCTTACTTTCAAGTACCTCTTACTTCCCTCTGATGAGTTATTGCTTGTACAGCCCTGCAAAAAAATTAAGAAGATGATCCATGAGGGCAGGTTTCTTTGGGATTTCAGTGCAAGAGTCCTGTAGACATTTGACTGGAGCTCAATGGAGAAAATGTTCCTACGCATCAGGAGGAATAACATGTAGGCATGTGAATAGATATGCTAGCTGCTGTCCTGTTTTATTGTGCTGTCCCTGACATATCTCAGTGTCCTCTTGGCAGCAGGGGAAATCAATACCAAGAGGCAAAGCAGCAAGGCCCCATTTTCCTGGGGCAGAAGAACGAACTTCTGCTACAGCAGCATCAATTCACAGTCCAACAGGAAGGTGGCAGTCAGGTTCGGTAGGTAACGGGAGCATGTTTTCAGATCAGCTGATGCCAATAGCCCATTGCCAACAGGGCTTTGGGGAGAATCCACTCTTCTGGGCATGGCATTAATGAAAAAAATGTGTCATGCTTGAGGTGAAACAGAATGAATTCTGTTTCCCAGACACATCCCTGACATGGGCTAAGGTCCCAAAGAGAATGCCTTTGTAATACCCAGGGGACAAAAGTGATCCCAGAGGCTGCTGGCACACTGAGCCATTAGAGTAAAGACCTTTTAGGTAAAATTCAGGTTCCTTTTTGTGCTTAAAAATGGTGAGACTGAAAATATAAAAAGAGTTCCAACTCATAGAAGTCATTTAGGTGCGCAGTTGATACCCCTGAGCCTTGCTGGATATACTCTTAATGTCACAAAAATCTTGCCGGCAGGCAATTGTGGGTACAGAGCTGTCCCTGTCAAAAGCAAATCTGGATGAAAAACTAGTTCTTGTTTCAAATGCTTAGGAGCATGGCTTATTTGAGTCTCTCCACAGCCCTCAGGAGGCAGAAAAGCGAAACAGTTTTTGTCTCTCACTTATGGAAGGGGCTCCCTGGGCAGACAGTGTGTGTGTTTTCCTTGGAGCCAAAGGCTGAACCCTAGAGGCATATGGGCACACATGGAGCAGCTCTGCACCTCCAGCCATCCAGGCAGGGGTCTGCCCAGGCTCTGCCCCTGCTCTCTGTGCACTGGGGTTCACTGGGGTACAGCAAAGATGTACAAGGGGCAGAGGCATGCATTTGGGATGCCCAGATTTAGTACAAGGGTATGGCCAGGGTACAGTGTGGACGTGGCCAGGAGAGCTGCTGTGGGAGGCCGGGATTCAAGAGCATCTCTCAGTGGGATGATCAAGCACTGGCCCCTGCATTGGATGGAAATGAAGCTTACAAACTCTTGAGCTCTTATGTTAGACATTATACCTGACCCAGCCAGGCTTTCCCGGCTGATCACAGTGTCTGCGCTGATGTGTTTCATATATTAAGTACCAAATGATGCTGCTATGCAAAAAGGTCCAGTTTACCTCAGTGCTGTGTTGTCTAGTGAAACAACAGTGAACTGAGCTGGAAATGTGGGAAGTTTTCCAAGTGGAGTGGAAACTGAAATCTTTTTTACACATGGAAAAACCCCATCTTTTGTGGGCAAGACCAAGGACCAACAAAACGGGAGGTATGCTGTCTTTAGCCAGGCTCAGCAGAGATTAATGAAAACTGATTTAAAAGGCTCACAAATACAGTGATTTCATCCTTTTCCTTTTTTTACCCAGCTGCTATCCACCTTCTCTAGTGGGTTTAACTGCCCCCTTTCCTATGTATGAAAGAAATGTGGCTCTATGTATCATGGCCTGTTGGATGTCTCAGGCACTGCTGCACGAAATGAAAGCCTTATTGTTTTTCTGCTTTTTTTCCTCTCTGTTTGAATATTAAATGCCAGGAAGATCGGTAAAGATTTCAGAAAAACAAATTGACATTTGGCCTAATAAAATACTGTACACAGTTTTTCCTTTTGGCTTTGACTTGGCAGAAGAGTGTGTGAAAAGCTCAGAGAAGAAACATTCCATTTTTCCTGGAGGGAGGCAGGAAACCATTAACATACAGCACTGGAACACAATATCCTGATATGCCCTTTAAAATTAGCTCATAAAGACACAAAAATGTGAGATCTGTACATTAAGATTAAATTCAGAAATCACAAATGTTCTAGTAGGAATGGCTCTCTCTTAAGCAAGATTCTTTGTTGTCAGCTCTCACAATTTTTTCATGCCATATATAACACTTCCCTTTATTGGTCCAGCTGCTGAAAGCATGCAAAAAGGAGAAAAATATCAGATTTTTGTTTTTAAAACAATTTTTTTAAGAAAAGTATCTTTAAAATATGGTAAAAATAACTCAAAGCTTTCAAGTTCAGAAGGGAAAATAAGACAAAGCCCCAAACATGGTGCTCTTATTATTAAGCTAATCCCATGCGTTTTGGGACTTGACTCTTCTCTCTAAAATATTTCAGTACTGGCAATCTCAAAAATTGCCTCTCAACATTTTGCTTTGGGGTTGACAAGTCCCTGCACCCCTTTGCATCCTGGTTTCTCTAACCCAAGAGCTGGTCTAACTCCTAGGCAAATTATTATCTCTCTCTCCCAAATTACAGCTGCCCACGTGTCCCCAGGGCCACTGGTGTGATGTGCCCTCTGCTCCAGCCCAGTCCCTCAGCATGACCCGTTGGGTGATGCCACCATTCTCCACCTGGTAAATAATGGGGATGGGCTATGGAAGTTAGCATTCCCTTGTCAGCTTTCAGAATAGGATGTCTGGATCTGACTGCAAGCGGTTGTTTCTCGCTGTTAAAAAAGCTGGGCTTCTGCAGGAGGTGAAAACTGCAATTTTACCAACGTAATAACTTGGCAGGTCAAAACTTCCCATGTGGCAATTCAGTTATGATGGCTCTCAGAAAAATTCTGTGGCAAATTGGGGGAAAGATAATAAAATTAAATTTACTATTGAAACAAAAGACAGAAGGTGTAGTGGTTTTATTCACTAAAATCATCCACTTCTCAGCTTACTGAAAGTTATTGTTGTGTTGGCCAGTTTGCCATGAAGCAGATGGCTGCCATTTTGCAGGGCTTTGGCTTTGTAAGCTGACGGTATGTTTTCTATAGGCTCCAGATACAGCATTAATAAGTGCAGAACCTTGGAGAACCTTGGTTTAAAGCAAAAAATGTTGATAATTTTAATCTGCATAACTGGAAATGGGTCAGCATCGTGGTTTTGGGAAGACTTCATAGATCATAGAATAGAATCATAGAATGTTTGGGTTGGAAGGGACCTTTAAAGGCCATCTAGTCCAACCCGTTGGCAATGAGCAAGGACATCTTCAACTAGATCAGGTTGCTCAGAGCCCCGTCCAACCTGACCTTGAATGTTTCCAGGGATGGGGCTTATACCACCTCTCTAGGCAATCTGCTCCATTGTTTCACCACCCTCATGGTAAAAAGTTTCTTCCTTATATCTAGTGTGAATCTACCCTCTTTTAGTTTAAAACCATCACCCGTTGTTCTATTGCAACAGGCCCTGCTAAAAAATTTATCCCCATGTTTCTTATATGCCTTGTTTAAGTATTGAAAGGCCACACTAAGGTCTCCCCGGAGCCTTCTCTTCTCCAGGCTGAACAGCCCCAACTCTCTCAGCCTTTCTCCATAGGAGAGGTGCTCCAGCCCTCTGATCGTCTTCATGGTCCTCCTCTGGACCCACTCCAAAAGATCCATGTCTTTCCTGTGCTGAGGACCCCAGAACTGGACACAGCACCAGGTCTCACCAGAGTGGAGCAGAGGGGCAGAATCACCTCTCTCGACCTGCGGGCCACGCTGCTTTTGATGCAGCCCAGGATATGGTTGGCCACCTCGCCTGCGAGTGCACACTGCTGGCTCATGTCCAGCTTTTCATCCCCCAGTACCCCCAAGTTAATTTGGGTCAGTGGGAGCTGAGTTTAGAGGAGTCAAAAAGGAGCAGGAATAGAAATTACAGCAGCAACAAGTAAAAAGCCCAGTGGCTGTAAAGGAGCTGAGCTGTTCTGCCTGGAAAAAAGCAGAGAGAATTAAAAAGTAATGGTTGGAAAAAGGAAGGTACCTCCTCTCAGCCCAGTTAAGAAAGATGAGCAAAGCCAAGGAGTGCAGAAGGAGCAGGGGACTGCAGTGCAATGAAGAGATCTGCCTCTATTAGTTCCCAAAGGAGAAACCAGGACTGGGGAGAAAATACCCTGAATGCAGCCCCTGAAAGAGGAGTACAAGGGAGCACTGAGGAACGGACCCAGCTGCATTCGGGGGTTGTGAAAGCGAGTCCTGGTGTCTGCCCGGCTGAAGTGCCCAGTCAATAGAGGACACCATGCTGGAACATCTGCCACTCTTATTTGGTCTTACATTAAAAATAGGGCACAGACAGGAGTGTCAGAAGAAAAACTGCTTTTATTACTGTCTGCACCGAGCGCATGTATAAACAGCTACCGGAACCCAGCAGACGAAGGCTGTCAGCCTGGCAGAAGCTCGGTCAGATTTTCAGCTGATGTAAATCAGGAGGACTCCGTTATTAGCGCTGAACTGGCTTACAACAGCTAAGGCTCTAGCCGAGCCACTGAAGTGGTAAATAGTGCTGACAGCAAGTTGTGGCTTAAACAACCTTAAATGAACTCCATTAAGTGCTTGTTTCTGAAGAGAATGTTGTTGAAACCTGGAAATGAGGCTTTCAAAGGTTTAACATATTTGTCTGTTGTAGAGGGTTTGTTTTGAAACCAGATGCACTGAGAAGCTCAGTGTTGCTCCACATGGCAGGAGAGGCAGCATGCTAGGGACGGACCCTGCTCTCTCCTTCCTGCTGAAATTGGAAGTAACCTCCACAGAGTCAATGTCATCACATTAGTGTCAGCAAGATCAGAGGTAGGGCAAGCGTGCGTAATTCCTTCCAGGGAGATGGAGACGATGACAAGCTAAAACCTATCTGAATAATTGAAAAATGTTGGTGATGTTGCATTCTTGGAAATAAAACTGGCACGCGTTCCGCAGAAATCTCAAAGTGGCTGAAACAATCGATCATGACGGCGTTGGGTGAAGAAACGAAGCAGACTTTTGTGGGTTTGAACAACTCACAGGGAGTTTTAGTAAAAGACAGAGTGGGCAGGGGCAGAACCAAGCAGCAAAGGACAGGGCAGCGGTACTCAGGCTGAAGTTTGCCCCATGAATCAGGCTTGGAGAGCTCAGGATGTGGGGCCAGCAGCAGGGCTAGGACTTCATGCAAGAGATTATCCAAGGGGACTAATGTGCAACCCAATTCACTGTTAGTAACAAATGCAAGCACTAGCCTCAGGTTAGAGTTAGTAAGAGGGCTCTCTGTGACTTGATTTTTCAGGTATTTGGGTAAGATGCACCTGGGTCACATTTTTAAAGGAGTGTAGCTCACTGCAGTGCCTGGCTTGTCCAGGGAGGGAGATGTAGATCATTAATTACACTCTCAAACAGAAGATGTCCACTGCAAGAAGCTTTCTTGCAGGGCAAGTCTAGCAAGAAGTTACAGGTGACAATACTGACTGTGAGAGGCTGGAAGGAGAGAAAGAGCAAAGGTAAAAGTGAAGGGACTCGGTGAAGGCCATGGATGGTGGAGATTTCTAACCACCTGCTGTCCTCAGAGTGCTGGAGAAGGTGCAAAGCAGAGAGGAGACAACTTTGATCCAACATGTGTGCTAAAACACAGCTGACATCATGCAGTTTTCAGATGGATCTGCCTGGGAAATGAAAATAGTTTTCAGAATTGATTGGGTAAGTTTAAACCCTAACTGATCCATAGTAGTAGGATTTCTACTTGCCTAGACCATTATTTCCTTAAAAATAAACAATGGCAGAAAGAAACATGAGAAAATGTTTTTTGCAAGTCAGATAACAGAAAATATATTGGCTTCTAATGCCCTGCTTGACTCTAGTGCTGGTTCATTCAGTGCCACAGACTTTAAGATAGGCATTGAAAAAGAACTGGCTGCCTGGAATCACAATAGCATGGATGGAGATGTTCCACCATCGTATTAAGGCTTCTCACGAGCCCACATTCAATTCCTTGGCCAGATCCAGCAAAGGACAGAGGCATCTCCAAGAAGAATTTCAATAGAACTCCAGAGAATTACAATGGAATTACACAACAGCACAGAAAATAAAATTTGTTGGTTATTATGGTTTGTATTTCTGCGGGCTGCAAAAAACCAATCTCAGTGTAAATATTCCAAAAGCCATTGGAGTCCGTTCTCAAAAAAAAAAAGAAAAAAACAGGCAGATATAAACCCAGTGTCTTGTTGTTTATTCATTCAACAACCCTTCAAAACCTAGTGCCATCCAGACGTTCCAGCAACACGCTCCTACCTCAGAGAGATTACGCACTGAAGATTTAGGCTAGAGAAAACACAAACCATAGGCCAGAGGGAAGAGCAGGTGACAGACGAGGTTTCATTTAGGCGGCAGTATCTGGGGGACAGGGACTGTCTGTTTGCTCTGTTTATGCCATCCACAGCACAATTGGGGCCCTGGGGCTCTTAGGCTTGACTGCAGTAGAAACTACAAACACCAATAACACAATAAGGTCTAAGACATTTTAAGGTTGGTTGTCTGGAGGAAACCATTATGCATCCATTATGTGGCAGTGTGACCCCATGCTCTGTATGCCTCAAACTGGGAGATTTTTCCAGCGAGTTCTCAAAGCTGTTTGTTTTTCCATTGAAATATGCACAGTTAAAATGGCATATTGATTATCTCTGTGTATACTGATATTGTTTTTCAGACTACAGGCATGTTTATTGCTAGGGAATCATAAATATGTTTCATTTTTCACTCCTGCTTTATACTGTACAAGGACAGAGACATTTCTTTGATTACGAAAGCCTGATTTTTTTTCTTCCCAGATTTCTTGTTGACATGAATAGCCTTTGTCTTTTGTTTTCCCACATTGCTGGGGGATGATAGCAAAAACATTAATGGATTTGGACCAGCAACACCACTTAAAGACTGGGAGAGGAGAAAGAATGTCTCATCTTTCACAGCTGAAGCCTAATACTAATTCATTAGTTAATCCATGGCATCAACATTGCTGCCAACAGATGCAGAGTTTCCAGAGGCAAACGAGCCACTAAAGGGTCAAAAGTCTTTCTCAATATGATTTAACTTGCTCAATCGAGACCAAAAAAGAAATCAGCTCATGTAGATTACCGTATCAGATCACACCAAGGATCTTTGCCTTACTGTCATGTAGCAAAGACCGCCATGATGGTATGCACTGCACAGAAAAATATTGTTATCTCACTATAGGTAAGCACTACAGTTAAACAATTTTTGGTCACATTCAGTGAATAAGAAATCAGAAAAAAGATCACAGCAATCAAATAAAAATTTGTGAGCATTAAGTTGAGCCTCCAAATGCAGAGGTCAAGCATACTATTAAAACCAAAAAGCAAAATAATAATATCACTTACAAGCTGCATGGGTAATCAATACTGAAATGTGATGCCTTTTAATCAGAGGATCTTTTAAACACCCTTGGAAAGAAAAAAAAAGAAACAAAAGAAAAAAGAAGAAAAAGGAGTGTTTAATTGCAAGAGCAGTATTTGGTACTTGGGAAGTTGAAATCCATTTCTGATACGAAGCTTCCTAGAAGAAAGTAGGTCAGAGTTAGGATGGCGTAAGCAATAGGGTTTGTAGCACTCAGATTACCAGTGAGATAAAAGGCCTTATTTATTTAATTCCTGTGGCTTAGTCTATTTTCTATGCTCAAAGTATAATAAGGAGAATGAAGTCCCCTGTCTAGAGGATTCCCTCCAGACCTATGGTACAGCACCTACAAATTAAAGCTTCCTGACCACAACCTCTGGACAAACCCAACAGAGCTAACACGCTGGAGAGGCAGCTATTTCCCAGAACTCAAACAGTTTCCAAAACAAAAAAAGCATCTGAGCAAACTGTTATTTTGCATTAAATTTTCCTCAGCCATACTAGAATATGTATTTTTTTTTTTAACCTAAGATCTTTTTACAACTCTGAATCACCTTCTGCAGTTCCAGCGCATCCTCCACCGCACGCAGGACTCTGGGTTGATGTGTTAGGCTGGAGCTCTTGTTCACTCCCTGCCCATCTTATTCTGCATGCTGTGAGACAAGTTGGCTCTCTGTTGATGAATGAGTGCCGTGGAGCAGATGGGATGGAAACAGAGATGTTCTTGCCATTCAGTCAGCTCCTCATGGGCGGTGTTTTGGCACCAATATCCTGAGATGTGCCCACTTCTTAAGTGCTGCTTTTTCATTTATGTGACCCCATGTGACGGCTCCCTCTCATGAGATTTCCTCTAACTCGATTTATTAAATCTGAATTCCAGCTGTAAGCTACTTGGGGCACAGACCGGTCAAAGCTTGAGGAGGGGGAGCCATCGTTAGCAGCTGAGGGGAAGAGAAGCCATGCAGGGACTGTGCTGTAGGAAAATCTTCAGCTAAACCGTTATCTCCCCTATACGATTGCCTACGCTTAGCCTATTCAAGGAAGTCTTTGGGAAAATACCTAAGAGGATTTTTGCTTTCAGATTAAGCGATTTCTAGATGATTTTACCCATAGCAAATCAGCAGGGGGTGAGTTTAGCTGCATTTTGCCTACACCAGAGGAAGAGGCTCACTCTTCTGAAAATCATCCACTAAATTAATGAAGACATGAATGTACATTAGGCTGAACCTATTTAGCTTATTAAAGTCTCCTCTCCCAGATCATTTCCTTCTGTGTGTGTCTTTACATCACAGGCTCTTCTGTTTGTAATTTCCAAAGCTAAAAAAAAAAAAAGATCATATCTTTTTTAGGGGTTACCCTCAGCTTTCAGCAGTCAGAAGCTACATGCACAGTAGTCAGCCTAAAATCCCATAGGAAGATTAAAGACCATGCTGTATGCAGTTAATACAATCATGATGACTGTCACTGTATTCATCAAGTATAATCTGAGGTGAGTGTCACTATTAGCAAGGAAGGAAGAACCTAAATGTGATGTCAATTTACGTTTTGCTGTGTTGGACGTATTACTGGAATCTTTGTTCTATAAAACTTTGGCTAGGATCATTCTTACTCTCCTGAGGAAAATAAAATCTTTTGTCAATGCCAGTTTCTTTGACTCCCATTGTTTTCACTGGCTTTGAGAACAGATCCTTATTTTTGCTTTATTTTTTAATTCTCTTTTACATCCTCCTATCTAATGAATAGACTGATGCAAGAAATCAGCAAAGAAGGGAAACTGCACTGATGGAAAATAAGGAAGCCACAAAAAAACCACAGAGGCCATTTCAGGAGAAAGCAAAAAATTTTCTGTAAGATGAAGACTTTTCTCCTAATGGTTTGAATCCTTGTTTGAGTGATGCAGGTAAGGGAAGCTGAGGGGGCAGTGGGTAGCAGAGGAAATGGACGCTCTTCTTTTCCTCTGAAAGATATTCAGAATTCTTCTGCTGTTATTGGGCTGAGGTTCTCAAATACCTCCTGCACAGCTCCGTGCTGCTGAAATAGAAAGAAAAAAGGGAAAAATAAGTGACGTATTCTGTTCTGGAGTCAGAAAAGCAGGTAAGCATCCTCTGGCCCTCGCCAATGGTTCAGCTGTCTGGCCTCCCACACCTCTCTCCTTCCTGCAGGAGGACATGGCAGACGTGTCCAAGGAGACACCTGCCTTCCAGCCCTAAGAAGATCTACAAGGAAAGCAGGCCCTTTCCCAGGCAGAATAAGAATGATCTCCTGCATTACAGAGCCCTGAACTCCGATTAACCACGTAATCATGAAACAGATGTTATGAATTTGCATTGTCAAGAAATTAGGCTCCTTGCAGAAATTTCTAGATGAAAAAACATAACGTTCTTTTGCGTTCTTTCAGCACTTGGTGTATATTGATTAAAAAGAATTTAAAACGAGCTATCATAAATTCCCCAGTCCTATAAATTACAGTGGGTGGAGAGTAGCCTTTGGCAGCAGGGGTTTGACTACTGACAGCGGTGGAGAGGGAGATGCTCTAGCCCTGGCCAGTTGCACATCTCACCCTGGAGAGCTACGGGGCATCCCTGATCCTGCTGCCGGCTGCAGTAACCCATGTGGGATCCCGTGGGGTCTTATGGCAGAGCCCGGACCCACAGCTGCGGAGGAAGGACCTTGGCTGCTCTGGATGTCTTCCACAGCATTTCATGTATAGGGACCTTG
This sequence comes from Nyctibius grandis, assembly GCF_013368605.1. NCBI lineage: Eukaryota > Metazoa > Chordata > Aves > Nyctibiiformes > Nyctibiidae > Nyctibius > Nyctibius grandis. The sequence continues at coordinate 97,662,291 of NC_090661.1, read as the reverse complement.
TGTTGATAAATTTTACTTGTTTTTCCTTTCCTTTTTTTTCCCCCCCAGCCACATTTCTGTCAAATCCCAGTTTCCACATGAAGTTTTGCACCAAACTGAGTAAAAGCGCTAAGATAATCTATTTGTAATAAAATACTTTCCCTTTGCTTTGGTAAACTTAGCGCTTCCCTGTAAAAACAAACTCTTTAGTTATTCAGGTGTGACTAGTCACCATGTTAAATCACCCTACTACCTCCTCAGCGTAATAATACATTTATTTAAAATTTCATTTTAGAATCACTCTTCTTTTGCTGACATTTAATTTTGCACAGGAGTAACACTATCATAAAAGAGCCCAGGTGTAAAAATATTACGTTTTTAGTAATTATGTACTGTCCATTACTACTAAAAACTAGAAAAACTATCAATATTTCTTAAAATTGACTGGAATTACTAAGCTTACATATTTAAGAGGAATCATTTAAGAGCTATGTTGCAGCATAAATGCCTGTGTGCCTCTGCTACGCTTGGCCATTTGCTGAGATCCTTTTTTAAGTGAAATTGTAAGCTTTTGTCCAGGTAATTGGCATTTTTTAACATTTTAACATTAACATTGCTAAGATAAAGGTCTATCAGCAGAGGAGAGCGTGAGGAAGAGGAGAGACAAGGATGAGCTGCATGTTTAGTGAATGACACTTTGACAGGTTTGTATCTATGGCTTTCAGATGATGTTTTGGCTTCCCAAATGATGCTCAGGCTCCTCTAATAGGAACAATTATGACTGCAGCAGCTTTCAGTTATTCTGTTTTAATTTGATATATTAGGGACTCTTTACAATGGAACTTGAAGGAGCCTGAGTCTAACCAAAGTCTATGGCAAGACAGACTGGAATTAATCTCTGTGACCTTTGACAGTGAAGTTTACCAACTAGGTAACTCATAGGTAACCAACTAGGTGCCTTCTTTCATTCATGGAGAATCATAGTCTCCAGTGAATGAGACTATGAGAAATTCCAGTGAATGACTCATGCCATCCTGACACAGGTACCTAAAATGGGTAAGTCAGTACACATGGTTACTTCTCTCTTGCTCCATAGACCAGAACGGCAACCTAAAGGATTTGCTTAGCTTAAATATCCAGCTCACACGTGGCTAGTGTTTGGTTAGAAGAATCCACTCAGATGACTTTAACACGTTTGGATCAGACCCTACAACGGCATGTGCATTTGGAAGTAGAGCTGTCTGGGAAATTTCAGTTAAGCCCTTTGATTTGGAGAAATGTCTGTATATCTATTTCATAGAAACATTTAGGTTGGAAAAGACCCTTAAGATCACTGAGTCCAACTGTTAACGTAACACTATCAAGTCCACCACTAAACCATGTCCCTAAGCACCACATCTCCACATCTTTTAAATACCTCCAGGGATGGTGACTCAAGCACTTCCCTGGGCAGCCTGTTCCAGTGCTTGACAACCCTTTTAGTAAAGGATTTTTTCCTAATGTCCAATCTAAACCTCCCGTGGCGCAACTTCACGCTGTTTCCTCTTGTCCTATCACCTGTTACTTGGGAAATGAGATGACCCCCTCACCTCACTACAACCTCCTTTCAGGTAGCTGTAGGGAGCCATAAGGTCTCCCCCGAGCCTTCTTTTCTCCAGCCTAAACAACCCCAGTTCCCTCAGCCGCTCCTCCTGAGACACGTGCTCTAGACCCTTCACCAGCTTCGTTGCTCAAATTAATGTTGTCCAAATTAAGACTTTTTTGTCAGGGCAGGGGTACCATGCTAGTTCTAAAATTGCCTGGGAAAGATTTCTCACCCCAGGCTAGAGAATTTGCTGTCAAAATGAAGAAAAGACTCCAATCACAAGATAAACCTGTGGTGATTCACTTGAGAAAGGAGAGAGCTGGCCTTAATAGTAGGTCTTAAAAGGCAGGTGTCAAGGCCACTAGGCTAATATGTGCTCTGGTGAGAGTCTTTCTCTTTCTCTGGTTGTTCATGTAAAACATCAGGGAGTCGTGGCTTCATTCTAGCACAGAGCAGACCAGACCATTTTTACAATAGAAGTTTTCATAGGGTAGAAATATTAGTTCCCCTTTCACCACTTTGAAAGAGTATTCCAGAGGGCAGACAAAAATCTGCACTAAATACCAGCCAACTTTGCTTTTTGGCTTCCTTGCAATGGGCAATATTATCTTTTCCAAGCTAACAAGAGTCAGTCAATTCAGTTTTGATGCTGTGAGGTTTAGACTATACTCTGCTATTTATTGTTTGGGCCATTGCAGTTGTCTCAGAGCCCTCGCAGGGGACTGAGCCTGCAGTGTGCTGTAGAATGCAAAAAAACCTGAAAGGACAGCCTCTCTCTCCAAGTGGTTGCAAGAGCTGAGGTCTGCTTCCAGAGCTGACCTGTAGTAAGGCTGCAACAGCAGCACTACGTTGCAGTCCAACCTCCCTCTTCACGCAGAGATGTTTGAGGTGAGGTGGAAGAACTGCTGTGTTTTCCCTCCTTTCGTAATGCTCAGCAATTGGTGAGCTTCTCCAGATCTATTGCAACTTTTCAACTCCATGTTCTCACAACTTACTTCCTTCATGATTTTCTCCTCTCTGCTGGCCTTTCAGCACATCTGGATCTCTTAGAGTTCTCTTTATGTGAATCTCGCCCTTGTTTTTCTCCCCGATTTATCTCAGAAAGTTTCCCCACATTGTTATCTGCAACTCCCATCTCTGCCTGGTTGCTATTCTTTTTCCTGAGCTGAAAGTGGTTTGCATGATGGTTTCTCCCATCATGTTTTTATCAGGCATCCTCCAGTAACATTTCTGCATTCACCGTTTTTTGCCCAAGGTTTTGTTTACCTTCTCTATCTGCTCTGGGTCCGCATGTTTTGGGGCTGTTGTATTTCTCATATTGCAAAGTTTGGGTATTTTTTTTTAAGGGTTGGGTTTTTATCTTTCTAAGATGTATGTTTCTCTTTTCTTCCTGCATTGGACTGTTCATTTTTAAAACTTTGTTTTAATCAAATGAAAGGAATTAAAATGAGGAGGGAAAGCCCAAGAATTTAAATTCCAGTCTTCTTTCTACCACAAGGAACCAAGAATTCTTTCTATTTAAGACAGTCACAGATTTTATCATTGTGACTGGTTTCCATTAACTTTGTGAGTAGAAAGATATTTAGTAAAGTTGAAAGCTGTCTCTTATGTGATGACAGACTTTGCCTGTTTTAATATTTTTACTGGTTAACTACCAAATCCCGAGTCTACCACTGTCTACAGCCAACATTTAGTGTTCACTACTCCTCTGGCAAGAAACGTGACTTAGAAAAGTATCTTCCATACTAGGCTTTTGAAAACATATAGTATTTTGTGTTAGAAAAACAACAGTTTCAACATGTGAAAGAAATTGCCACAGCGAGGCCTCCCTGAGAGAAAGAAACAGCAAAAAAAGGGTGCAAAGGGTCAGGCAGAGAGTTTGCTTTGGCACACACAAGACATGAGACTCTAATTAATACTAATGCATACACCTCAAGAAGGATAATTTGGTTACATAGATTGAGAAACTGGTTAAAACAACGGTGCCATGTTGGGATGCAGCGATACCAAGTGGGATTTTGTTTCTGGAAGTCAGGACCCAGTTTAGTCCCGTTGAAACCCTTGTCATTGCCATCAGTGATCAGAACGAAGCCCTCATATCCAGTCTGCTGTCTGTTCCCATACCTGGTGTCACGGCCACTTGCAGCTGCTCCCACTCTTCGCCTCGCTCAGGGAAATGGGAGCAATGGGAGCTAAAAAAATCTGAGCAGCTTAGAAGAGACATCCAGATATATGTAACATACAGTCATCTATTCTTGCACATATCTCAATGTCTGGCACATTTCATTCTACAAAAAGAAATATCCCTGGACATACTGTGATTTATTTAATATTCTTCAGTGTAAGCAATATTGGCTGGATGAAATAGTCCACTCCAAGCCCAGGTCCAACCAACAGCAGGAAGGCACTGCCAGCCCAATTCTGCTATGAGGAGAAAAAAATCACATCTGTCTGGGAGAGTTATGCTGCTAAAAATGGCCACGTAGGTATTGCTGATGTCCAAATAGCTGCTTCCAGCACAGCTGCTTCCAGCACAGTGACCCAACTGCAAACCACTACTGGTGGCTCCCCTGGTCCTGGATGGCTGCTGGGCGGGGAGCACAGGGGTAGCAATGAAATTCACCTGGTCTGCCCGATGGTGCAGGGGGTGACTTGAGAACCCCATTCACCCACCTTGTTTTCCCTCTCCACTGAGCAAGGCAGACAAGAGGCAAGGCATTTTGCTCTGCCCGTGAAAGGAGAAGTTTGCACTTTCTGACTCTTTCAAATGTTGGTTTCTGTGCTGCAGGGTCCATCTGGTACTGCTGTGACACGGGATGTATTCCTTAGGAGCTCAGCAAACCTACCTTCACCTTTTGCAAACAGGCTACCTCACGTTTACTAGATGCTACCCATTTTAGATTACTGGCCATGGAAGTCAGATTCAGATAGAGGACCAAGAGACAAGCTCCTCCCGTGATCCATTTCCTGCGTGCCTAGATTTTTCTTTTTACAGTTTCTTGGGAGAGCTTTTCTGTTACAAAAGTTCTTCTCTGATGTCCTTCCACATTGCTTCTTCCCTCAATATTTGAGCTTCTGAAAGGCTCCAATATTACAGTAAGTTGCAAAAAAAAAATCAAAGTGGGGCCCATAAATCAGGCTCTGCAAAATTCCCTTCAAAGAGGTTCCTTGGGAAGGGAACCTCACTCACCCCCTCTTCAAAACAAACAGATGCCATGTCCTGCAGGACAGGGAGGACCACATCCATCCTTGGCATTATCTGGAGACATGTGTCCCCGTACTGATGGCAGGGCCCCTTCCTCCTTCTCCAGTTGCATAACCGCAAGGCAGTCATCCCAGTAGGTCTTCCTCCACCTCAAGTCTTCCCTTGTGTTGCACCTCAAAGTCCCTCCCAAGCCATGCTGAATGCGTCCAAAGGCCAGAGACCTGCTGGTAGGAACTGAACATAGCCTCAGGCCATTCTGGCTTGACCTCCCGTTGAGCTGCAGGGCTGAGGCTGCCCAGGATCCCAGCACAGCAGGCCAAGATCTAACACGTGGAGTCTCCTCCAAGCCAGGCTGGAGAGGGCTTAGTCAACCCAAACATCACCTAACCCCACCTGCTCCGCAGAACTGCAGTTTTGGCTTTTAATCCTGCGTGTTTGCTTCTATTCAAATACAACTGTTGCTGATTTCATTCTTGGCTTATTATTGAGCATAGCTGTCCCTATTTAGTTATTAGAAACAGAGAATCCATAATATATTCAAAGCTGTGAAAACTTAATCCTGGATAATTTTTTACTCTCTGAGAAAAGTCGCTAGGACTGATCTATTCTTTCAATCAAGTACACCCATTTAGTTTATTTTTAACATTCCTTTCATTATGTTATGAGCTTCTTAAGGATAATGAAATAATTGCTTGTCTCTTTGATTGATCTTTGTTTTGAAAGGAAACTTTAATAGTGTTATTTCTAGAGCAGGTTTACGGTATAATACAATTAAAGGAAAACATGACATTAAAACACATTAAAGCACATGTTCCAATAATTAGACCTACAATCCTCGTCAGCTAGAGCACTGTGCAGGGAGGAGTTACTGTAAAAATTTATGAGGGAAGAATTCATATTATTTTGCTTAATAAAGCGAATATATTAATAATGACATCTATTAACATTGTATAGCTGTAGCAATCGGTGAACAAGCTCCTTTCCTGGACTGCTCTGGAAAGCTGTTCACATGCTACAGAGAATCCCAAATTCTGGCATTTTATTTTGTTAACATGAAAATATGTTAAAAATATGGTAACGTGGGATCAGCTCTAAATTTGTCCCTTGTGTAAGAGTTTGAGATTCTTCCTGTTTGGGAAATTTACCTTCATCCTGGATCTTCCTTTGCTGAGGACCCACCACCACCTCTTCTGGTGCTGGTGAGCAGAGAAGCTCTCCAGCCCCAGAGTCAACAACACCCGTTTGCAGAGCAGGTTATTTTTGGCATTACCTTAGCATGCGTGAAAATTGAAAGCAGCCGGGATTGCGCAGACCCTGCCTCCCAGAACAATTCTGGATGGATTCCTGGCTGCCTCTATTTCCAGACCATTTGCTTCCAAGGTATCAGACTAAATGAAGCGCAGACATAGGGCGTAAGTAACCACTTGTGATGTTTTACATATCACCTTCTGTCTTTGGTAGCCAAGTGGCATCTCCCAGATACACCTTTCCTACATTAAATAGCAGTGGGATAGATCCTTTTCTGGCATAGCTTTGGTGGACTGACTTACTCTCACAACTTTCTGACCAGATATGCTGTAAGTCTGGTCCCCAGGGAAGAAAAGTAGGTATATATTTCCTGGGTGTTTTTAACTGCTAAAACGTGTTCAGCCAGCATACACATGATGGCTGTGTTAACTGAATTAATGTGTTATGAAAGTATTATCTATAGGTATGGGACACACCACTGTACATGGGAGATCTTGGAGACAATGGTACTGAGGAACAATTCTACTATTTCTTTTCCATGTTAGCATTCCCCATGTCCTCCATTAGCTTTCCAGAAATGAATGAGTAAATGGAATAAAAACTGAAGAGCTGCAGTTGTATATATTAAATACAATGCATGGCAGGCATTGCGGCTCTGTTTGGGATAGTTACTGTGTAGACAAACATAACAAAAAATGCTGATTACCTAAGAGCTGCCAGGTTGCTTGGAGTATAGAAACACTTTCTTGTTTAGACAACTAGATCTCTCTAAAATCACTCATCTTTTAATAACATTCAAAGCCCATCTCTTGTTCTTTAAAATGAATTGTATGCTGGACGCTTATGTATTTTAGGAAAAATCACTTTTTTAAGCTTTTATTCAGGCAAGAAATGGAAAGAATCCCTACAGCAAAGCATCATTAGCATATCAGTAGAAAGCTGTATAGAGGAGCGCTTTGACAAGCTCTGGCTTTCAGAAGTGAGAATTCTAGTTTGCACAATTCTCTGTGATAGCACATGATGGGGGAAAGTTCAAAACCTGATATAATTGAGTATCTCTGAAGTGTGGATGTGTATGCATGCACATCAGAAGAAAAAAAAAAAGAAAGAAAAGAGCAGAGTTCCTGAACTTGGATGCACATGCTGTCAGCCTGAAATACAGCTGTGCTGATGATTAGACCATAAATGAGATAGTACAGGCAGGCTGTACCAGACCATATAGGCAGGCTATAGTAGACTGTACAGGCAGACACCTCCTGCTCCCACAATGAATTAAAAAAGAATTGGGCAGAAAAGCCTTTCATCCTCAGGTGATGACCTCATGTCCTGTTAGGACACTGACACAAGGGCAAGGCTGTAGCACTGGGATCAAGGATTTTCTAAGATGTACTTTCTTTCCCATCTTCTGTAACCTGATTTCTCAGTAACAAGGCTGAGATCCCAGATAATCAAAATATTCAGGACTTTTTTTTTTTGTCCAGTTGCATTCAATTTAAATATTTGGGGTTTGGCAGGGAAGGGCGGAAGGGTGGAAATTTTTCACTTCTTTGAATCCTAGACCCAATAATCTTTTCTTCATTTAAGATCAGTGAAATCACTTAGAGACTGTTAGTTTGGTTGGATTCGTGCTGGACAAACAACCTGCCCTCTGCCTCGGAGGAAAGGAGAAGCGGGTCCGGGATGCCCCAGGGAGCTCTGTATGGAAGCACATGGCTCGATCTTCTGATGAGGTTTCAGTGATGCTGTAGTGCTTTTTTTTATAGCAGATGAGGATTCACTAATGATAACGACTTTTTAGCATCCACTCAGATGTGGCACTAACAGCGCAAAACCACACCAGGATCTACGCAGTGTCTGACAACTGGATTTGGCAACTTAGGAGGGAAAGTGAAGACTCTGAGTGAACCAAGGAGATTTAGGTCATGCTCCATACTTGTCCAAAGTGGAATAATGGGTTTATCATTTCTGCTCTTGAGAGGTTGGGACGCTGACCAGCGTTACTTCTGCAAGGTGGATGGGATCTTCTAGTCTTATCTGAGAGGTGTCCAGGCTGTAGATACACTTAAGGAGCAGTTCAAGCCTGGGACTCTCTGGACTTCTGCGTTCAGGCTGGGAAAGGACACCATCCTTGTTTTTCAGGATGCCTGTACGCCTGCATTAGTAAACACAGATGATGGCAATTACGCCTTTGGGAGAATCTTGGCACATTGGGACTGACCGTTTTTCTGATGGAGAACTGAGATAGCAGGAGAAACCTTTGTCCTTTGGCTGAACAAGAACATCTTGATTCTGTTTATGTGTGTATGAAAAAAATTAATCAAACCTCTACGGGCTAGATTCCTCGAGGATGATAAACACTCGGCTTGCTTCAGAATCCTGCACAAAAAGTATGGATTAACCTGGTGAGCTGTTTGACTTGAGATAAACTTGAGGAGCAAGGCTGTGGGGCACACGTAATGAAATGTTATCACAAGGAGAGGTCAAGTCTTTACTGTGCACAGAGCAGGTACTGAGTCACTTCAGTTTTACCCACTTGGGTTTCTTTCACTTTGTGGTACTAATAAAGCCAAAAAATATTACCCCTCTCTTTGCTTTTATTTGCTTTTATGTCCCGGAGGTCAGAACCTGATCTCTGCCATGATGAGTAAGGATTCTGGCTTGGTGGTAGACAACCTCTGAGTTTCAGTTTAAGAAGGATTAATAGGAAATAAAACACAGAAATCAAACACTGGTTTCTCTGGGAGAGGGGCACAGGGAAGGTGAGCCCAACCTTGCCTCTGCATGGCTGAAAGGGATGATGGTTGAACGTAAAAGTGGTCTGGCTTAGTCTGTGAGGTCAAACCGAGCCTCCTGCTTGGTTCAGTATCCCATCCCAGCTCCCCTGCAGCTCAGGAGCTGCAGAAGGACACATAGCCCAAGTGTTACAAGTAGCTGGTCAAACCTCAGGTTGCCTGAATCATTCTCTCTCACCCCATCATTCCCTATACAGCAAGATGCTGATGGTAGTCACTTCCCAGGGGGTGGATTCAAATCCACTTCCCCAGAGAGATCTGAACCTGCATCTCCCACACCTTGGCTGAGTGCCTTAAATATTTGGTAAAGTATCTGGATATCCTCTGCAGTGTTGTAAACCTAGGCCAAAAATAGTTTCCAGCTGCAACTATATGACTAATTTGACCTGGGGCTACTTTTCGGGGGGCAAATATTTTATTCACAGACGAAAAATAATTGCCCTCCCTTATTAAGAAGACAGAAGGGAAGAGGCTCTACTGCTATGGGAAATGAGCCACTAGATCTTGTAGACAATGTTGGGAGGCTACACTAATATACACCACTGTTTCCCAAGCTATAGTTTGAAAAATCCGGAGTTCTCCTCCCCATCTCCTCTTGTATATAGCCTTATACTTATGTATGGGTTTCCAGGATAGCTCAAAGTCACTAGCATATTCTCATAACGTGCATTAATAATTAAATACATTCTATGGCTGTAACCCCTGGGAGTGCAGGTAGATGTCTCAAATACATGTCTTTCCAGAAATAAACATTCAAATTACAGAATGATAGAATCATTTAGGTTGGAAAAGACCCTTAAAATCATCAAATCTGATCCTGGGTTTTAAAAGGCTTTTAAAGTTAGGCTCCTAGGATCATACTTAGGCCTATAAATAAGTAATTCAATTTTCACATGTGCTATGTTCAGCACCTTCTCCTAGCTTACGTGGTTGCAGCTGGAAGGCCAACATTTTTGAAAAATCAGGATGCTTAGGGGCTTGAATGCAGACTTGAGATGAAGATTTGCAAAGGGAGTTAGGTGCCCAATTTCTACTGATAAAAGGTTTAGGAGTTTCATGAGCGTAACTTTTAGGTATCCATCAGGAAAATCTCAGCTTTGCTTTAAATGCCTCTGGATTCCTTAGATTTCATTCATTTGGCAGCCAGGCACCTAGTTCTGTCATCTGAACCAAAAGAAATTTGCCGAGTTCTGTATAACTTATGTAGTCTTTCTTTGGAAAATAAATAAATCATTCCAATGGAAATACTCAAATAGCTGGGCACATGTCCAGATACAGTATGCCCAGCTTAGTGGCAAAAAAGTTACAGCACACATCCTGCATTGTCAAGGACACTGAATGTTTTGGCTGCCCTAATAGAAAAACAATAATTCAATCATGTATTATAAAGGAATTTCCTGCAGAAGTTTGGACCCACTCAATCATCCTATTAGATTTTTCCTTAATGTGGAAGAACGGCACATTAAATTCATTACATACGTTAGACCAGCTACATTTATTTCCAGATGGGTTTCCATAAAGTGGTTGAAATGCCTAAAAAAAGACATTTTGAAGATGCCTTTATGAGTAACTCATACAGCATAATAACGACACTACAGTCTTACACTACTGTACGCCCAGGAATTCTTTCTCACAGTGGAAGGACACATTTAACACAACTAGTATTTTATAAATCAATAATAATAAGGCCCGCAGGGCTAGGATCATTGTTTTATTTTGCTGGCAGGGGCCCACAGGTCTTGGATATTATGCAAAGACTAGAGAGGATGTGTGAGGAGATAGTTATGTTAATATATGCCACTTTCCCCCTCCTTCTCTCCTCCCTGGAGTAACTGTCTTAACATTACACGTGGTGATTTGTCCTCAGCTGTCCCAAATTACCTGCACCTGTTGGCTCTGGCACATTAAATAAATACCCGATTAAGCATTTCTCTACTCAGAGCGTATGAGGAAAATGCAGTTCAAAGTGCTCTGCCACAGCCCTGCAACTCTCACCAAAGTGTTTTAGATAGCTTTCAGATGGAGAGGAGTTAGACCAATACCAAGGCTTTGGAAAACAGGGCTGCAGAGCGATCTTTATGTAATTGTAGAGTTTTAACTTTCCCAGAATGCAGCCTTGCACACTCAGTCCTCACCAGGGCCTGGGATCGTGCTGCTTGAAAGCAGCTCTGTGCTCCCATCAGAGCCTGTAAGGGATAGTGCCTATGATGAGGAGACTGAAGCTCCCTAAGCAAAAGTAAGGGAGGTTTGTCACCTCCAGAGATGATACTGCTCGCGAGAAGCCCTTTCCTAAAGCTTCTCAAAGACCAGAACCTCCTGTTTCTGAAGACTGTCCTGTATTGCCTCACTTTCTCCCAGCCGCAGAGCCTCAACTGTCAGCAAGCTCTTGGTGTTCACAGGGTACGTTTTAATTTCTCAGGGTCCTTTAGATGCTCCTACCTCACAGTCAGCTTCATCTCATGAATCTGCCGTGCATCCTGCCACCTCTCTCTGGCTCAGAGACCTGGATGCTGCTGGTTAGCCAAAGCACCACGGTCACTTCCCGTGGGGTCCCAGGCCAGAAGAAGGACAGCAGTTTGTGGGGCAGCTGAGAGGCTGTGCCTGCAGATGATAACCAAGCATCAGGTTATCAGCATGCACCCACCCTTCCTACCTCATCCCATATGGATGGGATAGTGGACCCAAGCCCACCCTATGACCACCCCAATGTCACCTGTGCCCCTCCAGCAATGCCCATACCCACCAAGTGCTGCAACACGTGAGTCTCGTGGGGCAGCTTCTCAGTAACAGAATGAGAGATCAGCACCATTCCTCAGTCATGACCTGCATCTTAAACATCTTGCACTCCCACACCCAGGAATTTTTGAGCAGAAATGCTTGATGTGATTTTTCAATTCCTCCCATCTCATTCAAAGCAGATCCAGATGAAGGTAATAATCTTGATGGCAACGTCCCTCCTACCTGAGGCTGCTCTGAGGAGCCCATGGAGGTTTCTGAGCAATATTAACACCACTGTGTACATTCTGCTCTCAGGCACACAGTCAGCCCTGTAACAAGTTAGCAGCAACACAGCCAGGCTTAAGGAGAATCTCCCATGAAACTTCCCGATTATTGACTTGTTTACACAAAGCAGAACTGCCTCTCCAGAGGGAAGATGAGCTTATCGTGGGAGGTTGGTGTACGCTGTTTTGGTGTACAGCACCTTCTCTGCTGATAACATTGCACATGCTGCAGGTGTGCAGGGATGGGCTGGCTTACTATTTCAGTAAAAAATCACCCCTGAACTGAAATTGTATAAAATTGCATGTAGACTAGGCTTCAAAAAGACTCTTTACTTTAGTAACAAAGGATATTTAGCTAAAGTACATAGTTTTTTGGTGCCTGAACAAGCCCAGGACACAGCTGTGGTCACGGAGCAGCTGTGCACACTCCACTACACTGGGCTGGGTGCTATTTGGGTGCCACTTCACCTATTCTCCTTCTCTGTTAGGGTTACCAGACACGTGGAAGTTCCACAGCAGAAGTCTGGACTGAGGCAGATCCAGATAGCTGTTAATTACACCTAGCAAGTGACTGCAAACTCATTTCAACGGTACTGGGTACTGGGAAAAGCTTACTATTCTTGGATCTGTCACAAGAACATTTCAAGTTGTTACAACGCCTCTCTCTGAAAAGAGGCAGAAGGCTCCAGTATTTCAGTGGTGCCAGTGCAAACAGTTTCTTAATCACCTTCACTCAAGTGTCTCCTAATGACACCCCTGTACCCCACTTTGTCCTCCAGTAAACATATGCTGTCACATATTTCAAAAATATCTACACTTTATGCATATGTAAATATACCTACTTTGCATTCATGCATATAATATAGGTATCACTTTCCTAAGTCTACAAGGTCTGTAGCTTTACTGGTGCACATGCATGTCTTCTGCATACTTAGAAACTGTATCAACAAGATGTACGTGCCAAGATTTTTCAGGAAGGAATCTGAATTGGGTAACAGCTGGAAGACAAGCCAGAAATTGCGATATATGCCCACAAAGTACTGCTACAGGCACTGGAGCCATATGTTGTACTCCTCCCAGTGCCTGTGGTGGCACCCCAGTAGTTCTCCTGCACACCCAGAGCCTTTACGGAAGGTCTCCTGGGTGTCCCTCTGTACGCTGCTGGTATCATTTGCCTATAATATAATATATGTTTGGGCTGCCTCTGTAGGCTTAGAAAATGTTAAACACATATATATTTGTAAAAACTCTGGGTTGCCTGATATGCTGGAAACTTGTTAGGTGCCTATAATGGGTTTCCTCTAGTCAAACTGAATTCTTTCCCTGTTCATTTCTGCCCGGCTTTTCATAGTCCCAAAGGGGCAAAGCCCTCACCCAATACTTCCAAATTACTAGGACCACAAGGTTGAGAACATCACAGTTATTGAAAGCTCAGAAACTATAAATGGAGGGTCCATTTATAATATTTTGCTATGTGGTCTCCTGCTGTGCTGAACCCAGTGTCCCTGCTCTTCAAGCCGTAGGCCCTTTGTTCTGCACTGATGGAAACAGTTTCATACAATTTTGGGTGTCCCACAGGGACAGCTCACTGTGGTTGTTACATTAATCATTCTTTTCTCTGAACTTGCAATGTCCCTAATTCTAGATCTATGTTTGTAGTCACACTCCATCTGCAAATTTGTAAGTTCATAATTTTCTTCACCTTTCTTAACGGTCAAACCCTTTCTTCCTCATTGTTTATGTTATCCAGAGCAAAAATGAGGAATTAAAGATAGAACTCAACTGGACAGGCCCTTATGAAGTCTTTCTGTATATCAGTTAATTTATATTGTTTATAAAAATGGAGAAAACCTGATAAAAAAGTGAAATCATTATTAAGTACACTGTTAAAACTAGGTAATAATTTGTTGCTCTCGCTACAGGGAAGCTTGGCACATTTTCTGCCTTGTATGTTTTCCAACTTTTTTCTCCATCACTAACATCCATTGCTGGAGAGCATTGCCTCTCTCTGAATACAGCTCTACAGACATATTGAGATTACAGACTGTGTTCTGATTTCCCGTATGTTAAAGAAATACAGTATGATGCCAATTACTTTAGGGGGGAATGACTCTGGACTTATACCACTGTATCTGAGATCATAATTCGCCTCCTCGTGAGTAATTGAGGTCATGTGTCTTCCTTTTTAACTTCCCCACTGTAATGCCTACGCCTCATGCTGGAGGGTGAGTAGCTTGAACCATCCCAGATGACTGAGTCATGAACATTTTTTCTAGATGAATACATGAGAGTTTATATGAGAGCAAGTAATTGCTCTTCATATGTGCCTGGGATATTATTTCATTAAGCAAACTACTCCCTGTTCATGCAGAAGCCCTAAAGATCAAGCAGCTGCTAGTGCCAAATTAAGTTTTCCTTGGGGTTAGAGCACAAAGTCAAAACTCTTGGGTCCTTTTTTATTAACTTCCTCAATTTGTGACTTTGGACAAACTCCCTGGGATCTCTGTGCATCAGTTACCCATCTATAAAGTGGAATGAATGCTTACTTTACGAGGGAGAGGAGATGTGGAAGTTAAGCATGCGGGGCCAAATTCTGTCCTCTTACTCATACTGAAACAGTCCCTTGCTCTGTGCTCCATAACTGTCTGGCTCCATGACATCACTGAGGAAAGCCGGACTTGGTGTAAGTTCGTATGTTTACCCCTGGCTCTCCGGGTTGGTAAAACACTCTGAAATTCTCCGATGAAAGCTGCCCTATAAATACAAAGTGTTCTGGTGACTCAGGTTCGCTCTCTGTTTGGGTACAGATTCAACATCTCACTTTCTCGGCTTATGAGACAGCTTGTTATTACAACGCTCTTTCCTACCTCCTAACACCTACTTAAACAGCAATCACTTCTTCTGCTCTCACATTCAGGGCACAGCAATCTATTTAAACTTTCCTTTTGACTCGAAGGAAATCATTAAAATCAACCTCAATCCCTCTCCCCCTGAGGGACTGCTGTCTTGTTACACCGAACCTCGACAAGGAAAGCCTATAGCATGTCCTTAACTTTGCTTTTCTTAGGAAGGACCTCAGCTTTTGAGAGTGAACAGACTTCTCTGAAGCCATGAGCAGCACGGGAGAGCAAGGACATGGGGGAAAAGAGAAGTTCTTCTCTCCAGGGAGGTTTAATATGCCTGAAGAATGGAATTATGACTTCAGATCAAGGCTTTAGCACCCTGTTATAGAAAGTGACACCCTTTAGCACAAAATCACTGCATTGAGGGAAAGCAAGGCATTATCAGTTATGTTTATATAATCAAATTTGAGAATATATTGTAACCATTTCATGCATCTGTAAGTGGCTACATAACCTGTAAGGCCCTAGAGGTCTGTTTTGCGAAGTTTTCTCCCTATGGCAGTAACTTTTCCTCCCTATATGTAATATTTAAGTTATAGTCATCCAAGTTAGTGATAGAAAACTCTTATTTTCAATCATCTCCCACAGCTGCAGAGGTGGCAGGTTGCATTAGTAGCAGGATGGGGTCAAACAGAACAGCACTGAGCCCCAGCAGACACCCACCCAACACCCCCAGCACACACACACCTTGGACATTTCTTACCTTGCCTTGCACAAGCCTGAGGGTCCAGAGCCACCAAAGCCAGATGTGTTCCAGAGATCTATTAGTGCACACACTAAAGAGCATATTTATGACACCACGAATATTTAAGTGTGGTCTCTGCAAGTGGGAGGAGAAACTGCTCTCTCTGAAAGCTTCTGGCCACAGAATTTCCCTATATTGCCAGCCTCCATGCATCCCCCTGAAGGTATGGGTTTGGTGGGAAGGCCTCAGATAATCATCTGGCATCTTTCATAATGCTCATAAAAAGAGCTGGTGAGAACTCCTTACATGTTATCATGCATATTTGAGTCTCCAGAGGACAAAGCAACACTTCCAGGAAAGGAGGGAGAAAGCATGCAGTCGGTGCTAAGGCATTCGGGGAGTCATCTGCCAGGCGATGGAATGGGGAAGGAAGGATCCTGCCAATGGGTCTCGGAAAGCTCTGGCCAGCTCTTTCCCTCTTTGCTTTCTTGTTAGGAAAATTCAACTTTACTAGCCTAATATATAGTGTGATTGTGAAATGACACTGATGAAAAGATGATTTAAATTTGATATTCAATCTCCTAGTTTGGACTGATAAATGGCTTTCCTGCAATACGCTGCTTTACAGAATAGCCACCTTTTGCTCTGGCTTGAGCGAGAGCCAAACTGAGCCTCTGCGAAATTGAAATGATCCTTGCCCCAGAGTTTACATCTTCAGCTGAAAACAAGGGATCAGGTTCCCTCCCTCAGGCTGAGCGGATTCTTACTCTGCAAGTAATCCTACTGAAACCAATGGGACTACTCATGGAGTTGCAAGATGTACTGGCATGGTGTAAAGGTTGCTGGCTTTGGTTCCAAATATTCATTCACCTTGTTTTTTTATTTCTGTATTAAAAAGCTTTTAACCCTACAGGCATCACAATGTATTGGGACTGAGGCGCAACAGCTGAGCTTTGCTGCCTGCTTGGCTCTCCCAGGGTACGTAAAGAAATCCAGGGTCTGTAAAGATGAAGCAATTTTGGCCAAAACGGCATTTTGTTTCTTCTGGTTGGGTTTTTTGGTTGGGTTGTTTTTGCTTTTCTTCCTTCCTCTAGAAAAACTCCCAGTCATACTGGCAAAGTGTGCTGTACTTCACTGGACACCCTGTCTTAAAAAAGAAAGTAGCTTTTCCACTAGCAGAGGGAAAGGACATATCCCATGTGCATGGACTTGCTGCTTCTTTTTCTGACCAAAGTCAGCTGATTAAGTGAAGTACCTGCTCTGTATACCCTCTCTGCTGTTACTTGTAAGTACTTCTTTCAATTCCCATGACATTAATACAGCTCTGCACGTAATGCCATTTCCCCATGGCACTAATATGGCTCCGTGTGTAAGGAAATAGGAGGCAAAAAGGAGCTGCACAGAAGACCTCCTTGGGTTATCCTTTAGCTCTCACTGAAACGGGTTGGAAATTTCAGAGAGGAAATTTTTATGCTGGCAAAATGCCAGACTGATTAAATCAAAATGAACCTCCCAGCAGAAACCAGACAAGTTTCTCAGGTTTCTGATGAGCTCAGTGGGCTGGTAGGCTGCTGCAGAGCCTGGTGACGGGGAGAGCCCCAGCTCAGTCCCGTTAGATCCACGGCTCCGTTAGATAACGAGGTGTTAGTCACTGCTATCTTTATCTGGCTATGTCACTGCAAGGAATTCATCAAGCTGATGTAATCTACACCGGACCAAGCTCCTGGGTTGGGTGAGGAGGTTCTAAGGCCATGCTCTGCTCCTCGAGAGCCTGTAATGGAGCTTGGGAACCCCAGAGCTCAGGTGTCCTCTGCTTTTGAAAATACCTGAACCACCCTGAACACCACCCCACCACAAACTAGTTCACAAAGGGAAGATACCCACGCCAAAAATTACATTCAAAACACTTTAAGGTGGCAAGGAGGAGCTCAAAGGCAGTAATTTTGGGTTGCCTGTAACAACTTCCACCTTGAGCGTAACATCATCTCTCCACCCCTCTAGCTGTCTGGTCCTGTTCTCCTTTCTCCTCCCAGTCTGTCACTCAGTCTTTAAATGGCTTGGGGACCCCTGCTTGCCTAAAGGGGATAAATCTTGGAAGAGTCCAATTATTAACCTCTAGAAGTCTCTACTAAGTATATATGAATTCTCTTTCAATTTTCTTTCTTAAAAATAGATGAATAGTTTTATCCCCTTGTTTTTCAGCTTGAGGCAGAAAATCTAACAGAAATTTTCAGCTGGAATGATTAAAGTTTAGTGAAGCTACACTGAATGGGAAATAGGATCTTCTCCTGGGAAGTGCTGAGCAACCTTGGCATGAGGTGGGACTCAGGCGTGCAGGGTGGACTGGCAGAGTGTTCAGCAGAGCACCCCACCGGTCGGGCTGGTGAGTGGTGCCAGACCCTCCAGAGCACTGCACTGAGTGTGTAAACGTATATGATCTGCCCTGAGGTCTCAGGGAAGCGAGGCTGATTCCTGGTTTCATGATGTTTTCTATGTGATTGTCCCAGAATCTCCTTAATTTCCCTTTCCTTGCCATAAAACTCTAGTCTCTCATCCAAATCTTGATGCCATCTTCTCTCTTCCCTCCCCAGTGCCCCATTTCATCTGTTCCTATCAGATTGCCTCCCCTCTTGTCTGTGGGGATGCCAGCAGAGCACAGCAAAGATATCACAGAAAAGAATCTTTTTGTCCTCTCATCTCTGCTATCTGCTTCATCGCAAGGCTTCAGAAGCAGACCCACCTCTTGCCTGATGTCTATGCAAGTGTCCAGCACAGCGGGATGGATCTATAGAGAACTCGTCTTTAGTACCTGGCAGGTGCTTTGTCTCTATGGCTTTTTAAAATTTATAATACATGGAATCAGTCTTTTATCCCCAAGAAAACAAGCAGATTTGCACTGTGTCATAGAAGAGTCAGTGAAAGAAGGTGGTGATGAGCTGGTGCTTAGCACCAGCCCCAGGAAAGCATGGAGCAGGGTCCCAGCACCCACACCTGCCTCCTGGGGTCTTAGCACCTACATCTGCTTGCCTCCTGGGGTCCCCCAGCTCATGAGCCCAGACTGCACGGAGGTGCTCCTGCTCCACACCTGATGTGGTGTGATCGCTCTAGAAGCCACAGTTTCTTCTCCTTGATCCTGAGGTCTCTTCCCCGACGAGAGGAAGTTGTCCAGCAGTACAAGAAAACAGTCCGTGTGTGTGCTCCTTTGCAGTTACAGCCAAGGTGACAGGCGTGCTACGCTGACTTAGGAAAATGAGCTGACAAGTTCTCATAAACAATAATAATAAGTAAAATAATATTACATTTTCTCCAAATGAGGATGGGGGTTTTGTTTTGCTCTCATAAAAATCTGCTGGTCCCCTGAAATGGATCAGTGGTGACATCCAGTGGCCACAAAACGAGACAGCTATAATAATTCTGGGTGGTAATAGAGTGCTCTGGATTTACCACTAGTTACATGTATCCTAAAAATGTTCTGTATGCAAAAAAATTTATACACTTTTTATAAGTACCACTGTCCAGGGAGTGAAGAAAAACACCACACATTCACCCAGATCATCTTTTTGAGGGCTAGTGCAATGACTTCTTGTCCTTAGAGCTATTGCTCTGCTCTGCCTCACATAGTGAAGTATGTTCCTCCCATTAGGGCTGGCCTTTGGAAGAAGCTTAATTCACTTAACAAGGTATGTTGAAGTGAGTTAAAGGTAAAGGTCTTACGGAAGAACCTGGGTTGCCTGTGCAGGTTGGCAGATTGTTTTATCAGTTTTTTCAAAGGGCTTTGTGAGTCTCAAATGGCTTCTATTTATCTGCTCAGCTTCTTAGGTGTCTTCTGTCAATGCTGTCCGAGCAAAGGGGCTATCTGCACTGCACAGAGTCGTACAGATGTTGTGGTTTGTATATGATGGGGTGAAGGAACTGCTAATAGTGCTTTTTTAAGGGAAATGTGTATGAAACACAGAGTTTCCCAGCACAGACACTGATTAAAACTTTCACAGCATTATTTCCAGAGATTGGGAAAAGGCCACTAGATCTAGGCAGTCCAAGTCTAACTTGGCAATCCTACATCATGAGTGATTTTTTTCTACATCATGATTTTTTTCTTATCATGTTATCATGGCGTTCCAACCCACAATGTGCTAAATACAGCAAAGGCATACTTCAAGCATCCAAATAGCTCCCTGACCTTGAGCAAGCAGACACGGGAGCACTGTCTTGGCTTGCAGACATCCTGCTTCACTTCTTGCTGATCCAGGGTTGCAGAGTGACTTAGCTCCTGATGGGGAATATGCACCAGGCCACCAACGAGCGATTCAGCTGGTTTGTACGACTCAGGGAACTTGGAGAAGAACTTGCTTCTCTTTCTTGGTGTGTTAGAAAAACACCGACCAGGCCAGCATGTGGTCAGAAGAGCCCAGCGTGAGCCAGGCATGGAATATTTTTTAGTGACTAAATGTGCACTAGGAAATGCTCAGCTCTCCCTCAGAGACAATCGACTTTAGTAAAGTGCTGACGCTGTGACTCCATAAAGTAAATCCTTGGTAAAATACTCTTTCTCATTTGATCTCACTTGCTATTTAAGAAGTTAAATTTACACCCTCTCTGACAGCCTCGTCCCTCTCGCTCAGTTCTAATCTGAAGTGACTGCTGTGGTTCAATTCAGGGCTGGGAGAGATAATCAAGTTACTGTTGGCTGGAGAGTTACTGTGTGTTCCTTGAGGCTGAGGTTCAACCACATGCATACTCCTAGACCCTCACAAACACATGGCAAAAATGCATTATCTTAAATCTTTTTTTTTTTCTGACATTTAAATGAACACATTTTTCCTCAAATATGTGACAGGTCCAGAGCATCTGGCTCCACTGATGCTCATTAAGTAACTCATTACACTGCAGGAGATCACTCATTTTTGAGCCCCAGGCTTTGGTAATGCTCTTGCCTGGTTTATGGCACTGGCGTACTTGATTTGTGATTGAGCCAGGGTATTATATTTAGGCATTTGAGCACCAAATTTTGCACAGAGATCCAAACCTTTAATTCACAGCTATGGGAAACATTGGAGTAAAGCCTCTGCTCATTATTCATTGTTAGCATTTAGAATATGGATGCTTCAAGGAATAACAGAATGTACAGAGTCTAAAAACATAGGTATTGAAACTAAAAAGCAGAGGCACATAAGCCAGCCTTTCAGATCCTGCTGATGCTTTATCTGAGATAGCAGCCTGATAAAACATCCTTCTTGTCTGTTTAGGATGGTTGCTTAAGGACATTGTGATGACTGACATATCTGGCATGTCACTTTTTGTTTTGTGATTGTCAGGATAGCTGTAATTTCTCTCCATCTTCCTTTTCTTGTAATGCTTATTTACTTACTTGGTAATGCTTAGTCCTCTTTCAGAATTAAAAGATGCTAAGGCTACAAATAGGACACAGATGGCAGCAAGCTCCTATTATTTAACAGTAAAGCACCAAACACATACAACTATTTATACTCAGCTAGATCATATGCTAGATCACTCATATTAATTTCCAACAGAGACGGGTATCTTCAGAAAATCCAGATTCTGCTGCTTTCAGAAAATTTTGGGATGACTTCCCAAAAGATATCCAAGGAACTTACTAATACGGCAGCAGTAAAATTACCACCTCTCTCCTAATGTGCTGAACAGACCAAGAAGCTCATCATTATCTAGACATCTGATTCCTGCTAAGGAAACAGAAGAGGAAAGTAAGCAGTGCCTGTCTCCATAGATGCTCTGAGCATCCATGTGAGCCATTACCTGGGATGTGAAACACCCTATGAGCCAGGAGAGAGTGAACAGGTTACCACTAGCAGATGTCAGGATAATGTCTGAGAAAAATATCAGGCTGCAAAGGAGGAGTTAAAAATGGAAAGCTTTATGTCGTCGGTGCCAGGTTGGGTGACAGAGCAGGCTGGTTGAAAGAAAGGAAGAAGGGAGTAAGTGAGAATACTGGTCTCCAGCAGAGTCTTTATGAGGCAGTGTAAGTCTAACAGGGGTTAATAGAAAGTAATAGGATTAAACTTGGCTGAATTCAGAGAAAATAGTGAGATCTGCTTCCTCAGAAGTTTGAGATTTGTAGGTTTGGCAGTTCACTAAGAAATGAAACCTTAAAAGGGGTGGTTGGAGTATTATTATTATTATTATTATTATTATTATTATTAATCTTTCAAATCCCTGGTAGGGATATGGTCCTTAGGTGACCCATCTGCAGAAGAGGTAATCTGTATGGAGGGGGGCTGCTGGCTGAAAAGACTGGTCATGTAGTGCTGCACTGTCTTGAAGTGCAGCATCCTTCTGCTTGGGTGCCTTGGTCTTTCTCCGAGACTTGAGATCACTAGCACTGTGGGGAAGGATCCATGACAGCTACCTGCTGCTGGAGATACAGGGCATGTAGATTTAGTCCTTACTATACGTGGAAGAGGGAACTGTTTTGTTTGTATAGCCAGCAACTGTTGGCTGTATCTCCATTTTTAACTTTTTTTTTTAATTCCTGTAGCAAAAAATAAAGGTGGAACCGCCTGAGCTTCCTAGAAAGTAAGTTTTGTTGGAGAAAAATAGAGTTTTATTTCTTTCCTGACAACCTCTCCCCCCCCTCAAAGTAAATTAATGTTATAGCATTGACCAAATCCATTGACAAGGCCAGCTTGTGTAGAGCATGGTTGAAACAATAAAACTCTATTGGTATCTGGTCTCATGCAGGCACTTGGAAGGCAAGTACCAGGCCAAAGTAGGGGTGACTATTAGCAATACAATCACCTTAGGAAGGCTGGAGCTCACCCTTTGCCTCATGCTCCTAACCCTACCACAAAAAAAGAAAATAGTGTTTGTAAAAGAAGAAAGAATATCTGACCTGTTGTTTTTTTCCCTATAGGATTTCTTCATTCCTGTGCTGGAAAGCTCTGTCACTTTACACACTGGAAATCCAAACAATGTATAAGGATATACCTTGAGGAGCAAATACTGCACTGACCCTATGTCTGTCCTGCAGCCCATGTAAAGGGACCAACCCAGCTCCCAGTGAAGACATACGAGAAATACAGAGGGACTGATAAGGTACAAAATCTCTATTAAATTATGCTAAAAAAAAAATTGGTGCCTCTGTCCAGAAAAGTCTCAGCTATTGAGACAACCAGGAAATAGGTTACTTGCTTGGTGGTGGTGCCACCACAAGAAGTGGATGCCCCAAGGGGAATGGAGGTGGCTGATTCAATGCTGAATCAATGCTGATTTTAAGTGGAGCTCTCCCAGGCTCTCCTGAATGCAGACAAGAGTAACATTTGCTGGCTGTCTTTTATCTTCTTTCAGCTGTCCTCTTAGAACCTCTCTCTAGAGAAGAGTTCATTGTAGCTTTACTTATCTACAGGTGAGGGAACTCAACTGAGTGGTGGGAAATGTACTTGTGCTTTTCAAAAATTGTTAAGAAATGTGGGTCATACTCCCTGGTGATGGTAGCAGTTGCATCATTAGCCACAGATGAAAAAAAGTCATCCAGCGCTGCATATTTTTATGCATGGGGTCAAGGCTCCTTGTGCTGTTTCTAGCTCAATAGGGGCTCAATCTGGGGGCAAAAAAGGAAGAAGCTGAAAGTCGTCTTCATTGTAATGATTGCTTGAGTTTGCCTACACAACTACAAAGCTTTCCTGTTAACATCAATAAGTAGTAATGAAACCAACCATTTAGACACGATATAATGGCATATTATGGCCTGTGAAGGAATTGCACTTAGGTTTTCCAGTATTCCTCTGTTGCTAGATTTAGTATCACATTACAGGAAGCCTGACTGGACAAACCTTGGCAAGACCTAATGATCTCATGTTCCTCGCTGCTCTGTTATACAGGCTGACGTGCAGATGCTGATCTGTTTTGGAGAAAGTATGGGCTGGCTTTGCATCTTTTGCTGTTTAAAAAGAACTAAGTTTTAGAGCCCCATGTCCTGGAAGACTTGTGAGGATGAAGCTTTAGACTGTATTTTGTCTCTTCAAGCCAAGAATGCTCCTCAATCTCCAGAAGAAGCTATAAAAAGGATCATGTATTTTTATTGTGCTGGTTAGTCAGTGAAACTTTTAATGCCACAGGAAACCTGCGTGATGCAGTTATGAGTCTCTATGTGGTTAACTACTGAGGCACTTGGACGAATATATTCCAGGCTTAGTTTTAAAAAAAACAAACACAAACAAAAACCACCAACAAAATAACCTTAGAAAATAAAATCACAAACCCCAGTATTTGTAATATGAGAAGATACAGAGCTCCCTCCATTCTTACCTACATGAAAACGAATTTGCTTTGATTATGACCATCCTCTCTGTGCTTTTTCATCCACTCAGCTGTGTTAGCCTATAGTATCTATTTAGCAATAGCCTGTTTGGATCTATGTGTCCAGCAAAATCTTTCAAGTTACTCCTTGGCATCTTTATTGCCTTTACAAATAACAGGCTATGGTTATCAAGTTCTCCACCTGCTACTTCGTCATAGTGCACAAGAACATACGCACTGTCTGCCAGATCAACTCAGGACTTAATTTCCTTTGAGGAGCTAATGAGCAAACAGGCGCCAGCTAAAGCAGAATGAACCAAGGCAATCTCAAAAAAGTCAGTGGAAGTTTTGTTCTCAGACAAAAAAAAAAAAAGAAATGCATGAGATGTATTGAGCATGAAATCTTCAGATGCTAAGGATCCGATATTGCAAATTCTCATCACCCATCACAAATTCTGGACTAGAGAAGCACTGAGTACATCAGTGGTATTGCTGAAACCATTAACAGTTGGGTCCCATGTGTAAGCAGTGGGCTATGGAAGGGAGACGTGCTGCATGAAGATAAGCATTCCTCAGAAAAGATGTGAACCCAAACTCTTAATGGCTACCAAGAATAATTTTTACATTGTTTACCAGAACCCAGAGTTTCTAAATGCTTCTCTATTAGAAAACTTTGTACTTTGTGTTGTCGGTAAATGGGATAATAAGGAAGTGTGAAAGATGAGTCACCAAGCCACAGGGAAAGAAAATGTAGTGTGAGCAACCGCAGCACCCTCGCTCACCCTGTGGTCCTTCAATAGAGCGTAATGCAGTTTCCTGCAGCTGTGGCCTCCAACAAGAGCTGTATTCAGCTCGCTGGTGCGGACGAAGGTTAAGGATATTTATTCCAGCTGCCCCAGATGTGCCTACGTGACCAAGTTATCTAAACAGCTTGTAATTTTAGTAAGTACGTTTATCCTGATCTTACAGGTGTGACTTTAAGGCTTGAAGAGCTAAGCCCCATCTTCTCACAGGATTCAGGGGCCAACATACCTTCTGAAGATACGAAGCCACTCAGATGATGTCTGTGATGAGAGTGAGGGCAGGAATCCTGGCACTGCTGTCTAACAGGGTGTCCTTCTCTCAATGTTTGGTATCCATATTGTTACAATACCCTCCTTGAATGTCGTGATAGGGCAGATTCAAAGCAAAACCACCCTGGAAGCTGGGCAACTTGAGCCCAGACACAGAACAACACAGGAGCAAAATGTTGAGCCAGTACGAGTAGGGAGGGAAGACAGGGCTGTGCTACTGAATTCTGAGCAAAACCTATTTCTGTAGATAACACTTGTGTCAAAAAAACAAAACAACAACAAAACGAAACACAAAATGCAAACCAACCACAGGCCATATTATTACTGCTAACGCTACTAAAAGTTACAAGTGGGGGAAGTAGAAGGGAAAAGTCGATGGTGTGTGGTAGAGCAGCAATAACTTTTTAATCTGCATTGCATCTGAGACCTCCTCTTTCACCTAAATTTGAACCTGTGCTTGCTTTTAATTGCACCTATCTTGTGTCAAGTGAACAGTCTCCCCCGTAAATCTATCTTTCCAATAAAACACGCTAAGAAAAAAGTTACTGTGGGAAGAGTCACGCTGATGAGAGTAACTGTAGGAAGCAAAGAAGAACTTGGCCTTGTGGAAAAGCAGTATTTTCTCTGTTCTGAGAGGGTTTCACAAATAACTTGGCACATACTTTGAAAATGTCCTTGACGGTGCCCTTTTAACCAACAAGAAAGCCGGCAAGCTCACGTTACAGCATCAGATATGCTGAGCAACTGGTGCGGAGGAAGTATTAATGCCCACAAATCTCCTGTGTAAAATCAAACACAGACAATTACCTTGGTTATGAACCACGGTGGTGTAAGAGGCTTCAGCTAGCAGCCTGTCCAGCTGCTCTTTGGCACGGATCCCGAACAGACCTCGCAGTTGATCCTAAATCTGCAGATACTTTCCCTCTCCCCCATCCCCTTGGCCTGCAGCCCCACCGGTTACATTAAGCATTCACGCAGCTGCTGCTGGCTGCCCTTTTCCTAGAGATACAGGCAGCTCGGCCGAATTGCCATCGACAGGCTCCCTCCCAGGCTTTCCCAGTAAGACAGCACAGGGTATAAGTGAAAGGGGGATATAGTCCTGAAGAAAGAGAACTTCCTAGGCAATTGCCATCCAGAACAGAGCTGTAATTAGCTGAAGAAATCTGTGCTCCCTTCCTAATGGAAGAGAAAGAGAGGAACGCCCAAATATACCAGTTCCCCCCACCTCAGGCAATTCTGTTGCACAAATGCAACTCTTTGCCTATCTCTGTTAAAGACCTCTGGTCTCCCTTGAAGAGATCCAGCATGGGACTGAGCTCGCTCCTTTTACCTATCCATGGACACCCTGTTCTTGACAAGGCCTGTTGTAAAAACCCCACTCATTTTTTTCCTGCCATCCTTCTTACCATGTCACTTACACATGTTTACCTGCAATTTTCTTCCCCTGCCTTTGACATCCATTGTGCCTAAGCTGCTCCAGAGATCGAGCAGAGGCGTGTGTGTATTAATGGAGTGGATAAGAGATGAGCACACTCTCATGCTCCCTGGCTCGTGCTCCCTCCAAAGTAGATCACTTCTGCATGGTACAAACAGTATTGCCAGACTGTGTTTTAAGCATTTAAGCTAATGAAACAAAGATTAGCATCTCAAAAGTCTATTAACAAACTTAGGAGGGTTGGTTTTTCTACCCAGTATGCGTATTTTTACATTATTAATGAAATCCAAGATTTGCAGTATACCTCTATTACTCCTATATCACTCCTGTGTATGGCAGTGTATAAATTATTCCTATTATTGGCCCTTGCTTGTTGTCTCTTAAGGAGTTAACAATGAAAAGCAAGAGCTTTATGTTCCTTCCAGAAATGAAGCCCCACTACCACGCCAAGCACGGGGCTGAGCTTAGCCCACTCTCTACCTGTTTTACCTGCCTGAAATCTGCGTTCCCCCTGCGAACTGCTTTGTCTAATGTAGGGGTGAGAAACCAGGGGGAAGCGACAGGACTAGCCTGAAATAACAAAGAAAAATTCTGGGTATGAGGAGATCTGGGAATCCATGCCAGCCTTAACTCTGTCCTTACGCTGGAATCAGCAGAGGATGAAGCTCTGGGGAAAAGGTCTAAAGGAGGGGTATGCAAAAAAAAACCCCCACATGCTGCTTCATTTCTCAGAAAAATATTATCGTCCTTCCTGCTCCTCCTCCAGAAGCAGCCACTTCTGATCCCCGACATAAACCCAGCTGTTTTCTGTTGTTCTTCCTCTCTTAACCAAGCTCTGCTCCCGTGGCGGCTCCTCCACTGCAGTGCCTGCGGCACTGTTCTCAGGGGCTCGGGGAGGTGCCTTCCAGCTTCCTCCTTCTCCTCCTCCTCCTCACCACCTTACCTGCCAACTCTGCCTCCCCTAGCCCTGCTCCCAAGCATGATGTGCCTCCTCAGCCTTTTGTTTTCTACCCTTTTTCCATTGCTTGTGTGCTACCAGTTTGGGGGATCTTTGGCCACAACCTGCTCAGGTTTTCCTCATTAGATCGTTTCTACTCCCGTACCCCTTCTTCCTCCTCCCAAGAGGAGAGGGAGCTCTTACAGGTTCATTTTCCAAATCAACTGCATGTTGATAAATAACTATGCAGTATTTAGTGGATATTTCCTGACTGCAAAGGAAAGCAAGCATGCAGTGATCTGCAGAAAAAGATGGCAAGGATCACCTTTTCAAGCCTCGACAAAGGAGTTTTGTTGGATGATTCACTCATCGCAGCATCGCAGTGGAAACAGTTAACAGTTGTATTTAAAAAAACATGAACTAAGGTAGAACATTTAAAAATAACTGTTCTTAATGTTGCTACAGAGGCTTTTATTATAGCCATTGTACGTGATGTGCATTGATTTTATTCCACGTAGGTAACATTGCTCTCTCAGACTAGTAGAAGCTGACAATACTCCCACTTGTAGGAGATGGTACATAGGAGCATACAGGTTGTGGAATGAAACAACACTAGAGAGAAGGTTTATTTGGTTTTTCAACTCTTAAAAATCTGTAAATGTGCAGTTTTAGTACTTCATTAATGGTTTTTCACCCTTGCAGACATCCCTTGTTTAATACAACCTGCCTTTTCTAATGCAAAAGTGCTTGGGATCATTGTAATTGGGGTGATAAACGCAGCAATCTCATTATAAAAATAAGGGTTGTAATTCATATGGCTGGCAGTGCATGCATCTGGAGCTCTCGGTTAAATCTGAGTAGTTTCAATACATGGCATTCAAACAAAAACTGTATTGACTGTGTTAAAGATTTTATTTGTCTTTAAGCCTAGTTGATTAGGTCACAGCAGCAAAGGCAGAAAATGTATTGCTGGTGCTCATGTAGTTACATGGGCTGCTTGTTTAAAATGCTTTCGAGAAAATGTTGCTGATCAAAAGCGGTTAAGTCAAAATCTTGGCAAAAACCCTCCAAGTTTTCATTACCATATTCTAAGCTTTACCGATTCCAATAAAAATAATGGTATTTGGAAACGCAGTCCTCACAGAACTTCAGTTTCTTTTTTTATATGACAGTTTTCATCTTCCTGGCTTTTTTTTTTTTTAATATTGACTCGGATTAAATAACCTTGTACGGATGACAAATTGTAGCAGAAATTATGCAGGAAGCCAAGCTTCTTTAGGGCTTATTTCAGAGAAGTTTTAAATTTCATATTGAAAATATTTACTTCAGTTTTTCCATTTGTGAGATGGAGAGCTCAATAAGTAAATTCAAATAGAAGTGTACAGGCTGCATTTCAGGCAGCTGTGGTTTTAGAGACACGCTTCTAAAATTATTGGAATAACCGAAAAGTTGTAGGCTGGTAGTGGGTGGAATTCCTCATTTGCTGCGATACTGAGGACAACAGACAAGTTCCTCACTTCTTTTAGCCCTCAGACTAGAACTTCACTTTCTCAGTCAACCCAGTATCCTCAGCATCACTGAGTGCTCTGGAAAAAAGAACAAAAATTGAACATAACCAAAACTGTATGAATATCTACGAGTTTTGTCTTCTGTCTTAATGAAGCTACAAGAATACAGGTTGTCTGAAAATGGGGAAATTATTCTTCAGTTAAGAGGGATTTGAATTTTCTTCCCTGTCAGTAGTTTGGAAGTGAACATGAAGAACACTGATTTAAATTACATTTCTGCCAGAGGTTTTTATCTATTTTTACTGATAATCCAAACATTAGAACAACCTCTCACCCCTGATATTTTTCCTAATTAATTAATCTTCTTAATTATTTTTGATACTTTCCTTGTGTAGGCAGTTCACTCAGCCCATTCCCCTGCAGTGTCTTATGCACAAACAAGGCAGAAGGTACGAAAAAGTTATGGCCCATACTCAGTGTCGAAGGATAAGACCAGATCTCTCTGTTACTACAGAGATAATATAGCTTTCCAGCTTGCAAAATGTTTGTGAAACTACGAGTTGCTTCTGTCCTTTCAAACGTCTCTTTTTTGAGTGTTTCTGGGTGAATTTAAATTTGGCTGGTGTTTGCCTTTCTCTGAACAGACTCTGAACAGAAGCAGTGCAGACAGCGTAGTATGAAACCAGACTATTAAATAAACTCTAACAGGAGAAAGGCGGGAATTGTAACATTGTGCTTTCTCAGCTGAAACGTGTTACTAATGATATTTACAGAGACTTCAGTAATATAGCTATTTGTCTTACATATTTGAACAGATAACTTATGTTATTAGAAATATGTAGCCCAGGTTGTGTAAGTAAGTATTACATATGCATACTTAACGTATATGTAGTATACTGTGTAGTCCAGATACGTGTGCAATGATTATTATTTGGCATTAAACAGTCTTCAGGCCATCTGCAGAAAAGCTACTTGAGTTTGTGCAAAAGTATGTTGTGAAGGGAATAAAACTACGTGTGTAAAGATCAGCCATGGGAGCCCGCGTGCATCTTTTCATCCTCTGAATATAGAAGCCTCAATACAGGCATGGGAAGACTGTTGTGAAAACCTGTTAGCAGGAAGGTATAGAAACGAGAATATGTAAATAAGTGTTTCTGTTTACCTTTCCCAAGCTTCCTGCCAATACAAAAGATCGAGCAACAAAAAGCCAATCTCCTTCTCCATGCTCAAATGGCCTTGAGCTCGTACAAGGAACGGAGCTGAATGGCCATCTTCCAGCTTTGCTGTGGGAACTGAGGAGACAGTTTCTTTACTCAGTGCCTGTCAGACTCACCTCTAAAATAGATAATTTCCCCCTTCCAGGTTTATTTACATCAAAATGCCTGGTCTAGCTCCCACTGCCTGGAACAAGTTATTTTCATTTTAGTTTAAACTGTTAGGTTTGGAGGAGCGGGGGGCTGATCTAACAGGAGGGGAAACGAAAGGATCTCTCCAGGCATTTGTGAAAGGTTCAGCTCCACAAATATGTTTATGTATGCTTAGATGGACAGCGTTTATGTACAGCCCTATGTGGATGCCTACAGGCACCGAAAAGCCTGAGCAGTCCCAGCGTGGCAGTACACAGACGTGCCTGCCCGCTGCGCTTACACAGACCACACCTTCTCCATAGAGGAAGTCGATGAGCTGACCAGAAAAGTCCTTTTTTACCTTTTTAGTGGCTTGATACCATGTATGAAACTTAGTGGCAATCAGAGAGGCAAAGGTGAATAACAGAGAAATCCCAGAATCTTCCTTTTCCAAGAAACCTCACGGATCTGGGCTAAAATTTCTGAGACTTGGAGACTGGCTTGGAGAACTGGGGCAGCTTCCCTCAAATCCCCTACTGTCCCTTTATTTAGTTCTTCTCTCCATCTGAGCCAGCATCAGGATACATGGGAGCTGCGAGCAGCTAGAGAAACCCAAGACCTGCCACGGCATGTCACTGATCCCAGGACGGTAGCTGGTGAAATTGGATTACCGAGCATTTGCACAAGTAAGCACTCTCCTGAGACCAGGACATGGATCTTGGGCTCGCATTGTTGAAGTGCCAGGCAGTTCTTTTCCCACTTCCCCTGTGCAGCCCTTTCACCCCCCTCTTCATGGCAATAAAGGCCAATAAAGAGTCTCAGCTCTGTGCCGAAATGGCTGCAGCATGGACACGTGTTCAGCTCTGACCTTACCGCAGGGTTGGTAACCTCCAGCAGAAGGGAGGAAGCTTCTCGCCGTGGCCCGATTTGGCTGAGCTTATCTGGAGGCTAATGAGACAGAGCAGATGCTCTGCGACCGGCTGCTGCTGGGACCCGAGGCAGAAACTCCAGCCCAGCCACTGTGCAAGCCATGAAAGCAACCAACTACCTGCGGACCGATGCAGGGAATTACAATTTTAATGAAGGGCAAGTCAGGCACAAAGCCTCACAGGGACCCTCATCTCAAAAATTACGTTCATTCCTGAAGTGTGTATTAACTCTTTAGCCATTGAACCCTTACACAAACTCAAAATTGCTTTTTAATGCAGTTTCTTGAAGCTTCTCCATCAGCCAGAGGCTGCTTTGGGCTAATCCAGGAAGTGAGCCAAGTATTAAAAAAAATAATGAGAGGTTGTGGAACATCTAAAACATATTGATCATGGTGTAATTACACTTGAAATGTATTAGGGGAAGTAGCTAAAACAATCTCCATTCTGAGAAAGATGATTTGGGAGCGTGCAAGAGGGCCTCGGGGAGGCTGCCAGTAATTCTTATGAGGGATGGTGAATCTGCTTCAGAGTATGTAAGGAAAAGGTACTTGAGTGAACACTAAATGACAGATGTGATAGTAACTATCCCAAACATATAATTTTTTAAAGCTTAAGCAAGCCAGCATTTACATGAATACCAGAAGTCAGCAAAGCAAATGCAGCAAGAAGCAAAATACGTGTGACAAACCTCACTTGCGTCTGCCATTTAAAGAACAGTTTCTGGACTTAAGATGTAACAGCAGGCAGGGAATAGAGGAAATCTTCAGTTTGCCTTGGATACTGGTAACATAAAAAGCCTGAATTTGTTATATTTACATTTAAAATGGCTTTTTTTTTTTAATCTTGGAAAAGTTATCTCAGCGCTACAGTCCCTAAGTGAAGGATCTTGTTTCATGATATAATACAAGCCAGGGTCTGGGTGAGATAGTAACAGAATCCCTAATTAAGAGACAGGATACTTTAAGCTTGAACATGAGCCTCTCGAGGTAAGTGTCCAAAGCATCTTTACATCCAAAATACTAAGCTCTTGATTAAATAAGCAGAACATACTTTTGATGATAATTAAAGATGAACTTCAGTCAAAATATTGGATTTGTATCTGGGCCAAACTAAACCTTGGATGCGAACTCTCACTCTCTTTTAGTTTTGACACATTCTGATCCAAACTCTTTCGGCTCTAAGCCACCATTACTAACCAAATCAAGTGCTTTACTTGTTGTGTGTGAGACTGCAAAGCTGTTCATAACCAGCCAGAGCATCCCTGTTGTGAGACAGATCATATCAGATCAGTAGATTGAGACACAAACTTAAAAGCCTCTTTTTTTCAGAAGTGAATGTTGATTTGGGGCACTGGCATCTGTGGGCAGCCAACAGACAATTTTCTTTCTGCCGCTGCATGCAGCGTTTACAATTCCAAAGTAAACTCTGCAGTTTCTCAATAGCTCTGAAATTGAGGTTTCGTTGTCTCAGGTAGGATCCAACCAAAAAGCAGCATTTAAAAAGCAATCCAATCCCAAAACCATGGGTCTGGCTTCTTTTTCTGAATTCATATGGTAAGTCATTTCTAGGATAGGAATAAAACCCCCTAAAATTCTTAGTTGTCATCCTTAAATATAACTAAAAGTTGGAGTGTCAGATTTTTCAGTAGGACAGATGAATGTATTCAACTCAATGCACCCAGCAATTCAATACGGCTAATGATCTGCTGGCGGTTCCCTATAGCACTAATACAGCCTAAATATGATTGAATCACCCAAACTGTATTTTTTTCCTCCACTTCTGAGTGGAGGAACTTAGCTCATGACAGCGAAATGTACTTGAGGGATTTGGAAATGAATACTGAGCCACAAGAGGTGGACTGTCCTCGGTGCAAGGAATGGACTCAGAGGGGTCGTGACAGATGAGTTTCTCCAAGTGAGTTGAATAGAAAGTCTTCCCAGGGACCAGCTGGAGGTGGGGTGAGCCCTTTCTGCCAGCACTGGGAGCAGACTCATACTGCAACCTACCCCTCCAAAGGCAGAATTAAAAAAAAAAGGAAAAAAACAAATTTGGATGGCATCAAAGGAAATCTCACATGATCTAAAGCCTCAGTGTTTTAAAGAGGTTCACTCCAATACAATGTAGGATCACTTGATAATAAGACGACATTGTGCTGGGCAGAGTTCAGAACTAGAAGTGGAAGCAGTCCCGCTCACTCTTTTCTTTAATGTATCTTCAGAATTGGACCACATCAGCTGCCCTCTGTGCAGTGTATCCTGTCTGAAATTGAGATGCTTGAGGACAGTTAAAAGAAAAGGAGACCCCCCCCCACCAGTCTGTCACCAGTGTACCTTCCAGCAATCTCTTCAATGGATTTTTTTTCCTCATGAATTTACCTAATCACTTTCTAAATCCTGTTTCATGCAGCACCATGAGAATGATAAGCTAATTTTGGTCTCTAACACATGTAATACAAAAACAATAGGAGGCCCAGGAAAGAATGAAACATTTTTGCCAAGATATTACAAAAGCAGGCAATGACTCCAGTCCAATGATGAAGAGAAGTACTAAAACCACTCATTACAAAACAACCCAGCACTTCCTGCTTTGAAAAATAATCTATTTAGACTACTTTGCAGTTTTGAAAAAAAGCCCCACCTGTAATCACTTTTCTAAGCTTGTGATAAAGATGTTTCTTTCTTCAGCACCATGATGTGAACTTCAAAGTGCACCTCTTCGACTGGTCCTACTGTCTGGAGTTAACTAAAAATGCTTCTAAACCCAAAGATCCTTGGATCAGTCATGACTGAGATGAATAAAGGCAAATGTTCCCAGGGTGTCACTACTCTTTGCTTAGAGCAGGAGAAATGGCTCAAACACATCTCTTCTCTGAACTTATGCTACTTGTTCTCTACTAAATTACTGGGCTCTATATCTTTTTGCAATCTTCGCACACCATCGCCGTTGCAATTTCCTGCAAAATGTTGAAAATTGGTTTTGAAGTTCTACACTTACAGGTTTGTTGCCATCATGTCTGAAATTGATTTGCAAAAGAGAGAGAGTATTTTCCTTGCCTAAGTATAAGTGAAATAGCCCTTTTAATACACTCTCCCCTAGTACCTAAAAAAAAAATAAATCAAATACACATATATGCTCTACTTTTTGCATGCCTTGCTTCCTATTTAATAATTTCCAGCTGTTCAAAGTGCAAACAGTTGAGTATATTCTACAGTTTTACAAAGCTTTATGTAACCACAGTGGAAGTTGGTGAGATTGCATTCTATTTCTATTTATCCAGACTTCCAGAAAATGCAAATAACTTCCAAATTGAAGCCAAAGTAAAATATGCTCTTAAAGGCCCTTTTTAGATGGTATTAAGATGAATCTTTTTTCCTCCTCTACCTGACAAATTTAAATAATATTCTCTCTTATTTCAATACTATTTTATGTTATATAACATTTTTGCACATCCTTTTTGTAGTCATGTTAACGCATTTGCTGCTATTTCCCTTTATTCTTTCATTCTCATTGAAAATGCTGAACCATGCCCGATTCTTTCTTCATAACGTGTCTTTAAGATAACACAGCTCCTGCTGAAAACGTTCCTGGGAGGAGAAAAGCGATTACTGAGCTGAACATTTCAGAGGCTCTTAAGCTGCCATCAGGTGCACAAAATGTGCCTCATTTCCTATTCTGCTTGTTTAACAGAAGAAAATACTCAATTGAGACATCCGTAACATGACTGTTTTTTATTCCTGCTGTTCCTCCTGACCCAAAACCAAGGCTGCTATTGCCTTTCTGAATATATTACTCCTTATCTGAAAAGCCATTTAGTTGCAAATCCAAAACCTTTCCATTCTTACCGCTTATGCCTGTATTAGCCATGGTAAAGGCCCGTAGCAGACCAGTTCAAATGTTGGACTAATGACCTCTCTGGTATTTCTATAGAAATGCTCTGTTAAACACCCAGGCATTTCAACTTTCAGTCACAAGACCTATAAAAAATTCATACTCTGAATCTCTGGTTTCAAACCACAGCACTGCATCATTAAGAGCTTTTCAATCCTCCCACCCCACACACTTCATGAAGCGGGAGGGGGAAGAGGGCTTTTATCTTCCTGGCATTTGAATTTCACATTTTTTTCTCCTCTTCTTTGCATTTTTAAGTAGTTTGGGAGGTTGTCAAAGAAAAAACAACCAACAACGTGAGCCTGAGTTTTCTTTTATTCTATTAAAACATAACATTATCTAAGAACTTTTTGGCTATTTAACTAACAATGAAAACAGGTGTAAAAACCGAGCTTTATCATTTAAGTAACTTTTGTCTTAACTGTGGCTGTCTTTCAGAAATTATAAAACTTCTATTTCAAGATTGAAAGAAGACTACCCGTGACACAGGGAAGCACCTGAAAAAACAATATGCAGCTGTCATAGTACATTCTCCGGCAGTATGTACAGCTTTGATCTAGCCTTTAAATAAGTTTGCTGGATTAGAATAACAGTTTTTTTGGAAGTATGTTTATATTTTCCAGTAAAAATATGGTTATTTTATATGACACTTCTGTAAACCAAATTTGAATATAATTGGTCTTCTGGGTTAGTCTCTCAAAATGTTCAAAACGACTGTTTCTGAAGAGTTCCCACACACGTTCTTCCCACTCACTGTACCCCCGCCTCATGTCATGTTCCTTCATTTTATCCTTGTTCATTGTTTTTAAAGGAATTTTTGTGGATGTCCATTCTTCCTGGTCCTCAGTTTGATCGGCTGCCACTCACCCTGCCTCCTGCAGGGATTACATCTGTTGGCTCCCCTGAAAGGGTTACACGCACTCTGGGAGGCGAGATGCCCTCCTCTCCTTGCCTCTCTGACCTACACGAAACCGCTGTCCTTGATTGTCGCAGCAGTTCAGTCCTCCATACAAGGCAACAGGGATCTCATGTACATTATAGGCTGAAATATCATGATGTCGTGCAAAGTTCTCAGCTTGCTTTCTTCGTACTCCTTTCCTCCCTGCGTCTGGTTTCTTACTTCATTTATTCAATGACAGCTTTTAAGCATTAGTAAATAGTTGAAGAGGATGGAAACAGATGTCTATCTCATCACCAATAACAGCAGAGCTTGATGAAGTGTCATCTGTGTAGTATTTTTAAAATTTGCTAAAAGCATCTCTCATCTGCAGGAAACTGAGCAGAGGTTCTAGGAAGCCACAGAACTCCCACGACAACAGATCTTGTCTCTTTGTCCCTCTCCAGTAAAACGACCAGCATCCACCTGCCTATTTTTGAACGGACTACATGTCCTTCCCCTCCCATCACTCCCTCCTCCTACGTTGCCCAAGGACGCCGGTCACCTTGCCACAGGCGGGACGTTTTCCCTCTCCGTCCCCCCGCTCAGCCGTGATGCCCGAACTACCGCTGCGGGCGGCGGCGTCCCGGGCACCCCCCGACTGACATTTAACGGCACTGAGGTAACCTCCCCACCCCAGCCCAGCCGCCTTCTGGCAAAGCACTGAAATGAACCGAGCCGCACGGCACTCTCGTTCACAGGCGGCGGCTGCGGGGCAGGCTCGGCCGCCACAAAGCCCTCCCTCCCGAGCGACCGTGCCGAGGGACGGGCTTTGCAGGCTCTCACGCTTTGTGCGTGTGTCCGTGTGCCCGGGAGCGGGCCGCGGAGGGGAGCGGCGGCTGTGCCCGCCCCCGCCGCTCACACCGTCCTCAGCCGCCCTCCAGCCCATAGCGCGGGCCGAGAACCTCCCTCTGCGCATGCGCCCGCTGCGCTATGACACCACACGGCGCCGTGACGTACCCGGCGAAGCCTTCGCGGCTCCGCCAATGAGGCCCCGCGGAGGGGAGGGTCGCGCCGCCGTTGGCTGTCCCCGCCGCTCCGCCCCGCCCCCTGCCCGCCGCCGCGGAGAGGGCGGTGGGAGGACCCGGATGAGGCGGCCTGGGGCGGCCGCGGCCGTTAAACGGCGGCCTGCGGGCGCGGCCCCCGCCATGGCGGCGGCGCGGTGAGAGCAGCGCGCTCGGGGCGCGGCGCGGGGCGCGGCGAGGATGCTGCTGGTCTATGTGATCCTGCTCTCGGCTCTGGCCGGCTGCTTCCTCACGCTCCTGCTCCAGCTCCTGCTCCTCTACAGGAAGAATCCAGAGCCCCCCGGGGCGGCCGGAGCCTCCGATGGCCTCGTCTACGCCCGCGTCGTGGCCGACCACAGCCTCAGGGACTACCTCCAGGACTCGGAGCCGGCCGGCAGCCAGGCGTCTCCGGAGCCGGCCCCCGGCTCTGCCCCGGCCTCAGCGCCGGCTGCCTCCGCGGCTCCTGCCGCCGCCCCGGGCCCGGAGCCCAGCGCCAAGCAACCGCAACAACAGCCAGAGCCCCCTCCGAACCCCTCCTCCCGCGAGGAGACGTGCCACTTCCTCAATGCTATCTTCCTCTTCCTCTTCAGGGAGCTCAGGGACACGGCCCTGGTCAGGAACTGGGTCACCAAGAAGATCAAGGTGGAGTTTGAGGAGCTGCTCCAGGCCAAGATGACGGGGAAGGTGCTGGAGGGGCTCAGCCTCAGGGACGTCTCTCTTGGCAACGTCCTGCCCGTCTTCAAAGCTGTCAAGCTGATTCGGCCGGTGGTCTGCAACGAAGAGGGCTGCCCCGAGGAGCTGGGCTTTGAGGTAGACCTGGAGTACAATGGTGGCTTCCATTTGGCCATCGATGCTGACCTGGTCTTTGGCAAGTCGGCCTACCTCTTTGTCAAGATCTCCCGGGTGATGGGAAAGCTGAAGCTGGTCTTCACGCGCCTGCCCTTCACGCACTGGTCCTTCTCTTTTATGGATGACCCTGTGATACTCTTTGAAGTGAAGTCTCAGTTTGAAGGGAGACCCATGCCTCAGCTCACTTCCATCATTGTGAACCAGTTCAAGAAAGTTATTAAGCGCAAGCACACCTTACCCAATTATAAAATCAGGTAAGATGTCCTGCATCCTCAGTGTCACTTTGGGTGGCCTCCATTGGAATTACTGTTTTGCTCTTAATAGGTGAAAAGAGATTTCTGTTGGCACTGGTACAATAGGGGTACTTGTATGTTGATTGTCTAGTATCAAAAGCTTTCTATGAAGTTAAGTCTTGTTTTCCATTTGTAATAGGTGAAGAAGCCATTGCACAGTGAGATTGTGTCATGCCCCAAACTACATGTAACTAAATGGCAGAATTAGTAGATATCAAAAATTTTGGGATCCTGTGAGGTGTCCCAACAACAGGACCATGATATCCCTCTTTGGAAAAGGTAGAAGGATGGCTCTGAGGACAGCGTGTGGGTTTAGGGTGTCCTTCTTCCAAGCTTTTGCCACTGGTGAGCCACCTGAGCAAGACTTGTGGCTTATGCTTACCTATAGAGGTAAGGTGGTTGTTACTTAATGTGAGAAAGGATAAAGTTCACTCTCTAGGGAATATTTTTGAGATCCCATGATAGATGGTGTCCTCTTCCTTTCTGTTTGCTGAATTCCTTCAATAACTTTGGGGAAATGTAAAAGTTGATAAGAGAAGTATTGCCACTGTTTTGGTAAGTAAAACTTTGGGGGACCTCTGGGGTTTTCTTGTCTTTTTTTTTGTAAGATAGGATGTTTTCTTTTATAAATGCACACACTGCAGCACAGACTGCATTATATAGTGAATATAATGAAATGTTCAGTGATACTTCTGTAGCAGAAGTAGCAAGGGACATCTTTACTTTTAAAAGATACTGAATGTCTTACCACTGTTCAGGTACCATGTTCCCTTTCTGTCATGTGTCTTACCACTCTTAGGATACCTTGTTTCCTTTCTCTTTTGTTTATTCTTTTTATCTTGCATTATGTGTTAAGTAAGGATTTTTGTTTTGTTTACCACATTCTTCAGCAATAAGCCTTTTCTCTGAAATTCATCAGAGATGAGTAACTGAAAATGCCTATTTGAATTTTGAAGTGTAATTAGCTTTGCAGTGATGTAATTTTTAAAGCCTTTTCAGCCAGTTCTTCTGCAGTTGAATTTATGAGAGTTCTCATGAAAGTGGATGTGTAAAATATCCAAGATTTGGAAAGCCCTGACAGGGCAATAAGTAGTTTCTTCAAGTAATGTGGTGATCCTTTCTAATTTTGAGGTACTGAATTGCTCTCCAGAAGAGAGCAATCCCTGGGCAGCAGCAGAGCTGTCAAGAGCAAGTTTGCTTCCATTCTTACTGTGTTGGAAAGAGACTGAAGCTGTTAAATGTGGAGAAGAGCCCAAAGGAGAGGCTGGGATAGCACAGTCGTGGTGCAGAGTGAGCGCTCCCGGCATACCTAGAAAGAGCAAGTAAAGCAAATGATCTTTACACTCTCTAGACAGGTTTTTAGGGTGCCTGTGGAACCAGTGATGATGTGCTCCTCCCCTTCAGCAGAGGAAGAGAGACATCTTCATTTTTCCTCTGGGAGATGCACCTATGTAGGGTGCTCTCATCATTTAGTTAGAGGTAATGAATTTTCCACGTATTTCTCAAACTTTCTGTGCCAGAAAGAATGGTTGAGGCATGTGTGGGCCACTGACATGTTAAAGGGACTGGAGGAGAAAATAAGGAAAGAAGCAGAGTGCAATGTTTGGGGCAGAAATGAGTAGAAGTGTGAGGATAGAAGGTAACTGACACTGAGAACAATATAGGAAGCATAAATTATTATAGAACTAGGAAGAATGAACTGTTATTTGAAAATGTTTTCTTTAAGTTATAAAGAGTTGGGAATTTGTGAATGCTTGAGAGGGAAATACAGTATCACAGCTGGTTTTCACACTAGATAGTAGGCTGGTAGCACAGGGTGACAAATGTTCAGTCAGACAGTGTCCAACCCTGTATATGGTGCTTTTGACCTTTAAATTTTATGCTATGTTCTAAACAGGTCATTCTGACCCACTGTGTTGTGAAGGGGGAAGGCAGGGCACTAAGCTTAATGCGCATTAATGAAATTGTCTTAAGGAAGGAATATTGGGTCGTTGGTGTCCTAACTGTCTAGAACTTTGCCTTTAAAGCTTCAAGTGGGAACACACACCCCTCCATGGGAACCTTTAGCTGTCTAGGAACCTTTAGTTGTCCACAGTTGTCCAAGGTTTTGTGGAACACAGGCTGAAAACACATATTCTACACCAGTATGTCTCAGATGAGTTTATGCAGGTAGATCCCTACACGGCAAAACTTGGTCACAGCAGAGTAGTAACAATACACTCTTATGTGGTGGCAGAGTTGAGGATTGAGACATTATGGTTTAGACAGGATGGAGAACTGATTTGTAAAATCAAGCCCTCTGCTGCTAAGATGCAAAACTTGGTGTTTTTAATAGAATTTTTAAGAATACATTGGTTTGGGATTATGATATGTTACTATATTCCTTAGCAAAGAATGTATAGGAAGAAGTCAGGAGAGTTCCACAACTGCTTAATAACCTGTTACTTTACTTAAAGCTTAATAGTTTCTCATCTACAGAGAATGTACTTATCCTCTCCCCATTTTTTTCCTATGGCCTATATGCCTTTTGTTTAAGTACATAGTCAGTATTTACTTTCATGTGTAGTTCAAAACCTTTTTGATGTCTCCCTACTCTTGCTCAAGTAACTTTGTAAATAATTTTTTGAATAGCAGTAATTACAACCTTGTAAACAAAAGCACTTGGAGTGTGAGGAGTTCTCTTTTCAGCTGGTTGAAAGGGGCACTTTGTTACCCTGCTAGCTTCCAGATTGAAGTCCACAGAGGAGTTTTACCTTGTTTCAAGATGCTAAGTAGCATTAAAAAATAAAATATGCCATCTTCTGTCTTTTGTATTAGGCGACTTCTAGAGGTTATTTCTTGGTAGTGAATGGCATAAGAAGAGAACTTTTGCCAATAGTTGATTTTTGAACATCCTATAACTACATTTGTGTAAAGCAGATTGCCCTCTCCTCTGTTATTTAATCGTAAAATACTGCATTAAAAAAAAGTGTTGTGTCTTCACACGTGTACTATCTGTTGCTACAGCCAAATTACTACACACGTACTTTCATATTCTTTCCAGTTATGTACAAAATTTTATGCAGCAAAACAGTGATTATTAAGATCATCTTCTTTTGTGTCATCCTTTGCTAGGAGTGACTTTGTGTGATGTTCATGACTGTAGCTTGAAAGTGGAAGAAGGCATCTTGCATTCCTGATGCGTTCTTAAGTGTCTGTCAGGGGAGGCAATGTAGACTAGTAAGTGCGTTTAAGGTTTGCCTGGCATTTTATGTACAATTTTCTCCATAAAAGCAATTGTCTACTAATTGAAAAAGGAGGGATGCACTTTATGTCTAAACAAATAAGTAGTAATTTGTGTTTTATTCTAATAGTGTGTAATCGCTTTTCTTCGGCTCTTTAAGAAATGTGTGTGTGTCCGTATTTTGAAGCTGCTCTGCCATTGAATGGCTATTGCTATCTCGTATAGTAGAGTTTGGTTAAATCTCCGGAAGCAAGGCTGCTGGTAAAATTCGGTAAATGGTAGGGCTTTTTTTTTTCAATAGTCATTGTTGATAAGGGATTTGTGCAATTCAGTTGATAGTAGCAAGAGTTCCTACAGTTTTATAGTTAACTTTAATCTTAATGTATTTGTTGTTGCTTAGTAATAGAAATGCAAACAGCTTTTCT
Organism: Nyctibius grandis; assembly: GCF_013368605.1. Taxonomy (NCBI): domain Eukaryota; kingdom Metazoa; phylum Chordata; class Aves; order Nyctibiiformes; family Nyctibiidae; genus Nyctibius; species Nyctibius grandis. The sequence continues at coordinate 97,620,771 of NC_090661.1, read as the reverse complement.
GAAAACATTGTGGTCTGTCAGAGAGGTTTCTTGTTCAGATGTGGGGAAAATCTAAAATGACTTTTTTTTTCTTCTCCAATATACATGAGTTCTGGTGCACTCTTGAGAAACTAGGTAACTGTGAGGCAAGATTTTTTTTTTTTTTTTTTTTTTAATAACTAGCCCTAACCTGAGTAAGGTAATGAAGAATTGTAGGTATTATTTATTTGGCTCCACATACTCCATAACTCTATTTTGACTTGAATTAAGTGTTTAAATAATGCCTTTTTTTAGTTCTAAGGTGAGTTGGCCAATGGGTGGAGCTTGAGAGTGAGCATGGAAAGCCTTGACTTCCTCATTGGTTGGTTGTGATGTCAACTCTTGGTGTTCTGCAGGGCGGCCACTGACCCACCAGCTGGGTCTTGCTGTCCCAAAATCTCTAATGCTGACACTCTCAGGAACTGTATTCAGTCAGTCTTGCCTATCGGCATAGCTTGACTTGACACTCTATTTTTCATGTGGGTTTCTTTTACGAGAGCAGGATATTAGATACTAATTATCAGTGCAAAGCAGAGTTTATCTAGTGGCCTGAATCCAGCCTTTGGTTTTTCATTGTATACAGTCAAACAGTTCTTGAAAAGTAGTACTATAGGCATTGTTTATGTTGGTTTTAACTTCTATATCGTGTCCTTTTAATAGTAGGATGAAGTGGTTAACACTAAGCTGTGGTTACTAGCATTGCCATAGCGTGTTTAGTATTTAGAGACCTGTAGTAAGGACTATTTCAGGTGTCTATCTCTTTGCTTGCTTGTGCTGGTGCAGTGGTCACGAGTTCATCTCTGTTAGTTCTCTAATGAGCTGTACCTTGCTCATTAACCTATTATTATGTTGCTTATTGGTGGCAACCTTGATATTCCCCCCCATCATGTCAGGTATATAGGCACACTTATTATGCTCTATTGTCTACCCTATTCTTAACAGTCAGCTGTAGTTTTGTTGTTCTGAACAGGTCCTGATCTCACTTTGTGTAGGTTTTGGAGAGCTTTGGTTTTGGGTTCTTTCAAGATAACAAAAGCACATTTTGTCATAATGAAGATAGAAAGCCCTTTGTGTGTCTGCAAAGGGTGAGGAAGAAGTACTTGCAGTCTAGTGTCCCTCCAGAATTTTAATTTCCCAGTATTTCTTAATGATGTAAAAAATCTGACAGCTGCTGTTTTTTTTTCTAAATTTAAGGTCTTCCAAGTTCATTCATTTAGATTCTAAGCGGATTAGGTATTGCCTAAGCAGTGAGTCAGTTCTGGATATTTTAAGAACGCTTGTTCTCTCAGTTTGTTACATTAAAAAAAGCTAATATTTTGTATTGATACTAGCCTGTCTGAGAAACTATGCTTTGCTTTGTTTTAATGCATGCTACCACAGAGTGGAATAACTTTCTTTTCTTTAGAAGTAATCTCACAAAGGATTATTTCTAACATTTCTGTATCAGGTATTTAGATGAACTCCTGAGGTCCCTTCTGACATGAATCATGCTTGCAACTGATCATTTACAGTATAGTTAGTAATGTTAAATAGTTTTATGCTTTGTTTGGAAGCAGGGGCTATATTGAATTTCACTGGGAAGAACCATTAGACAAGCCTGTTTTAATTTACCATTATAGAATGCAGTTTGAGAGTTACACAGCAGTTTATTTTTGGCAAAACTTAAGAAGTAATGTAAGTAACTATTGATTTGAAGTGTGTTTTATAATAGAAATGACTTCATAACATGGTAATAGAAGTATTGGCAAAAGTATAAAATTTAAAAAATATATATTATTCATGTGATGAGGTTATACTCAGAAATACCAGAAATAATCTTAGAGATTGGGATTGTGAGCATGTCTTAACTTCAGAAATCAGCAGCCAGTAGGGATACCTGTTTTCTCTACAGCTTCTGCAAAGGGAGAGGATATGAGGATTCTTTTCCTGAGTGGATTTCTACTGTAGTTGTGGTATGAATCTCTCTTACTAGTTAAATCTGTAAGGTACTACTGTTTGAAGTTCTCATTCTTGTTGCTGCTGAAAGGAAAGAGGAGGCTTTTTTTTTTTTTTTTTTTTTTTTTTAATGCCATGCCTATTCTAGGTGCAAAAATCTTATAGTATACAGAAGCATTAAAACCCCCCCCCCAGGATCTGAGTCCTATTCTGCTCTGCAAAAATCGATGGTAAAGCAGCACTGTGATACCTGTGAGTTTTCAGGCTGTTACAGAGAGATAATGCTCTGAATGATGCCAGCACAAAGACTTATTCTGCTAATGGCAAAGCAGTGATAATTGGAATCAATAGATCTGTCTGTGGACACTGGTTTCATGCTTGGAAGATATCTTTGTAGTGCATGGACAAGTAGCTTTTCTTATTCATACAGGAATTAGATAAATGGATCTGTAGGCAACCTGACTTAGTAAACAAAACCAAACCCCAGAACATTAAATATTTTCATTTCTTCAAGAGTGCTACATGTGTAGAAGGAAGCTTTTTGTAGTGCAGAGCTTTCTACTGTCTTTATTTTGGGAGTGGTCTATCTCAGAACGTTGTGTCTGGAGGGTCACTAAATGCATGTTTCTTCAGATTAAATTAAAGTATGTGGTACAAAGTATGTATGTAAATCTCCTTATGTAGCTACAAAGTTCAAAACCTATTGGTTCTAGGGGTTTTGAAACCTTTTAGTTGTCTTCCCCAGCTCCAGCATTTCACGGGCTTTCACACTGGAAAGATCTAATTCTGAAAGAATGCCAGTTTGAAACTTGTTCGTTATAAAGTCAGATTTAATGAATGACCAGTTACATGTTGGACATTTCCCGGTATACAAGTGGTGTTCTTTTCAGGTTGAGTGAGCCTTTTCCTATGATTGGTCAACAAATGTTACATTTTCTTTTCTTACCTGCAAGGGTGAGGAACTAAAAAGCCACTGATTTGAGCTGGATTAGTGAAGAAACTGGGAGACCAGAGGTATAGTCAGGGACAAAAAAAAAAAAGAAATCTTAGTTGGAGGGAAAGATGGATGAAGACATAAAAGAATAAGTTTTGGTGATTACTGTTTGCATTTGCTGCAGATAGCAATCCAATAAGCAATATGTAAAGGGCAAGTGTCATGAGGATGGAGCCAGGCTCTTCTCAGTGACATCCATTGACAGGACAAGGGGCAATGGGTGCAAGCTGGAACACAGGAGGTTCCACATAAATATGAGGAAAAACTTCTTTACGGTGAGGGTAACTGAACACTGGAACAGGCTGCCCAGAGAGGTTGTGGAGTCTCCTTCTCTGAAGACATTCAAAACCCGCCTGGAGCGTTCCTGTGTGATATGATCTAGGTAATCCTGCTCCGGCAGGGGGATTGGACTAGATGATCTTTCGAGGTCCCTTCCAGTCCCTAACATTCTGTGATTCTGTGATTCTGTGATTCTGTGATTAAGGTTAATTGGTCTGACAAGAAAATAAAACTTCTTTCAACTTCTCTTTCTCGAAACAGCATGTAAAAGATTCTTTGTGCAATAATAATGAAAACAAAATTGCCTCATTTAACACCTTTGCTGTTAGCAAAGCATGAGAGTTGGGCTATTCTGAATCACATTCTACAGGCTGGATTATGATTTTTGGTTTCTGTGGATAGTGTGACTATGTGACTAACGTTCCCTACCTGTCACACAAAACTGAACACTGGATTTTCCTTGAATGAGATTACTTCAAGGAACAAAGGCACAGAATTTACCTGTGAAGATGGGTAGCTAATACAGCTCTCAGTATCTCATTTGATGTCAAAATGTATGAGTCTCTTGCAGAACCTATTTTATATATATTAAGCATGTGAAATAGTTAATCTTTTTATTAGCAGCCTGGGTAAGGACAGTAAGTTTTAGTAATCAGTGTAGCAGAACAGTGTGGTGCTCCAGTGAGCAAGCTTAGTCTCAGGCTGCCGGTTTCACTCTTGGAGCTAGTCCTTTCATGTTAGTGGGTTTCTATGGGAAACTGCTTATTCTGCATTCCTGCAGAGATTGCCTGAAGTCACCCGATATGCTCCTGTGTTTACAGTTCATGTTCACACTTGTTTGATTTAAAACTATTTAAACATTTGGTTATTCTTGATATTATTGTTCTTTAGAGGGATAGTAAAATACTTTATTAATCCTAGAAGTTTTAAGTTTAAGCTTTGTTGTCTAAATGAGTATGGAGAGAATGTTACATACCTATGTGGCTTGTTAATTTAATAGATAATTTGTGCCACCCCACTCTGCTAAAATCCATTAGTTGCAGAACTACAAGAACCTTTGCATGATGATCTCAAACTGTGCTTTTGTCCAGAAGAAAGCAATGATCCGATATTATAAATGTTAGCTGGGAACAATTAGCTTTTCGAGCAGGCTCCATTCTGGGTGATACATGAATATCAATATTTTATATAATTAAGAAAAAATGCTCTGCTGAAAGTGTTTGGATTTTTGAGGGTTGAAGAGGGCTTGTTCATAACAGTGGATAAATTCTCATTTTGGAAATGAGTGTGGATGCCAGTTTGTGTGAAGGGGATTTGGGAGTCATTATTTTGTAAACATTTGTCAGCTTAATTGTGACATACTAAGCTTTTATAAATTTATAGATATTTATAGAATTACAGAATTTATAAATAATTTATTTGAGTAGTGTCTGCTGCAGTCACCGAGTTTCTGGTTAAACTAAAGAATTTACTGCTGGAATGGAGTTCATCTTGGTTGAGAGACAGGAGTAAGGTCCACACAAGTTTTGGAAGCTTTTCCTGTTATTATTTACCTTCACAGTTTAACAAATTGCAGTTCTTTCACAAGCCAATTGAATCTAGGCTAGAATTCAGACCTTCAAGATGTTCAATGATCCCATCCAGCGTATCTAATAAATTAGTGAAAAAAAAAATCTGCAATGAAGACTTCAGTTGACAGATATGTTTGCGTTGCAAAGCAAGTTTCTACAGTACAGTTAAAGTGCCCAGCCAGCAGTGAAATGGTTGTGTATGCGGTGACATGGATGTGGGTGCTCCTAAATTGCTCTACCCACCAAGCTGGGCATATGCTGTGTTGGGTTTGGTAGCTCAGACTTCTGCATCACACCTGCCCAAAGCCATTTGGGTGCATCTGCTTCCCTAAGGAGTCTTCCTTATGGAAAGCCTCTTACTCCTGTGGAGCCCTGCCCAGGTTAATAAGCCCTCTCAGGGCTTGGGAGTGCACCTCTGTTTGCTGTGGGACCCAGCTGGAGCCTGGCAGCATTTTAGACCTGTCTGTGGCTGTATATAGCTATGAAAAATGCCAAGGAGATGCTAGGTGTAGCAGAGAAGAAAAACCTTATTTTTTGTGGGATGAGAGAAAGGCAGAAGTTGTTTTCAGCTCTGGGTTTTGCTCTGGAGAGCTACTTTATTATTTTTTTTTCCCACTAGCTGTTGTAATTCATTTTAGCCTTAAAACTACATGGGAACAACTTACCTTTATAATTTCTCAATTCCCCTGTTCAGCTTGCAGCTCTGCAGTAGTTCAGCAGAAGGGTCTGTGAGGAGCAGTGCACCCAGCCCTCCCCATTAAAGCTGTTTTGTGTGATGGAAAATACAGGGATTCTACTACAGCAATACGGTTTTCACATTTTTGAAGACTTACCAGAAGTTATAAAAATCCGTTGGCAATAAAGAGTGTATTACAGAGATCAGCTGATGATAGAGTTAATCAGACTGTTACACATATTCAGACAGTAATTAATTGCCAGATATGACTAGATTAAATTGGGATAATCATTCGGGAATACTTTTTTTTTTTAGCAATTTTGTGTTGCTTTAACTGTAAAACTTACAGGGACTATTTGAGATGTAAATTTACAAAACTATTTCTTAATTTCTGTCCAATATTTTAATATTTAATGTTTTATGTCCAATATTTTAGATATCTGTGGATATCTAATGGAAATCATAACACTTAGATACTTTGTTCCTGACTTTCTTAACTTAGTCTTAATGCTAAGCTTCAGTATATTTTCCTGCATCAGTTTTAATGGCAACATAGTTGTGAGAAATGCCCATTCAGGAGGAAATGTGTACAAATATTACTATCTGCATTTGTAATGGCATTAAGTACAAGATTATGTGTTGTTTGCCAGTGACACCGAAATGAAGATACTAATACTTACAATACCACATACGTAAAATGCTTTAAATGATGCTAAAAGCTTTGAAAAATATCCTGTCAAATATACTTTTTATATAGTATTTAAGATGTAAGCCATTGTGTAGTAAGAACTAAAATGGACTTTTACAGGAATGTCACTTGCGTAATAAATGACTTAAACCATTATTCCTGTTTGCCTGAGCTAAAATTGGAAGAGTAGAAATTGAAGGTCATCGTCTTGCAGTGACATGGCAGAAGGCTTCATGGTGGTGTTTGAATCACCGCTGTGAATGACCTGGCTTGGTGAATAATTCCTAAGTAATTAAACAGTGGAAATGATGCAGTGTAACTCTGAGAACTTCAACAGTTTGTTTTTTTTTTTTTTAAGAATATAACTCTGCGTACTTGCTAACAAAACTTAATGCAATATGGTAGAATAAACAAAACACGTTCTAATGTTGCCAAGCAAAGAGCCCAGTGGATTGCAAGGGGAGGTGGGGTGGGAACAGCAATGTTAGTCAGTGGTATTGTTTTAAAACAATACTACAAAAACTCAGATTTTTTTTTCTTTTTTTTTCCCGGTTCCTCTGAAAGAAGGGCAAATTAGAGAAAATATCCAAATTCATTATGGGGATGGTGGGAGAAGACTATGGTAATTTGAGCAGCTGTTTCTTTCAGATGTAATCACAAGTCCCAACTGTAACTTGCCATCAGTGATGCAGGATTTGCAAAGTGCAGGAATCCTTCCTGTGGATGAATCTCACAAGCCCCTCCTGTATTTGATTGTCAACAGTGGTGCCACAGGTCACATCCAGACTGAGCTGCTGTGTTATTTGATCCTGTTTGTTTACAGTACGGGCCTGTGAATAAAATGCTGTGACTCAAGTGGTGACACCTTTGCTTGGGGGACAGTTGGCAAGTATGTGCCATGGTGTGTCCCTTGGTCCCCATCAGTCCCCACCATTGCAATGTGAATAGCTGAGCTGTCTGTGAAACACATCCTTAATTACTGCTGTTTACAATTTTAAGGTGAACTGTCAGTCATCTCACATTTGAAAATGGTACTACTAATCCTGAGCTAGACTATCTCCACCACTTTGGAAGACTTTAAGGGTGCGAATTGGACCGTTTTCTATCTTGTCAGAAGTGACTAGGTAAATGTAGATTGAGGAGAAGCTTCTGTAGTTCCAGCATTTTTAAAATGAACTGGAGGAGTGAGGATAAACTGTGGAAAGCTATGGTGTCTAGAACTCAGAATAAATACAAATATTTTTTCACTTTTGGTTTACAGCTGTCAGAGACTCTTTTCAGCAGTGAGACAGTCATTTTCTAGAGTGATCTGAGAGGATGCCATTAGTTTTCATATGGATGTAGGCTGGTGTTTAGAGCAGAGGATTAAAACTCCTAAGATCAGTGGATGAGCCATGTACAGACCTTAGACTTCTATTGGAACATCAACATTGTTTTCCTCTGACCAGTATTGCAGAGAGATGGTGTTTGTAGAGAGACTTGAGACCTCCTTATGAGGCAATATATTGCTGAAGTGAGAAGCAGCTAGCATTTTGCTAGCATCAGTTACTGGAACCAATCTCTAATCCAACTGGCTGAAAGTAGAGTTTTGAGGTGGCTTGGATTTGTTTATTTTTGGGAGGTTTTTTCCTGCTATTTTTCTCCTCGAATGTCTAAAGCTTGGTGTGGTTGCTGAACCACACCTGCCTCTCTTCCAGCTCTATGTGAACGAGAGCATATTCTGCGTCTTCTGTCCCGTTTGGAGCAGACTGTCTGAGACTGAAATATAGCAGGATTTTGATCTCTTTCTTCATTTGAACCAACAGTTGGCTTCAGCTAGGTCACAATTTAAAAAACCAAACACATAAAAGCTTAGAGATCAGACATTGACTGCATTAACTAAGTTATTTCAGTATTTATGGAATTTAGAAAACTAGTGTTATTGAAATGGGGAGAAAAGTCTGTGCATGGTCAGTTTGATCTTGTTTATGCTGATAAGTAGTTTTGATAAGCCTGATTGAAGATTTCTTTTTTACCTGTGGCTATGTCGATGCAGACAGCAATGGCAAGTCTTTTAAGACTCTCCTGGCTGTATTTACAATGACTTCTGTCATATAAACAGGACAAAAAAATCTATTATCCTTTTTGGAAGGAGCTACTTGACTATTTACATTTGTTCTTTTATTTGTTCTTGTAGAGTGGGTCTTAAAGTTTTAAAAGTGCTTGTTTTGAATGTCTGATTGGAGATATATCTCAGAGGTGCTCATATCACCGTAACAAAGAAGACTGTAGTTTAAGAATCTGGAAATGTGTGAAACATCTTTGAAGAAAAAAAAACGAATAATACAGTCCCTGCTGCTTTTTTTTTTTTGAGGTCTTGATTTAAAAAGTAACTGTTCATATATTGAGAACTCGTGTGTATGAGCCTCCCACATGCCTGTGGCAGAATATCCTGTAACACAGTGGGTAGAGTACTAGAACTGATTTGCAGTTTTCCATGAAATTTCCTAGAAAATAAACCTACTCTCTTATTGCAATGTTTTTCAGGTTGTTTGTAAGCCAGATTTCATAGGTGCAAGTAGAGCTGAAATTAGTCGATTTCTATACTGAATAAGAGTATAATTTGAATTACTGAAGTCCCCTGAATACGAATACTGACACTGCTGCAGCTTTATTCCTTGTGAAATCAGTGGTAGCTGGAGAATTGCTTTTGCAAAATCTACAGTGGTGGTACTTTTCTTTTTAAAGTACTTTAAAAAAAATAAACAGTACAACTAAGTTTTTTTTCAGAATAAAGATGAGTTCCATTTTTATATCTTCAGTGTAAAGAATGATATAAGTTGTTAGCTTGTTAGGTATTACAATGCATAAATGCTAGCTGATAAGTACTTTTAAAATCTTACAAATGTGATCACGCCTTTTTAGGAGTTGGTTGTAATATTTTAGAATTTTTGTAGAAGTAAACTTCATCTTAAATTACACACAAGGTAAGAATAGAGGACTTTTTTATGACTTAAAATATCTGGTGTCAATCACTCTTTGAAATTTCTGCACTTCACAAGCGCATGATTTGTACTTCTGTGAATCAGATAAAAAAGGCGATCTAAAAATGATGGAGTTCTGTTCTGTAGTTAGTTGAACTTTTTGAGTACTCCCAAAACTGAAAATAAATTCAGCAGTTAGTTTTTCAAATAGATTTTAGATGCTAGAATCTTCAAATACAGTAGCACTTACAAAAGTAAAGTGATGCTTTACTAAACACAGTCTGACTTTCGATTTTGATTTAACTTTTACTTAGAATGGTAAGCAAAATTCCAAGACACATAATGTATACAAAGTAGTGTTTTGCTAAAGATACTTTCATTTTTAGCTGGTGGGCTGTTCTGAGATTTAAGGTCTCTTTTTGCCTTGTTTATGAAGATTTAAATATTCAGTTAATGTAACTCGATTAAAAAATTCATAAACCTGTCTGTGTTTAAACTTTATGGCAGTAGAGTAGCACTGGAATTCATATAATACAAATGATGCCTGTGGTCTTAAACAGATATCCAGTATTTTTTAGACCACTGCTTTGATATCAAACTTCCTTTATAAAGCCAGAGAATAATTTAAAACTTCTCCCAGAACTTATTCTAGGAAAGTGTTCTCACTTCTTAGCAAAAGCTTTACAAAATCCTAGCCTGTTCCTGCGTTTACAAATGAAGCTGTAAGTCTTTTTGCTTCTCCAATTAGGAAATGGACTACTGAGAGCTTTTGCAGTTTATTCCTGTCTGTATTTAGCCCTTAACAATTATTTTTGTACCGTAATTCTAGCTATTCTTAACAGATGCAATGAACAGAAACGCGTAAGTGCTTGGTTATCTTTGGCTGGATAAATTGATTTTTTTTTTTTTTTTCCCCTCAGTTCTTAATAGATTTCCTCGTGCAAATACAGTTATTGTAGTTAAGTAGGTACTGGTGGGAGCAGTTAATTTAGGTAATAGGTTAATTAAACTGAAGTATAAAAGACTTATCTTCTGTTAAAAGCTGGCTTAAGGATCACAAAACAATCGTCACGGAATAGTGAATACAAATTAATACGAATATAGGTCAGACATTTCTAAAGCTAAACCACTGAATTACTTGTTCCAAGTAGGTGAGTTCCTCCTCCATGGAACTGGCAAGTGGAAGGAGGAATAGCGTTATTCAGGGGCTGAAAACACACAAAATGAAGGGAACAAACTTGATTTGTTTGGTGTGGGGTTGTTTTTTGGTTGGTTGGTTTGTTTGTTTGTTTGATATAATTTTGATGTAGACTTTGAGTGAAGTGGTGATGAGATGAGAGCAAATGAGCCACTGAGGTGACTCTGAAATCTGGCATGAATGGAGTGTAGGGTTTTTTGTATGAAGGAAACATACTGACTGTGTGCAGTGTCTGGAAACATTTTTGCTGTGCTTTGTATGTGGAAGAGCTCAGTATTATACTATTTTAGAGTATAACTTTAATCCTGTATATTAATTGAGTAACCTTATCTTAAATGATTATATGGGAAGATAATTATAATTCCTCATGTGAAATGACCTTTTTTTTTGCTGTTTGTGTCTTGTGTTATTTGTCAAGAAACACTTTTGCTACTCGACAGCGTCTTTTAAATATTATTCTTAGGTTTTGTTTTTTTTTTTTTCACTTGCTAAAATTTCACATTGTTTGATTGGTGGATATTCCTCTTCATATTAAGTTAAAATGTTGCTTTTTAACATTTTCTTAGGTGTGCGATTTGAATTTTAGACTTCTGGACAAATAAGGTGATCAGTTTGAGGAGAGCAACTGATAATTTAAAAACAAATTGAAAAAGCACTATAAGCTTCTAAGATAAGGCACTTTTAAAGGCTTTTTTTTTTTTCTTAATAGCATGCCATATCCAAGCAGGGTTTTGGGGCAGGGGCGTTAGGTGGTTTGTTTTTGGGTTTTTTTTTGTATTGCTGTGATATGCCTATTTTGTTTCTCTGGAGAAGATGAAGAGTTTACAAAGACTTAACAAATATGGTTTAAAGACAGTGAAATCTCTCCCCCACAAAATCTGCTTCGCTTCTGATAGTTGTTTAGTATCATTTCACAGGTTTGGAATGGAAAAGGAGGCTTTTGGATGTAATCCTGCTTTGTAGGTCAAGGATTTGTGACATGAGCATGAATTTTGCCTTTTGACCTTGCTTGAATAAGGAGATGGCAGCATTAGACCCCACTTGAAAGGGGTCTAATATAGACGCAATGAAAATCTCTGCCTTGGAGAACCTGGTAATAGCTCAGCAGTGTTTAGAAAAGTACTATATTTCTTGTAAGTACCTTTTGCTAACTTTTTCTCAACTGTTGTACTGTCAGGAGCAACTCCTAGATTTCCCCACACCGTTGTCATGGCTTAAAATCTTTTTCTCAGGCAGCAGCAGTGAATGGACCGATTGCAAACCATTTGTTATGGGCTCATTGTCCACTGATGGAGGTCCCCTAACTTTTTTGGTTACTGGTTAAAGTTAAGAAGGGGAGCTGAGAATACTGGATGAGTGTTTAAAGATCTAGCCAGCCAAATAGAAAGAACATTTTCTTTTTTTTTTTTCTTGTTTGGAGTTTGCAAAGTGAGAGTCTTGAGTTCACAAGAGCAACCTACCAGAACTGACCAGATCCTGGGATTTGTATGTGATTGTTTTGTATGTATGATCCTGATTAACTGAGGCATTTAGTTTGCTGTCAAGGTTTCTTTATAGACTTTTTGAACAGAGGCTTACTGGTAGGTTATATGGTCTTTTTCCTTTCATCAGTGTGATTCATTTCCCGAAGGCAGACTTTTGCTCTTTAAAGATGGAATAAATGTTAGAGGGTAGCAAAATACACTCTTAAAGCTATTACAGAAATTACAGCAAGGTTATTGACACAAGGTATTTGATAAACTTAGTTCTACATTATAACAAACCCAGGATGACAGGAAACTTCTCTCTCCTTTACATAGGGAAGTTTGGGACAGGAAGATACTGAATCACCAAAGCTACTGTAGTCTGCAGGGCCTGGGAATAGAGTTTGTATCTCTCGCCTTGTTCACTGAATTGTTTTATGGGCAGCAGTATTAGCTAAAAGCCTACTCTTGGTATGTTAATATGATGAAATACAGCTTTGCTTTCCTATTAAAAGTGTGTTTTGTTGTCTTTACTGTAAATTCTTTATGAAACAAACTTCATGATTACATTTTGTCTAGCAACATGATTGTTTTCAAGCGGGAAAATTAGACATTGCAGAGGTGGGGAGTGTGGCCCCTCTGCAGAGAGGAGAACATCCGTCGCTGTTCTGCTGCACTCCTGCTACACCGAACGTGATTGCGGCAGCGATGGCTCTGTAAGAATGCACTCCTCAGTGCCCTTCGTTGTCCGTGACTGTGTTTTAAAAGGTAGGGTAGCTCATAGGCTTTCCCTACCATGGGGAAAAAGATGGGAGAACCTGTGATGCCTGACTCAGTTACGTGCATGGAGTGCAGGTTGGCTACGTGTGGTTTTACAACACAAGGGAACGGAGTCTCGCTGTGTTACTATCGCCTTCTGGGTCTATGCCAATTCACCAGTTTCCACTAGGAAAGTCATCCCAAATAAATTTGGGTTATCTTGTGCTTAAATAGTCTGTCAACAGTTCACTTACCCAATATGTAATTGAAATGTACTTGAAATAGTAGATGTTTAATTTTGGAAATGTACAAACTCTCAGCAAGTTACCTTAAATAGATAAGTGCTATGTTATAAAATTGGAAGGCTTCAGAGCAGAACTTAAACATGAAAAACACATTTAACGCAGGGTATTTAGCTCTTTGTATATTTGCTAATGGCAGTGGAAATAGGCAATGTGTTAGGCTTTTTGCTAAGGATTTTGCAAATTAGTTGCAGTGGTAAGAATGTGAACATAAGTGCTTGTTGTAAATTAAAAATGATCTTGAGACTGTTTTTTAATCTCATATTTGTAGGAAATTTAACTAGTGCTGCACAAAGTCCAGCATACACTGTTAAGTGTTTTGCATATTATTGTATATAACTGCATTGGTATTTTAGATTTTTTCCTCTTTAATTGTTGTATTAATAAAAAAAATTTTGAAAATAGAAATCAAAATTTAGTAAACATTATGTCTTAATCTATCAAGAAAAATGGCTTGTTCTGAAAATTATTTCATCATTCTGTTCTGCAGCAGAAGATCGCAGTGTGTGCTGTACTTAACACTTTGTTCTGAAGTTACTTGAGAGATAACATTTTTGGTTTGAATATGTAGGCAGATATGTCTGCATCCTTGCCGGAATATTTTAGTCTGTTATTTTGCTTTTTTGTTTTCTTCTTATTTTAAGTATTGAAAATACATTTGTCCAGGTTTGTGTTTTTGTTAAATATCCTGCAGGCTGTTTTGTGGTGTATATATAAGGGAAAGACCTTATCAATACCAACACTTTTAGGCCTGGCATTTGCAGAAATTCAGAGAGGTGATGGTAACCTATTGGATCCTTTTTCTTTGTCTGTTCCTCCATCCCAGAAATCTCGTTTCAGTAGCTCACTGAGGCTCCTGATGGTGGTCATTAGTTTGAGGTTTCCATGGAAAAGTATCTTTTTTTTTTTTTTTTTTAATAGATTTTGGGAGAAGGTATATGGGCAGTTGCTGGTACTAATGGAAAAGTTGTTTATTTGTGCTAAAAAAACCCTCAAACCTACCAGAATTTATTGACTCAAAACTTGGCATTATTTTCCAGTGTTCTTGCCTAACTCTTCCTTTTTTGCCTAACAAAATCTGAGCTAAATCTGTATTTTGGGAGGGTAAAAATCATTCCTAAAAGGAACAAGGTACCCTTGCTTGTGCTTAAAGTGAGAAACGTGTGGGACAGTGTGTGCTGTGATGGCTGGGGTGGGTCTGAGCAGGGAGGTGGCCAGCCCCTGAAGTGGCAGTAAGTCTTGTAGAGGGAAAATAGTGTGGTTGCCTTGGTTGGTAGTTTCTGTGCCTTTGTGATGCTTATTATTTCTTTAATAATTCAAGAACTATAAAGGAAGATTATGAGTGAAATATCAGACCAGATAGTACATGCATGAGGCATATTTTGAGTTGGTTGTTTATGGTATAGTCATAAGCCTAAACCATGGCCAGTGTGATTTAATCTTCATATTTTTCGTACACAGACTTAAAAAAAAAAAAAGGAATAAAGTATTTAAAATTGATTTTTTTTTTTTTTTTTTTTTAACTTGACCAATTTCAAACCGGTTTTCTTCCTGAAGGATTTAATGAGGGAGAAACTTGGAACCAAATTAAAGTTAGAAGTTGAATTGGATTTCAGGAAAATAGCTGGAGTGTTGAGTTGTATTTGTTCACAAGGAGAACAAAAGAAATGTCTTTCTCATGGCTCTGTAGGAGGCTGATGCTCGTACAGAAACGAAGTGTCTCAAATCAGAGCGTGGAGCTCCCTCCCGAAGAGTGTGCCGACAGTTAAAGGGAGCTTAATTATTTATTTGTATTTCTGAAACTCTTCAGTTCAGATCTGTGTGACTGTTTCCTGAACATATTGTGATCTCTGAATGTGACAAGCAGATGCCTCTGATGGTTGAACAAACAGTACTTATGAAAGACTTCTTTCTCATGAAATGGCAGATACATCCTGCAGGCAGTGGTGCTCGTGTCCTGCTGTTTGTAAGTCTTCTCAACAGAAATGATCACTGGGAGGCTGTGTCAGTGACCCAGGATGGAAACCAAGGCACGGGGCAGTGCTAGGAAGTGAGCAATAAATAAAAACAGAAAGAAGGAATACCCTGCAAGTGCTTTTTCAAATACTTTATATAAATGCTAGTGCAGGTTCCGTGGCATCTTTCCATTGGCAGGGATGTGGCCCTTGCTGTTGGGATTGCACGTGTGTGTCTGCTGTGTGATGGGGCTGCAGCTGTGCAGCCTCTCCCCCTCCTTCCTTCCCTCAGATCCTGCCTGTGTCCGACACTGAAGCACTATCACTTAAAAATGCAATCGGTATTTATAACTCGCCATATTCTAATCAAAGAGAGAGAATTATGTGGTGAGATAACGTGTGTAAAATGCTTAGTATCTTGAACATGAACTGCTTTTCCTGTGAATCACACGCTGTGGTGAGGGAAATAAAGCTCAAGGGCAAATATTTAGAATACCTGTATCTTTATTTTAATTCAAGAAGACTGGCTGAAAAGAGCAACCAAATGTTTTTCACAAAATGAGAGAAATATCAATCTGTGTATCTGAAGTGTACTGTTTATTAGGATGCACCAGTCCTCTAAGTACAGCAGTGTCATAAAAATTTATGCTTTAGGATTATAGTATATTTTTGCCTTTCAGTGCTGTGATGTTTTATGCAGATGAACTTAAAGACCTGATAAGATATTTACTGCAAAAGGACTCTTGTGTTAAATCACATTTGCAATCATAAACATATTCTGTGATTTGATCAGGTTCCCACTTTCTCAAAATTATCTGCACTAGTAAATATAACTCAAATAATCTATTCCTATGAAGCAATCTTTGTTTATATATTCTCCAGTCTTCTGCATTCAGAAAGTTTTAGTAGCTTCTACTTGTTCCTTTTGACCAATGAATATATAGGAATGGTAGTATTTCTCTTTAGGAGTGTTAAAGATTAATTGTAATCCTCTTTACCTTTTTTTTACTTTTATTTCTGTGTGTTTGTGTTATTTATGTCATTTGAATTAAGATAAGTCTCTTCTGTTTTTTTCAGGTTTAAGCCATTTTTTCCATTTCAAGTATTGCCACCTGATGAATATGAAGATAGAAATCTCTGTATGCAGAATTTTCTGTTGACAGAAGGTCGGCTAAAAGTCACGTTAATTGAATGTACAAGGTACGTTTTGTGGTCTTCTGCTTATTTTTGACTAAGCAAGTACCTGTGCTAAGTTTCTAGTAATTATAGCTGTAGGCCTGTTCTGTTTCATGAGATAGCAGCTTCAGTGTTGTGATTGCACTCTAATCAAGAAATATATATTTTTTTTTTAAGTAAAAATGAACCAATAAAAGTTGCAGTAAGTTTCTGAGGTACTTCTGTGTTTTGTGTGGGTGCATGCATTTGCCTTTCTTCTGAATTTTGCCTGGTTACAAGCTAATCTGTGCCTCCTGTTACTTGTTTGTTGTTGCTTTTTTTTTTTTTTTTTTTGTTTGGTACACTGAATTATGAATCTCTTTCCAGGACAGTATAAATGTTGTAATTAGCCCATTGTATTATGTTGTAAGCAAAGGGAAATAATCGTTTCACTCAGTCTTACTTAGATTAATCCAAATAACTTTTATAAGGCATTATTTATTGTCTTTGTCTTGAACACAATAATGGAAAGAAATAAAATCTGCTTCCTTCATTCATTGAAGAGAAAATTATTTTCTTTAAAGCTGGAGAAAAGGTGTGTGGGATCTTGCTTTGTTTTTTTTTTTTTTTTTTTTTTTTTTTGTTTGTCAGACCTCTTAGTTCTTGGTTTATGTTAGATCTTATCCAAGTAGTGCTCAGGCTTTGATCTAGTGTGTGCAGTTCTGCTCTTTATGAACTAAACTCTGGTTTGCAGCAAGCCTTTTTTTTAACCTGTTCTTTTCATTGCTTCTGTTACTATAATGGGCTTCTCTTAGCACTATTTTTCTGTAGCCTTTTACAACTGTTTGAACTGTATTTGCAGTACTAATGTGGTTTATCACTGCCATGGATTTCCAGAAGATATTCTTCTGCTTCTAAGGATTGTGTGGGCCACAGCAGTGATTATTTTTTATAGTAAAATTGCTGCTTACCTGTCTGCCTAGCTTTGTGATATGTTTTCTGTGAATGATCCAAGAATACTAAATGACTCTGTACACTCCTTGGCTGCTCAGAGTGTTTCCTCTTTACCTGTACTGAGTAAGGGAACTCATGATCTCCCATTATAGGCAGTCTCCAACTTCAGTCCAGTAGTGCACTCATTTTTGTTACAATAGGGCCCAAAATAACTACCTTAAGTTGTGTGCAGTTGTTCTTGGTTTGGAAAGTAATCTTTTAAATACTATGTCTTTCCTGAATCTGAAGCACAGTGTAACATGGCCAACATATCACTAGTGTTGTGTTTCTTTCAATTATGGTTAGAAGCCAGATTGCTTGGTTTGACATCATCATCTGACCTCTCAGTATTTTCAGCTGTCACAGATGCTTATCAGATGGCTGGGAGAGGATGCAGTTGCTGGATTGTCAGGTCTCTTAAGCTTCGGGTCTGACTTAATCTGACTGTTCTATGTAGCTTGGAATTTCTTGACACATGCTTGAAAATTATGTCTCAACAGACACCTCTCCATCTAGATATCTGACTCTTGGTCCCATAGTAATTCCTCAGATTTTCCAGGTGTCCTATCACTTTTTGAACTAAACAACTGCTGTCCATAGAGTCCCCCTGTGAGTAAATATTCTTGCTTACTTTGCACCTGAAGATATTAATGAGGTAGGAGCTGAAAGACACATAGAGGATGTTGGTAGTAAAAGAAGAAATATACAATATATATATGAAAGTAACAATAACAAAATTCCCCTCTTTCATCACCACTGTGTGTGAGCTGGTGTGAAGGTTGCCTGGGACCATTCTCAACAGTGCAGTGCAGCACTGCATGCTGAAATACAGAACTTTTTCACTCATGTCTGCCATAGGGACCCGAAAATTTCTCTTGGTGATCATTCTCGTTCCAGAAATGAAAGAACACTTTAATTTCTGTGTTTTTTTCCAGTTTTGCTTCGTGCCCCAAAAGGTTTTTATATTCCCTGTCAGTACAGTAGCTATTCTTTGACTTCTGTACAGAATTGGAGTAGGATTCTTGACTGCTGATGTATTCAATATAGTCTGGTAACAGAGTTCTGCTGCTTCTCTTGATTAAGTCTGAAATACAGTGGTGACACTATAGTGATAAAATATTTAGCAAACTTTTTGTATGTTATAAATATCTAGTTTAATTTCATTATATTCTTCACATGACCAAATACCTGCACTTTTTGCACTTGTCTCTTTTCTAATTGCAGGCTTGACCATATTAATTTCCTCGCTGTCATGATATTGAAAGACAAATGAAATTTTGCACATTTTTAAAATTAAATTAATGAAAGGATGGGAAGTTTGGTGTAAATAATAAGGAATATGTCTTGGAGTCCTCATAGCTCTCAGACTGGAAAGCAGGACAGCTACAGCAATGGTTTCCATATCCATTGCTACTTTGTTGAATCATCCTCTTCTACCTCATGCTTGCTGCTGCAGGGAACCATACAATTTACAGCTGGGGAGGGAATAGAAATTCACTTTCTGTATACATATTTTAATTACTCAGGTGGTAATTTAATCACATTTCTTTATTGATTTAATTATAGCTGGGGTTATAAACTTTGTTTCAGGATGTCTTTCATATGTCCTTTCATACTGATTTACAAACTTTCAATCTGTAGGATATAGATATCTCCTTAATATCGAGTTGTTTTGGGTGTGTTGCAATACAATCTTAATGTCAGTCTTTGTCTGCAGCTGTGTTACAGAATACAGTACCTCTGTTTGCACGCTAATGGGGGTATTATTCAACCAAAAATTTCCTTAGTGTAGTAGCAGTTAAAATTTCCTCTTTGTCTTTCTGAAATTGGAAATTGAATTCCAAACTCCAGCGTGAAGAGCTCTTTACAATTTAAATGTGTGGTTTTGCTGTTTTGTGATACGTTTCTTCAAGTTGGTAACGTAATGTAAGATGAAATGTCATCATGGCTTATTGTTTTCCTTGTGACTTATGTTATAGTTCTGGCTGAAAATTGTTTCATTCCTGTTTTGAGCTACCTCCTGTCCTTGTTATTCTTAGTTGCCACCAGTACAAGATGGCTAAATAACTACTGTGCTGATATTTTAGAGGAACAATAAGTACCCCTGGAAAATTCCCCATGTGTGTCTAGGTGATCAGAAGATGAAATGTATGCAACCAGTGATCAGCTGTGGAAAAGCTTTAATGAAGGAAAAAGCTTTTTTTGAGGAAAACCTGTGTTACTCAAAAGCAGAACAGAAAAGTCACACAGGGTTGCTGGGGATTGCTTAAAAATAAGCCAAGAAGGCATGAGTTTGTCAGTTCAAGTAACCTTGAGCAAACTTAGTCTTGTCCAGACAAAGTACCTAATCAGTTGGTTCTGAGGCTGGATTTCTGCTTCCAGTAATCAAATCAATAGTGTCTAGACAAATGGGTGCTGAAGGTCAAGCTGGAAGTGAGGTTGACAGCTGCTCTTTGCAGTGTTTCACTAGAGCACGGCAAACTTTCCAGCTGGAGATGGGGTTACAGGATACAGCCACTAGTCTGAACAAAAAACAGTTGACACTTTGTAAAGCAGGTGTGCTGGATACCAACCCAAATGCGATCTTCCCCTGGCATCTCCCCCATGCATTCATGCACTCAACTAAAAGCTAGTTAAACAAATTCTTCATAGAGAGACATAGGAAAGAAATACTTATTTACCTCTTCTTGCTGCAATGCAAGCTAGAGAACCGTTGTAGCCTGAGAGGTGTTTTCCCTTGGCATTGGCTTAACTTTACCAGTTCTAATTGTTGGTGAAAGTTGTTTTCAATCGCTTTGCTGAATTTTTGAAGTATGTTTACTAAATATCTCCACATTGGGAAGGCTAGGCACTTTTTGATCATAAATATTTAACCTTGAAATGTTATTTAACAGCATCAAGATAAACAGAAAATTGACGTGTTTTTCTGACAGCTTGTGTCTATGTCATCTAGACAGTTGTGTAACACATCACGGTCACAAGCAAGATACTTTGGATGAAAGTAGAAAGTTAGAAACTGTCTTTGTCAAATGTATATAGAAAGTTTGGGGGGGAATTAAAATCTAATAGCTCTTTTGAAAGAGTAGCATTTGTTTGAAGTTCTTATTCCAAAATATTTCTTTGCTTCCAGCTACTGTGAGATAAGCTGTGTACCACTTTATTGCTGTTCTATAGCCTAAGGTTATGTTTTTTTTTTTTATAGTACTGATATCTACCTGAAAAACTTTATAGCCTTCTAGAGTAGAGTATCATACATGAAGAACAACTCTTCTGTTTGTTATGAATGTTACAAAAAATTACAGATATGAGATGATCCCAGTTTAGTGAAATAGAAACATAAGCAGTAGTAAACTGGGGCTTTCATCTACAGTAATGCTCTCTTGAGGCAAGAAGAGCTGCAGTATGTTGTGAAGTTTAGGACTAGAATAGAAGACTCCTGTAGCTCTTGCTGCTTTTTTAAAAAAAAACCCAAAAGTTATTCTTTTATGGAAAAATACTAGTCTGCCAGTTGAACACTTTGTTTAAAAAAAAAAAAAAGAAAAAGGGAAACACAATAGCAAAAAACCCGCAAAACCAAAAGCAACCCACCCTCCCCCCCAAAAAAATCCCAAACAAAAAACTAGCTAAAAATTTTAAGTTCTATTTAATATTTATGGAGCTCTTCCACTAGAGGGAGGCAATGTCTTTCCTTTGGTGTAAGGCTGTGCCTGTGGAATCTTCTGTGTGGACTTAGCTGTGTATACACATTCATAATAATAACAGTGTATAAATGAAGAATGGTGAGTTTAATATGGCATCTGGGATATGTGTAATAGTATTACAATTCTTACTGTAGGCTTTTCTATTTCAGGTTACTTATATTTGGATCCTATGAAAGAGAAACAAATGTTCATTGCACAATGGAGCTGAGCAGCAACGTTTGGGAAGAAAAATCAAGAAGTTCTATTAAAACGGTAAAAAAGGGTATAATCTTTGCATATTGCAGTATGTCTTATGCTCTTAATACACTGTCTAGAAAGAGTGTATCTTTGGACAATGAAATGGGTGATGTGGCAAGGAAAACACCCCCAAAACATAACAGACCAGTTATTTACTTTTTCATCCAAATATTTCACGGTCAAATTGACATGTATGGATAACATCATGTTCAGTTATCATAACTGTGCTTGAAAATGTACCTGGTTTGAATACATTGTCAACTGTACATCTGTGTTAAAACAAATAGTGTAAAATATGTATTTTTATAGTCCTGTTATATTTGGGTGAGGTGATGTTTAGAAAATGGTGAGTAAGATTCACCTGTCTTTCACTGGCCAGTAGTGTATTCCCTTCTGATGTAGGTGTTGAAGACACGCGTGATCAGAGGTAGCTCATGTGACTGACTTCCTCCTTTTGTCCTGCATTTTGTGAAAATGCAGGCAATCGCCATAGATCTCTTAACTTTTTTTAGAGCATATGAATCCTACCCTGTCTGCTAAAGAAAAATACTTTTACAAGTGTGTGCAAATGTAGAAAGTGTTAGTATTGGTGGTATTGTAAGGTAATGTTTTACTAATTATCATGCTTGATAACATGAGTTTAGCAGCATGCAGCCTACAAATTGCCTTTCTTTTTTTGTGCGTATATGAGGATAAGAGTTACCTTTCTTTTTTTTTTCTTCAAACAAGAGGTGCAATGTATAAAAATCCTTTCAGTTTCACATTAGAGTGGTATTGTGGTAGTCATCAAATTAAATGGGGCTTATGCTGAGCAATAAGTAATGTCCTTATTGGGAAAAAACAAAACAAAACAAAACAAAAACAGAAGCTTTAAAAAGACTTTACGTTAACAATTGGTTTCATGCAAAGAAATCAGTGGAACAAAAATCAATGTCCTGCATTTTACCTTCTGCTGTCTGAGTGCAACTAGCTTAAGCCCTGTGCCTTTGTTATATCTGACTGGAGTTGTGTTTGAAGACGAGCATCATTTTCCCACTGGAGCAGCAAGAATCCAGAATTTCAGCATCTCATTCAGTTTCTGCAATTAAATTCCACTTTGTATTATTTTTAAAACTCCTTGTGACAAATGCTATGATACTTGTTTTCAGCTTACTGGATATTATGTTTTGCCAAAAGGGGTATGTGTCTGAGAAACAGCCAGAAAGCATCTTTTTGTTGTCTTAGCTGCTGTATTCTTAGTCAAATGGGAAACTTGAAGGGAGGGTAGAGGTTCACCTATGCTCTCTTAGAAACCCATAACACTCGGTGGCAGTTAGCTTTCTGAGGGCAGCAGGGGAGCGACAAGCAGGGAGCCTACAGCTGCAGCGCAGACCTACACACTTCAGAGAAGAACTTTCCCAGAGCGTGGTTCAGCAGCCAGACATCATGGAAACCAATAGAGGCTCAGGACTGCGTTATCCAGAGCTGTCTCTGTCTTGGACACCCCCTTTACCTGCTCTTAATACAGTCAGTGGTGTTTATGTGGCTGCGAGTTAGCCATGTCAGCTCCCTGAGTTGGCTTGCCACATGACAGCTGCAGTGCTGGTGGAAAGGAGAAAGAAAGGTGGGATGGCAGCAGCTTCAGCTAGATGAAGCTGCTGAAGCATGACATCACCAGAGGTGATGGCATAAAGCGTTCCAGTGGTCCTGAGAGGTACTGAGTTTGCTTAACTCTAGAGGTTGCTAGACTTCATTGAAGCACTAGACAGGAGGTAGATTTGAGTAATTTATTTTCAGACCTTTTTGTTTAACCTGTTTTATGCAGCAGTTTTTAATTTTGTGTAACTTTTTCTGGTTTGTTTTTATCTAAAGGTTTAAGCCTCTTTGCATGATCACATAAGGATAAGGTAGGAGCAATTTGGACTTAGTAGTCTGGCCAGTTCATAGTCTCAACCCTTTCTTAATAATAATAAATATTTCAAAATTTTCAAGAAACAAGCAATACTGCCAGGGTTAAAAAAAAACCAAAAAAAAACAAAACAAAAAAAACCCAAAAAAAACCAAACCAAAAAACCCAATCTGGACCCAATCCTGCTAATACTTACTCATGTGAATGACCCTTTTGTTGACCACCTGTGTATGAAACCATGCACAGATCTGCAGGGTTGATGCTCAAGCAATGAAAGTGGCAGTACACTGATTTACCATTACGCTTCTCTGGACAAATTAATTTGTGCTTATTTTTAGGTAATTTTGAATAGCAATATTGGAATATATTCTTTTACGCTCTAACAACAGAAGAGGGAAGAAAAAACACTCTGCAGACAGCATGGCACTGGTGTGCTTGACAGCAGATGGCAGTAGGACTAAACTGATGGAGGGCAGAATGGCTCCTTTTTAAAACTACAGAGAAGTACTCAGGGTGAGACTCTGAAGAACTCATCTTCTATTTCAGCATCTAAAATGAAATGGCAGGTTTTTAAAATTCCTTAAGCTTTTGGAAATCTGGCCTGCAATGTACAGAAGGGTTTTCTATGCTTCTGTGTTGCAGTCCTTCATTAAGCATCATTCAAACACTGCCTGCCAGAGCACAGAGACTGCTTGACCTGAGTTACTGCATCTCTAGCTCTGCTGTCAGTATGAAAAATTCACTGTGCTCAACCACCTTGAACTTCAGGCCACTGGATAGGTGGCCTAATTTTAAGATCCAGCTTTTGAAAATCTTGATATGGTAGAATATGAAAACTGAAAATTAGCAACTTGCAGAACTACTTCTTGCTTCTCAACTTACATTCAACAGATGTAATGAAATCATGGAAGTCTCTTTTCCTTAGGAAATCAGGTTAAATATGCAAGTTAAGTTACAAAATGTTAGGACATCTCTCTCTGGGTGGCAAGAGTGTTGCCAAAGTTCCTCAACAAATTAATGAGTTGCTAACTTAATAGCAAATAATTGCTAGCTTAACACTGGAACTTAGTTATTTTTCTCAGAAACTGTAACTGTGTGAATAGTTAAATAGGAAAATTTATAAAGAAAAAACATTGTGATGTTTTCCAAACAAAAAGTTTACTTGTATCTTTAATTGTGATTTTTAGCTCTAATACAATGTTAACCACAAGGTAGCTGATCGCAATACTTAGTATCTTTCTAATATTAAATCCTTTTAATGCTCACATGTGCAATAATTATTTGAGATGAAGTTGTCAGAATAAATAACAACTTCAGAAACTAGGGAGCAGAAAAGATAGACAGAGTTGAAGTGAAACCCATCTTCGATGGGTTAAAAACTGTCTGGATGGCCAAGCCCAGAGAGTGGTGGTGAATGGGGCAAAGTCCAACTGGCGGCGGGTCACTAGCGGTGTTCCCCAGGGCTCAGTTCTGGGGCTGGTGCTGTTCAATATCTTTATAGATGATCTAGACATAGGGATTGAGTGCACCCTCAGCAAATTTGCAGATGACACCAAGCTGGGTGGCAGTGTCGATCTGCTGGAGGGTAGGAAGGCCCTACAGAGGGATCTGGACAAGTTAGATAGATGGGCCGAGACCAACGGCATGAGGTTCAACAAGAACAAGTGCTGGGTCTTACACTTCGGCCACAACAACCCCATGCAGTGCTACAGGCTGGGGGAAGAGTGGTTAGAAAGCGGCCCGGCGGAAAGAGACTTGGGGGTGCTGATCGACAGCCGGCTAAACATGAGCCAGCAGTGTGCCCAGGTGGCCAAGAAGGCCAATGGCATCCTGGCCTCTATTAGGAATAGTGTAGCCAGCTGGTCTAGGGAAGTGATCGTCCCTCTGTACTCGGCACTGGTGAGGCCACATCTTGAGTACTGTGTCCAGTTCTGGGCCCCGCACTTCAAGAAAGATGTTGAGGTGTTGGAGCGAGTCCAGAGGAGGGCGACCAAGCTGGTGAAGGGTCTGGAGGGTCTGACCTACGAGGAACGGCTGAAGGAGCTCGGGTTGTTTAGCCTGGAGAAGAGGAGGCTCAGAGGTGACCGTATTGCAGTCTACAACTACCTGAAGGGAGGTTGTAGTGAAGTGGGAGTCGGCCTCTTCTCCCAGGCAATTAGCGATAGGACGAGAGGACACAGCCTCAAGCTTTGCCAGGGGAGGTTCAGGTTGGACATTAGGAAGCATTTCTTCTCAGCAAGGGTCATTAGACATTGGAAGGGACTGCCCAGGGAGGTGGTGGAGTCACCATCGCTGGATGTGTTAAAAAAAAGACTGGACGTGGCACTTAGTGCCATGGTCTAGTTGACAGGGTGGTGTCAGGGCAATGGTTGGACTCGATGATCCCAGAGGTCTCTTCCAACCTGGTTGATTCTGTGTGTGATTCGGTGTGATTCTGTGAAAAGTAGAAAGATATGTTCAGGTTTAAAAGCATCTGATTTATGAGAGTCTCACACAGGCATGACAATACATCCTCTGTTTCAGACTGTTCTACAATGCTTCGGAGGAAAATTCTCATAACTTTATATACTTCCTGGCATTTTCATTCTTTTTATTATGTTAGTAGTAGTGATAAAAGATTAGACAGGTTTAATACTTCGTAATGAATTTTGGCGAGACTGTAATCTGATCCCATTATTTATGGAATATTAGTGTCAAAATTGGTTTTGAAAAAAGGTGCTCTGTTATTGAACATATCCAGAGCATTATTGAAGTGTCTGTTATAATACAAAGTTGTCTCAGGCTGCTGTTTATCAAATCAATCTGAAACACCATTAAGGCTTTGGAGAGGTGATCTGGCACATTCCCATGTGACACAGGTAAACATTCTTAAATATCTTAATTAGTAGTACAAGCTGCTGGAATTAACATTAATCACT
The DNA here is from genome assembly GCF_013368605.1 of Nyctibius grandis. Classification (NCBI taxonomy): domain Eukaryota; kingdom Metazoa; phylum Chordata; class Aves; order Nyctibiiformes; family Nyctibiidae; genus Nyctibius; species Nyctibius grandis. The sequence continues at coordinate 97,595,078 of NC_090661.1, read as the reverse complement.
GCATTGCTATGTAAAACTTAATTATGTACGGATAGAATGTAGTAATTAGCATTAGCAGCATTGGATTACTAGACAGGTGTTCTATGGCTAAATAATTAGATATGTCTAAATAATTAGATATGTGTTTGTAGGTATTAAATGGAGGCTGTGTCATAAATTGATTTGTGCAAACAAAAAGAATTGTTCTATTTTTCCTTGGAGCACATCTGTTTAGAGTGGACCCTTGGCCTTATTACACTTGGTGAGAATCTTGCTGCTGACTTTACCTGTGCCAGCACTTCATGTATAGTGTTGTCAAAGAATAATGGAATTTTTCAGCAGAAACTGAAGTTGCTCTATGAATAAAAGGAAAGTACAGTCTGCCTTCCTCAAAAGTGGCAGCAGAACAGACATAGAAATGATCTTGAAGTATTAGTAACAGAGACTTTGCAGGTATAAGTACCCCTTACATTGACTATGCAATGCATTGACTGCTCCATAGATGCTTGGCTGTCCAGCACTGTAGAGAAAAATGAATGAAGAGTATAGTTGTATCGAAATGAGAATCTTGGTTCTTATGAACTGCTCTGCATATCTTGGTAGTCATGTGGCCTTTCTTTAGGTACTGATTTTTCTGACAGATAAATTAGTTTTCTAGAAATTGTAGAAACTATTGCAAATAGATTGGTATCTTCTGATACTCTTTATACCCAGTAAGCATGTACAAACTCTAAATGGTTTGTGCTTTTTATTGGTTATATGAATGTAAAGTAATGGGTGAGAGGTGCTGAACTGCAAAACAAAATGTATCTGTTCCAAGTTTCCTCTTAAGTCTTTTTTTATAGAAATTCAGGAACACAAGATCATTATCAATCTTGGAATAATAAAGTTAGATAATCTAAGAAAAATATGAGGAAGCACCTTTAAATTCTGGTTTCAACTAATACGTTGTCTGAGGTGATACTGTAGGAATAGCCAGAGTTTCATATTCTGAAAGGTAGTAAGTGTTGGGGCTTTTTTGTTATTGGTGTGTTTTCTTTTTTTTTTTTTTTGGAACCCCCTTCTGTAAATATTAACTTTTTTTGTATTCTGCAAAATAAAATTTTCCATCTAAGACTCCACATCTAGTAGCCCATAGGGTTTACTTTTGCAGCAGTTGTCTCAGAAGCACACAAATATCCTCTGAAGTAACTTAATAATAGAAAGAATTAAAGAATTAAGATAAACATCCCACCACTTCTTTAGGAATTCTGCTTGACGTTTTCTCCAGTTCATTCTGAACATTGTGATTGGCACCGGTGTCACTAACTGAAGGGGAAGACCAGTGACACCGTCTTTCTATTGCACCCTGAATTTGTGCATGTGTATACATACATGTATATAGGCCATGATCTCCCCTTCTTTTGGTGAAGTTATCTTGATGGATATGGCCTTTTATAGGTATATTTAATGGTAACTTTGAAATAGCTGTAGGCAGGCGGGTTGGTACCTGTTTATAAGAACAAAACAATATTTCTCAGCCTTTCATAAAACTAAATTCCATTTATCAGGGATTAAGGGAAACTTAAAGGTATTCCAGTACCATAACATATGGAAGAAAAATGAGAAATAATGTAAATCAAATCCAGCACCTTCTGAAATGAGTTGCCTGAAGATACTAAACTATAATGTCAAAATTTAAAGCAACTGTGAAACGTTAATTTGTAAATACATGGGGTTAAATGCCTCACAGTTGGCATTTCAGTGTGCTTATTTAACAGCCTGCCATTTCAGCATTTAATCCTATCAAAAGAAAGGAGGAGGATTAAAGCAAGAGAAGCTTTTGGAAAATGTCACTTTTTATGAAAATTCATGATCTTGTAAAATTTGATAATATTTGTAAATACAATGGGGAATAGTTCTGAGATTTGTGCCTTACATAATATTCTGTAATCTGTCTTTCAAATAAACTTGAAGGCCATCAGGATTTTTTCAGTCTCATTCTAAACATGTAAGCTTTTTGACTTGGGGCTTCAGAAAGCTTTTCTGTAATTTAATGAGACCTTCTGTGAAAATGCACTGTAGTTCTTTACTGCTCAGAGACTATTGAATATGATCATTAACACCACACCACCCCAAAAAAAACCCAAAACATTAGCAGCTTTTTTTTTTTTTTAGTGCATGTATATTCGGATAGTTGTTTAGAACCAGATGTCATCGCTCTAGTCACAGCCTGGCCTGATACTTCTTGCCTGCTTGTAGATCATTGAGAAGCTATCACGTACTGCATCCCTGGGCATGCATACCCTTACCTGGGACAGGTAGAAAGTGGAGCTTGCTACACTTTTGCATGTGGCAGCAGACAGTACTAAATGCATCATGTGCAACCAAGTCTGTAGCTTCCTTTACACGCACCTTCTTTCTCCTAATATCCAACCTTGAAGTTGTGATCCTTCCCAGCCTGCCCTGGAGTGCTGCAGAGATTGACTGCTTGCAATGACTCTGACTTGCTGATTCTCAAATTTAAAATACAAGATGAAAAGATTAATGGATAAAATAACTTGAGTGAGAAGAATCTGTAATGAGCAGGGCATAATGCTCTGTGTGTGCTTGCACTTCCCCATCCCCAACTCTTACTTTAAGAGCTGCCAACAGAACTCATCCATGGTACTCAGACTTAGGACAAGGAGTTCTTCTGCAGCCAAATACTTGACTTGTATAGTGAAATAAGTCTGTTTTGAAGCCACTTAATTCCAGTCTAAATCTCCATTAGATTTTGTAACTGAGTTGTATTGCGGGTGTCATTGGAGATACTGTCTATTCAGTTGAGGTCTTTCAAGCTGATGTTTTGCAGGGTGTTGTACTCTCTGAAAGTGTGTTAGTGACCTCCTCCTGATTCATCAGGAGTCGTGAAAGAGGCGCAAGCCTTTTAGATGGCTGCGTTGGGGGAATTCATCTTTGTAACACCTCTCTGTATGACTGTTCCAGGACAAAAATTATATAAAACTTCAATCTTGATCAGGGATTAGTTCTGTTCTTTTAATGCTTTTACAGAGCTAAGAAAGAACATTAATTTTTGCTGTGGGTTTTTTTTTTTCCTTGAAGGTTGCTCATGTAATAACCAACCTGTAGTACAGATATCTTTGAGTTACCTTTTAGTTGCCGATCTTCCATATCCTCCTGATATAGTACCCAGTTTGAATAGCAATTGTAAGCTTTTCTTGTCATGCTTTTAAACTTACAACTTTGTATTTAAAATATAAAACTATTAAGTAAACACTAAGTGGTATCTTTTCCTTGAAAGTGCTTGTAAAAGCTAAGATGGGCATACTGTTTTAGTGTCACTAGATGTGGTGCTGATGACTTTTTTTTTTAATTTTTGTCATCTGTTCTGCTGCATGTCCAAATATTGGATACAGGAAAGAGTTTTAAGTAGATTTTACAGCAGCTGTGCTTCTCATTTGCAAAGAAATTGATTTACAGTGATAGCTGATCTTGCTAAATAAATAGATGGTTGATGCATGAGAGCTAGCTTCGTTTGTATAAACAGTATGGCCTATTGTAAGAGAGATAACATTGTTTTATTGACCAGAGTCAACAAAGTGGTTTCTGGGTAATTTAGTATATTTCTGGAATGACTTTCTAAACTATTTTGTTACATCCTATTGCAAGATTGTATGGCCAGATGAGCCAGCAGCTCAGGTCGGAGGCTGCTGCCCATGGGTGGAGTGGAAGGGGAGGGACTTAAACACAGATATCCACAAACATCTTGGGAAAAATAAGCTGTTGTCACTCTCATTGGTTTGGAGTTAATTTTCCTCTTTGGTCTTCTAGTTTACTTTTTTAAATATATTTTATCAGAGCACCTTTATAAAAGTTAACCTCTTCTTAACATACTAGGTTTTTTCTTTTCAGATTGAGAGACTGGGATCTGTTCCTAGTAAGGAGGTAGTAATTGGATTGAAACTAATTTACGCATTTGTATGGATTTTAGTGATGTCGTAGTGTTTCCATACCAAATCAAGACCTCGCCAAGTAAACAGTTGGGCATGTTGAAAACTGTTTCCTTCCATTGATGAATGATCACATCTCCCAAAATAACGAAGAAGGGAGCCTGTGTTCAAATGTTTAATTACTGCTACGGAGTTTTATCTACCCTTGTTCTCTATGCTATTTATTGCTGCTGTGGGCTGTACTAGAGAAGGATCAGGGAGAGTTTTTTGCAAATGAATGTCCAGGAGGAGTTAACTTATTTTTAGTAGGATTTTGCCCAAATAGGTTATGTCATTCATTTGTTGTTATTTGTGGTTTTGTTTTTTGTTCTTGTTGTTTTGTTTTTTTTTTAACCCAGATTGGCAGATTGAGTTTGGAGACTTGACAGTCTTTAACTCCTGCTAAAGCACTAAAAATGATGGATAAATCTGGCAGACCTTTTCTTGACATAAAGTAAACCTGTTACTGGTTGGCCTTCTGGAAAGTTTCTACTTTTCATTTTATAGACTGAAAAAGGATTAGGAGTAATATCAGCTCTTTAGCAACTCATTTTGGCAAAATGAAAGAGTAGGAGTGAGGCATAATGGCATATTTTTGGCTGCTGAACTGTGCCATCTGAGATGTTTTAGGTGACAAACTAATACAGGGAGAAGATGGAGATGGCAGAGAGGTAGATGGATTGGTACTTACTAACTGGTGTTCATCACCAGGCGAGCAGGTTCTTCAGCACTAAGAGGCTTTAGAGGGATGTATGAAATGAAGTGGTCCCGAACAGGCTGGTTATTACAGGCTGCTGTGTAACTGAAAATGCCCTTTTGTTGGTAGGTCATCTGTCACTTCTGTAACAGAGGTTTGCTTGGCTGTCGGTGTTGCTCACTTTTAATGCCCATAGATGCATCAAAGTATCCAAAACAACAGCTTGCTTTTAGTGAACGGACACAACACTGAGAGCTGATCGGAGTTTGTGGCATTGTGGCAGTTGTGTTCCCATCTTTCTCCCAGTTCCCCCCACTCAGAATGCACGCTCTATGACAACAGGACAAGGTATCTGGTTACTCTGCAAGTCTTTCGGGATCCTGAAGAGGATCATGAACAGCATGGGCAGCCAGCAGCAATGCATTGTGAAAGGTGTGGCCATATCATAGTTCGGACAAGCATGGTAACTACTGGCACAAATGTAGTTTGGTGTGAGCCACAGCATGTCTTCTCTCATAGTGTGTGAAGGGAAGAGGAGAACTTACCGGGCAAATTGCACTGGATTCCTTAATTTTGCTTCTCACAAAATGGCTTGTATATAAACATTCTTATTAGTAGAAGAAAGCTCAGCTGCTTGGTTCTGATTCTCATTTTTATATTTACACCAGCTACATTGACAATTACATTAGCTTAAACAAAAGCATAATCAAGTTAAATACCAGGAAGAAATTTGGAATGGAGATTTCTTAAAATATCCTTAATTAATAATATATAGTGTGGTAATAATTATTAGTATTAATGATTTAACTAATGAACCCACCATTCTTTAATGTAGATATTTGATGCCCTTCAATGGGATGGAAATAACTTTTCATACACCACAAATAGTTGATAACTAGGGGTCTTAAATTTTATGGTTCAAGGGTCAAAATACAGGCATAAAAACTACTGAATGACTGCAAAGAAAGCCTTTAATTTTGTGGGAGGAATTCCTTATTCTGAGTACACTCTTATGTGATGGAGCTATTTTTATGAAGTCGAGTTAAGTAGTTCAGATTCTTGTACTCAAGGTAATGCAGTGTTGTTACATGTGTCATGTCTTACCTGCCTAGAATGTAATTCTTTGACTGAACATTATCTCAAAATGATATTTGGGTTTTTTTCTTCCTTTCTCCCTCTTCAGTCACTAGGTGAAGCAGAAATTAGGTGTTTGTCTCAATGTTACAAATCTCTTCTAGGTCTAGTAGGGTGGAGCTCAATACCTGGATGCAGCACAGAGTGAATGAGAGTGGTGTTTGGACTATTTATATGTTGTCATTGTAATTTTCACTGGTTACAATGCTGTGGCTATTCTACGTCTGTAGAACAGCAGGAGCAAAGTCTTGCTTTGTGGGCAGAAGTGCATGTTAAGGTAATTATTAGTGCAGGATAAATTATTCTTCTTGCTTTTCCTAAAGAGTGACCATGCATTTTAAAAATACTTTCCATAATCAGAAAAAATGCATAAGCAAGCATTTTGTAATGCAAGTGCGGTGCGTGTTCTCCAAATGCTCTATAATGATGGCAGATAGAAATGAAAGTAATATGAGTGGGCAGTGTAGCAATTGCCCTGGAAAAGCCTTGGGGAACAAAAATAGAATTGCTGATTCCCGTCATACAAATGAAATGACTGAAAGGTCATTCCAGTGTATTAAGGTTAGATATAGCAGAGTGATGCTCTGCAAAGGATGCCTACGTATCGGAAGTAATCTGTAGTGAATCATCATTAGAAAATGGAGCATTTCCCTTAATGCAGCCTGTTAAAAGGCTGCCTCCATTAAAGTTTTGGTAAGATAAATAGAATCTTTGAACTACGAATATCTTCACAAATATTTTAACCAAAAGTCAGTCTCTTCAGATCTATACTTATGTTATCTGCTTCCATTTTTAGGTGCTTAATTTGGAACAAGTATCATGTCTGTGCACCCTCAGATCCATTTGATGTTAAATTGAAGCTATATATTTTTCCCTAGCTGAAGAAAGAAAACAAAACAAAAAAGCCCTTAGAAATCTGAGACTGGATATGTAGAAAGGGGTTGTTTTTATAATAAAAATGGCCATAAAGTTTTTCACATCTAAATGAATATATACACATATAAAGTGTATATATATAAATATGTGTTGTGCAAATATATAAATACATGCACTTAATATCTATAGATTTGTGTATATATATATATAAAAAACGAAAAACTTCAGTTGTTCTTCAGTTACATTTAAATGGAAGTCTCATGGATAACAAGTTGACTGCATTAAAAAATGTAGATACTTGTAAATACAATAAATGACCCCTGAGAAATTGAGCGTGGCTTATCTGAAGTTCATCAGTGCTTACAGCTCCAATGAGATATGAAAGAGTCAAGAAGTACAAAGATGTTTATGACAGCAATTGCAGAAACCTGTTTCTAGGTTCCTCGGTAGTTGAATCACACATCTGTGGGAATGTATTAAGAATAGGCTATACAGCAGCTTGTAAACTAAAAATACAATCGCTTTACATAACAATGTGAACTACATGTGCAGTGAGCAGGATTACAGTGTTCATACACAAACAAACATGTGGTCCATCTCTTCCCCTTTCAAACCAGTGATTTCCACTGGTCTCAAATCAGATGTGCATTTGTGATAAGTAGGGACAAAAATACACAGTGTATATGATTTCATTGAATTAGTTAAGTGTATAACAAGTGACCTTCTTAAATTATAAATTGCTGTTCAGTCAAATGGTGTTGCTGTGAAATGTGGAGTAAAAACAGATTTGTGTTATACAGCCTGTTCTTAGGGAGTATGAAGAACACCATGTGACAAAGGTGTTGATACATACTCATGTGTAACATGCATTTACTCCTAATTTTCAGATCTGAGACCTATGTATAAACTGTAGATAAAGTTGTCCTCTCTATGGACACATATATATAAATAAATGGAGGACAGTTTGGAAAATAGATGTGTGTATCACAAACTATGTCAACAGTAGGATGTTTAGGCTGTCCCTCCCTTAGTAGGTGGTACAGCCTGGGGGCTGAGGACATGACTTCCACGCATATGCATTGTGGAGGTTTTACTGAGGTCTGCTTCTGGTCTGTCCTCCTGGGCTGACTGTGCGTTAGCATTAGGAGCACATTGTCAGGTGTAGCGTCCTCTGGAGGGAGTGCACTTTGTGTTCCAGGAGCACTTCGTAGCGCAAATCAAAGCACTGTCGGTGGAGACCATGGGAAGTTCTGCGTGAGAGCACACACCTGAACTGAACTAAAAAGCAACTGTTAAATTCCAAATTCCATCTTCGGTGTTGGCTGGCTTGCTGCTCCTACCTGTTTTGTCTCTCAAATGAGCTAAAAAACTAGAAAATTTGTTTTGTCACTGTCTTGCATGTGGCACAGAGGTCTATCTGCAAAGGGTCATCAAGCTTATATTTTTTTCTGTTCATGGGGGTGTAGTGAAGAAGTAACTGAGGGGCTGTTGAAGCCTGGGTTAAACTTTACCTCCTGTGGGGTGGCAGGGAGGTGGGTTGCTTGTTGATGGATTTAGGTTATTCAGTGAGGCTGATGCAGAAGTCATTTTGTGTAAAGGGCTAGAGATTGTGGGAAGAAAGCATTTCACATATCAGCATGGGAGAGAAAAGCTGCCTGTATGTTAAGTATTTGAGAGGGGGGAACTGTGGGCAAGACAGGATAAATCTGATACATAAGACTCAAATCCCATAAAATAGCTCAAAAATGGAAAAGAAACAGGTAGCAATGATGTGAAGGTGAATATATTCTTGTTTAGGTAACTTGATTTCTTGTGACACCTAAAATGAAGCAGCTACACTTGCTTTGGTAGTTGTTTGTTATGTCTTTGAACTATTGCTTTACTTTGGAGGAGTGAAGTCTAGTGCCAAGTATTGATGTGATGAGAATTCTGAGAGTGCTCCTGAATTGTCTTAGTTGTGATGTCCTGGTAAAGTACTGGGAAGTAAGGGAGAGGTAGGGGTGAGTGTGTTGATGGGTAGGGTTGGGTTTGTTCTTTCAAGGCTGATAGGAATGTGCCTGAATTGCAGGCATGCAGTTTTGGCTTGAAGAAGGCTCTCCACTTAGGTGGGATAGGATGTGTTAGGAGTGAAATACTGCACTCTGTTTAGCATGGGAGCTTAGGAAGGCCACGGCCAGAGCCTTGCTAGTCAAGCAGCCGTGTCAGCAAGGGAAAATAAGGCACTCAGGAAAAAGAGTTCAGTTAGCCAGAATTTCTTTGAAGGCTTCCAGTAAGGAAAATACCCTGGGTGCTAGGAATTGTATTACTTAACCAAACCAGTTCTCTAAGCAGTGCTTAGAGATGTAATGTCTGTTAATTATTAAAGGAGAAAGCATGCACAGTAGTAAGGGAGAGCAAATAATGACTATGAGCTTGGTGCGAGAGGCCAGGTGCGATGACGAGTAACTGCATCAATTCAGCTGCATAAACAGAGAGCAGAGGATGTATGACAAGAATAATACTGCCAACAAAGTCATAGGAGTAGTAAGGTCATGGGAGTAGAGTAGCTGTAAATATTTGGCTAGTGTGGAATCTTTAAAGTGCTTGATTAATGTGTGTTATCTATAGGTTATAGAAACTCCCAGGAAATATGTGGTTGTACTATCAGAAACATTAAACAGCTGGTTTCAGCGGAAAAAAAATGGCTTGATTTCAAGCATAACATATATATATATATATCTCAAGCTATATATATATATATAAAATTCCAAATAAGTTTTAAATGCTATCTGGGTAAAGTATCTGTTTACTTATTAGAGTCAGAGTAATTTAGAATGGAAGGGACCTCTGGAGATAGTATGAGCCCAGCTCTACCCAGGTCAGGGCTGAGCTGGCTCAGACTGCTCAGGACCCTGTTCAGAGGGGCCCTGACAGCCAGGCACTGCCAGTTGTTAAAAAAGTCTTTTTCTTGAAATTTTGTTTTTTCCCTCACTAAATAGTATGTGACAGACTATACTGTTACACAGGGAGAGAGGAGCGGAGCTATCTGAACTCATTTTGACTAGTTAAATAAAAATAATTCATAAAAAGAGTGATTTAGTCTCAAGACCAGTCTAGAACTATTTCTACAGGGATGGCTTCAGATGGAGTAAGATTTCTTTGTGTTGCAGGCAGTCCAGGCAGGAGGCAGGTTTAGCCTAAAATCTCCGTAATGAAATTGCATCAAGGCTATGCCTGAGCTTACAGAGAGAGAAAGTAGTAAATACATAATATCTTTGTTTCATTTATTAAACTTCTGTAGTCTGGCTACAGTGGGTGTTTAGCCAAAACCTGGGAACATCTATAATGAATTTTTATTCCTCGAGAACAATATTTGAGCAAAGAATTCTTTTTTTAAACAAAGTTTTGTGCCAGGTTTGTTGAATGTTTCTATTTCCACTACAGTTCTTGAAGCTTTAGCTTCAAGAGAATATGAAATGACATATATTATAAAAATGTGTTTGTAATAACTAGGAACAAACTTTTGGCTGCTGTTGTGAGCAAAGGCATTCAGATTCTTGCCAGCTGATGTGTAGAAGTGCATTAGGAACCACAGCCTTGGTTACATATGATTGAGGTAACCAAGAATTGTAATTAATTCCTGAGCGTTAAAAATAGCTGCTAGGAGGAAGCAGTTTTATGAAAGGTCATTAAGGGAATATTCTCTCATAGCTAATAATTGGAATGAAAGTAAACGCGATCTACCAGAAAGTAAGGAACCTGATTCTAGCTAAAAATACACAATATACTTTTACAGAGATTAGTTTCATTGCTGGATTTGTTTTGACAGCTGGAAGTAGAAACCTATAAAGGCATTGGAAATGTGTCCTGGACAGAATACACTCTTTTCTACACGTTTAAAAAATAATTTAGTGGAGCAAAGAGATCTCTTTTGATATTGCCAAACCCCCAACCCACTGTGTAACTCTTCAAATGCTGAAATAAGTATTTTAAAGCTACAGTAGCAAAGAAGCAAGGAATGTTGCTGTGGCTGCAGGAAGAACAGTTTAGGGAAGGATGCTGTATGGATCCTGACTGTATGGCCTCCTTTTCAGCAAAGCAGTAGTAAAATAGGAGAGGTGCAAGGAAATTCCTTCCTCTTACTGCTCTTCTATCTATATCAGAAGATAAATCTTTGACAATGAAACTTGGCACTCTTTCTTATTTTTTTATTTTTACGTTTTATTGGGGAGTAACTTTACCAACTTATGAAGGGAATTTTTCCTCTTCATTCTTTTGAAAGCTAGGTTATTTTTTTTCTTGCTCCGTGCTTCCGGGTGGCTGGTGTCTAGCAGTCCTACAGATTACTAGGTAAGCTTCAAGTGTTATGTATTGTTAAATGCGAAGTGCAGGAGTATAAATTCTATTGTCAATAGAATAGATTGATTTTATATTTTTTTTAAAGGTGGAATTTCTATTGAGGCAACAGCATAAACCCAAAATAGGAGAGCTATAGTTAAACAACCATTACTGAAGAGAGAAGATTTGCCAATAGATCATGAACTTGAAGTGTATAGTCATCCTTTTATCTACCTATAGGTATTGTACATTTCTACATATTACTTATTAAGGAAAGAATAGCAGCTGAGAATGCTGAATGAGCCAGCAGCTAGAAACTGTCAGTTGGCCAGAAACACTTTAAAGCAGTGCCTTCTGTAAGAGAGAGAGTATGGCTGATATGCAAAACTTGAATGAGTGCACTGTGCATGCAGACATGCTTTTTCGTGAGTATCTGTTTATCACTTCACCCCTTCCCCAACATATCTTTAGTTTCATTCTCTGAATAATGCTGCCATTTCTCTTGAATACTTGGTATAATGGGACTGTTGGCTAGGGGTCTTATCTAGTGTAAGGACTAATTTTTAATTGGTTATTGTTAATATTGCAATTTTTTTATTATTTAGCAATTTGAGAAAATCACATTTAGCCACTCTGTGTTGAGGTAGTTATGTCAACTGAGTGAGTGTCACTTAAGTCTGGAGGCATAAGTTTGATACCCATTTCAATATGTCTCGTTATTCATTCAAAGGGTCTCATCTTCATATTAATTTAGATATCTGTCTTTTTATGTACCTATGAGTGTCTGTATACCTGTATAATGCCTTTTTTGAAGAAAGGTGTTATACAGGTATACAGATACTGTATAGAAAGGTGTTATACAGGTATCCCCAGGTTGGATGGGGCTTTGAGCAACCTGGTCTAGTGGAAGGTGTCCCTGCCCACGGTAGGGGGGTTGCAACTAGATGATCTTTGAGGTCCCTTCCAACCCAAACCACTCTGATTCTATGGGTCGATGGTTGGACTTGATGACCTTTTAGGTCTTTTCCAACCTTAACAATTCTATGATTCCATGAAAGCACAGTGGGTTTGAACTTCTGTTGGGGAAAAAAAAAAAAAGTGAGTATTTAACCAGGCAGAGACTTAAACCAGGGAGATGGTCCAGCTTGGCTCTAGTCCCTTCGTTAGCCCTGTGTCCTCATTAGAGCTTTGCTATCTGTTTTTCCCCCAACAACACAGAGCTACAAGAAGCCCAGGTAAAAGCTCTGGTTTTCTGTAGGGGTGAATTGGTCCTCGGGCCCCACACCACAGCGGGGACACCCATCCCAGCGGGGCAGCCTGGCTGCCCAGGGCGTCCTGCTGCCACGGGAGTGCCAAGGGTGCTGCTGTGGGACCCCCCCCGTACCTCTCCACTCCCCTTTGGGCAGGGATGGATCTTGTCACTTGTTCCCATCAGGGCTGTGTTTATCCCTGTGAACCACAGCACTGAGAGCTGCCGTGGAGAAGGGCCCTTACAAGAAACCGTATATTCTCCACAAAAGCAAGCACATTCACTCTCTGTGTAATAAAACCATAGCTCTTTCAAGAATTATAAGCAACATATTACTTGGTTTCATAGTCGTATACAAGTTATGATCCTTGCGTGCTGTTTTTAACCTTGGACTGCTTTGTATGCAGAACACTATTCCCAGTTCAACTCAGAAAAGCATCCTTGTATGAAAATGGCAGAAAAATCAATGATGCTTCTGCTGAAAATACCTAAATTGCAGTTCATTTTGGTATTTGTATGACTTAGCAGTGTAGAATTACCTCAGGTTTAATTATCTTGCAATGTTCAAATGATATTAAAGTATGTGAGTCAAAGGCTATTTTTGTGAACTTCAAGAGTTCATCAAGAAAGGCAAGCTGTGCATGATGACCGCACATGTTTATTCATTATGATTTTCTCCTGGCAATGCAGGCCAACAGACTCCTAAATAAAAAAAATAAAGCACTGCACTGATAATTTTACCTTTTTAGCTCCTCAAATTGTCTTATTTTTCCCTCTTGCAAAAAAGACAATCCTTCATACCTTTCTCTGAATATATTGTAATACATGCATGGCAGTCTCTACCTCAGCGTAACATTGTACGCAAATAGGTAGTTGAAAATCTGAGTTTAAGCTATGGGTTTCTTGGTAGTTGATGTAAATTAATAAAGTTTTAATAATCAGAGGTCATGGGAATGGGAAAATTAGGAGTGTTTGGCCATGGTACCATCCCCATGGACTTGCAGACTGCAGCTCTCCAGATCTAATTTCTTTCTATTTCCATCCTCCTTTCCCTCCCCATCTCTACATATGCAGTGTTTTTACTCCTTTTTCCTCCCAAAACTCTGACTGAATATAATTTCTCAGGTACTTTTTTCTTAGGCTTTTTAGAGTGCAGCAGAGATTATAAAAGCAAACAATTTTTTTGAGTTAACACGTCTTTTAAAAAGTACAAATTTAGGAGAAAACTCAGACTTTGAATACTTAGTATTGAATGTGCTGTTTATGAACAGTGACTTTTTTTGGGGCTGCTCCACTAACAGCCGTACAGTGATGGTCAAGAAGGTATAGTACCATGGCCTGGTATCACATTCAAATTATGTCACACAGAGTGTTTTCATCAACTTCTTGGATACAATTTTAAATTTTTTGTTTGTTTGTTTGATAGAGCTCATTCAAATTATTAAGTAAACTGAATTATTCATACTTAAGAAATCAAAGAAACAAATAACTCATGCTTTCAGAACTGATGCAGATTCCATCCCTGTAATATGTGGAAAGATAATATTTACCACCTTAAAGTAAACAAGTAAGATCTACTTAAGGACAGTTTCTGTCATGCATGTGCATCTGACAGTCTTCTCCCCCCCATGCCTTGTTCACTATGCTTTTTTTTAAAATATATTTATTTCTCAGACATTCTATGGTATTGACTAATTCTTTGTTCATTTTTAAATTAAATGAGGGGTGAGGTGTAAATTCTTTTGTTAAGGTAATTGGTTGGGGTCGCAAGCCAGCCCTGTTTCTGGTGGCAGGGAAGGGGGAAAGGGAAATAGAAAGATGTTGCGTTGTGAAATCTGCTGGGTATTTTTCTTATATATTTCAGTAGCTATCAATAAGATCTGTTGCTAATTTAAAAATAATAGAGCACAAAGCCAGAGTATATGAAGTTATAGTGAGTGCTGAAGTAAAAGAAGTTTTTAAGCTTGACATAATTTCCTATTCATTCTTCCACTTACCTTACGATAGGGAAAGGAGGAATTGGTATGTATTACTTCACTGAGCCAGAAAATACTGCAAAAAAACAGTCAAAATCAATGAAGTTATACTTCTCTTATGGGTAGCATCCTGTTCCTCTTGTAACTTATTTTTTTCTTTGATTCCTAGTAAGCTGTTTCTGGAAGAGTATTTTTCTTTCAGCACTTTTGCATGCTTCCGTGATTGCGCTGTGGGGTCTCAAATGGGTTTCTGGAGAACTCGTATGTTCTGCTACCTCCAGAAATACATGGCAGGGAGGTAAATTATGGGAGAGATTTCTGCCAGAATCATGACTAAGCCTCGTGATAATGCACAGTCCCTGTTTCAAACGTTTAACAGAAATCTTTGTGGCACAGCTAAGTGGGTTTTGTTTGTTTTGTTTTCTGGACATCCGTTGTGTTAAAGCTTTTTGATAGCCTAGAAATGGAGGATATTGGACTCTCTGTCTAAGTAGCTATACCAGTTCTCTTTTCTTGTCACTCAGATATCTAACTGTAGGGGGAAAAAAATCCTACTTTTTTGGTAGCCAATTACATGATCAGATTGATTACATGGAGAGAAAACTGCAACACAAAGCTCTCTTCCAAGCCAAACCATTCTGTGATTCTGAGAAATTCAGACCTTTGCATCTTCATGAAGCATTTATAGAACCTAGGCTGCAAAGTTGGATAGCGTGTTGATTCCAATTTACAGATAACAGTTTCTAAATCGTTTATCAGATATATTGGGAAGTGATCTTTATGTGTGTTTGGGAGGAAAAAAGAATCTAGAATATTTTTCAAGTGCAAAGCAAATGTAGCTAGGTATTGATTTCTTTTGCAAAGTGAATTGTCAGTGTTTGACTTTGTTGGTGTAAAGATCTTTTTCAGTTTAATAGTTGTGGCAATTTTTAAGTGATGAACAGTAACGGTATTAAAATCTGGCTTCTAGGTGTGCTGTTGTCTTGGTGCTACTAATTAGACGTGACATTGAGCTGCTGTTTCACTGCCTGGCAGCGACTTGTGCCCTATAGCCATAAACAAATTGATTTGATGTGATGTGTTCAACAAAATAACCAGAATGGATGTATGGTTGTGGAAATCTTTACTGGTTATATAGTTATGTGTTTATACTGCAGTGTTTTGTCCAGAACTTAATTGAAAACAAAGTGTGGTTTGGCTGCCTTTCTATGTAGAGAAAGATTATTATATATAAAACCTTGGCCTTCTTACAGTAATTATTCGGAATAAGCTAGATACAAATCCCCATCTTTTCTGGCCTTGGCGATGTAGGATTTTGGAAGAAAACTGATCTTCTGGTTTTACCAGGCAAAGGGTGCGGTTGAGGAGTTGTATGTAACAGGAACTTAATTTTGATACAGACAGATCTTCTATTTAATCTCTGAAGAGCTGTTATAATGACAAATCAATTTACTACATCTGCTTTATTCCTTTGAGTTTAGCTAGTTCAGTGGGAACGTAGGAATCTGAAAAGTGATCGGGTCATACAGGATATTATTCAGGCTTGTGCTTTTCTTTAATAGCCATCTAGCCATTAATATGGATGAGAAATGTTAACAGTTGTCAAAAAGATAGTATGTTTATGCAGCGCAGAAATAACAAACTGCATTCACTTAAGCCCTATGATATTTCAAATTGTATAATTACGTTGATTCTAGGTACCTGCAAGGTCCCTGTGGCTTAGACAATGTTATTGATAAGAATGTAATTTATATTACCTGAAATTGTAATGGTTTGTTTGTAAGAGTATAGTCTCTTACATATTTTTGCACACCCTTGTGTAAGTAACTGTTTAAATATGTCGCATCTTTAATAAGTTGAATGACACTGCTTGATTTCCTCAACTGTGGTACAAAGCTTGATCTGATAATCCCGTTAGTTGAGATCAGCCAGGCTGCAGGGCTGGGGAGAGCTGGGCACACCAGTGCCTGCTGCTGCAGCATCTCCTGGGCTGCCCGCACCCAGTTCTGCCTCGGAGCAGGGCTTCTGCTCCCATCTCAAATCCCAGAGCTCTGCGGAAGATTCCCAGTCAAGGAGTGTTCGTGAAGCTCCTGCTCGTTTCAGAAGGTGCGCTGTGCTCCAGATGTGACCCTGCCATTAGCATTGCTGCTGCTCTAAAGAAAACACTTCTGCTCCAGATTAAAATCAACCTATAGATAATGCACTTATTCTTTCCATCAACATTTTTCCTTCAGAAATGTAACTTTTAAGCCCTTTAAAATGTGACTTTTAAACCCATTAGTGAGATCTAAGAGGTATGATTTGTATGCAATAGAAAGTAGTATTGTATATTTTATTTCCATGGAAACTGGCATCTGTGATGCGTGTTACTATAACTACAGTGCATAATAACTTTTCATATTTCTAGTTTTGATGGCAATATCCATGTCAGTAATCAGGTGGTTAATGCTGCTGGGTGTGATAGTCAGAATTGTCAAGCAGTTTCTCTGTGTGGAAAAGAAAACTCTTCACCATGAAGATTATTTCCGTTATAAAGAACTTTTGCCTGATAGTCTAATATTTTGAATTTATTACATGAAGATTAATGGTAACTGTTTTATCACTATTAATTAGGTACTTCCAAGATAAATATAAGTAATTACTAGCTGTTGTAGAGGATTTGCTTTTAATGTATACACTTGAATGTTTTTCTTTTTTCTTTTTTTTTTTTTGCTTCCATCTCAGAGATGAACAAAACCCAGGCCTGACCTCTCTCTCGTGTGCACATATTCACAGTGCATAAACTCTTTATGTTCTCATTAATGTCCTTTATCTGTAATTTGCATTGCAGCAATTCATAACAAATTTATAAAAAACTCCATTAACTAGGTAAACTTTCTATTGGTTTGGTGTCACACGTGGTATTATTAATGAACTTTCTCTGTTCTTTTTACTATCCAGTTTCAGTAACGTTATTTCAGTATTTGCTATTAAACTACATGAGTTTTTTATGACATATTTATATGATGACTGAGTCATGCTTAACCAGTATTGGAGGAAGACTTTTTCCATCAAAGACATAGAATGATATAAGGTTCGAAAAAAAAAGAAAAATCAATTTTTTCCATTTTTTCAGGGCCAAAGGAAATCATCACAGTTGGGTTTAATAAAGACTAAAAGGATGTCAGTGAGTAAGAGCACTTAAAGAAGAGCTACATTGGTGTTTCTATTAAATTGCTCTCCAGAGAAGAGCTCCGTGTAAAAATGAAGGTCTGCATTTTACCTGCTTCTGACACTTTGGAGTTAAATGCAGGTTTTGTGCTGCCTTGTTTGTCTTTAACTCCTCCATTCAACTCCTGTAATTGCCGTTTAGTAAGAATGCCTCAGCAATTCGCGATAATTGCTAAACAGTTTAGTTTTTGCTGTCACATAACCTGTTTCACTGTACAACTGGAAGGTACACTTTTTTTTTAATAGTAGCTTAGTCAAAGAGTACCTGCAATGTGCCAGAAGTACTGAGGAAAATAAGATGTAGCTCCTTATTTTGTTCAGCAACTACCCTGCCCTGGATTTTGCTGATGTGAAATGTTTTTAGTGCTCATCAGGCAGATGTGCAGATGTTTAACTTTACTACCATGGATTGTCACATTTATTTCAGACAAATAGCGTGTGATGGTGAAGTTAGACATGTGCGTAACATTTGCAGTATTGTGGCCTTAGTGAATTATTACTTTAAATGTGATCTTTGTCCGATATGTAACTCACTTCAGAATGAAATTACCATCATATTTTGTAACTTATGTTTTTTGGTTTTTATAAAATACCGTGTAGAACAGAAAATAATGAGGTCTACTGACTTGCTATATGAGAAGACGAGTAAAAAAGTTTCAAGAAATTTATCCATAAATATGGTTCTTTCTAAAAGTGAAAAAAAAAACAAAAAACAATCAAACATGAAAACTGCAGCCTTCATCTGAGATAGTTGTGTCTATCTTTCCAGTATAGCTTGGAAAAAATTCTATTATGATTAGAGATACTTGAAATGGACAAGAAGAGATTAAAAACAGTGGAGAATAGTAAAAATCTTAGATACTCTAAAAGCAACTGAAGGTAGGTCCACGCTGCATTACAGCACTATAATATTGATATACCTGAAATAACTCAGCAGTACCAACTTATCTGTACTAAGGTTTAGCGCTGTCTCAACATCAAACTCAGAGTGGGCTAATTCATCTTGTGCTGACTACTTTGACATCAGAATACAGACTAACTGGTTTAAAGTCAGCGTGTACATTTCTATGTTTTAGTCACAAGAGAGCGTAATAAGAACTGATTACTCACTGGCCATTTCCAGATGCCAGTAAATGTAACAAGTCTTTTGAAGGCAAAGGTGTTTCATGTGTGCGTTTGTGAGGGCTGTTGGTTGGTTGGTTTTGGTTTTTATTGCTCTTAGGAAAGGGGAGAAGAAATAGGAAAGTGGTGTGTAGGTCATGTGTATCATTTGCTGAGTGGGAGAACAGTAACCACAATTTAAAAAAAAAAATTTTTCTGGACCTGAGTTTTTCACAACTTAAAAAAAGTCTTTAGAAGGTCTGGTGCTATTAGGACTCCAGTGTTTCTTTCTTAACTTCTCTCTGAATGGTTTATTTTCTAGCATTTGAACTGAAACTGTACCTTTGGAAATGGCTATATAATTCCTCTGCTTTAATCCGCGGTCAAAGCTCCATGTGACAAGTCCGTGGCAGTCAAACTAAACTTGCAGAGATACTAGTGATGGTGGATGAATGCCTGAGTCAATCCATTGTGTTAGAAGTGGGTAATTTTATAAAATTCCGTGCAAGGAAACATGAAGGGTCCCCAACCTAATGATTTTAGTATCTGTTCAGTGACACCCAAAAAGGCACAGACGTGTAGCCAGTCCCATACAGTACAGTATGATCAGTAGTGCCGTTGGTACATGATTTGCCAGTAGTAATTGGTGTTTCAGTTGGTTATGTATACTTCAATCTGCAAGCGTTTTCCACTGATATAATATATAACACAAACATATGTATACAAATGCAGTAATTGCAAAACTGACAATATTGAATAAAACTAAACAAGCTGAAGAACACTTTCTAATGTTGCAAATATTTGTACTAGAAAAATTGTGCGAATATTCATTCTCAAGATGATTTTGAGTGTTGGCTGATTCCTTTGTTTTACTGACAAAGACTGTTTTCAAGACAGAATGCATTGTTCAGAGTTTTTTGTTGTGAAAGGTGATCAACGTAAAAGGTTGACTTTTTTAGTGGACAACAGATGAGGCAAGTGAATGGCTGCCGAGGACAGCTATGTGAGTATGGAAAAACCTCTCTAGAGTCGTGGGTTTTCAGAGCAGGGTAAGAGCTGCAGTGGAGGAAAGCAGAACACCAGGTAAAGCAAAAAGCAAGTAATTAAAATTGTCTAAAATTTGAAGGATCAGCCTGGTTCAGAAACACACTGCAAACACTTCAGTGAACATTGGGTAAAGGCAAGGGATGGTTTAACTATCAGACTAAGTGATATAGGATGGATTAAGAAAATGTGGTTTTGCACCTAAATAATTTCCATAATATCCCGGTGGAGACAGATTTCTGATAAAACTTTTGTATTTTTGTATTCACTGTAACTCAGTCTTGTTTGCCATGAAGTTTTATTTTTATCGGTAGTATCTGCTTATGGTGAAAGCTCATTCTCCAGTTACTAGCTTTTTCAGACTTATTTTTCTTTTGCATGTTAAGTTTTTAATGGTTATATCAAATTTCTTCTTCTAAGCAAAACGGGCAGAAGAATATCTTGTTGGGAGTTGCTTAGTTGTGTACTGTAAAATGAATGGTGCAAAACCAATAATTTGTATCTTCAGGATGGATGTTTGACAAATTAATTTTTTTCATAAGCAGATATTTTCCTTTTTTTTATTGAAATTTTTATTCATATATTTTTTAAATGTTTAAATATATTTATAAATTAAGTTATTTTGAATAAACAAACACCCCCCACCCCCTGTTCTAGTGTATCTAGAACAAATATGTGTTCATTCAACATATTTGTCTAATATGTTTTGGCAAAATATTTTAAAAAATCGAGGGGAGGGAACCAAATCAATGTATTTGTTGGAATTAACTGAATCAATATAAACCTGGGAATAGGGGGAAAAATACATGAAAATTTTCAACCAAGTCTGATATTAAAGGTGTATGTTTATTTGTTATTGAGAGAACATCACATGCAAGAAAGAGTATGTTAATTATTGTCCTAGAAGTCTTGATACAGATTTTAGAACAGTAACAACTTTAGAGTTTAAGATTTAGCTTCAGTCATATTTTTATTCAAGTACTCTTAGGAACACATTTTATGAATGATTTGAAAAAATTAATCCACAAATCAGTAAACTAACTTCCAAGTTTGTAAGTGTGTTTCCTAGTATGTGTTGGTTTCTTAACATACAGTATTGCTTGTAGCTGTGATGTATACCGATGTTTTAAGTAGCTGGTATATAATCTTTTGCATTAGATTGCCTTCAGCTTTTTTCGTAATAGTGGTTTGTAATTAATGCCTGTTTCTAGTGGGGGAGAAAATAAATGTTAAAAAGAGTCAGTTTTCTATGTAGGGTTAGTTTTATTACAGAGGTTATTTCTATTCTTTTTATTGTTTGTCACACTATATAGTCTATAAATACTACTGTAGCTTTTGATTTTTTTTTTTTTTTTTTAACTCTTCTGTCAGCATGTTTTCACACATCTGAACCTGCTACAGGAAACATAAAGATTAAGGAGATGGAGGCACATGTCCATTTTTAGGTACTGAGTTCCTGGGTTTGTTCTTTTTTTTGGTCTGTATCTGTTTTTATGTATATTTGAATGCATACTTACCAGGGAGTCGCTTGGGAATTCCAGCCGAGTTAGCAAGTTTATGAACTGAATTTTTAATGGCTTTCTGTGCAACTGTGTGTGAGTGTATGTATGTAATACACCTACATACACATATGACATAATAGTGAACACAGTTTATAGTTGATAATCAATACATATGTTATTGACTGCTGACCTATTTAAGCATCCCAAGAGCAAGGCTTGCTCTCAGATGCTCAGAAAGCTGTCTCCTCTTTCTGTTGTTGGGAGTTTTCTCTATGCCTGGGAAATTTAGTGTCTGTCATCATGGATTCCTTGGTCGAGGTCCACATCAGACACTTTGTATGCAGGATTGTTTTCTGACAGTTTCCCCAGAACACTTCAGGGGTTGTCCTCCCATGTGGATAGCAGGGCCGGAGAATCGGTTGCAAAAGGCTTGTGCTACTCTGGTCCTGTAGTTCTGGGCTTTGGGGCTGTGTCACAAAGAGAAGAAAAACATCTACTCCTTCTCTAAAGCATAGATGGAAATCCTCTCAGAACATTAAAAAAAAAAAGTCCTTTTTTTTCCTTTGAGTCTAGTGTTACTGAGGAGTGTATCATGAGATTGGCGATACCTGTTTCCTTTCACTGTCTCCTCTAGCCCGTATAAATAATCTAGCAATCCCTTCACTGTGCAGGTCATGTATAATGACTGCATTCAATAATGGGGTGGAAAAAAGAAAAAATGTTAAAGTCCATATTTTAAAGATATATGCCAAAAACCTTTTTTTAATAATATAAATATCTGAGTCTTCAGAATAGAAGGAACTACTTCCTGGTTTAGTACTTTAATGTTGTTTGATTTTTTTATTTTTTTTTTTTTTTTTTGGACATGAAATATTCCTTCCTCTCCTCTCAGCATGCAGGGTTGTCTGGGAGAACGTAATAGCTTACAGGCATATTTATAGACACTATCTCTTCTTTTTCCCCAAAACACATTACACCATACCTTGCAAGAATACGTAAGATCCACTGTAGTAACTCTGACGGGTTGGAAAAAAATAAGGTTTTTATATACAGTATAGTACTGCTGTGGTGTCAATTTGTGATACATACAGCATGTTACATAGCACTGATAGGGATTAAGAAATATTTGTAAAAATATTGTTCTTTAGTTGATCTAAAGTCAATAAAATAAGATTTCTTATATGTGCTTGGGTGATCAAGCTTTTCTTAGCATTTATTCAAAAGAGTGTGACATTCTTGCTAAATTCTGATGAAGATTTATAATAATGCTTACAAATAGTTAAGCAAATATGGAATATTAGTTACAGAGCAAAATTTAAGCTTTCAGCGAAAACAATTTCCTTTTTAGTTCCTGAAAACAAGTAATTTGTTTAAAAGCCAAAGTCTTATACTCTAATTATCATTCTGTGGCTTAACTTTGTGACTCTGTTTTTGTATGCATCTAATAGTTTTTAAAGTTTAGCTGAATGATGTTGCACTACTAGTAAGAGGTTGTCATACATACTTTTCCAGATGATGTAATCTCCATATTTATTGAGGACATTATTTATTATGTCTTAGCTTAGAAACTAATGTTGTATCTAGTGTTAACTTACATTGTAGTTATGACTTACATTGTAGTTATGAGACTACAGTATTATTGATGACATTCATACGTCTCTATTCAAAAATAACCTAACTTTGTAGGTACAGTTTTGGAAGCAAATAGTAAATGAGATGGCGTCACATTTGTGTCTGTTGCCTAGAAGAGGGATGTTTATTTATAATCCCTGCGCATTTGCAGATTCTTTCAGATTGATGATTTAATGAAGCATTTGAAGATTAAAACTGCACCTTGGATTGACACTGGTTTAAATATTTGGCCATTTAAATGATGTTAGCAAGGTGTAAACTTCTGAATGTTCACTATGTAGCTGTGAAGTTCAGTATCAGTATGTTAAAAAAGGTTGGAAAAATTTATTTTCACTGATATCCAACATCTGCTAGGCTTTCAGCATGACAAGGCTGAGGTAAGGAAAGGTGGTGAGACACAATATAATTTTCTGCGGCATTGTATTTCCAGAGCATACTTACAGTATTGAACTGAAGGTAGTGGTGGGGTTACGCTCTGCAGTGGCTCATACGCTGATGCATATAAATGAACTCAAGCTTGTACTGTGAAATCAGTGCTTATAGACTTCATCCTGTAAAAGTCAGGCATTCGCAGCCCCACATCAAAATGTTTTATTAATTTTAAAGTGAATGGACATCTTGTGTCCTCTTCGTGGGTTTTTTTTTCCTTGAATAATAAAACACTATGGAAATTACTTATTTTCATTTTTTTTCCCCAAGATAGTCATTCCTGTTCTCTTCCATCTTAATCTCAACAAGTATTTCATAAATAATCTAAAGGTTGCTTACCTTTTTAAAAAAAGGTACATTTTCTAAGTTCCATGACACAGTTTAGCTCTAACTCCTTCAATATAAATTACTTGGAATATATGCCTTTCACTGACAAGCATGTAATATTATCTGCTTTGTCTTGCTCCTTATTTAAGTAACTACTAAGGTGTGCAGGAACTAGTAAAACAGAGCTATTAATTAGATCAAATTAAAATAAACTTGCTTTAATATTGTGTAGCTAGTTGGTTAAAATTTCCCTTTCTCCTAGGCACAGCTGTTAATTTTTCTCCCTTGCAGCGAGCTTCCTTGATAATAAATGTCCTTTCATTATCAGTGATTTTCTTCTAACCTCTGTGTCATTTAGCTGATTCTTGTCCTTCTGATGTTTCGTTTTCCAGTAGATCTTTGGCTCTTTGTGTTTATTATCAAGTTTTAATTTGAGGGAGAGGCAGAAAGGCATAAAGTATCTGTGCTGGGGAGTACGACGATGCTTGGTTCTGTGAGTGCTGGGGTGGGGGCTGTTTGAGAGCTTGAAATGGTGTTTACCTGCACTGCAGCTAGTGTGAGATACTGGTGGTGTTATTTGGTGAGACATTGGAGTTGCTGGAGAGAAAAATCAAGGAAACTATTCATCTGGTTTGGGTTGATAAAACCAGTTTACTTCGTGAGAAAGCTTGTAACTGTGCCAAAGTTAATAAAAAGTTGAGATGAACTTTGCTTGTTATGTTCAAAGGCGTTCTCCCTCCAAAAACAGCTTTCCATCAGATACTGCTGGAATATTGGAAGTCTCCTCGCCATCAGTGAGTCATACACTCTGTAATCTGCGGTTGGTGTCCCTGCATGGGAGCCAAATGTTCAGAGGTACCTTAAGTGTCTTTGGTCCCAGCTGTCCCTCATTTCTTTCATGTGGTCTCGCCCTGGGGGAGGAGGGAAGGGTGAAATGCTGGGAATCACCTCAGAGGTTTCTAGTCCTTTACAGTAGAGAATATTTTCATTGTTAAGTCATCCACTATTGAGATCTGCTCAAAGTAGTGCTTGGATTCAAAGGAAGCTCAAGAGGATGAGGGTCTGTACTGACAAACTGTAAGAAAACTTTTGGTAATTTTTTTTTTTTCCTTTTTAGTGTCTACTTATGCCCTTCCCCATACGTGCTCATCATGCAGTTTGCTATGATTGCATGTACTAGCAGTGGTTAGAGATCACTGCTGCCTTTCTTAGAAATGCTAGATGTTGCAGTACCGGCTCTTTTTTTCCTTCTGACATTCTCTTTCAAATAAGGCTTGTTGCTTTCTGAAGAGTGAGTCTTTAGAAATCTTATCACTTCTTTGTGCCACTCTGTAAATGGATGAGAAGATATCCAACTGTAAAAGAAAGTGGATTTGCATGAGGTAACTCTTGTCAGAGTGTTAGCATGGCCAGCTTCCTTCAGGAGTTGGATGTTTTTCTGATCTGCACAAGAGTTATCTTATGTTGCAAACAAACTTACAGCAACGTTTCTTCTGCAGTGACGCAAAACGAACAAACTATCTTGGATGAGCCATGACTTTGAAACATCTTGTCTTATTAATTAACTCCAATTCTGGGCATTAAGATCCAGAACTAATGTAAGATTTCAGAAGAAACTATATATCGTCAAAATAGATGTATCCCTAAAGGAGCGTAATTAAATGGCCAGAATAACTTAGTGTTAAGAGGAAAATCATCCTATTCTGGTGGTTTTTTTTCCCCTCACCGTTCTGTCTAAGCATCCATTTCTTTCCTGAAATTCTCTCACTAAAGAGCTTTATACTTCAGTGGACTAAAAAAAATTAGGGCAAAAAATGGTTATAATTTACTTTTCTGTCCTTTGTAATATTCATGTTTGTCAGCATTCGTGAAGGGAGAGTTTAATTTCTGATCTTCATTATGATAGTTTCGTTATCTATTCAAACATAAGGACTCAGAAGTCTTTTTCCAACCTTAGTCATTTAGAGCAAGACTTTGAAAGGAACCATCACACGAAAACTGAGATTTGAGTACTTAGACTCTGTAGCAAATTGCAGAAATAATGGTCTCCTCGTTGTTTGATAATAATACACAGAGCTACATAGCATAGGGGAGTGATTTTTGGAAGGAGTTTTTGTTGCCGGTTTGTATGCTACCACAGCAAATTCATGTCACTTGTGATTTTGACAGTTAAAATATTCCACTAGTGTTGTTTGAAATTGTAGTAATTGTTCATGCTGTTTCCATACAGCACATGCAACATTTGTGAATTGCTGACTTAAAGCCATGTTATATATAAATAAAGGACTAAAGCAGAACAGTAATTCTTTTCTTTAAATAAAGTTTCTCTTTTCTTCCACAGGTATTTTGAATACTCTTTCTTTGTTTCTTAACACTTAAGAGCTTATTATTTAATTTTTAACAACTTAATTATGTATCAGAGTTTCTTTGACGTAAATTGGACGAGGGGGAATGGTTTTAAACTGAAAGAGGGTAGATTTAGATAGGAAGAAATTCTTTACTGTGAGGGTGGTGAGACACTGGCCTAGGTTGCCGAGAGAAGCTGTGGCTGCCCCCTCCCTGGCAGCGTTCAAGGCCAGGTTCGATGGGGCTTTGAGCAACCTGGTCTAGTGGAAGGTGTCCCTGCCTATGGCAGGGGGGTTGGAACTACATGATCTCTAAGGTCCCTTCCGACCCAAACCATTCTATGATTCTATGAAATTGGAACGGCCTTAATTAAACAAACAAACAAAAAACCCCCAAAACCCCTGCCACAGTTGTTTCTGTAGACAACAATTTACTTGTTTGCATTATAGAAGAACCTTGAATCTTGGAACTGGAATTAAGCTTATATTTGGTCTTGTATTCTTACATACATTACTGGGTATTCACAAGAGACGTTAACGTTTGAGAGAAAATATTAAGTGATTGTGGGAAATGCAGAAAATTAGTGAGAAAGCTTAGAAAGTTAATGCAAGTCTGCTTCTTCAAACTTAATGCTGTTCTTAAGCAAACTGTTAAGTAGCGTAGCATTTTTATAAAGAACTGAACAACTATTAACAAAAAAAAACAAGATGTGGTGCTATTAAGATTGTAGGAAAGGAGTGAAAGCCATGCAGCCAAGGAGGGAGGCGTGTACCAAAGTAATCCACGTAATCTGTGGGAAGCCATTGTACAGCACTAAGCAAACGAACACATCCTCAAAGAGGAGGATCAACTCCAGATAGTTCAAACATTGACAATTGAATAGCAACAAAGTAAATGCAGAAGGAAGGCGAAGACTGTCTACCTAAACTCAGTAAATTGAAACCAAATAGAAAATTTCCTGTGGAGATTTTCTACAAACAATGTCTGTCTCTCTGTTCTTGGGAATCAAAAATTAAATCTCTGGCCTTGGAGCTGAAACACAGACTGAGTTCCTCTTTCAAATAGACAGAATATACATTGGTGGAATGATTAGTAGACAGTCATTTGAAATCAGTCCAGAAGGAATATGTTTCAGGAAAAAAAGTGCATTTTTAAGTTCATTAAGGACAATCTTTATTAAGAAAAAGTTGCCAAAGATCTCAGACACTGAGATGTGTAAACAATTGACCACTATCTAGATATATTCTTCAATAAGGACTTCCAGATTACGAGAGATCCGTGCATGGGTGTGGGATGAAACTCTTCTACAGCGATTGCACCTCAGTCTTTTTTTTTTTTAAGAATAAGATATTTGAGATTATTGAGTTAAAATTTATCTTGCAAGATAAATATGAGGAATGGGTTCTGAGTCTTTGAAGAATCTTCTTAGTTTATTGTTAATTCAGATTTGTTCTAAATATGCTTTAGCAATGTGTTAAGTACATAAATTTTCTCACTCCAAACACCTTTTTGCATAGAGTGCTGACGAGCTACTCATAGGAACAGGTTTTACAACGCAAATGTGGTATGTTCAAAGTGATACCTAGATTGATGGTACAGGGCTCCTTTTAATAAAACTTCTTCCCAATAAAATGGAGGTTGTGTTTAGTTGTGGCTTTGTTAGGACTGGAGCTTTTTGCAAAGATGAGCCTTTCCTGCTGATTTGTATTTGCATAGGTTAGCTCAGTATTGTAATGAATTGTATATAAACTATTGAACAGAAGTGTACACACATACACTTATATATATATATATATATATATATTTATTTTGCTGACAAGTCCTTGCACTGCTCTCTAGTTTTGGCATATTTGGCTCTTCAGAATTGGTGACATGTGGTTCCATCTTTCTACAAAGGTGTGAACTGGATTGGCAGACAGGTAATCTATTCTGTGATAATCTGCTTAATGAAGTCAATGGATGTCCTAATGTAGTTTTTAAAATAATATCAGTTGTATAATTTTATTTAAACAGTCATTAGTAACCATGAATCCTTGCAGTCACCTTAATCAACATACTCTTAACTTCTTTCTCTCTAGGCAGAACTAGTGAAAGGGAATCTGCAAAGTGTTGGGCTCACGCTCCGCCTCGTGCAGTCCAAGGAAGAAGACGCAGGGCATGTTGTCATTGAAACTGTGACTCCAAACTCACCTGCTGCAGCTGCTGATCTACAGAGGGGAGACAGACTTCTAGCAATTGGCAGTGAGTAATATGTCAGCATTCAAAATAAGTGTCATCTTGCAAAGTGGGAGGATGTGTCTGCATACAGTCCAACTAGATTGTCTTTCTCAACAGTTACAGTTGTGCCTGGGACTCATAATAAAAACTAACATTTATGTATTTATGGGCACTTAAGGTTATCACTTACTTGGTTTGTTTCCGTGCATATTTATTTACTCTTTGCTAGGTAAAACCCAAAATAAAGTTTAATAAACATTTGAATGTAAATATTTTCTAACTGCTCTAATAGTGATGCTGTGAGGTTCTCTACTTAGTTTCTTCCAGTGATGTTATAAAACGTCAAAGAAAACCACAACATTTTACGTCCTAGGCCTGCATACTCAGCTTTGAACCTAAAGGTACTAAATAGAGTATGGAACAAGTAGTATAAACATATTTTTGACTAACAGAATAATTGTCTCAAATGACAAAATGACCCAAGAAGATCTGCTGAGTATTTGATAGTATTTTTATACTTTTAGTATCAATTTTTGTCAGCTCTGACATGTAGGAGCCTAACTATTATGAGAACTCTGAAGTTCTCATATTTGAAGACTTTTGGCCAAATTGTAACTGGCAGATAAGTGCTGTGTTGAGGCAAAAAGTAACCCTTGACTTTTGTGGGGGAGGGCACTGTGGGTTTTTTTATAAAGATTCTGTTGAAAACCCTGGGCATGGTGAAGTGTATTCATAGTAGTTTATATTCTACAATTTTAAATTAGACCATCTCCAGATATAGCTTGAATACTGTTTTATATGGATGGTGATACCAACAGAGAACTAGGTCATAATTGCAAACCGATACTGTAAATCTTACTGCTTTAAAATTGAGAATTGGAGGGGACCTACAGAATATGGCAGTGGACAGCATTAATAACAGACAGCAAACTGGAGTATTTATGTTAATATGTTTTCCAGCTCCTGAAGTGATACATTTGTATGAATAAAATGGAAAGGATCTATCTGCTACATTTCAATTAAGCTCTTCCGTCATAATTGACTTCCTCTGTTAGTGAGCAACAATATTATTACCCACTATTAAAGATCTAAACATGTTTGTCAACTATTTTTGGCCATTTAGATTATTATCATAATTAAAATAGAACATTTTTGTCTTTTTTTAATAGGTGTTAAAATCACATCAACTGTCCAAGTGTTGAAGCTTATTAGACAGGCTGGGGACAGAGTTTTAGTCTTTTATGAAAGGCCTGTTGGGTATAATCAGCATGGTTCAGCACTGCAGGATGGATTTGGACAACTGGAAGACACTGCTTTCTTGACACAGCCAGAGGATGACCAAGCGAGTTTAACAGCTGATGTTGATAACAGAGATTTTGATTCAGAGTTTGAGGACTTAGCTTGTGAATCACCTGACCAAAAAGAAGAACTGCTATCAACTCTGAGTCCCAAACGTTCAGTAGTAATACTTGCTGCTAAACCACTTGGAACTATATCTCCAATTCTGAATCGAAAGTTACATTTAGGAAATTATCAGACAACGTCAAAAACGCAACAAAAAGATGGAGCTAAAGTGGCAACACCCAAAACTATTGAGGGTTCAGATGCATCACAGCAATCGGGTAAACAATCACAAGGATCCAGTACTAAGCCTTCTGTGCCACCTAGGCCACAAAGTAAGCCTATTTTGCCTACTAGTGAAACTCAAAATCTGTTAGAAGCTGGAGGTGTGTCTTCTGAAAAACCAGAGAGGCCACCTCCACCTGCAAATAACGGAGATAAATGTACAGAGAAGGTAGTAAAGAATAATGAGCAAATAGAAGACCCAACGGTATCAAAAGTAACAACGGCACCAAAACAAGATACATTAAAGGATGGACTTCCAGAAAATGCACGTAGTTACAAAGATAGCGGAGATAATCATCAAACATGGGAATCACCAGAAATTCCATATAAGATCCGTCAAGGCCGATGGCCAAGGACGAGAACATCCGCCTGTCTATTTGAAGTAGAAGGATACCATAAGTACCTTAATGTTGCACTGTGGTGCAGGGACCCTTTCAAAGCAGGTGGTTTTATCTGCTTAGGATATGCAAGCATAAAACTTGAAGAAATTGCTTTAGATTGTATAGCTACATCCTCAATGGAATATATTAGAACGTTTAGACTGGATGCTCCTACACCTAAAGCAGAGGTCACCAGAACAGCATTGAGGAATTTGACAACCCATAAGGGATTCAATGAAAAATTTTGTTATGGTGATGTAACTTTACACTTCAAATATTTAAAAGAAGGTGAAATAGATGATTCAAACTTTCTCCTGGAGAAAGAAAAGGAATGTCACTTGGAAGAAGAAGCTCGTGCACCTCAGAAAGAAGATCCTTACTTGGGACAAACTGTTCTTACGGAGAACAAGCATAACTTTCAAGATACTCAGTTTCAGAATCCAACTTGGTGTGATTACTGCAAAAAGAAAGTATGGACTAAAGCGGCTTCACAGTGCATGCTCTGTGCTTACGTTTGCCATAAAAAATGTCAAGAAAAATGTCTAACGGAGACACCCTTTTGTGTAGGAGCTGAAAAGCGACTTGATCGAACTGTGGGGGGCTGTAGAGCAGAAGGACAGGAAGCTCCCCAAGCTGCATCCTCTCGTGTTGATTCAGAATCTAAATCTGTTAACAGAACTACAGGTTTGACCAGGCATATCATCAATACAAGCACCCGTTTGTTAAACCTTCGTCAGGTCCCCAAAGCTCGCCTTTCTGAGCCAGGAACAGAGGTGGTAGAACCTTCGCCAAAGCACACACCCAACACTTCTGATAATGAAAGTAGCGATACCGAAATCAGTGGGCCGAGCAGTCCTTCAAAACGTGCAGCAGGTACTGGGATAAAGTTGGTCCGAAAGGAGGGTGGTCTAGATGACAGTGTCTTCATTGCTGTTAAAGAAATTGGACGTGATCTCTACAGAAGTTTACCCACAGAGGAGCGTTTTCAGAAATTAGAATTTATGTTGGATAAGCTGCAGAATGAAATAGACCAGGAACTGGAAAATAATAATTCACTCGTTAAAGAAGAAAAAGAGACAACCGATGCAAGGAAAAAAGCCTTGATTTCTGCTGCGCTGGCTAAGTCAGGTGAAAGACTACAGGCCCTTACGCTGCTGATGATCCACTACAGAGCAGGCATTGAGGATATAGAGTCTTTGGAGAACATGTCGTTAGAGCGGCAGTCCAAAAGAGTGACTAAAGATTCAGAGGAACCCAACATAGCAGAAGAAATGGATAAAGAAGATGTCAGTCTGACGGAGGCTCCAACATTCAACATCATATCGGAAGAACCAGTTGATCCACCTCAATCAGCAGACTGATAT
Source organism: Nyctibius grandis (assembly GCF_013368605.1). Lineage (NCBI taxonomy): Eukaryota > Metazoa > Chordata > Aves > Nyctibiiformes > Nyctibiidae > Nyctibius > Nyctibius grandis. The sequence goes on along the minus strand of NC_090661.1, from coordinate 97,563,701 downwards.
TAACATATTTAACCTTTGAAGGAATGGACTAAAAGAATACTTTGCACTTAATTACACACACAATTTAAAACACTGGCATAATGTACGTGTCCTGCTTCTCCACAGTTATTTGCCTGTGTAAGAGTACAGCTAATAATGGTTCTTCTCCAGCTACAGCACCATAATTTTGTTAAAGTGGCTGGTTAAAACTACATTTTGGGGTTTATATTGGAAATTTATTTTTAATAACTTATTTTTATTTTTTCTAATTATGTAACCTTACCATTTCACATTAATGTGTGTGGTGTCCTTAATGTATTACTTGCTCCCTGCCCCCCCTGTCCTTTTTCTTCTGAGCTAGTGTTTTCAACAGGAAACTGGCAGGATTTTCAATATGTTTAGTTACCATTGTATGATGAAAAAATTATAAGCTTGTTGCATGCCTGTGCTGATGACTGACACAGAAGTCACTGAGGGACCAGGCTTTGAAATGTTGATCACAGTTATTGTACGTCTTCTAGGTAGTTGTGTATTTTTTGCCAAACATATCATAAAAGCAAACAAAAGGTCTTTCATTTTGGTCTGTTGTTAGTATCTACTAAATTTAACATTGCATATTGTTTGTTTTCCATATTTTTGTTAAATACAAGAACTTCTCATAGTTTGTACTTAACATGAAATACAGTAATGCTATGGTAAAAAAAAAAACCTCCTTAGAACTTTGGGCTATTGTATCCTGATTGAATAATACTAGATATCAAAGTACATATCAGTATCTCATAATAATTTATTGGGAATATTTTTGAGATAAGAGGCTGGTTGCCTTCCAGAACAAAATTATGTGTTTAAGCGTTGTTGTATTATCTGATAACCTGATAAAGGAAAATTGTTCTTCACAAGAGTTGGAGGTTTCACTGCATTCTATGAAAAAGCATGTAATGACGGTTTAAGTAATTTAAAAAAAAAAAATTAATATTTTGCTGCAGACTTCATCATTTCAGGAAGCTTAAGGTACAAAATACTTTACAAAATAGCTAAACGTTCTCTCAACACTTTTGAGTAATCATATAGGGGTAAGCTGCATTCGGCTTCTCAGACAGAAGAGGCAGTCTGAGCGGAAGGATCACCTTTGTCAGAAGAATGTCCTATAGTGTATATAACATGTTTTGTTTGAGTCAAAATAAGTGAGGCCAGTAGAGATGAGGAAGAATTTCAGCCAGCAGCTTTTGAAAATAATTATCTGGTCTTGTGCTACATGTAAATTGTGGAACTTAGCATCACCTGGCTAAGGCCATTGTTCTTACTTATTTCCTGTAAACATGTCTTTGTTTCATCTTCTGTGTATAGAAATGCCGTATAAAATATCTTTATTTTAGGTACTGTGTTAGGTACTGGTATCGGTATCACTGGTAGTAGAAAAAAATGCCTTTGTGGAAATGGAGTTGAATCTAAGATGGTAAAATAACTCATTTAAATTTTCAGGCAGTCTGTAATGTACCTCTCCGTTAAATTTGCTTCTCAGTTTATTTTGTGATGGGCAAAATTAAGAAGCAATGGTTTTCACAGACGGAAAAGCATAGTTGTACTTCTGAACAAAACGGTTACTTCCACTCATGCAACTACTTGCACTTTTTTGTGAGTTCTGGCCAGTTGATACTTATTTAGTTGATGTATGGAAAACACTATCCATGCTAAAATAGGCATGTGACACATTTCTGAAATTAAGCTTCAGCAAATAATCGCACAAAATTAGCTTCCCTTATTGACTAAAAGTTATTTAACCTATACTTGCTTGAGATGCGTATTAAGACTTCCCCACTCCATTTTCCCAGTGGCTTACCATTGGTGGTGATCTGCATTCAGTCTCCATCAGTGTTTGCTCTTAGGGACTACTATAGAGGTTTTCAAATATATCCAAGTACTTTATGTCAATCCTGGTACACATGAAGGAGCTGTGAAAACAATGCAAATACTGATTTCAAAAACACATTCATGGTTTTAAATTGACTTGTGTAATACAGTGGGTAAGAAAAGCTGGATATAGTTTTCCTCGTATAGTATTGCTAATGATGATTGTAAGAGAGAAATTCAACGTAGTGCAATATTTTTAAATATACTGAATGGGAAAATGGCAAAATAGTTGTATTTTAGTGATAAGAAGGAAAACATAAATTCCTATCTGGCATTAATTACAATAAATGGTGAATCTCGAGGGGAAAATTGTAATACTACATTCCTGATGTAATCTTTGCTTCATGCTTGACTGTAAATAGCTGAAAATAAAGAATACCACAGAAAACAAGAATATCTTGACTTAATGATATCTGAATAGGTGGCAGCTACACACATTTGCAGAAGATCTGCCTAATATGATTTTGTTGGCTATTATTTTATCATGAGAATAAGCTTTAATAAAATAGTTTTGCTAAATTATCAACTTCTTTGCATTGTGTTAATATTTTTTTTTTTAAACGTTTGTATTGCAGTAGTTTTATCATCTAAAGCCACTACTTAAAGGAAAGATCTCTGGGAGAAAAACACACATTTTGCATTAACTAAAACTACTCATTGCTGGATTATTTGGGCTTTTATGCATTCTTTCTATTTGCATATGCAGGTTTTTTTTATTCTACACAGTTTAATAGTAGACATAGATTTCTTTCCAAATGGTGATTCCAGTTGATTGTTTGTGTAGGTAGAGAATCTTATAAAATGCTAAGGATATTTGTGGGCTTTTGTTTTTTTTAAGACCTCCAAGCACTGCCCAAGGAATAATTGAATTGGTGGTAGTGACTACTACCAGAGGTACATTAGAGGAAAAAATTGTCCAAGAAAAATTCTTCTGAGTTGCCCTGTCCTTCAGAAAATGTTAATGGGTAGTAACTAAACAAATCCTTACTGTTTACTAGCTCATTTTTATCTAATTGCTTTTTCCTTGTAATTCCCTATCCTTGGATTTTTTCCCCTCAAATTTGAAATCAAACATATATGGAAGTTTACAGCTCCAGGGGAGGACTAAGTGTGGGAGCAAATGAACAAAGTGACTTTATCACACTTAAATTTACACAGATCAAAGTATATAAATATGAAAGAACACAAATTATTCCAGGACAGAATGGGAGGGTTTCTGTGTATTTTCTGTGACTGAAGTTACTTCCTGACTGTCAGCAAAAGGGGTTTGATTACTTATTCCTCCAAAAATCCAAAATGTAGAACAACTGCTAGATGTCTATTTTTTGGGGAGAAGGTGGTGTAGAGAGCCCAAACATGAGTGTCTGGGTGGCTCTTAACTCTGTCTTCCTCTGTCTTCTGGTGGACCAGGAGCAGAGCAGGAGCATGGGGGAGCCAGGCTGAGCTGTGTGGGTCTACTGCAGGTCTGCTGAGCAAACGGTGGTAAGATGCTGGTCCCTGAGGCCCCAGTAGAAACCTGGCTCCATCTGCAGAGGAGGGATGTGATCAATTCATCTGCCCTTGGGCTGCTGCCTCATACTCGTTTTGTGTTGCAGATTAATGTGAACTCTTCCTTAATTTTGAGGTGCTCCAAAGTACAAAACCAAGCCATGAGGTAAGCCATTCTATGCTTTTTTTAAAATATATAAGTTGCTATGTTTGCATTACTTTTATACTTGTGAATTTAAATACACTAGTTAATCAGCTGGCAAATAAATGAACATGTTGTGTGATAATTTAGAATTCTAACATTGGTGTATTAGTTTCAGATTTAATTGGATTAACAATTTCATGTCTTCCAAAAGAGTTCAGTGAAGCTAAGTAAAATAACTTCTCTTGGGGCAAAGTTTCAAGTATCCCAATGATCTACGACATTAAAATCAGAACCTGATGTAGATAATCATCGATCTGCACAATTGTTACTTATTCAGTGGCAGTGAAGTACTCAACATATGACAGCATCTTGGTTTATGCTGTATTAATGTCTGTCTCAAACCACCTCTCAGCTTTGAAGGAAGGATTCCCATCTGTTAGATATTCAAAAGAATGCAATTGAAAATATACCCCTACAAAAATCTCTTAGTGGATTTTTCAAATCAACCATAGGACATGTTGCTTGGCCTTTCATGCCATTTAAGCCTCTTGTGATATTTTCTCAGAATTTTCACCCTTATTTAAAGAACATACAGGGCTGTCCCCTGGTACTGCACATTTTGGCTTTATCTGTTTCCCAAAAGTTAAATCTCAGACCAGCAGCCACATGACAGATTTTGGAAGCTATTGCGCTTACTTAAACAAGTTGCACATATTTATGACCTGGAGTGAGAATGTTTGTCCCGAGTTGCAAATGGACTAGAAATGAGGTGTGCTTTCTCACAACCTGAAATATTTGTCAGCTTCCCCCCCTGCCCCCCCCCCTCAGTACAGTAAAACACCATGCATGAGGCAAATAATGAGGGGCATTATTTCTTTTTTTATTATTTTTACTTTATTACAATAGATCATGAACTTCTTTCAGATAACTTCATTTTAATGTGGTCTGAATGCATAATTTTTGACAAAGCAATACTTGAAGTTTGATCCACTATATTTTTCATATTTTCTGAGCATAGTATATACACTTTACAAAACTATGTGTAAACATAATGTCTATGCTGTAGTACATAAAACATCTGCAATTACATGAAAGAAGGCACATAAAGATTTTAATTTTACAAACTAAAAGATACACCACGGTTGAGAAGGACATTGGGATTGTTTTAAAATGCTTTCCTTCCAAGTCTCATTTTTCTCAGTGCAGATAGGGACTGCCTAATACAATGCTTTACCTGTATTAGACTGTGTCCCTAAATGTTAAGAGATGTTGGCAACAAACTAGTCATTTTTTTCATAATTTTTAACAAAGTTGATATTTTAACTTATCTTTTAAAAATAGATATTTATTGAATTTCTAGATGTGCAAGCAAATGCACGTAAAATAGTTTTTTGTTTGAACTGCTTGAGTCATCAGCTTACTGTCAGTAAATGCCAAGACTAAATACTGTGATACTGCGGCTTTTCTTAACCAGTCACTTAGGATGCATCTAAAATGAAGTTAAGATATGTTAAAATTAGAAGATTCAAAAGATAGAAATACAAAAAGTATCTTGGTGCTGTTCTTACTGCCTTTAAGGGAAAGGAACAATGCACATTCATACCTACGTGTTTACCCGGTGTTGTGTGTTTTGTGGGTTTTGTATTGCACAACTGGTTAACTAATTAAAACTTCATTAGATAGTACTGACTAATAGCAGTAGAGTCATCTGTTTAAAGTACTGTTTTCCCCACCATTCCATGAGTGGCTCAGGGAGATCTCATTTTTTAAACTGGCAAAGAAGTTGTGCCTTTTATTTTACTAATGCATGGCCTAAAGTTGATCGAAAAGTCAATGGCAATGTCCACACTCTGAATTCCAGCCTTCAGCTCCTCTCAATGTACTTACAAGGGTACCAATGAAAAGGATGCAAATTAGATAGGCTTGCTTTGAGCTTGGCTTTTTTTTTCCCCTTCCAATTAGATAAAAAAGACGCGTGCTCTTGCCAGTAAGTCATGACTCCAAACACAATGTGAAATACTGTATGTCAATGAGTTGACTTTAAAAAAGATTTATACTACACATTTAATAAAAAATATAGTGTAATATTCAATAAAATTAAATACACAAAATAAAAATTAACACTATACAAATCCTCTATAAAAGCTTTTCCTCCCCTTGTAAGGCAGTTAGCAGTCTGCTTTATAACCACAAGCGATGAACATTATACCTTTGGCTTTTTTGACCATTTCACTGTTAAATGTACAGTAACAACTAAAACCTATTTCTGGATGAGATGTTTCACAAGAAACACTGCATTTTGTACACTGAAATATGTTATATGGCTTTTCGTGTTACTCATCACTTTCATATTCTTCCTCATCACCTATGGGGTAGGACTGGCTGTTGTTCTGGGTGTACATTTTGGTTTTCACAGGACAGTTGTGATCCATGAGTATTGCCTAAAAGAAAAGAGAGTGTGAATATTACTGTTTCGGCTTAGCATCCAGCTGAAGTCTGTGGCTGACTCCACCGCCCAGCGCTCTGGCTGCAGCCACCGTTCAGGGATTCACCTCTCCTCCCTGAAAGTAGAACCCACACTGATTTCAGGTAGAGTAAATCAAGTCCATAGGTCTGTGTGAGGTGGGATCTTGGCCCTAAAGACATCACCAGCAAATGTCTTACCTTGCTGGAATGAGTATTTCAGCCCATGTATGGAATTGAAATACATCTACCTGCTCTCCAGTTACAGTAACTTACCTCTCCTGTATTTAACTCCATCTATTAAAAGCTGGATGAATGAGCAGGAGCAGTCCTGCTGTCTCTGGCTGGGTCTCCCTTACTGGCTTGGCTTTTCCCACTGCTTTCTGTGGAGCTCCAGAACAGCATAACTGGGCTCCGCTGAGAGCAGTGGTCCAAATATTGTGACTTGACACCCAGGGCAAGCTAAAAGTGATTATCATAGTTAGGGGCCAGCTCCAGTATCACATTCTTTGGGATGATTTTTTTCCTGGGACAATCGGAGTCTGTACTCGGAGCAGTTGCGTAGCATATTTCATGTTGAATGTGATTAAGTTTGGGTTTTAATTAATTATGCAAAGAGCACAAAGTAGGAACCCACCTTTTGACTCTTCAAACCCAACAGAAATGGCACATCAGTTCACTGGCCCAAGCCACTTGGGAATAGGAGTCGCTCTGCATTTAAAGGTATGTTTGGGGGCAGACACTGGAAGGTGTTTAAGCCGTAAGGAGAAATCCTGTCCCTTCAGTGATTACCACGTTACAAGTGCAACCCTGTCAGTGACCAGGGAAGCACACGATAAACTTCATATCTCTAGCAAACAACAGTTTGGTTTTTTTTTTTCTTTCTGTTCCTCAGCCTTAGTCAATGTGAAAAAAAACAAAATCTGTGCAGTCTGCAAAGGTCACGACAAGGGATTAACTGGGTTCTCTGGGATTCTGCAGTCTAAATATGTGCAAAACAAAAGGTCTCTGGCCTCACATACACCACTATTTCAGCAAGATTCCTTTTTCTGCCTTCTGTTCTCTCCTGCCTGTACAAAGGGCAAGCAGCAAATGCAGCAGGTTCTGTCCTTACCTTGCAGAGATGTGATGCTGCATAGTAAGACCATGGCCATGCAAAGTTACATTATCTTCTCACCCAAATAAACAACTAGCAACTACATTTTGCGCCCAAGTCAACCTTGTTCAGCATGAGCAAGGATGGAGCGCAGGGTGGGCTAGACCTACAGCTGGTGACAGATGTTGCAGCAAAGATCGGTACTTGTTTGCCGGGATTTTCCCAGCCCCAGAATCACAGCAGGGATTGTTCTGCCTACTGACTGCACTGCTTTGTCACTAATTCCTTTGGGAGCTTCCCATCTTCCTGCTGAGCAGAGGAAACCTAGTGAGGAAAGCAATGGATCCCCTCCTGCAGTAAGAGGGCTTTTGAACTTGGTCTAGTATAAATCTATAGGAACAGCAAGTCTTGTAACAGCAGAGTAGGGGAGCAGGTAAAGGATGTTATGTGAAAGGGCAAATTGAGCTACAGAAATGGGAAAGGGAGAGCGAAGTATAGGAGGGGAAATGAAGGAAAATGACTACCAAAACAGGATTTTTTTTTTTTTTGTGGGGGGGAGGGGGGGGGACACAGGCTAAGCAAACAGTGAGCAATAGGTGTGAAGGAGTGAAACAGTCCTGCAGGCACATTCGTGGGTGTCCTGAGGCAGAACTCCTGGAATAAGCAGGGAAACTCCTCACTCTGGGTCTTGTGGAAAGCAGACTTTTACATTTACTCAACAGAGCAAATGTGAACATCAGTGGGGAAAAAGTCTGTTAAAGGCTCTTAATCACAGTGTAACTTTTGACTTAGGTCTCTTAGCCCCTAATTATAGAGATGTATCACAACACATTCACCTGCTCTGAGACTCGTCCCTAGGTACCCTCTGTGGGCTTCAGGAGACTGGACAAGATGCTGATTTGGCCAAGCATCATTCTTCTCACACACCATACAACGACTGGGGAGCGCTGACTGCTCGAGAAAATTAAGTCATTGGCAAAGTTATATTAAAAAAAAAGGAGTCAGGATAAGACCTGTGGTGCAGATAGGGTAAGAGAAGCCATTAACTTGTAAGGGCAGGTGAGCCATATGGAGGAAAAAGGAGGAGGAAAAAATATGATGCAAAAGATAGATACTGTAGAGGACCATGTCAAAAAAAACAGGTTGAGGCACACAAAGGAATAAACCAAAATTGGTCAATAAAGTTCTGGTACTTCAAGGAAAACAAAAATGCCTTTTATACTGACTGTGCCACGGCATGTGCTGTTGCAGATGGATGTCTGCTGAACCCTGTTTCGTGATAATCAAATTTGTGCCTTTGTAACACATAACTGATAAAAAGTTTTTCTTTATACACCTTAGATATAAAAAGAAGGGGGTGTTCATTCCAAAGATGATGCATGAGGGTGAAATAAACTGTGCTGGTCACATTTTGGGGAAGTTAGAGGCAAAAATGTAGAAATAAGTTATCATTTGTTTCACTGAAAAAAAAAATAAAACCAAAAGAATGAAACCATGTTACGCTTACCATTTTCTCCTCTTTGGCAGGTGGACTTCGAAGGAAAAAGCACAGGGGTGCGAAGAGGATATCCACAATCCCTATAATTGTCATCAGCCACGGAAATCCAATGGCCTTTGCAATGGCACCACCCGCAGAGGGACCTTGTATAAATAAAAAAACCCTTTTCTGAAGATCACTCAGACACAAAATTTGTAGCAGTCACTTTAAACAACAGTAATTTTATATACAAAACTCCCACTTTACAAATTGATTTGAGGAATGTGAAGACATGTTTGTAATTATAACAAAAACCTTTCCTGGTTCCGTACTCCACATTCATTGAAGAAATTAGAGATGGTTCTTGGGGCATCTGTATCCTGCACTCAAGGAGGCAGGGGGGTCAGTGGGGAGTTGTTCCTGTCACAGACTATTAGGAGCACAGCTGTGCTGTGACTTTTAAATGTTCAAAGGCCTCTTTCCTAGGGACATCCTATTTGTGCTCAGTGCCTGACACCTTCAAGCCTCTTATAGCTAACGAAGCTCAGCACGGCACCGCGGCAGAGGAGGGGAACAGATGACAAAAAGAATTCCCTCTGCTTTGATTTCTTGTAGGAAATAAGAACCCCTGCTCATAAAGCCTGCGCATGCCACCGGGATTCACACCTGCCATCGTAGCGTATTCTCTTAATTGTGCGTTATAGGCAGGAAAAGGCTGGACTTACCTATGGCGAAGCCCATGCAAAAAGCAACATCAGCTATTGCATACACGCTGCCATAGACTGATACGTGACGCAGATCTACGAGGTAGCCCATAATTGGCATCATGGAGGAGTCCACCATTCCTGGTCAGGAGGGAGGGAAACATATTTCAGGAAAACACTGCCTTTTTTTTTTTTTTTTTTTTTTTTAATTTTAATGTTTTGGCCAACTAAGTGCTAAAAAGGGATGCAAAAGCAACTAAGCAAAAGATTTGTATAAGAATAGACTGTATTATCTGTGCTTTTTATGGTCTTTACTGTGTCTGAGGTCACATATGGACATACATAGATGCGTACATGTGACACTTGCCAGAGGACAAGAGAAATGCAAGCTTAGAGAGTATCAGGCACTTCCCAGCAGCTGTCTGTGCAAAGGCTCCCATCTTTCATTACCAGCCAAGTAGCTTTCATTTAGGAGAAATTTATTTTGTATGAACTTACACTTACTGTAGGCCTAGAAGATTGCACTAATCTCCAGTCAATCAAAATTATTACAGTGGTTTTAACATGACTTTTGAGCCATACTGTCATTGCTAGCAAGAAACAGCACAAGCAGCTGACAAAACTGCTGAGATACTGGGGACCTGTAGTTGTGCCTGTAACTTCTTTCCTAACTACACATCCCTCATGTGTGAAGATGCGCCAGAACATTTGCTGACCAACCAAGCGCTAAAATCTAAGCCATGGTCCCCACTCCAGCCTGACTGCATGGTCCAGCATGAGCAAAATTCACACACATTACTCAAAGGAGAGTATGTGTGCATGGTCTTGGGAATTCCTATTTGATGGACAAAAATTCAAGCCTGTTTTTTTTTTTCTATGAAAATGTCTATATAAATTCTTTTCCACAACAGGGAAGACTGTGGGTTTTGGGCAGTGCATGGCTTTATTCCTGAAAACAACATATGCATTCATGGACAGTTCAAAAGATGTGTTGAGGCTGATGGAGCAATTCTGGACAGACTTCAGCATCCAGCTTGTCTAACAGCAGCCTGGTTCAAACCACCTGAGCACCGTCCTTTAATCCTTTGTGCTATACCTACCAGTTTGGGCCACAGCTCAGGCTTCACTACTGTCAGATCAGAATGGCAACAAAACTAATTTTCCATGTAATTTCATATAAAATCATTTTTACATAAACAGACTGTAAGAAGTCATTGTAATTTTTCTTACCAATAGCAAATCCAACACCAAAATTTGGTGCTATGAGTCCATAAATGTTTTTAGCAAATGGTACCTATAAAGGAAATGTCAGGCAGTTAATTATGTCACACTGCACATGCTAATGAGGTTAGTTTTCTTTTTCCAAGATAAATTCTCCAAGTAGTTATGGCACGCTTTGTACAGATGTGAGAGTTAGAGTTTGATCCTTGTTCTGCGCTACCGTTTCAGACAACTGTGCCATTAAACCACTGACACACTTACTATTACGAGCAAGAATGAACTGTTGAGTGACAGCTCAAAAAAAGGATCATCCTCCTCCTTTCAGAGCCATTCTTCCTTAAAATAATTGCAGCACTGAAATTTGAAAGCACTCAAAACTCTGATCTGGAACCTATTAACTACCCATTGTTTAATAACGTATCATAAAGCAGAAACTTCAGCAAAATCTCATGGGGAAAGCACATATTTGAAGATGAACACACAAACATTTGGATGGTTTGAAAGATACATGATCTTCTACTTACGCATAAAATACTTATTCCCACGATCAGCATCCCGATTAAAGCACAAAGCCACCTATCAAAGAAGAAACATCACTCAGCGATCGGTGATACTGAGATGTTAGAGCTGATCTTGAATGTTTCAAAGTCACATCCGAAGTGCCGAGTCACACAACCAAAGTGGCATCATGTTCAAAAAAGCAGTTTTACTACTATAGAGCAAACTTTAATAATTTCCACTATCAATAAACAGCCCTGGAAAACACTGGAAATGGCACATGAACAGACTGGAAGATTATTAGTATTTTTAAATTAAGCATACCTTCCCATTTTGTGTGCAAGTATCCCAAAAAGATTAGTCCCAATGAGATAAGAGATACTAGCTGGAATAAAAGCAACGCCTGAAAAATATGAATGAGATGGTTTATCAGCAAAGATTTTAGCGAAGTGTTAGAAGAAACTAATAAATTCCAGACATTGCAATTTTGATTTGAACGCGTCTAATACGATTCTTCGTGCATAGCCCAAAGAATCAAATATCCGGTTTGTTGCAGCCTTCTCATGAAATCTAAGGCCATCATCTATGAAACACGGGAGCGATGTGACCCCTTTGAAAACAGTTTTTCAGCATCAGCTACAAGAACTGGTATGGGAGAGGGGACAGAACAACAAAGAGCAAAAAGTTTATATCTATCTAACTACAATAAGCTTTGGGATAGGTCAAGGAGATCAACTTTTTCGTGCTTGCGTGGCTTATGGAGCATGTGCTCAGCACATGCAGCAAGCCCAGAACGGTCAGGGGTGGGTGAATCCCTCCCCGGAGATGGGACGGCAGGACTGCTGCTGTGGCTTTGCAAGTCACGGTCCCCCTCCAAGCCTGTGAATGTCGTGAGGCCTCGTGTTACAGGCGAGTTTCTAATGCCATGATGTGGTCCTTGGTCAAGCAGCGACTGAGGTCAAGCATATATCAATAACGTAAAGGTGAAAAAGCCTTAAAAACATGGTTTTAAAATTATTTAGCCAATACATTTACAGTAAAATCTAATTTTAAAAAAATCAGTTATTGGTTTAAATTAAAAAAAATTATTTGTAATGACTGGCAGATGAGGACACCTGAGTAAATTCATTCTGACCTTGATGGGAGGGTACCTGGACCCTCCCATCTCCCCTACATCCGCTTGGAAAAACACACTGTTGGGACCAGCAAGTCCACGTATGAAAAAATATCCGAGAGGCAGAGGAACAGGATGGCTGTGCCTAATGCTGGATGCTGGTGCAATGACGTTGAATGGTTCATGTGTCTTGGAAGAAATAACACACTTTTTTTCTGTTGTTCCTGTTAAATTTTGCATCTTCTTAAGAAGAATAAAACTGGGAAACCTGACAAAACTGTGAAAGTCTGACAAATTAGCACATGCCATGATAAGCCTTCCGTTTGGTCACTGTTAAATCAGGTAATTCAGATTTAGGCAGCAGCCGTGGCATTACAGTACACAATCAAACCATTTCCTTAAGTGTATATGCTCCTCAGCTTTCACCAGGGCAACATAGATTTTCTCATTTCCTGCCTATCCATCTTCCTTCCCATCTCTCTGATATTAATAAGAAAAAAAAATTGAGAGGTCATTTTTAGCACAGCAATATCCTGTGATTAAAATCCTTGTGGGTTACAATGGTGATGCTGGGGAAACATTTTCACCTGTGTAACCACAGCTACTTCTGTGCTGCTTGGAACTGTCTGTTTATATGAAATGGTCGCATACAGCAGACCTTGTCAGCTGTAAAAAAATTATAAATACTGCAAAAGCTTGTTAAATAAGACTTGCAGGTTGGTATGTAAGCTGTAGTATATTGAAACAGAACCGTAATTTTCTAAATAAGCTTTATGCACAGTAACATTAATTGATCAAATCAAGGTTTTTTTATACCTTCTTCAGATCATGCTTTAAACAGCTGGATCTCCAAATTGCATAAGATAATCGTTTGCTTAAAACCCTACAGTTCAAGATATCATTTAAGAGGCTTAAAAACTTTAATTAATGCTTTCAAATCAGACAAAGTGTAATGGAGTCAATTACTTATATCATTAAGGGGTAAAATAAGTCTTAATTTAAAATGGATATTTTCCTTCCAGAAACCTCTGTTCAACTAAGAGATTTGTAAATCTCATTTCCCTCAAACCAGTAATATGAAACTTCAGTGATAAGCAATCTTTCTTTTTCTTCATAAGGTTTAAAATATCTAAGTTTGTGTGTTAATTTTGCTATATTGCAGGCTAGCAGTCATTACCACGTTCCACAGTACAGAAACACATTAAGCTATGGCCACCCTAGAGCTGATTTTGCGTTAATTAGAACTAAGGTTTGTGCTTTCCCTGTGGTGTAGGGACACCTACATTCACATAGAGTTGGGTTATTAGTCGGATGCTAACTGAACATCATTTTCATGAAGGAGTTTTCTTTTTCTTTCAAATGCTGTATATTGATATTAAAAAATACCCTAATGAAAAGTCACAGCCCAGAACATTTGTTAACATTATCAAATATATGTTGGGGGTTTAACGGTAACTCTTTCCTGCACCCAAGATCATTCACATTAATGTCCTGCACACAGTTTGACATTCACTGGAAGTTAGTCCATTCCCCCCGGCCCCTTGCCCCTTGTTCACCTCAAAGAGAATATAACTGCCCCAATTTTACTCTCTAGTCTAACTTGATACGTAGGACAAATTCCCAGTTTGCCTGTGGACACTGGTTTCCTGAGACTGTCTCCCTATTACAGGTCATAAAGTGGTCCAAGTTGGGGCTCTCCCATTGCTTTCTGTTGAATGGGATGACTGAATAACCACTGAAAGGGTGCCAAATTTGTCAGATTCAAGGGAAAATGCTCCTCATGCCCTTGGTGGCTACATTTTAAGGGAAGTCCGTCCTTCTTCCACACATTGCCAGTCCTGGAAGGAGTATGTGTTGGCATGGGCATACTCTGCACCAAACGTACTGCACCTGCTGCAGATTTCTGTGGCTACCTGCTCCTGGCAATCCCAGTTAGGAGCTGAGGAAGGATTCCCTCTGGCAAAAACCCAAAACAAGTTGGTTTGCCTTGCTGGGCTGGCTCTGCAGCTCACAGGGCATCTTCCAGCTGCCCCAGCCAACACTCACTCCCAGATGTGATGCTGGGGCTCCCAAAGGAGCAGGCACAAGCACAGTGCTGTGGCTGCCTGCATTTATTTCTGCTTGCAGTGTGAGTGTTGTCCTGTACTGGAGTGTCTATTGCTATAACATCAATCCACTAACTATTTTTCTTACAGACCAATGTTTGCAATTGTGCAGGTATAACACTGACAATTTAAAGATGATAAAAAAAAAATTTACTACCCTGAAGCATGTAAGGAGGCCATTATTAACAGGACCAGAACTGAGACAGTCATTAGACAGACTATAGAGATGCAAATAATATACTGTACTTTACCAAGCTGCCATTTTTTTGAACACATGGTCTCCATCATCCAAATGGGTAGAGCTGGTTCAAGCATAGCAATAGCCATGTTGGCAAAGCAGATTGATCCTTAGAAACAAAAGGGAAGGAAAAAGAAAAGTAGTAGTAATTATTTCTTTTGACTACGAACAAAAAGCCATGCAAAGAATGGATGCTTTTACATAAAACATTGCACTTTTTACGGTCCTATTTGTCACACATCAGATGTTGATTAACATTAAATAGAACAGAACATAAAATCACTGAAGACTAACTTTCTATCTATTTCTATTCTAGAAATTCTACGGTAAAGGTTAAGCTATTTTCATAAAGTGAAAGTTTGCAGTGAGCTAGATGACATTTAGAAAGTTCATGAGGTCCGACTGTTGTACAAACGATTAGCTAAAACTACAGTCTTCTGGTCTTTATCTAGTCTCCTGGGGCAAAACCTGTTGTGTAAGAGGCACAGGCTCTGACCCTATGCCTCCACCATCTGAGAATGACTGTGATGAGATGTGGAGGTCTTGATCCTAAAAATACCAAGAGACAACCACAGAGATGTCTGTCCCCTACAAAAGGGAATTTTGTGTCGAGATCCTATAGGTAGAAGCCAGTGAGTCCACACAGCAAAACATGGGCTTGGCTGAGCTTGCCCAGCCCTATGAATTTCAAATGCTTCCAAATCTCTTGTGAATTTCTGGACCTTTAGTCACCCAGATGCAAAGGATAACACTTGGTGGGAGTGCTGTTTCAGTCTTGCCCGCCAGTTCAGCTCTGCCCTACACCACTGCCTGCAGATCCAGACTCCAGTGGGTTTGTGTCAGGTTAATCTATCCTCGGTAGTGCACTTCAGCTTTAGTGCAGGGATTATGAAACCCCATGGTATTTCTTTGGATTCAAGATGCCTTTCCCACTTAGTCAAAAGACCCTTAGGCAGTCAAAGCCTAATGCAGGGCAACAGACACATCCCCTCTGCTAATCCCTTACAAAATGGCTTTCAAGGGAGTTTGGAATTCACTGTTGGAAGTGACAACCTCAAACTTGTGTTCCCATTTTTCTTCCCAATATTTACGATCTCTGAAATTTAGGAAAATATTCTAGAGTCTTACAGTCATTTACCATCCAAATTTTACTTTATTTTTTAAAAGTTTTTCTGAGGTCAGAGAAACATTATTTCTCCTGAAACAAGTTCCTCATCATACAGTTCAGAACAAAATGAGCACTGATGTCATTCTTTGCTCAAACCTGTCAGAATGTATTATACTGTGTATCCATGATTCCTAAGATGAACTTGCAGTCTAGCTGGCTCATTCCCTTCCAGGGGCAAGGAGCAACAGCCCAGCACTGCTTTACCCTAAAGACGAAAGGTTAGATCTAAAGCTAACCTTTCCACTCTGGTGCAAGCTCCCACTAGTGCAGCGTCTGCAAGGAGCTCCAGTTAAACACCTCGGGGCTGCCCTCTTCCGAGCCAAAATCAGCCATGCTCAAGCAGCTTCCTTGATGCTGGAAAAACATTTCAGGCCACATAAAGTGCAGCCAGAGGAAGCAGGGCTGTTCTAACAGAGAGGGCTTAAATAGCAAAGGTCTTACTCTACTCTTAAAAAACTTCACGAAGAAAAGAAACAGGTGTGTGTGGCATCTGCTTCTTGTTAGGTCAGGAAGCATCACCAGAGCTTACCAAAGTACTCAGGTATATGGTGACAAAGGTACTTCAGATCTTTAGGATGTACCCCAAGAGAAAAGTGAGAGCCTGACCTGGTACTCTGCAAACTCAGGACAAAGTCCAATAAAGACCATGCTGCTTTAGCAAAGCTTCCCCAGAAGAAGATAATTTTTTTCCCCCCTCTGTCTTGCATGGAGCTGACCTCTCTTTAAAGGGCCATGTCTCAAGAGCATAAATCCTACATTGTTTCTTCTTTAAATTAGATTAAACATCTTGCATTGGCCGGAAGGTGTGAAATTGCAGCTTTCCAGCTGGATCCCATCTGCACAGCTGAGATCCCACTCAGCTTTTGGCAGAGTGCCATAGACATCACTGGTATTTTTCTGTGAAAAAGCAGGTACCCAGTGAAAAGCTGTCGCACACCTTCTCAAGAACCCGCGTGCTCATGATATCTGTCTCAACTCTGTTTTTTACATCTGATAATTTAAACTAACTTGTCTGTCCATGCAACTCTGTCAGCCAGTAGCACCTAACCTTTCTTTAATCCCTGTCAGTGAGGCCTGGCTGTGAGAATGCCATTGACTTCATTCACTGAGCTCCTACCAGCAGTGACAAAACATGTCAGTAACATTTCTTCTGCCTGGGTCAGTGAGTACTGACGGCACCGACTTGGCAGCACCACCTCTGACACAACCCACATAGGAGGCAGAGTCTACATTTGCTCCCATTTCTTTTCTCCTGCAGAGATTTTCATGTGAACAGTTTCATCTGGTCCTGTCCCTCCGATACTCACATCTTTGTGACCTCTCCACCTGGACTGATGAGTGCATGTTCAACAGGAATGGCCACAGCGCATCCTGCAGTAGCTCTTGCTGGCACCAAAGGCGACCAGGCAGTAGGGCCAGCCATAGGGACTGTGATATACAGTGAGCGAATGAGAGCACTGGCCTCCTGTCTGTTGTGACAGTCAACGTTATTAACTCACAGGCAACATGGGTTTATCGAGGGAAAAAGTTACACTTTCAGAAAGAAGAGAGAGGAACTCCATGCTTCAGTTCAAGACACCTTGTGTTAGAGTAATATTGTGCTATAGATAAGCCAAATTGTTCATGAAGTGCTTGTACTTTGGAACAATTACAACTCAAGTGTATGACACATGCTCAGGAGATTGAATCTGAATTTATACCATGAAATTAGTGTACCTAAATCAAGAGTGCAAGAACCTCTGAAACTGTTAGCCCATTTGCAGCATGCCTCAAATATCCCTGGCTTTTATTTGTGGTTAACAAGTCAGCCCACTAGAGATGCAGTCAGCTGTTTAATGAGGTAGTTAACTGCCTTAAAAGCCATTCAAAACCACTAATCTCCCTGAGCAGTGCAAACCCAATGGGACTTTTAACCTTCTCCTCTCTAATCATTGTGTCTGAACATCATACACAGTGTGGGACATCTACATTCACAGCATCCTTGTGAAGCAGAAGCCATATTAGCTTGGCTTAGATATGGAGAAATGTGCCATGGTGCCTTGACTGATTGCCCCAAGGTGTCAGAGCATGGAGCTAACTCTGCCCCCTCAACCAACCACTTACCCACCCTTCCCTGTTAACATCAGGATCAGAAGTTCCCATCTTAGAAAATAAAGCAAGGAAAATACCGAACTCAAAATCACAGAATCAACTAGGTTGGAAGAGACCTCTGGGATCATCGAGTCCAACCTTTGACCCAACACCACTGTGTCAACTAGACGATGGCATTAAGTGCCACATCCAGTCTTTTCTTAAACACCTCCAGGGATGGTGACTCCACCACCTCCCTGGGTAGCCCATTCCAACGCCTAATAAACCTTTCTATGAAAAAAGGATTGTTAGGCATTGAACTGAACTCCTTGGGGTAAGGGAGAGGAAATGAAACTTTCAGACCCTTTTCACTGTAAAAAAGCAACAGCTTCAGAACTGAAGCAATTAACATTTAAGCAGCGTGTTCCTGGTGCATCAAGAGAGCTGCATGTGGACTGATGTGCACTCGTAGGCCAGATAAAAGGCTGAATTTATAGTTGGTATTTGGCGTTCAGTTCTGACAAAGCCAAATTTGGTCTGCAAGGGAAATAAAGTAGGAAGAGAAGAGGCTGAGGTTAGAGAACATCAGCATCATCTGTACTGTCAAAGGGCTGGGCAGTCTCTGTCTCTGGAGGCAGAGCCCCTGGGTGCTGTACCTAACCCTGCCGCTAACCCACCGGAGGGACTTTCTCATATCCTGGGCGCTGATGCCTGGTGGGAGCAGGACAGGTCACCCAGAGCAGCTGGTGAGAGCAGGAAGGATAGGAACAGAGAGAGTCTTTATGTTTCTACCTCTCTGTACATCCTTCCTTTCCCTGCCTCCTGTTGTGTCCAGCTGCACTGGGTCGAAGATGGGAAGGGGAAACAGGAGGCACCAGCAGTGTCTGCAAACATGTGCAAGGAAGCAAGAGGCAAAAAGAGCCAGGGCAGAAAAGGCAAGGTCTCTCTGACACACACTGCCCAGGCTACCCATCCCTGAGCATTCTTCACCACTTTGGGGCTCTGAGACTGCACAGCCCTGCTTTACAGAGCTCCAAAACTTCAGCTGAAACAGCTTCAGAGAAGAGAATAGCTGCAGAAATTGAATGCCATGCAAATATATTAGAAAATTGGAACAAAGGCCATCCCTGCTCTTAGCAGACATGGACATGGTCAAAATAGTGGGATCTATGGTCCTTGGTACCCTCTCTCTTCCTTGACTAAGACTAAGCTTGGCAGGAGCAGCTGAGTCTTAGTCAAGCAAAGTACCCCTTAAAATCAGTCCCCTTGTCATATTTTGTGGTGTAAGCCAAGTTCTGTCACAGATTAGACTTTGTCAGGGACTGCATATAAATTAGACATCTGGAGAATAATGTTAGAATAACCTCACCTTACAGCACCTGCTTTAACCACTGTAAGAGGCAAGGTACTGAGTTAGATGAATGATAGATCTGATCTCTTATAAGAGGCACTGTCTTTGCTACTCTTTTCCCTCAAATACTTTTATTCTATGGAAAGGTCTTTTAATGCACCACAAATTTCTCAAGCAAAAGTTTTTGTATAACTTTAGTCACAGCTTGACCAAGTGTCTAGTCACAGAGTTCAGGTTATGATAATTCCCTAAGATCACCAAGAAACAGAGAACTAAAAAATGCCTGGAAGAATTGCTTTGTTGGACAAGCAGGTTAGGACTAAGAAACAAAACTGTGAAAATAATTATCTGTTTCCAGGTATTTTATCAACATTTAAAAAGGCCAGGCTTAGTTACAGACTTCAGAATAAACATTCAACAGAACACAATGCAAAAAGGCAAACTTCCCTCGAGTCAGAAAGACTCATTAGACCAACGATACATGTAATACCAAACATCATTCACCGTTCAACCCCGACTTTTACCTGAAATATAATCCACACTCTAGAGAACAACCTCACTCCCTCGTCAAACGGAAACAAAGTTCAGTGTTATTCCCTACACCTGCCTGCGACGTGCTGGCAATCCCTCCCTCCGAAAGCCTTGGCCCTATTCACTTGCCTCAGAGAAAGCTCCGTGGCCACATCTCAGTGCGGTGCAGCAATTCATTGCCTTAGCAAGCAACCACAAGGCACTAGTGTCCTCTCAGCTGGAAAGACACCTGCATTTCAAACTTTCTGCCTGTTATGTTTCTACTGATGTATTCATCCTGTATTACCAACAGATTATGAAACCAGAAAATGACAATATTGTTAAATCAGCTCAGCGTGAGGCATTCCTCAATGCCAGGTATAACACCAGTGGTTGATTTAAAGAAAAAAAGGAAAAAGGATCTGGTACCTGCTGCAATAATGATATATGGGTCCTTCAAAAGTGTCAGTAATGGCGTCCCCTTCTGACTCTATGAAAGAAAAGCTTCGGATTAGGAAAGGCAAAGTGTCATCCATTGCCTAGAGTGTTTTACCTTAATACTTACTTCTGCTTGTGCTCTGGATGGCTGCAGGACAAATAATTGAACAGCTGCAAAAAGAAATCAATACTGTAACGTTTCTTCAAGAAGGGGTTAGATGGTAGTAATAGGAAAGGGATGTGCTGCATGGTGATATTGACTCTTTATATTTACTGACCTCCATCTAACAGAGCTAGTGCTGCCAGCACCAGGAAAGGAGAACTCTTCCCCACAAACTCGTACATGACGCTCCCAAAAGGTGGGCCCACTGCCGGGGAGAAAGAAAGGACACAGTTGGGAAGCCGCACCTCTGACTCTGAACAAACAAGCATTTGGGCATCCTGCTATTGGCACTCAGCGACCAAAAAGCTCAATTAAAAAAACCCAGCAAACTGAACGCAAAGCTCATTGATCATGACAACAACCATATTCATCACTCCCCAAAACACTTTTCCATGTAAACAAAACCCAAACATCTCAGAGATTATTGCCTGACATATATATCCGCATAAGAAGTGTGCTGCTGTGGGAAAAACTATTCTCAACATGCACCATGAATCCAATGTGGAGACGGCATGATAACATTGCACTCAATGAGGCTCTTCTGCTGCTTTCATAGATCACAAGCACATGCTTTGGGGATTGCTGGGGTGGCGGTGTTTCTCTTGCCAGCAGAGCCTCCATCTCACTGACCTAATACTCCCAGAGCAAGGCCTCCTAGTGCCATTCCCATTGCATTGCCTCTCTCTTCATCATCTGTATATACACTGGCGAGCATACCCATCCCTAAAATAAAAAAAAAATAAATATATTTTTTTTAAAAAGAGCACAACACACAATTAGGCACCTGTGTACTACAGTTTATGGTCATCATTTGCCAGCCCTACTAAACCTTATACAGACATGACAGCAGGTATCTCTCTCTATGAAAATAGAAATACATATATAACCCCTCCACATGGAATTCACCTTAAAGCAAAAAGGAGGTTTGGCAAATGTAAATGATCTCTAAGACCATGTTCTATTATACAGTATTACTCAGGTAACTTAATGATGCCCTCATTTGCTAGATTCTTTGTCTCTCTCTTTCACAGAGCTTTTAGATGATGCTTTTCATCTAGGTGAAACAAAGCTTTTCACAAGCATTCACTATCTGTTATTTGTACTCTGGGCACTTGACACAAAGGTCTGGTGACCACTCACAGCTGTAACTGTGGTCAGTGGTAGCTGCGCTCTGGGCATGAGGCATCACGCAGAGTTGATTCCTTTGAAAATGAGCGTTTCAAGTTTAGCATCCAAAATTAAAGGATTCTTTTGACCTTTATCTTCAGGTGCCTCGCTTCTGCGTTTGATGATGAGCCTTCATTTCACAAAAGGAAACATGAAGCCCAATGTATTTGTGTTTTCTGTGAAGCACTCGAACACTGTAGAGGTAAATGCTGCAGAAGAGACCTCATAGAAATTAATAATTCTGTTTTCAAATCAAGGTTTAAGTAGGAATCAGTAAATAGGGTCCACAGCTATACAGTGAGCCAGAAAAAGAACACAAAATATTCCATGATTGATCATTAAATGAATACCATCCATCACATGCACCAAAAGATCAGAGGTCCTGTGTGGATGAACATGCTTAGAAAATTGTGGCTGACATCAAATTGTTTGCATGAACAGTTTAAGAGCAAGTTAGAGAACGATATCAGAATTCACAATACATTTGTGAGACTTGGAGAAACATTCTGGAAAAAAAATAGGAGGCAATACAAAGAAGATAACAGAGCTTTACACTTAGGTAGGAATGATACATGCACAAATGCAGGGTGGGGGTAAATGACTGGCAGCAATACTACAGAAAACTTCCTTTGTCTGTGAGGTATGTGAAGAGACTCTCAGTGCCGTTGGCCCTGGCAAGGAGTCAGAGCTGCTTCTGAGTGCTGGGTCTGGTTTTGGTGCAGCACAGGAAGAAAAGGGGGGGGGGGGGGTTGTGACTGGAGACTACCCAGAGAAGAGCAATGAGGGGGAACAAAGGCTTCAAAAAATATCTGTGAGGGACAACTGCAACAATTAAAACCAGAGAGGAGAAAAAGAACATGGGATATGATAATATTCTTGCAACATGAAGAAGAGCCACGAAGATAAAGAAACGGTTTTTTTTGTGTTCTCTCAGGTACAGGAAGCAGAAATGGATTTATGTGACAGTAAGGAGACTTTAGATGAGACATCAGAAAAAACTTCCTGCCAGTAAAGGTACTTAAGCACAAAGCTGAGGGCATTTCTGAAGGCTTCAGAAAACATGCCTGTCAAGTACGCATGAGGAATGACAGATACAAAGCTGATCCTGCCTTCAGGAAGGAGGTGGACTAGAAGTTCTCTCGGCCTTTTCTGCTCTATTTTGTAGGTTGTCTGTGAAAAAAAGTGATGTACTCGTCTAAGAGCCGTATCTCAAGGTGTGCACTTACACAGAAGCTGAGTTAGAGCTGAACAATAATTTTGATTCTGGCACGTCTTCCCTTTGGAAAGCTGGATTTGTAATTTTAACAGGTACAAGGAGACAAGATGGATTTTCTTGCTCTACCCCTCCTGCTTGTCTTTGCCCTTCCCATCCCTGGGCCCTCATCCCAGCCCCTGCCTGCTCCTTTAGCCACATCCCTACACTTCCCACTACTCATCCAGGCTAAAATATCTCTGCTTAACTAGTGCTTGTTGAGCAGCTTCAAACCCATCTTGAGCACAAGATGCTCCTCGCTCCCCGTTTGAATGCTCAGTCTGGGGCATTGCATCTCCCCAGATGCCCCAAGCAGCGCTGCCCAGACATGGGCTGGAGCAAAATCCCTGCAAAAGGAACCTAGGAGGAATCCCAGCTGTCAAATTCTTGTTCAGTTTCTATGAAGTGTATGCGAACCCTGCTTATAGAGCAGTCCAACTTGGAAGAGGGAATTTTCCCAAGGGAGACAAAAGACACATTCTTGACAAAAAGCTCTCTTCACCTCCCCTCCCAAGCCAAATTTATATTCCTGCTGTTGTCACAGGAAATTTTTCCAAGGAAAGATTGTGAAATGTTCTAACATTAACAAATCATATTTTCGCCAGTCTTGGTCTCAGAAATGGTTGAATAATTTGGGCTGAAAACCCATACTCCATTTCACCGACTCATTTAAAACTTATAACCTTGTATTGGAAATCTGATACAGGTAACCTGAGTCCAAACTGGCAAACAGCATGGTAAGTCCTTGAAAACAATATTTTATAACAGGAATTTCAGTAAGAGACAGAGCTGCTATAATAAGTACCAACAGAAGTTCCTGATGACCTTTAAAATGGCTAAAAATGAATTTAAAATGTTGAAAACGCACATATAGAAATCCCAGGGAGAGCACAGTTCATTTAGTGCTCTACCTTCCTGCAACCCAAATACCAAGGAAGTCTGAAAAGACATTTGCTTTTGAGCTACTTTATATGAAAGGTACAGAAAAAAACCATGAAATTTATTTAATTGAATATTTTTGTATTAATTATTGAAACTGAAGACAAAATACAATTCAGAAAATGACTAAAAATGACAGAATCAGTGATCTGCATTTTGCTCTATCATCTCTTCTCTTACCTGCCACTGAAGAACAAGAAGAACCCACTCCTTGAAGGGACCTAGCAATAAACAGTAACGTGTAGCTTCCAGAGAAGGCAAACACTACAGAAAAAAAAACAGAGGTAGTTTTTTAAAATTAGGTTAACTCTAACTAGGTTAAAAAGTTAGATTTCTTAAAACTATCACAAAAACTTCATTCAATTCAGTCAAGTGTTTACAGTGAGTTGTGACACTTTCAATACTAACTGCATTATTTCCTCTTATTGCATTTAGATGTGTCAGTGTTGAATTGCTCTCAGGTGTCTCAGCCTCCTGAATGCAAGCACACAAGCAGTTTTAACTAATTACTTAGGATTTGATTACATCCTGCTCTGATTCAGCTGCACACAGAAGGAGTAATAAGACCTTTCTTTCCAGCCTTGCCTCCCCTCACTGCTTCATTTAAGGCTGCCCAGTCTGAAGCTCCAGGCGTTGAGGGAAAGCAGGATTTAACCACACATCTGCACGCACCGATGTTTCCCCCAGTAAGTAAATGAGTGGAGAGAGGTTTTACCCCGGTGTTGTCAGCTCTGCCATAGATGCTGTGCAGCACAGCTGGCTGAAGGTGCATGGAGGCCAGCTCCACCCATTCAAGGGCTGTAGCAAGTTTCTGATCTTCCCAAGAACAGAGCACCAAAGAAATTGCACCTGAGGAGGTGCCTCTCTATATCTCCCCAAGAGACTTTACCCTGGGGTCTACTCTGCTTTTTGGGACAGAGCCCTTGGATGCTGCACTCATCAGTCCAGCTCAATTCCCCATCCACAACACTCAAAGCAGGAGTGTTCCAGAAACCCAAGCACATCTCTGCTTGTAGAGCCTGTGTCATGGTTAGTGTCACTAAATCTACGGGGAGTTTTTAAACCTTTTTTTTAGCTTCTATCTGTTGGCCACCTAAGGAATTTTGCCAGACAGGTTATAGCTGGGGAAGCTGTTACGTGCCAACTAAACACAAGATCCACGTGCACTTCTCCCACCTGCCCTGTGGCATTGTGCCTCTTGGGCTTTTCACTAGGTCTTACAAAAATCCCTACCCACATGGACAGAGAAAAATCAAGAAAAATAAAGGAAGCAGGATGTCAGCAGATCAACAGTACTCCCCTCTGCCATGAATTAGGCTCACTACTCTTATCTCCACCCCAACCAAAATTTGTCTAACATGTTCCTAAAATGTGGAGTTGTCAGTGACTCTAAGACCAGGTAATCTTCTCCAGCACTTCAGTCCCCTTGGTAATACAGTTTTAAGCTTGTTATTCCTTCTCTTATGTACAGTGGACATGGAAAACTGTTTGTTTCCTTCCTTTTTATCATAGACTGATACATTTTACATCTGCCTTCTGAAGCAAACTGTTCTTTCACCGTTCCTCACAGGCTTCTAACGACTGTTGATGTTCTCCTCTGTACTCTTTCCATCTGGGCCACAACTTTTAAGTGCCGTGCCAAAACCAAACATAAAACAGCAGCTGAAGCCTTATCAATGCCATTAGAGCAGACAAATTATCTCAGCTGACTTGCAGGCTGTGCTCCTGTTTGCACACCCCATAGTGATGTTTAGCAACGCTATGATACTGTTGACTCATATTCTAATCATGAGCCATTGCAGCCTCACGATCTTTCTGATAAGCCCCTACGACAGCTAGTTGTTATGACCCTGCAAGATAGCCCTCTCATGGCTGATAGCCCTCCCATGGCTAACTATCTGTTTAAAGCTATCTGAGCACCACTTCAGATTACAAGAACCTGAGAGAAATATTCAGCTAAGGAAGAGACCTGCCGAGGTGGGGTGGAAGGTGATTAATTCCTTAGAGCACGTTCATAAAAGCATATTTGTCAAATCTTATCAGCACCACTATCCACATGGAGCAGCCACTCTTTAATTTTCCTTGGAAGTCAGTTCCTCTACATCAACAAGAAGAATTCCTAGTGGTAATTATTACAGATCATTTATTTAAAAGTTGCATCTGGGCCAGACCAAATAAAATGTGGACACTTACTGATTGTTGACAAAAACATGATGCAGAAGCCAGCAAACAGTGGAATCTGGTAGCCTATTCTGGAAAACAAAATGAACATTCACATTTCTGGGATTGTCTCACTGACATTTTGAGTTAGACTTGATGACATCAGTGCACACACAGCAAAAACCCAACCTGTAGTTCCTTGGTAGGCTTTGAACTATTTATTGTGAACCACATGATCCAATTTGTCCATCTTACAAATGCCTGTTCATCTGGCACAGCAGACTTTGTATCTGAAATCCCTGGAAGAAATCCTTCTTTCACTAGAATCTGATTGCCCTGTTCTTGTTCCACCATAATTGCTCCCAATAAAGCCCCTCTGGGCCTCCATGGGGCTGCCAAGAATATGCGAAGGGAAGATTCGTCTGAGCATGCCGAGCTTTGAAATATCCCAGTAGTGTTTCAATGCTCATCTGTTTCCATCCTCATGAGACAATGACTATAATGAGACACAGTCAAACCAATGGCTTTTTTACTGGAAAAATGTGTCGTCAGTTTTGTTGGGAGTTCTGCCTCAGCCAGGAGCATTGGAAGAGTCCCAAAGAGCCTGAGAATAATATTTTTGCTTTCCATGGGTTTAGGAATAAAAATGGAGCTTATCAAAGCTTTCTTCATCAGCTCGCTTCTTCATCGGGACTCTAAACAGCCTGTAGAAATGCCTGGTTGCTATAAGTATTCACAAGCTTCTGGGAAATAAAGAATTTTCTGTTTGGAAAGCAAATACACTTTTTGAGCAGCTAAAACTGAAATTTCAACAAAAAATTCACAATATACTATTTTTCATGCCATTAAAAACCTACTCTAGAATCAAAACCACTACCCGGGTAGGTGTGAAGACAGTCTGTATACTCTATTCAGCACACTTCATTCACGGCTTCTTTTTTTGTAGGATTGTGCATCTCAAATGTATTTGCAAAGACATTATTTAATGGCCAAAGTCTTCAACAATGGATGATGCTATTCAAAGGAGTATTGATTGACTTCAGCTTCCAATGATTTACAGTATTGGGCATTTATATTGGCAGTATTGGCTGAAGTAGGTCAATCAAATAACGGAAGAGTCTATAATGGCCCTTTTCATTTTTAATAATAGCAGATGCAACATACGCAAACCAAAATAATTATTCTGAGCTTTGTTTTTTTTGTTAATATAATTTTTATACAATTAAGGACCTTGGTTAATGGAAAATTCTCTGAAGTGCAGGGCTCAATGTTCATTATATGTCTCATTGTAACATTTGTTTGCGTTTTGTGAATGAAAGAAATCTAGCATGCACATTTCTACACACCACAGAACTCTCTAATGAAGAACAATTTTGCCTTAAACATCATCACTACATTAAAATATGAGAAAAACATAGCATGCAGAGTCTTCTAGTCAAAATTTTTAAGTGGATGTTACAAATATCCAGCAGAGACTAGTTACTCATGTAGTACTTGACTGGTATCTCCAAAGCAAATTAAACCCCTGGCACTATCACAGACTTCTGTAGCCTTATGATAATCATTTTAATCTCTCAGCACCTTGATGGTCTGTAAGAGAATAATACTACCTCTTTTTGTCTGCTTTTTTTAAAGTGGATGATTTTTCTAAGCCTGTCTATTCTCTTGCTGTGTGTATAGTAGGTATTATACAACAGGATGCTAATCTCCACTGATGTTTCTATGTAAATGAGGAAATAAAAAAATATCCCCTCCTGTTACCAACTTCTTGCCTTCCTCAGAGCTGAAGTGGGCACTTCCCTTCCCAGTGAGCTCAGATAGAACAGGCCACCGAAAGTTTGACCATAATTGCTTTGATTTTTCATTTTTCATTTAAAGAAAGCATTGATAAAAGTACAGGTTAAAAAATCCCCTTCAGTTATGACTGCTGCAGTTGGTGAGTGATATCATCTTTCAAGCAAAAGTTCAATGTCCTTATGCCTTCTTCCATTGCAAAGTAGAGTTGTGTCTGTCAAGGCCATCCCAGAGGCATCCCACATTCACATTCCCATCACTAGATCAGAGATGTGAGCTGTGAGATCTTCCATAAACAATAATGAGTTAAACAAAGAGAAGGGCTATCATACTAGTTCTGTAGCCTTAACTGAAGGATCAACCTCTATCAAGTTAAAACAGATTTCACTTCTAATCGGGTTCCTACATTTGGAAAGTTTCTGGTGGTTGAAAGCTGTAAGAAAACAAGTATTTTGGAAATAACTTTTAATGCTCAATGGAATACTGTTCAAACATTGTTCTTAACTTTTGCAGCCGCAGATGTTATTCCTCCTTTATCTTAGACAGAGTCACAGCAAGGTATGGAGTGGTACATAGCAGAGGGTGATGAGGGCAGAACTGGAGAAGAACTCAGTTCTACTCTTGCTAGCCAGCAGACCATGATGCTTTATTGCACATACCGAGGTCTAACACATACCTTTTCCTCCACACAGAAATTAATCATTTCAGAACCAGACTCTGTGTGGGCACAGCTGGTCCTTTCAGCCAAAGTCTGCATTGCCAGTGATCCGTCATACAAGATGATGCAAAGGTATACAGGTCAGCACAGGACATGCATTTGTGCTGAATCAAACAAGTCATTATAATCCTCTGAAAAGCTTAAAATTGCCTGGAGCTTCACCCACAATTTGGAGATGTAACGATTCTGGTGTGCTAATCTTGCATGAGACTGCTGAACCTCTAGAAGTTGTGGTTGCTCTTACTCAGGGGACAGTCTTACCCACATTCAGCTGACGTTTAGTTAGATATGCAGATTGTCTTTTCCTGCATAATCTTAGCAAACCCTGCCTCCTCCTGAAATAACAGTACTAATTAGTTGGTAGTTGTGCTGCCACAAATGTCTAATCTGCAGCTGCATTCCCTGATCTGTCCAACAGATATTAGAGGGCATAGACTGGGAGTTTTTGCTGAACAGTTACACTATATAACATAAATAATCACAAAAAGGAGAGGCGCTACCTGTAGCAGCCAACCATTCAGTGATTCTGTCCCTTGGTCCTGGGCCATTCATGTTCTTCCCATGTGAAACCTGTGAATATGCAGTTTCTACTTCTTGGCCATGACTTGACATAGTCCATCACAGTTATCGCTACATTTTGTTCCTCTGCATGTGTGCAACAGAAAAGAATATTACAGCCTGTCTTGTCTCTTCTTCTTTCTTGTTGCCACACTCAAGCATCTCATTTTTTTGGGCACTCCTTTCAAAAAACTCCAAAAGAATCTGAAGCAGAGTCCAGCATGTTTCACCAAGGCTACCTGCAGCTAAAAATTCTTCCTACAAGTATTTCTGACCTCTGAAAACGCCAAAGTCATTAGTCAAAGGAGGGAGAGGAAAGGCTACCTCTAATGGAGAACACCTAAGTTACTCTGTTTCAGTGCCGTGTTGACCCCAGATCACAGGACTGTTTGAAAGTGGATTATACCCATTAATAAGGTTACCCTACAATAAGACAACTGATCGATGGGCCCTGTGCAGCAGTAAAATAAAGGTTACACTGACCAGGTTAGCAGCTGTGGATCATTAGAGCCTAATTATCATCCATTACAGTGCTGCAAATCCAGTGATTTCAACCTTGTTGTTCTACAGCTACCCCAGGACCACTGTGAGCACTCCTTGCTAAGTCTGCCCTTGTTGGCAGTCTGGCTATCCATCTTCTTCACTGCCAGTGAAGACTGGGGAGGACATATGGCAAGAAGAATTATTTTCCTGAAGGTGATGAACCAATATCTCCATGATCCATGCTGTGGCACAGGGTAGGCAGAGCGGCTTTATGCAACATGCAGAACTAGTCATTTCAATCACCTGCCAAAACCTGGAAGGAAAGCTTACATAGGAACTGACCTGTAACTAAGTAGTTACAAATGCTATTTATTTCTCTGTCTCATTCTTTGCATGTATGTTGGTCATGAACATATCATGGTCCTAGCCACTCTCTTTCTCATTCAAAGAAGCTCAAAGCTGTATTCAAGTTGGTGTAAAAATGGTGATGAAAATATCTGTTCATTTTTAAATGATTTTTGAGGCCAATATGGATAAGCACAAGGTTAAAACTACATATTATTTCAGACTGATAAATAAAGGGAGAGACATGGCAGGGGAGACATTCATTGGCTCTATTGGATTGTGAGGCTAGCACAGGTGCGCTCATAGCCCTATTCATAGAGCTTGGTAAGAGTCTGAAAAAAATAATGGAGCAAATCAGTTATAGAGGACACAGCAGCCTTTTGCCCTCTCTCTTCACTGGAAAGGATTAGGCAGAGCCTTCAATCTCCCCTTGCCAGTGCATCCTACTCACAAAATGCCCTGTCTCAAGTGCTGGGCTATTCATATAGTTTCTTACCAATTTCACTACAAGGAAAAACACAATGTGCACCTGAGCCACAAAATCTGATCAGCTCTGCCCTGAAATCATGCCATGATGGGAAGTGTGTTGTTGGCATCCTATGGCAAAACCATCACCCAGCCTTTTCTTTGCTAGGACTTTGTTAGACCAAGGGTAAATTATGTTGTTTCATGAGTTGCAAACCAGTTCACTAAGCCAGGTGTGTGTTTTGTCTGGTAATCCATTGAAAGAAGTGGCCTTTAAATAAGAAATATTTTTAGCAGAACTTACTTGTTGAATGAAACTGATTTTGAAATTTATGTTTAAAAATCCACACCTCCAGGAGTTATAGAAAAAGGCAAAAACATCCTAAAAATCTTCCAGAAAACTAAGAATAAAGTAATTATTAGCATGGACTCATATGAATAGAACATCCTGTTGCATCCTGTACAAACTCAAGCGCTCAAAGCCAGTGCCTACTGAAAGCCAGCAACTGCATACTCGATTAAAAATCTGAACCACTCTTGAACAACTATATTTGATTGAAAAATAAAAACCATGAACAGAGTGTGCTACCTGTTTGAAAAAGAAAATTATTGCCATCTTAACAAACTGTGCACACCAATCTTGAACTAAGCAGCCCATTCTCTTTCAGCTGTGATATTTTGCTGAAATTTTCCAAAAGTAATAAGAGCAATAACAATTATCACTAAACAACTTATCAGTGGTAAGGAAGAGTCTTTATAATGATAACTCAGATAATTTCTGTTTCATTTATAATAATCACAATTTTCACACTGCTTTTTAACTGATCATATATACATTGTTATTAGGAAACATCAACTGTAGGGGTTTTTTTGCCAATGACTTCTACATTTAGTTGATAAATGTGTTAACTGATAGTTCCCACTAAACATTTCTCAGAAGAAAGGCAGATCCTGGTTCCAAGAAACAAATAAAGCACGTAAGAAAACCAGTAATCCTTCAATCTAATTAAGGGCCACTTTGCCACTGACGGCACTCATTGCTGCTGTATGAGAGAAGAGTCTGTCACACAGGATGCTGGGGTGATGCACTCCTTGATTTTTGTTTTCCCACTTGTTGGGCGTCTGAGCTTGTGAACCTGCCCCTGTGATTGCAGTCATGCACTCAGCCCTGTGCAAAAACCTGTATGACGTTTCCAGGAGGAAATCTCAGCTCACAGCACTAATGTTCACACCGGTGTGTTGCCAACCCTGCTCCTAACAGCAGCGAAGGGAGATGCTACAAGAACTCCTGCCGCCCCACCGCCAAACCTAAGGATGTATCACACACGTCCCACAGCCAGCTCCAGGGGAGAAGTGTAACCCCGTGACTTGGCACAGGCAGCACCAGGCTCCTGTCCTGAGATGTGCAGGCACATGGAGAGGCATCGGCAGGGACACGTACCCTCTTGCTTAGGCAGATATCTGCCAAAGAAAGAGCGGAGATCATATCTACAGTATGACGTACCCCCGCTATTGAAAAAACCATCGACAATGTGGAGTGTATTGTTGCCTTTCTCCTGGTTTGGCAGGTTGTGGAAACGATGATACTAACAGCAGAATGCAGAGAAAAGTAAATATCAGTAGGGCGGTAATTTAGACATTTAGGAAAATCTAGAAGAATATCTAAAGAACTATTATGAAAATATTATTTGACATTATGTTACTTTGCCTGTGGATGAGCTATCATATCCTCACAAAACAATACAGAAAATCCAGGTAACAAAAATCTGCTTTCCTCCTCAACTTGCAGCAATATTTGCGGAAAAGTCATTTTGCAATGGTGTACTTACATCTGCGTAGGTGGTATGCAGCAGGAGATAAGGTGAAATGAGAGAGAAATGAAACTGTCCATCTCATTTAAAGCTTTTGTGTTTAGATCAGTTCCACAGATTGAATACAGGTTTTGAATCCATAACACTGTGAGTCAAACCACTGCTTAGCCCTCAGTTGGATACTCTTCTATCAGATTGAAATTAAACACTTAGACAATATATTATAAGCTGTAAAACCTAAGAAAGGTAGTTTTGGCTTCAAAATCTGAAATATCTAGCAGGGAAGTATGATGGTTGTTCTGGGTATCATCACATATGATAGGCATTGACTGCTCAAACAAAAGTGTTTTACAAGAACAAATTTATGCTGCATATTATTTTCTGAAAGGAAAAATTCTCCTTTATAGAAACAGCTTAAATAAGAAATGAAAATTAGGCACTTGACTAAATACAATTTGGAGTTTATTTCCTGCAGAGATTGCTCTCGTGTTCTGTTTAGGAGGACTGCAGCTGCTTCTGTGGGGAACAGTTACACAAAACGCTAACAATAAAATCAAATTAATTATTAACATCAAAAATTTAAATTATATTATAAATACTTTTTAATCTCCATGTAAACATCATTAGTGTTTGGATTTGGAGGGGGGGTTGTAAGTCAATGATATCGGTGCTTATACCCTTGATCCTGTCTCAAATAGATTTTCTATGAAGTACCATTTAAACATATTTTGTGCAAGAATTTAGAGGGAACAATTTGAAGGCTGGGCTAGATCATGTACTGATGGAAATCTGTGATCCACTGAACTCAGTGATGAGCATGGCATCAGCAAAATTTGACACTTTTTTATTTTTCACTGAAGTCCACATGAATTTCTGACTGATTCTTACCTCAGACGACTCCAAATCATCGAATACCAAATCGCACCAAGATCTGTGCATCTCTGTGGAGAGCAAGGGAGGGATCTGAACCCTGCCTACAGCTTCAATAGCACATTTGCCTAATGTAGGTGTAACAAATATATCATCAGTTCACAGAGCTTTGTAAATACTATGTTGTAGTGTCTTTTGGCCCCATATAACTGCATTGAAGATGATTCAACATCATTTCAGCAAAAGTTTCTATAAAAACCTGAGGTCTCAGGAGCTGGAGGAAAAGCGTACTATGCTGAACCTATCAGGTGGTTCACGTGCAGCTTACCAATTCATTTTGGAAAGGATGTAGGTCTTTAGAAGTGTTCGCCAAAAGTATTTCACTAAAATATTCCTCCAGATAAAGTGAGAAGGCCAGTAAGCCAGGGCCACAATAGAATTAAAAATACTTTGTTTGAAATACTAGTCTGGACTAAAACATCACTATAAAATCCTAAGTAACGTAGCAGAAATAACATACCTGTTTGTCAGCGGCCCTATGAAGGGGTTAGTGATTAGCTGCACCGTTGCTTTTGAAGCAAACAAAAGACCGACTTGAACATTTTCATTCAGCAGGTCCTTATCTTCCTTAGGGCAGTCAGAGGGGGAAGGAGTCACATTCGCTACCATTTGTTCTGTCTGAGTCTGATGCAACTCCCTGAGTCCTGTCTTATCAGATTCATTTCCAGTAATCATCGTTGAGTTGTCGTAGTAGGAGAAGATGCTCTGAAAATTGCCCGTCATTGTGGAGACTACATCAGGCTTAGCAGTCTGGATTTCTGTGGCATTTTTCTCATGTTTGATGCTGTAAAGGTAACTGGGAATTATTGGCACTGGAAAAACAAATAGAATATATTGGCATCTTACTATCAGGTTATTTGTAAATGGAATCACCAAATTTTCTTGTGTGCTTTGCCGTTGTTTAGGAAATAAAAGGCTTTCCTACAGAGCACATTAGTAAGGATTTTGAATGGCGGAAACGTAGAATTGAAACAGAAGTTTTCTCATGGGAAAAAACACACCCATAACTCAGAAATGCAGTTTAAAACAAAAAGTTTTTTTACAATAGTATTTAATTTTTGCCATTTTTCATAAATGTAAGGTTTTCTATACACACATCATTTGGAAAGCAAAATATAAGAAGTATCAAAACCCATGTCTAAAGAGTCTCGTTGTTGCACATGACTGTACAAATACATTTATTAGATTGTGAAGACATGAAAGATGAGAAAATCATTGAAACCATTATTAAACCAAAACATAAAAAAGAAATAAAACACATTTCTAAAATAAACCACAAAAATATTGATAAGTAACAGCCATAAGAAGGAAAAAAACATAACACTCCTATATTAAGTAATTGGAATTAATGTGTTAATATTTGCATATCTCACTATTTTTTAAAAAATTTACTTTGAAAAGATCATCCAGAAGGGACCTTCTTTATATGCTTTAGGATCTTAGCTGCAATTTAATTGCATTGATATGTATCTCAGAAATTAACATTTCAGAATTTGTAAAAACAGATGTCAGGTTCGTTCAACTTAACACCAGTGACAGAATCACCCCTCCTTGTCTTGCATCTCTTCCTGAAAATGCCCACTCTTTCAATAAGTCTGCAAACTATAATAATTTCTAGGGCTTCTAGCTTACATATTAGTGAATAAGTAATTAAATGTTAATAACTTTATAAGAAAGTATATTCATGCAAAAAAAAAATCCCAAATCGACTTACTAAAAATATATATGTTTTTAGGTAAGGTCTACATTGTGGCATCAGCTTTTAAGCTGAGGTCCCCCAAGAATTTCAGGAGTGTGATTCAGAAGCTGACACTGCAGCATCGTCCAAGCCCTGGCTCTGCACAGCTCGATTCACTTCTGAGAGAAGCATGTGCATTCATGTGTGTGTGTGTGTGTGTGCGTCCACGAACCACTAGTTTCTCTGAACCCTTTTCTTTCAATTCATATAATCATTTGAATATGAGGACTAAAACTACCAGTGAAAAATGTTCAAGTGCTTTATTTGAGTAGATTCCTAAATCTTGACACTGTGCCACTGAAGCCCATCAAAATTGCATATTCGACGTTGATCAAAACTTGGATTATTTTATTAAACCAACTCATAGAAGTACTTTTCTTAAAACCCAGTTAAATAGTTTTCTTATTAATCTATCATTTTAAGACCTATGTGGGGGAAAGAGGAACTATCACAAGGAAACAGGCATCTCCAATGTTATCTAGCCTGTTGTTTCAGTTGCATGACCACAGGAGAAAAAAAGATGATGAGCTAAAAATACTGTTATCTATCGTTCTGTGAAGTATTAGTGGTGTTTAGTAGAAAAAAAGGAACTATGAAGACCTTTTTACACCATTTCTTATCCATAGCAATAAAGCGAGACTTTGGTGTGTATGGCAGTGTGTTTGCAATACCTAGAATATAATTTGTGGTTTAAAAAAAAAAAAAAATCAGTGCTTGAAAATGTTTGGTTTGAGAGCATTAATCGTGCATTCAGGGAGTACATCTGTCACTGGAGATTATTTCTGGCATAAATCGGGGAGGGGGGGAAAAAAAACCCACCAAAACCCATTCTACCTACCAACTACCGTCAGCAGCATGTTGTCCAGGAGCAAGGCGATGAACACGATCAGCAGGATGAGTTTCCTGGACTGCCGGCTCTCCCGCAGCCAGCGCAGGAGGCTGAACTCCCCCCAAGCCATGGTCCCCGTCCCTGCGCCGCTGGCTCTCGCTGCAGACACAAAGGCCGTTGAGAGGCTGCCGGGGCAAGGCGGGGAGCCCGGGGCGGCAGCTCCGCGGCGTGCCCGGGCGCAGGAGCCCCGCAGCCCCGGAGCCCCGCAGCCCGCAGCCCCGGAGCCCCGCAGCCCGCAGCCCCGAAGCCCCGCAGCCCTGGAGCCCCGGAGCCCCGCACCCCGCGGCCCCGCGGCCCCGGAGCCCCGCAGCCCGCAGCCCCGGAGCCCCGCAGCCCGCAGCCCCGGAGCCCCGCAGCCCCGCTCCGCGCCCCCCGCCGCCCCTCAGCCCGCACCCAGCCCGGCTCCCAGCTCCCGCCACCGGTCCCCGTCCAGCCACACGCTGCGAGCGGCAAGGCAGGAGCGGGGAGGAAGAGGAGGAGGAGGAGGAAGAGGAGGAGGAGGCGGCACCTCTGGTCCTAGTGTGAGCCCAGGGAGCGCTGGAAGCGGCGCAGGGAGGGGACTCCCCTCCTCTCCCCTCCCCGGGCAGCGGGGATGCCCCGGGGCAAGCAGCGGGTCGGGCTGCCTTGCCTGCGGCTCTGGGCCACGGCAAAACCTCTGGGTGCCCACTGAGATGTGCCGAAACTGATACGGAGGGGAAGAAAGTCACTGCTCGTACGCTGAGACACGCGAGCTGTGTGCCCCATTGGCGAGCCAAATCGGAATAGTGCCGCTGGTTTACTTAGATGATCCTTAAGGTCCCTTCCAACCAAAACCATTCTATGATTCTATGATTCGATGATTGCTGCTTTTCCTAAAATTAGGAATTGGCACCTAAATGGCATTTAAATTGCTCATTTTTCTTGTCTGCTCTGCACAGAATTCCAGGTGTTGCACCCAGACTGTGGCATTTGGTCATCATCATTATGAATTTCTTTTCTTCTCAGTCTGTGTCGTAGAAGAGATTAACTGCGCTGAACTGAGCAAGAAACACGTTTTAATAAAGCTTTGCATTTTTTTAAAACATTGTCTCTCATATCACATAATACTCTGCTTTCTTTTAGTCACCCAGTACTGAACTTTGTGAACTGTTCTTTGCTTCACTGTCTTCACTGAGCCTCACTTTTGGTAAAGCCCCACTGAACACGAGGGAAGTCTCTTAATGAGCTTAATGGTCCCAGAACCAAACGTCAGACTGAAGCTGATGACATCATCACTATGCAAATCGTTTATTCCTTTAACAACCTACCTTGCCTACCGTGTATGTTAACCAGTTTAGCGGTGTCCATTTT
The DNA here is from genome assembly GCF_013368605.1 of Nyctibius grandis. Taxonomy (NCBI): domain Eukaryota; kingdom Metazoa; phylum Chordata; class Aves; order Nyctibiiformes; family Nyctibiidae; genus Nyctibius; species Nyctibius grandis. The sequence continues at coordinate 97,526,984 of NC_090661.1, read as the reverse complement.
CAATGTGATGCGATTTCATTACTAATGCAGGTTTCTTAGTGCTCAGACTTGTGCTGGTGCTTCCGTGGCAGCAGTCATGTCGTGCTGTAAACGCCTAGTTTCAGGAATAACAAAAGACATTTACACTGTGGAATTTTGCCAATGTGAGTAACAGCAGAAGATAAATGTTTATCATCTAAATTGCTCTCTTAGGTCCTAATCCATCTCTGGATAAAGTTTAACAGCCCTTGGGAATGGGAGTAAATTTTCAATAGTGTGTTATTGGCTATACACAGATTTTTTCTAAAAATAATGAGAAGTGCAAGAGGATATGCTAATAGCATCTCTCTCTTTTGTTTGCGTGCAGGTAGCTTTGATTTTATTTGACACGTGGACCATGTATTATTTTTAGATGGGACCTATTACGCTGGTACTTGATAAATATCACCCAAGGCTATTAATAAGCTATTGATTCTTGAATGATGGCTTATAAATGGTTTGGCTTTTCCAAACTTCTTTAACCAGCAGCATCAGGAGTTGGGCACATTCATGTTTGAAGTTGAATTTCCAAAACAGAGCTTCTACTTCTGTATTCAGAGGAAATAGAAAAGTATGATCTACTGGACTGGACTGGGGAGAAATGGTTCATCTTCCAAGTATCAGATCTGGAATGCACTTAACAGCAAATTACATCGTTTAGCGGAGAACTTGTGTGGAGTGCAGTAGGAGAAGGGGAACACTGGCTCTGGTCAGCAGGAGAAGCAGCATTAATATGGGATGCATGTCAGTGAAATGTCAATAGTGACATTCTACCAGGAAAACACGGGTTTGGGTATTTTGTATTCCCAGCAGTTCACAGGAGAGCTAACTGACAGCGGTGCTGCTGTTTCTGTTACCTGTCAGAAAGCAGATGTGGAGAGAAAGAAGACGCTTTTCCAGCCATTTCTGATGAGGGACATGGTTGTAGAAGCAACTTGCTTCTTTCTTTGTATCATCTATGTGACAAGGTGAACCTCCCCTTCCCCCTGTGTCCCCTCCCAGTCTTTTCTTTGAGAATATTTCTCCTCTTCATCCGTCTATCACTGAGGTGTTGACACTCACACTGACAGCATCTGGCCACTTTGCTTTGCTGGACTTTACATCACTCCTCTTTTCCACCATCCTAGTTTCTCTTGCCTTCAGCCAATTGGTTCTTTGATAAATAATGGTAAAATATATATACAAAATCATGTCTGCACTATTAGCATGGATAAGCGTGAGAGCATTTGAATACATTTTTTTGCATGTAAAGATGCCTACTCGTGCGCGGATACTATTGTTTTACTAATCTAGACAATGAAATTGTGGTCACCTCTAGGAAGTGAGCAGGTCAAGAACCTGCTAGGATTGCTGTTCTGCAGGTGCAAACTGGATTCAGGTCAATAATGATTCCTTCACTAATATTTATTTATATTTAATCGGTGATCTTCACGTCTACTGAATAACAAGCAGAAAAGGAATAGGACCACAGCCAAATCAGCAATTACTTTTGGGAAGCTGTTGATGATTTAGTTTTCCTATTGAACTTTTTACTATTATATAATTGTTAATTAAGATTGGTCAAAAAGGAGGGAAGAAAAGCCGTGGGATTTTTTCCAGTTGTTTGAGCTTTCAACAGAACAGTTGAGCAAAATTTCATGCTTTGAAAAATGCTGGTCAGCTCCACCTCTTTTGGTAAGTCTCTACCATTTATTTGCTTCAACTATCCTTTAAAGTATACACGTGCTTATTATACCCAGACTTAATGATATCATCACTTTATTAAGTTTTAGTAAGAAATAATTATAAACTCTGAAATGAGTTCCAAAAGCATATATTTATTTAGGAATCATAATTTTGAGGGCTTACAAATGCTCCCCTCTAAGTGAAACACCCCTGAGCCACTAGGGCATAGGCTTAAAGGTGATGAAAAAAAAAGTTTTAATTGTGGCATCTGACTCCCAGGCTTTGGCAGACTGAATGGTAGACTCTCCTGACTCACCCCTGCGATGCCACAGAGCCTGCATAGCCAAGTGAGCTATGCAGACAAATGAAATAGCCATAAACACACATGCAATGGTACTGCGAATGATCACCAGTCTGGAAATGATGTTGGAGAACAGTACTTATTAGCAGTCAAAATCTTGACCTCAGCTGAAAATTCCTCCATGGCAAGACGTCCAGGATGCTGTCGTGGGAAGCGGCATGATGTCGTTACAAGCACCGGGTAGAAATGATGTTTTGCTGGTTTGCCTACAGGTTCCTTACATGCTGAAATTTAGAAAAAAACACTTCTGGTTCTCACTGTCCAGGCTGAGAAATGCACCACCTTGCTGGCTTCTTTGGGAAAAGCAATCCCTTTTAAAGCTGTCTCTTTTTAAGATTTACATTTATTTTCAGTACTTGGAGTTTAATTTGCAATAATTCATAATTATCTTAACTTCTGTATGAATTAATCATTTGCAGTTATTGCTATTGGGGAAAATTCCTGCTATAAATAGTTCTTACAATTTAAGTTGGAAGACATACCTGGCAGCTTATGTTTTACTAATAACAAGTAATACACTTAGTCAGCTTTTTCAACCTTCCTAGCTCTTTCAAGACTTTTTTCTTTGTGCCCAACAGTCATGCTACTAATTACTCTGTAGTAAGACTCTGGTAGTTAGTTCCACTGAATAATGCATCTCCTCTTCTCCAGGCATTGAGGATATGCATTGTATTTTAATCTTCTGCCATAGAGCCTATAGTAAGTGAATGTATATATTTATATATATATGATTGCTCACTATAACATGTAATGTTCAGAGAAGAGAGAAAAAAAAGCAGAAATTTTGCTTCTAAAAGAGTCACTTATCAATTAATCTATTATGCTAAACACTTATTTAGCTGAAAAACTCTATGTGTGATAACCAGGTCTGAGACTATGAGGGGTTCATCTTTAAAGCTAGAAAGGCTCAGGGTGGAGAAAGGGTGTGCTGGGGAAGAAGAGATATTACACAGCTCATGAGTCTCTGCTAAAAAGAAGTAAAACATCACTTGCTCCCCTTTGCACAGAAACAACATTAATTTTAATGTAGGAACAGAGGGCAGCCATTTCCCTGTGCACCAAGAAACAGTGGCAGGAGGTGCAGACATTTTTTAGAGTTGTAGGAAGGCTGTAGTGGAAGAGGAGTAGAAGGAGAGATGAAGAAAAATAGGTGATGCTTTGTTGTGATGTTTATGGGAAGTGATAGATATCAGGAGACACATAGATGTGTCGTGAAGAAAATCCTGGGCCACAATACATAATGGCATAGGCTATCTCTATGCAGTAAATAATTTAACCTGTTAAAAATTAAAGTTTTTCAAATTAGGACACTTATTCTAAAATATTGTTTGCACATAGTCTTGATCCAAAGTAGCAGCAGCAGTCTGAGGTCCAGTCCCTTCAGGTTTTCTCAATACCATTCACAATGAAAAAAATAAAACCCGAAAGTTGATATAGTTGGGAAACAGTATTGTAAGAGTTTCAATGAGGGTTTGAAATTTTCAGAGTGCTTCAGAACTAGGAAATTTTATTCTACAGCACAACATCCCTCCTCTAAAATTCACTTTTTAAACTGTTTTGCTATTTATATCCGAAAAAACATTTGGCTGTTCTGGAGTTGGGGAAGCATCTGAGTAGAAAATCACTGCTTACCCTGCTGCCTGTCTAAACCCCTGAAGAAAACACATAGCCTGTAATACTTAAGCTAGCATATTATAATGTGAAAACAGTATTTAGCTGTATATGGGAAAATATTTAGCTGCATATGGGTAGAAAAGCTAAAGTAATGGCAGAATAAATGCCAGTAATGCTTGATAAGTGCAATGGTTTCCTGGTATGCCTCAGGTGTATATCCTCACCTTTTAGGCTTGCTTGAAAATTTAAGCTAAAGAAACCCACAACTAATGAAGGAGGGGTCAGATATCAGCACTGGCCCTGATTTCTCCTCCTGTCTTCCAGTGCTATGTTACTACTGCCTGTCTGCGACACAAGAGGAGGGAAGGGCAGTCCCCTTTGGTCCCGAGCCCCAGAACATCATCATTTCTCTGCTGGCTTTTTGCACCCAGAATATTTGTCCTTCTTGAGAGTGGACACCAGCAAGAAGTGCATGATGCTGAGGATTTAACATGACTGTCCTCGGGATCTGTCAGGAGAGCCATCGCACCGCAAGGTGGCCAGGGAAGCTATTTTAGCGTTTTCTGTGGCGGGCTTTGTCTAACCACTCTGGTATTACTGACCACAGGTTAGTGATGGGGAGGTCTGGCTCTAACACGTTTCATTGCTCTGACAAGAAAAAAAGGTCTGCCAAGCACATTAAAAGCTGGAAAATAACTAGGCTAAATAACACCTTGTTTCATCTGTTCTTTCCAAGCTGGTATTCTGTTTGCAGTGAACACAACCCTGAGGGCAACCCACTGTTAGCTCCATGATCAATGGGAAGACATGCTGGCCTCAGTTTTACAAACCTAATTATTTTCTTCAGAAATCTGTCTGAAACTAAAAGGCATCCGACAAAAAATCATTCCTATCCCTGGAGCTTAGAGGAATTCAGTCATTGCATGTAAATTGTGTTTATATTGACCACTTACATGTCTTTTGAAACTGATGCCTTTTAGGTGCCTTTGCAAGAAAACACAGTCCCCTCCAGGCACAAACTGTGAACTCCATATATTAAGAAATATGGTTAGTAATAAAAAGGTAGTAGGTGTTTGTATTTATACACACACAGACATATGCATGTAAATGGTTGCATGCTTGTGTGTGTGCCTGCTTATATATGTGTGTGCATGTAAAATGCCACTGTGCATCAGTCACTCCGGTAACAGTGCACAAGCCACATGCCCTGGGAAGTCTGAAGGCAAAGCAAAGGGTGAGCAGGTTGTGGGAAAGGAAGCAATAGCTTTTCCTTCAGTGACTGGGCTTCAGAGGCAAGTACCTTGCTTTTTTAGTCGAGGCGTCAGCCTTTGCAGTAACTCAGAGTGTACAGGGAGCTTTAAGGTCAATTTGGTTTAAGTAGTTGTTCACCTTGAACATTTGTCGACTGGTTAAAAGATTAGCCAGCTTTCACGCACATCATAAGCCCTTTGCCACAACATGGCTCTACATCAGAAAGTGGATTTAAAAGACAAGTAGATGTGGTGCTTAGGGATATTGTTTAGTGGTGGACTTGGCAGTTCTAGGTTAATGATTGGATTCAATGATCTTAAAGGTCCTTTCCAACCAAAATGATTCTATGATTCTATGATTCTTCTTTCAGCTGACATATAACACATTGCCTGCATTAGCACCGATTAGTTTTGCAGAACTGTCCAAGGCTGGGGGCATGAATGCAGGGGTCTCCTGAGCAACAGAGATCAGTTTGAAGTATGACATGCATTCACCATCAGCTGTGATGTTGGTAGAAGAAAGGAAATGCTTAGAGACAGCAACAGTCACGAAGTCAAAAAAGTTCACAAAGCGGAACCACAGAGGTGGAGACATAAAGCAGAACTGCTAGGCAGCAAAATACTTTCGCCAGGTCTTGAATCAGTTACAGGGGATATCCTGCTTGAACTCAACCCAAGTATTGCTATACATTCAAGACATAACTCAAGAGTTAGTGAAGGGGGTTATGTGAAATATTTGCCTCCAATAGGAGGAAATAGCTGACGGCCAGGGCAGGCTCTCCTCTTTCTGCCTACCTTTGAAACTGTCAGGAGTGAAGAGATGGCTCCATACCTCCCATAGATCTGTAAACCTTCATTTAGCTCAAAGAAAGATGTAAAAACAAAGAGAGATGGGTAAAACACACAAAGAAGCACTTCTACCTCTTGGATGAACTGTTTCAGGACCTGCTGGCTGGCTCAGTCTTATTCATGCGCTGTTGTAAAGGGACCTCCAGTTCCCATGTGGTGAGTAAGTGTTACTGGCACCTAATGGCACACCACATCACAAGGGCACAGCAGTCATGTCAGGGCTGGCACATGGAGCAGTGGGATGCCTGGGACTTCTTGTGGAGTCATTCTTTCTCCCTTAACACAGTTTTAGGGCAGCTGGCTTCTGCTTGCGTAAAAAGGTTAAACCAAGCTGTAACTCTGTTTTTCTAAAGGGCGAGTTGAGTGTCAATAAAATAAAACAAGGTTTCGTTTGCCATGTTTAAGAATTATGATATTATAGTAGAATCCCCCAAATACACAATCATGATTAGAGGAAGTGGCTCCAAAATTTGGCCTACTTCATTAATGTTTAAGAGCAAATCCCATCCGTTGTGGAAAGCGAATCCACTCTAAAATCCTTGAGTTGCCTGCCAGATCTACATCTAAATATATTATCCTAGATTAAACCTTGTGGAAAATTCATAATGAAAAGCAAGCCAATCACACAAAGCAGGTGTGACCTGCAGGCTGCTGAATACTGTGATTGCTACCCATAGATTATAATTTTAGCAACACCTGGGCTGAATGTGCTGTGCTGATGCAACAGCCTTATGGATCCTAATGAAATAAGGGATAAGAGCACAAAGAAACATTCAGAGCTTGCGAGAAAACAAACAACTGTAATGCAGGAACAAAGATACTAGATTAGCTGGGAGATGAAAAGCTTTTGAATAGCCTTATTTGTATTGCTGGCATAAATAAAATCTCTTCAGACCTGTACGTAATATGTTATATATAAATGCAATCAATGAGAAATTTTGACTGCCCAGTCTGGAGGGAATCGCTATAGTTCTGCAGAAGGACAGGGCCTATCTTACATGAACTTGTTGAATCATAATTCTTAACACAGAGAAACATGATTTATGATCTAGAATGACTGAAATCCTTTGCTTCATCAAATCTGTCGTAATCTCTTAGATACCTGCATACACTTCTGGAAATGCTGAAGTAAATTTCTTCAGCCAAATTCCTTTTTAAAAATCTTATTCAATTTTCTTCCACCAAGAGGGCTTGTGTTTTTGCATTTGTTTTCAACCGGAGACTTTTTTTGTCCCTTGCATTGTACAGTCTTCATATGAGTCTAAACACACGTGGAAAAATAGGAAGCCCTGCCTGGGAATATAAATTGCACTGCTGTGCTTAGTCACAAATGGCTGAGCTCAATGAGATTTTACAATAAACCAGAAATGTCTGTGTTTTGTTGTGTCAATAAATGTTCCAGTGATGCTCTTAAAGACAATAAATTACTGGTAATGGAACACTATCCTCAGCATGTAGAAGTCATTTTCTACTTCCAGACATTCTCAGATTAGGTTTAAATTGCTATTAGAAAATCCTAAATGTGTTTGTTTGAAGAAAATCTTTTTAATGCCTAGAAATAAATCGAGAGTGGCTGGTTAGAGCAGAGGTAGATGGAGTATTCCTGGGGAGCACAGTTTACACATTGGGAGGGGAACTCAGCTCCAACAGATCCTTACCGCTAGCAGAGGGAACAATACAGAGACATTTCACAGCCTGTAATTCTTTGCAGCTGCTTGGTGGTACCATTCAGCCAAAGAGAAAACATGTTGTCAGTCTGCTAAGAAAATCACTGTGAGAGTCTGAGTTTGTAACATGGATCTAAGACTTGATCCTGAGACAGGACATCTGGGCTGCAATTGGCAGAGGGCATCTTCGTAACTGTTGTTCACAGAAAGCCTCTGAGGCAGCAGAAGTAAACGATGGACATTGCATGCAGGGCAGGATAGAAGGTGAGCGGGAGAAAGGAAGAAGCGATAAGTGAGAGAAACAGCAGAAAACAGGATTCTGGTGCACAACAATTAGCACTTTTGTAAGTAGAGCTGTTGGTTTCCCTGAAGATTCACTGAAAGCCATGGTGTTTTCATCGTTAGTGTTCATGTGCTTGGTGGTGCTTACAGTCTGGACCTGAAGGCACAAATGTTGGGCTTCTCACACATCCTTTCCTTCAGCACTGGCGTTAGCAACAGAAAATCTAAGCGGGACAAACCCTTTACATTTTTTCCTTATTAATGGCAGCAATAGTAAATATCAGAATAACGTATGTGTTTAAAATTGTAATGAGTTGTGAATAATCTTCAAGACTGTGGTATTCTTCCTGGTCCTACACTGAAAAATAAAGAGTGAGTGGAGATGTAAAGCATTAACGGAATTTTTATACTGACTTTCTGAGGTTTTTCAGAAAGAAATCACAAGGGATCAAGCAGGAATTTCAGAGAGGCTAATTAGCTCCAGTCTCAAAGAGAACCATCGCTGGCAAACTTAGACTGCGCTGGATCACACTGTGCTGTCTTACAGACTAATGAGCCCCGAAACACTGGGCAAGTGATTCTTTCCTGATCAGTGCCCAAAATGAATTCCATACATTCAGATTCAAAACTGCATTTCCCTTAGCATAAATCTTGCTTTGCTTCTTATTTTATTTCACTTTATAGAACCAAAAACCAAGAAGATAATAAATGAGTGTTGCTAATGTATATATTTCCATTAGCTATAGCAGGGTTTGCCTGTACGCATGGTGTCTGGCCTGTGTTGACATAACTGAAAGACAAAGGTTACCATTTCACGTTGGAAGTCATCAAAATTGGCTGTGCTATTTCCTATTTTCTGTCAGTGCTTTGAGGTTTTGTAAGTCTTTTGCAGACTTAATGTGATATTTAATTTTGTATAGCAGGGGTGTATGAGCATGGACATGTAATATCACCTTTATATATAAACATATATATATGTATGTGTGGGTACACTATATATATAAAGTGTGCTCTGCAGTTTTATTTTCAACCCTACTTAATAGAGATGTGAAACCTCACATAATGTATGCACTGCAGCTGCACATCCATGTTGCAGCATACTTGACCGAGCTTTCCCTGATGTCTTTATTGATATTCTCCATGGGGACACAAAGAGCAAAAGTATTAATGAACTCTCTGATTCTGGCTGAGCAGAAACTATGTTAAATGCATTCGGTAAAAGAGGAAGCAAATATGAGCCAGAAGGCTCCAAACAGTGAAGAAAGTTCTGGCCGTTGGCAAGCTTGCTGCACATTTTCACGTGAGATTCCTCTTTTAAGGAACAAATCTTTCCCAAGGTGTTAGATCTGCTGTCAGTGACAGCTTCTCAGGGCCACAGGAGTCCTAAGATGAGCTCTAAATGGTACATGGGCTAGAGGATTTCCATAGATCTTCCAGGGGAAAACAGTTCAAGAAAATGCTTTCTTACCGTTGTACTTTCTTATATGTCTTTCTTTTTGCCATTGTATTCAAATATTAATACTAATGTAACAGAGGAGTGAAGCTGGCATGGTGTCTGATGGCTAACAAACCAGTAATTAACAGATATAACAGCAAGAAATCTTGACTAGTTGTGTCTGGCATGTAGGAAAGGAGGGTGTGTAGGTGTGAAGCATGTGGTATCAGTAAGCAAACTTCTATGATCAGCCTTAACGCAGGGGTGAAAAGAGTTGAGCAAGGGCTCTCATGGCTTCCTCTCACAGAGAAGGGAGTTTGCAGCATCTCTCAGATGAGACTCTTCTCAGTAATTGGGTGCCAATGCGCGGTCCCAAGCTTCCTCACAGAGTCAGGGAAGGGGGCGATTCAGCCCTTTTATGTTGAAAAGATAACTATAAATAACAAAGCTACTGCTGAGTCAAAAGACGCCTTAAAAAGGCTTAGTTTGGCAACCAGATATTTTTTTCTTTAATATAGCAGAATGCAACATGATGGATAAGACCATAGAAGCCATAAAATGGAAAAATGTGATTTGCTGAACGCTGCATTTGAAAACCTGCAGTACATCCATCTTTATACAGGGACAAACCTGTGAGTAGGGGAGTGTTTCTACAAAGGCAGCGAAGGGATCCCTCTGTGCATGACATCAAGGGTATTGAACTTTTACTATGTAGCATTTCTACCTTTCTGAAAAGGAAAGAGAAGTTATGTAACATCGAGATTCTGTGACATGGAATATCTTCTTTGTCATACAATCCTAGCTTTATATAACTTTATATAAGCTATATAGGTTTATATAATTTCCCCTTCAGTTTTTCTGAGTGAAAAAAGCCAGTCACATATGAAATATTTGGGGCCAGATCTTCCATAGTCATAAGTCACTCTAGCTCCTCTGCTTTCCATGGCAGCTCACCACAACTGAAGTTTTGACCCAAGGCAGGTTAATCACCGAAAAGTTTAAATGTTTCAGGGGAGGGAAGCTCCACAGTTAGATATTCAGTTGTGGCAAATGTTCAGCATCTTGTTACGTGAGATGTGACTAGAGATGACATACCTTCCCACCCCTGAACATCATCGGAGGTCTCATCTGCCTAAGTGCCTGCCAGCAGCACGTTACTAGAGGCATGGAGCAGCATTGCTGTCCCTCTTCTTCTCCAGAATCTCATGTGCCAGGTATGGCAGGTCAACCTACAAACTATCTGCGGCTGACATGGGGGTGCTGGAGCAGGAGTCAGGCAGCAGCAGCTTTCTGCAGATGTGTGGGATGCAGGCACCACGGCTGAGTGGTGCGACGTGGGGCCAAGAGGCTCGATCTCGCGCCCAGCGTGTGACGCTGGCCAGGCTGTGTATTAGATTAAACATCCACATTTTCCAGTCACCAGATTTTCCCTGCAGGAAGAGTCAGTCATTGTCAATATTTATAAAGCCTAATGAGACCTTCTCACTGAAGGGCAGAAGGAGCGAAAAGTGTTTCGTCATTATGAGTTTCCAGCTCTTCACTGACATTTGATGAAATCATATTAAGCATAATTGTATTTGAAGGGAGCACGTCCAAGTTCTAATGAGCCTTTATAGTTATTCATTATCTGATTTCCTCATTTTCATTTTCCAAGGGTTTGTTTGCTTCATTCAGTTAAATTAAGGGAGAACCATTTTCATAACCTCTTCCTTTCAACTTTCAGGTCTTTTACTGAGCTTTATGGCTCTACGCCAGTGAATATTTGCACACACTTGATGTTTAGCTTCTAGGGGGTCCCGTCATATGCATGAAGTTATGGACAAGAATAGCTTTATGGGTAAGCACTTGCAGGTTTACAGGCTACATTTGTTTGTTTTCTATCAAAGGAAATTGTTACATAAAGAAAGCGGGCTTTGCATTTTCAGAAATTACTACAGTTAGCGGGATGAAATCCAGGCACTACAGGTGCTTCACACAAGAACTATATGCAGGTTTAAAGCATAAATCCCATTTTGTCCATTCTAAGGGCATGCTCTGGATTTAAGTGGAAATGGACACAGCAGCACACTGACTTGTACTAAAGATGAATATCTTCTCTGGCAGTCTGGTTTAGTTCATTATTTAAGCCCCTGATGCAGGGAAAAAATGTTCTGGATTTTAACAGGAGCGCATCTCTTCATCCATTTTTGCCTTCTCTTTCTATGCCTTTTTCATGAGGAATCCTGGTTAGATATATCCATTGAAAGCTGCACATTATATCTGTAAATGTAATTACAATTAACTATCATCTAGATTACCTACAGTAAAGAAGGTGAAGAACTGATGAAGATGCCAGTTGGCTTCTGTATACCTATGTGTTTCCCAATAACTATTCTCATTAAAAATCTATTTTTGGGAAATAAAGGATGTTTGAAATAGTACATTGTGAACCACCACCATAAGAAAAAGCTTCTGATAAAAAATATGAAGCACCAAAATATTAACAGAACATAGTTGTTCACACTGTGTATCTGTAATTGATAAATTTCCAAAATTAAATCTTGATTTTTAAAATGTAGCTTACATTTTGCCCACATCTTTTTTTTGTATCTCTGAGATTCCCCTATCCACTTTTCTATCTACTGGACACTACTGATCATCTACTGCAGATTCACAGCAGCCAAAACCTGAAGTAGCATCATTTCTGAAGAGGCTTTCCTCTTTTTCTAGAGGACCATAGATCAGGCCTTGGGGTCAACGCTGGAATTTCCTTCCCTCTTTGTAACTGCAAGAGCCCTCACATCCTTCTGCTATATTTTGTGTTAAATATTAAACAGCACACTGTCAGCCATCCAGCTATAGTGAAATAATATTTTGCTTGGATTGCAGTCATTCAAACGCAGTTTTTGGATGCAAAATTATCCCATGGAGCACTGCATCTTCTCTTCCATTACCCTAACAAGTACACCTCTGTTATTCTAGAAACTTTATTTTCTTTCTGTATCTTCTTAGATTGTCATGTAAGTATATTGTAGCAGATCCCACGTACATTCAGAGAGAGAAGACCCAAGCCAAGAATCTGAGAATCAACTCCTGTAAAGTTCAGGCGTTCTGGAAATTCAAAACTCACATCTAGGTATTTGTAAATAGCCCTTGTTTTTGTTATGAGCTAGACACCTTCTGAATTCTGGACTGTTCTCAGTCTCACTCTGAATCCAAATGTAGCTTGAACATCTCTTTAATTTCACCTATCGTTGAAAACTATATGTTTTCCTTCCCATGTGCTTTCTCTTTGTAAAAAATAATCAGGTACTCCAACTTCCACTTTTTGCAAAATATTACATCTAATTTGGCTCTGCTAGAGCCTGCATCTACATGAAAGGAGCTTGCAATAAACTGCCTCCATCGCCTATATTTTCAAATCACATTATTTGCCTAGGCTCTCTCTTCACAAGAATAAATAAAAGAGAGAAAGCAAAGTAATAAAGGGAAAACTCAAGGATAAAAGAAATAATTTGCAATCATAGTTAAGGCAAAGCATCATGCTACACCTTTGTTTTTCAGATAACCCAAAACAACTTCAAAGTTAGACTCTCAAGGCAGGATCAATATCCATAGCAACTAATTGCATTTACTGCACCTGCTGGAAAGTGCAGTGGCTGTGTCCATGAATACCAAAGTAAACCACGCTGCTACAAATACACACAGAACCTGGCTGAAGGTGTGTCCTTGGGTGCTTCCATGCTACCAGGATGCTTCCACTCTGCTGCTGATGCTCAGACTTTGTTATATTTTTAAGAAATATCTTGTGCTTCCTCTCCTGTTATTCTTGACACCAAAAGCATTCTCCAAGGAAGAATTAAAGAAACTTTGTTGTCCTCCTTCAGCCCATGATAAGTACAAAAATCTTGGCAAGCAGACGGACAGATGGCACAGAGAAATCGCTGCCTGCTTGATCATTAGTTTCCCCTTGAGCTCCTTAATGCAGCTCTCCCTACCTCTCTTCTGTTTGATGTAGATTGTATGCTACTCAGGGCAGGCATTACCTTTGCATTATTTAGTTCTGCAGCGCATAGCATAAAGAGCTTCTAGTCCTGGACTGGGACTACAAGCTACCTCCATACAGATACTAATACATCAATAGGGAATTATCATCACTAGTAGCAACACCCCTCTATGAGAGAGCACCAAGCTGAGCAGTTTGTTCCGTTGCAGACTGAACACGACTACCCAAGTCCAAACAGCACTTCTATTAACCATTTAGCAGTGCTGTATTTAAAATGTTTACAAAAGCAGAAGCAATATTCTGTAGTTGGAACTTCTCCTTGTGGATATTGCACAAGCAGAGCACAAGTTCTTGGTATTTATCAAATATTGTAATTAATTTGAATTTCTTTACGAGACAACAAGCCATTCAGTATAAATGGCTGATAATATTAGAAACTCTTTTCTATGTGATTTAGTTCTATTTGATTACATGTTTCCGTTTGTATTTGTCAGTTATACATACAGAACCTGTAGAACTAGAAAGAGAACTGGGTCTGAAGGTATATAGAGGAGATCAATAAACAGAAACAAAGTCATCTTTTGGATATTAAACATTTCCTTTCTGGGTCACGTAAGCCTTGCTAGGAATTGTCTGTGGATAGATGATACTATTTAGAACACAATGCTTTGATGATAGGTGTTCAAATGGTACCTTTAGGGAACAGATCTTGCTCTTTTTAAAAATTGTGTTTGTCTAAAACAAATTAATTGACGAACGTTGACGAATACTCACCAAAGTAATATTTTGCTCCGGTATAACTCTTGAGCATTTTGTTAGTGATTTCCAGTCATCCCTTTCTAATAAAAGAAGCGACATTAATTGGGCAGACAGCAAAAGTGATACTTGGACTTATTTTCTGTACACTACAGCCACCATCTCCCTCTGTATGAACTACACTTCTGTTTTCTCTTACTCTTATCTGACAATAACCACTGCCTGGGAAAATATGGCCTGTTGCAGCTCCAAGTCACGGAGTCACAGATATGGCTTACGCAAACATAAATGAGGATGTTGACGCAGCCCAGAGCGATAAATCTGTGTCAGGGAGGTGAATTTGGGTCAGTTTTCACCCTTTCATGCACCTCTGTGCAGGCCTGGGTCTGCACAGCAGGCCGATGGGCACAGCGCTCTCGCTGCCCTGATCTCCATTGCTCTCCTTCTCTCTCTGAAGCCTTCGCTGGCAAGTCTACGCTGCTCTAAGCGACATTAATTTCTGCCCAGATTTCTGTCTGAACCCACCTGAGATTTGCTCGGGGGGAGGCAGGGGGAGAGGGGAGAGGGCAGGCGGGGGGACGGGCGCAGGGGGAGGGCATGGTGGCCGCTGTGTTTGCTCTGCATGCTCAGCACCTGCCCTGTCCCCCCCTTCAAAAGCAAACACAAGAAACCCCTTCAAAGGTGCAGCGCCGGCAGGCTGCAGGGAAGGGAAAAGAGGCAGCACGGGGCCATTAGCAGTGATCTGTGCCCATTGCCCCCCCTCCTCGCAGAAAGGTACCCCAAGGTCGCTCGCTGTACTCCATGGCCCAGGAATGACACTTGGGAGCACGTCGCCGCTGGTTAACATCTCCTTTTCCTTCCCAACTTCAACAGAGTCATCCACAATGTATTTATTGCCTTTGCTGGCAGCCATTATGTTTCCCCGTGTGTTATATTTCCCCCTGCGTTCAGGGCAGGGAAAGTTCAGCGGCCGGAGCAGCATTTAAAGGGGTAGTAAGGTCAGTGTTATTCTGGGATGGGGCTGTGGTGCAGGAGCTGACATTTCGTGTATTTACATCAGATCTGCCTCATGCACTTATAATCAGCCATGCTACCAAGACTATAAGCCAGAATGATTCAGGCCCCGTGGCCTCTACCATTGCAACTTAAATTCCACTAAAAATAGTAATAATAAGAGGAACCAGCGACATTTAAGCAGAAGTCTGGGCCAAGCATGAGCAAGGGTGGAAGAGAACAAACAAAAGATTATCTGTCCTTTGAAACACCCACCTTCTTGCCAATTCAAATATTGACCGGCTACAGAATAGGGAAATCACTGCTTGCAGTGGGATGGAAAGGGCTGAGTTTGCTTCAGAGATAACCTGTAAAGCAAAAATGGTGTTTGAAGGCTTCCAACAAAGGCCAGGACTCCAAAGCAGAGAAAAGGCATTGTGTGCATTGAGGGGGCTATCTCAGGGATACTATTTCAGTGTGAAATCTGAGTGGAGATGTAGATTTCACTCCCAGGTTGCTATGTGACATTTAGAATTGCTCGATGGTGACACCAGCTTAAGGGGTTGTGAGAACATCCTCCCCCCAGCTGTTTTCATGGGCATAGTGTGAAACGGATGGGGGAACTGATCTGGCTGAAAAGAAAACTTGTGCATTTGGGGTATTGTTCAACTGGATTCATTCCCTAATCTGGGTCCCAGCTCAGCCATCCAAGCAGAAATGCCACGACAAGAGGTGTGGGGTAGCGTTGGGCACGGATGTGCTGAAAGGGAAAGGGAGGAAAAGGCAAGGCAGGAGCAAGACCTTGAGTGTCGTGGTACCAACACTCACCTCTTTATAACATCAAATCATGGTCTTAGCACAGCTGGTTGCTAGAACATGTGCACAGAAACACCGCATGTGGTTTCATCAATTAAGAAGGAAGACATCTGGGCTCCCTCCCTCATCAATGTTGAAAGGTTGGTTGGAAATGCCTGTTTCTCCCCTCTGACCACAGATAAGGTTTTGACATGGCTCAGACTGCATGACTCTGTCTCCAGTCACTCCAGTTAGGTAGGATGAATATTCCATTTGTAATCACCTTCAGAGGACAGCTTTCTGGACCTTGCCTCCAACAGGATTCAGTATCAGTTACCACATGTCTGCGTCAGCAAGTAAAGCAGTGCAGTAGGAGCAGGTCTGCAGGGTGGCATAGCTGGCAATGGGGACTCCTGTCCACACTGTCTGTGTTTCAGGGGTTTTACTTTGGATTAGGTCTGATTTGCTTCTGTCAACTCAGCAGCCATCAGCGATGGAAGTGCTTCAGGCACATTCCTGGTGAGCGCCCTGCAGTTTCCCAGGGATCCACGTGCCCGCTCCAGTGCAGCAAGTGGGGACAAACAAGAGATTCACTTCCAAGTGCACTCCTGGTCTGAACAAAACTACTGGAGTAACCATATTCCTACCCACCTCATATTACTCTTGTTTCTCAACTATCTCCAGAAAGCAGAAAGGGTGAACTCCTGCAGCTTCTTTACTTTAAGAAAGCTATTGCTCAAAGAAAATCAAGGACCGAAGGACTTATTTCTTCTTTCTTGCTCTGTTCCTAATACTGAAATGATAACAAGCACCTTTCCATTGAACTCCTGAAGTGATTACCCATCTTCCACCACCAGTTGTACATGGCGTATGCTTGGTGACATGACTTCCGAGATCTTGCCTGTCTTCCAACACCCCCTGAAGTCAACATTATTCTGACTATGTTAGAGTTTGTTTTGACCATTATTTTAGTTTTAGTGTGATGGGTGGTGGTTTCTTTTGCCTTTTTTATACCTTTTTTTTTGTCCGGTGATTTTTTTTGGTACTTTAAGACAGAAAAATTTCAAAATAAGTCTTTCTGTCTGAGATGTTTTGTATGTTCATTTTCTAATGCTAGAAAGGCCTGTAAAGATCAATTCTGAGAACAAAGAATTAGCATCTAGTCCCTCCTCTGGTATTAATTAAATCTTTTATCCTATGCTTAGCAAACAGCATATTAGGCCTTGCCACAGTCCTCAAAGATATTATTAACACACTTCAATGGATGAGGGTAAATGAAGCCAAGGAAGGTTGTAATTTGCTTTAGGTCATTCAGCCAAAGTGATGAAAAAACGAAAAATAGAGCAGAAAGTGCCCAATTCTATATCATATTTTCTTTCCATCAGCCAGTGGTTCTCCCTGGCGACACACACAGCTACGTGGGCAGTGGTTGTACCCCGCTTGGCCTTCCTCATACATCAACAAGGGTTGCAAAAGTAAAGTCTCAGTTTTCCTTGGCTGCCTCTCATATGCGTTTGAGTGGGTCTGGCTGAGGAATGGGCACTTTGTCACTTTCTCTGGAGGAAATTCTTTTTTTCACCTTCTGAGGAATAGAAGAGGAATTAGGGAGGGTTGTGGGGGGCGGACAGCACTGCTGCAGAGTCAGCAGCCCCAGTTTCTGGCGCTGGCCCCGAGCTGCTGTGTTAAGATTTCTGTGCCTCAATTTACCCATTCATATGGCCGTGGTTAAGAAATGTGAGATGTTTTGATACATCCTATGTATTTTTGTCTAAAAGAAAGGTTAAAATAAGAATTGATTGAGGAGCATCCTAAAATCTATGCTCTCTCTGTGGAGGTAGATGTAACATTGCCTAAAATTTTCGAAGCCATTCTCTGCTTACCAAAGCGATGAACACCAACAGTGCAGGACCAGATCCCGAGGCGGTGTCAAACGGCTGTCAGGATCCGATTAAAGGGAAAGATCGGCTCCAGCCCTCCCCCTGCAGCTCCCGAGCTCTCGGCCGGGCTGGCTGGGGGAAGGAAGAAGGTCTGGTTGCACCATCTAGTGGCTTCAGGTTACTGAGCTCAAGGGATTTTCTGTTCGCAGCCCAAATCACCGACAAGCCTGAATAATAAAAAAATAGAGACCAGGCATTTCCAGGTTAACTCTGTGTGAACATAGGAAACACAAAAAGCAAACTTACCTACACTAATATAATGAGAATTTAAAAATCATAAATTCCTTTTTTTCCCCCATTTTTATTTCATATTATCACCATTAAAAGCACAAAAAAGCAGCATCTGTAAGAAAGAAAATGATAAGGAAGGTTCTTCCACAATAATACCAAAAAAGGCATCAGTCATTTGGAGAAGAGAAGACTGAGACTGAGGGGGGATCTTATCAATGCTTACAAATACCTTAGGGGCGGGTGTCAAGAGGATGGGGCCAGACTCTTCTCAGTGGTACCCAGCGACAGGACAAGAGGCAATGGGCACAAACTGAAAGATGGGAAGTTCTATCTGAATACGAGGAAAAACTTCTTTACTTTGAGGGTGCCAGAGCACTGGAACAGGCTGTCCAGGGAGGCTGTGGAGTCTCCTTCTCTGGAGATATTCAAAACCCACCTGGACACGACCCTGTGCAATGTGCTCTAGGTGAACCTGCTTTGGCAGGGGGTTGGATTAGGTGATCTCCAGAGGTCTCTTCCAACCCCAGCCATTCTGTGATTCTGTGATTCTGTGATCAGTCCAACCTCACCTCAAGGGCCGAGATTATGGAGGTCAGACCATAATTTTTATCACATATCATTCATTTTGCAGTTGCATAAGAACAGCTTTACTTTCCTCCAGAGAGAAGTAGAGCTGTGAAAGGGATGCTAGAGAGAGCATCCCATCACTCTTCCTGAGTGAAGAATGAAAAGAAAGGGACATTTCTAGGAAGAAATGTTAAAGGAAAAGATCGTTTTCCATAAATACATTTCTACTATTTTTCAGTGGCAACCATAATACTGAAAAAAATAATCCAAAACCAGGATAGCTTCTGTTGGGATCGAATAACTTAGTTTTTTTCCTAAGTATTCCCAGAAAAAAAATATTTTTTTCCTAAGTATTCCTTTAAAAATAAGCCTTTTGCTCTTATTTCTGCAAGCTTCATAGGCTGAGGTCTAAATCTTCAACTGTATTCAGACAGGGAGAGTATGTCCTGGCAAAGCATAGCAATACAGCAGGATTCAGCAGGTCCTGGCACCAGTAGGAACACTGGTGCAGTCTGGACCAGCCCTATGCCACTGAGATGAGGTTTTGTGCAGTAGGAAGAAACATCCCATGCATCCATTAGGTGTTTAACCCCCACCATGAGGTTGTCTGAAAACCTGACTATTAGGAGAGATGTTCCAGCTGGCTAAGCTCCTTCTCATGCACCCCTCAAGGCATTTTAGGAATTCCCAGCTCTGCTCCTTCAAAGTCTGCTACTGTCTTGGGAGCGTTACAATAATCAGTGCTACACCACCCCAAAAACAAGTGCCTAGCACAAATCTGGGGCATTTGCCCAGCCCAAATGTGCTGTCACAGTGTGAAAATTTCTATATTTACTGACGTCAGTGCTTGCTTCACACCTTGCTCTTGCCAGTGCTACCGAAGGGAAGCAGGGAAGATGTAGATTTGATAGGGGCACAAACCCTGAGAGGTGCAGACAGCCAAAGCCAAAATACTAAAATCAGTCTTTGGCAGCAGGAGACGACTTGGTCTCTGACCCTAACTGCAAGAACAAACTTCAGTATGGACAATTCTGCCCTGTTTTTCCTCTCACCTTCCCTTGGATTCATACCTGCTGCCCAGGCAAGGCAGCGAGCAAGCTGCCTGAACTGGAGCAGAGTTGTTCTGCTCATGGTGGGTAGCTTTGTGACTCCAGACTCGGGCATGAGTGTGCTTGGTTCCCCTCTTTTGAAGATGGGGATGAAGGCTTAGAGCAGTGCCCCTGTCTCGGGAGAGCAGCCTAATTCACAGCATCCTGTGTGTTTCCAGGTTACTCTTAAGTCAACTCAATGAGAGATGACCTCTCATTCCCCTCTTTTCTTTCCTCCAGCCTTGCCCAGGGTAGGGAGCAGAAATGTTAACTAAGAGCCCCCAAGTCCAGACTAAGCAGGACTAGAAGACAAGTTTCATAAGATTAAGTATCTCTGGCCAAGGACTGGGAGCCCAGAGCTGGCAGCTTACGGGAGCCCTGCCATTGGGTGACCTTAGGCATGCCTCTTCACTCCTCCACTTCCCTCCTTACCCCACTTCATAAAATAATAAAACTGCTCAGCTTTGAGGGAGGCTTAGAAATATACTCATGAAATATAAGGCATTATTTCTATACTCTGTATGAAATACAGAGTATCATTGCATATGATTTTCCAGTGAATGATTTTCCATATTACTGTTGCAATGGACGCTGAGGCAGATGAGGGGAATACCCACAGCTGGGAATCACCAGGAATCTTCTGCACACCCAGTTACAGAGAAGAGGGCAATTAAAGGCCTTGACTCCACAGAGGCAATACTTCCCTTGGCTTGAATGACAGTATTGTCTTTGAAATGCACTGAGTCCTCTCCTAGGACTTTAGCAGTGCAAGTAAAATGGCAGGAGCTGCATTATTCAGGGATAGGGTCACATTTAAAGTCTTTGTTTTTCCTTTGAAGAAAATGAGAGTTTTGCAACTGGTGTCAGTCACTCAGAGTTTGGGAGTTAGGAGTTATGCAAGAGCACCTTGTCCTCTCACCACGGAGATCCATCTGAATCATGTCAGAGGATGTAAAGCATCCAGGAAGTACTGAGAGAGGCACTTGGCTGTGAAGTTCCAGGTTATATTTAATGGGTGCCTATAGACTTCCTGAAATACAAATGCTTCATTCTTCAAGACAGTATGGTATATATAGAAAGTAGAGCTTCACCTGTTAGGAAACAATTTATGCCCCTCAGGACAATTAGAAATGTAAAACTCTTTTTGGGAGGCAGATGTAATAGCTGAGATTTGCATCTTGTTGACGATCACATGTAAATGCGTTTCAAAGAACTAGCCATCAGAGTAGAACAAGCATACAGTCAGCGTGTCGAGGTCCCTGGTACCCCAAAGAGCCTATGTGCCCTACCTAGCTGATTGCTTCCACCAAAGGCCTCCAGTTCCAGAACAAAAATAAAAGCTGAAGTAAAAAAAATAGTTCCTAGCACAGAGCGGTCAGGTGAGGACTCAGGATGCTTATTAATATTATGACTCCATTTATTTTACAAGCTAAGCACATGACCTGCTAAACCACCTGGACTGAGTTCTTTGTAAATTATATCCTTCACTCAGAATAGCCTTTGATCATGTCAGAGTGTAAGTGCACACCAACTTGGAAAGTCTTTCTAGGAATTTAAGCACTTGCTAGTTGCTATAACCTATTTGTTTTGACTGTCCTTCTGAAGATTGAGTTACACCTAGCAGAGGCAACAGATCATATGCATGCAGAGGAACTCTCAGCTGAAAGAATGACGAATCTGAGATTGCTAAAGTGTTTTGATAGATCAACAGTACATTATGACACCTCAGCTTTTATTGCCATGGGAGGAGCAGTTAAACTCTGTGTGTCCAGAAGCAGGGAGAGTCACAGAGTACATGAAGATGAGCATGGTAGCAAGGCATGGAAGCAATTCACCTGCAAGGCAGGTAGCATCCTCCTGTAATCAAAGACCCCAGCTCCAGAAACAGATACTCACCTGAGATTTTTACACATGTAGGCTCCTCCTCTCAGAAGGAGGACATCACAATGAAAAAGCCTGCATGAACACCCACCACATTTACATTCAAACCCTAAGCAAGATCATTTCATCTCTGCACTCCTCTGTTTCCTCTCCGTGGAACAGAGACAGGAGTTCCTGCACCCATGAGGACAGTGTGCTGATAAATAATTAGAAGACACTCACAATATTATAGTGACCAAAACTCTACAAGAGTGTAGAACTTATGCTTAATACGTAGGTACAGAAATTGCTGAGATCATGAGCACTAGAGACCAGGCTGGGACGTCAGCCTGTGGGTCAGCCCAGCTCAGCGGGTCCATGGTCGGGCAGAGCAGGGCTGTGGGAAGCTGGAGACCGGCATCCTATGCCATAGCTGGGGCAGGGACTGCTGACCCTAGGCTGGTCCTCGGCAGGGTCGGGGGACCCCTGGAGGGGCTGGGCAGGGACATTGTGGCCTGTTAGTGCTCTCGGGACCCAGACAGACGGAGGCTCTAACTAGCTTCTCTGCTTTGCTCTTCTGTTGGCATTTTGACTTTTCTTTACCTTGCACAAGTAGGAGGTAGTAGGGAGCCTATTTGTTTTAAAAGGCTCTGGGACTTGTTATGAAGATCTCTCCCAGTTTAGCATATTCCTGCCCAATTTTGACATACGTACCAGAGAGCGAGCCAGGCAGGCTCTGACAATTCAATAAATGTATCTTCTCCCCTGAGGACCTATCAGTCTCTCTCAGTCTCGTCTCCCCAAATAACAAGTGTGGTTGCTCTCCTGACCGATCTCTTTTCTGCACCTGTTCCAGCCTGGTTCAAAGGCAATGCCCCTCTGTGAACAAGTGATGCTCATGGACTCATGAATACAGATTCTCCTACTACAAATCACATAATCTTGACAATGTAATAA
This sequence comes from Nyctibius grandis, assembly GCF_013368605.1. Classification (NCBI taxonomy): domain Eukaryota; kingdom Metazoa; phylum Chordata; class Aves; order Nyctibiiformes; family Nyctibiidae; genus Nyctibius; species Nyctibius grandis. Next base: position 97,504,674 of record NC_090661.1, on the reverse strand, counting down.
TACAGCTATAAACACGTCTATATAAGCACTTCTCTTACATACATGTCTTCTAGTCCATTTCACAAAATGTGCTCGATGATTTGCAATTTTGCAGGTTTATCACATTTCTCTTTCCCCACTCTGGAGAAGGGATAATGCTTTACTCTCTCTGTGCTTGTCAGATTTGTGCTCTGTTGGATCACCCTGCTCCTCCAGCTTTCCAGGCAGCTGCAAGCACCTTGAACAAGAGCTATCCAGGTCATTGTTGAGTGCTAAATTAACGGTTGAAGACTGACAAACTCATGCTTTTCCCAACAGTCAGAGGAGTAAGCCAAGAGGTTTATGCAGAGATCACAATAGGTATTTATAAATACTAACACCCAAAACTAATGCATTGGTTAGGCATTGATTGATGGATCGGTCGGGTCAAGCGCCCATGAGCTGGACCACAGCTGGTAGGGTGAAGTGACACAGCTGGAACAGAACAACTAGGCAATGCACACACTTTCCTTGTCATGAAATTTCCTTGGGTTGCATGAGGCTTCTGCGTTCACGGCTCCTATTTCACTAGGTTTCTTCCTTTTTGAAATACACCGCAGCTGCTTCACAGATCTACTCAATCACCCAGTGACACATATTTGTACACTTGCCATAAAGATTTTTTCTTTCTTGCTTAGCCAGCACAGGCAGGAAGTGATAAGGGCTGCTTTACTTACAGTGAGAGATGTATGCTGCAGCAGGCATGCATCTAGAGGCTCTCAGATAAAGGATGGTTATCTAAGATGCTCCAAGGAACTGCCATAATAAAAATAATAAACACCAGCAATAATAATTATTAACAGAATTCAAGGAGTCTGACTCTAATCCCATGCTGGGTTTATAATGTAATGATTTTGCTGACTTTGACAGAGCTGCTTCCCTCTGAAACTACTGAAAGTGAAATCAGAATCAGGGCCCAAATCTTTTGTCCCCCTTTTTTGTAACTTAGCTGCTCTGAAAGGCTGCATAGCTCCTCAGGGATGCTCCTCAGACTAAAAAGCAGGTGAGATTTTTTAGGGCAAAGAAGATTTTCCTGAAGTCAACCACTTCAAATCCTTCTGTCTGAAGTGGTAGGCTGGAGAATTTTACAGGAACAGACTCCTGAGTGGTTTTTGTGACCCCGTTTTCCAAACAGCAGAAATACTGAGGACAGTTTCTAACTTGGTTTCCTGTTTCCATCAGTAAAACCTTATAAATTAAAAAATAAAATGCCTGATTTTAAAAACATTGGGCTTCCATTAAGTTCAAGGGTTTGTCAAAGTTTTTATTTTAACATCATCCCTAAACTCTATTTTAAAATTACCTGGAGACTGAGTTAAATGACTTCCTTGGTTGCTGGGTTCACAGTATTGTTAATATCTGGGCCTCTATTTCCCTGTTCTCTTTTAATGGAAAACAAGGGCAACAAAGGGGATCTCCATGCTTCTCCAAGGGAGAAGTGACCCTCTGGCCCATCACAGGGTGATCTGCGGTGTCACACGGAGCACATCACACGTCTTGGGTTCTGCCTGGGGACCTGAGGGCGTGCTGGGCCATTGACGGGAACTGAGATGGGGAGCTCTGCCCAAAAGAAATGACAAAACATGGCCACAGGAAAAACAATTAACAACGACAAGAGAGCTTGGTGTAGGTATAAGACACATCTTAATGTTTTTCTATGCTTGACAAGAAAATCTTGGGTTTATTTCATTGAGAAATTTCCCTGTCTCCAGAGTCTGCGATCACATCCTGATTGTGGGTCACTGTTGACAGTGAAGAAAAACAGCTACCCCTTTAATGAGAAAAAGAGAAGACAAGCAACAACCATCAGGAATCTAGCCAGTTTGCGTGTATAAAAAACCTTTCCATGAGATGGCAGTTTAGGCATGAAACGGCCCTTCTAAAACCAGGATCAAATGGATTAATGGCAATACATACTCTATCTGTTACTTGTTTCCAAATCTGATTTCACTAAAGGCACCGTGAGCTTTGCCATGCATTTCAAGATCAGAATTCAGCCCTCTGCTTCTTAGGTAGCATTTAGAAGTGGCTTTTTCCATAAAGTAAAAATATGTATACATGCCAATCCCTAATCTCTTTGAGCACAAAATGTATTTGTTTCATTGGCATAGCAAATTGCTGTGAAAATCATTTGGCAGCGTAACGTCTCTTGCAGAGCAGATAGAAAAGAAGTGGTGTTGGCTGACAAATGTTAGCCCAAGCACGCTCTTTTTATTCACAGACCCAGACAGTAAATCTTCGTATAACAAATCTCCTGCTCTTAAACTCCAAGCAAAGTTCTTGCACCTTAATTTGCTTTTTTTTTTTTTTATTCCCAGTAACTACAAAGCTGTGTGAACATAAGACTATTTAAACTGTTTGAGAAATATCTTTTAACAAGAATACCATGTATTGCTTTGTCTGAAGTAGATCATACCAGAGTTTGCTCTTCTCCTGGGAGATATGGAAAAACTTGGAATCAACCCTGGAGAAAGCTAGTTCTCTTTCAGCAGCAGAGTGACCTGACATGTCACCGTCTCTGTGTGAGAAGTTAGAGCTACAGCGACAGCATGGGGGGATCACAAGGAGCTTTATCTTTCAGGTCCTTCCCTTCTTACATGAACGGTTTACCTCAGGGAGATAAAATTGCTAAAACCTTTTTGAAAGTCTTCTTTTGACCATCAACATCTTGCAGTTCAACCAATAATTCTCCTGCAAATTCAGATTTGCTTTGAAAACATTTTATGAAAATGTTGCTATGATATATTCAAAACTTCTGTTTTCTTCAAACTTCTTTTAAGTGTCATCAGAAGTTTTCATCCAGGAAGCACACAAGCCCTGTGCTTTTGGCTAGCAAGTATATTTGGAAAGCTGTTCGTTAAGTGTCAGTGAAATCTAGACAGCCAGTCTAGTTCTCCTGAGGCTTTGAATGGTTGTGAGAGAGAAAAACAGCCCAAAACCAAGTGTAACATCAAGCCATTGAGTAGAAGGCTTCATACACACACTGAATTCCCCAAACTCCCAAATTCCTTCATCAGCAACAACTTTTATTATTCGCCACAAAAAAAAGGTGTAAAGTGGGGAAATTGTAGAACATGAGTGTCTTACACCCGCAGTCAGAGCCCCGGCATTGCTTCTCAAATTTTTTTGTTGCGTGTGACAAAAGACAGTGAATGGGTGGCTTTCCCCTGCAGGGCACTGATCAGAGAGCACGCTGACAGGCTGCATCGCACGGCAGATCAAACAACTCTCTTCCAGCAGCGCATCAAGTGCATTGGCAATTTTATATGGTGATTTTGTGGTGTCTTCTCTCTCAGTTTTCCTGTTCACACAGGACTTTGTGGAAGCAGACAATGTAATGAGTCAATCTTGTTAGACAACATCGTTACTCTGATTTCTCATCAGTAGATGCTTAACACAGCAATTCATTTTTCACTGTCAAATCTCTGCTGTTTTCTTCTTGCTTTGCTTTCCCTTCCCTTCTTGCCCATTTACTCTGGACTTTGGAACATCCTGACAATGCACAGACATAAAGTTTTAGGCACAAGTTCAGCGCCAGAAGGATTTTGGCTGTGCCAAGACACTGAGATCTTCACCAGCTTGAAATAGTCTGAACTAACCCCAAAAGAACTAGATTTTTTTCTATTGAGAGACCGGATTTTTAACTCAAAGCAAAATAAAAAAAGCTCAGATTCACATGCAAAACCGTTAGCACACAACTAAAATTTGTACAAGCACTTCCTAAACTCTCTAATGAGCACCACGTGCAGACAACCAGCTATTGGCACGCACAAGCAATGTGTTCATGGTCTTCATTGTCCATGAAGGTCTGCACTTAGACCTCGGGCTGCTATCCTAAAAATATTGGCCTCACATATGAGAGATATGTTGTCTTCACACAGCTATTACTTGCTATGAGTGATGAAGCAAATTCCTAGTATTTCTGTCACCATCTGTGTCCATGTACTTTAACAAAGATGATTGAAATTTATCCTGAGCAACTCGATCTCCCTTGCTTTGTGTGTAATGCAGGATATCGCTTTGGATGGCTTGAGAAATAATTTTTCTACCATTCATGTGGAGCATGGATAAGGAAGAAAGGGAAAGGTAGCATAACTAAATACTTTAAGTTGCTCTTAGAATATCATATATCCAGGTAGAACAGCTGAGTACAGCCTGTGAAGGAGTTTTTTAATAATAATAATTAATAATAATAACATAGAATAATAAATAAAAATAATAAAAATAAAAATAAAAATAAAAATAAAAATTAAAGTATTCAGTTTGTTCAAGCCAGGGAAAATAACAAGACCCATCATTCTGAGTTCACAAAATACTCATATTGCACGCAACAGCCCCACATGCTGCATTTTGTGCACCCTGTGGTCTGGAAATTAGTATCACAAGGTATGCTGGGAACCTGGAAGCAAAGGGGACTGCAGGGACTCCTCTCAGCTGGAGTCTCAGCCTTTGCCTCTGCTGAGCCTGCCACCACCCATGCTATTAGCATTCATTATATGAGAGTGTTTTTGTGATGTGGGTGCGTCTCCACCTGGAACGAGTTGAAAAAGCATAAAGGCCATCAAAGTGCTATCAGATGTTATTAACGTTGAGCCCACTAAAATCTGGACTGCATCTGAACTACTGGCACACAGATGACAAGTCCTACATCCCAGTAAGAATTTCCTGAGTCCTCAGATGTATTGCTCATGTAAAAGATGCTTCTGAATGGATTGTCGTTCTTTAAATGACAAAGCAGAGAATAAGAGGAATGTTTCTGATGATTTCATTAATGGCTTTTCAGTTCAGTCCCTATATCTTCATTCTGACACTGTTTTATCTCTCAAGGGGCTTCCTTGCACAGACTCTTGCGCCCTCCCCATGGCTGCTGATGGTGAGACCTGTGCTGGAGCCCAACAACCATGACCACTGTGCTGATATAAGAAGGGCTCTCCAACAATGGGCTGGCTGCGCAAACCCTCCCCAGGCCAGAAGCACCGATCCTCACCATATTTTCAGTACTTCTCAACCATCTCTTCACCGTATTTATGTCTATACATAAAATGGCTCCTTCCTCTACCATTGCTACCATTTTCTTCCTCTAACCTTTCTGCCTAAAGATTATTTTCTGCCCCTTCCATTCATTCCTCCATCCCTCACTCTATAATTCCCACACCAGGAATACCCTCCTCTCTTCTCCTAAGTGCTCGTGACAGCTGCCATCTTGGCCCAATCAGGAGCGATTGATCCAGCATCCTTCAGCGCCAAGTGCATTTGATCTGTAAAGCTCTCCAGCTGGGCCTGTAATAACTCATATCCTTTGTGGGTTACACATCAAGCAACTCTTTCCCCATCAGTCACGTCTTTCCTGATAGAAAAGTTCTTCCATGAAGCTCTTCATGGCTAATCCACCACCTCATGTGGCACGTGATGGAAAAAGTTATGAAAAGCAGTATTTTGTACTGCTTTGATGCAAACAAAGCTGATTTCCATGTTGATTTTGTTAAATAAAAACTTCTGCGGACAGAGGCTGTGAATTCTGCTAGGATTTAGACCATGATCAGAGCAGTCAACTCATAAATATTTATGCCTGAGGCTCACTAAATGAGCACTACTCACTGCTTTGTTTCATTTTCATTAACTCTGTTGCTGTATTTACTGAGCTACATTTGGATCCTGCTATGCAGACCGAACCGCTGCTATCACTGTCAGCACAAGGCTGCTGCGTACCTCTCTGTCATCTGGGAAATTGTCTTCGAACTTCGATAGTAAGAAAATGAAGGCCAGATATTCCTGGTTGTGTGGGAGCAATGTTTCAGTGCACCTGAGAAAACATAAATACCTTTTTATCCCTGACATTTGGGTGTGTGTTCAGCTCTCCACCCTCCTTTAGGTCCACAACACAAGACAAATGACCGTGTTATATTTGCTGTAGTCTGGTTGTGTTGCCTAAATCACATTTTTTTGTGATGTGATATGTTTTGCAGAATCAGAGTGTGCTGGTTTATCTACCTTGTATGCAAATATGAAATTAAATAACTCTTCAGAAATCAGATTTTCTGAATATTTTGTTAGCTATATAGCAATCTGTTTTGATGCATTACAGGCACTGAAATCAGGCTGGAACAAGACTGTGCAGACGAGCATTCTGTCTCTGAGCGATATCGTGTTGCAAAGGAAGAACACAAGGACAGGAAAGTCTGTAGAGATGCTTCGTCCTCATCTGCCAATTTGGGACTCAGTGATTATTGAGCCAGAAGTGCTATCTTTGTATTTAATTGTTTTTCAAGTTTTTCTTTCATGATTTTGTCCCATCTACCATTGATCTAATGTGAACTTTTAATCACCACATCCTCCCATGCCAAGGAGTATCTACAGCTTAATTATATGTTGTGTGAAGTACCATTTTCTCTTCTTTTTGTTTCTTTTCTTAAACCTGCCACATGCTAGTTTCATTTGGCAGCCCTAGCTCTCATAATGAAAGAAGTTTAACAATCATTCCGTCATTGTCTATTTCCCTCCTCTGTGCCCTCATAATGTTCCACATCTCTCCTTTATTCTCTCACCTCTTTCCAGACTAGACAGCTACTCTACTTGTCTCATATGGAAGTTGTTCCCTATCTTTGTTCATCTTTTTCCCTGGCCTATAAACTTTTTCCAATTTTACATATACTTTGGGAGGTGAAGGACCAGAGCCATGCATTGTATTCAAGAGGCAGGTGCACTGTCATTTTATAAAGGGTTATAGTGATGTGAATTTTTCTCTCTCCTTCTGTAAAATACATTTTTATCCCCCGTAACTGATGGGTTCTATATGACGGAAAGCCGTTTATTGGCATTCCTTGGCCATAACTAGAATGATTTGGTGCAGAATCCTTACTGCAAGTCCAGCAAAAGATCCCTGACTAAGTCTGTAAAGTAAATGTGAAGGTATCAAAGTACCATGTCAATGAGAAATCTATAGGGGATTAATTCAGGATGAATACCTCTGCATAAATGAGATCTCATTGATATGAGAGAAACGAATCGAATGATATAAAGACCTGTTCTTATTAATGCTGGCAGTGTTAGGCGTATCACAAGGCAAAACCCTGAGGAGCAGGAAGTGCAGTTCTCTGATCCAAAGCCCATTAAATCAGAGTCTTTTCATTGATTTCTGAGAACTGTGGCATGGGTCCAAAGTTCTACACTGATTTTAATCCAAAGACATAAAATAAAGTAATATGAGAGCAGTCTGAATGGAGCGACTTTGTATGTGAAGCCAAAGTCACGGCAAACATGAAAAAGTTAACCAGAGTTCCTTCCAGCTGCTGTATTCTTTATTGTTATTCTTATAAAGCACTTTACTATATACCATCATTTGTTATATATTTTGCATATCATCAGTGCTTAATCACAACTAATTATTAATAAGGACTGAATACACATTACCACACACATGGAGTGTAAGAGAGATAAGATACCATGTAAATATTCCGAAAATCTCAGCTTCAAATGGCAATTTACTATGGAGAATAATGTACATTCTGTCATAATCAAGCATGCTTTCATATTTAGAGATGTTGTTCACATTCAGTGGGCATGCACATAGTTTACAAGTTAAGAGGTGGTTAATTAAATTCAATGGTTTCTTTTATAGAGTGTGTATTTTTTTTGACAAAAAAAAATATTTATCATTGATAGCTCGATCCAGATTATGAATAATACAAGCAACATCTTGAAGAAACAGCATTATTCACATATTAATGTGCTCCACAAGTATACAACTACAAGATCCTCACCACACCCCAGTGAAACAGTTAGGCTTTTCTTTCTATGAGTGGGTCAAGGACCTCCCAGAAGTCAAGCAGTCTGTGCAGAGTAAAAGCTGGATTAGCAGTGAGGATGTCTGGGATCGGTGTGTGTCCCCAGGCCATCGTGCTTCTTTGACAGCAAAGAGATGGAGCTTCATTCCACGGCTGTAGTCACCTTCAGGTTTGCTGCGTGCCTTTCCCCAGGTTGCCATCTCAAGAGCAGAACTTGTCATAAACACTGCTATAGCTGGATACCATAAGACACATATCAACTTTGGGCTGAGTACAGATATGGTAAATCATGATGGAAAAGGAGTGGTTTCAGCCCTGAACAGATGAACAGTTCTCTGACCAATTTCTGGACAGGGAACAGAGAAAGAGGTGAAAATTTGGTGTCCTTCCTTTCATTTTAAAATTCCTCTGGCCTTCACAAAGGTGCAATGTTTGCAATACATTCAGTCATGACAGAAGAGCAGCTGGGTTCATACTTCTTCTTCCCAGCTCTCTCTGATGTTGAATCACTTTGCAGTAGTATGCTGTCACAGTTGAGTAGACAGCCACAACCAAGATGTCCCTGGCTGCAGACAAGGTGGCAGGATGAAACAGTAATCTGGGCCTTGCTTGGACAAGCGGTGAAAATAAATCCTAAATTGGCTTGCTGTGGGAGAGAGGGCAGAAAGGCTGCTGAAAGACAGAGCTTTGCAAAAGATGCTAGGGAGCACTGGCAGGGAGAGCCTTCCGCTTTTTCATTATGCACCATCTTCTTTTACTATTTAGGAGACTTCACCCTGTTGGAAAGTACTCCCTGGAGATGCCTTCACCAAGTGTCTCCTGAGGTATTCAGCCATTTTACAGCAGATTCTCAGAGGAAATCAGAATAAAATATGCCTCCTGCCAGCCCAAGGCAGAAATGCAGAGGAACAGTTTTATCTCATTGCAGTGACCAATGCTCACAAGTGAAGGAGAAATGACTGCTCTTATTTTGGATATACTTTCTTTGATGGCATCTTTTTCTCCCCACAGAATGAAATCACCTTTTTATACAAACCAATTAAGCGGTCTTGTCCCAGCTTAAAAGCAATGAAGACAATTTCCATGCCAATAATAATATAGAGGGAAAAAAACAAGAAAAACTTGGGATGTTCCAGTTGCGTATCTCCAAATCCAATAGTTGTCAAGGTGATAAAGCAGAAGTAAAAAGCTTCCTGAAAATCCAACCTGGTTTCCCAGTTTGGAAGAATAGCAGCTGCACAGGAGATGTACACAAAGATAACTAGCACCATTAATACAATAGGCACATCAAATTTTTCTAACTGTTTCCCGATTTTGTCAAAGTTCTCTATTACTCTGGACATTGTCTTTCCCCTGGCTAGTTCGGGACATGAACTCCATCTCTCAATGCTTTTATTTCTTTCTGGTTTTGTGTGTTCGTTTTCTCTGGCAATTAACATTTCAAAAATCTCAGCATTGCGATATTTGATTGGCTTTCTTTTAACACCTGGCTGAATTTTCAGCACTTCCATAATAGTCAAGGGTTCATTGATGGCTACTTTAGACTGTGTTCTGGATTTCAGTTCATCCTCTTTGTTACATGTGGATCCAGAACATAGTTTAGAGGCTAGAATCTTTGACTGGAGTTTTCTGAATTCATTGTAAGACTTGGATAAGACAGTCGCAAGGATGTCTCCCATGTCTGTCAGGACCAAGAACATCAGGGGGATGCCAAATAAAGCATACAACATACAGAGATATTTTCCAATCCGTGTCACAGGATAGGTATTACCATAACCTTGAACAAAATCAAAAAGAGGAAGAGAAGGGAAAGGGGGGAGAGAAAGAGAACATTGTGATTTATGAGGTATTCACATCCTCTGAGCTTTTTATTGTTGTCAATTTTAAAAGTAAATTTTTAGTCCAGAGCACACTGTTCTTTTTGGCTTTGCTTTGAAGCTGTCCAGATTTCTGAGTCTCAAATTCTGGTTACTAATGCAGACATCCTACTTCTTCAAGCACTTGGAACTTTGGAGTTTACCAGTTCTGTTGAATTAACTCTTCCTACCTTATCTGCACTTCATCGGCTGTTTGACTTAACTGACTGACAACAAGAGGCCGTTTAGGGAGGAGAAGCAAAAGGTTTGGGCCAGCCCAAGACCAATGTGCAGCCTGTGTCCTGCTGGAGACCATTATCAGGAAGATTTCCTGACCTGGGCGTCTGGGTTAAGAAGGATCCAGAAGACAAGACAGTAAGAAAGGTCTTGGGTCCGTGGGTCCCTCTGCAGGGAAGCTGAGCCGAGGGTTGAGCCCAGAAGGACCCATGGGCTCCCTAAATGGCTTCTGTCTTTATTTCTTTGCCAAAACTACTTGTGATGAATAGTAAGCTAATAATAGAATTTGAAATTGGACAATAGTTCATCAGATCTAGCTCTAATGGCATATGTTGTATTGACATTGTGGTTGTATTGACTTCATAGTTTTTGGAGTCTCTTAAATGTACTCAGTAAAACAAAGGATCACGTGAGGAAGTATATGTTTATCCCATGAGGAAATGCATGTTTATTCTAGAGTACTAAAGCTTACAAATATCAATTCCAAAAAATAGGGAAATACTACCAGACACACGGCCTTTATGACACATAAAATGGTAGCAGAAGATATGCCCTTTCCCTAAATTCAATTTGGGTATTTATATTTCCTTCTTCTAACATATTGGATGTGAAACTTAAATTGTACGTTAGTGTTTTTCCATTACAGTGGGAGAAAACATCAGCATTATATTAATTGTATTAAATTTTAACAACCATTTTCTTCTCATCCTTCAAAAAGACATAAAGTGTTTCTTCTCTCCCTTCAAAAACATTGTTCTTTTCTAGGTGATCTTCCAGGCCAGGTATTTAGCCTGTAAGGTTATTAGCTCATATGCTGAGGTATGGTTTCCTTCATGTTCTTCGGCCATTCATGTTTATTTTCTCTAATGGCTGCCATAGCCTTTGGTCTGAATCCATCCTTGGTCCCTCCTTTGTGGTGAGACACTAAAAAAACATTTATTCTCTGTCATCACTCTGTTCCCCACTGGCTAGCTGGGAATGCTAATCCTTACTGCTGAAGCAAATGGGGAATATTAATTATTGTAGTTATTGTACAGAGTAATTTTCTTTTCTTTTTTTTTTTCTCAATTTCCATGCATTAAAAATACCTTGTGCAGCTTCAAGAGTTAAAACTTATCTTGAGCTTAAATTTAGCTTTCCAGAAATCTAGCTCAGCTGAGAGCCATTAGGCAACCTCCATGGGCAGTGAAGAGATGGCAGTTCAAACCACCGACCTTCAGACTAGATGCCTTGCTTCTCCTAAATAATTACAGGTAGCTAAGCCGACTTTCACCTAGAGTGATTTATCAGTTTGTAATACTGCAAATAACAAACCCACCACAATGGAAACAGCCACCTATTAGCAACAAATATTCCAGGCTTCATACTGGTCCCAAAACTCTGCTCAAAGCTTGAGGAAGATTTGTTAATGCTCAGTGCTATGAAGGCCAAAAACAATAGCAGTTTAAACATAAATATGTTGGGTCAGTGTGCATGGGGACATTTGCAAAGTCCCATGTCAATGGAGATGGGTAAGTATCCCCAGGCAAGAAGTTTTCAATGATATGGTTTTTCATCAGTTTGCTGAAGTCAAAGCTTTCTGATAAAGTGTCATCTTTCAAACGTTTCTAGCTGTTGTGTTCGTACTAGGAAATATTCACTGGGGTGAGGATTCAGGTCTGCATCTCCAGTATGTGTCTCTGACAACCTAGATGACTGTCTTCAAACTCAGGGGCTGCAAGAAGCTGAGTTTGAACAGCCACCTAAGACATCAGAGTCTGAGGTTCAAGCCTCTGCTGTGACTTAGCACGCAAGGGTCTCCTACATGCTCCAAGTGAGTGTATTAACTCTCACACTATTCCTCGTATAGGATAAACTCTTTTTCAAGGTTCAATTTTAATTTTGCATTAAGATGCATACCCGTGCTGGGATCATGAGTATATCCTAACACAGTGGAGAAATGTCTTCGCAATTTGGCGCAACGCTGTGGGACTATTTCCCATCCAGCTTTGATTCTGACAAATTTAGATAATCAGTGTCTGTACTTGCCAGCACTTGAGAAAAAATAGCAAAGGGATAAAAGTAGCTTTGGAAATGAGCATGAGAAGTTGTATTTAGCAATGCAGAGGGAGCCAAAACTGGAGCAGATGTTTCTGTTTGATCTGGGTCCTCCTTTGAAATGTGAAGTCAGAATGAAAGATTTCAGAGGTGTGACTTAAGCATCGCTGTGTGCCGTTAACCCAGAGAAGTGTGAACAACAGCAGCATGGTTAATTATAGACCCATAGATTTACAAAGTTGGCTTAGGCATAAATAACAGGGAAGCAATTGAAAAACAATATATGCATAATGAATTACCTCTTCCAGTGAAGAAAACATTACCCAACATAACATGCAATAGTAGAAAGGACAAGGTTTGACTGAAAGATGGAGCTTTCTTTTTACTTCAATATAATAGTTTTGTGTGCATGTCACATATGAGTATGTTATAGTATGCATGTAATGATGCAGCTAATCAGCATGTACCATCACTAGTTACTAAATTCTGACTTGCTGCTGTGACTCAGCTGCATCTCTGCAGTCTGTGTTTGCAGAACACCTTGCAGACTCATTGTCTATACTCAGGATAAAATTTCAAGGGGATTTGGGTTTGCGGGTTTTTTTTGATTCCCTGGAAGAAATACATTACAGAAAGCAGCAATAGCAATTGGTTCTGTAGGGGGTTACTTTACCTTTGAACTTACCCACAGTTGTGAATACTGTGCAGCAGAAAAAGAGAGACCCAAAGAAAGTCCATATATCTTTTGGATTGACAAACCAGTGCCGTTCAGCTGTGCTGAGCAGTGCATGGATTTTTTCCTTAAATACCTCCTCATTTTCTGTCATGTTATCTGTTACAGTGACAAGAGACACACTGAGTGTTTGCAGACCACCACTCAGGGAGCAGCCATCCTGTTATTCCAGTGAAGTTTACTCCAGCTAAGGATTTGCTCGTATTCTTTTAGAAGATAAAAATATTCACCTCACCCTCCCATTCCCCCTCACCCCCGAAAAAATCAGGTGGCTCCATTGGCTTCGATCAGTAAAGAAACAAGGAATAAACAAGCTCTGCTCCAACAGAGCTCTGCTCCACAATTCTGTGCTCCAACAAAGTCAAAACATGACTTAAAAATAAGCATAAAGAAGTACAGTAAGACTGAATATTCAGCTTCCAGCCTGAATGTCCTGTTTCAGTTTGGACTCATGAGATTCTTTTGACCCAAAGACACTTAGAAACATGGAGTCATCAGTACATGACTGATATGAACCACTCGGGTGGCACAGCCCAGTGCCCCGCTGTGAATCCCAGAGCCTGCACCCCTTGTTCCTCCTCCCCGTGGCTGAGCTCTGCTTGAAAGTACATTATCTACAGGGATGCTTGCCCCAAACAGATCATCGTGTCAGCACAGCTACCTGAGTGAAAGTCCAAGCCCGTGTACAAGCCCCGACACAGATCCAGGAGGATTTCTACCCCTTCTCCTCCCCTCTACCCCCTCCATCAGCACCGTCGGGTCGGGGCGCAGCACAGCACCTGCTTCCATCTGAGCATCCCATTGCCAGAGGGCTGGTAGGGAAGCTCAGAGCTGGGAAGAGGGAGCTGGAAGAGACTTTCTGAGACAGAGGATTCAGTCCCCATCAATCAGAGGGAAATACCGTGGGAATCTCAGCTGCTCTTTAAGGACCTGGGGTAAATTGGGCAAAAGGGGGAACACAGGCACCTCAGGAAAAGTCTTTTCAGGCAGGAACACAGGGACCAGGGAAGCTTGCAGTCAAAAATCACAGCTAAGGAAGACAAGCAAACAACAGCAATTATTAGCTAGGCAGAGGGAAAATCCTGTTTGCAGCTGTTAGTATTTTGAAGAATGTTGTCAAAAGCCAAAAATCTCATTCAAAAAGCAAGCGAATGAGTAACTCACTGCACAGTTAAGTCATTTTGAAATTCCGGTACATACCTGATAAGTTTCTGGAGATGTGCCACAGATTCTGTAGAAATTTTCTATATTCTTCACTTAAATTGACCTTCCGATTACCTTCAATGTGGGAAAACATGAGAGCCCCAAGAAAAGCATAGATCACAAGAGACAGAATGAAGCAGGCATGAGGAAATACGGCCCAAAATATTTTTTTACATGCCCTTTTACCTCGCAGAGGCTGTGATGTTGATGCCATCCTAAGCTCACTTTCTATTTGTTTGTTTGTTTTTAATTTTGTGGAGAAGACACAGCTTTTAGAAACAAGGATGAGGATGCAAAAGCTTTTGCATCCTAGAAAAGCTTCTCCTGTGAAAACAAGGATTGTTCTGCCTCAGGCTTTCAGATCACATGTCTTTGTAAGTGAAGATTGCACTACAGTCCCAATGGAAAAGGAGCACAACTAATCAAGCCTTGAAATATTTCTCGGTTGACGATACACCGCTCTATCCCTGAATTGCTATTGATCAGCCAGCGCTGTAATGCACACAGATGATCGGCTTCTGTGGGTTTCCATTGGAGCCAACTCTTGTTTAAAGTTTCTTGTTCTGAACTACAGTTTCCCATTGATACAGTAGAAACATTTCCAACTCCCAGGAGGGAAAATGCACACTGTAAAGCATGGATTTCTTTAAAGATTTCTCCCAGAAATGAACGGGGAAATTTAAAATTAATCAAAAGAAGAAGTTGGCATTAATTGTTGTTGCCTCTAGGCAGACTGTAGAGCAATTAATTTCTCTTTCAGATGGCTCAGAGAATCTCTCTCTGCATACCATGTAATCTTTGTAGGGGGTTCTTTTGAATTTTAAAGGATTTTTCTCAAAAAAAGAGTCAATAAGGTTTTCCCCAGTTCTCACTTGGTTAAAAATCTTATTAATTGAAACTCCCACTGACCTCAGTAAGAGCTGCAGGATTCAGTTCAAGGTTAGTGATCTTTGCAAACTATATCCAACTTTAAAAATAAAACCTTTCTTTTCATCCATCACTCTAAAACACTTATACCAATGAGCAGTGTCACTGCCCTTTAAAACGTTAATAGTGGTAGTAAGGAGAGTTGGACTTTACAGAAAGAGATCTTAAATATTTCATTTCTAGGAGTCTTTCATTAAAAATTGAAACAGCCTGGTGCAGCCAAGATGTACTGAGCTGTATACAAGTACATGTCCATACTGCAATGAAATCTTACGTGGTTACAGTGATTTCTTCTAGGTCAAACTCTCAGCAAATTGGATTACAAGATATCATATGCTCATCAATATGGAAGCCTCCACTACAGAAAAGAAGCTTTCAGGGCTAAGACAAAAATAAGCCTCTGTGCTTGCTACTTTTCTGGTTATCATCTGCCTCGTTGACTCAGTCTTGCTTTTTCACAACAGATTTATAAATCCTCTTATTGCAGTCAATCTCTTTTTTTTTTCCCCATTGACCTGAAACACAGAGTTGAAAACTACTAATGTTCATAATTATTCAAAAGCAGCAGAACTTCCTGAGAGGTTGTACTTAGAGATAATATGCTTAGGTTTGGTGTTCCTACCAGGGGAGTAAGGGATATAGAGAAGTCAAAGGGGCAGCTGGAAGAGCAAAGTGGCTGTAGACAGTGGGGTGCTCCATGCTAGAAGCACAACGCTGGCTTCTCTTGGAATGTTTTGTTGAGAGTGGGCACCAGTGTTATACAAATTGATAGAGTTTACTTCGATTTCTAAAGAAGTCTTGACCAAGTCCCTCTCCAAAGGTTTTTAAGGTAATTAAACAGCTATGGCATAAGAGAGAAAGTCTTCACATGTAGAAATTAATGGAACAACTTGTCCTTGGTGCTGTGTCTAGGCATATAAAGGATAAGAGGATCATTAGGGGCAGTCAACATGGCTTCAGCAAGGGAAAGTCATGCTTAACCAACTTGATAGCCTTTTATGAGGACATAACCTGGTAGACAGATGATGGTAAAGCAGTGGATGTGGTCTATCTTGATTTCAGTAAAGTGTTTGACACAGTCTCCCACAGCATCCTCGCAGCTAAACTGAGGGAGTGTGGTCTGGATGATCAGATAGTGAGGTGGATTGTGAACTGGCTGAAGGAAAGAAGCCAGAGAGTGGTGGTCAATGGGACAGAGTCCAGTTGGAGGCCTGTATCTAGTGGAGTCCCTCAAGGGTCGCTACTGGGACCAATACTATTCAATATATTCATTAATGACCTGGATGAGGGAATAGAGTGCACTGTCAGCCAGTTTGCTGATGACACCAAACTGGGAAGAGTGGCTGACACACCAGAAGGCTGTGCTGCCATTCAGAGAGACCTGGACAGGCTGGAGAGTTGGTTGGGGAGGAATTTAATGAAATATAACAAGGTCAAGTGTAGAGTCCTGCATCTGGGCAAGAACAACCCCATGTATGAGTACACATTGGGGACAGACCTGTTGGAGAGCAGAGTAGGGGAAAGGGACCTGGGGGTCCTGGTGGACAGCAGGATGACCATGAGCCAGCAATGTGCCCATGTGCCCTTGTGGCCAAGAAGGCCAATGGCATCCTGGGGTGTATTAGAAGGGGTGTGGTTAGTAGGTCAAGAGAGGTTCTCCTCCCCCTCTACTCTGCCCTGGTGAGGCCGCATCTGGAATATTGTGTCCAGTTCTGGGCCCTTCAGTTCAAGAAGGACAGGGAACTGCTAGAGAGAGTCCAGCGCAGAGCCACAAAGATGATTAAGGGGGTGGAACATCTCCCTTATGAGGAGAGGCTGAGGGAGCTGTGTCTCTTTAGCTTGGAGAAGAGGAGACTGAGGGATGACCTCATTAATGTTTATAAATATGTAAAGGGCAAGTGTCATGAGGATGGAGCCAGGCTCTTCTCAGTGACATCCATTGACAGGACAAGGGGCAACGGGTGCAAGCTGGAACACAGGAGGTTCTACATAAATATGAGGAAAAACTTCTTTACAGTGAGGGTAACTGAACACTGGAACAGGCTGCCCAGAGAGGTTGTGGAGTCTCCTTCTCTGGAGACATTCAAAACCTGCCTGGATGCATTCCTGTGTGATATGATCTAGGTAATCCTGCTCCGGCAGGGGGATTGGACTAGATGATCTTTTGAGGTCCCTTCCAATCCCTAACATTCTGTGATTCTGTTAATAGAGAGGAACAGAGGGCAGGAATAAAAGGCAGAGGGAGATCCCTGGTGGAGTTATGTGTGGGTCTGTGCTGGAGCTCTGCTGTTCCACACGTTCATAAATGACCTGGAAAGAGGGTAAACAGGGAGATGGCAACGTTTGTTCAGAGCAGTGAGACTAAGGGCAGATTGGAATTGTAGGAGGACCTGAGGATGCCTAGTCATGAAATGGCAGATAAAAGCAGTGTAGATACATGTAAAATGGGATAAACAATCCTAACTTCACGTACAAAGTGATGGGCTCTGTGCTAACCATCACCACTAGCAGCAAGGTCCGGGGTACAACATAACAGTACCACAAACATATCAGCCCAACAACAGATCTTGGCGAAAAGGCAAAGCGTATATTGGGAATATGAGTTAAAATCAAGACAAAACATTGGACATCTATATACTACTGTACAAATGCATGGTTTGCACATACCTGCAGGAGTCAATGTTGTTCTGGTACCCTGCTCTCAGCACATATTAAAACTGGGAAAATTGCAAACAGCAACAAGGATGACTGAAGGTACGGACAGCTTTCAGACAAGGAATGACTGAGTAGTGCCTTTGGCCAGGGAGAAAAAACAATAGCTGAAGGAGAATATAACAGCAGTCTTCAAACTCATGGATGGTCTGGAGAGAGCAGGTGAGGGATCAACTGTTCGTACTCTCTTCTGGGGCCAAAAATTGGGAACCATCAAATGAAGCAAGCAGAAATCTTATTCAGAACAAATAAAACAGGATGGTTTCTCACGTATCTGGAAAATTCTTTGCCAAAGGATGTTGGGTTTACATACATTAAAGCAGAGGATGGAGAGATGTTTAGAAGAACAATCATTAATACTGACTACAAACCACATGGCATTCAATAACCCCCTGAACTGCAAATAGTTTGCAGCTGGAAAAGTGAAACGGTGTACTGGGCCAAATGGGCCCTATATCTTAGGCCCATTTTTTCCTAAATTCACATTTACGGTCTTCTAAAATAGGTTTTCACTGCCCAGTATGGTAATTCTGACACAATTTGTCCTGCAGATTTTTTCATCTACATCTCAGATATAAACCTCTTTCCTCCAAAGTGCTTTAAAAATCTTCTCAGCCTCCTCCTATGCATGGTAAGACTGCAAAGTATTTAGCAATTCCCAGGAGCTTCTTAGCCATCTGCAACATCAGGCTCTGAGCTTGTGACAATGAGAAAATTTAATAAAAATATATCCAGAAATGATTTTTACATTATTTACTTAAATCTAAACCATTTCCCACTATTGCTGTATTACATATTTGAACTCAGTTGCTTAAAAGCAAATCCCACTAACCACAAGTTATTCCAAATTGAGTTACTGGTACTTGAATTGAGAGAGATTTTTGCAATACACATTTCCTATTCACGTTAATGGACAGCAAACCCGCACTTTTCCTAACTTCCATTTCTTTGATTAGGGCAAATGTGAGTGCTCTGAAGGTGCTGCTTGAAAGGAAAGTTTGTGACCACAGCTGCAAGGTTTAATCATCCAGTACAAATATACATGTGTTAGAATTCCTACTATAGCTGATGTCCTGGATTACAAGGGTTAAACCGAGAAGGTCATTGTTTGGGCAGTGCGATGTTTTTCAGTAATCTGTAAAACTACTCCTGCATCAAGTCATCTACCATGTTGTCAAAGACCTGCTGTGTTTTACCTCTCTTCTATGAAACACCATTGGATGCAGCACAGTGTACTGACAACTATTCAATAGTGTAACGCCTTCTCCTTTTTTGAACAAAACCAAAGTGACTTGAAGGACAGCAAGTGCCCTATATAAAAAAATGGCAACGGATTAAATTCTTTGCTTTTATTTGCATCTGGCATTGATTCTGATGGGAATTTTTTGATAAAGGACTAACACCTTGGCCTGGCAGCACTTCATGACAATGACAATTTAAAATGTTCAGTTCAAGATTGAACGTTAACAAGGATCACGGAGGATTTGATCTATTGCTGTAGCATAAACACCCTGGAAAGTATTTCCAGAATGCACTAATATGCTCAAGCTCCCCAAGAAAATGGGTGTTTCTGTGTAAAGGTGATATCAACCCCAAGAAAAAATCCCCACTCCAAACCAACAAAAACAAGGAGCAGCAGTACTTGTATTAAGAAAGCAATCTCAAGGCTGTGTAAGCACTAGATTTGATCCCCAGACATAGACACCCCACTGGGTGAGGAAGGCTAGGGGTGTCAGTGAGGTTTCAGTAGTATCCACGAGCACTTTCAAAGGACTCTTTCCACCTCCCACCCACCACACTTACTCCTATCCCTCCCATTCCTCAGGCTCTTGAGACCTGTCCCTGTAGGATTTCAGCCCACAGCAGGGCCCAGAAGCAGTGATGGCTCAAGCCCACCCCCAACACAGACACATGACATTTCTGTAGAGCATATATATCCTGCTGGATGAGAGACACGTGCTTTTCAGACACCCTGCAATTATTTTTCTCCTCCAGACCCCAACCATATTCCCCTAGAGTATGAGTTTCCCTGATACCTCCTGTTCTTCCCACTGTCCCCTTACACCTCACACTGCTGGGATGGACAGAGAAATGCACTAATTGGCTGCGTAGGGTCTATTGGATACCCCAGGGGAAGGTTTAACTTGCTTTGAATCCATCTTTAAAAGTCTCAGCTTTTGCGTGAGTCACATGCTTGAGCTTATAACCTCTGGGAATATTTGAGAGCACTCAGGACTAGCATCCTGACACTGCATATAATGCTAAGTGGATTCAAAGACATCCAGGACTCTCACCCTGAATAGGAACATTTCATATTTCATTCTTTGTTCGCACCAAAGCCAAGCAAGTGGTCCCATCATTTCATTTACAAGAGCCAAACACTCTTCCTGTGCCCCAGTAGCAGCTAAGGTTTGGGTATTAGTCTCTGTTCCTCCTCTTTCTTTAGCATGGATGAAGTCACACAGCCAGAAAACACCCTTGATGGGAGGCTTTTTTGCCTGGTCCCTAAACAGGACAAGCTTTAGCTCACTTGCAAGCTAACCAGCCACTTCTTCATCCCCTCTCCCCCATGCCCAAATCATTGCCTGCGTAGAAAGACTTCACTTGCCCCTCTTCTTTCATCCCTTTCACAAACATGAGCAACTTGCAATAGTCTAGAAGGAGCACAGCTGCTCCCTCAAATGCACCCAAAATGGGGGAAATATTACCCCTTCCTCCACAGGGAACTTGTAATCTCAACATCTTCTCTCTCAGGGCTTCGTGTGCAGTTGCCCACAGGAGCCAGGAACGCAAGCATCCATGGAGAGTTTGGTTGCTGCAAAGCTCAGGTTTCCCATGCAGCAGAGCTCTGAGACAGGTACTTCTCCCTCCTTCTACTCATTCTGCTGTCTGAACCATGTGCTAACTGAGGATACATTTGGGACTGGGAGGGGAAGCTGCTTCTGGACAGACAACACTACTCCAGCCCCTTTCTAAAAGGCCATGGAGAAGTAAACTCAAACGCTGACAGATGCAGTGCAACAACTTCTAACCAGCGTGCAGAAGGCTTTGCAAACAAAGCCCATCCACGTCACCTCACAGCAATGTGTACATTGCTCATTTATTTGCGTGGCTCCTTTGAATGCCATGATAATGCTTCAGGGTGTTATAACAAATGGAAAGGTTAATATCGCAATGAGTCACCAGCGTAAGACCCCGCCGCAAATGAGACACGGGTGCAAGAGCCTCAGGTTTCCAGATAAGCAAAGGGGATTACTGAGGTTCAGCTACATGTCTTATGCCAAAGCCTTTACTGAGTTAATGTAGTGAACGTAATGCTGGTATAGTGGAGACTATCTCAGCCCAGTAGTTTCATTTTAAAGCAAACAAGCTCCCTGCAGAGAGATCAGAAAACTGCTTCTTTGGAATTTAATTAACATTAGAGCATGTGAGATCATATGCTGCATAAAAGCTAAGCATCATGATTCATGTCAACAGAGCAATTTTACACTATTTGAACTGGAAAAAAAAAACAAACCTTAGATTCAAGGTGACAAGTCTACTCTGCTCTTTAAAAAAAATGGTGTTTATTCTTTATTGTTATTAATGTGACACCATATGTATATAAGCAGTTTAAAAGAGGGGAATCTAAAACCTCAAATACAGGAACAAGCTTTTGGCTGTAAATATCCACCAGCATGCATCTGAGACTGTCTCTGTGAGTGGCATAGACCCTCTCAATTCTCAGCAAGTGAAACGCTAATGAAAAAAACCATCTACTGATCTTATGTCCAATGTCATATACATGTTCAGTTAAACAGGACACAGATAAGCAGTCATCCTTTGCAGGCTGTAGTATTGGCCAAATATTACTGATAACATTGAGGTCAAACCTCTCTTTGGAACAGCTCTGAGGTTATTAAGGACTATTAATCCCCAAAGTACACTGCTTACAGGATTTTCTACCCTCAGCCATCCACGGCACTTTATAAACCACAGG
Source organism: Nyctibius grandis (assembly GCF_013368605.1). NCBI lineage: Eukaryota > Metazoa > Chordata > Aves > Nyctibiiformes > Nyctibiidae > Nyctibius > Nyctibius grandis. The sequence continues at coordinate 97,483,188 of NC_090661.1, read as the reverse complement.
CAGGAGTCTGTAGGATGTCAACAATCAGACACCTTTTTCTGCTTCCCATCACTGGCAATCGAACTGGACATGGATTTATGCCAGTGGCTCAGAGTTTCTTGAACCTCAGGCTAAATTTTCCATCATTTATTTTCATCCCAATTTTCCTAATGACACTCTAAGTAATTTCTCTTCCCCTTTTTTGTATGAAGTATTCCTACAATAGTTTTAGCTCCATTATCGTACCACTCATTAGTCATTGTGGATTCAAGGAGTGTAAGATGCTTTCACAGATGGGTGCGCCTTAGGACATCATTGAGTTGACACTTGTCTTCAAATTTCTTTCAGTTCTGCTGATCTCCTTTAGCTCTGAGCAAGCATACATGAACTTTTCGAACCCTGTCCCACCCATTTCAGCTAATACACCATGAATTAGCTTACCCTTTGTAACACTGGCCCTTTAAATGTTTTTAGCAGTTGTGGGAATAGCTCTTAAGTGCTTTTTAGTGATTCAGTAAACAACACTTTGCCACCTTAGTGGGGAACACTCTTTCAAGCTCTAGATCCGTCAAGTGTAGCTTCACATCTTTAATTAGTTTAAGCCACAATTCCCTGGTGATGCAATCCTGCCTGGATTGATGAGTAAGACTGCATTATGAAAGTGCCTTCTGCAAAATGTTTTGGGTTAGAAAGGAATGTAGCATTGCAAACTGCATGCAAAATTGCCCATCTTTTCTGAAGAATTTCGTATAAAAATTGAGTGTGGTATGAAGTCTTTTCTTCCACTCTTAAGAAAAAAGAAAACTCTTGTTGCAGTTACAAATGAGTCATCTGGGCCAAAGGCCCCATGTGAAATGAACCCAGCAGATTCACGAAGACCACATGGCACCCAGGGACTGTGGCGTGGGCTCTTCCCGAGACTGCCTGGCACCCAGGCTGCCCATCACCAGCGACACTCACTACCACTGCCTGACGCTCAGGCTGCATGCAAAAAGCCATCGAAATGGCATTGGCCTTCTCCACAGCCACTTGAGAATTTGAGATGTATGGGTGGAGTAGCTCAACTGCAGGATGAATGTAAATTCAGGAAGGGTTATAGCTTGAATCCTGCCAAGCAGCCAAAACCAGGTGGTTACATCATACTCTAAGAGATGGGGCTTTAGGGCAGAGCAGTAGCTAGATGCAAGCTTGGACTGGGAAGTGGGGAGTTTATCTTTTATCTAAACTAAAAGACATGGGAAACATATCAGAAAGGAAAGGTTGGGCAGTTGAGAGAAACATTTTATAGATGCTATAATGGGGATTTCAGATGAACCCTGAAGGTCCTACACACGCAGAGGAGGGAGAAGGCAGGACTAAAGGTGACTGCATGCCCCCATACAGTAATGCATGTGGCAGTGATGGCCATGAGGAGAAGCACAGCCTCTTGAATCCTACAGCACCAGATGCCTTTGCACCCCCACTGCCCTCCTCATGCTACAAGCGGGAAGGGGGTATGGAGCACAACAGCCATATTTCACCCAAGGGGTACATCCATGTCCAGGAGTCTGGCTGGAAAGCAAGTGCCCCCAACTCAACAGAGCTGCCACCAGTCCTCAGCATGGAGCAAGGCAAAGACTCTTGGCAGGCTGCCTTGTTGATGCTGCTGCCTTTTCCTTATATTTTCAGGCTAACTGCTGATGAAAGAACTGCAGTGGCAGCCATTCTTGTGCTGCCCTCTTATGCACTCTTCAAGAGGTTATTACTCAGCTGCTTACCTCTACCCGATGGTACAATGGCATCAACTTACTTAAGCGGTTGGGTATCGCATCACGGCTGCCAGGATTTCTTGGTCTGTATGCCAGGACTTTCTTCCAGATTATAGAAGACCTCTCCCTGCGGAGGCATACACACAGGCACCAAATTTCAGTAGTATGCAGAACTGAGCATGTTCTCCCTGGATCACAGTGTCCTTAAGGAGAGGTCAAAGGGATCCTTTCCCCCACTGAGTCACTTCCCTTCCTGAAGGCTGCTGGTGCCCAGAAGACCCTAAGAGAATAAATATCTGGTCACAACACTGAATAATGCGTTAAAAGACCATCCCTAGCAGCTGGCTGAAATGCTTGCCCCAAAACAGACCCTCATCACATCACACCTGCTGTCTTCATTTAGCCCACACACAGGGCTAAACAATAGCAGTTTTTCTCTCACCCAATGTCCCTTTCCCAACTGAGGAAGGAAATTGTGAAAAAGAGGGAGACTCTTGGGTTAAAATTAAACAGATTTAATAAAATAAAGAAACCAATATAAATGCTAACGCAAAACACACAAAAATATACTTAGCTACAGGTTGCAGCAGGCTGTCCAGGAATAGCGATTGTCAGCAATGAGGGGAAAAAGGCAAGGCCAGAAGAGAGGAGAGCAAAAAGAGCCCCACCTCTCCCCAGCTCTCTTTTATAGTGAGCTTGATTATTAATGATATATAATACACCTGTGGGCCAGCCTGAGTCAGCTGCCCTGCATTTAACTGCTAATAGCCCTGATCACCATGGCTGGTCACAAACTGAAAGAAATCCCAATGAAACCAGGACACCTGCTAAGTAGCTTCTCTGGCTGATGAACCACATCTTAAATAGCTCAGAGGTGCAGTACACAGCAAGAGCAAAAAGCTCATCATCTCATTTCAACATGTTACAGGTCCCAGTTGCATGTAAAGCCTGGAAACACAGCATAACTCTTCAAAACTCTGCCAGACTAGGGTTCCCTCAATAAAATATTGCTGTCATAACTGCATTGGCAGATGTGTTCAAAAAAAAAAACCTCATGCTCTTTACCAGCAAAACCACTGCTGTAGAGCTCAATCAACGGAATGGTTTCAGTACTGTTGGTCAGGGTGATGTGCAACTATGCTTTCAGAAAATCTTGCTGGTATATGCCACACCATCACTAAAGGCCAATTCCAGAATAACTGTCCTGCCAAAACTATGTATCCACAGACTCTTCCGCTGTAGACAACAGCTAGGTCTAATGAGACAATATTGCTCAAGGAAGGGAGCTGGCACTAGGTAACTGGGAGATTTCAATGCCTGGGCCCTCTGTGGTATTGGTTATCCCTCAGCAAGGTATGCGTGAGAACTGTATTCCCCGATCCCACTGCTCCTCATGTGGGGTTGCAGAGAGCCACAACTGCTTCTCTCCTAAAGCCCAGCTCCTTGCTGGTTTTCACACATAGGAAAAGGTGGAGAGCCATAATTCTTGCTTTTCACTAGAATGTTTAGTTAAAAGTGCTCATATTTAAATTATTTTTGGCCATCTAAGCAAATATTTCTTGAGAAAGAGGCAGTTCACGCTGCCTCAGAGCTAGCATCTCACTACTTGTGTTCTTGAGAGAGAAAACCTTCTGTAGGGATTTTATTGGATCATATTTGGGAGTATTTTTGTCTCATCCATCTCTTCTTCTACACACAGCTGCAGTAAATGCTGTATTTTTGGGTCAAATACAATTTCTTACTCATATTTTCTAGCTAGACTTCAGGTGCTTTACCTGTTCATGAGCAGTTACTGTCCGGCTTCTCACTTCAGCTGTTGTTCATGGTGCCTGTACCAAGAGGTATCAGTAAAACTATGGTCTAGTCTTTCAGAACAGGATCTAGAAAAAAGAAAATTGCAATTGCTCTGTTTGTTACAACTCATTAAATTGGGATGGATGTAGTATTTTATCAACAACCTGGAGAGAGTCCAGTGGAAGTCTGCTAAGATGTTTAGGTGGCTGGAGCATACGACAAATGAAGATTCCCTGAAGAAACCAGGTGGGTTTAGTGCAGAGAAAAGAAGTTTTATGGGTGATCTAATTGCTGCCTTTAACAATCTGAAGAAGATTACAGGAAAGATTGAGTCACGTTTTCCTCAGAGTTGCACAGAAAAATAACAAGAGGCAATGACAAGGAAAAAGCTGATTAGATACAAGAAGGGAAAAAAAAAATCACAAGGTTGGTGGTTAAAGACCAGAGAGGGGTCCAGAGAGACTATAAAATCTCAGTCCTTGGAGACTTTTAACATTCAGCTGGATTGGGCCATGAGAAGCTTTGCAGTTAAGACGAGAGACCTCCAGAGAGCCCTTCCAACTTAAATTCTCCTAGAATTCTATGTATTCTAGCACCATGGTATGTTTTGTTTCTTGTTCAGGTATAACTATTAGAAAACAGCCATGTCTAAGAAATTAATCAGTCATTAGGTCAAATCTTCCACAGCACAGTGGCTGCAAGGCCTGCAGGGTTAAGGGAGTTGTTCTTTAAAACTCCAGCAAGAAGCTGGGCTGAAAAGGTCAGAGAGAATTTAGTGGGAACCCTAAAATCAGGGGCCAAACAGGAAAGATCTGTATTTTTTTCTGAACATGCCTCCTGCAGTTGCAAGCATTTGTAACGGGGCACTTGCAGTTGGGATGGCTGAGCAAAAGTGGGAAACATAAGGAGAGAACATCACAACCCACATTCAGATGCCAAAAGCATAAAAGGGAGCTCTGCGCCTTCACCCTCAGCTCTGTATGGCCTGAGCCCTCCTTTCACAGATGGAGCAGGAGGGCAGTGTTGGCTCCATGCACCAGGGCCAGTGTTGGGCAGCATCAAGTGGCACCGGACACCGGGTGGCATTGGTGACCCAAACCACAGTTTTCCCTTATATCCCATAAACTCATCCTTCCATTACCCACCCAGCTGTAGGTGGCATCTCATAACAGCCCTTGGCTAACCCTCCTTTGCTAACAAACCTTGAAGGCAGAGAAGCATCTCTGGACACATTGAGGCTTGCAGTACTCTGAGTGCCAACGACTGTGATCTATGTGCCCCATCCAGAGGACAGGGGAGGACAGGACCACCCCTGTCCCTGCACCCCTCTGCCCACAGAGGGAACTCATGTCATGGCCTGGGTGCCTGCTTGCAGCAATGATCAAAAAAGGCCAGTCCACACTGAACACTGATCACAGCAGCACTGAGTACCATCAAAGAGCATCTGCCTCCTTTCCTCTGCTATCACCCAAGCAGAGCATGTCAGGTGTGTGGCTGCTCCACCTGAATCTCACACTGCATCTGGGTGGGAAGAGAAAACCCTGTTCCATAGCCCTCACCCCCAGCTGCTCACTCCCTGATGCTGGAGCCAGGACCCTGGATCCTACTGTTCAATCCAAGCTGCTGCGACACAGCAAACCCGACCTCTGAACTGCTGAGACCTGAGCTGCTCAAAACCCTCTTTCGTCCAGAGGGGACTAGATCTATTCCTAAGTGCTCAGATGGTACACAATAATTTCTGTTGTGTTACCTGCTGATGTGGTTCTCTGCATACTGCTCTCAGGTGAATAACTGATTTCTTTGCATGTACTGATTCCTCTACCAGTTGCCCTGGGTAGGAACTAGAGATCTGCCAGGGTTTGCTACAGGTCACTGTTGTTAAAAATATTCCCTAACTGAATGAAGGATTTGCTAAAACCTGGCCAATGTTGCAGGCTGGATAAGGCATCTTAAAACCAGGAGCTTTGGACATAACTGAGGTTTGTTTCCAAACGTGGAGGAAGAAGGTTGCCAAAGGATAACCCGAAATTTTCTTCCTGAAATTTCGTTCCAGCATTACAGAGAACCACACTCCTTTCTTGTGGTCAGAGTTTACGTAAGAAAAAGTAAAATATCTTGGGAAGTGTCCTTTGTAGTTTTGGACCTTTTTGACCCTTTTGAAATGATCATAATTTTTGTTCATTAATTGGAGACTGAGGTTGTTTCCAGTCCAACACTAATAGCAGAAATATGCCATTTATACCAATTAAGCAGTCAACTTAATGCTTTTATATAGCTGATTTGTAGCAGAATTTGGTTAGACTCTACCTTCATTTAAACTCATGTAACCCAGTTTAATGGATATGAAAGCAGAATTAGCTTTTTTTTCTTGAATAAGGCACTGCAGATATTCTAGCTGTAGACTCATTGCTCAAACCATACTCCTGTTTCCTGCTTGACTTCTCTCTTATTTTCCCTGTCCCAGGACTTGCTGCTCTCTGCTGTCGTGTAGGAGAAACGTGCAACACATACAACATAAAACAGTGGGAAATCCCAGCCCAGGGAATAATCATGCTCTATTTTAGAGACTTAAGATGGCTAAGTTGAGTACTCAAAAGTATAAAGGCTGTGTTAAGGCTGTAACCTAGACACATGCCCTTATGCACTTGCATGGAGTTAATGTCTTTAATTTACACGAAGTCACCCTATATCTTCATCAGGACAATGGTCTTATTCAGTACACAAAATGGGTACAGTTCACTTCGTGAACATTTATGCAATAGTTATTTTTACCTTTATGTCTATTTATCAAAAGCAAGTTCTTCAGCAGATATATGATACGGAGAATTTCAGTTCGAATGTTTTAGCTATGATCATGCTTCTGGAAAAAAACACAACTTGCTTCTCCTTGGGAGTACTGCTGGTCCTCTTCTTCCCCTGGGACCATGCAATGCCTCCCTTTGCCATAAGACACCCCTGAAGGAAGGTCCAGGGGGACCAGGCTGAAGTTGTGGTCACCACAAAGTGGCCCTCAGAAAAGAGGTCAGTTAGGAACAGGACATTCAAATTGTTCACGCAACAGCAAACCATTCTCAACAAAACTCTATTCCATAGCAACTCTGGGGCATGCACAGATTCAGCTGAGCATGTGTGCTACATGACATATACCCAGGATATTCATACAAGCAAACACTGACCCTGCTAAGAATGAATAAATCAGCTGTATGGCCCTACAGTACTGGAGAAAGTTTCTGTGCAGCCAGACCTTGTTGAACTTCCCCATTGCAAGCCACAGAAAGCAGGTTCTGATGAACAGCATGTGTAAGGTGACCTTGCTAGGAGTGGTAAGGATAGGACATGTAAGAAGCTGAGCCCCTGAGACTGCGGTGCACATCTCTCAGCTTTGAGAGGAAGCTTCCTGAAGAAGGAAATAATTTTAAGAGTCTCTCATCTCTACATGTGTAGTCCCACCTTGCTCAGTTTACAGAAGATTTCTGCAAACAGCTGCATCGGTTCCTGGAAGAGGGTGAATTGTGGTGTAGCCAGAGCGCTGGATGCACAGACAAAAAAATGTGTGTGAAGAGCCGCACCTTGGCAAAAAATGCCTCTGTTCGCAGAGCCCCATTGCAAAGTGGTTCCTAAACAGTATGTCTGCCAGTGCTGTCAGCCCTGCCCAAAGTGGCTTGAGGACAGGAGGGACGTCCACAGAGCCTGGCGTCTCCCCCCCTCCTCCGTTTCCATCAGCAGTTGCTTAGGAAAGGGTATGAGAATAGGGCAGGCATGGAGTGATATTTTCCCAGAGCAGCCTTTTAGCCTCAAGCAATTTGAAGTTCATGGACTTCCTGAGCCAAAGATGGTACCTCTGTGACAAGGAAATCATTTCAAGTATTTCCAAGCCCTTGAAAGACACAGGAGTTCACTGAGAGGAGGCGTCTGCTGGGAAAACCTGCCTCCAGGCCGGGGCTGACTCCTGTGTGCTTTATCCACCTTCAGAATTGGTTTCCAGGAAAGATTCTTGGAGTTTGCAAAGGAAACAGCACGTAAGCCAAGGCAATGGCTCCGGAGAGCAGGGAGGTGGGATACCCGCTCCTGCTCCGGCCCTCGGCCCGGGAGCGGCCCCGGGAGCGGCCCCGGGAGCGGCGCCGGTCAGGGGCCGGGCGGAGGCGGCTGCCCCGGCGCCGGGTGAAGAGCCGGCCCTAAATGCCGGGGAGCTGCCGCAAGAGGGGGCTCAAAGCACACGGGCCGAGCCCGGCCGGGTGCGGGACCAGCCGCTGCCCCTCCGGGGCCGGGCAGCACGGAGCCTTCCCGGCCGCAGCCCCCGGAGGGTGCTGAGCATCCCCGCTACCGCCGAGGGTTCGGGTAGCCCCAGATGGTCACCTGCTCTGAGCAGGGAGTTCGGGGAGGGCCAGGAAGCCAGGCGGGGGTGGGGGCGAGCCAGCATTTTTTCAGGGAAGTTTTGGCAGCTGACACCCAGCTCGCTCAGCCTCTGCAGCGTGTCTTTGCGTGAAGACCCATGTTCAACGGTTGTGACTTTATGTAAAAGTGCTTCTTTGGATGTAGAGGGGATGTTAGCAGTGGGCTCGTACGAATTTGCCAGTGAATTCCTGGCACCGAATGCATGCAAACATACACACAATCGTGTGTTACCTCCCCTTACGTGTTGCCTCATGGATTAATAGTTAAAAATCTGGCAATGCTGGGTCAGTTGCCCAGATACATGTTCTGAAAAACTTGGTCTTCAGCTGATGTGAACTGTAGCAAGAGGACCCCACAGCAGCCCAAAATGGTTATCAGGTACACTGGAGGCACTGTACCATGTGTGTGCTTGCCATTGCTTTCCTGGGCACCTTGGCTCCTTTTTGAGAGCTCTTGTTTGTAGCACAGTACCAAAAGAGCAACTGCTGGTTTTGCAGGCAAGGGAGAGAGAGCAAGAAAGGAAATCTCCAGATAAATTATTTTGCAAGTATTAATATGGCAAATACTTGCTGGCTCTCACCGTAGCCAGCCTGCAGCCATCCATCCGGTTAGAGGAGTGTCTTTTTAACCAGAAAAAAAAAAAAACAAAACCACAACCTGAGGTAACATTAATCCTTCCCCTGAATCTCATCTGTATCTCGCTCACTCCTGTCTGATCTCTAGGCTAGTACAAGATGAAAGCAGGACAGAGATATTCAATAGACTAGAGAAGCTCTACCTCCCCTCGCCTAGCTTAAGAGCATCCGCTCTCACGTCCTCCTCGCCAGCTCTCCCTTCCCTCACGCAGGATGTTCCCCGGAGCTGCCTCCCTGTCACACAGAGCTGTGCAGGCCCTGCATTAGTGCCAGTGATGGAGAACCTCTTTGCTTCTCCTGCTTCTGTTTCAGTGGACTTTCTGTCAAGGGTTTCATTAAAATTAGCTGATAACACCCTCTCAACTGAATTTTTGACTTGGGGTATCCCTGCCAATCACCTTCTGGCCAGACCAGATCCTGCATCAGATTATTCCTGTCCTGTGGAAATAAACCTATGGGAAATAAAAGCTAATAGTGCACCGTTTATTTTCAGACAGGTGCAATAAAAGTTTTAAAACAGGATTCTCAACCTGTTCTAAGTAAAACGGGAAAATATATCTATTATTGTGGCAGAAAGTAGGGAGAAGAAAAACTTTCTCTAAGAAGTACTGTCCTTTCTGTAGTCCTTCCCATCACCCTGGAATCAGACCTGCTTGTACTCCCTTTCCTCTGAGCCACCATTTCATTCATTGAAAAGAGATCCCAGGCATGCTCGGGAAACCCCAAATGTCACAGATGGCAGCACCACAGCATCTCTGTTGGGAAGAGGGACTGCCTTCTTCCAGCTTGGCCAATGGCTGGAAAGAGATCCTGCCTCAAACCAGGTGGGTAACCTCTTTCGACATATGCTTAAAAAGCAAAATGAGAGGCAAGGTCTGCTTTTAATATCTGGGACTGGAAACTGGCCGGAGCTGCACCGTTCAGTGGTCAGTCCATGGCAGGAGCTTTGCCGAGGTTCTGCTTTGTGCCTGCATCCTGCCAGTTGCAATACCAACATATCCCAGGGACTGTATTCACTTCAGCACAGGTGCGTTGAATCCTTGTGTTGAACCCCTTGGATTAATATTTTGTTTAATTACACACTTCATACTAAATACTTTTAGTATAACATGAGAGGAATCTGGTTTGCACAGGTCTTTTTTTTCCCCTTCATCTGTTCTGCTGAGTGTCACCCCTGGCTCAGGTGGGCTTTAGAAATAAATACAAAGACTGAATCTAATAGTCTTCGATGCATCTGATGGGATTGCCTTTAACGTATTTGCCAGCCTTAAAGCCTTTTCAAAAGTCTGTAAAATATAACATTTTCTTGCATTTTTTTCCAATAACCATACTAATTTGTTGTCCCAGTTGTGCAGATTGCGCGGGGGCAGGAGGTGTTCTGATTATTCCCTTTGTTTATGGTATTAGACTTAGACTATTGTTGATGTTATTGTTCTTATTTGTAACATGTTTGCCTCACTAGGACAGTAATTGTGTCAAGCAAGTTGGAGTCCAATCTGCAGACCTGAATGTTCAGAACTGCAAAAGGAAGGCTCCAATTTTTCAAGCAGCGGGTGTATTACTCCTCCACTTGGATTATTAAATTCTAATTATAGCCTGTTGATCCAGTTACAATGTTGTTTGTAAATCTAAATACAGTTCTCTAAAGCCCGCACTGATATGCATTTTATTTCTTAACCTGTTGATGCTTGGTAAAAAAATACCAGTTTGCCTAAGAGAGCAGGTGGAGGTTAGCTCGCTTCCGACCAAGCTCTCTTTTCCTCGACTGTGTTCCTTCGGATATGTTTGGGAATGAGCGCTTAATGGCACGGATAACACCAAGAACAACCGTCACTGATGCTTTTCACATGATGTCTTGGTACCTGTGGACTCACCAGAGCTGGGGTAGGGAAAATTTTCCCTTAGGTAAGACTGACAAGGACTCACAGGCTTTTTGGGAAGAGGGGGAAGGCAGTTGGGTTTGGTTTCTCTGTTCTTCAAGAGAGAACAGAGTTCTCCCAAGCTCTTCTGGGAATGGCACCTTAAACAATTCCCTCTTACACTGGCAATTCATTTAGTCCCTTCTCTTCTTTTCCTGATATGTTTTCTACGTTTTGGCCTCTTTTGCAAGAGAGTTCTGGTTTGTCACTGAGAAGGTGTTTCGTAGGGTGCATTGTGTGTGCAGCAGGGTTGGTTGAATCCATATACAGTGACTTCATATAAACTAAGTATCAATAAGGCAGTCATCTGTGACGGCCATGATGAAACTCCCTGCCCTTCCGAGCCCTTGTCTTTTCCCCGTCTTTATGGATGTTAAATGCAAGGAAAGCAGAGATGCCTAAGCCAAGCCAGTGTGAACAGCAACATTTCCCAGGAACTTCTGCATTTCAGATGGCTGAAAATCTCTGCAGCTCTGTGCTGTTAGTGTACCTGCAGCATCCTCCCTCACCTATGAGAGTAGAGGCATTCACAGTAAGAAATTACTATGGTGGGTGATTGCCTGAGTCCATAAACCATGCTCCCATCACAACCTTATTTTTTCTTCCAAGCCTTCTTTTAAGTTCCAGCACACTTGTGCGCTCACAGCTCTCGCAAATGTCTGGTATAGGCTTTCGTACAGCACTAGCTGTAAAGCCTGCCTCCTCCCCTCCAAACAGCATCTGAGCTTGCAGGCTCGTCTGGGCAAACATGGAGCAAGGAGTATGATAAGGATTGGAAGACAGCAGGACATCCCAACGACTGGGATGGGGATGGGCAGGTGGCAGGGGGAGTTATTTGGAGGGCTGAGCTCTTTCATGCACACATATCCACGCTGAGATGTGTGCAAGGCAGGGTGGTGCTCCCTCCTGGGAGGAAAATTGCTGTTTCCCCGCAAAGCCCAGTGGATGGGCTGGGAGGGCACAGCCGCCGAGCTGTGGGAAAGGCCTGCGTGTGGCTGTGCTGGCATCTCCATGTCCTCTTGGGTGGGGACGTGAGGGCTCCATCGCCTCCAAGCTGCCACTGAATCTCGCCAGTGCCCCCACAGAGGTATGAAGGAAACTTTCCACTTCTCAGCTGTGACTTTGACAGGAGCAAAACTATTGAGCCTAGGGTCTATGCCAGGGAAATGCCGAGCCTGGCTGAAGGAGGGTAAGGGGGCTGCTTCTGCTACAAGGAGTGAGGCAGCAAATCCACCCTCTGGTCTGAGCAGAGTGCAGGGGGGTACCCTAATTGTTGGGGGTGAGGGCTGGCTGGGGCAAAAAGGCTCTGCTTTACCCAAGGGACCGACTCCTGGATCCCTGGGCTCCACAATCTTCATCCCTTCTGGAAGAGCCTCCTTCCCCCACCCTCAGTGTGCATTTATTGGGGAGAAAGAGGATCTTCCTGCATTTAGGCGCTCTCGGCAAGTAGAGACCCGCAGAGGTGAGGGAAGGACCCTCACTCTGCCCTGAGGAGAGCCACTTGTGCAGCTAAAATAAAAACCCACTGCCATGCCCGAGCAAGCAGGTCTCAAAGGATCCCCGAAAGCCAGAGGGAAAGGATGTAACAACCTCGGGGGATGCCGGACTGCCGCTTGCCCTCCCTGCTCCCCGTTGCTGCGGCTGGAGGGGAGAAGGTGCTGGTGCGGTGCCGGTGCCGTCCACAGCCCGCAGCCGCCGCCGAGGATCCATCTCCAGCCCGGCTTCGGCGGCGGTGCCGGCCGCTGCCCCTCCGCTGCCCCCGGGGGAGCGGCCACCGCCGGGGCGAGCAGGGCTCGGAGGGACGTCGAGGGAAGCGGCGGGGGTGAGAGAAGGTAGTAGCAGCAAGACTGTCACCACTGCGGCGGGGGCGCTGGGGACGTGTGAACGGGAAACGGGGAAGATGCCGGCTCCGCAAGCCCGCGGAGCCGGGGCGTCTTGGACGGGGCCGCTACCCGGGCTAAGCACACACCGACGGGGAGATCCCTGAGCCGCCGGCCAGCCCCGGGGTGCTCGGTGCCCCGGCGGTGGCGCGGCTCCGGGACCGAGCTGTCCCCTCTCAAGGACCGGGGTTCCCCAGTTTGGGTCCCCTAGTTTGAGTTTTCTAGCTGAGAAGGCTGGAAAAGGGTGCAAGGGTGAGTTTGCTGCCTCTCGGCGTTGCTGCTGGTTTCACCGAGGGCTGTCCGAGGAGAGGCGCGGAGCCGCAGGCGGCCCCGGAGACACCGGCACTCAGGGGTGCCCGGCCGGGCCTGCAAACCCGAGGGATGCCTGCCCGAGCCTGGGGAGAAAAATAAAGAAAATAAATCAACCCCAAACCCCGCGCTCGGCCGTGCTCTCCCTCCCCGCCCGCCAGCCGCTGGCTGGGAAGCGGCGGCCGCACCGCCGGCAGCGCGGCGGAGAGGGGAAGGCAGCGCCGGGCCGGGTCCTGCGTGGGGGGCTGGTGTAGGTGTCCGCTCGCAGGTCCTCTCGTTGTCACGACTGCCCGTCCCGTGGAAGGATTCACGAAGCCGGGTTTGGGGAGAGGCTGCGGCCCAGCGCCTCTCGGGAGCGGAATTAACGCTTTAATCTGGGTTTCCAAACCACCCGTAAAGTAACACATAAGGTGGGCGAAGCTCCGGTCTGAGATCCTGGAAACAAAAGACCGTTTCCAGGCACCAGCTGGTGCTGGGGACCGGCCGGCCCAGCCGCAGGGGAAGCGCCCGGGCTGTGTGGCTGCGCTCCCGCCCGGCAGAGGGGCATCTCCGCCGCCCCGGCCGCCTCCGCCGCCGCTGCCCTGGGGGCCGGCACCACGGATCTCTTAAATTGGCACAAATAATAAAACATTTGCAACATCTGATGGGGCGATTTGATTTACTGTGTTTGAGCTTTCCTTCCTTTCCGCGGAAGAAGCTGGGTTATTCCGTTCAGTTATCCTCTGCCGTGTTCCCTGTGCTGCTGCGGTACCCGAACACCGTCGACGACAGAGAAAACAATTTTACGGATAAAACGGGGGAGGAAAAAAAAATCAGTGGTTTTTACTTTTCAGAAACAAGTCCTGACACCGGCTGTGCAAAAAGGCAAAAGCAAATCTCACCAAATCGTCTCTCAATGAAGGTAAAATTCGACCGTCCGCTACGGAGAGAGATTGTAAAGCAACCAGTGACCTGACAAATGGATGTTTATTTACAAAAAAAAAATCCTTCCGTTAAATTGTTCAGTGCTTCTGAGGTGTTTAATACCAAAGCGGGTTTTTAGATGCGAGGCAATACTTTTAAAGAACAGACTACTGTCACCTAAAACGATTTTTGTTGCGCTTCCACGCGAGAGGCACATGATTGAGTCAATAGCGTGTTGTGGATGTTCGCAAATCTCTCCAAAACTGTGTTTACTCAAGATAAATTAATTCGTTTCGGATGTCAAAGAGCATGTTAAAGCGGTATTTCTCCTTTTCTGCATTTGCCTCCTTTCCCGCACTATTTTCTTTTTTTCTTCTCTTCCTATCTTAAAGAAAACATGCTTTTTTACTCTTACTCTATAAAGGGATGAAAGAAAAATTCCAAACTCAGTCTGACGTTTATCTTTTCTTTCCTAGTTTCCCCTCAAACTGAACAAAACCCAAGCCCCCGCTTTTTCCAAGATGCTGTGAGTGGCGTTCCTAACTGTCCTCGGCTGCTCCTGCCTGCGCTGCGGGACAGCAAGGGACCCTGGGCTGCGGGGGAGCCCGGCCGGGGACAGGCATGAGCCCATCACCGTGTGTGCAGGGGGCGAGCCTGGCCGGGAACAGGCATGAGCCCATCACCGTGTGTGCAGGGGACGCGCAGCCCTAATCCCGCTCCATCGTGGGAGGCGGCACGCACGAAAAAAGAACAGAAATGGGTTTTGTTTCCCCGTTGTGGCTGTTTCCTGAATAGAAACCGCCTCGGCTCCCCGCCCGCCCCGGGAGCAGCTGGGCCGCGGGAGGCGGGCGGGGTGGGGGGGGCTTGGCCTGGTGCCTTCCGGCCGCCCCCGGAACCGGCGGGCGGAGGACGGGCCCGGGGCCCGGGGCCAAGAAGTCCCGGCGGCGGCTTCCTCCGCCCGCGCCGGGCCGGCGGGACCCGCGGCCGCCCCTTCAGCGGGGTCGGGGGGAGCGCGGGCGGACGGGACACGCGGGGGGTGTCCTGAACGGATGGGCGGGGCGTGCGTGGGCGGGGCAGCCCTTGGGGCGGGGCCGGCGGTACTCGCCCCGCCCCGCGCAGCGGCCGCTCCCCGGGCCCCGGGGCGGGCCCCGGTGGGCGCCGTCGGGGCGGGCAGTCCCGGGCCGAGGCCTCTCCGCGGCCCGTGCTCCGGAGCGCAGAGCGGGCGAGGCCGGAGGAGGAGCTGCCCAGCGTCCGTGCGGGGCCGCGGCCGGTCCCGCGTGGGAGGGAGGGAGGGAGGGAGGGAGGGAGGGAGGGGGGGGTCCCGCAGGGTATCGCCTTCCCCTGCCTGCTCCCCGCGGAGTGCGCGGAGGCGGGTGAGCGGGGCTGCCGGCTCTGGGGCCCGGCTCGGCTCCCTCCCGCCGCCCGCAGCCCCCTCGCCCCGGCCGCGTGGGCCCGGAGCCGGCCAAGGCATCGCACAGCCGGCTGTGCCCGCCGGGGCTCCGGTGCCGCCTGTCCCTGCGCCCACCCACCCGTCCTGGCAGGTAAATCACCGCCCTGGTGAGGGCGTCTCGGAGGGTCCCGGAGCCCCGCCGCTCTCCCTCCCCTGGGGGTGCTGCCCCGGGACCCGTCCCCCGAGGCTTCCCTGCCTGGGAGCCCCGGTGAGCGGGGAGCAGGGCGGGAGGGGGCGCGGGCCGGGCCGGCGGAGCTGCTCCCCGGGCCGGGGCTGGGGGAAGCCCCGGCCGCTCCCCGCTTCCCACCCCGCGCTGGGCTGGGGGGTCGCTCCATGCCCCGAGAGCAGCCTGGGAGGCAGTGGCGGTAGGTTGGGCGTCGGCATCGCCCACGTTTCAGAGAGCTTCTTGTTTGCTTCCCCCCCCCCGCTTTTTTTTTCCCAATAAATCCGTGGGTTTTTTTCCTGGCGCTAATTTACCACACTTTAAAACAAAGCTAGAAACACTAAGCATCAAACACCACTTCCCCAATGAAACACTTGCTTAAAATAACCCCCTCAACCTTCGGCTGGTGCCTGATGCCGGGAGGGGAAGAGATGTTTGTGCGATGCAGAACAGGGAGTGCCGGAATGAGGGTGCGGCCGCCGGGGAAGGCAAACTGGAGGGGTTTGTGTGGCAGATACTTGAAAATGTGAAAGTGTTACCTTGAAAAAAAGAAGTTATTTGAAAGCACTCCCTCTTCCCAAGACTATTAGTAATTTTTTTTCAATCTGTGATCTATTTAACACACCGATCTGACCCTGGTTTTTGGGCTAGATAGCCCTTGCTCTGACCATGGTCCAGCTGTGCTGTATGAGTTGTGCCATGCTAGTTATACTATCCGAACTATGGTTCCCCAGGACCAGACTGAATAACTAAAACTGAGCCCCGCCAATCCCGCTTTCCCCACTGTAGAGGAGGTGATCTTTTTGTGTAGTTAATTCTAAAATGCTTGGCAGCTTGCCCGCCAAACCCTGAGCATAGAAAAAAAGCAAACAAATTCTCTATTTAATAGTCCTTGGACAGTGCAACTAATCCATTCTAAACTGGTAACGGATATCTATGTTAACAGGTATGCAGTGAGAGCCAAATACCCTGCACTCAATGGAAGACGCTTTCCTTCTGAATGAGGATTATGTGCAAAATGTAACTTGGCAGAAGGATCCAAATTAAATTCATGCTTCAGTTAATTCAGATTAATTTTCCTGATCACCCTTGCACACTGGACAACCACATCCCTGTTTATATCTGCTCCTTTTCTTTTAAACAGTTGATACAAATCTCTTCTCCTGGGGGGTGTTGCAAGATACATACCTTAAAGATTGTGATTCACTCGAGCGCTATTTGGAGTGATATAAATACCTGAGATGGATTTCTATATCACTGTAATTACTACAAACATTGTTTTGAGATATTGGATCCACTATATGAGTGTGTTTGCAGTGTTTTTTCACTAATATGCTGCAAGCAACATTCCAACTAATCACCTTAATGGAAATTAGAGAGGAAAATGGTCTATTAGGCTATCTAATCTATCCTCACTCAGTAGTATTTTCTTACATTTTTCAGTCCAGCTTTAAATTTAAAAACAATCCATGAGAATTACTCTGCAGTCTTGAGAGGTTGCTATACCAGATAGCTCAGAAAAGAGAGAGAATATTAAAAAAAAAGGCTGCTAGAAAATGTTTTCTGATGGTCAACAGTATTTTCTTTCTTTAGGTTTTATTTTATCCCATAGCTTTAAGTCACACATCCCTCTGACAACTTAAATATGTGTTCTCTCTTCTTCATCTGTACACCTGTCACCATGACCCTACCATGTTTTTAATGTCTTTTTTTTTTTCCCTTACAAAAGGTTAATAAAAGAGTGCAAGTTCAGCTCGGGCCTCATTCCAGACAGGGACTTGACTACTTAATTATGTCCAAATTCTTGCTCTTTTTTCCCCCCGTTTGGCACATTGATGGCAAGAAGCATAATGTTTCTTGCACATTTTTTCACTGAAGTGATAGGAGAAGTTGGAATTTTCTTTGATTTGGCCCCAATCTGCATTCACTGCTGTTTTCTCTATGAAACATGTACGCAGGACTGGTACCCCACAGAGAACAAATGTATGGTATGGCAGCATATGGGGCCTTTCTGTGTCAGGGTAGTGCATTTTATGTCACGGTCTCAGTGTAATCTTACTCTCTGACTAAGGGTATGGTTCCCCTTACCCTCTCCTTGGCAGAACTCCTCCTGACATAGGGATCTCCTATCTCTGCCTCCAGCCTCACCATAACCCCCCCACACTTGTCCCTCCAGCACAACCCCCAATCTGTGCAGCTGATACAACAGAGACAGAACTGACTCTAACTGGGGGTAAACCCAGTCATTTTCTGTGGTTTGCTTTATTCCATCTGCTTCATCACATAGTTACTTAATGCTAAAGCCAGCACCGTTGGGAGAAGCAGCCACAGCAGGATGATGTGCAGGGCTGCGGTGGAGAAACTGCTTAACCAGGCTCTGCCATCAACATGATGTCACCACGCTGCAGCGCATCTTTCTGTCGTCATCTAGAACCGCTTATGTCATACATCGGTGTGATAGGGCCTGGCCTGTCGCTTTTGTTGGTGGGCAGAAGACAGCACAGACTTAGACGTGAAACAAGCATGTCTCCTCCTGTCCCACTTGCCCCCATAAGCTGCGCTCCGATCAGATGACGTGCAATTCCCTCCCCTAGACTGAACCGAATAGAGTCTGGTAATTGCCTGAGAAACAACACAACATACATGAGACAAAGCATTCATTTACACTGCTTTATTTCTGTAACGAGAGAAACCAGAACGGACCATTGTTAAAGATCACTATTTCCTGCACTGTAATAAATGTCCCATCTTCCCTGATGCTTGTTTATTTTATAAATGTCTCTGCTTTGGCTTTCATATTTAGCTGCCAGCAGGACACCATTATCCCCTGACAGCATTCTGTTCCTTCTCCATTGTCATTACCGCTGAAGCAGTGTTATATTGCTGTGCTTGGCCTAGATGGTAGGGCTTTCTTATCTTGTATTTCCCATTGCGCTTCCAACCTAGACTCCCAAGGAGGCACAGAGCAGAGGTGGCAATGCTTAAAAAGCGATGCTTTCGTGAAGTATTAATCATTCTGGTTTTTACTTAAAAAAAAACCCAACACCAACAACTGCTCTTTATTATTATGATTTCAAGCACCGTTGGGAAGGAATTAAGTTGAAATGCATGGGCTGCACCTGCAATGCAGCCCTGAGACTCCACAGCAGTGGCACACAGGGATGTTGGGAGGTGATGGAGAGGTGGGAGGCAGCATCACGGTCCTGCTTGTGGGGACCACGCCGGTGTGGCAGAGCCCCACGGCCTGCAGCGGACTGGGAAGAAGCAAAAACATACAAAGACTCTGGGACAGGAATGTTGTTTCCATTTTTTTTCTCAAGTGCAGGAGTGTGTATGTCAACGGCAGGGGTAAGATCCCAACCCCGGTGCCCGTGCACCTTCCAAGGGGATGCACGGTGCTGACCTTGCCGGATCTGCGCCTCTGAACAGACCTGAGTGCCTGTGTAGTGTGGCAAGATGAGTGGTGCAGGGCCTGAGGCAAAGCTCCTTGAAGTCAATGAGAGCGTTTCCATTGATTTCAAGGACTTTGGATTAGACTCTTCAACCTCCACATATGAAAGATACTGTATTAGAGCCAACTGCTATTTTTTAGGGCCACATTGCCCTGCTGCCCATCTGTTTTGTCAATCTCAGAGCATCACCAGCAAAACAGCAAAACCAATAGCAGGCGATGTGTCAGAGTCCTGTTATGTACCACGCTGCTTCTCCTTTCAAGTGCTACAATCTAATAATCCACCTAACTCTCCTGCCCTTCAGAGGTGCACACTGCATTCCCTTTGACATGGCTATGTCTCTCTTCTTTTTTTTTTTTTTTCCAAACAAAATTCCCATGCGGAGGTATCAAGGTTTTCCTACAGCTCTATTTCATTTAAAAAATAATTGGATCGTTGTTTTCTTTAAGAACCAAACTTCAACAGTAAGTAATTTCTAGAGATGTGTCAAGTGGCTCAGCATAAAAGTTAATCTTGATCTATTGGTTTGTTAGGTATGTTTGTGTCCAACCAGTTAGCTCTCCTTAAATAAAAGTGATTTAAAGCCCTTTCTGGAGAGCATGAAAATGATTCCCCCAGCACTTACATCCTCAGGGCCATAATCCAACAAAAGCAGGCTTATCTTTAAGCATGTGAGTAGTCCTGTCAGAGTCAATGGGGCTCCAGATGTGTTTAAAGATAAACAGATACTTAAGTGCTTTGCTGTATTGGAACTCTTTGAATGTTTTATTTGCATTTCATTTCAATAGTAGACTTTAAATTTTGTATATAGCAGACGACGATTCTTGCTGGATGTTGTATTAAAATATTATTTTAAAAGAGGATGGAAAGCGAAGTCCCAACATCTAATGAAGATTTTTTAAAGATGCACATTTGTTATTTCAAATGTTATTAGTCTATGTTGTTTGACTTGTTTTACTTGGGGCTTCAGGACAGAAGTGCTGCAAAACATGGAACTGAGCAGCAAAGCCCTGCAAGGCTCCACTCCAGCCCTGCTACAAGTTCAATATCCCACTTCAGGGAAGTCATTTCACCTGTCCATGCTTCATCTCACCTCTGCAAAAATGAAGACCACAAACATTTCCTTTACCTCACTGCAGTTGCCTAGTAAATACTTGGACAAGGATTTGATAACAGAAAATTCTGAAAGCTGCTTTTATGGGAAAAATAAAGCTGGAAGAGGTTATTGATTGCAAATCTACTTGGGCAAAGTACGTTTCTCTGAGTTTTCCACACGCCCTAGGGATCAAATTAATCAAACAATTTCAACAAAACATTTATTAACATTTCTGAGAATGAGCCCTGCTATCCCAGTTGACTGAGCTCCAGATGAAGGTGCAGGAGCAAAATCACCCCAGTGAATCAAACGATGCAAGCTGAGCTTTCTAACTCAGTGCAATGCGAGGGAGATGTTTGAGACAATCGTCCGTACGGTCCTTTCTGTGAAATGCCTTTGGGTTTTGTTTGGACACTTCATCTGCTCTAAAACCCCCTTTGGCAGGGTCTGCACTGCCTGCTGTGCGTGGCCCACCTGCCCTGCTGCAGGCAGGGTTTCAAACATAGCTGGAAAGCACCCTCCGAAGCACAAGCATCAGCACCCAGCCGTGCAGAGCGGCTGGGAAGCGCCTGGGAGGCAGTGGGGTGGAAGGCAGGCAGGGAGGTGCAGCACATGCCACGTTTCCAGATCCTCCAGAGACTTCCTCCTAGAGGAAGATACAGCCTTTGGGCTCATCTATATTTCAGCTACTTCAGCGACTGCAGCTTACGTAGAGCCATGGCAGGTAGTCAGATACAGCAAACTCAGCACCGCTATGGTTTTTCCCTGCAGCTCCCGAGGCCTCTGACCCCAGGCTTAGCAGGGTGCTGTGGTGGGACAGGAGCTGCCTGGCAGTGGGCTCACATCCTGCTGCATGAGCTGCAGGCATAGAAACGGCTGCAACGCAAGCATGTGTCCCTTTTATTCCTGGCAGGTTGCAGGCAACTGGATGGATCCTGTTCAAAAGGAAGTGGATGGGAGGGAGGTACACAAAGGTTTATCAACACAAAGACATTATCAACACATTTGGGAAAGTGGGTGATGTCTCCCCTAACTGGAAAGACTGTATGGGAACAAATGGGACAGCACAGCTCTGCACTGCCCGTCTTCCCTGTCTCCTGCTTTTCCCCCCAGCTCTTCTTGGACCATTCTGTGGGTGGCTGCATCATGCAGCATCTCCCCAATGCATCTCATGCCTTGAGATGACACAAGCAGGTGGACTCATAAGATAACAGGGAGAAAACGTGTTCCATGTAAATGGACACTGGCCTGTGGTGCCTAGTTCAAGGTTGAGCACTGGCCTGTATTTGGCAGAAGGAGGACTGAAGGGGTTACTCTGGCCCGAAGTTCTACATCTTTATATTTTTGCCCAGCTGACATTAAGCTCTTTTCAGTAGCTCATCTACCATTTCCTCTTTGCCATATCTATTCTGTCAGGAAACCTGCTGGCTGCTTTATTGCCTTGAAGGTCCATCTTTTCTGCTATTCTCCTCACATCTGTACAGTCATTTGTCCTTTTCCTTCTGAATCAGAGCACCACTCCAAACATCTCTGTGAAGTACAGTCTATTATCCCTGTTCTTCGCAAAGCGGTTTTGACTCTTCATATGTAATGCTCTATATAAAAATAAAACACATTGTGCTGTCTTAATAGCATAATTCTTAAACAGTTATGGCCTCATTCTCCTTCATTCAAAGTACATAATTCCCATTGACAGTAGTAGGAGTGCTGCCAACACAATGGTGAATTAGTTCCCATGATAAAAGGAGACAGACACCAAAAGGTCCAATTCTTCTCTTCATTAGGAGGAAATGAAGGTGTAACACACAAAAAAATAAAACTAAAAAAATATTGCATGGAACAGCTTCATACTAACCAGGCAGTAAGTTGCTAACTGAGCAGTCACTGGAGTTGACCTTAATCTGGCAGGAGTCTAAATCAAGAGCAGCTCTAGTAACATCAGTGGCACCGTGGAAGAGCTTAGAATCCATCCTCAGAGCTGTGCATCCTCCTGAACTGGAAAAGGTTGCTGCGGCTGGACCTCTGCTTCTCTTACCTGGTACGTGGGGATCTGAGTAAGCATGTCAAGAACATGCCCTTTGAAAACATGCCGAACATTTGTCCTTCACAGCTAGACATCACGTGGGTGTTGTATGTGCCATACTAAAAGGCAGGGAGTGGGTAGCATCATTTCTACACCTTAGAACTCAACAATGGGGCCTTGGCAGTTTTTCAGCTTCCCTGCTGAATAACCCCTCTGTTTCCTGAATATTTTTTTTCTCTTCTTGGTGGATGGTCTTAGAGGTAGAGCACTGCTCTGAGGATCTCATTCAGTCCCTCTGGCACCACTGGGAAAACATAGCATTCTCTATGCTTCTTTTTTTCCCATCTATATAAAAAAAGAAAGCATTTTCTTCTATCGATAAAAATAAAATAAACAATATTTCTTCTCTTATCCAATTAATCCTGTTCAGGTTGTAAATGTCTTAAAGCATACTCAGTCTTTTTGCACAGCATCTAATCCATCAGGAGCACAAACAGATATGGGGATTCTATATGTGATTAATATAGCTTCATTTTTCTTGTCTTATTGAGTGGTAGAAACATCCTAGCAAAAGAAACAGCCAAGCAATGTCTTAGGAATACCCCAGCCTTTAGAAACATACTATTATTTGAGATTTGTATCTGTCTGTTATATAAATTTATACGGAAAACAATAACAATATATAAACCCTTTTATATCCATTAATAGGAAATTGAGTGATATGGTAAAAAGACTACTGTTGCCATATTTCTTCCCAAATTATTTCTTCCTGACAGTGCAATTACTATGGGCCCAGCACTACTCCTTTCATGCAAAAGCGAATGTTAGAATTCAGCCAGCATGGATCCAGACTCCGGGATATCTTATTCTCTTACATAGATTATTTCCTTCTTGGAACTTGAAAACATAACAAATCATCCTTCTTTTGTGCCCGGAGGTGGAATGCACCTTCTACCATGAAGGTGCTCAAGGAGTTTAGTTTCCAAATTTTGTAGATCCCTTTGTGAAAGGAATCTACTGGAGTCCCCCAGTACAAAAGATCTCTTCTTCTTCTTGCTCTTCTCCCCCTTGTCCTTGCCTGTGCCCTGAGGAAACACAAAGCACAGTCCCAAAGCATTTGCCAGTGCTCCAGACACCAACAGTCTTGGCTTCACAGAACATCATCTGCTGAGCTGTCCTCCACATTTTGGGTAACGTACCAGCAGAAGATAGCTTGTTCCTTTAGCTTCACAGTATATTAGATATGTCTTGTACCTTTCTACCTCTAAAGTCCCAACCTTGCACAAAACTAGTGGTGAAGGGCACATTTGCTTGGTAGAAGCATATTTTGGAGCAAATAATCCTTATGCATTTGCCTTTCCTACCAATGCTGAAGCTTGAGCTAAAATGTGCTTTCCCATGGAAGAGACACCTAAGACAAAGTGGTTTCACTAAATGCTTTCCCACCTCCCCCTACAATGTGGTTATGCCTAATGGCTTGTCTCTTCCACTGATCCCACTCTTACTTTTTTTCCTACCAGAGGCACAAGTTACATAGTGATAAGTATTGTTAACTGCTATCCGAAATGTACTCCTCTAGTTTTTTCCTACCCAGAAGTGTACTCCTCTAGTTTTTTCCTGCCCAATGCCATCAGTCTTTCTGATATATTACAGAATACCCTACTCCTCATACTTCAAGGAAGAACAAACTAAACCCCAAACCAATATGTTTCTACTTCTGCATCTCTCCTTCGTGTAATCATTGTCCAGCCCGGGGAGTAAGATTCAGTCATGCTGATTGCTGTTTTCAACCTTGTGTAATGAGGTAATCCTAACAACACCCAATTCACTTTAAAATCAAGCCAAGGTATTTGCCTCAGTAACCTCCAGCAACAGCAGCTCCCATAGGTGATGAGACATGTGTCTGGGCATTTACTTCTCATTCTAAATTTGCTGCTTTTCAATTTAACCTGATATTTGTTCTCATGTGATAAAATAAAAAGAAAGTCCAATGCTGTGTGATTGAGAATTTTGACTTCCACAATCAGCTCCACTTTCATCTTCTCCTTCCCAGCTAAGTAATTCTAGACTTTGCTGTCTCTCATGTATTAATCCTAGCAGCTCTGTAATTATTTTTATTCCCATTTCTTGAATATTTTTGGACTCTGCTATGTACCTCATGAGAGAAGAGGATAAAAATAATGAACACAGAGTTAATGTGGATTTATGGCATAATCCTGTGTTATCCTGATGGTTTTTTGGCATTCTGCTCTATCTCTATTTAATAAATCCAAATAATCTTTTTAATTTTTTTTAAGCTGCTGCTATAGATTGAGGTAAATCAGACACTGATGACTCCTGGTGCAGGTTCTTTTTCCTCAGAGATTCCATTGAGGTAAATCAGACACTGATGACTCCCCGTGCAGGTTCTTTTTCCTCAGAGATTCCTGGAAATTCAGGGCTTTTCAGATTATTCGAGCTATACAGCTAATCACTGATGATTTGCATTACCTTGCATTTAGCCATGTTCAGATTTGTCTGCCATCGTGATGCTCAGCCTCCCAGTGTGTTTAAATCCATCAGGTAAAGTATTCACCATAAAGTGAAGTCACTCTAAACTGACCCACAGTCCCTGACAGGTTTTAACAACCAAACTGCACTGATTTTTTGCCTATCTATCTTTTCTATCATTTTCCCTGACAAAGTGTTAGGAAGTATATTGAACCATTCCTTCGGATGTCCTTCTGAAATAGAACTATATTTCAGGTAACAAAATCCTGCCAGTATTCAGGCTACACATTCAGTCCAAAAACCTCCTCTAAATGTGGCCACATTTCTCTTTATGGTACGAGTTAACCTTCAATATCTATCGTTCAAGAATTACTTATTTAGCCTCTTGTTTGTTGGATGTGACCAAAGCACCCAGGTAGGCAAACCTTCCCGAAACAGGCATGATTTTGTTTATGGTTTGTACTTGTGGCTTCTGTTTACATTTCCATTTTCACAAGGAGAAGTACTTGATAATAGGGTAAAACCAGCAATAAAAAAAATCAAAAGATATAATTTAAAGATTTTCATCAAGTCTACTGGCTACCTTACTACACGAGCCTTGGGATGATGGCAGAGTTTATCTCACTCCAGAGTGAAGGGACGGCTTCTCATCTCTCATGTCATCCAGTTACTAGATGGTACCTAAGGAACAGACTCAGCTTAGCAAGACTGTTCTGTATAACCTTCCCCTGGCTCCTTGAGACCATGATTATGAGTATTTGAGACATGCTTTGTGTTCAATCTGATATGACTTAAGCTTTCAAAATGAAGGAACCGAATTGTTTCAACCCAAACTCCAACTTTTTTTTTTTTTGCTTTTGATGTATAGGTCTTCAATGTTA
Organism: Nyctibius grandis; assembly: GCF_013368605.1. Classification (NCBI taxonomy): domain Eukaryota; kingdom Metazoa; phylum Chordata; class Aves; order Nyctibiiformes; family Nyctibiidae; genus Nyctibius; species Nyctibius grandis. Next base: position 97,458,071 of record NC_090661.1, on the reverse strand, counting down.
AAACTGCAAGTATTCAAAAGAGTACAGATCACATCTACTAGCCTGAGCCATCACCTTTACAAACTTCTCCTCTTGCGCTGTTTGAACCTTCAAGCTTGCTCATATTGACTATGGGAATGAATAGGATTGCAAGAGCTTTAGCACCAATAGTAAAGGCTGATGGGCTAACAGCTTTGGGGATGGAAAATACTCATGAGTGCTCAAAGTTGGGAAAGTGAATACCCCTGTCAGGAGAGGGCGAAATGAAGGCAGAGGGGGTTTGATTGTTCAGGTGCTGCTGGTTACAGAAGGATTCAGTGACACAGCTGAGGCTGAAACCAAAGGCTCTCAATCTGCTGTCAGAGAACAAACAGTATTTCCTCTTAATTCACAGTTTTCCCTCATGAAAAGAATCATGTCTCACCCTTGTTCAGATGGCTCACATATGCCATGGGCATGATACAGGCAATGAAGCTTTGTATTAATCTACTGTCCAGATTGATAACTGTAAGGGGCAGCTCATAATGACCACAATGTGATTAATCATGATACACGAGTGATACCCATGCTCATTATTATTGGCCTCCAGAACAGCACTGCTGAGTCCTGCCAATACGTTCAGTTTAGTATCTGGAAGAGACAATACTGCAATTACTGGCAAAGTATGCAGGAAAATTAAGCAGCAGCTAGTTCCGTACTCTGCATCAGGCTAGTAAGCAGGAGTATAGCAAAGCGTGGGAATGTAGCAGCTACAAGGAATAACATATATTATCTTGATCTGATACTTTATTTTGAATAGTTGTCTGGATATGCTCATTTATTTTAAACAGTTGTCTTGCAGAATGCTTGCTCAAAGAGGAATGTATAGGGCACTGGCGTGAAGGATGGAACACCTGCGTAAGAGCTGATGAAGCCTATTTGGAAACAGCTACATCTCTATTTCATGCCAATGTATGATGGTGTTGCCCGCTTATAAGGCAGAGAGAAATCGTCTTTGTCTTACTGTTGTATCTGTTAGAGTTCTTGTGAGCCTGGGACATTAAATTTCACATAAAACACCATGTGATGTCTTTTATATCATGATCCAAGGACCCACATGCCATTGAACAACACAAATGTACCCAGGCATAGTCCTCGGGAAAGTGGAATTAGTACTGTTTCTAGCCATGTACACCACTACAAACATGACAGCCTTATCTTCGACTTCACACAGAAAGCTGAACTGAGTCAAAAAGACTTCAATCCTTTTCTTCAAAGACAGTGTAAAGCTTCCAGATAAAGACATGGTCCTGTTCTTCAAAGATACTGCTCACCTGTGTAGGAAGAGGACCATTTTCTAGGCTCACTTGCAGGAGATGGAGCCAATTCCCACTAGAACAAATTACCATCTTCAACTAAGGGCTTAGCATATGCCTCTTAAATGTCCCCTGAATACACAGTAGTATATATATGCTGAAATTTACAGAGTTCTTCTTAAATAGTATGGCAGTTTCCTCCCTAGCAGTGAATAATTGCAAGAGCAATGAAGTTGTTAATTATGCTGTGCACTTTGTTTCAAGACAGTGCTCAAAGTTCCTGGTGATTAGCGCAGCACTGAGACCTGTATGAAAAAAGAACCTTCTAGTGAACCTTCTGTCTCCATGAAGATCATCTTCTCTGCTCACAAGAGTGTCACTCACACTGGGCAGAAACATCCTGTCCAAGAGAAACGTAGCATCTATGCACATAATAATGAGGTTTTCTGTTTCTCCTTCATTTGCCTTTAACAGTGTCCAAGGGTGCTGGATGTGTGGTAGGACCTCTTCGTAGCAACTCCTTGACATTTCCACATGTAATGTACCATTATGAGTAACTACCTGTTAAATGGAAATGACCAGGAGATGTTCAGCCTGAAAGTACGCGTTAATATCCCCTGTGCTAAACAAGTATCCCAAAAATGTGCCTAGCAGGTGCTTCCCAAATGCATCTGTAAATTTGAAAGAAAATAATCTGAATCAAAATAATTAGGCAAATTAATGGAAGAAAAATCTACTTAGGGCTATTAAACACAGAGATAAGTCTTGTGATTCAGAAGATCTCTGAGCCATGCCTTTTTAGCTCAGGGCTGGGAGGGTGCTGGGGAAGCCTTTACCGCTCTTCTTCGCTGGTCAGCGATGGGTGCCTGCTGCAGAGAGCAGAGCAGGCTGTTCGTTATTTAGATTAACATACCTGTCTGTGAGTGCTGGGCTGGCTCTGGTTTCCCCTTCAGCTGAGACCTGTAAACACTCACCAAAGACAAAGTCTCTTAGGATGACTCTGCAATGCAGAGATAGCCAAGGAGGGCAAGAGCAGACTCTCTGAGTGGACAAAAGCTTGTACTCATAGGGAATATTATTTGGCTAGGAATCCATGTTGTACAGTAAATTAAGTTAATTAAACACAGGATCCTTTTGATGAATATTTTAGCTTCAAGCATACGCAACGAAGCTCAATAGCTATTTAGCACCGTGCTCCGACTGTGATAACCAGCTTGGCATGCAAGCCTTAAAGAGAATTTAGGGCAGAAATATTTCTTTGACAAAGAAGAGTTTCGGAAGTAGTAACAATAATGGGTATCTTTCCTACTCATCAAACAGAGGTTAAAATAATATAAATAGTGGCAGCCAATGAGAAATAAATTTTTCAGTCTTCTACATGCCAGTCTACATAGCAAAGTACAGCCAGGGAGTACCTGTGTAGTGTGCTAAGTCATTTCTAAGCACTGTTTGAAGGGAAAAGAGGTAACCCCTAATCTGCTTATCCAGTGGCACATGAGTGTAGATGTAAGTGTGCTGAAGCTACCGAGATCCTCGGAGTTATGACAGTAAAAAGGGGACATATTATGTCCTGAAAGAACATAATATTCTGGAATGCTTTATTTTAAGTCTATTGGAGAAAAAAAATAAATGAGAACAGGTGAAAGGAAATTTACTGGCTGCTAGACTAATGAAAATGTTGACTTTATAAATGGTAAAAATTTGAATTTCCCAATGCTGTTCTGGACTTTGTTATTTGTTGCAGGTGGGCGGACCTCAATTAAAGTAACTGAACTGTGTGTGGATAGACTTTTCTGCTCACTACATGTTTGCTGCAGGATTAGACTCATTTTTTGAATTTTCAGGTCTTCAACAGTACTCTGTTCATAATGTGTGAAAGCAAATTTAACTGATATAATAGGGGAAAGCCTTTTTATAGCACTTACTTCTATGGACAAAAAGGGGTTTGCAATGCATTCATTAAGATATTACACATGTAGAACAAAATTCCCCTGGCTTTTACTGAGCTTTGGATCAGGTTCTTGTTGAAAAAAAAAACCAAAACAAAACAGATTATCACACCAATACAATATTTAATCTCCCGATATTCTGCTTCAAACAGTGTAATTGAGTTCAATAGCTCCATGTTTATTATTATGGCCTATGCCTTGACATTAGCATAATGAAAAACATGGGGGGGAAATGTCATACGTACTCCCACACATCTATGCAAATATAATTATAATTGCTTTCTGTATTTCACAGCAGACCTTTTATGGGAATCATTACGCCTATTCTGTCTAAAAAAACATCTGTTATGTAAAAAACGTTTGAACTAGAACTTTGTTTTATTTGGCGTTAAACAAATATGTCCAGCCAGGACTGTTGGTACTACCTTGCCTGTGCATACATACACATGTATATGTTTATGTATATCACACAACAAAGCTTACCTGCTAAACACAAAACCATACTTCAGCTACATGAAAAATGTTCTCACTGATCAGCATCCACTTGTTGCACCTCCCCTAAAGGACCAAATCTCTCTTAAATGTACTGTTTCACAAGCATCCCTTCACACAACAGGCCTTTGCACAGCGTTGGGAATTCATGGAGAAAATGAACTCATTCCATCCTCTCCATGTATCTGCATGAAGCCTTGCACAATGGGGCTGTGATTTATTTGGGGCCCCTGGGTATGATTGCCCTACAAGTAGTAAATAAGAACAACAGACCACCAGAGATTGCTGGGATGCATTGGCTGCAAGGAAAAATAAAACCTGGTCCATAATAAGGACATTCTATGTCCTGTTGTATGTATAAATATAGTTGAAATGATAGGGCTTGATGAAAATCTTAGGGGACCTCCTCAATCTCAATCTGACTTTTCAGACAACATTAATAAAAATAAATTATTCTGTGATTTGTGGAAAAATGAACAAGATTTAAGATTTCCACTGAAGACAATGCATTGAAATGTATCAATGAACTGTCGTCTACTCTTTTTTTTCTTCTTTTTCTTTTTCTTTTTCTTTTTCTTTTTCTTTTTCTTTTTCTTTTTCTTTTTCTTTTTCTTTTTCTTTTTCTTTTTCTTTTTCTTTTTTTTTCTTTCTTTGTCTTTTTCTTTTTTCTGTCTCTTATGCTTTTTCTTTCTTTTTCTCTCTTTTTATTTCTCTTTTTCTTTCTCTTTTTCTTTCTCATTTTTTCTTTTTCTTTCCTTTTTCTTTTCTTTTCTTTTCTTTTCTTTTCTTTTCTTTTCTTTTCTTTTCTTTTCTTTTCTTTTCTTTTCTTTTCTTTTCTCTTTTCTTTTCTTTTCTCTCCTTTTCTCTCCTTTTCTCTCCTTTTCTCTCCTTTTCCTTTCCTTGCTTTTCCTTTCTTTTCCTTCCCTTTCCTTCTTTCTCTTGTTTTCCCTTCCTTCCTTTCTTTTCCCTTCCTTTCTCTTCTTCCCCCCGCTCCCCTTCTTTTCTCGTCTCCCCTGAATTTCCTATTTATGACGATTAGGCCCCAGCGCTGGATCCTTCACTCCATTACACCACCTTGGACAAAGACTGGGTCCCGTGGGGCGAGGGCGGTTACGCCTCCTGTGGGAGCAGGATGAGACCCGTGGGGCTGAGCAGCCCTGGCAAGGGCACCGCGTTCTGCTGTTCCCCACCGATATCATCCGCAGGAAAACGCACGGCTTGCCCAGCCTGCTTCAGGTGGGTAAAATTCCCAGGCAGCGGCCCAGGCAGGCGGCGGTCGAGGCGGAGAGGAGCACGCCTGATGGATACTCCGGCGTTTGTGTGAAAAATTCTCAGGGAAAATTCTTTCTCTCTCTCTCAGGCCCCTAAACTCTTTGTGAATGGGGCCAGTGCAACATGTGGCCTTTCACCTCGCCCAAGAACCACTGCCAGACAGCCACACTCAGAGAATTGTTTGTTAATAGTCCAATTAGATAATTGCCATCTTTCACTCCTTTTGCTCTACATTTCCCATAAAGGAATGAATAAGGAGAGCAGCATGAAGAGGGCTTCTGCCCTGCAAGGTGACAAGAAGGACTGGAGCATGCTCTTTGCACAAGGCCATTTGCTTGAATTGAATCATTGTAGCCTAATCAATGGTCTTATTGGATTACTGGCTGTTGCGGTTCTCAAAGATATTGTAGCAGAGACAATGAAATAGCTAGAGTAAAACTTTTTTCTCCTTTAGTGGATCACGCAGTTGAGATTTTTCACGGGCTATCTCTCTCTCTCTTGCTCCCTCCCTCCCTCGCTCCCTCTTTCTCCCCCTCTCCCTTTCTCCCCCCTCCTGGATCCACTGCACACAAAGCTGGCTTTTTTTTTCTTTCTTTCTTTCTTTTTTTTTCCCCCCAATGAGCAGGCTCTGCGAATAGGTTCAGTGTTTGCGAAGGTGCAGAATTAGCACACACACATGCACGCACACATACACACACACACAGAGGGAGAAGCACAAAAAGCAAGTATCGGGACTGAAATAAGGAGAGGTAGGAGTTTAAGATGGCTGTCTATGGGGAGATGTGTTAAGGAGGATTTCTGCTGGCCAAGATAACCTGCTTCCTTGGAGAGATCTGCTTGAACGAAGAACTTTTTGTGTGTGTGCGTGCTGGGGATCTGTTTGTTTGTTTAGAATTCAGGGGGCTTTTTTTTTTTCACCCCCCCTACAACTGCATTTTTCCAGCCCTTCCTAGCAGCTTTATTAAGATTTATTTGGCGTGCTTTGGAGAAAGCCACTATATAATCGGGAGGTCAAAGGCATACTGAAGAAAGTTAATAATGGCTGCTAATGGTGCTAACAATTCAGGGTGAATCTTGTCAAAAGTTTTTTTTTTTCCTTCTCCCCCCCCCCCCTTTTTTCCCTCTCTTTTTTTTTTTTTTTTTTTTTCTGGAAGTCTCAGTCTTTTGATTGTGTGTTTCCTGAAAGCAAGACCAATCATTTCAGTTTATTCACTGGCTAAACTCTACTTGATTGGGGACAAGCACACAAACCATCCATTACGATCTGATATATTATCCAAACAATTTAGTGTATTCATGAGGTAACCTAAATGTGGAGGCTGCAAAATTACCCGTAATCAATTGAAACAGCGAGTGCGCGTCCCTCTGTGTGTCTAACAACTACATGTCTCTGTAATAAGGCAGACATTAAATCATTTTAGAGTTGTACTGTTGAGTACCTGATCACTGGGCGCTCTGGGAAGCTGGACAGTCACATTAGGACGCTGGGACTGAGGAAGCCGCTGCTTTTCCAGTGGGATAAAACCCAACCTTCCCTACTCAAGGTGCTTTACAGATCCCCACCGATCTGACCCTAAGCCGTGCAATATCCAGCATAGACTTCGTCTTCTTCTTCTCCTTCTACTCTTCTATTTTTTTTTGTTTTTGTTTTTATTGCACTACATGTTTGGGAAACAAGACAAAATGGACGTTAGATGCAGTTCAGAGACTGAAGCTAACCGGGTCTCGAAGAACGGACATAAAGAGGGCAAGGAAAGCAAAGGGTCTGAAGGAAATATTTCTACTTCTTTTTTGAAGGATCAGCAAGGGACTTTTTCTGCCTCTGCAGCTACGGAAGATTGTAATAAAAGTAAATCTAGTTCGGCTGATCCGGACTATTGCAGGAGGATCCTAGTTAGAGGTATGAGTTGGAGGTGTTTCGCGAGGGTGGGGGAAGGTGAGCTCCGTGCACGGCCGGGAGATTTGTTTATTTTGTGGCTTTGCCTTTGGTCCGTCTCTGGGTTGAAAGAGCTTCCTTACGGCTCCGGGGGAGAGATCCCACGGCCCGGCCGGGCTCTGCCCTGCAGCCCTGCTCCAGCCCGGCTTTATTTCGGGGAAATCCCGCCAGCGGCTGGGGGGAAAGTTAAGCCGCGGTGGTTCCTCCCCGGCTTTGCCCCGCACTGGGCCAGCGCTGCTTCCTCCCCCCCCCCCCCCTCTTTTCCCGGGGTGCCCGTGCCCGCAGGGAGCCCGCCGGGGCCAGCTCTGCCCCGCCGGCCGGCCGCGCTTCTTCCGCACCCGCGCATCCCGCCCGCCGGCAGCCGCCGCCGCGTACAATGGCGCGGGGCTGCGGTTCCCGCCCGGCTGGCGGAGCGGGCAGGAAGGTCCTCTCCGGAGGACAGGGGTTCCCGCTGTCCCCTCTCTCCCCGCAGAAAAGGGATGTTTTAAAATAACCATCAGCCTTAAAATCAACGGAAGAATGACGAAGGGCTGTTAAATTATTATTTTTTTAATAGTTAAACGTTTTATTTTCTTCAACCCTCGTCTCCCTCCCAGGCTAAACTAATTAAATCGTTCTATTCCTACCCCCTCCAAAAAAAAATATTACCTGAAGAAATTTCAATTTTATTAAGGTGCGTTTTGGGGGAGGAGGGAGAGAATAGAATCGGAACAAAATTAGTGCGAAGCAGGCCTTGTAAACAATAATTAATCCTTGAGCGACCGATTGACCCAGAGAACGGTCAGATTAAAATGATGTGGTTGTCTCCGATTTAAAACGTACCGAGGAGGTAAAATTACGAAAAGCAAAGTTGGGAAGGCTTTAATGTAACATGAATCTGTCTCTAGCTTGACAGTCGTGTTAATAAGATTTGTCCTGCTTTCTTTCGGTCGGGGCTACCAGAAAAGTGAGGTTTCTGCGGGCTCTTTGGTGCCTTGTTTTGTTTGGGGTTGTTTTTTTTTTCCCCTCCTTCTTCCCCTCTTTGCCAAAACCCCAAAGCAGCGGCGGCGGCGATGCTTTCCCCGGGATACTGGGTGGGCTGGAGGTGTCCCCAGATCGGGGTGGGCAGTCAGCCAGCTCGGGGACAGCGGTGCCTGTGCCCTGCAGGCTCCTGCCTGCTTTTTTATTTTTTTTCGCATGGGAAACTTGTTCTAAAAAAAATAACGAGGTTTTATATTTTGGGGGGCGGATGGGTGTTTGTGGTGGCTTCCAGCAAGCCCTAACCCGGAGCCCAAGGGGAACAAAGAGTAGCCCTGCACTCCAGGCACAAAGCCCGGCCTGGAGGATCTCTCCCCAGCCTCCCAGAGGGGCCGTGGGTGATGCCGCGGTGTCGTACTGTCAGTGCAACATATTCAAGCCAATTTTTAAATGGGCTGAGTGGATTATTTCCAGAGCCCTGGGCCCCCACTACCCTCTCCTTCCTTCTCTGTTGTTTTGGGTTTTTTTTCCTTTCCTTGGGCGTAGTGGCCCGGTGCAGTACCGCAATCTCAGGGACCCTGCTCCATCCTGACTCGGGTCTCGGTCTTGAAGGCGCTATTTCTCGTGGAAAAAATTAAAAGGAAAAAAAAACGAGGGGAAAAAAAGACAGGAGGGTTGCCTGGGTGTAAAGCTGACTGCGCCTTTCTTTGCCAGATGCCAAAGGTTCAATCAGAGAGATTATTCTACCTAAGGGGCTCGATCTGGACCGTCCCAAGCGGACCCGCACCTCCTTCACGGCCGAGCAGCTCTACCGCCTGGAGATGGAGTTCCAGCGCTGCCAGTACGTCGTGGGGCGGGAGCGCACCGAGCTCGCCCGCCAGCTCAATCTCTCCGAGACTCAGGTAGCCCCAGCGGGACGGGGAGCCCCGGCTGCCCTGCCCTGCCCTGCGCCGGCCCCCTCCGCGGGACACCCCCCCTCCAGGCCCGGGCATCTCCGCTGCGCGCCGGGCCCCACGGGTGGGCCGGCCCCGCGGCCCTGCGCGCCTTTTGCGCGTCACCGCGCAGGCCCCGGCAGCTGTCGGGCAGGGGCGCGGGCCCGCTGGAGATGCCCACGCGTGTCTGGTCGGGAGGGGGCCGCTTCTCGCCCGTGGGATGAGGCTGGGGGGGTGCGTGGCTGAGGCGTCCCGGCAAGGGACCTATAACTATGTGCGACCAGGGAAGGGGGAGCCGCGGAGGGGGGCTGCTGGCGGAGGGGGGTCCCGCGACCCTGCGTGTCCCCGCACACAGCCTCCGTGGGCTCTCCCGCAGTCGCGGGACTCTGCACACGCCGAGGTGGCCCGGACGGATGGGTCCGCGGGAGATTGGCCACGAAGCCAAACCCCTCCCCGGGTCGGGACGCGGTGCCCCCCCACGGGGAGCCGCCCTGGCCCCCCCGGGGCTCGGTGCCCCCGGTTCTGCGGTGCCGGCTGCCCCCGGGCGCGGAGGCGCGCGGCTGCGGCCGGGAAGAAGCGAGGAGAGGCCGAGACGCTGCCAGCCCGCAGCAGGCAGAAAATAGCTGCAAAAACCCGGGGGAGGGGGGTGAGGTTGGCACCTTCCCTTGGGGGCTGCTGGGTTAGAGACGTTTGGTCTGAGCGCTCTTTCCTGGGTACGAGAGATCCGGGGACGGGACTGAAGTTTGGGCCGTATTTTGAGTCCTCGGATTTCCCCCTCCCTCCTGAAGAGCAGAGCGGCCGTGGGCGGCCAGGCGGGTTACAGCCGTGCGGGAGTGCGGGCAAGCAGCTAAAAAGGCCAAACTTCTAAAAGTCGGTTTCATATTTCTGCAAAATATCATACAACAATAAATTCCCCTGACAAGCTAATTAGCTTTTTTTCTTTTCCCTGCCGGCTGGGAATGACAAGTTCAATAGCTCGTAGGTTACAGAAACTGCCATGGGTGCTTTTTGGTTTGTTTTGGGGTTTGGTGGTTTTGTTTTTCTTTTTAGAGGGGCTTCCAGGATTCCTTTTAAAAGTTAAATATTGTTTAAAGTCGATGGGCAGGGGAGAGAGACTGTCCAGGCCGGGAGATTGGCAGGGAAGCACAGAGTTGTTGTGACAACCAGGAAAAGCAGCTAGGCCTGAGCGGGCGGCAGCGGCGGTGGCAGCGTGCGGGGTCCCTGCGAGCGGGGCGAGGGGGGCGGCTGCCGCCGCCGGGCACCGGTGCCCGGTCCCGGGGGTCGCGGTCCGGCCCGCGGGCATGCAGGGGCTCCGGCTGAGCTGGCTTAGAATAAAGCGGTGGGGAAAGGGTTGGATCCGGCTCCCAGAGAACTACTGGCGTACAGTAAAATAGGATAAAGTGAGACGGATCAGGTTAAAGACCTAGTGCGAAAAAAAGAGCTAAGGGCTCCCGGATTCCTCTCTGCTCCCCCCGGGCGCACCCCGAAACGGGAAGCAGCCACGCTGGGGAGGGGGTGTCGCTTTGTGCGTTCTTAAAACGCTCCCCGTTAACAAGTGCCTGGCCGGAGCCCTCCCGCCCCCCCCTCCCCGCAGCCTTCCCCCCTCTGCCCGCGGAGCCGTGCTGGGGTCCCGGGGCACCTGGCGGGGGCACCCGTCCCCCCCCGCCCCGCTGACCCTGCCTCTCTCCCCGGCCTGCAGGTCAAGGTCTGGTTCCAGAACCGGCGCACCAAGCAGAAAAAGGACCAGGGCAAGGACTCCGAGCTGCGGTCGGTGGTGTCCGAGACCGCCGCCACCTGCAGCGTCCTGCGGCTGCTGGAGCAAGGCCGGCTGCTCTCCCCGCCGGGGCTGCCCGGCCTCCTGCCGCCCTGCGCCACCGGGGCCCTGGGCTCGGCGCTGCGCGGGCCCGGCCTGGCTGCGGGCAGCGGCAGCGCGGCGGCGGCGGCGGCAGCGGCCCCGGCCGGCGGCTCCCCGCACCCTCCGGCCGCCGGCAGCGCGGCGGGGCCCCCCCCGCCAGCAGCGCTGCACGGAGCGGCCGCCGCCGGGCACGGGCTGTTCGGGCTGCCGGTGCCCGCGCTGCTGGGCTCGGTGGCCGGGCGGCTCTCCTCCGCGCCCCTGGCCGTGGCCGGCTCGCTGGCGGGCAACTTGCAGGAACTGTCGGCCCGCTACCTGAGCTCGTCCGCCTTCGAGCCCTACTCCCGGACCAACAATAAAGAGAGCGCTGAGAAAAAAGCACTGGACTGACTCTAAGTAACTTCCCCGTATTTATATTTATAGTCTCTATTTGTGGCGGTATTTATGGGACGGGCGGCGCGGCGGCCTGCCGGCAGCCCCCTCCCTCGCCGCCGCCTCCCAGCCCCGCGGCGCGGTTCCCTCCGCGGGCCGGGGCGGAGCGGAGCGGAGCTGTGCTGAGCGGGGCCGGGGCGGAGCGGGGGCCCGGCGCCCGCGGGGCGAGGCGAGGGGGCGAGGGGGCTGCGGGCACCTCCCCGGAGCCCGGCGGGAGCGGGGGGCAGCCCCCGCGGCTCTCCCTGCCCCGCCGGCCCGGGGGTCCGTCTGTCCGTTCGGGGGGGGTTTGTCTGTCTGTTCGTTTGCTTTGACACCGTTAGGAGAGGGACGGAGAGGGAGAGCGGACGGGGCGCGGTTTGGCCGGGCTCTTTCGGATGGCTTTAGCCAATGCCAAGAGAGGGAGAAGGATTTCGGAGAGAGGAAGATGGAGCTGCCAGGTGATGCCCGGGGTTTTTTTCCTTCCCCCGGACCTCACGGACTCCTACGCACAAAGGTTTGGGGGCTCCACCCGTGGCCCCCGTTCCCCCCACACTCACTGCACTACAGTCCCCGTTCGCCCTTAATACCAGCCAGGGAAACCTCCAGCAACTTTTCCTTTTCCACGATAAATCTTCAATGTGGGAAGGGCCGGAACGGGCTGCCTTGAAAATACACACACGAAGCGGGGAGACAGAAACCCGCGGCTGGAGAGATTTTGAATAAAACTGTCTCTCCCTTCGAGATAACACAACGCCCCTTTTTTTTTCTTTTCTTGTGGTTTTTTTTTTTTTTTTGCATTTCCACGGGCCAGTCCTGCGGACCTTATCTGCAAAAGCAAATCTGCAGATAAATAATGGAAGTCGCGACTCGATTTTACACCCAGATCTGTTGCGATGGTAATTTTTCTTTTTTATTTTTCCCCATTTGATTTTTCCAAATAATTTCAATGCGCACCTAAATAAAAAAAAAATCTTTAGCCTTCCTTCCTCCTAAAATAACCCTCTCGTATATCGCTCACACTTCATTTAAAACGAACGTAAAATAGAAAAAGCGTATCTTTTATTGTTATTTTTGTACTTTAAAATGCATCTATGTAACAATCGTTTTTTTTTTCCTTCGTAATTCTTTCTACTATTTTCCTCACAAACATATGTATTTCACCTTCTAGTATTCCGGATCGAATATTTCCTGTTCAATTTCGGTACTTGAATTTGCCAGAAAAGGGATGCTGTACTTAGCTAGTTCTTTGGAAAAAAAAAAAGATTTCTTTACTTTGGTTTTAAGTTTCTTTTCGTTCTTTAAACTTTAACACATGGCGTTTACAAACTGTATAAATACGTGCCACCAAACTGTAACCAAAAAAAAAAAATTACAAAAAGTGGAATGGTTGCTGTAGTATATAGAATTAATTATAGACCAGAACTGGACAGAAGGAGCTGGACAGAAAGAAAATAGTAATTTTATTGTAAATTATTTACGTCTGAAGTTTCTAGGCAACTAGTCGGAAAAAATACTGAATGACTCGAGCGCTGAGCCCTTGCTACTAACTTTTGTTCTGAATGTTTTGGATATTTGGATGTTTTGTATTTATGTGGTGAGAGTGAAATATATTATATCTATACGATGATGGAATTAGGTGTATTTTCGTCTTATATTTGTAGCACCCAAATTACTTTCATCTAATACGTGCGCTGCCAAAAAAAAAAATCTTATCCCTACGTAACCCTCCCAATTTTTAATTTTTTTAATTTTATTTTTAATTTTGAAGCGGGGGGTTCTGAACTTCATTTTGTGGAGTGGGATCTCTTCTTCCCGGGGCAGTCTGGGGCATTCCCAGTTCCCTCGCCGCCTCCCACCCAGCCCTCGCAGCGCTCCCCGGCCCCGCGGGCCCGATCCCCCCTGCTGCCCGTGCCCGTGCCCGTGGCTGTGGCCAGGGCGTCCCTTCGTGGGGAGGCAACCCAGGTGCCACCGTCGGGCTCTGCCACCCCAGCACAGGGAGCCGCTTGCCCCCGCGTCTCTTGTGCCTGTGGTGGGTGCCGGGCCTGGCAGGCACTTACAGAGACACAGACATGTGCGCGTATCTATATCTATCTATATACGCATATATAAATATACATACATATATATATGAATAGATATATATGCTTCTGTGCATAAATATGGATATTTATAAGTGTTTTCTAAATAGCTCTCGTTTCCGTCCTGTTTGGCAGCTCAGCCCCGAGAGTCCTTTGCTGGGAAGGCAGAGCAGGGCAGAACCCATGTTTTTCAGGACCTCCCCGCCAGGCCCTGGCTCCTCCAGAGCTGCAGCAAGGGGACAGACTGCGGGTCCCCAGGCCAAACCGATCCACAGCCCCCTGGCACCTGCCCACCCCACGGCTTCCCCCCAGCCACAGGTCCCCGGTGCAGCCTCTGCTGGTCTGTGCCCTGGGCCCGTCCCAGCCAGGGCAGATGCACTGCTCAAGGCTTAGAGGGAAGGATGTGGTGTCGATGGAGATTTATTTTTTGTGGTTTTGTTTTTTTTTTTAAGTGTGTAGAAATGATCTGGGGAAGGGCAACCCAGGTGAAGGAGGGGATCGCAGGTGACATTTGAAGAGGTGACATTGAAACTGATGGTGAAGACTGAAAAACTTCAAGGGGAGGGGAAGCAGTGTTAAAACGAAAAGAGCTGAGTGTGGCAAAACGGATCTGCCACAAGACCCTGGGGGAGACGATAGTTTTCGGTTTCTGCCTTGCCTGCGTGGACTGCACAGCATTGCCTGCAGCCCTGGACAAAGAGAGGAGCCCTGGCCTGGGTCGCCTTTGCCCAAGGAGGCAATCGCCACTGCTCAGACCTTCCCTGGGCTCCCCTGCCCCGCGTGGGGCTGTCCTCTGTGATAAACTAGCCCTGTCCCCCAGGGACCTCTCTGCTGTTGAGATGGGGCTGCTTCATTGCCCAAATCTGCTGCTGCACCATGACCCACGGGGAACACCAGCACGCATGTGTCTTGCCAAAGGTGTCTCAGGTGCCTTCATCTAAAAAGAGAATTTCTGTGCTATTCTGTTTTTTAAGTGGAGACAGTAGGGGGGTTCCTGCCCCCTCACACAGGCACAGGGGGGCCCTTTTTCCCTGGTCACTGGCCTGACGTGCAGTCCCAGGGACAGAGCCATGGTCAGTGTAAGCTCTTTGCTCCTCCTCACCTAAGGCAGTTTAAGCCAGTGTCAAGCTCAATTGCCCACACTAAAGCAGAAATTTTTTCAGCTTTGTAGTGCTCCTCAGTATAAATGTGAAGAGCTAGGCATTTTTATTCTTATTACTATTATTATTAATTATTTCCAAATATTTCCAAATAAGAATGTGCCCTGAGGTGTGAAGGGGTCTTGTCTAAGCATTCAAATAAAATAAATACCTCCAGACATTATTAAATCTTTTTCCTGTCTCCTTCAAATTCCACCTGTCCCACCTCTGTACTGGAGACTGCTTCTGGGCTGGGGTCAGAGCAAAAGCTGGAGGCTCTCTGCTCCCATGGAGGGTTATCACAGTCCTGTTTCAGTCTCTGCTTGTGACTCAGGTCAAAATCTTAGCCCCCAACGGGGAGGGAGGCTATTTGTTGTTTCCTTTGAAACTTCCAGCATCTCAAACACATGGGGTTCCTGGGTGCCTAAACCACGTCCTTTCTACAGGAGAACAAGCTAAAACATGTTCATTTGATTTCTGTAAAAGGGGGAGGGAATACCACCTGTAGCTGTGTCGCTGCATAGGACAAGTTAAAAATCACGCATACACACATCCGTATATACAGGGAGCCTGAATCAAAAAACTGCTTATAAATTATAGTCCCGTTTCTTTTTTTTTTTTTTGGCCAACTACACCAAAACAGTTCTGAAACTGTGTGCTGCCCAGAGACACTGCTTGCTTGTTTTATTGAAATGCTGAATTTCATTCTACGGGAGCAATGAACACAAACCACCTTCCTGAAGCTACATGCTGCTGACAGGTTTTGCTGTGCGTCATGCAGTATCTTTATTTGTGCCCATCACTGCGGCATCTGAGCTCAAACTGAGGAATATTGGGCTTATGCAGAGGGAGCATGTGTGAGTGTGACAGGCAGGAATATTTAGTAGGAAAGCAAATAAACAAAATATAAATCTATCTCCAGCATGATTTTTTAAAGGAAATAATCAAATTATTTCTGTGGCAGGCACACTTCCTCAAACTTTCTTTTAGCAGCAGCTACACATAGGACTTAGGGTGAGCAAGCAATAATAAAGACTGAGGGCAGAGTGGGTTATTTCAGTTTGTTCAGCTGAACCCAAGGAATATTTTCACAGGTACAGGGACAGAGTGTCTGGTCCTGTGGCTCTTGGGAAGGCAAAACTCCCAGGATCAGCTCCAGAGCACTCAGGGTGAACGCAAAACAATGTTAGCTGGGTCCATGTAGGGAAAAGAGGAATTAGTCTATTTAGAGGATTTTTTCAAAAGCATTTGCCCACCCACTTAACATAGGCCCTGCTTTATTTGCTGCTCCTCCATATCCCTCATGCCAGGGATTAGTGCAGCCTCTGACCACTTTGTCTCCATTTGCAACTCTGTCATCAGCCCAAGATACATGACCTTGTGACACATAAAAAAGCACATGAGGTCCCTGATTAACTTCGGAGTATTTTATTTCTTCAGAGAAAAGAAGAACACTTCAAAAGAATAACTCTCGAACAGAATCAAGTCACAGTCACTGGCAAGTGTTTAACAAAATTACCAGGGAAGCTAAAGTGAAATCCATCGATGTGATGCTGTCTAGGTAGCAGCTGTAATTTAAACTGTGACCCAGGACCACAGCCGTGGTCCAGAGTGCTGCTGGCAGAAGCTGACATGAAACGTTTCTGACTCAGATGTAAGAACGCTCTAATAAGCAGTTTACTCCTCACCTTGCCGCTTCTAATAATTGCTGAGAAATGTAAGTGCAGTGTTTATTATCTATATATACGTAGTTGTTGCTGCTAATGCTATTCTTCATATCTGTGTGAGCGACTGATTCTAATTTGAATGTTTTCTTAAACATTTCTAGTGGAGTGAGTTCCACAATCATATATAGAACAAAAATTATTACATTTTGCATATTCATTTTCTACTTTTTATTAACATGAATAGTCCCAAGTTCTGTCATTAGAAGCAGCAGAACAGATGTTCCCAAGATACCTTCTGCAACCACGTCCTTTTTAATTGTCTTTTACCACGTTACTTCTTCTTCATCTCCTTTCTACATGAACAATCAAAATCCTTTCAACTTCTTTTCATACACAGCTCTTGCAAACTGCACTTAATATAACTGTTTGCCAGGAGGTGCTGCCTTTTCTTTCTTATTCTGCCTGTGAAAAAACAAAGTGAGAAATTCCCAGAGCGGTTTTCTCTTCAGCTATCTGCAGCCTATTCTTCCGTTTGATCTCCCTGCTGTGAGCAATGATGAAAACATCGCACCAGTAAGGATTCGCCCAGAATGCAAACCTTTACCTGACACATGGTGTTAGGGCCGACGCAAGAAGACTGGATCACAGACTGGATCAGTCATCTGCTGAGTTGCCACAGCCTGGGTGAATGAAATGTGTTTTCTATCTTTCAGCTGAAGCAACCAGCCAAGGAACCAGATGTAGCTGAGGACAAATAAACCAGCCCAATCCACTCAAGGCTGGTCCACAAAGTTTGTCACAGTACAAGGTACATCTACCTGGTAGAAACCTGTTCTTACAACCCAGCAGCACATCACCGAAGGTGCATGAAAAACAGACTGTGAGATCGATGGAAAACCAAAGGGAAACTGATTTTTCACTTCTGTCCCCAAAACAAAAGAAAATGCATGTTAACATGAATCAAATTGTTTCTAAGGTGGGTATCCCTTACATATTCAGTGATCCTCTGTCTATTAGCCTGGCTGCACAGGGATCAATCCAGAGAAAATTTTGCAAGGGAAACCTCATGGAGTTCTTGTCCTTTTAAATTCCCTTCTACAATTTTGTTTGTCTTATTTTAGTGGAATGGTTTTAAACTGAAAGAGGGTAGATTTAGGTTAGATATTAGGAAGAAATTCTTTACTGTGAGGGTGGTGAGACACTGGAACAGGTTGCCCAGAGAGGTTGTGGCTGCCCCCTCCCTGGCCGTGTTTAAGGCCAGGTTGGATGAGGCTTTGAGCAACCTGGTCTAGAGGAAAGGTGTCCCTGCCTGTGGCAGGGGGGTTGGAACTAGATGATCTTTAAGGTCCCTTCCAACCCAAACCATTCTATGATTCTATGATTCTATGAGTGCACAGAAAATACAGGAGAGTAGAAAGAAACTCATGCTGGCAAGCACCAAGTTGGCAAGTCAGGAGCTGTGCCTTCAAGGATTCAGACAGGACATTGGGAAGGAAGCCAGCCAGAACACAGAGAGAGACGAGGAAGGTTACTGAGACCATACCTGGAAAAAGTTGAAGATAACCATATGAAAGGTCAAATGAAAGAACTCCTCACCTGGCTACAAAAATACTGTCAGAGAGAGAGATGCAAGTGAAGGACAAAATGGTGTGTATACAGAAGCATGGAAGGATGTCCTCACGACTTAGCCCCTAGCCTGAAGTTAAGAACAGGACACCAGTTCCTGTTTCTACCAGAATTTCTGTCTGATCCTAAGAACATTGTTAGTCATTGGTTAGTAAATTTCTTGCTGTTCTTCCTCTGAAATGGGAATACTGATACTCATCTAAACCTACGTAGAAGGAGGTGTCAGTATGTGCTCTTGCTTCGAAGAAGGCGAGGCAAAATTGTGACCAAAATTTTAACAGCCACCGTAGTCAACTCCAATTCACTGTTTGCAGTCATTCCCTCTCATTAGCCCTGATCATTTTTCCTTTCCCTCTTTTCCTGCCTGGTCTCTTTAATTTAAACCTCTAAAGTATGCCTGCCACTAGATGGTTGTAATCTCTTTGAGGCCTCTAAAAAATTCCATAAACTAAATCCTAAATGTAAATCAGAAGTAGGCAGAAAAATAAAGTGTCTGTTGCCATAAAGAGCTAAGGAGGGATAAATAGGCAATCCAAGGCATCCTGAGTGCATGCTCCGAGATAATCTCTATACTACTCTGGACACAGCATTGCAAACATACTCAACATCAGCTGATTACTGAGATGAATTATAAATAAGAACCCATTTCATCAGGTGTTGAGGGGGAGTTTAATTGTACTCAGGCTCCAAATGGGAAACTTTATAGCATGGCCACAGCTGTTAAAACAACAGAGCCTTATGGAAATAGTCTTGGATTACCGGCCCCATGGAGTGAAACATTTTTAATGAAAGGGATTATGCTTATTATTTCTTAGTGCATTGTGTCTTCTTGGATATTCTTACTGTCATTATCATTATTTACCAAGAGAACTGATATTTACTCCTGCTTAAATGTGTTCGCACACATATTTAATACTTTCACTGGCATAGTTCTAATATAGTCATAGGGAAAATAGTGTGAGATACATGAATTAGTTGCCCTTTATTAAGTCAAAGATCCTAGGAAACTTGGTGTGTTTGCTTCTCTCCCACTTGCCAATTCTCCTATTGCCTTTACTTGATGAAATCAGACCCCTTGTCACATAGAGTTTAAATGGTGTTTTGTGAGAAGAAGATCTCCATAGATGATACTGATACTCATTGCCTTCAGTCTTAGTATAGGCCATTTATGCTCAGAATAACTCTTCTTTTTCATTAGAAGAGCCAAGTGGGGAAAAATCCAGAAGAACTGATTTAAACTTTTAAGCATGGAATTTGTCTATTGCAAAGGGGAAGTGCCAGTCATATAAGCTGTATTTACAGTTCATCTATTAGTCTGCATTTCATTTCCAGTTCGAGCTCCTGAAGTTTCTATCCAGGACCATGGTAGTCTGACTCAGTGGCAAGGCTCCTTCAGGGAAATGCGTTGTACTGTATGCACGGACTTTCACAGAAGCAAGGCCTAAGATGTATACATAAAAGAAGAAACGGCCATCTAATCAGGCAGTAGAAACTTTTCTATGGCACATCTCGACTTTCTAAGAAGTATGTTCACTACTGAAGATAAATATTTGAAAGTTATCTGAGGAGACTGGATGAGAGGGGAAAAGATGAAACTCAATGACTATAGTATTTACTATAAATCTGTTCCAAAAAAACAAGTAAAGAAGAAATATTTTCATTCTGATGGAAGGTGCCCAAATCCTGCTACTCAGAATATGTCTCTAGAAATCTTCTTGCAAACAGGAGTTTTGAGTATGTATTTACCTTTTATGAGCTCTGGGGGACAGTGAGTACTGTTTCTGTGATGGGATGGTGTTACTGTGTCAAAACTTCTTCATGAGCCAAACATCACATCCCTCTGGATATCATTAGTATGAAACCTAAAGTTTGAGATTTATCTCTGCCTTGTTATCTATAGCTAAGACAAATTTTCTAACTAAATGTTCCAGCTAATTTTCTGTATGTTATTTTTGGACAGACACATGAATCTAGGTGGAAAGATACAATGCACCTCTCCAGAGCACCAGCCCAGCCAATGAGGCCTCAAGGCAAAACAATTTCAGACAAAGGCTATCGTCTTTTTCTGTAAGAGTGCCCTGAGCACCAGTGATGCTACAAAAACAAATTAATAGCAATATCAGTAAGATTCCTAGGATACTTTTATGTATAACTGCTAATGTTCAGAAAGAAACCTGCTCCCAATGCAAGCCTAGTCACGCCAGGTGGGCTGCTGTGGGACCGCACCTTGTCTTTCTCCACAATGTGCCTGATGAAGGCAAAGCCTTTTCTTTAGCCACGTCTGAGAGCTGACAACATACCCCTGGCCTGACAGCTCTGCCGGGCACCGGCACGACAGGAGCACCACCGGCACAAACCCCCCGATTTCTTACGGGGAGAAACCGCGCTGTGAAGCCAAGCCAGGCTGGGAAGGCCCGTCCCTGGAGCCTTGGAAGACTTGGGGATTCCATGGAAGACTTGGGGATTCCGGCAGCAGGGCCAGGGCCGCGGGGGCGCCGGCCGGGGCCGCTCAGTACCGCGGACAGCGGCGGCCCCATGGCCCCGCGGGCGGGGGCTGCCCCGGCCCCGGACCCGGCCCCGACCCCGGCCCCGCCGCAGCGCGGCCCCAGCCCCGGCCCCGGCGCCTCCGGGGTGCTCCGAGCAGAAGAGGCGCCGTGAGGCTTTATCGCTGGGCTGCGGGAGCCGGCAGGAACCCGCCATCGCTCTGCGGGGCAGGGAGCTTCGCGCATCTGCGGAGCTTGGGCTGGCGGGAGTGGGCTTCCACCACGCAAGAGTCCACATCAGCAGCAAAAGGACTTTTATAGAATTTATTTGAAGACATCCCAAAGTGCTTCTTTAATGGCAAAGTAGCTCTTGATAAAACTGGAATCAGAAGTCAGGGGTGAGATACTGTGTCATGAATCTCCTTAATCAGGGAAGAGAATTTAGCAAAGACAAAAATTATTTCAGCTGAAAGACTTGGTTGCTGCAACACCCTTCTGTTACCACACTGCATATCTACATCAGGCAGGTTAGTCAGCTCAATTCAACCCTACTACTCGAACCACATTACTGTGTTTCCTAACCTTCAGACAATCCAAATGTACATGAAACACAGTTTTGTCCCATCACAGTCAAGAGGAGCAAGATCATCTCCTTGACACCACTTAAAAGAGACTTCTAAGACCTGTAGATGATCAAGATCCATAATTAGAAGCATTCGCTCCTTTTTGCAGATCTACAGTGGTGTGTCTGGGACACTTCTGTTAGAAAGTATCAACATTATAACAGATTCAGTGGGGCTAGAACATTCAGACTTTGGTTTGCAATCAGAGCGCTCCAGCTCTAGCACTGTGTCACAGAATCACAGAATCAATCAGGTTGGAAGAGACCTCTGGGATCATCGAGTCCAACCATTGCCCTTACACCACCATGTTTCCATTTGCTTTCCCTTTCCATTCTGCTCCCACTCTTATTTAGTTTGTACTGGAAGATTTGCAGGTAGAAACTCTCTCCTGCTATGTGTTTGCATAATCAGGCCAGTCAGTAAGCATTGCTTTAATATGAATAACAATAATAAACAGCTTTTCAATCCTTGAGCATATAGTAAATGCTGAAAACTCTATAGCCAGAAGTTCAAGCCCTTTAATGAACTATAATGCTAGTTTATATTAAAACCAAGATAAATGATAATTTTCTACCTGTTCATTTGGTTTCACAGTGCAGGGAGCAGATACACCCCTTTCTAGATGCATGGGGATACACCACCACTATAAAATATCCCTGCTGACTCCTATGGGACTATATTAATGAAAAAAAGATTTACAGAGTTCACCTGTTTGAGAGCTTCTGAGAAGTTTAATATCTGGCTATATTTATACATATGCACGCTTCTGTTAAGAAGAATCCTTGAAACAGCCTGTACTCCATAGCTAATTGTTGTGGATATGCAGGTAACACACAAAAAATTGCAGTGACAAAGAAGATTTTGCCATGTCCATTTGTGCTGGCCAAAGCAGTGAGAATCCCAAGAGCCAAATGTCCCCAATCCAGGGCAGACATTTTGATAACAAGAAAGGAACAAATACATAAAGTGACCTCTCCTGAAAGCCACATCAGTGCAGAGGGGTCCCTTTAATCCTAAATCCCTAAAAATAAGAGGAAATATTTCTGCCTAATTACATGGCTTCCTAAAGTGGAAGATGGGAAATACTGGCTCTTTCAGATCAGGATCCTGAGATGGCTCTTGTGCAGTTAAATTTGGTAGAAAGCGGAGTCTTTTTTACCTTGGTTGCTCTGAACTTGGTTGTTTAAGATTTAAAGGCAGAGACTCAACAACACCTTCAGCTATGATTTTCTTGGCATTTCACAAAGAACTATTAGATGTCCCATTGTAAGTTCTCAATGTGTGAGGATCTGTAGCATTAGATGCAAGAGGTTGCAAGTACCAGAAGAAAGAGAAAATACAATTCAGCTTATGTAAAACAAAGTTTTTACATATGATCTGCTTCCTGTCTATCAGCTTCAGATTAACAGGGCGAGGGACTTCTGTACTTGCAGGGTATGATTTAGCAGGTGGTGGCAGGCAGCACAGTGTGGGGATTACCCAGTTGTGTGTGAGTTAATATCGAGTCTATTAATTCCTGGCAGCCTGGTCTGGGATACCAACCAAATAAGTTACTCACTTTATATTACATCTCGCAACAATGCTAGTAAGCAACATTTTTAGTCTTGATTAATGTAAAAGTTAATCTGCTGGTGAACTCCTACAGTAACCTTCTAGAACTGGCGAGTTCTGCGCCACAAAACAGTGTAGGACTTGAATTCAGCTCTTTACACAGCTAGAACTGTATATTAAGTATGGACCAATTTTCCTCTGCATTCAGGATTATTTCAGGTCCAGAACTCAACAGGATTCAGTTGAGGTGTTGTGCTTTCGTTCACACATGGACAATAATTTTAAGATATGTAGAAGAAACTTTGCTTCTAGAGCATAGTGTTCCATAACTGACTAATTAAAGGTCAGCTGAAACATCGGACACTGTCTACACCTGAATGCTCACTAGATGATCACTAGTTAGTATAATACAACTTGTTCTATGTTGCTATGTAATAAATACACAGCTTTGAGAGATGAAAAGAGGGAGTAGCACAGGCAGCACCATTTTTTCATGGGTTATCTTGCAAACAAACAAATAAAGAAGAGTGAACAGTAGTACTTTCTAAAATTATATAGAAAGAAGAGATATCCTTAACTGGAAGGAAGTATCTTACCAGCCTTATATGGCCAGCCATTCTTTATGTGGAGAGGAAAATTCTATAAAGAGAAGTTTGGAAATCTCTCAGTGGAGAACTTCTAGCTTGTATCGTAGAGATGCACTGGAGAAAGATGAAGGGAAAGCGTAAGATTTCGAAGCCCTAGAGTACAAACTACCATTTAGCTAGTACTTAATACTGGAGCATGATCCTGCAGCCCCATTTACCACAAATTCTTGCTGACTGTATTTGGCAGCATAAGGCCTTTGGGGTCAAGGTGCTCAGTTTCTAGTTTTGCCCTTTCGGTCTCAGAAGTAAGGGAGCATTTCAAACCTTGAGCTTCAAAAAGAATTTAAGAAATGCACAAGAGAGCCAATTTTTAAATGAACTGGAAAGATTTTATGAGGACAGAAGATCAACAAGTGACCAGGACTCCAACTGTGAAAGAAAATGTGAGAAACAGGCACCTCTTCTAGTGTGAAATTGGTCTAATTCTTGGGGCCTTTAGAGTGGCAGTATCAAACAACTGGCCAATATCGTGTACACTTTCTGCCGTCCACATGGCATCAACTCCATTACCACATTCTGTGAAGCAGTCAAATTTGCCACAGGTTTGTTTAACCCCTCATTTGAAAGTGGAGATGGAATTTTTTTCCCTTACTGAGGGCTGAATGTGCCTTTCCTAATGTACCTGTGAAGCCAGTCTTAGCAAGCACCTCAGTGCTATGCACAAATAACTCCGCAGAAAAAGCTCATGCAGCCAGAAGCCATCTGAAGCGGTGATGCAGATGTGCCTGATCTTAAAGGGGGCTTATAAGAAAGATGGAGACAGACTTTTTAGTTACAATTTTTTAAACTAAAAAGAGGTTTTAAACTAAAAGAGGTTTTAAACTAAAAGAGGGCAGATTCGGACTAGATATAGAATCACAGAATCATAGAATGTCCTGAGGTGGAAGGGACCCACAAGGATCATCGAGTCCAACTCCTGTCCCAGCATAGGACAAGCCCAGAATTCACACCATGTGTCTGAGGACATTGTCCAAATGCTTCTTGAATGCTGTCAGGCTTGGCGCTATGACTGCTCCCCTGGGGAGCCTGTTCCAGTGCTCCACCACCCTCTGGGTGAAGAACCTTTTCCTAATATCCAACCTAAACCTCCCCTGGTATATCTTCCTGCCATTCTCTCAAGTTCTGTCACTGGTCGCCAGGGTGAAGAGGTCAACACCTACTCCTCCGCTTCCCCTTGTGAGGAAGTTGTAGACCACAGTGAAGTCTACCCTCAGTCTTCTCTTCTCCAGGCTGTACAGACGTAGTGACTTCAGTGACTCCTCGTACGGCTTCCCCTCTAAACCCTTCACCAACTTTGTGGCTCTCCTCTCGACACTCTCTAGTATCTTCATATCCTTTTTATGCTGTGGGGCCCAAAACTGCATACAGTACTCAAGGTGAGGCCGCACCAGTGGCAAAACACTGGAATAGGTTGCCCAGAGAGTTGATAGACGCCCCATCCTTGGATACATTCAAGGTCAGGTTGGATGGGCCTCTGAGCAACCTCTGCCCAGGGAAGTGGTTGAGTCACCACCCCTGGAGGTATTTAAAGATGTGTAGATGTGGTGCTTAGGGACATGGTTTAGTGTTGGACTTGGAAGTATTAGGTTAATGGTTGGACTTGATGGTGTTAAAGGTCCTTTCCAACCAAAACGATTCTATGATTCAATGATCTAATTGAAGATGTCCCTGCTTATTGCAGGAGTGTTGGACTAGTTGGCCTTTAAAGATCCCTTCCAACTCAAACCATTCTGTGATTCTATGATCACTGAGCGGTGGGTGCATTGGTAGGGAGGTGGTGGGTAAACCCCCAGACTACAGCTGTATCTTGAAAGAGGCACCTGCATCGACAAAGGTCCAAGCAAGCTAATTATAAGTTGCTGATCATCAATATGGGGCTCTCAAAAGGGGTGGAGGCTGGCACACTGCTTTAGATATTTAAACATTAGATGTATTTGCTGGATTTCATTTACAACACCTGATAATGTCTTCTTATATTTTGGGGGATATCTAGGTATAATTAATGAAACAAACTAGAACTTTGGCAAACCCAGACATGAACTGTGCTTCACAGATCTATCATGCCTTTTCATCCTGCCCTGCTTTGCACTGTCACCTGGAGGAATAGATGTCCTGGGTCTGGTTGTCTCTCAGTCTGTGCTTGCGTTGCTAAGACTTCAAACAAATCTGCTACTGCAAGATACTCTGATAGCAAAAAATGCAGTATGTAGAACAACTCCTCCTTGTCCCTGAGAAGCAAATCTTTCCAGTCTGACTGCGTTTACTGTGTCACTGACAGCATGCATGAGGAGCATTTTGAGGTCAGTGTGTGAATGCCTGCTTGTGCGAGTGATAGTGTCTCTCTCTGGTGGGCAAGCCAGGTAAAACTGCTTCCCAGTAACCATGCAAACACGGAGACACAGAACCGTGTGATTCGTTAAAGCACTGATCTGATGCCCTCAACAACACAAATTCCTATCAGATCCCGGCTCACAAAGCAATATGGATCATCTTTCTAAAGGGAGGAATCTCCACGACGATACTGCTGAAGAAAGGAGGAACATTTTGTCAAGAAGCTGTATTTCAAGGAAAATAACCCTCCAAGGAGCATTCACTTTCAAATCAGTGACACAGCAAGTATAGCTAACTCACAAAACAGCAGCTAGTTATATACGCAGATTTCAATGAGGCTTTTAGGAGAAACAATGGGGCTGTTTTTAAGGGTGGTTGCCCTGTTGAAGTGCATTTCTCTGAATAGATACAATGCTGTGGTTCTGAATGGATTCAATAGTGATGTCTCAAACATGGCCAGGAGTGTCTAGAAGTGGGTGAAGGTAGAATGAGCTGGTGAGACCCTTCTTATGGTTGACTCAGGCTGCCTCCTCCAATCCTTTCTTCGCTCTGGCAGGGGCCGAGGTTTCCTTCCTCTTTCCCTCTGCAACAAGCTTCCTTCTCTGCATGAATATTCCCCATCTGGAAATAATAGAATGAAATTTTGAAAATGTGGGCTTAAAAAATTCAGGGATAACTTTGTCTGAACAAGACGTCTGGGTAACAGAAGACATTCCTAAGGGAAGTGAGTAATATCTTGGCACCTTGGCTATTTGAAACTGGGAAGGAAAAATACATACACAGATAGAATATAATGTAGGAATCAATCCTGCCTTGGCCTCTGTAAGGAAAACAAGTGACCTTAATGATCTATTCTCTCTCTAGAGCACTCACACAGAAAGCCGTGCTCGTTCCAATTCAGCTGTGTGCCCAGCACACAACACAATGGACCTCACTCCTCAGGAAGCTCTAAGTGCCACTGCAATACAAATAAACAAGTTCTGCACAAGATGGTGAGGGCACCAGCAGCCTACAAAAAGCAGCTGTTAGGGCCACACGAAGACTTGGAGTGAGGGGGGGGGTTGTGCAGCAGGAGCGTTTACTTAAGGACATTTTCTCCCCTTATTGAAGAATACGCTTCCATTCAAAATGTATGCCTCCCTTTTGCCTTTATAAATTTCACATGCACACTCCTATATATGTCAAAATAGAAGACTGCAAGCTTACAGGTGACACCACTGAACAATGCCGTAAAATACAAGACATGAGACAGAAATATATAAATAGCTGCAGGCCATGATCTGCTCTCACTGTTTGTGTGCAGCTCTATTAAAACTAATGGGAGTTAAGTGCGCAGAATAAAGTGACAGCTCTCACCCCTCAGCTGTGCCAGCAGTTCTTTAGTACTGCTGTGGTCCAGCCAGCACTTCTCCGTGCTACACAGAGCTGCCTCAATCACGATGCGAAAGCTACCACCGGACCCCAGGAAGTGGCACACCCCATCTGCTCTGACCCTATGTAGGGTGTTTTCAAGGTTCCTGCCTCCAGTCTTGTTACAACCTATTGTAACATGAAAGCAATAATAATAATAATAATAATAATAATAATAATAATAATAATAATAGTAGTAGTATAATCTTGGTGTGCTCATGTCTTTTTCAGGATAGTGATTCTTTGGCCTGATTTTAAATTGAAAATGGTGCTAAAAATTGGATTTGAGTGTCTTAGAAAAATGGCTTTGAAATTTTTCAGCTAAGAAAGCCTCAGACAATATGTGGCATAGGACTACCATGGTAGTCCTTTGTCCCACCCACCTCATGGTTTTGGGGTTTTTGGGGGGGGGAGATTGGTATTTTTTTTTCTTTTGTTGTGCCATTGTCCATGGCCCCTCTGGTTTCTGAGAAGGGAAATACAAACCTTGTAGGAAAGTCTGCTCTCTAGGCAGCAAAAGAAATCACTAGTGATCCGCTGAACATCCCGTGAAACAAACAGCACAGGCTGTTGGAGGAGCCACCCTTCCTTCTCATTGTCCTTTTATTGACATCTTGTCCCTGCTTTTCTATGGATGCAAGGGGAAAGGGTGGCTGGAACTGCCCTGGGCAGCTCTTCAGTGGGTGCCTCTGTGCCAGCTGGGGCCTGAGGTGCACATAAGAACGCCACCATGCTGCGGGATATGGTTAGGGTCTACCTGCTGCAGGTGTTGGGCTGTCTCTTGGAGGCTGGGAGGAACCTGCTGGAGACATTCAGTGCTGGCTGGATAGGGCAGACAGTTTCTTCAGCAGTATTACATGACCTTCCCAAAGAGTTCCCTGGTCTGTGTTTGGAATGGCTTTATAGGTGGGGGTGTGTGAAATACCCTGAGTAGTTCAGCAGACGTTGAGGTCATTCAGTGTTGTGAAGGAAGGTGAATGCAAACTGTATAAAATAGTTTTGGGTTTGGTTTTTTTTTAATAGCAATGTGGTTAGAAAAAACTGCAAGATAGTTCTCAGGACTTGTACTCCCTTCTTAGCTAACTTTTAAAAGCCAGGCAGCTAAATTACTCCCAGTGGCACAGTGATGATGTTCAGCTAACCTCCTTTTCTAGCCACTTCTCTGCTCTTACTCCACATATTCCAAACAATTTTCCAATGTGTATTGAAACACATTTTTAAATACAGCTCACCTAAACTCCAATCCGGCCTCCACTGGTGGCGGGAGAGTTTCTATCAATCAATTTCAACTGCATTGAATCAGGCCATCAGGAAGAAGATACCATGTGAACTACTTGAAGATTTTATTCCTCCTAAGGTTTAAACACATACATGCATGTTTATGCATATATAAAAGAAGTATTCTTTTCTCTGCCTGCTCCACCTTAGCACAGATCACGTTCGGGTATTTTGCACACTTGGGTATCCTCGCTCTGCTGCAAATAGCGATGCAAATACACAGCTGATGTGCAGGATGGAGGTTGTCCTGCTGCTCCCTTGCTGGTGGCATGCCGTACTAGCTCCAGCTCAGCCCCACACCATCACGGTCCTCACAACCTTACAGAGCCCACATTTCCATGCAAAAGCAAACAGGCACTCTTGTGGGCTTGGGATGATACAGACACCACCCCCTAAGGGGATCTTGGGGACCTCAAAGGAGGGAGATGTTAAGACAAGGCAGTTGCTGCAAAATGAAAACGATAGTCAGACATGCAAGGTAGATTTGCTTCTAATCCACAATTTAAAGGGAGTGATTTCTCCCTCTTGCCCCTACTGCGATGCCCGCTACGCAGGCTGGGTACTTAGGCTTGGCTCTAGAAGCAGAACTTGAAGCTTACTGTGCCTTTTGAAAGAAAATATTGGAGGGCCTGTTATATCTCTTTATTAATAGGTTTTGGCTAATCCTCTATTCATTGATGTCCATTATGAGATTATACGGCTAATATTAAGTTAGTACATACAGTATGTCTACAATGGATTCGATAATTGTGTGTTTCTAAAGGAAAAAATGGTTCAACAATTATGGCTGAGACCAGCAACTGGCATCACAGTCTTTTTTGACTGAGGAATATTGTTAAAGTGAGGCAGCTTTTCTTTGCCTCTACAAGTTAAACCCCCAAATTGAGGTGGTTCTGTTCTCTTGGAAGAAATGTTAAGAAGTGTTAGTAGCGTGCACAGGGCACAAACATGCATTTTGAGGAGGAATCAAAAGCCCTAAGCTGGTAACTGTGAGGAGTCTGGTGGCAGGAGCTATTCTCAGAGGAGAAGAGATTATTAGCAGTTACATTCACAGTTTATTTCTATCACTAGGATTTGTGTTAAAGGAAAATATGTCACATGGTCCAAATACTTTTTTTGAAATGACTGTATAAGTGAGAACTTAAATAGCTATATTTCTTCCTTTTGCACAACTCAACTAATTACACGTGTTTTTAAGAGGCCTTTTAAGTGCATGTATTTGCTTTACAGTGTGGCTATATCTCATAGCTTGACAGGGCAGTTTCTGCAGAACTTAGTCTAAGATGAGGCGACTGCTTGAGAAACTTAAACATAGAAGGGGGATGTAATTAATTACTCAGTCCCGAAACCCAAGGTACAGAAGTCTCAGTAACCCAGGGTTTGAAGCACTGCAGACACTGCTGGGCTCTTGGTCCCTCACTCCTGTTTGAGGGTGTCGTACCTGTGAATAGTCCCATGGAGTGAAGTCCCAAGGATCCCCATGTTCCTTACAGTCCTGCCATCCTTCACCTTTATGTCAGAAAATGATTTATAGCAGATAGTCACATCAACAGGAAATTACAAAGAATAAATAGCACTACAGAAAGGAATTCTTCAGTATCTTAACTTCCTTTCATGAATAACATTTGGCGTATCGAATATTTCATCCCATCTGGGAGCCCTTGTAGTTTAGAGGTGGATTTGTGGCTACAGTGCTGGACCTGGATTTCAGGTAGTTTAGGTATTAATTCAAGCTCTGCAGCTGTCTGACAGTGTAACGACAGGAAGACCCTCTATCCCCTTAGAGCTGCTCTGTGAGCATCACCTAGTCATTAGCCCATTCCTTCTTACAGACAGGCTTTTCCATAGATGGGTCCTTGTAGCAGCCCAGTCCTGTCTAGTTATATATATATACACATATATATATAACCTCTTTGAAATAAGGTTTATATGTTGGATAAGCATCTATGACAGTTGTGCCCAGATGTTGCATGTATACTCACCAACAAAGCCAACCTGAATCACCTGTTCCTGGGAGGTTTCCTGGATCTGACACACTCTGAAAGGATTACATCATTTGTGGACCAAATTGTGAATGCCAAGATTTTTTTTTTGAGGAGAGGAGGTTGGTTAGCTGCTTTTTATGAGGAAATACGTTTATAGGATGCTGAACTAGCTAAAGCACTGCTTTCTATTAACCTTGGTTTACTTTATATCCAAGGCCTATGATCAGGCTTGGATGATACAGGAGTCTCTATGCTTAAGAAGTGAAAAGAAGAAAATAGCATACCTAGTGTATTCTTCCTGCATGATCACTACATAC
This sequence comes from Nyctibius grandis, assembly GCF_013368605.1. Classification (NCBI taxonomy): domain Eukaryota; kingdom Metazoa; phylum Chordata; class Aves; order Nyctibiiformes; family Nyctibiidae; genus Nyctibius; species Nyctibius grandis. Next base: position 97,427,861 of record NC_090661.1, on the reverse strand, counting down.
ATAGATAAAATCTGGCAACAAATGCTCCTATGAGGAGCTTCCAGGAGAGGCAGAAGTTCAGCATAAAAATAGGCAGCTGAGTACAAAAGGGAAGTTAATCTTTCCAAGAAAAGTCAATACATTGTGCTTCAACTTGCTGCATACTGTGCTGAGCAGATAAATTGTAAGAGTTTTATAGGACATTTGTTTCTAACTAAAATAGCTTTTTTGGTTTTAAAATCTCTCCCCTGTTTTCACCAGTTTTCTAAAGTTATACCCCATCCTCTCTCAGCTGGCTGGTTCCTCTCTCCCTATCTTGGCTGCTTACAAAATGAATCGCCTCTTTGGCAGCTGCCTTACCAAAATGCAGGGTCCCATCTGCAGTCCTTACTCAGGCAAAACTCATACTGACTCAACCACACTTCTACAGAAATAAGGACTGCAGAACCTGGCCTACCCTCAGAGCCAGAGTGATACGGCTGTTTAAAAGGGGACTCATCGAAGGAGCAGCTCCAAAGAATAAAACAAGCCAATACTGAGAACTCCCATCCCTGCACCCTCTGTCTTTATAGTAAGTGAAAGCTTGCCCTCATCAAAGTCAGGGACATAAGTGCCTTTGACTTACAGAACCAGAAATTTCACATTTTAAACAGATTTGTTATGATCTCTGCAGATGCCTGGAAGAGCTGCATAACCATCACAAATGATTTCTGTCCCTGAATATGATATATCGAGCTGACTCATGCCACTCACATTAACTGTGTTGCTTCATAAATCCAGTCTTTCCATCTAGTCTAGTCCCTGGCATGTGTATCAGACCTGAATGACTCTGGATTTTATTTTCTGTTCCTCCTCCTTTTATTCTTGCATTTAGCAATAGAAACTGGTGACTCCTAGAGCAAAGGATGACTTTGCTGCAGTGCTTTCAGACTTCAGGTTGGTGGTTCTGATGAAGCACTAACTACTTTTTTTTCTGCTAAGTTCTCCCACATAACAATTTACTTTAATTTTAGATTTTGTGATGGCAATGGATGGGATGCACAGCTCCACAAACTGAAGAGTCCCTTACAGAGAGAAAGTCTCCTTGGAACAGCAGGTAAAGGTATTCCCTCCCAAACCCATACAGCCGGTGGGCCCCCTACAAACTACAGAAGAGCAAGCAAGGAAGGAGAGGTGTGGAGCGGGCCAGGCAGCTCACTGGCAGGACACGTCTGGGGTGCTGCTCTGTGTGAACCGAATGGTATTTCCCCTTCACTGAATTCCTGGGTGAGGGAGATACCTGCCTCCTCCAAAGATGAATGCTCTTCTGTGGGTGAATTTTACAGTCCCTGAAAGAAAAAAAATCCTAAGTTATGTAAGATTTAAATAAGAACTAATCACTCAGTACTTTGGGACTTATATTTTAGGAATATAGGAAATGGGACGTTCTGTTTGGTAGCAGATCTGGGCTGGGCTCTGCGTTTAACTCCCCTGTCAGCGTGCTGGTGCTGGCAGTGCACTGAGACAGCCTGCCAAGGTAAGCCTATAAAATTACTGCAGCTTAATTTTTAGAGCCATAAAGTTTAGATAGTGATTTGTAGTTCCATAATTGCTTTAAATATTCTTTATTCTTGTCCCACCACTCCAAAATCTGGAGCAATCCAAAGCATTGCAGGTAGCTGGTGCTCCCAGTTTTCTTACTTATGATTGCACTGACCCAATGAGATGTTGTTGCACCGTGTGTGACAATAACAGTGAACACTAAACCCCTTGCTACGTGCAGTCTCTGGAGTGACAGTCATGCAAGACATTCACCTAAGCGTTCAGAATAGCAGACCAATTTGAAGAAAAAAAAAGCAGCAAATTCTTTCTCTCATATATCCATGAAAAGAGAAAGAGATAAAGTCCTTGAATACATTGCTGGCTATAAACTGGCCCAGCCTTCATAGTCGTGCACAGAGACAGAGCAGAGGGTGATAAACACAAATGATGTATGTCTGTTTGCAGAAAACTAACCTGGGGGAGTACCAGAAAAACAACTAGGAAAAAATCCATTATGAAAATATTTTACATTCTGTCAGCTTTTACCTTTGTCAGACAGAAAGTAAAAAGGCAGCAGAGCATGATATTAAGATGCCACTACCTAATAATTTCTTGATAATTGCCCTTCAAGAGCAAATGACAATGAAATGAGTAAGGTAGGGCTTTCACCCACTCTATCCTGATTTAGGCAGTATGCTTTGGTACACACTGTCTTTGAGTAAACAGTACCTATAGTTATACAGGATCTATTCTCCCATTGATGTACCAGGGATTTATGTAGGTGAGTCCCATTAATGCTAATGGAAGTTATGTGTGTAATTCCCCTTTTTCAGCAATGAGAGAATAGACCTTTATGTTTCTAAAGTAATTACAGCCTTAGCTCTGGCTAGGCTCTGCTCTCCCCACCCTCCCCCCTTTGATAACTTCTTTGCTTCCCTCCCCAGCATTGACTCGGGGAGGAAAAAAAGGGATAAATTCCTCCATTCAGAAAGGAAAATTGGAGAAATAGCTGAAAGGTGAAACAAATGTAACTAGATCCGCTCATTGTGTGAAGGAAATGCAAATACAGGAAGCCAATCTACATCCGCCACCTTTGCTGTGCTTTTGGGGACAGATGTAGATTAATTTTCCTTAAATTGTGTATTCACCAGGTATTCACTGTTTCCTGGGCATGTAGGTTATTTAGAGAGAATAAGGGTTTTTTTTGGGGGACTTTATTCTTAATCCATTTTAGAAAAACTACACGTTTTGATACTGCTAGACTTTTGCAGGAAAATCTGAAGAGTAAAATGAATGGAGATTTTGGAGAATGAATGAATTGATTCATAGAAACCACTGGTATCATCTGAGCCTAAGCTGGGGGACAGTGTCCCCCGTTTCAGAGCTTAAACACTCCGGAGTTTCATAATATCTCCTTTGAAGGGGTTTCTTAGCCCTGGGTTCAACGCCAGCAGGTTTCAGAGGGCATGCTGGACATGCTGTCAAATACCCAAGTTTTAAATATTATGTTTATGTTCTTTTCCTGATTTTGTGATAGATTATCTCTGAAAGTCATGTGCCAGGTCTTTTATTAAACCTCTCCATTTCTAAATCACACATATTAATATTTTCCTTTTAGAGTAGGATGCTGGGAAGTCTATCTCATTGATGTAGACGGGGTGTGCAGAGAACACCTGTATTTTTTACCTGTTTAATCACTCTAGGCATTTCTGTCAATAAAATCACAGGACTGATATTTTGCATCCTTCTGAAGAGATCAGGTTAGTTTTGCAGCTCTGCTGACTCCATTTCGATCCCTGTTGTTGCTCTCCAGAGCTGACCCAAGGTCCCTCATGAGGGACGGGGCGCAGCGGGATCCCCGTGTACCTGGCTCAGGATGGAGGAGAACCCTCGAAGAGCTGCGCTTGCTGCTTCCATGGCTGCTGGATACGGTGTGGCTTTCTTCCCTCCACCACAGCAGCTGGCATCACACACACCACCACCCCTCCTTCCCAGCCGCCTGGTTTTGCCAGTTGCTGACATACACAAAAAAGGGACTGAGGACATTTTTTGCACGCTGGAAATGTGCTGCCCTCCACAACCCTACTCCGTCCCTGCCTGCAGCCAGCCCCACTGCCACTGCTATATTCAGAGTGATTAGCACTCTTCGAGAGCTGATTTAAGCAGGTGTGAATGTGGTTGCGGTTTTCACTAGTGTCCCTGAAAAGCCACAAATGTAAATTCAAAGGCAAAAATTACAACTTCAGAAATTCCCGGAGGCTACGCAGCATGAAGCTTAAAGTTTCGTGGGTGCAACAACAGGGGCGAGGGATCCCACTGCATGCTCTGCCTCCTTTTTTTCCCTCTTTCATTTAAATTCTTCACTTCATCTTTTTTTTTTTTTTTTTCAGTTGCTGCAGAAATCAAGGGGGACAGCCGGTACCCAGCAGGATCAGGCCCTCGTTTAGGAATCCTTCTATTTTACTAATCTCCTGCAAAAAGGAGTTGTATACTCTTGTGGTTCTTTGCCACCTGGCAGGGATAACAGAAAATACCCAACAGTTTCTTATAGGCTTACCCAGAGTTTAATACCCCTCCTGCCACGTCAAGAGAAGAAAGGAAGAGTGGGTGGAAACTTTTTTTAAGTATCAAATCAGTCAAAATGCTGATTTATTTTCTTAAAAGCTTGGTCGAGATTAACCCCTGTGACATTTACAACACACATACATTAACTGAATTGAAATACCACTAGAGCTGTAAATGTGAGGGGGAGTGGAGGGAAATGATTGGAATGGGGAGAAAAAAAAGTTTGACATATTCACTATACACTCACCTCCCCAAAGAGGCTGGAGTGGTTTCAGAGGCTACTTCTCTCCTTGTTATTTTTTTTTTTTAGTGCAGTAATACTGAGTGGAAAGCTCAGATTCACACACACCAGCAGCAGTTCATAAGCATGGCTTCATCCGGAAGCTCTTTCTCTGAGCAGCCCCATGAAAAACACAAACCATTTGGTGCTCTGGAGTGATTACTTTAACTCATCTTGAAAATAATGACTGTTTTTTCTTTTCCTAATGATCTGCTGTGGTTCTCAGGGAAAGCCCTTGCTTTGAGGCAAACTTTGCCTTCTGCTCTGATCCTATGCACCTCCAGAAAATCTTGCAGAGTTTGAGGGAGATGCATGGGGATCTGCAGCAGGATTTCCTGGGTTAGTTCATTCAGTCTCTTCTGCTGCCTTACCTTGTGCAACTTCAGGCCTGTTTTACAATGAGCACTGTACGTGGACGACCCTGGGACAAGCCCTGCTCACCTTACTCATGTGAATAAATAGCTCAGTTCAGGAGACAGAGCACGATTCACCTGCAGATGACGCAGAGACTGAGGTCTAGGCCTGCAGAACCGATTCTTTTTTTTTTTTTAGTTGAACCTCCTCAGATATGCCACTTTTTCCACAGGCAGATGCTCTGCCTTTGCTGAGCAGCTCCTCCAGCACATCACAGGGGGGCACGTGGAAGCACCCTGCCACTTACCAAAATCTGGCTCCCCGAGTCACTTTGAATTCCTTCTTCTTGCCTTTGCTTTTTTTTGCTAAGAAGTAAATTGAAACACAAATAAACCCGCAAAGCATCCAAAATCATTAAAATTCTTCTGTATGCTTTAAAATGACAAATAAATTTTGGGAAAAGGAATGTTATCAGCCTTTTTACCCATGCATTGAAATTTTGACATTTCCATTCATTTAATTTTTCACCTTCTGAGGGAATTTTTTTTCCAGCTTGGCCATCTGCTTTTCCATCCATCTCTTAAGGTGCTTTTGTGGTCCTGCCTTGTTTCTGAGATATACCTTACCTTAACGTTTTTAAGCAGCTGACCTAGAAAGTGCCAAGCCAGAGAAAGAGCTACTTTTATCATGACGAGAGCAGTGAATCAGTCATTCATATCGAAAATGTACCTTGAGATAACTGAACAAGATTAACTTCTGGCAGCTATCCTTTCTTTATTTGACATTAAAAAAAATATTCATTTTTTTAAATATGAGTATGGAAGATGCTGACAATCTCATTTGCAACCCGTTCATCACCAAAAGTGCTTTAGAAGAACGACAGGAGAACATACCACCGTTTGCTGTTCTCTCCAAATTAATAATCCTCATTTCTTTCGTACTTTGTATTCAGAGGGTTGGTTTGTGTGTTTTATGGTAATTGTGCAAGCGTTGTGTCTTTGTCTTACCTTCCCTCTCTAACGATGAGCCCTTGTTCTTTGAGCAGCAGGTCTCTACTGGTTAAAGAATCTATCGTTTTATATGCCCCATTCTTTTTTCTTGTATTGCAAATGCTCATGAAAAAGTACATCTGAGTAGTTGTTCTTTGGTGAAAGAATTGCTACTGTAGTTTCCTTTCTGTGTATGTTGATGTGCTACGGAAGCTTTTATTACTGGGATTTTACATCCAACACCTTGAAACACGTCTGTGAAAAGAGTCTCCTAAGTGTTTTGCCCTTGCCTAGAGCAGTGTCTAATGAAAAATATTCATTATGAGCGAACGTGGGGATGAAAATATACCGAATGTATTCTATCTAAAAACTTGCATTCAGCAAGATTATAATAATACACACACACTTTATATCTTTCTACTTTATCAGGCTGTGGGAGGCAAACTCCTTTGACCTACGAAGTTGATCTGTGAACTGTGTCAAAAAATTCAAAACCTCACGGCTGAGGTTTGTGCATTCTATTAGCATAATTTGCCACCCAAGCTGTAAATGTACACTCTGTACAATGGCATGCTGAACAGATAGCATTTTACAACTTCCTAAGGGGTAGTGTTTATATCTAACATTTCTTGTGCACAATTGATTATAAGTTTGCCATAATAGCTGCCTTTTTTCTGTCTTTTTTTTTTTTTTCCGCCAGCTGCTCTGGAAGTGCCTAATAAAAATGTCTTCTCTGCTTCAGATCCTGGATGTTTATTTGTGCCACATAAAGGAACAGCAGAATACGCAGGGAAAGGGACTTTGGCCTGGACTTACACAACTCCTCCCAAGAAGGACAGGAGAAGGGATGTTGGACCTTGCGTTTCATTTGGGTTTCTCCTCCAACAACCTCCAGCCCTCCGAAACCCATTTTGTGTGTTAGCAATAACAAAATGGAAGAGGAATCCAAACCTGAAGCTGAAATATAAGCAGCCCTCTGCTTTTTTGTGCGTGTGTGTGTGTGAGGAAAGGGTATTTGTAGAGCTTACTTCATGGTTACTAAAGCTTTGTATGACCGATTCAGAATCAGCAAGATGATGTGTGCCGCCCCCCCCTCTGCCGTAACCCCTCTGGCTACACCCTCCCTTCTTTTTTTTTTTTTTTAATTCCTGAAATTAAAATGTGTTGGAATGCTCAGTGCTGCTTTTCACTCTCTTTTCAATGGGCCCTTTAGTTTTTCACACCAAGGTGTCCTTTGGGGTGCCAGGTCAGGCTACCAAAACAGCTTCTAGGAGGGGATTAGGACCAATTAACATCTTTGTACACAAAAGCCACTGGCAGCTGAACAGGCGGCCTGGTGGCCTGCTCGGGAGCTGCATTTTAAATAGGGGCCTTCTGTACTTGAGCTCAAGTGGGAAGAGGCGGAGAAAGTTTTTATTTATAATTGAAAATGCTGCTCCTGGATAAAGTCTAATGAAAGGCAGAGTGGTGTTCAAAAGTATCTAACAAATACCATTTGAATATTGGCCTTTATTGTATGATTTCCATCAAGGATAGCATAACAATATAGTCATTTCTCCGACATATTGAGATGAAGTGATTTTTCTTGTAGAGGAAAACAGCTTCATCCACACATTGCATCGGCCCTTCTGGTTTTCAGTTCTTGTTTTAAATTCAGCTATGCATTAAAGACACTCAGTAGGACGGCTGCTCAGGAGTTATATGCGTCCATAAATCTCTTTTTGAAGGGAATTCTGCCACTCATCTACCTGATCCACCAATGCTCAAGCCTACGGAAAAAAAAAAGATAGAATTTAAGTATATGCATCATGACAGAGGGGGAAGGAGTCCTACAAGGCACTAACTGTGTTTCATATGAGTAAATTTGCATTTATACTCCTTGGGTTTGTGCAAAGAGGGAAAAAAAATAAAGAGCTCCAAGTCTGAAGTGTTGAATTCAGCTGAGACAGATCCGCAGTGGAGGTAATGGCCTTAGCAGCTTGGCTCTGGGTATTTTGCACCTGACTTAATATCTTTACTTCTGCTCTGCTTTGTTTTCAGTGCATATCACTTCTAAATCATCACTCTTGCAATCTGATCAGGCATTAAAGCAAAGGGAAAGGGAAAGAAATATATGGTGTGCGAATTACTACCGTACGCAACCTAGCAATTTACAAAGGCTTGTAAGTGGGAGTTGTGTGAATGCACGGCGATGCTGTGTTATAACGATGGTAATGAAACTGATTTCTGTATTTTGAGGATGAGCCGTTTTCAAACACAATATTTGTAATCACTGCATCAGCATTCCTCCTCCCCCTTTCATAATAGTAATAACAGGGCAGTTTTGTATATTTTTATCACTCGGACTGAAAAGTCATTTCTGGAAGTTTTCTAACCATGTATTTGGTAGGGAAAAGATTCATGATAGGAAATAATAGCACAAATATAATAAGTCCACCAGGCAAGCTGGTACTCACATCCTGATTGATACGATTTTAAACCAAGGAATTATAAGGTGGAAGGATGGTGCATAAAAGTTTCCGAGAGGCTTGCAACCAACTGACTGAAAGTAAATAAGAGGGAGATGAGAAGTTTGGTCAGTCTGTGTTGGCTTAGCTGCACCGGTACACGTGAAGGGTGTGGTCTGCTAGAAGAGCACTGGATGTCATTCACTACGGTGTTTATTAATGTATTTTTGGTAAGCAACTAAAATATGGGTTTCTCTCTGGGTTGACGTGAATAGAAAAACCCTAATCATGATCATTTTCAACCTCCTGGTTTATACAAATAAGGAGAGATTCCACTTAGCGCGACGTTCTGCAGCAAACATTAATACAGTCGCTATGTGTGGCTTTGCCCCTTCCTACCACCTCTTTAGTTTCAGATACTGTATTGTATTTCTTCCGACATGTTGATTCTACCTAATGTTAAATGGTAATTGGCAGTAGTATAGGTGGGGAGAGAAACATTGTTATATTTTGTCCATTTTTCACACTTCAGCAGTTTTCCCTTTCTCTCCCTGGCTGTACGCTTATTAGTGTATGAAATGCAGGTGTGTGGGAAATGGCAAGCACACATTGACAGGTTATTTTGTTGGCCACTGCCTAATTAGTAGCATAGTGGATGCACCCTGCTAAGCTTTAGTGTGGTGCAGTAGAGCTGGTCTGTTCTAATTTCCTCACAGCTTTGATATTCAGCAAGAGATTGACGGTTCGCACAAAGAGCCAAAGCGCGACGGAGGCCTGCAGAAACAATGGCCCTTCTTGCTTGTAGACACCACAGATGTGAGAGAAAGCTGACTAAAAACAATCGGCCGACACTGTCTAATTGTCTCCAATGTCAGCATCATTAATGTTTTCCCATGTAAAAAGTAAAAGGCCAAGGTTGTATCCTCCCTTTATTTGGAGTCACATGATTATGTAACTTACTGAGATTCAGATTAAGTGTTAATTGTATTTGTGCAATAAAGAAACTGAAGCTACCTTGAATTTAATGAATATGTACTTAATTAATTTTGACAGCCTTTATCTTTATTACCTATTGAATAATCACAATCAGAATTAATAACATTTATAGGCAATTAAAATTACAGCCTATTTAATGATAATATATGTTTACATCTTTTGCTGAGATACAAATTATGAATACTTATTAGCAAAGAAGTTGTTTCCCTGCCAGGAGGGTTTCTTGTCTGTGTTAACAGCAACAAACAACAATAATCAGTTCAATGTGTAATAGTACCATTCACATCAGACAATCTCCCAAAGCGCTGCACAAGGGCACAGGAGAAAAGGCTTTGCAGAATTTAAAGGTAATCACTAAATGGCAAAAATTGTAGTGTGCCTGGAACAAATGCTTCAAAATTACACACGATAAGACAAGTCCGACAATGTTTGAGCAGTTTCTAAGCTTTATTTTCTCGCAGAAAAAAAATAATAAGAATAAAAAGGGTCCATTGAGGGTGCAACATCAAACTCCTTGCTGACCCAGTAATACCAGACCAGAGCTTCAGCAGCTACAAGCCAGAATAGCTCCACTGATACCAGCAAGGCTGAAAGTCTTTTGGCCCCAAGATCTTATGTAGAAATCCTAATTCCCTGGTACTACAGAGGGAGAACAGACACGGCTCTGATTCTACCAGTGCCCACAAGAGTAGGCAGCTTGATGGGAAATACAAATCATACAAATAAAGATGTTTTGGAACAATGAATCCTCTCTGCCACCATCCAAGAGCAGCAGAGTCATTGCAAATTAAAAGAAAAAGGACGTGCGTTGTTCAAAGAAGGAAGAACGATCAGGCCTGGGGTTTAGCAGGTATAACTTAAACCATCAAATGCAGCACAGAGAACCAAGTGGTTCATATGCCCACACTGCATACATCTGGACTGTACTAGTCTGCACAAGTCACTTCACGCTTTGAATGTTTATTTTCATAACATTTCTGTCCCATTCAGGGGGTGGCAAGTCTTTGTCCCACCATACAGCCACTGTTCTCAGAGAGATGCACAACTTCTACCAAATAATGGGACTTCACATAACCCAGTTCAGGAAAGAATTGGGCCTGATGTGTGTGTGACCTAAGATGAGAAATAATCAACTATATCATTAGACCTGAACACATGGCAATGTGGTAAGTCCCCATAAAGCCAGGATTCAAAACACCCATGTCCAGACTTGCATGTTCAGCGTGAGGTTTGCTTTCCTTTCCCAACCCTTCATCTCCCTGGTGCCCTTCTTGGCTTTGCAGGGCAATGCTTCTTTCTGTCTCACTCCTGGCCCCAAATCATCAGGCACAGCCACTTGAGAAACCTATGGTTGGTCAGCAAAGTGACACCGAGTGCCTAAAATCTCAGTGTAGGAGAGAGGCAGCGGGGCTGGGTGACAGTTGGGGTAACAGGGCATTCTTTCTTCTCTATATAGCCAAAGGTATCTCACCCTACCCCATCACATGGCTTGTTGTGGGAATTTCCTACATGGAGAGGTCTCCTAAAATCCTGATTAAAAAGGAAGAGCAGTAGGGGTATGCAGCTAAGCAGAGGTCCTAAGCAGGCAGTGCCTTTCAGGGAACCAAGCATAAAGGCAAAAGATAGAGCCTGTACCTCATGTCACAGTGATGCTAATAAAACACAGGTGTTTAAGCTTGAGTATTTAAGTCAAGCTTTGAGCACCTCCTGCTCAATGCTTACTATCTATGTGCTGACTGGCTATGGCAGTCACCATGCCTGTGTAGAGCTAATGGAACAAGCTGTACTTGAGTTATGTTTGACTGCTAAGAAAGCAACTAATTGTGTAGTGTGAAGGAGGAGGTGAGTGGGGCAAGTGAGCAAAGGGCTACAAGTTTGGGGAATGGAGAGCCTTTGATTCAGAGAGACTAACAGTGCTTTGCTCGCTCATCCAATCAAAATGGGCATGAAAGGGGAAATTATTACTCTTTACAAGTATGTAGGTATAAGAACCCTGAAGGAGAAAAGTTATAAGGTAAGGTTGATGCTATGAATAGGTAGTTAGATATTGTCTAACCTCTAGTTTAGCACCTGAGTAGCCTTGCAATCAGAGTAAGTGTGAGTAGTGTCTAAGAAGTCCTAAAAGGGAGCTTGGCAAGTGTCTGAGAGGTATTGTGTGAAATGATGCATGGGGCTGAATAGCACGTCCTGGATGGTCTCTGTTGGCTCGAGTTCTCCGAGCAGCAAAAGATCATGCCACAGGTGGCTGTGTACAAAGAGCTTTGGTGTGTGAGGAAAAAGGAGTCTTCTTCCCATCCTGACTTCAGAATCTGGATTGTAAAGGTACACTGAGACTCGGGGCGATAAAAACTAACTGGACTACTTCAGATCTCTGAAGAAATGCATACTGACATTCACAAGGCTTAAGTAAAGTAGCACATTTGAGGGTCTCTTACCAACCATTTAAAAATGAGTCTTATGACTGACTTCAAGGTAAGACTCCTGCCAGCTCTCCTCTTGCACGGGGAGACAGCAAATAACCATTACTTCTGGGCATTGACAGAAAAAACAAACAATACAGTGCTTTATAATAGTGTATGAAATCATTCTGTTAACTTACAGAATCAGTGTGTATATGTTGTTATGCTATTCATTAAGCTGTGGAGTGCATAAAGAGTAGTTTTACAACCCTGAAAGCCTGCTGCATTCTTTTTTATTCAAATGCAAGATCCACCTCTTTAATCCCATAATTCATCAACTTTGTTACACTTAAGACATTGACTTTTCTTTTCCATCAGGTGTAAGGAAGTGAATCACTCACCCCTTATGCAGCTGTGTGCTCTTACATCAGCTTCTCTCACCTCAGAAAAGTGTACTTGGTTGTATCTAAGATAATTGAGGGCTTAAAGCCAGGTTGCTTCAATCGAAGGTTGAACATTAACATTTTCTGCACTGCAAAGCAGTTGCAAGGAGGCTGTGCTACTCGCATACCTACTTGGGAAGTGCAAAACAGAAGCAGATACTCTGTGTAGCAGAAAGTGACCCAGGAGTCCAGGGGTATGTCAGAATTCTTATGGAATGATGGCCAAAGGTGAGACATTGGGCGCTATTTTACAACTGATTACTTTAAGGGATTTTATTTCCCATTATAAGTGCTGGGGTTTAGTCCTAGCCAAGCAGTTAATTTTCAGTTATAGGTTGTATGACTGCTTTTCTCAGCACATCCAACAGTGTAACGTACTGCAGGCTGAGCATGCCTGCAAACAAAGATACAATATCCAGAGGAGCTGAGATATCAGTAAGTAAATGATGATACAAGACTCCCACTAAATAACTCAGTTTCTTGTACAGGCCAGCAATGAGAGCTGGAACTTGCATATGCCAGAAATACTTGCCCATGTGGAGGGACGTGCCTTTCTGTCAGGCCGTGGGACATCTCAGTCCTCCCTGGTGCTTGTCAGCACACCTCCCTGCATATGAAATGTGGATTAAGCAGGACCTGCAGCACAAATGCACTGGTTCAAGCACAGCAGTGGGGAGACGGCTCACTGAGGAGAGCTGTGCAGCACTACTAGCCCAGGCACTACAGTTGTTCTTGCTGCAGAAGACACTCCACATATGAAAGCAAAGGATGCAGAATTAAAAATATCCTTTTCTCAGATACCACCTCTCTCAGAAGCCATTATTCCTTCAATTGTGGTTTGCATTAACAAATATGAGTTATCATCAATTTGGTTTTCCTCACTTCATTTCTTGGCAAAGGGTAAACTACAGGGCTTTGCAACTTCCAGGGCATTTTCTCTTCCTTGACATGGTAGAGTAAGCAATGTGCTACTGAATGAGTTCTCTGAAGTTCTGTGCTTACAAATTGCCCTTACACTCCTCAAGGACATTCAGTGGTTGCACAACACACCCTGTCATAGCCATACCTGACAACAAAATGACAGAAGGTGCTTGTCAAAAAAAAATGTGGTCATATAAAAACATCACACGTTTTTTCTGAAGCATACATCTCTGGGGAAAAAGCTCCCTTTTGGTGCTAGACATTTTGAAGAAGTCTTTGAGCAGCAGTGTCTTCACCATCTGCATTGGGAGGCTCTGAACTCCCAATGCTGCTGCAGGATACAGGATCCCTTTGCCCAACTAGGAGCTTCTGCGCCTAGTAAATCCTAACTTTCTCCTTAAAAACAGTTGGGAGTTTTGCCTGTACAGATTACATTGCATTTCCTGCCAAAAATACAGACTTTAATCTACATTTCAAAAGCCAATCCTCTGCAAGTACTCTCCTCACCTTTTTTTCAGTGCCTATTTTACCTTTTCTTAGTGTTCTGAGTTTTCACCAGAATGCATTTTGTTTATCTTTATAAAAGGCAGTTTAAATAAATGGTCCTGTTTCATCCATTGCTACGGTACCCATCAGGGAGATCAATAAATGAAGTAAATCATACTAGAAATAAGGAGGCCAAGGAAAAAAATGTAGGTGAGTTTTGTAGTATTATTCACTTAGATAATGGTAGTCTGCAGTAATGCAGACAAGAACAACAGTATCGACTTGTAGTCCATTATGAACCAAGGTGTTAGCTTTGTTGCATGGTCTTGTTTTCATTTTTTAAGACTTCCCAGTGGCTTTTAGTACCTTACATCTTCATTAAGGATTTTAAAAGCAAAGATCTTTGCTTACATTTAAAATACTTTCCCAGTGCTGTGATGAAGCACAGTCACTTGCTAATGGATTTCTGAATGCCATTTTCATTATAATATTTTTATAAGACCCCTCTCTTCTTCTATTATTACATTTGCTTTTGTAAAATGGTTGAGACTGCTCATCATGTACTTTGTTCCTGTTTACCATTATGGGAGAGAGTTGGTGTTTTATTTATATAAGAATAAAGCCATAATCCAGTTTGTATTTGGCAGCTAAGTGCGTTTATGCAGCACCTACATTTATTCCCAGGATGGATAATAGGCCGTCCTCCTTCAGCACAAATCAGTCATGCAGTTAACTTTGAACTATATACATTAATACTGTTTGAAACATTAGTCAATGCAGTCTTTATATTTGTAAGTGTCCAGGGATTCCATAATGCCATAAAAGTAAACTCAGCTGCATAGGATAAGTGGTGTTATTTAGGGGAGATGAAGTATTGACAGCTTGACCATCTCAAGCACGACTGTGTCGGCTGTCTATGAGGGAAGGGAGGATGAAGTGCTGCAGCGTCCCTGCCCATGTACAGACACCTGCTAAGAGGTGGCTCCTGTTTGGAGCAGCTGCTGATGGCTGGAGAGGCACACAGCTGTCTTAGTTAAGGCAGTTTCGGTTCACTCCATGTCCCCAGGTGGGAAGGTCTCACACTCAGACCTCCCTGCTAGTCTGGAGGCCTTAGTACAGAAACCACCCTTTATTTAACGAATTGGCCCATAGGCCTGACTCCAGTCCAGTAAGACTCCACCAGCCCAAAAGACTTTCCTGGGGCTGCTTTGCCCCAGCCTCTTTAGGCAACCCTGCATCTCATGGGATGGGACCTGAGAGCCCAAGCCTCCCTGATCCACACAACAGCCAGGAGGTGGGAACACCACCTCCACCTCTGCTGGTGACTTGGCAAGGAAATATTTGATGACTTCTTGGTGGCTCCTCCAAGGCACCACCACCCCTCTCTTCACTTGAAAATACAGCGTTAGATTCTCTCCTGATCTATATCAAAACAAAATGGGAAGGCAATCGTTCTGGTTATAACACTAGTATTTCAACAGCAGGCTCTCTGTCACAATCCTCTGTTGCAGTCATCTTTCTTGACTTAAATTAATGGAAGGTAGAGCTGACTTTTGTTCTCTGGATATAGTTCTCCAAGTTGATGTCAATAGAGATGTACTTCTACCTTAAGTAAGAATAATCTAAAATGAATGTGGTTCCTGGCTGCCCAGAACACTGAGCAACCCTGTGAAGTAATGGATGACTGCTGTAAATATCAGTAATGTTAAGATAGAGTGTTATTACAGAGCTTTTGTGATGTATTTTTACTCGTGTTTTTCACTTGTTTTGCCCTAGTATGTCAACAAGCTGACTTAGTGGCTCAGGATTTGCTCCAATGGGTAGAAGTCAAGGAAAGAAAAGCAATTCATGGGCTTGATGAGCGTTATACTCTGCCGTAATGCATCTCTTAACTGATCTGTCAGAAACATTTCAGACCTATTAATCCTGAAAATCTTCTTTCAGTTCATCTGTGTGATTTGTGCTGATAGCTCTCCTCTCTTGGAGCAATGATAACAATGCTTTATAGAATCCCTGCATAGTTAAAAGCAGATGCTACCCTTATGAAGGTGATGAATCCCACACGTTGAATGTGCCAAAGCAAGGACAAAAGGCCCAGAGCCTTGAGCCCAAGGGCTGCTGATAGGCAAAAGGAGACGGAAAAACAGCAACAGGGGCTGTCTAATGACAGCACTGGCAGCACTTCCTTTCTACCAGTTTCTGTTTGTATTATCTATTGAAGCTGATTATTTTTTTGGACGGGGATGGGGGTGGAGAGATCTGACTGGTATACTGTCTCCAGGAGTTTTTATGGCAGCTAAGATGATGAGCATAGGGTTCAGCTGGAGCTGGTTACGTGTCATTGCAATGCAAACAAACTGAATACAACCCTGAGCAATTCCAGGTGGGGAATCCCTGTCCCAGCTCCGAAGGGTAGGTGGTGGGCATCATGAGCAGAGTCAACCTGGAACCTGAAGGGACTTGGAAAACACCTGACCAGTGCCATGTTTTCAATCTGCTGAGCATGTGGAAGAAATGAAGAGGGCAGAAAGGCAGGGGGAGACAAAGTACACACCAGAAGGCTGCTAGTTGAATGCTCGTTCCCACTGTCATCTGATCTGGTCTCTTGATTGTTTGATATTTCCCTCCCCACCCCAGCACTTCTTCATACACTTCTGTCCAACTTCTACTATTTGACCATTTGTAGGCACCTTGAACTTGATGTAGTCCCACTGAGGCAGGTGACTTTGCCCTAGACATCAGAGAACTGGAACGTACCAAGTATTTTGAAGATATTTTCCTTCTGTGTTCTTGATGGGGAGGATGATTTTCTGATGTTTGACAAAAGCCAGTTGGTTCTCAACCTGGAACTCAAGGCTAAGACATGTTTCAACAGCATTACTGAGTTCTAACTGTCCAGACCAGAGACAAAGACAACAGAGCGTTAGAAGAAAATTTGTATTTACTGAAAGTGTGGCTGGCTTTTAGCAGCTCAGGATGTGCAGGAATGTGTTCTGGTGAGACAGCATAAGAGAGGAGATTGAAATTCAAACCGTTCATCTTTAGGTTGCCAGCTCAGGCTGGGTCAAGATTTATCTGCTGATGTAAATATCTTCTAGAAAGAGACAGAAAGGTATTAGCATCTGTCAGCACTGGTGAATTGTATAAATGAGTTGTGGGTGGAACAATTCAGAGTAGTTTTTGACTGTGGTGTGTTGTTCTTCAGCAGAAAGTGTAAGAATAGAGACTAAATCACCATTGGTGCATGCCAAGGACTTTATCAGATCCGGGTGGGCTTGAGGCTCATTACTAACTAACTCTGATGCTTAGGCCACAACCAGAACTGGAGGAGATCTCACAGACCTGCAGTGCCAGCTCTCCACAGACAGGCAGTGATTCCCACCTTCGCAAGCCGCCTTCATTGCCACATTCTTCCTGCCAATGGATTTGGTTGGAGGATCTGCCCTTACTTCCAGAAAACATAGCTGGTTCCTTTACAAAAGTCAAATGTCATTCATGACAGGTCAGAACAGGCTGTTCAGACAAGCTGGACCGTGTCCCATGCAATACACAATTGCCTGTGTTTTTTACTAACCACACCAGAAAGCCGTCTTTACCAGTTTAATAAGCACATGCTAGTTAAACAGGCACAATTCTTGAGGCACTGCAGGAAGTAAAAATGTAAAAGTATTTTTTCGCCAAGCATTTGTTCCAAAGAAATCTGCTGTTCAATAAAGACTGCCTGTTCTTGGCTCTTCTGCTGCCTCCAGACCAGCTCAGAGGTGTGTGCATGTGTTTGGTGGAGGGGAGAGCAGCTTCTGCAAAAGCTGGTGTGCCCAGAGGTCAGTTCTTTCGGTGCGGGGGCCCAGAGCCGGGGTGAAAGTGTTGGTGTGACGTTTTTACTACAAAATCATGCTATATCTATTTCAACAGCTAGTCTGTAAATATCTTGGAGCTGGTGGTGTTGCACAAACCGTCGGGATGGCTCTCCTGCCTCAGTAGTCTCACAGGAGCAGTGCCATAGGCATGGACGGCCTGATTTCAGTGTCAGCAGAGAACAAAGTGGCTCCGTATGTTCCCCTCTCTGGAGGGGTTGGAGCTGCTCAGACTTGTAGCTGTAATCCTGCCGTGAGACAGGAATGCGTGTTACAGCAGCCTGGGCTAATAGCGAGGTCAATGCCCCCTTCGTGGTGTTCCCTTTTCCCTTCCTTCCTCCTGCACCTGCCACTGTAAATTCCTGCTCCACTGAAGAATTGTCCATATTAGAGCCTTTGTTTAGAGCACTCAGGCCCAAACCTTTTCTTTGCAAAGTTGAGCGCCTAACTTACCATCCCCAAAAGGGGAGTTATTTTGTGTTTGTTTTATAATACCACCTAGAGGGCTTAGCTGACTTTGGGTTGATAAACGCTCAGCTTTTTCTCAAAATCACGGTCTTTAAGGTTTGCTCTAACTGGATGCTCCAGAAATGAAAGCCCCAGGAAGACAAGTCACACAGGAGCTGTGGTGTTTTCTTCCCAGCAGACATCAGAGCAGTTTCACCAGTCCTACTGATCTGTGCAAACTCCTCACAGCAGGGATTGCTTTTTCTGCAGTGGCAACTTTGTAAATGTTCTGGTCCAGATGCGAGTTACTTCAAAAATAAGAGGGAACATGACCATTGCACCACTCTGGCTACCATCCCTCTATGGTTCAGAGTCAAAGGCTTTGGGAAGACAATTTACCTGACAATTAAGTTTGAGAGTACCTCTTGTAAGTATTGGAAAACCTAAATGGAGAACGAAAATGTTCTGAAGCATTGGATCAAGATGCACAGAAGAGTACGGAGCACTCTTCTAGAGAGTACTCTTGCAGGGCAGCCAGCAGAAGAAAGTGGGACCATTTCCTACCGTACCCTGGGGGAGTCACCTCCTCAGCTGATGCTGTGATTTCAGTGCTCAAAAACTCTTTCACATCAGGGCATCGTACTGCCATGCTCAGGCTCAAGCAGCTCTTGTAGAAATGAGCTCCCTTCTGGTATTTCTTATTGTGTTAGGAAGCAGGGCAGGTTTTCTGTAAGCAGTGAGGAATAGTGCTCTCTTATTCTAGCTGTGATTTCTCGTTTTGAAACATGTGTGAATAACTGTAACACCTGATTTACTCAAAGGTCTTGTTTTTAATTCACAGACACAACTACTCTTGTAATGACATCTACCTGGCACTAGACCTGGTTTACAGTTAGCCTGAAACCTTTTACAGTAGGTACAGAGGTGTTTTGATTACCATTCGTTTGTATATAAATAAACAGTGCTGTATCTTTGTCGGGAGTATCAGAAAATCAGTCAACTGTAGGGTTTTTTTAATTATTCTATGGCCCTTTAATTGACAGTCCCTGAGGACAGCCTTCTTTAAAGACACGTTCATATACCACCCACCAACCAAACCTTTTTCAGTGTCTGTAGCCTTTGGCATTATGCATAAGATGATTCACTGAATGGTTTAAACACTGGTTTTTGACAATTTTCTGTGGCACTCAGCATCAGCACAGCCCACTGGAGTGAACACCTTGGGACTGAAGCTTTAAATGAAAACAAGCAAGGAAAGAAACTTTGTCTCTCTAGTTTCTTTATTTGAAGCGTAATGTTTTTAAGACCAAAGCTAACCTATTCTGTGTGAACTCCTCTACAGTATTTCAGCTCAGGAATGCAAAAGCCTGGTTATTTTATTTTTTTAAGTGTATCAGCTGGATTTCCGCACATCTTTAAGTGACTTATACTGCAGAACAGTCTGATCTCCCGCACTGGCACCTTCTCCCTAATGTTTTGTCAAGCGCTGCTGAACACAGCCGGGGATGATTCAGAGTTTATTACTTGGCCCCTCGCCTACGGAGGTGCAGGAGCGGTGGCAAAGGCAGCCCCGACGAGCCATGGTGTGAGTGGTGCATTGGGCAGTGCAGGCAGCATCGCTGCCAGCCGTGCCGGTGGGCTGTGTGACACCAAATGCACGGTGACACACACAAGGAGGGTTGGTTGAACATCTGATCCCCAGAGCGTGCTCACTCGCTCTTCCCAGAGCTGAAATATGGGCTCAGAAATACTGCTTGGGTCACACTTTGTATATGCATTTTCTCTGAGTGTTTTCGTCTTATCAAGAGCTGCTTTGTGTAGCCAATGTAAATTACACATCCATCTTCCTCCAGGAACAGGAGAAAATAATAGAATAAGGGATTGGTTGTTTGCTTTGGCTTCTGGTGCAGAGTGTAAGTGGCTACCATAGCGATGTGAAGCAGATTTTAATATTTCCTGTTGTTTAGCAGATAATCAACAATGGCGAATGTTGCTGTTTCACATACAAGGCAGCGTGGGGAGCTGATGGAAATTGGAGATGGAGACATCTTAGATGATGGCAGTGGAAAGCTCTGCTGTAAACATCAAGCTAGACGCTCGAAGTAGCTTGAGCCTTACTTAGGTAACAGCTTTTCAGTCCCTGCAGAGCAGGCATATGGCTCAGAGGCCACAGCGACAAGTCTGAATGAGACAGTAAAGTCAAAAGTATCCAGCACAAATCAGATCACAAGCATCTCATTCGGAATTTCTCAGCTGAATGCATTTGGTGGGGAATAATACAAGATGGCTATGATGAAGGCTGCAGTGCCACTGCTATGTTATTCAGATGAGTGGTTTGCAGAATTTCTCACCTCCTTTCTACCTTTTATCCTTGGGAATAATGAACCTTTTAGTTTATTAATGCTCATCGTTATCTAAATCGCTTTTGTCTTTCAGTTATCACTGCCTCTTCTTGTAGGCGGTGTTCATAGGAACTTCTTCCAGGGAGAGAAAAATGACGATTAACCCCTTGTTTGACTTTCTATCTTCTCTTGATTTTAATAAGACATGAAAGGCAAAAATCTGAGACATCTGTTGTTTCTTTCAGCCATTTCCACAGAGACATTAGATAACATTTCAAGCACTCAACCGACAAAACAACCCACTTTGTGAGAACACTCTGATTTATTAGATGGTTGCATTGCACTAGTTTTGTACAATGTAGTGAATAGTTTTTTTCTCTAAGACTTCCATTTTTTTTTCCATTAAAGCAGTATTTTCACATAGTTTTATGGTATTTTATTATAGATGAGTAAACATATGCTGGATATTTGGAACGTGAAGGAAGAGAGTTAAAAAGAATGCAATTAATCCCCCAAATGACCTTCTGATCAGACCCAGAGATGTGATTAATGCATGATTTGCCATCTACTTTAACTAACAAGCTTTAACGTAGAATCAGTATACAAAGAAAAAGCACTGACAGCGTAAGAATATGATATATACTACTTCTGGCAATAGAAATAGTGTATATTCTCATCCAAGGAACAGACCAAACTTCACTTTGTTAAAATGGGGTGACTCAAGAATTATTTTAAAGTCAAGGTGGTTACTGAAAACTGATTTTAGTGGGGCAAGCAGGATTTTTAGCCCCAATGTTCAGTCTAAGAAGTTCTTGTATGGCCTGTTCCGTTAGGGAAGAATCAGTGGAGTGGTCTGTTGGCTGAAACACTCCTCAGGGGCCCGGCTGGGTTATCGCTGGTGGGTGCGCTGCCCTGCGAGGTCCTTCTCCGTTTTCACTGTCTGGGATTCTGTTTCAGACTCCTGTGGGAACTCGCAACCACCCCTTGCTGTACATTTTTAAAAGGCCATGTAACACTGAGAAGCTACAGGGCAAACCCTGGCTCCAGCTGACCCGTGCAGCGAGCTCATTGGGGTGGCCGAGGGCACACAGGAATGAGTTGCTCTGTGTAGGCTCCAAGAGCAGGGAGTCCTCTTAAATATTAACAAACACTTTGGGCCAAATTCAGTCCCAGTAAAATTCCACCGTGAACTGTTTTTTCTCTCTCCTGAACAGCCCTTTATGAACTTCTTGGAATTTCTAGTGTAAGGTTCATTACACAATTTCTTCATCTCTGTTTATAGTATTGCCAGTAACAGGTCTTTAGTGAGCTGTAGGAGCTGCCCTATGGTACAGCAGATCAGCAAACTGAAGAGTATTGCAAAGGATGTATTTCTTTGGTACCTGATGATGAACAGTTGGGTAAGTGGGAGAAAGTTTGTCTGATATTTTTACGGAAGTAAATTTGCTTACTCCTTAGACCCTTTACTTCTGCCTTGTTGAAGGACTTCCAGAAATGCTGGTTAACCTGGTGAGAATACTTATTGCAACTTTGAGCTTTGTCTCTGTCCCTAAATTCTTACAAAGAGCCCTGTTTTCTACTGGTGTGAACTGATAAGAGCTCCACAGCATGCAATAACACCATGGCGATTTTTATCAGCAAAATACCTGGCATAATTTTCTTAGTGTAGCAAGTGTAGTCAAGTGGTGTAACGTAATCCAAGACCATCTAAAGAAGGCATGTGACAGCTTTGTTTTGCAAGAAGGGAGCAGACAGGCTTGTTGGAAGGAGAGCCCAAATGCCCTTTAATTCAAGGAACTAGCATCTGACCCTAATTGTGTAGTGAAAATGGAGGTAGTGCAAGCACAAGAAAATGGACAAGTCTGCAACAGGAACAAAAGCATCAACTGCTGTCAAGCTGTCTGCAAAGTTCAACTGAGAGAGAG
The DNA here is from genome assembly GCF_013368605.1 of Nyctibius grandis. Classification (NCBI taxonomy): domain Eukaryota; kingdom Metazoa; phylum Chordata; class Aves; order Nyctibiiformes; family Nyctibiidae; genus Nyctibius; species Nyctibius grandis. The sequence continues at coordinate 97,405,913 of NC_090661.1, read as the reverse complement.
AGAGAGAGAGAGAGAGAGAGAGAGAGATGAAGTGGCTCCAGTTGCATATAAATACTTGATGGAAAGTGTGTTGAGGAAGCAGGGCAATGGGTTATTTCTCATAACCTGCAAAATTGCTTAATATAAGTGAAATGAATTGCACCTCCTGTAGAAATTAATTATGAAGGCAACTTTACAGAGCAGCGTAATAAAGATGTAGGCAAAATAACAGTGGCATTGAATTCTAAAGTTATGCATAATGAATGGTCTATTAACACGCTCATGATCAGTACCAAGAGACCTTGACTGTTGTATAGTAATGTACTCAAGTTTCTAACTGATTTTATTATTAGGTTTGACATGACGTTAGTTGTTTATCAAAGAACAAGGTCTAAAATAGCACTGCAAGCTCCAGGAATAACTTAACAAGGAATAACTTATTGTATTCGGTGACACTTCATTAGTTTTCTGTGTGTCATTTCCCTAAGATTTCTCCCATGATGAACATCTGTCCGCACCAAAATCTGATTATGTCTGTGTTTCATAATGAAATTATGAGCACAGAGATACTTGATCCTACATGGCTAAGATTTATTTTTCTCACCCAATCTGATAGATCATCCCTTCTTCCTAAGGGCAAAAAAAAAAACTTCTTTGCTATTGTTATTTATTATCATGTAACGCATCGTAATTTTTTAAAGATATCAGAGTGGGGACTACTGGGACTAAATGCTGTTAAAGTATTTGCAGATGAGCAATACACAGGCCAGATACCTGCAACAGACAATTTATGAAATTTGCAGAGTGCTGACAAGACTGTGTGGAGTAACTTCTTTTGTAGTGGGGAACATCAGATTCTCTTTCAAGCAGATACGTTCACATGCAGTCTTACCAGCTCATCTCTCCTCTTTGCAGAATACCATAGAAGAGAGAGCATCTGACCAGAGCTATCAGTGGAGGGAGAGTGTCTTTCACAGACTGGTTGAGGTTGGAAGGAACATCTGGGGGTCATCTTGTCCAATCCCTCTGCTCAAGCAGGGCCACCTAGAGCCAGTTGCCCACGACCACGTCCAGATGGCTTTTGAGTATCGCCAATGATGGAGACTTCACAGCTTCTCTAGGCAACTTGTGCCACTACTTGGTCACCCTCACAGCGAAAAAGTGTTTCCTGATGTTTTCCGATAAAAGCTGCTGCAACAACTGGTGAAGCACAGCCTCCCCAGTGTGATACTGGTGAAACAGGGTCCCCCACCTCAGGAAAGAGGTCTGGAGAGCAACTCAGTTTCTAGCTTTCCTAGAGCGTGATATTTGTTCCTGCCAGGCTGGAAGCAAAGGAGACCTCATATTTTGCTGGTAGGAAGATAACGAGTCACTCCTGAGCTATTTGTTATCTCTAAATATGTGTCCTTGCACATGTTGGCAGGTGTTCACATCTCAGTGGGTGAAAGTCAGCACCTGTGTGTGCTTGCAGACAGACGAAGCACCTATTTCAACCAAATTATATGAGGTGAGCATCAATAAAGTATGATGTACTTCTATGAAGGGCGGGTAGATATAATTTGCCTAGTTATATTTTATAGTTGCAAATTTAATATGCAGGGTTGTTAATTACAGTATAATTAGAGCATTTTAAAATTCCATGCTAAATACTTAATCTTCTTCTGATTTATCCTCCAATCAGTTTGTGCCTTTTTTTTTGTGCAGATAGACATGTCTGCCATCCTAGATGGGGATAACTAGCAAAGATCATGCCAGTGTTTCTAATCAAATGGTTAAGTTTTTCAAATTAATCCATATTATCTGAGTTTTTTATTTTTAATCATACTTATACTCCAGTTTGAATGTGTGTTGATTAGTTAGTTGTCATCTTAGGGAAACAAGAAGTGCTTATATTTACCCAGATATATTATGCTAGTCATTATTCAGCACTGATTGGTTTGATGGAAAAATATACATTGCCTCAGCAGATAAGCTCCTTAATCTTATTCATCGTGTTAATTATATCCTCAAATAGCTACTGCCATTTCATTTTTTATGGAATTTATTAACAGTTGTTTCTCTGTGCAGTGATTATGTAGTTTATTCTTCTTTGTCTTCCCCTTTCCACCCACCTCAAAATATTTCTGCTCTGAAAGTGGTAAACCTCTGGCTGTAGTCATGCCCTGAAGGTAACTTCAGCCTGTAGTCACAGGTGTTTCCACAAGGTAACTCTCCTCAACAGGAGGATGAGAAATTCTCAAGAGTTAATTCAGGCTTTGCAGGGACTGATGGATGTCACTGCTTCAGAAGATAATGCCCTTCTGTCCCAGCCAGAGGACGTCCACTGCTGCCTTCTTTGCCATTTGTTGTTGGAGATATTGAGGTTTTATTTACATATGAGAGGTAAGATTGTCTTTGTGTCCATTAAAAGGTCTGAGTAACTTTTAGCCCAAATGAGGAACAGGAATATGCACATTCTAGCATGGATGACAACTACATCAAGTTTCTGTTTATAGTATCTATTTGATAAGGTACCACATTCTTCACTTCTGCATGTACAATTATGTGTGGTGTTCTGTAAAATAGCTAATTTATGAGAAAAAAAAATATATTCTCCAAGGATGACTAGATAAGGTTCTCTAGGTGATTCCAGGCCAAAATCACTCTTTCACAAGATAATTGTTTCCAATTCCTAGCTCTTCACTCTAAATTCTATAAATTTAGAAGTTATGCGAATAAAATCAGTAGCATTTGCTTCACTTTGTCATTCTGTGATACTTTCAACTCGCAGAGTCCATCTGTATGAATACTCATCAAAGTCCCATCCAACAGGAGAACAAGCATAAAGCATGTTCTTAACCATGAAAAAAAAATTACAAAAATCATATGCAAGCTAATTATTAGCAAGATTCTGCACAGGTACAGCAGTCTGAGTTACACATATGTGTAGAAAACTGGTCCTTTTCATCAGCTTCAAGCATTAATGAAAATAACAGGATGTGTCCAACATCTCACTAAGATCTATCCCGAGGGAAGACAAAGAAAGTTAAACCTCAGCATTTTTCTTTATCTTCCATTTTCTATATAATTATCTTATTTTATACAGTTGTTGGCTACTGTGAAATTGAGAATATCAGCCAGATTCTCACCCATTGCATCTCCAAGTTCTTTGTTACTTGTTTTTCTCTTACCTTTTGATATGGCCCCAACTGCATGGTTCCCTTCATGCTGTCTGCTATAAATACCTTTTCTTATACACCTCAGCACCTGTTCCTGTATGTATTACAAACCAATGTCTCCAGAGCAAAGGATACAATGAAAACAGTGATTCTTTTAATTTTTGGCTCTTTAGTAGTTCCTTAAAACTATGACCATTATTCTTATTCCACCCTGTGCACTGGTTATTTGACTGCAGATATGTTTTGAGGCAGATGGCTGTGATTTGTATAAAGATCTCATATAAGACTGAAGCCACTCCAATACTGAAGATCAATATCTTAGGCAAATTCTGAATGCTTTATGTGCTTTTTTTTCCCCTTTAGCTTTTGTTCATCTTTATTACGTTTGTTTGTGAGGATACTGGAAACCTCTGGTCATAAAAAGTGCAGGAATGCTATATAAGTTTTAACAAGCAATATAAGTTTTAACAAGTAAACAAATATTTGTATTGTTTGTCTGCACACACCTTAAACAGAGGGGGGCAAGCCCTGGTGAAAAGACATACATGTATATCTATTAAATACGTCATGAGTAGGAACAAGTCAGTAAAAAGCTGAAGTTGGCAAAATGAAAATTTGGAAAGATTCCCAAAGGTGGTGAGGAAATGCCTCCTGAAATATTATCAAAAACTGCTAATAGCAGGAAGAAATGATGAGCAATGAAGGTCCCAAACTGTCTTGTGATTAGGAGAGAAAAGAAATTGCCCCTCCAGGAATGGCATCATCATTTCAAAAGCACCTAGCTCTTTGGCACTGCCCCTCCTATTCTGTCTGGGTACAAACATAAGACCTGCTCTGTTCTTAAATCAGCAGGCTTGGGAACAGGCTTGTGACTAGTCTGTTTGCAGCCATTTGAGGCTATCTTGCTTATCACCTGCTCTTTCACTTGCATATTGGCACTAACCCTCCTTCTGGAAATCCTACAGAAGAAACGACCAGCTGCCAGCAGGTGAGAGGCAGTGAACAGAGCCAGGCAGGCGAATGGAAGGGCAGCAGCCACGTCTTGTTTTGAAGATAACACCTGGAGCTGCTGCTCTGCACTACTATTGCTCAGGGATGCTGCCCTGGGTGATGCGCCTAGGTTGTGACCCTTCGTTTGTCGGTGCCTCTCTCCATTCACTCCAGGAGTTGCAGAGCCTTGGCCATACCCCATTTCCACGGGTGAGTCTACACAGGCCTGCCTACGGCTCAGGGAGTAGCAGATGCAAAGAATAAATCTGTCCTGCTGCAAGGAGAATAACAACAACAAAGGGGTTTGAACAAATGTGCCAGAATGTTATTTCCAATAAAGCTTATAAACACAATCATCTGTGAACAACAGGGGGTGGGAGCAGAGATATGGGAAGATTGAATCATCCCCCAAAATGCAGGGTTCTTCCAAATATCTGGTTTGCATTACTATGTTGAGAGATTCAGTGGGGAAGAAGTATTGTCGTTCAGCTCTAGTTTTCTCTCCCACCCTTCTTAGAGCTTAGTCAGAGTCCATTACCAGCTCCTGGGTATATGTGGACCTGCCTGAAGACATAAAATTGCCCGTGAAGAGTTGGAAAGGTTGCAGGGGAGGCCGCTTGTGAAGTTAGTCTTGGTGTGGATGATGGCAACTGGAGGCAGAGAGGAGTGGGAGTGGTACATTTGCTCTCAATCCTGTCACATACACAGATTATCAGAGGGGCAGACCCTCACAGGTCACCTAGACCTGTGAGAAACTTGTGAAGATTTCACCCTCCCTCTTCTTTGTAGCCTATTCCAATGCTCCCACTAATAAAAACTTTTTAAATACCTAACCTCTCTCCCCTCTTACAGTTTAAACCCTGCACTAATTCTCCAACCCAATGGTTACTGAGGACAGCTTATCAACAACTTCATGATAGTCTTTAACCGATATCAAGACCTTCATTATTCTTTCCCTGGGTTTTCTGTACAGGAAACAACCCTCCCAAACACACCCTTTTTCCTTCTCGCAGGCCCAGGTTATGTTTAGAACTGATCGCTCTCATCGCAGGCTCTCTGCAGACTCTCCCTGACTGGTCTGTGTTTCTGTTCGACGCATGGTAGCAGGAGCTGGCATGCTATTCTGCCTGATGTCTCACCAGAGCCAAGCACAGCAAGAAGAAACCACAGTGTGTCTTACATACTTATTTATATTCCAGATTTTGTCTTTTTTCACAGCCACGTATTATCTTCATTTACTCACACTTCCAGAAATGATGCACTTATTTTACTGATGTGTTTAATTATCACTGTTTCTATGTAGCATAACAGAGCATTGCGTAGAACGATACCCAGCTGAAATCACTGCTCCACTTGGGCAAGAACTGAGTTTCAATCCAACTTTCTACAGCACTTCTAGCCTTCCCCATCGTGTCTGTCTTCAATTTTCCTACCAAGTATCATTTGTGATTCTCAAAACTTTGCACAGTCTGTGACAAAGCTATACCAGGTCTTGGAAGAACAGGCACAGATGGGTGGAACCTAAAGATATGGTGAATCCATCTGAATTTTCATCTCCAAAAGGAGAGGGATTGTCTATGACATGCCATGTCCAGTAGAAAGTGACTCAGTCCTTGATTTTTTTTCCCAACACTGGTACTGACCATGTACTGAACAAGTTCTCAGACACCTTTAGTCTTAGCTTTCCCATTTAACAAAGAAGAAACAGTATTCTTGAAATGCTATCATTAGAAACTGGTTATATATGTTCAAAGTACAATATTGCTTTTCTTTGATAGAGGAAGCAATTGCTACGCAGTCCCTGTTTAAACATTGTGAAATCCCATGTTGGATGCTTGTATTGCCTGCTCAGGCCTTTTGTGATCTTAATGGTTTACGGCATCTGTTATCAAATCACAATGTAGACATTATATTACATAGAAATATTACATGTTAGTATTATATTACTTAGAAATAGGCATTATGGACAAACTCTTATTTTAAAAAACCCTGAAACAATGAACTGAATTCATGATCCAGGGATACATTTCTGGGGATGTTGAACCCTTAGAGCATAGTGGGACCCATCAGCAAATTTAGTAATGGAGTTAATTTTTCTGTTGTCTGTTAACTTAGAAAAACAACACTCGATTAACAGTTGATTAATACCTTTGAGGAACAATGTTCCAGTGGCACCCATCCTGCTATTGCAACTAAAAGGGTCTGCAACAAGGATATCCTTGTTTTAAATGCTCACTTTTCAAGGTATTGTAACTTGATGCAGATCTAAGTGAATAATAACGAAAAGAACAATGATGACGCTGCAATATAGAAATTACAGAAGGGAATTCTTTCGACAGAGCCATAATACTTTAATTTGAATAAATAAATAAAATAATGGAAGAATTGGTTTACTGTCTCTGCGGATATCAAAGAGATTTTATGCCCTGTTCTAGCTGCATACAACAGACAGAACATTGTTGCAAGACGAAGATGTCCGGTGTCTTGGCACGGTGCAGGGATAAGCAACCCTACAATGACTCTTTTGCAAATCCTGCCACTATGCTACATGAAAGAAATCGGTTTGGAAACAGAGGGGGGTGATATCAGCAGTGGGAAGGAGGGCTGGGAATGAGACCTGTGGCTGAAGGGAAGCCAGCGGGCAGCCCAAGAAAAGATACTAAAAAGTAAAACACTGGCAAAACCGCACTCACTTAAAGTGGAGGCTATTTGAAATTGAGGTCAGCCCAGAACTCCAAGGACCTAAATAGGACCTCTGTGTTCCTTCAAATGGAGGCATTTATTGATGTGTGACTTTATTTGTAGTTTTTACATTCAGCTTCTGGTTACAGGCACAGATTCTGGTTGACTCTTTTCCACCAGGCTGAAAAGCCCTCAAGTATTGAGGATTTTCTCCTGTGACATTATCATAATCAAATAATTTGTTTCCTTTTTGCTTAGTTAAAAAGATCAAGGGTTTGAGGTCTCTCATTGCAAAGCACTCTCAAAGCTTAGGCAATTTTTTTTGTCTTGTGCTTTCTCTGTAAACGTCTCTGTACCATCTTTTGAAGAACTGGATACAGTAACTTTATTTTGGTCTTGTCAATGTCATGGAAGAAATTTTTCCCTCGCTGTCAGTGTTCATCCTATTCTTTTGCTGCAGTACCTTACTGGCAGCACGTATGTAATTAGTTGTACGCTTTGCCTCCCACTTTCTCTACGGAGCCTTCGTTTTCCAAGATAATTTCCCATTCTTTGCATATGACTCCACCTCTACGAGCATGAATTTATAACTTTGCATTTGGTACAGTTAAATGCATTTTGCGCTGACGAGTTCAAAATAAGCTGAGTAGCTTATGAACCTCCCTGCCTGGCCTCCTTTGCCTTACATGAGCACACCACGCTTATGAGACACCAGTAGAGCCCACATGGGTCTCCTGGCTTCTTTCTGGGATGCTACATGTTTTATTAACTACATTTAGGACAGATAATGCTGTAAAGCATCAATATGGAGTCTTTTCACGTTTTAAAGGTTTACTAGGTCAAGTCAAGACAACTAGAGGATGCAGTCTGGGAGGAAGGCAGCAGGAGGACTGAGCAATTCTTTGTAGTGAGGTGTTTTTCCTTTTCCTTTCCAGATATTTCTAACTAATGTTGCCATGTCTGTGGCAATGCTGTGTTTTCTGACCCGTCTGCCACAGTGAACAAAGTGTGTTTGCCAAAGAAGGAGGGAGGTGTATGAATTGTACCTTTGCCCATGCAAAACTGAAGATAGTCGCCACTCAGCTGACTGCTACTGAAGCTCAGCAAAACACAGAGGCAGCAACAACTTCTGCAGTGCACCCAGTGTCAGCCTTGGGATAAGCCGGGTAGGGTAACCATTTTAATACAGAGATCGTCACTGGATCCCCTCCTTTTTCACACAGGGATCATCAGAGAGCAGCAGAGAAGAATAACTGTGTTCTGAGATGAACTCAGTGGGGTCCCTGTCAAAGCCCTCCGCCCTAGTGTTGTTCCAAGGTTGTGGTTAAGTGCTGGATACCGGAGCTAGTTGCTTCCCTTGCATCCTCACAAACAGTAACGCAAGCCTCCAATTCCTTTTTTAAAAAACCTTTTAGCTTGCTTCACACCACTGTACTCCCATAGCAGTTTTATGTCCTCCCACCGCTCCTCTGGGCAGTGCACGGCTCCTCAGTGGAAAGCTGCCCTATACAAACTGTGTAAAAGAGTTTATTAAAAACGCACGCACGCACGCACCCGCAGCAGTGCGGGGAGCGGTGCGGGACGGCTTCCTCCCTGGATCAGGTGGGACCCCGTGGGAGACCCCTGCCCGGGGCCCGGAGGGAAGGGTGCTCTCCGTGCCTGCGCTCGGGCGGCTGCTGCCCTGACCATGCCAACGGGGGGACGTGTGTCTCCTCGGACCGGTGGCCTCTTGGTGGGTTTGTTCCCTTTACCCCCTCGCTAACATTCAGAGAAGCCCTCCGAGGCCCTGCCCGGCCTGGGGAGCGGGCGGGGGGCACAGGAGCCCCGAGCCCGCGGGTGCCCGAGCTGTGCCCGGGCCCGCCAGCCGCTGCCCGCCCGCGGGCTGAGGTGCCGCCGTGCCCGCACCCCCGCACATGCTCACTGGGGCGCCGCGGGAGTCTGGGCATGTGCAGAGCGGGCCGGGCCGCTCGCCGCTCCCGCCGCGCCCTGGGGCTCCGGCCGCCGCCGCCCGCCCGCTGCCAGGTGAAGCCGCGCTAGGTGGGGCGGAGCGGGGCAGCCGCTGGCCGGCGGCGGGGCAGGATGAACAGCTCCGACGAGGAGAAGCAGCTGGAGCTCCTCGCCAGCCTGAAGGACCAAGGTAGGGGCGGGAGGCGCCGTCGCCGAAGGGAGCGGTTCCCCCTCACCCACCTCCGCCGCGGGCCGGGGCTCGGCCGGCGAGAGCGCGGCCGCCGCGGGGCGGTGTGAGGCGGCGCGGGGCGAGGGCTCGGCGGCGCGGGAGGACGGGGCGCGTCAGGGCGGGCACGGCCTGCGCTGGGGGGGGTCGGGCGGCTGCGGCCTGGGCGTCCCCCGGCCCGGTCCCCTCTCGTTCCCAGGCCCCTTTCTCTGTCCACGTAGAGAAGAAAAAAGCCTTGACAACATAAATCGGGGGAGTGAAGCGTTTTGGGCGTTGCCCTTGTCGGTGCCCGTCCCGGCTGCCTCGCCGCCCCACAGGTGCCCTCGGCTGGAGCTGGGTGAGCGCGGGCGTCGCAGCGGCCGATGGCGGGTGGGGGCGAGGGCCGGAGGCTGAGGCACCGCAGCGTGTGGGCTGTCGCTGCTGTCAGCCCGGACCCTCCTGCCCCGCGTTCAGTCCAGCCTGTGTGCTGGTAACGGGGGCACGGCTAATGGCTGGCACCGTGGTCAGTGGTATTGGTGAGCTGGGGTGTCTGTCCACCCTGTGAGGTGCTTCTTTGGGGCATGGCTGGCCGGTTCTGGGAGGTGAAAGTCCAGCTGCCTCGTGCTCTCACTGCAGAGCTTTGCTTCATATGGAGTGCCTGGCTGCGCCTAACCTGGTATCAGGTCCCGTATCCCGCTCTTCGTTGCAGAATCTGATACCAACTCAACACACCAAACACTCTCTGTCAGTGTGCAAACTTCCCACTGATAACTTGGGTCTTGCCCTGATATGCCGTAAGTTTCTGTAGAGCCTTTGTAGTTCCAGTGTAAATGAAAGGAAGCACTTGGTCCTGGGCTGGTTTGGTTCCCTGTGTGACTCACTCTCAGTGCTTTTGGAAAAAGTCCAGCGCTTCAGCTTTGTAGATATTAAGCTTCATGAGCGTGTAGTTTGGCTCAGAAACTGAAACACTGTAATGTTTTATCCCCTGTAAGAAGGGGCATGGAAAAGAGCTTGGATGCTCAAAAGGCAGCCCATTTTTTAACTTCCCTGGTCAGTCTATCCCTGAATCAGGTTGGTCTGGCAAAGTTTCTACCTTGGTTAAGCAGGTAGGCAGCATCTGAAGAACCAGCATTCAGCCATTTGAATTGTGAACATCTGCTTGTGAGCATGTATCAAGTGATTGACGTTCCTCCTGTCTCGCAGCTTCATGTGCAGTAGGTGCAGAGTACCAACGCTGTAATTCGCAGCTTTTAATTCCCACAGCTGCGTTCCCCTGGTCTCCCAGGAGCCTGGGAGGAGCTGTTTGGGAAGGACCTGTTGGACAAAGTTGCATAAAAGAGTGAAATTACACGGTAGTGATCAGTGCCCCTTTTTCTGTTCTTCATTCTTACCATAAATGCGCTTGGTCACCTTTGCTGTATAGCAGAAGTTCTTCTTAACCAATTTTCAGCTGGATATTTATGAACTATTTATGACCTGCTTTGGCACTTCTTTTTTGGTTGTTCCTCTACGCTCAGCATTGTAAATTCACGATTACCGGCTGGACTGGGTAGATTCTGACTTACTAGGATTTCAATGAGTGTAAAATTCATTATAATCTTACAGCTGTGCGTTTTGATAATACGGGAACAAAAAATAAGGCTAAAAAGCTGTTTTTGGCTGACTGACTGCTTCCCTCCAGTACTGTTGGCTCCAGAGGAGTTGTCTGTGCCAAAAGGACAGTTGCTAAAATGACAATAATCCGTTGCAAAAAAGGCAAGTTTGGGTCATTCTTTAGAGAAATCCTAGCCTCTTGAAATTGGTTAGATTGGGGCTTCAGTTCCAATGTCTGAAAGTCTTCTGCTCCAGTAGGCTGAGTATCCTTTAATGTCTAAGGAAAGTTTATGGGACTGCAGGAGTTAGTTCAAGGGAAAGATACTGTAATTTGAGGACTGGCTGTCCCAGATCCACTTAAGCTTGTTGAAATAGAAACTGTACTTGGTAAAGTCTGTCCTGTCAGGCACTGTTCTTGGTGGATGTTTGGCCCCAAATGTTGGAGGTTAGGATGTTATTGTGAGGCTAACAAATGTTTTTGTATGGCTGGCAAGAAAGTTGTTTTTTATGGGTGAAAAGTTACTCAATGGCAAACTTTTGAAAGTACTCTTCTATATCCTGTTTTGCATCTAAAACAATGCAAAATTATGGTAGCACACCGTAGTTAAATTATGTTAACTGACAAGACAAAGTAAGGAGTCGAAGTGATTAAAAGGTAATGAGATGCATAAAATTATCCTAACAGTAATGACCTAAATACTGTTACTGTAGGTAAGTAAATTTGCTTCCTCTTTATGTACTGTATGTTTGAATGTATAGTTTGCCCTCCATTCTTATTGACAACAAAACAAGACTATCTGAGATACTAACAACTTTCCTCAAGTGATTTTAGGATGCTCTGTTAAGCAGAGGCAGAATGACAAGAGGAGAAAAAAAATTCTCTTATTTTTCCGCTTTACTGCTTCCAGGTGTAGATAAACAGTATTGCTTTGGAAGTAAATGCAGTTGGTGGAAGGATCTGCTGTCTCTGAATAGTTGGGGTGATGAGTGTACATACTTTTCAGGAGTCCTATCTTTATTGCATTCGAAGTGGCATATGACTGCAGATCATTGTAATGTTATGGTCTGCAGTCAGATTTCTGAAAAACACCCATTGATTTGCAGGGGTTTCAGAGAACATTGGTTCAGTAGCCCTCATTTGGTTTCTCTTTCAGCATGTGTTTTTCTAGTCTTGAGAAACATGCCTGACACCAGGTAACTAAACTGGCTGAGAAGTGATGCGAAAGGTAGAGGTGAAGGCACACAGCAGTGTATGTGGCTGATTGCTGTCACGTTTCACCGGCTGCTTATGCTTTCCCTAAACGAGGTCAGTAGATTGAACCTGAGGCAGGTGTTTCATAGCTGCCCCCTCGATTCTCAGTGGCAGCTGTGATGCTGACTGGGTCTGGGCAAATTCACTTGGCTGTTTGGCAGAGCTCTGAATGGTGACAAGGATGCTGAAGCTGTCTGCGTGCAAGATATGCTTATCTTTCACCCATGCTGAATTTTCCAAGTCCTGTGTGTTAGCCTCAGATACCTGATACTGATCTTTCTTCAGCTCGCTCCATTACCAAGTTTAAGGTGAGCGTCATGAAGAAACACGATCTCTGTATTGATGATATTTAGGACTTAAAAGTATTGTTTGAGTTTTAATCCTGTGAATAGCTTTCTGAGATGGCTTGGTTAGATAAAGCAGTTCTGCTATAAATATTAGCATTACCTAGCTGTACTCTAAGTGCTATTTCCAGCAGTGCACATTTCTCTTCAGCTGACCCTTATCATTCCAATGGATAAGACTTAAAATTGAAATAAAACAAAATCAAGTGGGCAAAACCATTGTGCTATTAATGGCTGATTGTAGAACCTGAGGAGCTGTAGCAAACCTGACTAACAGCTGTGTCATAACAGCGGTTGGTTACTTGCCTGGAAGATTGCTGTGTTTGTCTTTGGTTTTATTGGCACTGCTGGTTCTTTGCCCTTAAAGGTAAAGTCATCTTCTGCTGTGGTCACTTCTTTGTTCAGTTGAAAACAGGAGTCAGCAACCAAACCAAAACACCTGGAGTTACAAACTAGGTAAAATTACACTTCAGCTGCCCCTGTCACAGTTGCTTTTCTGGTCACTTTGCTAAATTACAGTGGTTAACAACTACTGTTAACTACATGTGTACTAAACATGTTTATATTGCCTGGATTTTCTTCACCAGTTTTAAAGGTCTTATCTAGCTCTGTGTTTGTTGGCTGGATTTGATGAGGTGTGATGATTTCCAGTCTCTAGTCCCAAGCACTGTGGCTCTGTGTGATTTTTTTTTTTTTCCAAAAGATCAATTTGATCTCTTTAAAAAAAAAAAAAAAGTGCCAGGAACTTTGAATAAGAGAATACTGTATATCTTCTAAAAAACAAACTGCCAACTGGCATAAATATCTCCGAGTAGTACTTTTTAAGTATATGCTATTGACAAGCTCTTAATGTGATTTGAAAAATTTATTATTCTTTGTGGCAGAGGGGTAATTTTTATGGCCGGAGGAATAGGGTACGATATCTTGTTGGCTGCTGCATTCCCCTCTGTAGTTGTCTGCTCTATAGATTATTTTTTTCCCCACCTTGTACCTGTACATGTGGGTGTTCATACACAGCAGTCATCATTCCTCATCAGAATCCATCCTGATTGAGTGCTTTCTTCATTTATTAGAGTTTAAATGTGTTTCCCACTTCAGTTTCTTGTATTGAACCATATATCTGGTTTTCAGAAGCTTGTGCAGGCAAATCTTTTGGTGTGAGCGTAATCGTTAGGCTTTATCAGGCTGTGGTGTGTTTAATTTCCCTGTCCGGTTTCCAGGAAGCTGTAAGACTGCAGCATGCAAATTTGGGTCTCGTCAAAAAAGTTCTTTGTACGCACTTTTACAGATTTGAGTAAAATCAAAGCATGTGGGAACACAGATGCAGGATCTGACTTACAGTATTTATACTTAACGCTTACCTTTATATATTTACTCACATGATTTTAATGTGCTTATTTTTTTAAAGAATTGTTTGGTAGTTGAATCTTGTCGGTATTAGCTAGAGCAACTGATGCATGACCAAAAACTTTGTTTGGCCATGTAAGCTTTAGGCCTCATAATAGGTGTGTATATTCTGACTGATTCAAGATTTGGAGCCATTGTGTAAAATAACAGGTATAATGCCATCACATACATTCACCTTTACGTGAGCCCATAAGCACTTGTTCCTCAGCTCCATCTCTCTTTTGTGGAGGCCCAGAAGATGTTAAAAATGCCACCCAGGCATCAGTTTGAAGTAGTTTGCACATGGCTGGTGCTGCCAATGCCACACCGCGTCCTGTTGAAGTAGAGATCGCCTGGGTTTAGCGGAAGGGATCTTTGAGCCTGAAACGGGGAACAAGAGAAAAACTGAGCCCTTTTGACTTTTGTTTATACTCTTGGCAGCAATTCACAGAATCACACAGAATCACAGAATCAATCAGGTTGGAAGAGACCTCAGGGATCATCGAGTCCAACCGTTGCCCTTACACCACCCTGTCAACTAGACCATGGCACTAAGTGCCATGTCCAGTCTTTTCTTAAACACATCCAGAGATGGTGACTCCACCACCTCCCTGGGCAACCCATTCCAATGTCTAATAACCCTTTCTGAATTCACGGGTCTTGCGCATGTTTTGCTTGTAGGGAGACCATTGCTATTTGAGAGACGGTTTGTACAACAGATTTGGGCTGACTCTTCCTATTCCAGGTATGCTGGGATGAGGAGGGTGGTGGCAGCAGTCCCATTAAAGTTTCTGGTGCAGTGTTGCTGTCAGGGGTAATTCTCTCTCTAACGAGATATCCTAACCTGCAAAAAGCCAGGTGTTAAGTTTGTGTGATCTGGAGCGAATGACTTCTTGCATGGTAAGCCATCTCTCTTGCCTGTACCAGCAATGACATGCCTTGTCCATAGCCTCGAAGAGTAAATTGCGGAATGACGCTTTCTTTGACAGCTCTACGTACTTTTTGATTAAATAAGTACGTTTGAAATGCTGAAGTGGTGTTACTTGTTGACTTGGCATGGAAGGGCTTTCAATCTTCTTAAAGGCCACCCTGGTTTACAATATAAATACTAAAGTATAAGCATGTAGCATTTTTAAGGTTGGTTTTTAATTTGTATTTTTTAATATTCAGCTTTAAAAAAGGGGTTGATGAATTTTTAAACAAAGAGTAGGAAGAGTCTCAACACCTCACTCTGTGTAAAAGAAGTTGTCTTTTCTGTTGTTCATGATGAATTATAGTCATTACATACTTTTACCCTTGCGACCTTGTTTTACTAATAAGTGCTTTTTAGCCATAATAAGTATCTAATAGATAAAACATCTAATTTAGATAATACCTATCTTCTGTTAACAAATCCAGGTTCAGGAGACACAAGTTCTCAACTGAAAATCAAAAGACTAAGATGTAATTAAAGGAGCTTCTGTATACAAAGTTACCTGCTTAGTTTAATACAGATAACGTGCATTGGTACATGTTGACAGGACAGTCTCTTCTGGCCAGCTGAGCTGCAGACTGAGTAGTTGGTGAATGAGCATGGTTGTGTTACGATGGAATATGCTGTGTTCACTCATGTTGGCTATTTTGTGGTTTGACTGTTTTACAGTAAGAGCAGGGTTGGCTGGGAATATATGCTGGGTGGGTTGAGAGCTATAGCCCAAAATATTCTGTTCTTTTCTCCTTTTTTTTCCAGTTTTTTTCTTTCCTTAGTCTTGAAGTGAAGTTGTAGTGTTGCTTGCAGACTGCATGAAGATATCCTGAAGCAAAGAAATTGAATTGTATCCTGATAAATTGTTTATATCATACTGCTGTATATCAGCAATAATTCTGTTAAGGATAAACTTACTGTTGCTGTCTGCTGCTAACTTATCTCTGGTTTTCGGTAACTTGTTCTTCTATCTGTGCCTTAAGGCCTGATGATTCAGAGTTCTTGGTTCACGGAGCATGTTAGGAGAGCTGTCAAGGGTAGGCCAAATCTGTGTTTACATTTTTCAGTCATTTATAAAGTATTGAATAGCAAGTATGAGTTTGCCTTAAAGGTCAGCAAACACTAGCTGTTTTCAAGTGTGAAGAAGCTTGACTTGTATCTGTTGATACAATTGACGTTCCTTTTCTTGCATCTGGATGCTAGAAATGTTTTCCCTTGTTTTCCTAAAGGGAATAGGAAAATGTCTTAGAAGTGGAACTGTGATCAAGAGGCATAGCTTTTACGTTGCTGTGTAGGAAATATGTTGTTTCACTTTAGGTGCCCTTTCTTAGAGCAACTTCATCAGCGTGGTTTCATCCCCGTTCATCTACCTGTTGTTTTTTTTCTGTTTCTTGAGTATGGGAGGTGGGTAGGGGTCTCAGGGGTAGGGAAGGAGAATTGGGGACAAAGTAAAGGGATGGGTGAGAGACCTTGGTTTTACTGGCGCAGGGATGCAGGGCACATTTTTAAGAAACCTGGTTTTGTTCGTTCCACTGTTTAGATATACCTTTTTACTTGGATGAGTGGCAGTGAGGATTTTTTCTCATCTGTTATATTTCCTGTGAGTTTGCATGTGGCCTGTGACTCTGTTTTCAGTGGTTTTATTTAACTTTTTTTCTTTGAGAGCCCTGGAATTTTTTTCAACACTTCCTGGAAGCAGCAGAGCTAAGATTCTGGCTAAGAGATTTCTACTGTTCCTCAGTGTCCCTTTCTAGTTAATATGGTCTGCAGGGTTTGTCATTTCCCCATTGCTGGTTGGGGGACATGAGGAGCAGAGTCCTGTGTTTTGGGTTAGTAGCCCAGGAGCTAATACTGCTGTCTGTATCCCAGACTTAACGTACCTCAGTCCTGCATCTCTAAAATGAAGTGATCTTGGAGAAGAGAGAAATTAGGATAATTAGAGTTTTCTACTTCTGAGGTACTTCTGTGCTTCTGCTGAGAGTAACAGGCATGCTGAAGGCAAACAGAACAGTGATACCGTGGACCTAGCTTTCAGGAGTCAGTTGAATTAGTTTTATTTCAACAGATTTTGAAGTGCTGGGGAGGAGGGAGAAGAGGGATGTCACAACAGTGCAAAGTGTTATCTTCATTTGTAAGAGCTTCTTGTTTGAAAAAGTTTATCTGAAGCTAGAAAGGGCTAGTAGGTTTTCAGGTGGCTAATCTACCAGACTCTACATGTTCCAGTCTTCAGATGTAAGGTGAGACACATTAAGTTTAAGATGAAACTCCAACATCTCTGCTGTCATCAGCTGAAAACTATATATTCATACCCTTTTTCCAGTTTTAATTAAGTTGGCTTGAAATAACACCTGTATGCTAGTGTAGCTTCTGTTAGGCATAAGAAAAATTTGAGGAGATACTGAGGGGCTGGAATAAGATGTAATGTCAACAGCCCTCTCATTGTATTCTTGCGGTATGCATCTTAAAGACTGAAAAATGTTCCTTTCCAGCAAGGTTTGTTTCTCTAAGGTTTGGAGGTGTATTCAGCTGCTTTCTAGTGACAATAAAATTTCTATGGTCTCAAAGGCCAAACAGCCCATGTGGGACAGACTGAAAGAACAATAGAATTGGGAAGTTGGGGCAATGACGTCACATCCCTAAGGTAGTAAAATAAAAAGTTTAAGGGCACAGAAAAATACACAGTAAGCTGGAAGCTTAATTGGTAGCTGATCGATTGTTTCTGCATATTATTTACTGGTCTGAAACAGTGGAGCATCCTGGAGGTTGATCCCTTCCCTGCTGATCCCTGCAGCTGAGTTCATGTGATCTTGGGTAAATCATACAATCTTTTCATGTCATCACTGTGGAGTTTAAAGAAAAAATCTCTCATGGAACTCTTGTTGGAAGAAAATGTTAATAAATACATAAATAAAGGTGCTCAACTACTCTGGAGGTACGTATGTGTAACAGTATTGCATTAACCATGCTTTCTAGCGTTGATCTGTAACCTGAGCCAGTGTGGGTTTAAAATGGTGACTGCAAGCCAGTACATTCACCTTGTAATTTTTGAACTCAATCAATAAGGTTGTTCAACTCTTCATTGATCAAAAATTGATTGTTTTGGGAGCCACCATCTTTTTCAGACACTTTCCAATTACTTCAATTCTAAAAGGATATCCAGTTCATCCATAGGCTATTAATGAAGTTTATGACCCATGTTATTTAAGAAGTCTGTGTGGATAGCCAGAAGAGCTTTAAAATGAATGAATGGAGAGCTAATTTGGGTAAAGGAGGTGCTGCAATATTAACTTTTTTTTTTTTTTTCTTGTATAGCTATTGGTGAATATGAAGAGCTTAGAGCAGAAAATAAGAAAACGAAAGAGGAGGTTTGTATCTATTGATTATTTCTTTAATACTAAAATGCTGAATATCAGAAACCTTATTGACTATGGGAGGCTCTTGTCTGCCTTTGTGAGCTCAGCTGATTACTTACAATTGTCACTCGTAAGTACTACTTGTATACCTATATGTATTAAAGAGCAATGAATGCAACTCCCAGCAACTATTCTAGCTGTCCCACTCCAGAAAAGTTGCTATAAATATATATATATTTTTAAACGATTGCTGCTATAGCCAGTTTGCATATGGTTATGATGTGAGCATAGACCAACTCAAGTGTTTAGATATTCTTAGGAAAACTTGTTTCTTTTGGATTTAAACCTCGTTTTATTACAACTTGATTTGCACAGTGGAACTTACTGAAAAGAAAATAGAACAACTCCTCCCCTCACCCAGCCCTTCTGAAAATTCAGAATGTAGGAATATGATTTCTGAAGGTATTTGAAGACTTTCTCCCTGCCTCACCCACCAAAAAAATGCCCAACTTTTAATAGGAGAGCAAGATGTCTTATCTCAACTTGCAGAATGGTACTGCAGCATAGAAGAGATTTGCAGCGTATTGTGTATCCTTCTGTGAAATCTGTGTGCCTGTCCAACTTGAAAAGAGGCTTTGAATGTACAAGCTGAACTTCATACGTTACTGCAGGCTTCATTTTTTAATGTTCAGAGATACTAGAGTAAGAAACAATGGCCACTTTCTAGATTGTTCATTGTAATTATGATACACTGTCTTCCTAATAGTAGAATTAAGCACATTCGGTAAGGTAGCTCTTCCCACCTAGGACTCTTGTTCATTCAACACACCTGCTTTCTGTGAGGAAGCCAACAGGAACAGAGAACTCTTGAAGATTTGATGGCAGTGTTGTGTTGCATAAATCCATGTCAATGTGCAAAAGGTTTTTAGCAGATATCTGGCCAAAAGAAACTGTGGCCAGTAAAAGCCTCTTATCAGTTCTAGATAGTGAGGAAGGCAGAGGAGTCAGTGCTACGCTCTGTTGTAAACAGAAAATTCTCCTTTCTCCAGTATTAGTGAGCTGAAGATGCAAGAAACATGTTTGTTTTCAAATCCCTGCTAGCTGCCAAGGTTTAATTTAGCTTTTTCTGAAGTCATTTCTGAAGTGTCATGTTTAGTCCAGTTGTTATAGGTGTTGCAATTGAAGGCTATATGGGGAAGACTTTGTTCTTAACTACTTTCTCATTATTAAAGAAAACTTGAAGCTTATCTTCACATTACATTTCAGCAATTATGTGTATTTCCACTGAGCTCAGCATATTGTGCTTCACTCCTTCTACCCACTGACCTTCTTGTCTTTTTTACTATGCTTGTTGCTGCATTCCTGTTCTGCTCTCCTACACCAGAGCCTCAGATATCCCAGGAAATCTGTCCTCTGTTTTTGGAAGACTGTGGCATTTCATCTCCTAGTGCTCTGAAGAAAAGGAGAATGAAACTGAGTAAGACCGAGAGTCCAGTTAGCCCAGTATCCTGTCTCTGACAGCAACAGAGAGGGAGGAGTGTAAAAGCATGTAGAACACCTCCACAGAGTACTCTTCTAGTCTCCAAACCACTTGCAGCCTGGGGACTTCTGTGATTCTGTGACTTCCTCAGCTACATGTGGTTTCAGTGTGTTCTACCTTCCACAGCTCTCTTCCTTGAATTTGTCCCATCCCCCCCCCAAGCCCGTGATGATTGTTGGCTTCCATCATGTGTGAGGAGTTCCACACCAGGACTGTCCACTGCATGAAAAATGGGCTCCCTCATCTTTGCCCTGAACCCAAGTCCTGCTAGCTTTGGTGTTTCTTCAACAAAGCTTGGTTTAGGTTGGGGGAAGAGGGGAATGAGGAAGCTTTTCTTGAGCCGCATTTTTATTTAGAATTTTTTTTCTTCAAAGGCAATTCCAATGAAAAATTTTGTCACCAAAACTGAGATGAAATGAGATGTTCTGAGGTGGTTTCTTGCATTCTGTTCTTTTTTCTTCCTTGCTCCTCTCTCTCACAAGACTTCTTTCCTATAATTGCATATCTCTAGCCACTCCTGTGTGTTTCTTCTGAAGGTTGGTATGATGTTTTTCAGAATACTTGCATAACAACTGAAAATCCTCCAACCCTGAGCACGTGGGGATTACATCCCCAGTCGGGCAAATTAGTTAAGCACGTGCTCAGGGTTGGAGGATTTTCAGTTGTTATGCAAGTATTCTCTATCCAAGAACCTCCATCCTGCAAATCGCTGTGCTTGTGTAAGCAGTCCTGCTTAATTGTTTAAGTGCTTGGACTCAAGTGGTTAAGTGTGAGGCCCTAAGTGCATTTATTCTACAAAAAAAAGAATCTACTGATACAGAGTTCATGGTTATGTTTGCTTACAGTGCCAATACTGGAAGAAACTATTCCTTCTGTTATTGCAGGGCTGGGTAATCCTGAAAGCTTGTTAGCATCTCTCTAGCTTTGTATCTTAGTTTATGCTTTGCAGCATCAAACCTGATATTGGAGGAAGTGTAGCACGGGCTATCTCTGCCTGTGGGTCTGGGAAGTTGTGGGTGACTTCCAGTTTCTGCCACTGTCTGTCAGTGTGAGTGTAAGCAAATGACTTCCTCTGTATCAGCTGTGGTCATATAATTGCATCGATAGGAGGAAGGGACGAGAGAATTAATTTTTTTAGAAAAAGATTTGCAGATTATTTGTGGAAAGTACCACCCAGGAGTTATATAGCAGTCTATATGTATGTGCTTTTGACGTGCTCAGTGTAATTTTTTTCTAAGTCGCCAGTACACTTGTATGGCTCTGAAAGACGAGCTGTGTCATGGGGAAGTGGTCCTAGTTTATATTAGAAACACGGAACTTGATGCAGAACAGGCAGCTAACTTAAAATAAGATGTAATTTTAATTTTTGAAAGTTTATGCTCCTTGCTCCGTATTTTTTTCTTAGGATCAGAAAGTAAATTGACTTTCACGTAGGTTACTTTGTTCAAAGCACTGCTGCTTAAAAAGATGCTGATAACCATGAAAACTCAGGAGCAAAGTGTAAGATCTTTGATCCGCAGTGTCTCTTCCTCATTGCCTTGCTGAACTCCCAATTTGGAGACCTCTGGTGGGGTCTCTGACAAAATTGGTGCAGGCATATTTTTAATTAGTATTTTTAAATACCTGCAAAAACTGGAGCAAAAATTACATTGTCAGATTACTTCTCTTAGGTCATCCTTTTAATTGAGGTAGCTGACTAAACATGCATGCCAGTTCCCAAAAAATAGATAACTAACGTTCAGTTGCACACAAATGTAGATAACTTAATATGCAGTTCTGACGTATTCCGAGTCAGATCATGAATAAATATTTGACTGCTTGCTAATCAGACAGAAATGACTCTGAACACTGGTTTTGACAGTGTTTTGTCATGCTGCCAGTAGGGGTAAAAAAAAAAAAGCAAGACAGCTTTCCAAAACAGTAGGTGTAATACTATCTCTGATACAGCATTCACGGTGTTTGCTCTGTTAAAGCACATGTATAGAGTGGATTATATGTTTTGTCACCAAATGGGAATGGAGAAGGGATTCTGCCTTGATGACATGCTCATTCTCTCTCTATAAGCAGAGTATAGCAAATGTCACAGGATACTTTTGAGCACTGTACCAAACTCATAATTTTAGAACAAGCATTAAAACTGCATAAATTTCACAATCTGTGTAAATGGGAAAGAATACATCTTGTGTTGCTTAGCAATGGCTTAATTGACTGTATGGCTACTACGTGAACTTCTTGCATCTTAACATCTGGCCTGAACAATCTCCTCCTTGTTTTTGCCCTTTGAAGGCCCTTTACTGAAGTCAGTAGGAGCTTATGTGCAAAATAGTTGGCAGAAACCAAGACTGTTAGAAGAGAATAGACAAGAAACCCAAGCCTCCCTGGAATTAGTGGCGAAGAGTTATTAGGCTGGTGGGAGCGGGTGTGCAGAGACCTGGGTGTCCACAGGCTTCCAGAAGGTTGTGTACATCGACTTCTCAACATCATGTTGTAGCGTCAGGTTCCCGTGATGGCATGGTATTGTGCTAGCTCCAATACACATACTCGCTATGTATGTGGTATTTGGTTTGAACACTGATCTTTGACGTGTATGTGATTTATTTGAAAGTAGTCAGCATATCAGTTCTCTGTGGTAGAAATGAAAGTGTTGTCTCCTACCTTGTGTACTTAGAAGGGAAAAATCTGAAATTGAGTGGGATTGGCAAAGCTCCTGAACTTGCTCCTGCAAAGATGAAGAATTGTAAGGAGTTATTCACAAAATGACTTTTGGAAACTGAACTGTTAATTTGTTTCTAAAAATACAGATGCAATGTCTTTTTATTACCAAGAAGTTATCGTTAACTCCTATAGCTAGTTCAGGACTGGAATGGGGATATTGTCTATTACCTTTGATTTTTTTATTGGGATAATGGTGCTATAAATATTAGATTAAAAATATAGTAAATAAAATGGTATAAATGTTTCTTTTCCTCTGCAGAGAAGCTGGAACTCTTAACAAAATAAAGTTAAAAACAGAAAATTGACTGACAATCCAGGAGTTATCAACTTTTACTTTTTCATTTGAGGGTACTCTTCAATGTGGAGCTATTTGTTAATACTGACAAGGGGAAACTTAGTAAATACTTGAAAGCTGTTTCTCCTCAACAGTTGCATGCACTTGAATGGGAAAAGTGAACAATAGATTTTATAGTAATGTTATGTTATTTGCCTTTTAACATTTAGCATTATTGATATTCTTGTCAATTAACACTTCTACTGTATATGAATCAAATTGCTTTTTTGATAAGTGAAGTGATTGTGAATTTTGAGGGCTTCTGTACAGCTTTTTTGAGAGCGGCTAACACTTCTAAATTTTTATATTTTTAAACTTTTCTGTTTTAAAGGTAAGGTCAATTTATTTTACGGGGCAACAATGTTTTTTATTATGAAACTTAATTACTTTATATGAATGTTTTGTTTGCGTAACTCTCCAGTTTAAAACAGTACAAGTAGTTAAAGACAATCTCATCTTCTTCTAATTCTTACCTAAACTGGAGATAAACTAGGGTTTTTTTGGTAGGACTTGTAACAGCTCTGCTTGCACAGGACTGATTGCAAGACAAAAGGCAAAGTGCTTTCCATTGATCATTTCAGCAAGGGCAACAATCTTCTGCTCTCCTTTTCTTCCTGCTCTTTCATTCTGAAGCACAGTAGAAGCAAAAGGAAAATATTCAGAAAGCTGCAACTGGGAGCAGGAATTGCTCTGCAGAGATCCAAACCTACAGACCCTGATTGTGCAGAGAAACCTGCATAGCTATCAGGAGAATAGTCAGCTTGCCGTGGTCCAAATGGAGCACTCTCTGCAAATAGCACTCAAGGTGAGGTGGAATAGGTCGTTTAACTTCCCCTTTCGCTGCACAGGGAAAGCTGTTAGCGCTGTACAGCAGGTTGCTGGAGGATTTTGAAAGGAGTTTTTCCTATCATTGGGATAGGGAGTATACTGCATCTTCTACATCAGGGTTTCCATCAGTAGGAAAGTGTCTTGTCGACTTCCACAGGCAACAGATCAGATCCTTAAAACGCTAATCTTCCTGGATTTTAAACTGAACCTTAAAAGCGCTTGCTCACTTAACGTGGAGTGGGCTGAAAGCTTGCAGTGTGCAGAAAAATCCGTGGGTGAAGTATGCCAGTGTGGTTAGTGCCTTTCTTGTAAAATACGAAGAGGCAGCAGCTCACACTGATCCCCCTTTTGCAGTGCAGCTGTGCTCTGCTGGAACAATCAGAAATACTTTCTTTCTGAGTCTTTTACTACCTTCTGTTCTTAGACTGCACTTCTGCCAGTAAGGTAAGACAAATTTTTGCTGAGGAAACTGAGGAGGGCAGCAAGCAGCAAGATTCATGCAGAGATTTCCCTTCCTCACCTCTCCTGTGCGAGATTCTCTGAACAGCTTCTTTGTTAACAGGGCCAGATAAAACGGTGAGTCCTCGTTCGGTGCCTCTTGCTTAGCACATCTTGCTCTTTCTGCAGCTCTTCCTTGTTTCACAGACCTTTACAGCAGCTGGTGACTGACCTGTCCCCCCTACTCAGATGCTGTCCCTTGCCTCATCTCCATAGTGCCACGAGAAGAGAGATTGCTTGTTGAGTGCAGCTCCTTTTGCCCGCACAGGTAGCCATCACACAGCTGCCCCTGAGGCAACGCCAATGGCATCTTCTCCTTGCCCAAGAGCAGATCCTTCTTTGGGCTTCATCCAAGGTCCTCTGGAGCTGATAGAAGGGCTCTCTTGAATTTGGCTGCCTTTGAATTGGGCTCTCCCCCTTCCTGTTACTTAACAGCAGGCTCCTTTCCCAGCTAACTCAAAGTGTGTCCTCATGTGGAACAACTGAAAATCGAGCAAAATCATTTCAAGTTTTTTTCTCAGTATCCTTGTAACTGCTGTTCCACTGTGAGGAACTCAGTCACACAGATCTGTTCCAGAAGTTAACTCATGGTTTTACGTTGATTTATTACTGTGAACGTACACAGCCGCATGTGAGGAAGGATGTCTGGTATGCTGTGTGTGTAAGACACGTTTTGTGCCAGTCATACTTCCCCCTGGGTCATGTGTTTTTCACAGTGTGGTTAATCACTGACTGTGTCTCTTGTGAAGTTTACTCATTTCTTTGAGTTCTTTCATTTGCTTATAGAAGGGATTTTCTTAGAGTGGTCTATTTAACGTCTGTTTTATTCTTTCTCTTTGAAGAAACCTTTCCATCATAAGCTCAGTGATTGCGGCCCTCTGTAGTATTAGCATTAACCACAAAATTAATAAAACTGGGGTGATGGGCAATCTTCGAAGTATGAAAATTAGTGTCTTCCCCTCTTCAAGGCTGAAGCTTTGCTCATGATGTTACGAACCTGAACAGCATGTCTCTGTTTATTGGCTTTGAGGTTTTCCTTGCACATGGTAGGTATAGAAATGTAGGCCTCTCTTCCAAGTCCATTTGTGTTAAGAAACTAGACTTCAAGCATATTCTTGACATGCAAAGTATTGCTTTTACTGTTGTGTGGAACATGGATGCCTGTTTATATCAGTCTTGGATAATGTGACTCTTCTAAAATATTTTCAGAGTAGCTCTGAAGTGGAACCGAAAATCAAGTCCAACTTGCCAGTTTGGTTAGGAAATACTCTGGATAATGATTTTTTTTTTATGCATAGTTTCCATCAATCTTACATGACTGAGAGCAAAAAGAAATGATGCTTTGATAGGCTTCTGTATGTTATTGTGCTGGCAATTGATCTTTGTCGATTTTGCATGTTGTAACTGGCTGCTAATTAAATAACTGGGATCAGTGTTTCATTTCAATTTTCTCTTCTTCTACAGTGTGACAAAATCAAGCAAGAACGAGATGAGGCTGTCAAAAAACTGGAGGAGTTCCAGAAAAGTAAGTTGATGATGTTAGTGGGAAATTTTGGTATAGTTATGAACATCACTCTGCATACTCTGCAGCAGTGTTAAGAATGCTGAGATTCAGGTCCACTTGCTGTTTCTCCTTCAAAGCCTTGTTTTAAGGACTTAATCCAGTGAGACTTTGACCATTGTCAGACTAACTGCCGTCACAGCATTTATACGCACTGACACAGGTAGCCATTCTTAAGGTGTAAAGTGGTGAAAATACAGTGGTACAAATGCGGCTCTCTCTCACCTGGATTCTGCAAGTGACTTTTAGAATGATACATGCTTGGACTGAGTGGGATTTGACCCTATTGCTGAGATTCATAATAATAATAATGATGATTGTAATTTTTTCATGATGAAGGAGTAAAATTACTTTAAGCATAGACACACCAGTAAAGTTTTTTAGGATGAACTGCTGTCTGGTGGTAATTTTTAGAGCAAGTTCTGTCTTGTCTGGGCTGTGAGAATGTCAATATTCAGTTTTACACTTTTATGGTAATGGTTCTATTGAAACTGTATGGTGTCTGGAAGCAACAAAGCACATCTAATGGGAGTGGAAGTATCCTAGTGGAATAGCTCCTTAGAAGAGACAATTACAATAGGATTGTGGTCTGTTGTGTCTGGTTTGTGCCAGTGTGGTGAACTGCACGGTGAAGCATCAGAAAAGTGGATGAAGTTAATGCAGGAGAAGGAAATCACATGGTCTGTACTTTTGTGTGACTGTGTTAATAGAGGAATTTGCTCACTTCTATTTTATGATTGTTCATATGATACAATTATGGAAAATAATCTGAAATCAACAGGAATCATCTACTGCCTTAAATGATCTTAGATAACTGTTCTATGAGGCAAGAATGTTCTCCAAGAAGTCTAATTCCTCTGGAAAAAAATCGCAGCCTGTTTTGTTTTTGTTACGATACAAGGAATACCAGAGTGTGGCAGAAAATGTCAAGTAGTTAAGACTTAAAATTTGAAGTAATATTTGATGTTGTAAAATTTTATAGGTTTCTTTAATCTTCCTTTCACAGTTTTAAAGGACATACCTTGTAAACATAGTGATAAAATGCCAGGAATATTAGGATTTTAAGGCAATAATAGAGCCCATTATTTAAACGACAATATAAAAGGCAATTATATTGATGAAGAGCTACATCGGCTTTGTGTCTGTGAATAAACTTGGCCTGTACTCAGCTTCTATTTGTTCTCCTGGCATAAACACATATTGTGTGTGATTCCAGTTTAATGGGGCCCCGTTTGTATGCCAAGCAGCTGCATTTTAGGCCCTATTGCGTGATTTCATAGCTCTCTGAAAATTGGTTCTATTGAGCACAAGAGATAGAAGGTGGTGGTGGGGGGGAAAGCTTCAACACACAATCATTTCTTTTCAATTGGAGCCAGCAAGGTTGATGACAACATGACCATTGTGTTATAATGATAAGACCACTAAGGATCTGTACCTCTCATCAAGGCTTTCACACAACAGCAGATACAATTTAATTCACTGCTCTGTCAGCAGTGCTGATACCATTATGCCGTCTGTCTCCACAGTTATAATCACTGTCCTCCGAGAAATGCAGTTGAAATGATCTTGAGCAGTCAAAGAAACTCTCAATTAAGCCTGCCACTTCCAATGTGTCAGATTGTGTCTTATGCACTTGGTACAATTTTCACTTCCAATCCTGTTTATTTACAATGTCTACCAGTAATTACGCTTAACATGTCATTTAGTGAGGGTGCCCCTGCCAAGGAGATTGTTGGGTGCTGCAGTACCATTGAGTGGGAGTTTCTCGCAGTCAATGCCATCAGCGGCTTTTAGTCCCTGATGGGATGCAGTAGTAATGTTGATAATGCAAGTATCGTGCTCATCAAGTCATAATTAGATGCCACTCAAATGTGCCACTTGTAATAACAGTGTTGATTCATGTTTTCTCGGTGACTGCAACTACTAATTAGTTAAGTGGTTTTTGGTTGGCCTGCATTTGCTGTGGATTATTATTACCCCTGAAAAAAACTGTCAAGGTTAGAGATGTTTCAGGCCACTTAGTGTTGCTTTATGAATTTTAATATTGACATAATAAGAACTTTGGATGGACTTAGGAAATAATATATTTTTGTATTTAATTTGGAAAGATTTTTTTCCCCTGAGTTAATCATAATTGCAGGTTAATTAAGTTTAAATGAACCAAGAGTAATCCCTAGTTCTGCCATGTGAGCCCAATCCTTGTTTCCTAACTTTAGCTTTGCTTGAGGCCATTAGATTCCTGTCTGTAAAATGGGAGCAGCTCTGTACCTCCACTGCCTCCTCATCCTGCCCAAAGCATTTCATTACTCCAAATTCCCAGAGCTAGGTAGAATCAAAACAGAAGAAATAGGGACATGTACTACCTGAAACTTTTCCTCTCTCAAATTAAATATAGCAGCTGGTATAGCATGCTTGGAGCAGATAAGTTCTCCAAAGTCAGAAAAAAATGGAAATAAAAAGACAACTAAAGAAAGAGGTGTGGTTGCTCTTCTCTTAAAAGACTTCATGTGAATATAGTTTTTGGACCAAGATTTCCCAATACTCTGCCCTACTCTTTTTTTTGGCTGCTCATATTTTGTAGAACTTGTTTCTTGCATGCAGCTACTGATTTGACAGCAAACTCCAATGTATTGCTGGTTTCCTCTGTTATTAACAAAAACATTAGTTAATATTGACTAGCTATCAGAAAAGCTGCATAAATAACACTTGTTAAAGGCCTGCTTTTTTCTGTCCTAAAATCCTGTTTTGTAGTCATTAAGATGACCTGTGGATATCAAAGAGGAGTTAAGTATCTCTCTTCAGTATTTAGGCAAAAGTCTTGGAAGAGGGCAACTGGGACTTCCTGCCCAGTGGTATGAAATCACTAGTTTTTAAAGCTTATCTTCATGAAAATAAAAGGAGATACTAGAAAAAGTCCTCCATATTTACACTGTATTCTTCCAGCCTTGTTCCTGCTCCAAAGTGTTGTTCTGCTGCAAATAGTCCTTTCTGCACATTGAGTCCTGACACTGGGCTGAAAAGGAATCTGTGCTGTGAAATGACTTGCAGAATTAGGATCCAGGCTGCTGCTTAGGGTGAATAAGGGTGCCAGGAGCCAAGGAGGAGTTCAGTCAATGAGCAAGGTGCTAGCCTGAGAAACGGGAAACTATTGTTGGGTTTCCTGCTTTGCTCCAGATCCCCTATGTGACTTGAAGCTTGTCATTTAGAAGATGACTTTCAACACTAGTTAAGTACCTGTGTACAGCTGGAAGTTGAGAGGAATTGCAAGCGAAAACGCATCTGTGCTTTTAAATGTCCTCTAACTCACATTGGTATCTTATGTTACAAAATAAGATTTGCTGCGTAACTTTTTGGTCACTCTAGGAATATTGTGTATCTTCGATATAGTGATGGGTACCCACTGCGGTAATAGGGATCCTGTAAGTGCAAAGGACAGATGTGTCTCTTGCTCTTCTGGCTGTGACATCAAAAACAGTAGTGATGTATTTCAGATGCAGTCAGGCACCTCACCCTCGGCCCTGGTCTCATGGAAGACTGTGTGTGTCCATGTGTGCGTGCTGGTGTCAGACTCCGTGTAGGACTGTGAAGGCAGGGTGTGAGACCACAGTGCTTATTTTGGGGCATGTGCAAGCACAGAGAGACTTCAAATAAGAAACAATTCGGACGTTACAGCCATATGGTAATACAGAACTTGGGTTGTTCATCTGAGGTTGTCAAAAATCAGGCAGTGCAAGCAGTGCTGAGTTTCCATCAGGACTGCATCCATCAGGGTGTATCCCAGCTGTTGCAGCTGGCGACGAAGCTGATGGGGTAGAACCAGAAGAAGGAACTGTGCTGTGCTGATGATTTGACTTCAGTGGAGTATGTGCTGTAGGAGGCCCTACAAATATGGAGGCTTCGGCCACTGACTTCTTTCTCCATTTCCTAGTAAACTTGTCCCAGGCCTGTGCTATATGTCCATCCTGCAGCTCTTCTTGTACAGTGCGTTTAGCAAGTGTGATGATACTTAAAATACCATATAAACCTGAAGACTGGAAGGTAAAAATAATCTTTGTAAGACACCTAAGTTGCTGTTTAAAGGTATCGAGGTTCCAATCTTCTGAAAACGGTGTCTGTACCAAATGTTCAAGAGGATTATGATGGCAATCTGAAGGGACGATCCTAACAGACTGACTCTGATTCCTCAAGTGTTAATGAAATAAAAATGATGAATGACGATGGTCAGGGAGGCTCCTTCTGGCCTTCTGCTTCCACAAGTTTGTGCTCAGTTCTCCAGTTCCCCCTCTAATGCTTCAGTCATGGCTTGAGAGAGTTGCTTAAAGCAATGAACCAGATATTCAATGTTCAAAACAGTTCCTGTCTATGGAGATAATCTAAGTACGTACTTCCCTGCATTTGAAATGCTTGCATAGAAAGTTAACAGAAAAATATGTAATATTTCTGATCATGGGATGCATGTGTCAAATGTGTGTGTCAAATGCAGGAAAATACTGACTAATTTTTAAACTCTTCCCCTAGTTTCTCACATGGTTATTGAGGAAGTAAGCTGTATTCAGAACCATCTTGAAATTGAGAAGACGTGCCGTGAAAGTGCTGAGGCTTTAGCTTCTAAGGTGAGAAGAACTACGGTGATTCTGTTTCATCTGATTTCTTTTTTTTATTTTTATTTGTTTAACTTGAGATTGTATACATGTCCCATGTATGTTTTTATATAATCTTGCAGATCTGTGAAATTGTTTTGAAGTGGCAAAAAACTATAACCCATATGCAAGATGCAAAATACAATTCCTTCCTTTAAAGAAAAAAATACCTGTTTCTATTTTGGAACAGTAAGTCATGGACCAGCATCTTGATATCTACTTTTTATATGCACTTAGGTTAAATGGAAAACAAGTTTTAGGACTGTCCTGTGTGAGATATAAAACAATAATGAGCATTTCAGTGTCTAAATCAAATGGAAAAAGTCAACCACTGCATTACATTTCAGGTGATTGTTTATGAAAGCAAAGCGAGGGCAGGGGAAAGGTGACCTCCACTGCTCTGTTGATTGCATCTAGTCTGATGAATTTAGCAAGTGTGTAATTTTCTATATTCCATCTCATCAGA
Organism: Nyctibius grandis; assembly: GCF_013368605.1. Classification (NCBI taxonomy): domain Eukaryota; kingdom Metazoa; phylum Chordata; class Aves; order Nyctibiiformes; family Nyctibiidae; genus Nyctibius; species Nyctibius grandis. The sequence goes on along the minus strand of NC_090661.1, from coordinate 97,375,478 downwards.
AGTGCATTATTATTAAAGAATGTTTTTATCTCTCTGTTATATATTTTTGGTTGTGTAAAATGCGTCTGAGCCACTTCATCAGAAAATGGATTACAGCAATTTTGAACCAAATTTCATTAGCAATGCTGACTGCCTTTTTTTTTCTTTTTTTTTTTTTTTTTCCACTCTCCATCCCCTGCCCAAAGTACGTCCTTAGATATGGTAAAAAATCACACCAGCAAGAAATCACTTTAATTTAGATGCATTAGCAATGTACTTTCTGGAGGTATTTACTTAATTGTTTGCATAATGACACTATATTAGAATTCATAAGATAGACAATCAGCATATAAGTAAGAAAATGAATGTATTTACGCAACTTTTCTTCTTCTCTGACCTTTTCCTGTAATGCATGTACAGGGGCAGTTCAAAGACTAGCTTTACCCCATGGGGCTGCTTTGACAAAGCTGATTTATTTGTTGCTGTGAGCTCACTAAATAAGCTTCCTTACACCACCCTTCCTACTTGCTCAGTTTCATTCTTTGGGAATGAGATGAAGAAGTTCTTGAGTAAATCTCCTGTAGTCAGGGAGCAGAGGAAAGGGGGGATCAAAGATGATTGCTTAGGTAGAACTTCAGGGTCAGCCTAACCTGTTCAGTGTACATTTTTGATCGAGGTAAATATTTGACTTCTGAAGTGCATGTTGACTTGAACATGTTGTACATCATTAGCAGAAAACTGAGCCTCATTCCTGCAGGGAATGCTTGGCTGGTGGGTGGGCAGTCACCCCAGCATATGCCTGAACACCCCTGAGACTCTGCTGAGCTTTCTGAGGGCTGCTGGCATGAGGTGTCTAGATGCAGAACAGTGGAAGAAATGATGAGAGTGAAACATTTGCAGCAATCTCTGTTGTTCACTTTTTCCTGGCACCTTGGTCAAGATGGAGGTGCCTTCCAGAACCTCTTCTGTATCATCCACCAACCAGGCACGCGTTTAAGCATCCAGCCCAGAGTGGTTTCTGCCTTGTAGTTTGACCCATAAAGAATTGGTTTATGATGCGGCTTTCATCTTACGTATATTGACTGTACAGTAATTGCTGAGAATTGAAAATAATTCAAAATAATTTTGAGGTAATTCTGCCGCAACTGGGAGTATAGTAGTTGTGGTATTTGTAGTTTATAAGCAAAATAAGGACATAGGAGGAGGTAAGAGTTTTTATTTGACCAATTGATATAGCTGGCAAAACCAGACGAGCTTTCAGGAGCACAAGCCCTTCTTCAGATCATTCAGTTAGGGCTCCTGTTCATGCTGGTACCTGCTTAAGGGTAAGGAGCTGAAGCAGCTATCACAAAGAATGAGTAGCATTGAGTAAGCTTGATAGTTGATTTGATTTGATTTGAACCTACACAGGGTATTTATTAGTCAGAAGTACCAGAGAGGAAAGAAGGGCATGGATGAAGCATCATGTTGAATTCAAGCCTCCTCAGAGGAGAAAGAGGACAAGCTTCCCATCTTAAGATCATTTTAATGTTGAATGGAGCATTTAATCTAATGTTATACTTTGTCGTCTTTGTTTGCTAGATCTTTTAATGACAAGGGAGAAAAAAATAGTTGACTTTTTTTCTTGCACAGCAGCTTAAAGACAGACTGACTAGCTTCTTACTATTTGTGCTTCTCAACTTTCAGCTGAACAAAGAAAATAAGACCTTGAAAAGAATTAGTATGCTTTATATGGCAAAACTGGGCCCTGAAATTATCACTGAAGAGATTAACATTGATGAGGACGATTCATCCACAGATACAGAAGCTAACTCTGGATCATGCAATTCTGTGCATTGTCAGCAGCAAATAAAAGGTAAGCGTTGTTGCTGAGCCTACACCACCACACAAGGCAAAAGTTGTCTAAAGAATGGCAGTATTGGTTTGGACCAGAGATCTGTCGGGCTCAGAGTCGTGCTTCTGAGAGTGGTCACCAAAGGATTTCCAGGAAAGACTGTAGGAACATGGTAGGCTTGTAGTGATACAGTGTAATGTATTTGGTGGATATACGGCCTGCAAAGTAAGTTACAATGCAATAGGAAAATGAGATCTGCACAGCTAAAACAATTCAGTGTTACTGAGTTGGTAAAAGAAATATTTCCTCAGATCCTTAACGAAGTAAAAGTTAAGCAGGAGGACAAGGTCACCTTGGTATTGCTTCAACTGCAATGTCACTATTTCAAAGCTTGTAAGACAGGACTCTCCATTTCTGTTTCCATTATGTACTTTTGTATGCACAAACTTCATTCATATTCCAGAGCTATTACCGAACAAGCAACTTAAAAAGGGAGTGTGGGGCAAAGCTTGGGAACACAGAAATACACTGATAAGAGAAATCTGTGATTTATTAAGAAATTTCTGGTTCTTTTTTGAAAGGCAATTTGTATTTTTGTAATCCAAAATCTGCCTTCCTTTCTCATCTAACTCTGTGATGGAGTCATCATGGTTCTGTATGTTGTTATATCATAGTATCCAAAAAAGGGGAATGCCCACATTCTGCATTTGGTGACAGAGAGAGATTAAGTGGCTCACCTTTTTAACAAAAAGCTTTCACTTTTTTCTGATAGTAAGTTACAATAGCAAATGATGTCTAAGTAGAGCTTTCCTGAACTTTCAGCCTGACCTTATTAATTGTTTTCTGTTTGAATGCAGCAGCCTCAATGAAGTGGTACAAAGTATCACTGAGAAAAAAAAATGTGTTGTAAAAATGCTTTAAAAAATATCTCACTCAAGAAATAAGATGCCATAGTACCCTTGTATAATAAGCAGTTTTCCATCCTATAGATGTAGGAAAAGAGGCAGAGAATAGTGTGATCCACTCCATGCAACCCATCTGAATCAGAAATAAGACTCTCTAGTTCCTCCTGTCTTTTATTGGAGAAAGATACCAAGGATGCGTTCAGCTCTGGGGCCCCCAATGTAAGAAGGTCACAGACCTGTTGGAGCGAGTCCAGAGGAGGGCCACGAAGATGATCGGAGGGCTGGAGCACCTCTCCTATGGAGACAGGCTGAGAGAGTTGGGGGTTGTTCAGCCTGGAGAAGAGAAGGCTCCAGCGAGACCTTATAGCAGCCTTCCAGAACCTGAAGGGGCTACAGGAAAGCAGGAGAGGGACTTTTTACAAGGGTATGGAGTGATAGGACGAGGGGGAAAGGTTTTAAACTGAAAGAGGGGAGATCTAGATTAGATCTTAGGAAGAAATTCTTTCCTGTGAGGGTGGTGAGACACTGGCCCAGGTTGCCCAGAGAAGCTGTGGCTGCCCCCTCCCTGGCAGTGTTCAAGGCCAGGCTGGATGGGGCTTTGAGCAAGCTGGCCTAGTGGAAGGTGTCCCTGCCCATGGCAGGGGGGTTGGAACTAGATGATCTTTAAGGTCCCTTCCAACTGAAACCATTCTATGATTCTATGATACATTTAAAGAGAGCAAAGACTCTGGCTGCAGATCAGAGAATGTGGTTAGGAGGGTAGCAGGGTCAAATGAGAGAAATATTTCAAGAGAACTGATGTATATGCTTTCTGTCTTGAGGAAGAATTAATTAAAGAATGAAATGTGGCATGTTGTAAAGGATTTAGAACTCCTGGTTTCTGCTCCTTTCTCTGCCCTTATTATTAAAGGTTAATGACATTACTTTTACAAGTACTGAGTATTTTTAAAAGCATTGGCATCCCATTTACTATAGGAGAAGATACTCCATCCCTGTGCCTGGAGAGAAGCTTGTGAGTGTATGGTAGCAGAGTGATCTGACGCCATGTACCAAAAGGTAGTGTTAGGGCTGTGTCCCTAGCCTCAGCCAAGCTGCACAGTGTTTATCGTCAGGAAAAAATCTGAAGTTACATCTTGGATTACCTGCTAAGTGCAAGACCATATGAAAGGTGTATTTTCAAAACTCCCCTTAATGCTTTGTGGTGTTGTCCAAGGTGAAATCTGCTCTTCTGTGCATTTTTATGATTCCAAGCAGTTTTGTGTTGTGTTGGGAACCTTGGAAGTCTTTTAGCCTTCTCGCCATTCAACACAATATTGGATGTTTCTTGGAATGATTCCTTCCCTCCCACCACTTTTCTGTAAGGATATACAAATAAGGTAATACAGTCTGACGCTCTTTGATTAAAACCCTCTCATTTATTAAAGGGGTAAAATTTTGTTACTCAGATACTTTCCTTTATTTTTGCTATCTCATACATTAGGGAAAGGTGATAGTAAAGCTGTAGTTCCTAATGGAAGTTTAGAGCGGTCTCAGAGCAGTACCTGAAATTCATTTATAGGTTTTGGGTTTTCTTTTCTTTTTAGCTGACCTTTCGGATATAACCAGAACTGCAAACTCAACTGTTTTGGTCAAGCAGTTTAGTGCATACCCTGTATCTGAAAAGAAACATTTCTTGTACACGTTTATAAAGGTTTAGTTATATGGATATGTTTTCTTCTCTGTATGAGGCTGATGCATGTATTGTAAGACCTGACTTAATCCAGTTACCATAAATTTCAATGAGACCTTTTTTTTCCCATTAATTTCACTGGAAAGCACAAATCCATAAAACAGACGATTTGGTTCAAAAATCTTCTGGGAAAACAAGTCTTTTTATTTACTTTAGAATGTGTGTGCCTTTAATTTGGAGAAAAATAATTTTGAGGCTCCTGAATTGGGGGGAGGGAGCTGGGGTAGAATCAACATTTTCAAAATGTGAGACCAAACAGAATGACATCCAGCATGTCATCATCATCTGCAATTGTTTAGCAACAATTTTCTCAACTCATGGCTTGTGTTTAATGAACAGCAGTGCTATGAAATACTGGAAGCAGGTGGAGAATGAGAGCACTTACTGAAAGCTAATATATATCAATACATTTATATTTTTGTGGTGTTTTTATGTTAACCTAAACCTTGCTATATTATGTATGCAAACTGATCTCCTGTTAAGAAGTGATTATAATCAAATGTTTTATTCCATTGTGAATTTAATTTATTTCATATTTTGATAATTAAGGAACAAAAATTCTGAGGGGAAAATTATAAGCATTAGCTCTTCCATCAGTAAAGGTTATATTCTGACTCTGTTCACATAATGTTACAAAGACTACAAATTGGCAGCTGTTCAGGACAATTTCTTCAGTGAAAACCTCCCAAGTATTAACTGCCTGTTGTTTTGTTTATTTCCCTTGTGACAAGAACTCATGATCCAAAAAGAATTGAAGTGCATTAATTTGTTTTAAAGGACGCCTATTAAAAATTGCTTTCTGCTACTTCTGTACCAGAGTCTCTGTGATGTGACAGTCTCCTGAGTAGGACTGAGGATACTTTGTGGTGGCAGGATTGGCCCCGTTGTAGCAGGAAATTAATTACTCGGAATGCAAATAAAGACGGCAGTACTGAACAAGGCAGCTTACCTCAATAGGGTAAATCTGAAACTGTGGCCCAGTTATAGATCTGTTACTTGACACTTATGCGAAGTTCCTAAATTATTGAGGATGTGCCTTGAATACAGCTGATGCTTTGTATACAGCTAAGGTGTTTCATACTTGATTGTACTTGCATTGCTATCACATTTCCTTTGTTGTTTTCTTCCAAGAATAAAATATATTTTTCCTTTCCTTCCTCAAACTGTAGAGCTGCGAGATCAAATCATATCTGTTCATGAGGAAAAGAAGACCTTAGCCATTGAACTGGAAAACCTGAGGTGCAAACTTGTAGAAGTAATTGAAGAAGTATGTATTGTACCATGGAAGGCGAGACCACGTTAGCGTGTAGTCAGTACTTTTTGTATCTAATTTTGCTAAAAACGCTCAGTTGTGAAGTTAATTGAATACTATCTAATCGCAAGTCCTGCCAGCTTACCCGTATGATGGACCACTTAGGGCATACACCTAGAAGGGGCCTTCTATGTCAGAGTCCAATCTGCTGCTGTTGCCGACACGTGACTTTTCATGATCTGTTCTAATGCCCATATTGTAACTCTCATCTCCACTTCCTGACAGCCCCTCACCCATCACAGCCTGCAGGGGTTTTTTTGGATTTCCTTTAACCTGTGGATATGCAAGAAATACTTCTGGAGAATGTCCAGTTTAATCACTGGTGCTACTTCATTGAGCATATCCTTGAGTTTAGCCATTGGCAGTGCCCTGTTGTGGTCATTAGACCAGCAAATTGGCTTTTTGAGCCAGCGGAGTTTCATTCCTGCTTGAAAACTGGATAAGCCATGTACTGATGCAAATCAGGACTTAGTGGCTCTTCCTGTCTGTGCAACACTTGCATTCAGAAAGACACAGCTGACAGCTATTGGACAATAAACAGAGCCCAGGAAAAAAAGCAGAACAGCAGCCTGACTATATTAAAACACAAACAGTTAAGGGCAAGCTAGTAACTTTTCAACCAGGTGCTATGGTGCCTCATCCTGAAAAGTTCCAAAGATGTTATATTTGCAGCTGTGAATGGTACGTGCCATGAGAAAATGGGCCATGGGAGCCCTATGTGAAGGATTAATTCATAACCCTTTAATGCCATCTGTTATGGGGTCTGTAAGTTGGGGTAAAAATGCTTTCCATCTCATTGGAGACCTTAAGATCAGGCCAAACCTAAGGAACAGAATTACTGAAAGCAAAATATTGCTTGCATTATGTCTTGCTATATGCCTTATGCCACTAAAATAGTCTTATTTTTGATCTTTACACTTTTCTAGGTGAATAAAGTGAAAGAAGAAAAGGCTGTTTTGACAACAGAAGTTAATAAGCAGCAAAAACTGTTGGAGAAATGTAACAGAGGTACGTGGTCTCAGCAGGTTCTCTAACAGTTTGCTACATCCTTTGCAGAAGCTTCAAAGCTTTTATGTTGTAGTACAGAGTAGGATACAGAACAGTGACTGTGGTCCAGACCTGACACTCAGCCTTATTGCTGCAGGCACTGCATAAACACATGGACTATTCTAGACTGTCTGTATTCCAGGGAAATGTGACTGTAAATAGCAGGTTGAATGTGAGAATAGGAAAACTTTTTGCTCTGTGGCATAAGTGGCAAGCTAGGACAGAAAGGCAGTCCTTCACAGAGAGGGAGTTTGAACCTTAATCTTCTGTTTTCCTAAATCATTACATTGCCTTCCTTTTAGTTGGAACATAGCTAATAATTTTGAATATCTAAAGACTTGGGAGCAACTTTTATGTTCAGAGGATGATGAGAAAAAGGCAAGAGTGCTGAGAATGAGATAAATAGGATTTCCAAGTTATGGAAGGAAAGCAGGGACTTCCCTTCCCTGGAAAGAGATGAGAGGTAAAACTAGGGCAGGGAGAGTCAAAAAAAGAGATAGGGCTCAGAAAAAGAAAACTTTTGCTTAATGAAGGTAAGTGCTTCCACGTGAGAAATAGCTGACCCAAAAGTAGTTCAGAGGGGAGGGTAAAGTTTTTAGTGCCTTGGATTACTGTGCCCTTTTCTCTTGTTGCTAGTTTAGCCTTGTAAAATTAAAAATTGTTTGGTTAAAAGTCTCCTTGGCTGTTTCACATTTTCCTGAAGTGGAAAACAACGGGTACGGCCTCTAATGCCTGCCTGTATTGATGCATTACTTGTTCTACCTTCCAAAAGCACTAAGTTATTTGTTCAACAGCACCTTGAAAATACATCCTAGAGGTGTTCAGCTGCATTCACAGTTACTCTTATTTATCTTAAAGTTGTTCCTCTGCAGTTTTGTTTTACTTGCTTACATAGGGAGGAAAAATAAAAAGCTCTTAAGACATCTCCCAGGAATTGTTCAAAGTTTGTCAAGCAGTGGAGAGAACGACCAGGGCTGCCGCTTTCACACGGAAGGACCTGTGGAAATAGCCACAGCTAAATAGTGAAGATACAGAAGAAAAGTGCAGTCTTTGGAGTAGTGAAGACTCCGATCATGCTGTGGCCTTCTGCCCATAATATTCTCTTTCTCTTTGGAAAAAGTATACAAAATCAGCGCAGTCCATGTTTTCAAGGAAACAGCTGAGTTTTGAATTGCAGAGAAATGTATGAACTTCTAGTGGGAAATTATTTTCTCTCTTTTTCCTTTTCTGTCCAGTGGGACAGTGTCTTATCTTCTATGAATGCTGCAGCAGTCTCTCAGCGTAGGGAGAGGAGGTTTGCATAGTAGGGTATATTCTGTAAGCTTCCACCAAGTGTTCATCTCTTCCCTCTTTCATGTGTCTGCATTGTTTGAGTCTATGATAGTATTTGAAGACTCTTAAAATTCCAAACTTTGGATAGGTTGATTAGGCAGACCAGCTTGAAGAAGCTTTTGATGGGGTAGTGTGGCAGATCAAATGTTTCTGAAATGTTTTCTTTTTTCTAAGCACAATCAAAAAAAAGAACAACTTCTTGTTTCATGTTTGCCTGTTTTCCAGGAAGGAGGAGTTATACCAGGTTAGGTCGTAGTACACAGGCAACATAAAGCAAGATTTTTTTGTATGCTTGAACTGAACTACCAAAGTATCTATTCAATACCTACTGCATTCTGTGTCTGTGTGGCGCTGTCTTGGAGCTGGGTAATCAATACATTTCAGTCAGAGTCGGTGAATTTATCTTGAATCTTTCTAAGTGTGTGGGTTGTTTGGGGTTTTATTGTTGTTAACATAATTTTGAGAGTCAGGTGGTCTGGGATGTGTATCCCACACTCTGAAGCAATATTTTCATCTCATTTTGATCCATTCCACTTTTACTTCTGATCTTGTTTTATTCTTATAAACAGTGTCTGTGCTGGCAGTAGAGGAGTATGAAGAGCTTCATGTAAACTTTGAATTGGAAAAGAACCTGCGGAAGAAAGCAGAGTCATTTGCACAAGAGGTGAGTAGTCAAGAAAAAGGGATTTTGTAAAATGAAGGCATTGCAACTGGAAAATCAGCCTAGATGACTTGATTTCAATTCCCAACTCTCGTACAAAAGTTGTCTTTGAATGTCCACATACTTAGCTAAAATCTGTACTTCATCCGGAAAATGGGTTTACTATTTCAACAGCATTTATAAAGCATTTCAGAATTATCCATGGAGTCTTACCTCTTTCCCTTTTTAAAGCGAGGCTTTAAATTTGTAATGGGCTTAGTCAGCCACAACATTTCAATGTGATATATGTAGTGGTTGGGTCTGGGAAGGATTAGCTGCCTTTCTAGTGATATAATTTGAAGCACTCTATTTTTCCTGAAAAATATGTGAACTCACAAAAAAAAGTGTTGCAAAATACAGTATTAGTTGAGTTTTGTGCGAGTTTGGCTGTTATTTAACATATGCCTTTTGAATAACCTAGTGCAGGGAGCATTCGAGCTGAAAAAATTGTTTCCATGTTCTAGAAAAGGTGTAAACTCCCAAAGAGGAATATGAGTTACTGGGTAGCATTATGGAATGGGTGGTGATTGCTCCGATGGCTTGTGACTGGCAATGTTTGCCTTAGAAAATGCTGACAAACTCTATCATTCTGCTGATAGACTGAAGCCCTATGAAATCATGAGTTTGGTTTTGTTTTGGTCTTTTTGCTCATGTGCTTTTTCTGTTTGCAGTCTGGATTTTGAGAGCTCTGCACTTGGGTTATATTTTTAAGCTTTTCTATCCCATGCCATGCATCAATATTTTCTTTAATAAAAGTTGGTCTTCCTAAGTAATCATTTGTCAGGGAGCTCAGATTTAAAGAAAGCCATTCTGTATCAAAATTACAGGAGTCATCAGTACTGACATGTTGTAAATAAGGGAAACATCTGACATCTGATACGAAGTGGATTTTACATTTTGAAACCATGACTGCCATCAAGCAGGTATTTAGCCTTCAGGAAGTCAGCTTCGTCTGAGTAAAGAGCTCTTCTGCTTTTTGTCTTTGCTGCTGCTGTTTCTCTCTCAAAGAAAAATTAAAAAATATATTTGATAACTCCTGTACCTCTAACTGCATTCAGTCAGTGATTGTGAGCAAGGGCATATATGCATTTTGAACCTGTATAGAAAACAGTGAGTAGTCTTACTGTGTTCTGTTAAGCTTGTGTTTTTTTTGCTGGGTATTTGAGTGTTTTGGATATGAACAGAATCATATAGAAACATTTTAAATGAAATGAATTTTGAGGGGTTTGAGCTAACTGTAAAGAAATTTGCAAATCTGGAACCTAGGGGTGAGGAAGTTGACCCCGATGTTGCTTGCACTCGCTCTCTTGAGCCTCAGAGCTCTCTCTGTGCTGTGTACAAAGGTTGGAGAGCTTCAGGGCGCCTGGGCCAAGGGTACAAGGGTTGTCTCTCTCCTTGTTCTACCTTTTGCCGCTCTTTCCTGTTCTTTCCTTTGCAAGGTCACCCCGTTGACCTTTTGAGAAACCCACTGAGGGAGCTAACTTGACAGAAACCTAATAACTTCTAGGAACAGATCAATTTATCTTTCTGTTAATAGGAGAATTTGCATTTGGGTAGCAGGGTTGAGTGCTCACCCTGACAGAGAAAGGTATTTGCAAATTCAAGTGTATTAAGCTTTGGCAGATTCTCTTTCATTCATACAGGTATACGGTATAACCTAGCTTTAGTTAAACTAGTGCTTATCAGTTCCACTGCTGAAGCTTCAATCATTCAATGAGTCAACTTGTAATTGCAGTAAATTTAAATTTATGTAACCTGTATATATACACATACCTGCGGTCTCCTGCCTATTGTTGTCAGTCTCCTGCCTATGTGTTGAAAATGTAGCTGTACGTCAGGCAGAGCTACATAAAGCAACTGACACATTTTCCCCCCAAGGGAATAAGAAATGATAGAAATTAAAATTATTTACTAATCATTAAAATGTCCTGTTACCTCCCAAATTTTAAGTATAGAGATGGACTTTTCAGGATGCTGCTAGAGTCAAGAAATGTGGGAGAGAAATCACTCAAGAGGACTGATTTCTGAAATCAAAGAGACTGTACATGCAGCCTCCTCCAAACCCCACTTTTACAGAGCTTTGTGGGATGGAGCCCAGATTCCTCTGCTGAGCAGACCTGGACACCTCCCTTTGCCGTGGCTTCAGTGCCATTGCGCCGTTTACGTTTTGATCAAAGGTTCACTATGGTTTTTCAGAAATAAAAATGAGAGCTGCAAATTCCTTTCAAATTTATTAAAGATAGAGGCATTTATTAGTGACCAAAAGTTGTTAAACAAAATATGGCCTATATTTATTAAATATTCATTTGGATTTTTTTCAGTACTGTTACTAGTCTGTGTTATAAAATATTATCTTCTTGCAACTATTCTTAAATTTTAGGGAACCTGGAATTGTTCATTACCTATGCTTTTATGAAAAATATTTTTATAACACAATTTTTTTAAAACCTTCTGAGATTGTGCAGGCATTATTGTTTTATTAGTGGTATTTGTTGACTATAATATCTGCAGAACTGTTACTTTCAGAAGACAAGTTTCTAAGAATGTTAAGCATATTCATTTAGCATGCGTTGTTATGGTATCTGTCTTGCATCTCCTACTGTTGCTTTGCTTTATCTTCTGAAGTACAGAACAATTATGTGCTTCTATTCATTAACTGACAACAGAAGATTGTACGTAAAGGTCTTACATCTCTCAGAAATGAGTAATTTATAAATGTGTAGTTAAGCTGATTTTCAGATCATAAAAGAGTATAATATGATACTGTGGGCCCAGAATGTTGCTTCTGTTTAGGCTCATAATTGTAATATTCAGACACCTATACATTTTGAAAGATGATATTTAAAGTACTTTTTGTATTTGAATAACAAACTGACAGGCAAGCTGTTAAGTATAATGCCAAAGAAATGCTGATTATTTGCAAACAAGTACTTCTTGGTTTTTGTTGTTATTTGGTTGTTGTATCTTCCAAAAACATGGGCCCCTCTTGTTGCAGATTGACATCATTAGCTCTTCAGTCAAGGCTTTTCATTCCATTAAGTTCTTCAGTCCAAAATGGAGTCATGACAACAGTGAGCTTCAGGCCTGCAGTAGTCTTCCTTTTTGTATCATGCTATTCAGAAAGATTTTGGGGAATTTTTTTAAAATACAGGAGCATGTGACAACAAAGGCATTGCTCAGTTGTGTTTGGGGAACTAGTAGCATTTCAAATTACTTTAAAATTCTGTTATCATCGGCCTGGTTTCACACTGATGGTGTCCCTTCAGTGACGTGGGGCATTAGAGAGACAGGCTCTGGCCCAAAACTGCATCCACAACAGCAAAGCTTTATGCTCAGGTGAGGTTGTATGAGCATCCTCTCGCATGGATCATGCCGCAAGGTCGCAGCTGTGTTTTGAGAGCTGAGGTTTCTAGGATGTGCTCACGGGAGCTGTTTGGATTACGCTAAAGATGTGCAGGAATTTTCTGCTTTCTTTCCTCAGCCACATGTTTTCTCTGTCCCTATGTAATGTTTCCTGAAAAAAAACAAAAAATCTTGCTGGATTTTTGCTTGAGTTTTGCAGAAGTCACTGTGGTTGGTTGTGATGAGCTGTGCAGTGTTGAGAGAAGGAATAGCTTTGAGTAAAGGTAACATTGCACATTCAGTGCTTTGTGCTGAACTTGTCTGGAGCACTTTGAGAGAGGCAATAGGCTCCGCGTAACCCAGGCTTCACCACAGCACCACGGCATAGACTTCAGAACAGCACATTTTCATGTTTCATGTAACTGTTCGTGACATCTCAAACAGCCTAGACATGTCTTTTAGCTCACTGAAATATGGGCTTAGTGCCTGTGGAGGGGCTTGTTTGGTGGTGGGCACATTGTCTTTCTAAGGGGTTGAGGTATCTGAAGCTTGCCTTGATGGGGAGGAGTTGGCCCATGTATTCAGATGAACCCTTTCTCCATAGCATGGCTTCATCTTTTAGCTTTGCCCTCCCGGGGTTGGATTGTGGCTGTGATGGGAGGAGATCAGATGAGCGGCTGGCGCAGGCGGCTTTTCGAAGTGGTACCCTTTGCGTCCTGCCCTTCTGACAAGCGAGGAGGATGTGCCCCAGAGCGTGAGCAATTGGGAGTGCAGGTGTGAGAGATAATGGGTGGGTGAGTGTGTGTGCAGAAGCGAACGCAGATGGGAGGGAGAGGAAAGACAAGGAGAGAGAGAGGGAGGGAGCAAGCAAGCACATATAGGAGTGAGCGAACACTTGAAAATCAGAGCTTTTGATTAAAAAAAAAATCCAATACAGCTTTAATTATAGTCATGCTGCTGGCACCACTATAATATATATTTAATTAATCAAAAATGATCCAACTTCAAACATTAGAATTCATGCTCTTTAGAGGTTTTAAAGAAACTGAGTAAATATTGTCAGCCATGGTGTGGAGAAGGGGAAGGAAAAAGAAAGAGGGTTTGAAGTGAGTCACAATCCATTGTGAAAGGTGCAGGAATCTGCATAAAAGAACTAAATAAATAGAGTGTGTAAGGGGGCGGGGGCATGGAAAAATCTGTACCTACCTGAATAAAATAGGGTTGTTAACACAGGAATCTTGGCAAGCTTAACCAGAATTCTAGTGTCATGTTTTAAGAGACACTTTAAGATCTCTCAGCTCTCTGTGGAGCAGTTTATAAGAAAACAAAGGAAACAGAGTATCTTGAAGGCCATTGCAATAATATAGAGGCTAGCCCTGAAAAGCACTCTTCCACAAAGATGAGCAGACTACAATACATAACAGCCAAAGCAAGCCAAAAGGGGAGGAACACAGTGAGAGAAGTAAATTGAAAGCCTTAGCAATGTAAAAATCCCCAGAGTTTAACAAAATAATCTGGCATAAATGGTTTATTAAGTATACATCCTGCCTTGCAACAATATTTTGTAAAGTGAACTGTTTATTACTGTCGTGTGTGCTGGCATAGAGACAACCCCTGCACCTAAAGTTACTCTGGAAACCTCTTGGAGAAGAGGCAGTGTGCTCTCAAAGTTAGCATCGAGCTGTTGTTTTCTGTCCTCTGTATCTTGGAGAAACAGAAGTGAAGTGTCAAACTGCCGAGCAGGTTTGTTGGGGTTCCTCTCACTTTTGAGGCTAATGTAGGCTTTTTCTCAAAAGACACAATTGGGAAAAAATGAAGGGTTTCCCAAGTGTTTATGGTTACCTGTTAAATAGTTTGCAGTTTGAGAGGTTGAAAGGCTGCGTTCAAAGGAACTGTGATCTGGATGGGTTAAAAAAATAAAGTGAATCTGTAACGTGCATCGTTCATCTTTTCCTTGACTTTCCCTCCAATTCTCAGTACTTAACAGATGCATTAACACAGCGTACTATACCTATGTTTGTTTCTAAGTAACTATTACACAACAACATGTTTGCATTTAAGTTGTTTACCTTAAAATGTGTGCATGCCTTACCTGGGCCAGTGCACAGCTGACGTTACTTGACCTGGGACTGAAGATTCCCTTATTGAAAGCTAAAAGGTGGCTGTCGTTTTATAAGACTTAGGAAAAATTACTGTCATTTTTAAGATGTCTGCACTACTCATGAGGTTGCGTGCAATGGATTTGGTTATCTTGATGACATGAGCTCCCAAAGAACTCTTCCTCAGATGCATTTGTGACCTTTTGGGTTAATTTGTGAGGACTCTTGCATTAGCGTGCTACATCTGTGAGTGGATACTGCAAAACCAGCACTTGTGGAGCAAGTCAGTGCTTACAAGTACCACGCTCTGTGCATTACCAAGGATAGTTCAACAGCAACTGGTATCTGAAGATAATTAATTTGCAGTCCAGCTGACTGAACTGGAAATAATAATTAAAGAGACATAATAAGTGGTTAGTACTTGAATTCTCCTGAGCTTGAATGTTACCACTTTTGAAGCATGATGTAACACTTATACATTTCATCAAGCTTTTTCCCAAGAACAGGCTTGTGAAATGGTAACAGATGTATGCTTTAGGAAACGCTCTGTTTGGTCTCTCTCTTCCTCACCTCCCCTTCTCTGTTTTTGTTCAGGCAATTAATCTATTGGGAAAAAAAGTGACGAGGTTTCCTCCTTTTTCATGTGGTATATGATCTATTTCTGAATATATTAGATGGTGTCTAAATGCGGTAAGACTCTGAGCGTTACAGAATGTATCATTATACTTCTACCATGGCGAAAAGAAAACCATTAACTGCAGGAAATAAATAAATAACAATGGAGATTATTTTTTTCCCTTTATTTTGGGCCTTGGGCAGTTATGCCTCATAAGTGAAGAATGACTGCTGTAGTTTGACAAACCCTTTTGTATAGAACAGGCTGGTAAAATAAATAATACTGTGTTTTTAAGGAAGTCACAATGCTGATGGGGGTTCAGTTTTCTCACACTCAAAATACATGCTCCAAGCACGTCTGTGGTGAGAAGCAAATGATGGACAAGAAATAGAGTTAACTCATCTACTCCAATTTCCCCATTCTGAGTAAATTAGACCTCTTGTTTTGAGCCACAAAACTTGCTAATGCTACATCTTGTAGCTCTTCAGAAATAGCCTCTTCAGAAGTTGTCTGGCAATTAGCCAAATAACTAAGGCAACTCCATTGTATCTTTATTAGTCTAAAATTGATGCAGGTCTTAACAAAAACGACATTATGAATCATCTAGGGAGAGAGGAGTGACTGTTGGCTGCTCATTACTAGGCATATGTCCTTTTTCATGATCATGTTGCTCAGTTTTCTGTGGCAGTTTGAAAATCCAACCAGGGTTAGTCTTTGGCTCCTCTGAAGGAGGAGGTCAATGAAGGTCACAGCACATTGCCAGAAATGCTTTGCTCTCGTTTTCCATACTTCACATTGGGTATTTTTTTTTTGTTAAAGAGAGTCTTATCTTGTGCCTGCCATGCCCTTGATATTGATACAAAATTTTCAGATCAGAGTAATGTCACATGCACTTAAAATTAAGTGTGTGCTGAAGTAAGTTTTCTGGATTGTGTCCTAACTGCAGAACCCATTTATTTTTTTTAGCTTTTTTCCTGAGTAGCACTTCAGACACCTAGGAACCCACTATACCGCATGAGATTTGTAACTCATACGAGGCTGATATCATCGCTTGATGCACAGCATTGAGCCTGAGTGTAGAAAGAGCATTTCTAGGTCAGTGTCCAGACTACGGGTGTGTTTCTTAATGTGTTTTTATAAGATACATCTGTTCCTTAACTCTTCTGTCAAAAAAACCCACTAGCCAGTTTCCTGCTGTAATATTTATATGCAGTGAAGCTCACAAGCCCATGTCCTTGATAACACAGTACAGTTAAGCAGTTACAAAGAGTATATATTTTTATTTTTTTCCTGATTAGCCATTGAACTAAAATCCACACCTGGATTTATATTTTAAACTGAGTACCTCCTGCATTTAGAGCTACTTAGTGCCCTGTCAAGCCATAATCAGACAAGATCACTCTGTCCCCCCCATCACATAAAATCCTTCAAACAGCCTGTTCTTTTGAGGAGATACAAGTACCTTGACCCTACCTCTGTTGGGACTTATTTCAGGTCTGAGCACAAGACTATAGGGCTTGAGGGTACACATAATGCAAAAGACACCAGCTTCTGTAACTATGACAAATGTAAATGAGTGGGTTACCACTCCATAAGGATGACTTACCCATTTCTCACTGGAGGGGATGGAGCAGTGCTGCCAAGGATTGAACTCAGGGCCAGCTGCTCAGTTGACTGATGTTCTCTCTTCTGTTTGAGACTTCCAAAGTTTGACTTTACCTTGCTATGTACCTTTCATTATTCTATTCATAGTAGGTAGCGTTTGCCACTGATTTTTATTTTACTTTATGCAACCAATGATTACCTTATTATAACAGTGCAGCTGTATTGAGACACTCTTCTCCCTTCAAACTGTAGCTAAGACAAAGAAGTTATTCCACATAGTGAGTACCCATATGATGTATAGATGGAAATGTAGCAACATATGGATATTAAAGCATTTCCTTTGGCCTCATTTTGCTCCTGGGAGAGCAGTTATTTGGAAAGCATCCAGTTATACCCTGAACACTACTTGAACGAGGATCGAAGTTCCCAGGGACTTGACACTAACAGAGTTGCTTTCTAACGTTTTTAATGAGGAAGAATTCCTTTTTCAGCTCTGGTGTAAACAAAAAACAGCTGCAGCGAACGCTCTGTAGGGTAATGGTTAGAGCAGGGGTCTGAGAATGAGGTGTAGCCTCATTAAGGTCAAGGGAAAAACTTCAGTTATTTTCAGGATTTCACCCTGTTCTCTTTCCCCCTCCCCAATTCTTGTGCAAACTCTGCTGATGGAAAGTGGCCAAGTACCCAATTTCCTGCACTTCGGAGCTTCTGTTTGTAAACTCCTGAAGGAAATACAGGTAACTGGTTTGCACAACACTTGGAGATTTTGTAAATGAAAATGACAGATGTAAGCAAACCATTGTCCCCTGTGATCTGCTTTTAGTTGCAGTGGTGGTTTCAGTAGATTCCTCCAGCATCGACTTAGGTTTCTAGCATTGATTGGGATACTCTGCAGATAATTGTCTAGCAGGTGGCAAAGTCGGAATTAATCCATCAATTGGTTAAATTCCACCTAGTCCAAATAATCCTGTTAGTACCTGTTTTGTCCTTTCAGCAGTCACTTTAATTAATATTCAGGGTTGTGCAGGCAGTCAGGTTTCTGCCCTGCTGACGCAGTGAGCGATTGTTTTAATTTTAAATTAGAATTAATTTCTAAGGTTCTTTTTTGTCCCATGTCAAACATCCAGAGCAACCTCTCCAAAACTTACAATCAGTTCATCACCAGCTCTTTCTCTGCTTTACCTGCCATGACCATCTTGTCTAGTTTTGTCTCTTCCATTTGGAATATGCTGGTACTTCAAGGACATGTGTGTAAGTAACTTCTGAAATGGATGGGACTCTCCATGAGAAATTGATTCCCATGTATCTGATTGCAGCATTAAGTTATAAGCAACAAAGGTTTTTGTGGTGGAGAAGACACTTCACTTATATTGTAAGCAGGAAGGTATTTGCAGTGTCATGAAAGCAATTTATAAAGCTAATTGAAAATGCAGGACTTAATGTGAAAACTTCCAAATAAAAAGGTTTTCACCCAGTTATTCAAGATTATTTTTTTCATTTTATTGCAGTGGAGCATGAAACAAAGTGAATATGAATTTTCTACATTTGGTGAAGTATCTGCTCAAGTTGAAGAAATCAAGTTGCTTTACTTGATTTCTTCTTATTTTGGCAGCTTTCTGCTCCCTCAGGCTGGAACAACTCTGTTTCGTTGGTTTTAGTGGCAGAAACTTGGGGAACAAAAATCTCGAATTATCACCTCAAACTATTTTTCAGATTAAAAAAAAATTAAACCCAAGTTTTCACTTTGCTTTGAATGTTCACAGTAGGTAAACTGCAATGCTTGCTAAAGGTGGCTTCTAGAGAGGTGGTGTTTATGTCAGGGTTAAACAACTTTTGACTGACTTAACAGGAAAGCAGGTGGCTTTGAGACAGTATTGAGTTCTTTAGCAGTGATTTAGTGGCCTTTCTAAAGTATGATGTTTCAAAGATGCTGTTTCTTTAAGAAGACAAAATGTTAATCAAATAGATGAGTTGTGATACAAAGGCAAACGTTTATGGGTTTGGGTGGGTAGCTTCGATTCTGAACTTCTCTTGTCTTTGAATTGTTTTTGCCACAGCCCTACTAGTGTAAGGTAATGCAAACGTAATTGGTTTGACTGGAAGAATTTTGGGACAGGGAGCTGACGTCCAGTGCACAGTTGCACCATGCCACAGTGGCCTGTGTGTTGTCATAAATTTGTTTTTGTTTCTTTTATAACATAGTACTAGAGCTTGTATTCATTGTTTCCTATTCATTGAATACTTCCAGTCCTTTATTGCCTACCCCCATGGCACAGCTTTGCCCAATGAAGTGTTCATTGTAGATTTTATTAGTATTAAGGCTGCATCCATTGACTCTTCTTGGCACGCAGGGTCAAGCAGGCTGCGTTGTGAGTTAAAAGTTCAGCATGGTCAGCAGGCTTCTCGGTCTGTATGCACAGCTAGAGAAAGATTTGCTTGCTAAGAAGACTCAGTTGAAGCGTCCATACAAAGCACGGAGTGGAATGCTTGCCACAAATCTACGTCTACTGCTGTTTCTTTAAAATTCAATTATATTAAAAAGAAAAATAAATCATATAGCATTGCAGTAGCACTGGATGGGAAGAAAGCATATCTGTAATTTTGGTTTGTGAATAAATAGTATGGGAACCTGAAAAGATCTCATGGAACGTTTGTATTTCTAATATTTTGTTCTTAGAATATCTTCTTGCTTTTGCTGTGCTGTGCAACGGTGTTTTTCACAGTCTGAGGGAGCGTCTGCATTCTCGGGCTGTTCTCTGTTCTCCTGCCATAAGTGGCACGCTTTGCTGACCTGTGCACGCTCACCTGAAACCTCAGTGTGACCCAATCCCTATTTCTGCTGTAGGAAGAGGCACAGCTGAGTTTGTCAGCTGGAAGAGTGGAAACCCTTGTTGCCTGAGGGGCAACCCTCTATCTGAAAGAGATGTCAAGATGCACAATAAATTCACTAGGAATTTTTTTTGGCAGGAAGCAATCTTTTTTTTCCCTGAGTTCCTAAACAGTCTGGAAGGAGCAGATCTCTGTCATGGAAGCTGCATGTGGTGACAGCCTCTTCACCTCTTAGGTGAAGCCTAGAGACATGTGTGATATTTTTATCAATGTCATGTCTCTAGACCATTTGATTATTTCCCTCCCCACTGTATCCATTCCCCACATCAAAAATATAACTGGAGAAGAGGAAAAAAAGCAAGAATCAGAAGTAAAAGGCTGAAACTGCCCTGAAATGGCTTTTCCTGGGGGAAGTGCATGCACTGATTACACAAACATGGACTGAATTTGTTTTCCAAAGACACTTCATCATTCACATATCCAGGTAGCCCTCAAGTAAGCGGGCTTTATGCAAAGGCTTGCAGATGTGTTTGAGGAGATAGCTTGTGAATTCATAGACATTTTTTCCTCCACCCGGAGATCTTTTTATCTCTCCAGAGCTGCGAGGATAGGGATCAGATTGTTCCTATTTCCAGGAAACAAAATTCAGAGACACATTTAAACTCTGAATGCTGCCGACGTGTGGGTCACTGAGGTGTAGCCGTGAGTGGTTCTCTCAGCAAACACCTGGTTCCTTTCAGTGTGACCTTAGCTCTTGCAAATTTTGCTCTCAGACTTCCTTTCTGCATCCTTCTCAACTTCTTCCCCTCTGTGTCTACCATATTAACACAATGTTATTTTTTTCATTTTCTTTCCAATTGCCATATTTCCCAGGATAGCATTAGACTGCACTTAACTGTTGTTTTTGTTGGGGGTGGGTTTTGTTTTGGCAGATGTTTATTGAACAAAACAAGATGAAAAGGCAAAGTCAGTTGCTTCTGCAAAATTCTGCTCCTGATCAACAGCTTTTGAAGGCTTTGGATGACAATGCTAAACTAACCCATATATTAGAAGAAGAGAGACTTCAACACCAACAAAAGGTAAAACGGGATTACTTTTCATCTCATGCAGATGTCTTTGAAAGCCTCCTGAATTTAAGGAGTGTCATGTATTTTTTTATGCTCAGAACTATTTGCGATCTTGTCCCTCAGAAGAGTTTACAGTCTAAAAACTAAATTTCAGAGAAGATTGTGATTCCTTTCTTCTGGTTCACTGTAAGACATGAGTACAAAACCTGAACATTTTTTCAGCCTGAAGGCTCTGATTTAATTAAGTATTTTATTCTGGATGCCAGTAAAGTGCAGGCTTAATTACAAGCATTAAGTGAAGAAAAGGTAACAGAAGAATATATTTGAGTAATATAAAGGGTGTTTTGGGGGGATAAGCTAAGAAGACCAGGAGGTGAGATAGGCACTTCATATTAGTAGTCTGGTCTTTTGCTAAAGAAACACATGGGGAAGACACAGATGTACTGGAGCAGGGAAGTGTTAGGCGAATGCTGCGAAGTGGTGTGATAGGATATAAAGTGCTAGGGTCCAAACAAATATATTCTTTGAAACTGGACTAGATGAATCTCTAACTGGGAGAAATCACGATTGCTTCACTTGAAAGCCTGAAAATGAGTTTTCCCTGAGTTGTGAGGCCTGTTCTTAAAACTCTCGTAATGGAGTAATGCTAGGAAGAGGTACACAGTTCCTGTGCTTTCATCAGTGCAGCAATACTAAGACGATACGTAATCTCACATGCTTCTGAATGATGAATGTTGGAAGAATAACTGCCAATTCATAGAAAACCTCTGCATCTTTGTCTCCTTGAAGTCTAGAGCAAAATGTATATATTTAGGGAGTTGGGAGGTGATTGTCACTCTGCACCCGAATGCTGCCTCTAAACCTGTTGTTCCATAATTCACCCACTGGCATCTGCATGAGTTGAGACAAGGGAGTTTAAGTAACCAATCTGTCAGTGGAAGCAGTCAGTAAGAGAACAAAAATGTCAATGTTCTCATGCTTCAAATGAAGAAACGTTCAAAATTAAATTCTAATTATGTGATAAAAACTGTATAAAAAGAAAAAGGGAACATCTTATAGCTTAAGTACTTTGGAGCTAAAGACGTATTCTAAAATAGAGAGATAAAATGAGTTAGGATCAGAATAGAAAATTCTGACATCTCTCAGGAAAATCTGTCCAGCTCCCATTCAAAAATTGTCCTCTTTCTGGGAGTTGTAGTTCACTCCTGTACTGTAACATCATGTTTTCAGGAATAACTGTGCCTAATGGTTTATTTGTCAAAAAGAAGGACAGAAAATACCTTTTATTGTAATGAATGCTATTGCTTGCCAACTGCAGATCAAAGAATTGGAAGAGCAGCTAGAGAACCAAGCAATGCATAAGGAGATTAGTCGTCTTAAACAGCAACTAGAACTTTTGGAAGAAGATAAAAAGGAGCTAGAGCTTAAGTTTCAGAACTCAGAAGAAAGAGCTAGAGACCTAAAGCATTCAGGTAAAATCATGTAATAACTTTAATTTGAGAGATACAATTGGGGGTGTGTGAGTGATGCATGTTGAATAGAATTATACATGTTGTGTTGGAGATCCAAGAAGCAACAGCTTTTGTGTAGCTGAGATCCAGACCTGTGCTTCACATGACAAAGTTCAGCAACTGCCTTCAACCACAGAACAGTCATGTCCAGAATGTGTGTGAAAGAATAACCTTGTAAAACTTCTGTAGGGTATAAAAATGGTGTCTTTAGAGTGCCCTGAGTTTTCCAGCTGAATATATACATCTGAATGGGTTTCTATGTGAAAGACATAATCCTTCTTATTGAGTTAAAATGTATCCTCATACCTAGTTTTAAAAATAAATAAAATAGGATAACTCTGCTCATTTTTTTTTGCAAAGATGCACAGTGATTATCAGACTGTAGAGCTTGCATTGTATGAATTGTACAATAACATCCCTTAATTGTCAAGCTACACAACCATTTAATAGTCGTGCAATAGAAGATACCAGTGAAAATAAAGACATGATTTAGCCTTTCATATTGACATATGAGAAAACAATTTCTGCTGATGTGAGACGGTCTGGGGGATTGTTGGTTGTTTTTTTTTTTATTCTTCTTTTTAAAAAATAAACAAAACCAACAGATATTACAAAGGTAAGTACTGCCTTCAGAGCCCTACAAAAGGAGTTAGCCAAAGAAATACAGTGGGCTTTTAAGACCTGAGAATTATGAGAATATCCATGAGAATTATGCACCTAAATCTAAATTGTACTTGTAGTCAAATACTTTGTTTCACGTCAAGTGACTGAAAGGAAGGAAACAGTCTTGCTAGCTACTGTGTCTGTCTTTCTCTTAAGATTTAAACTAATGCCTGAAGAATACAGACAGGAAAGACTGACAGAATACTTAGGATGGAGCAACTGTTGCAATGCAGATGTTCGTACAGTTATTGCTATCAGGGCGGTGCAGGGCTTGTCTGCAGCATCCTATCTACTGAATGAGGAAATTTCTGACTTAATGCTCTTTATTTAAAATTGCTTTTAAAAAAGGCCTTTGGTGTGTGTGGCCTCGCTATAGGGAATATGGGACTATGGCTGGTTAAGTATTTTCATGTGCCTTTGCTTTCAGTCCTTGTTCAGCTCAAGGCCTAAGCAGGTGCTAGTTTTAAGTGTAATACCTGGTCGGGAAAGCATTTGAGCTTGTGTCAGAGGAGGCCAAAGTCCCTATCCTTAGTCAAGACTCCACATATAGCTGTGCTTTTCTGAAACATAACCTTAGGAGAAAGATTATCTTTATTCTTGTTAGCTGTCTTGCTCGGAAGAACTGCTTTGTGTTAGTTTTACATTACCCAGCCTTAAAAATATGCCTAGGAAGGCATATGAGTTCTTCTCAGCTGCCTTGGAAAAGATCTAACCTCCCCAGCAGACTCCTTCCTTCCAGGCTTGTTTGTCCTTCAGAAGAAATTTATCAGCATAAAGATTGTACCTGGAGTTTAAAGTTACTCAGTTGATTTTTTTTTTTCCCTTTTAAAATTTAAAAGTAAATGTTAAAGATTGTAATTTTAATTTGAATCCATCGTTATGAGAACAAAGGACCATATCTACTTTGGAAATCATATTCTGTACTTCTGCCATAATTCCTACTGTATTCAGAAGCAATTGCTAAGAATTTTTGTAACTAAAAGAAATTGAAGGCTTTTTTTTCCCTCTGTCTCTGCCCTTCCCCAGTTAATTGCATTTGACAACATTTCAAGTGCAGAAAAGTAATTTCCACATTTTAGATCTGACACAAAAACAGGAGAGAAAGAATGCATTCTGCCCACCACCCAGTTTTGGCTATTTTTGTGGGGAAAAACCACACCAAAGTGCATCAGCAAGACACAGTGATAAGATTGGAAGCTGCAGTTGTTCACTTCTCTCATCTCTTGTTAGTTCGTTCTCAAATACAACCTCAAATACACCATAGCAGGAATGTGATAAACTTTTCCATGCTCTGTCATTTTATATGAAGAATCCTGTATGAGGGAGAGTGTCATTTTAATTTCAAAAGTAATTAAGGTTGGAGGTAACTGGTTGAATGAGAATCCTGTGCATCTAGGACATAGTTCTTGGTAGAAAATGTTGCCAAAAATAGGACTTTGCAGCAATTGCATGGTTTAGTCTTGTTGTTTGTTTTTTAGTTAATTAGTAGCTTTTTTTTTCTTAGACCATCAGAGTTGCTTTTTAGAGCAGATGTGAGAAACCAAGAACTCACTCTAGTTTGCTTTATTGCTCTTGCACAGTTGATGAACTTCAAAAACGAATACAGCAGTCTGAAAATCCTGCACCACCTCCTCCACCACCACCCCCTCCTCCTCTTCCTCCTCCCCCTCCTCCTAACCCCATACGGTAAGTGCTTAAATCAAGGGTCACAGCATTAACGCTTTGCTGAAGCAGAATACATGAGCTTGCATCCAAGCAGGAAAAGTGTCTTTAAAGAAAAAAGGCTTTCTCCATCTGTCTTGGGCTCTTTACCAGCAGGACACGCTCTCTGCCCCACCTGCCAACAGACTAACACCCTGACCAATTTTGAACAGTGTCTGCCTTGCCAAGCCTAACGAATTGTCTAGACTGTCACTTTGGAGGAGGAGAGATACCTGTCTTCTCTAAATTTAGGAGATTATTTTTTTCTATTCACCTGATAGCTGTAATTACAGACTTCTGAAGTGCTTGTTTGAATCTACTGCTAAGAAAACCCCTTTGAACCAAAGGATGTGTTGGATTACTGTGTCCCTTCCTGTCGGATACTGGTGATGAAAATGCAGACTCCATTGAGTTCTCACAATTGCTTTCATAAGTTAAAAAGAAAAAAAACCCGCAGAAAATCACCACCCCATTATCAAGCAGTTTGGGGCAAAATTATCAAAATTAAGCCTGATTGCAAAGGACCATAACAGAGGCTGACCAATATATGATGTATTAGGCATTAGACCCAAATTAATTAACTAAGCCCTAAAATGTGTTTAGGTAATTTTAGAATCCAATCTTCATATTGGTTGCTTGGTTTTAAAAATAAATGGACTTCAATGACACTTTCTAACATTCTGTAATAGAAATTACACACAGGAATCTTGTTAACTACTGTGTAAAATATATGAATAGAAATGATTACTAGGGAGAATTCATCCCTTTGTGCATCTTGCTTTGTTTTTAGAAGTCCAAACTAAACATTTTCTGAACAATTGTGTTTGGTCTTTTGCTCCTTGTCCTTCTGTTAACTCATTTGGCTTGCTTGAGTCTTTCTCATAATGCATGGCATGAATTAACTGCGTGTGGGTGGTGTGTTTTTTTATTGTTTTGTTTAGGTTTGTGCCCTTTATTATTTGGACTAGATAACACTGTTCATTTTAAGCCCTGTGGTAGCTAAATCGGAGTATTTCCTTCAGGCACTGTGAAGTTTCTGTGCGTAGAGGTGGCTTCAGAACCTAGGCACTGGCTGCTGCTTTTTTCTGGGGCAGAGTTTTGACCCTTTATGTCAGGGAGGTCACTCCGCTCCTTAAGGAGCAATGTTTAGCAGGGAGTGATAGGCCCTACTGACACATCAGATGCACATGGGAGCTTGTACTCGGGCTTTAAGATGAATCATTTCCTTGCCTGGGCTTTTACATTTTGACTATAGAGAAGGGATAACTATTTGATGCTGTAAAAAGATTACAAACTTGGAGTTGGTGAGAAGATACTGATCACTGTATTTAAGTGTCCTCTGGAGAATAATACTTCACTTCAATATCTACAGCTCTTCATTCCTTTTATTTTGCTGGAGCAGCTTCAATTTGTCATGTGTCACAATGAGACACTGTCTTTTAATATTCAAATCTTGGAGTGTTTTGATTTGTGCCTAATGTCTGTTAAAAAGAAATAAATTTCTCTGGTGCATTTTGATGGGAGGCATTGTGGGGGGTAATTCAGTACATACATCTGCATTCAAGAACTGTTAAATGAGCCTTTTGTAAGCAGCTGTATAATCAGGTATAAGCAAGCTGTTTGTGTGTCATGTTCAAGTTCATTCTAACAGTGTGTAATACAGGACAGAATGACAATCTGCAGTTTCATTTTCGTCAAAGGTCTCTCATGTCAATGATTCGCAAGAGATCTCACTCCAACACCAACGTGAGCAAGAAGGAGAAACCTCCTCAGCAGGAGTCAGGTATGGCTCATCCTTTCTCAAGTCACGTGGATTATTCACTAGGTACTGCAGATATAAAGCTAGTGAAAATGAACTGTGGGTACAAATAGTGATGCAAATGCTTATAATTGTCAACATTAACAACTGCTATCCATGTCCCAGCATATTCATCTACCTTGCAGTCCAGAAATGTGATTGCAGCCCACTCATATGTGCGCTGAGGTAGGAAGTGGTATCTTTGGCATTGTAGCTTTGGTACTGCAAAGCAGCTTTCTTGACATACCAAGCAAATTGATGTAGCCCTCGTAGCCATCTATGCCCCCCTAACTAAGCTGGTGATCAGCATCCAATTTATTTTTTCCAAATGGATTTTAGTATGAACAATCTTTGAGGCTGCAGATCAAAAACCTTAAGGGAAGACCTAGCACTTGCTGTAACTGAAAAAAGGTTCTTTTCCCACTTCTGGCTCTCATGCTTATCAGATATGTCACTGAGCTGATTTCATTCACTGATGTGGCAGAAAAAAATATCTTTCTTTTCTTGCCCCTTGGGGAGAGGGTGGTCACGTTTATTACAGGCTCACAGAAGGACCTGACAGGATAAGCACTTAGCTGGCTATGGTGATGTGCTGGGTGCGATGGGGACAACAGGATGGTTCAGTTAGGCCCCGTGCTGTTACAATGACTCCATGCAGCTTGTTGAGTTGCACCCTGGCAGTTTGGTACTGCCTGTGGTAGTTGCACTATAGCAGCACTGAGAGGCTCAACCTATAGCCTCTACCTTGGAGACACTACAGCATGTAGCTGCAGCTGCAGTATGTCCAGGGCTTTGTGCTTCCACAGGTTATCTGGAAGAGGCAGAAGAACAAACCCAACAAGCGTTAAGCAGAGCGCAGGTTATACACAGGATAGACAGGGAAGTTTCCAACTTCCGAATGGCCTCTTGTTTGTGATTTCTTCTGTCCAGAGCCTCTCCGCAGAGCTGGTTCGTTAAATGCTTGTTTTCATCCCTCAATTCATATCTTACGAAATTACCACTTAGAGTTGACTGTAATGCTAATCCTTTAATAATACTGAAAACCTAAAACAAAACAGAATCTTGCACTAAGGTGGCTCTGCGTGCAAAGAAACAGCTGAAATTACATTTTATTGTTGTTAATGGAAGCTGAAAACTTAGTAGTTTGAGAACAGGAGTTAAGTACAGATTTACAAATGATTGTGAGTGCCTGAAGAGCCAGAGCTAGTTAGACAAGCATTGCCAGTTAAATAACCAAGGTTTTTCTTGCTGTTTCTCTCTTCCTTCTGAAACAGCAGGAGTTTGTTTGTAGTGAATTGCTTAACTCATTTGCTGCCACTTAAACAAAGAAGGGGACTGCAGAAGGGAACCTGGTTGAAATTATAGGTATAGGATATAACTGTTAAAAGAAAAAATCGCTGTTAGCAGACTGTAATGGTATGTAAGCATGGATGGATTGTTGGATGGGACCAACAGGCAGAAAGTGGGGGAAAGGCAGTATTACCCTTCCTGTTTTTCAGGTGAGGAACTGAGGAATGGGGTGACTTGGGCAGGTCCCTGGAGGAATCTCTGGGAACCAGTTACCAGTCTGAGAGAAATCAGGTTGTTGGTCTGGGTGAAATAATTAGAGAAGTGTCCTTGTACCAAGATCTCTGATGAAGAGTCAATGTTATCTTTCAGTAAAAGTTCAATTAAGTTGTCTTCATTTATCAAGCTTCCTTACATTGAAGTGTCCTAGGTGTTTTGATTACACCTTTTTGTTGAGACTGTTACAAACAGTGATTGCAGGAAATACTATGAAATTCACTGTAAGTTCTCTAGACCCCATTCTTTCATTACTTATTAGCAAACTTTAACAGTTCTGACCTTTCTTCAATCACATATAAACTGCTGCTTCTGTTAATAGTTGAGCTGTTCTTAAAATAAAAATAAAAAAGGGAGAAAGTTCTTTCTTGATCCAGTTATTATATCCAACTTGAGGCTTGTTTTGACCCTTGTTAAGGACTTAGAATGAGTGGTTTCTATCCCATACCACCAATTAAGCTTTTATATTTGAAACAGCCTGTTTGTTAAATTAAAGCCTGACATTAAATCGGCTTACAATACAGAAAGTGCATTTCTATGAATCATCAATAGTACCCTGACAAGTGAGCGAGCGAAAGTCTATTTAAAATTCCTGTTATATAAGGTACAAGTTGCAGCTTTGAACAGTGCCGTGTATGTGCTTTAAGTACTCTTTTTTTTTTTTTTTTTTTTTCCCTTTTTGGTATGGCACGTTAAGTGTCTTTTGTTACATTATCCAGAACACTGATAAGCTGACAGGTGTAGTTTAGGTTCATCACACAGCTTCCTGTTTCATCTGAATATTTAGCAGTCCTGATACTGAATCTCTTGAAAAAGCAAACATTTCCTTTTGTGGTGTTTTAAGTTTTGCCCTGTAACTCAATGCAGAGTTCTTCAAATGTGTGGTTTTAGCTCAGTCTGAGATGTTGGTGTATCGTTCCAGCACGGTTCTTAAACCCATGTGAAATATGAGACACATTTGATAGTCTTGTGGCGGGCTGCATATAGGTCTTGCCATGGGGTATTATCAACTTGTCCTGTGTCAGCGAAGCTGTGGAAATTTCTGCTGAGCCACAGTGAAGAGACAGAGTGGAAGTGGGGTCATATTCTTCAGTCCTTGGTGCTTTAGCCTATAGCACTGAGCTTTTGCAATTCCCAAACAGTCACAGGAGCTTTGCATTTTTGAGGATCTGGGCCCTGCTTCTGTCCAGACTTCTGCAGGCATTGGCCTGGCGTTTGCAAAGTCCATGGCCGGCTCCTCAATGTGTGTAGTTTGGCATTTTATCCTTGAAGAGCTTGTGACAGTTTCACTGGTAGCAAAGGTCGCTAATAGCGCTGTATCCAGAAACTAGAATTCCTGATAACTAGAGATGAGGTTGCTGGTTTCTGCTACCGTATAGATGTATGCAGTGTAAGATAAAGTGCCTCTTTGTGGTGGGGAAAATTAAGAGTAAGATAGTGGTCCTGTAAGAAAGGCCCTATGAACAGCCAGCCCCCTTATGGGCAGAAAAACAAGCCTATATATTTATGCTTATGATTTACATTTTTAATAAAACTGAGAAAAAGCATGGATTTGAATAGTACATAAGCAATATGCAGCACACATACAGGCAGGAAGACCTACTGCAGGGAGTATAACAAGGTACATTGTATATGTAAATGCTGTTTCATCATTAAAACTCATTTATCATTATGGTAACTGGCTGTATATGGCAAGCGAGCTGTTTAGGAGGCCATCTGTTTTAACACGTTTTTTTCTTTGTACTATTTCTCTGTAGTTCATATCTGGAATGTGATATGCTCTTTGATTTTTGGAACAGGTGAAGAAGTTACGGATCTGAAGAGACAAGCTGTTGAAGAAATGATGGACAGAATTAAAAAGGGAGTTCATCTGAGACCAGTCAATCAGTCAAGCAGGCCTAAAACAAAGGTTTGGAATAAATAGCAGAGCAAGAATATTAGCTAAGTACAGTAATTTACACTGAAAATAAATCAGGCTTTCTGTAAAACATTTGAAAGGAGCACATTTGCCTCACCTCATTTGCTTTGCTTGATTTTGAATAAAATGAATGAGAGCAGCATATATCTGAAGAACAGAAAAAGAAGTGAAGCCAACAGTAAGTAAATAGAAGCCCAGTTTCTTTGACACAGAGAGGAACTGAAAGCAAACATCTTGTAAACAAACAGCTACTGAGAAACAAAAAGCACAGGGAGAATAACTGAATTGAGTAGAGGGGGTGATCAAGAAGTAGACTGTATTTAGCAGTATTTCTTCCTTTTATGCAACGCTTTGCACTAATACCTGAATGTGGCTACTATAAAATATTGCTTACCATCTTCACAAAAGCATAATCTTTCTTTATGTATAGGCTGTGAGTCAGTGTTAAGAACACTGGAACAGGCTGCCCAGAGAGCTTGTGGAGTCTCCTTCTCTGGAGACATTCAAAACCCGCCTGGACGCGTTCCTGTGTGATGTGATCTAGGCAATCCTGCTCTGGCAGGGGGATTGGACTAGATGATCTTTCGAGGTCCCTTCCAATCCCTAACATTCTGTGATTCTGTGACTCTTCCCTTCATCTGTATAAGAAAACAGATTGAATGTTAGCCATGTGCCCATGAGAGGAGAGAGCAGAGGAACATCATACAACTGCACGCCTGTGCACTAGACCCTCGTGCAATGCTTGTCTTCAAGTACAAAGTCTGTCATGGTCCGTTTCACATGTTTTTTACCATGCATGTGTTGTGTTTGTTTACAGCCAGAAACACCAAAGCCCTCTGAAAGTGCAATGAAAGAATTAAAAGGGATTCTGGTAAGAAAACTTGTAGTTTATATTTCAGGTTTTTTCTTCTCATTGAGCTGACAGGGCCTTCTGTGCAAAATAGCCGAGTATTTGAGAGTTCTGCATTAGTGTTTTGGTTTGAAGCTGTGGAGCAGTTTTGGAGTGAATCCCCTGATTCCACTTTTAACTTCGGTTCAACTGAACGATTGGTTTTGGTCTTGCTAACAGAATTTATTTTGGAGAAAACTAGCCTGTTAGCTCTGCTCTGGATTTGTATGTTCCTGCCACTAGAGGGGATGTCATGGTCTGCACCTGCCCTGGATCCTTTGGAAACTTTCCCAGTACTCACAGTGGGGATGCTCAGGGAGGGAGAGGCAGCTGAATAGATCTAATCCAAAGTAAAGCCCCTGAACTACCTATGTAGTAGATGTAGGGTTCTCATCATCAACTGCTCTGAACTCCTGCTCTCTCCTGAGGCACCAAATTTCTAGTTAGCGTAGGCAAAGCCTAAACAGAGCAAGGGGTCTCTAGTCTGTCTACATTTATATGTAGAAAAATTGATTCTGAATAGCTGTCCCCATACCCATTTATCACTAAATAAAAACATTAGGCTTGCATTTGGTCCTGTACAGAGCAATGTGCTCTTTGCTGCTGGTCTGTCATTTACTCGTACATTGTGTTGCTTATTTAGCAGGTTGTTTCTTTTGCACAAGTGCTAAAATTGTATCAAACAGTCAGAAGGAGCTGTAGTTCTTGCTCCATGACTTCTGTGACCCTGAAAGCTTTTAAAGTTGAAGTGTAACTTTAGCACATCAGGTGAAATTTTGCCTTTGTAAGGTGAAAAACTGTGCAATTCTGCCCATATCAAACCAAAATGCTTCACATCTACTACACAGAAGGTAAGGCTAATCATTCTAATCATCCGTGGTAGCACCTAAACAGCCCTTATAAAAATAACTTCAGTATTGTGTTGGGTGATGCAGACAGTACAGCTAAGAGTGTGCTGTGGTTTAAAATCACGAGTGTGGCACCAATGACATGTTAAACTTACTGTTCTCCAGTCACATGAAAGCAAGGGAACATGGGAAGAAGTGATCTAGAGAGCCCTCAGACCTTAATGCTGAGCTCTAATTAGAGGGACACGTAATTAAATGTGGAGGTAAATAGAAAAGGAATGAAATGCAACACAGAGATTATGTTTTGAATGGAACTCCCTAAGTGTATGAACAGTTTGATACGGTGTGTTGTTTGGACCAGTGAGGGTTGGACATAACGATCCTGCTGAAGGTCCTTTCGTTTTGTAATAGCTGTTTATTTCTTTGACACTGTATTACTGACATCAGGGGAGACTTCATTATGCACTTCAGAGGGAGCAGAAGGAAACCTGCAGGCACTGTACTTCTGTATCTAGCTTGTTGCTTTTGAGCCCTTCAGGATATTTGTAGTATAAGACAAACTGCATAAAATCCAATTCCAGTCTATTCTTGAGACCAATGATTATGCACAGTCAGACAACAAACATGGGGGTGGGATGTGGTGGAGTAAACATTTGTTGTTACTATGCTAATTAGGCATTTCATGTAGACCTCCATATAATTGTTACAAACAAAACACATTTCTGTTTTGTAAATTGCAGAGTTTGAGTGACTCTGTTGCTCAAGTTGCTTTTGTGCGTGTATGTTTGTACAGATCTGGAGCATACTACTCATTAATAATGTACCTGCTCAGTTAAATTTCAAGTAGCTGCTAAATAAAATATTTTAACTTTTGGGTGGAGAATGAAGAATTAGAGTTACTTTGCTGGGATCCTGAAAGTAGCACAGCTTTTACAACTTGTGATGCCATTTCCTTTTATCATTTGCTATTTCTGATCAGAAATTATGTAATTATGTGCTTGTCAACGAAAGATGTTAAGGGTATGTTATTTATGCTCTGGAAAAATGCTATATGAGTCTGACATGTTTTGGAAGGCTGAATAAAGAGGATTACTGGGGATTCGTAAAGATGGCAAGACTTGGAGAATGAAATAGCACATGGGTCCCAAATTTTCAGTTGCATTATAAACATTTTGGGGAAATTCTACAGTCAGGTGGGTGCTGATCCAGTAACTGACTCTTGTCAGTGGGGAAATGCATGCAGTATGCACTATGTGCATGTTAGAATTCCTGTGGGAAACTTCGGGAGGTTTCAGGCTTTGATTAAAGCCTTTTTTTTTTCCCCATAAGAAAAGTACTGCTGGACTTGCAGCTTCGCTAATACAAAATACTAACCCTGGCATAAGGCAGTAGTAGCATACACTTCTATTTTGTATGTATAAAAAACTTTTTCAACTTGAGATCTAATTCTGTGTGTTAGAGAAACCGTGAAGTATGTGAACATCGGGTCAGGTTTATGGCAATTCAGCTAGATTATAGGATATAATAACATGCTACGGTTGCAGCTAGTACATACTGACTTCTGCAGATACGTGTTCACACCAGGATGCAGCAACACAGGGTCATGCTGAAATATAAAACATGCTGGAGCAGTTTTATATATAAATATGGATCTTTAGCATTTTGCTAACAGAGGTTTATTACAGGCATGATATCGCTGTAGCAATTTTTTAAGATCCTTTAAATGTTAAGATGGAGGAATCTGGCAGTTCCCTGCAAACATCAGAGTTTGTTCATTAGTGATCCAGAGCATCTTTCTTAAGCCTGATATCAACCCTCTAATGTGTAGGTGAATATAGTTAATCCCTACATTGGACAAACCAAGTAAAGGGAGGAATGGTGAGCCAAGCCCCATATGCTCCGTTGTACTAAAGGGAGAGCTTCACTCACTGGTCTAGAACTGCAGTTGCTTTTCTGCAGTTGAAAGGCTCTCACGTTGTGAATATGGGATGTTTGGCAAGGCATAAGATGTCCTCGGAGAGCTTTTCATGCCTCTTTCTTGCTGTAGGAAACATTGAACAAATCCACTAGCTCCCGAAGCTTGAAGTCCCTTGAAACAGAGAGCAGTGAAACAGAGCTGGAACGAGTTCTGCGGCGGCGGAAAGTGACCACTGACCAGGACAGTGGCAGTAAGTGGCTGGGCTCCTTCGTAGTCCTCTTCCTCTCCCTGCATTAAGTGACTCTTGAAGCTTTACTTTCTCTTCCAGACCATTGCTTTTCATCCCCATTTTCTCCAAGATATGCCTCTGTCAGGATTTTCTGCACACGCAGCCATATATATACAGCTTCTTCTGTCCTGCCTGGAGCTCAGACGTTGTCCCTGGGGTTAACAGTCTGAGCGTACTGTGAAAAGAGTTTGAAAGTAATGGTACCCAGAGAAATGAGGGTTTAGGACTAATGTTTTGAACTAACCTCTTCTGCAGAGCAAGGGTCTGCAGTTTTTAAGCTATGCTTTACTATCATCATCTGTAAGAAACTGTTGATGTTCTGTCTGGTTAGAAACAGTCTGTGCAAGTGTAAGTCCGTGCCAGAGTCTGTGCAGATGTGGCTGGTTTTAATGTCACTGTATGGTTTCAGCTTGGACTTTGTAGATAGACAGTTCACTGACTACTCATATAGTGAGAGCAGGCTTTGCTGTTGTTCGTCTGGCTCTCACTCCAGCTGAGCTTCAGACTGGGAGAGCACTGGCAAGTTGTGAGCTGGTGCTGCTGTGTGGGCAGCAGGACTTACCAACCCAGAAGGCAAGGGGATTGAATGCATGACTGTGTCAATATAGCAAGCCCTGCTCACTGCATGAGAAAGGGTTAATCTTGGCAGGGAGAGCAGAAGCTGCAAATACTCTCCGTGCACTGGAAGCTGTTCTTTAAAAAAATCCCGTTTTGATTTCTTCAGTTAGCTTGAATTCTGCTGTGCTTATGCGTTGTTTCTAGCCCAGTCAATCTGGATAACGGAAGCATTAAACTTTCTTTGGGTTTTAGGTCCCACTGGAATCTTGGCCACATCAGAATCAAAATCTCTGCCTGTGCTAGGTTCGGGATCCAGTGCCGCACAAACAGCGTTGAACAAGAAAGACCTGGAGGCAGAATTCAGTTCCAAAGTACCTGACTCAGGTCCTGTTTCTAACCAGCTTAAGGGTGTCACAGGCTCCAAGCTTACATTACAGTAAGTAGAATATGGATTTCTAGATACATTTTAGTACCAGATCTGTTTAGCTGGTGCATTTTGAAAGTGATTTAACATCAGTTTGGGTTAACAGGATAAATGTACAGTCTGCAGCTGTTTACCGCTGACTCCTCAAAAAATTTGCGGTCTCACGTGGAGGTAGAAATTGAATTCTCTGTAATAAAGCTCTTTTCCTGTAGAATCTCTGAGCATTCTTGAAAAAAATGTTCATCTTCTTTGCCAAAAAAAAAAAAAGAATGCAAAGAGTTTTCAAGGAGGAACAAGGATGAGTTTCTTCAGTATCTGAAGAGGGAAGATATTTATATACTCAACTCTTTATTTTTAAAAAAGGTAGTTCTAGCAATTTTTTTTTTTTTTTTTAAATAGAATCATGTAAGTCATGTTAATATGTATGCAGGAGTGCAGGGCAGCTTCTGTTGGACTGAAATGGGTGCTGTTACTCTTAAATGTTCACAAAAACTCTGAATTACCTTGAAATCTCAAGATTCTTAAAAAAAAAAAACAACAAACAAACCACCTCCAAACCCTAGTTAGTGCTGCATTTGCACAGATGGGCAGAGGAATCTTTCATCTCAACAGACTGAAGAGCCAAGGTGCCAGTTCAGCATCAAAGAGTTAAACTTGCTTCAGAATGATGTATTTCAGACAGATCCCATGTTGTTTATTTAACAACAATACCAAGCTCCTTTTAAAATGAGGCTGTGCACTTGCTTCAGTTCCCTTGCCAGATTGTTTGTCAGTTTGTCACTTTAAGAAAAGAAAATAGATGAGACAAATCAGATTGGCAGAATATTGTAATCACGGCTAATTAAACCTCTGATTTCCTGTTCTGTCGGTTAAAAAATACCATCAGTACCAATTCTAGCAGTCTCCATTGCTAAGTTCAAAGGAGTAAGTCATGACAAATGAGCTGGAAATTCAGTTCGCGTCTATTTTTATGAACGGATATTTACTTCACTCTCCTGCAGGTACTTTTATAATTTATTTTTGAATGGATAAAGAGCACAATTTCCTTTTGTGCCCTACAGTTTTATTTAATTTGCACTGAGTTTTGAAAGCAGAATGCCTTTTCCAATCATATGTATTTTTCCCTTTTATTTCATTTAAGTATCCTTAGAAGAAAGGTGATCTTCATTTTAATTTAATCAGAAAGATGAAGATTTGTTCAACAGTTAATTTGACATGAATAATGCCATTGCATTTTCTTGAACTGCTACCCTGACAGAAAGGTGAGGTTGTTCCTGAAAATACTGTTTGTAGATTTCTACAATTATGAACAGATAACCTTAATCAGAAAATACAGCAACTCTTACCACCTTTTGTCTACTTTTTATTCCACCAAACCAAGTGGAAATTGCATTTATAAGAAAGGAAATGAAATAATTGCAGGCCCCAAGGTCTCGCAGAATGCGTGGTGAATTGACAGTGAAAAGGATCTTGTGTTGACAGTCATAGTTGTTATGTGTTATAAAAGCATATGTAAAGCTCAATTTATTTCTCAGCTTGCCTATTCAGTGACATCCTAAAAGACACATTTCACTTGAATTTATCTGTTTAAAGTATTAAAACAAATGTGGTGGGCCAGATTCCTCAGTGCTGCAGGGCTTCTTTGCACCGAGCCACTGGTGTAAACCTGCTTAATTGGAAAGGCTCATCGTTGAGGATGGTTTTCCAGCGCCAGAGAAGGTGCTGGGGCTCTTGTACTCTTCTGCCGCTGGGCTGGCAGGGAGGAGCACAAATAACCTGGATGCTTCATACCATGTTGAAGTGCAATTACTTTTCTTTTTCTCCTGGGTACTTTCTGCAGCAAAGGTTAGTGGTAGCAGCCCTCGGACTCCAAGGTGTGTAAGCGCCGTTTTGAAACGGGGCTCATTTGAAGCAGGCATCAGAAGGAAGTTCATTTGTCTAACATGTCTGCAACTTGGCTCTATAATCGTCTGTTTTTCTGGGCTTCCCTGCGTGCCTCTATACCAGCAGTTTAGTTTGGATCAGAAGAACACCCCTGAAGCAAATCTCCCTATTGTCCCCATTTGCTATGCTTTGATTTGTGTCCTGGAGTGGTCTTAGTGCATAAACTGGATCCCTGGATTCATTGGATGGGTGAAACTAAACCAGAAGATGTGATCCAGTCTTTAATGCCTGGCCCAGGGCCCACATGAGAGCTAGTTCAGTGAATAATGCCTTCCCTGAAACGTATCTTATGGGGACATTGGTCTGAAGCACAGGCTGTTCTCTCTGCACCTCTGCTCCTGTTGCACCACACTATTTCCTAAAGTAGCTGGTGTTAACTAAACAAATGGTATGCTGCTTTGACCAGATACCCTAAATGACAAAGGCACACAGAAGATTGCTTGTGTCTCTCCTTCTCCTTATTCGTACCTGAGGTAAAAGGATGCCGCTGTCTCATCATTTGCAATTCCTTGAAATCTGACAACGGTGTGACCTGCTTCGACTGTTTGCAGCAGCCAAGCAAACCTTTTATAGCACAGCAGAGGATTGCATGTCTCATAATTACTAGGTGTCTCTTGCCGTGCAGTGTTTATTCTTTATTCTTCACCTAGATTTTAATGTACAGCTTCCTGCAGAACACCTTAGGGGTAGTTGTGCATGAGATATTTCCCTTTGCACCATCCATTTACTAAGGCTTGTAATCTGAAGGAGGAGGTAATGCTTACAGACATTTAAATACGAACAGCCCTGTTCCTCATTCTTTATTCACATTGAGTAACAGTTGAGCACGCCCATTCTCATGGAGAAAGAAGGTCACAGAATCACAGAATGTTAGGGATTGGAAGGGACCTCGAAAGATCATCTAGTCCAATCCCCCTGCCGGGGCAGGATTGCCTAGACCATATCACACAGGAACGCGTCCAGGCGGGTTTTGAATGTCTCCAGAGAAGGAGACTCCACAAGCTCTCTGGGCAGCCTGTTCCAGTGTTCAGTCACCCTCACCGTAAAGAAGTTTTTCCTCAAATTTAAGCGGAACCTCCTGTGTTCCAGCTTGCATCCATTGCCCCTTGTCCTGTCAAGGGATGTCACTGAGAAGAGCCTGGCTCCATCCTCTTGACACTTGCCCTTTACATATTTATAAACATTAATGAGGTCACCCCTCAGTCTCCTCTTCTCCAAGCTAAAGAGACCCAGCTCCCTCAGCCTCTCCTCATAAGGGAGATGTTCCACTCCCTTAATCATCTTCGTGGCTCTGCGCTGGACTCTCTCTAGCAGTTCCCTGTCCTTCTTGAACTGAGGGGCCCAGAACTGGACACAATACTCCAGATGCGGCCTCACCAGGGCAGAGTAGAGGGGGAGGAGAACCTCTCTCGACCTGCTGACCACACCCCTTCTAATACACCCCAGGATGCCATTGGCCTTCTTGGCCACAAGGGCACACTGCTGGCTCATGGTCATCCTGTTGTCCACTAGGACCCCCAGGTCCCTTTCCCCTACGCTGGTCTCCAACAGGTCTGCCCCCAACTTGTACTGGTACATGGGGTTGTTCTTGCCCAGATGCAGGACTCTACACTTGCCCTTGTTATATTTCATTAAATTTCTCCCCGCCCAACTCTCCAGCCTGTCCAGGTCTCTCTGAATGGCTGCGCAGCCTTCCGGCATCTCAGCCACTCCTCCCAGTTTTGTGTCATCAGCGAACTTGCTGACAGCGCACTCTAATCCCTCATCCAAGTCATTAATGAATATATTGACTAGAACTGGTCCCAGAACCGATCCTTGCGGAACTCCGCTAGACACAGACCTCCAACTGGACTCTGTCCCACTGACCACTACTCTCTGGCTTCTTTCCTTCAGCCAGTTCACAATCCACCTCACTACCCGATCATCCAGACCACACTTCCCCAGTTTAGCTGCGAGGATGCTGTGGGAGACCGTGTCAAACGCTTTACTGAAATCGAGATAGACCACATCCACAGCTTTACCATCATCTATCCACCGGGTAACATCCTCATAAAAGGCTATCAAGTTGGTTAAAAGTTGTCACGCCTTTGACAAAGACCCAGTCTTAAAAATGTACCTGTGAACAGTCTGTAGATAGAAGTCAGCTCATTGAGTAAAATCCTGGATCGTCCCCGCCCCAAAGTCAGTGACAATGTAACCTAAATACTACTGGGGTAAGGAATGGCAGTGTTTGGTTGAAGCAGGACTCACAATACGGTTACTGCTGTGGTTAAGTGGTACCGAAGCACCAGCCTCCAGCTCAATCCGCTGGGCCACTCGTGTGAGGTGCCGAAGGAGGGGTTGTGGAAAAGGGCTGTAATTTCAACAAATACAGGTTGATTCTGATATTTCCCTCTAATCAAACTAGGTAATGATAGCTCAGAGAATTAATTGAGAAGAAAAATTTTGGTGCAGGAGATTGTTAGAAGAAGGGTCTGAAGCCATTAAGCAGATGATTTGGAATGTGTGAAGTTGCGCTGAGGCGGTGCTGAGGGGGAAGACATCAATAATGTGTGTCCTGTAGAGAAATTGAGGCCTTACCTCAGTATTCAGGTAACTTCCTCTGCAAATCTCTTCCCAAATGTTTAACCCAGCGTGAGTGTAATTCTGTGACAATTGCTTAGAAGAGAATAGGTGACAATTTAGTTCCCTTGGGAGCAAAGAGAGCTCCGTGACTCCCTGCGGTGTGCAGACACAGAAGGGAAAGGTGTGTCTGGCTCTGCCCCTGCGTTTGGGGGGATTTTTTTTTTCCCAGCACTTTGTAAACATTTTGTTTCTGGGCAGCAGAGTCCTCCACTAACAGAGTGAACCACAGAGAGGGTTAGTCTTAATCTGATGATTTTATACAATTAAAGGATTTGTCCTCCTTCTTCTGGCTGTAATCTTAGTACCCCTGAATCATCTACCAGCTCTGCGGGAAGCAGCTCAGCCTCAGCTAGGCAGAACTGCAAAGGTTTTCCAGTGCAGTTTGAACGTGGGCAATTTAGTTTGAACAACAAATGAAGAAAACAATGGGATGGTCTGCAAGTTTGAGGTCTCCTCAATTTTAGCTGTTTCAAAAGCTACCGTCACACATTTTTCTTAGACTATACTTTTTGTGCACTCTCTCAGTGTGGGTAGAAACTCTCCAAGATTTCTTCATTTAAATGAATTTGCCAATCTTTTTGAGCATTTTCAAAAAAGCACCTAAAAATGGGAACAATTTCCATACTTAAGATTGTCTGCAGTTCCGTTCTGCTCGCTGCGATGTTGACCACCTTTCTGCTCAGCTCGATTTAGCAGAGGCATTCCTGAAACGGAGGTGGTTTCTTGCACTTTCTTCACAGATGCCTGGTGTTACAGATAGTACTGGTACTATCAGGGGAGGGAACGAACAGGCTAATTCATTAGTTTCAAAATGAAATTACAAGGAATACAAACAGTGACAACTACTACAGTGTGATGGAATTTTTTGTCCATTGAAGACTTTCAAGACTTGGAATTGGTGTATTTTTTACTGTTTTTCAGTATTAGCCTTTGGTCCCGTCTGTTGTGTTCCCCTGCCTTGTTAAAAATACTGAAATATTTAATAAACACATCTGTGGCTTTTATTCTTATTTAAAGTTTTTGACTGAAGGTAAAGGCTCATCTCTTGTGGTCTGGCATGCAACAGACCATGGTGGCACTCTGCCGAGCTGAGACCCCCGCTCCTGTACGGGCTGACACCAGGGGCTGGTTAGTCTGGGTGAGAGGCAGGACAGCTGGGCTGCTGTTATTTGGCAAACCCTCCTGGTGTGGTAGTTTGGAAGAGACAGAGTGATTGGAGTATGAGCTGTACTGCGTGAGTGATGTTTGTCCTCAGTTATGGGGATCTTGTAGAAAATGGGAATGCTGGTGTCAGGGTGGGCGGTAGTCAAATAGCAAAGCAGCGATAACAAGTGATAATTGACACGCAGGCGGGGTTTTTAAGCGTTATAAAGAAGCAACTGGTGGTGAACAACTGGCAAATTAGCTTAATGCTGCAAATCTCATCTTTTGGGGAGTAAGGAATAGCACCGGTGGAGTTTTGTTTTGGTTTTGAAAGCAGTTTTGCTTTCAAGAGATGACAGCTGTTTCAGCGTCCTAGATTAGGGAGCTCGTTGAAAGACAAAGTATACTAATTTGATGCCATGTTAGTGTAGGCTTTTGTAGCAGAAATGACTTCACTCCTACCAGCTCAGATGCCAGGCGGAGTATCTACATGAGGTCTCCCATGCTTATGTGATGTACTTGCAAAACCAGTCTTTGCTGGAATAGATTTTTGCCAATATTTTCTAAATA
Organism: Nyctibius grandis; assembly: GCF_013368605.1. Taxonomy (NCBI): domain Eukaryota; kingdom Metazoa; phylum Chordata; class Aves; order Nyctibiiformes; family Nyctibiidae; genus Nyctibius; species Nyctibius grandis. Next base: position 97,334,723 of record NC_090661.1, on the reverse strand, counting down.
TGCTGTAAAAGCCATGGATTTTCCTACAGTGTTTTCCTTGAATGGTTTCCTTTAGCCTTCTGCTTTTACATGGTGTTAGGAAATTGAATGGGACTTCATCCAGTAAAATTTTCCATGATATTTACATAAAATTCTGATTTCTAATGGAAACATGGTACAGTGATTTCATGAATAGAGCACCAAGCAAGGTTAAATAATCCCGAGGTTATAATATTCACCAGAGGAAACAAAGAAAATCCAAGTCTCAGCTGACAATCCGATCCTTAGTTTGTCCTTTCAAACTCCCACTGTAAATTATTTACAACGGGCACAGCAGCACTAGTTCACAGACAGCCCGTCAGGCGTAACCCTTTATTTTTACAGCTGCTGTAGCTTCTGTGTCTATATAAGTGGAATATATTGCTTTTCATACTCTTGTATCACCAGCAGTCCTTCTCAGTACTGCACGGGACTTTGCATATCCCATACAATTCATCTAAAATGCATTTATCACCTAAATCTGGACTTCACAGTACAGATTTTATGTGTTTAGTCATAGAAATATATATGCAGACTTACGAATGAGTACAATAGAACTAGATTCTCAATTTCTGGCTTAAATATATAGTTGGACAAATAACAAGAATACTGATAACAACATTAACAATCTTAATGAAGGAAGAGCTTTGCATAGAGCTAAATGCAAATACCTTGGTTGGACAAATGTGTAGTTGTTCAAACCTGGGGCTAACTGTATCTGTACTAATTGCTTTTCTCAGCTTTATTTGTAGCAGGAAAACCTGTTTTTTGAAAGGGAGCACCAAAATTACGTTCATTCTTGCACTGCAACTTTATTTTGCCTGCATTCTGCTCTTGACAAACTATTGAAAATGAGCTGTGAATACCTGATAAATAGGGTTAATAATTTTTAACAATACCTCAGCTGTAACAGCAGCACCGTCGGGCTGGTGCTGCAACAGTGTAAAGGATTTGAAGAAGGGAATGCTGGTACAACCGAGTCTGAATAGTAATTCTTATTTTTATGCTTGAAACACTGATTTAATCACTGGTTTTCTCCATTAAACTACTCTATATCGACATCTTTCATTTTTCTGTCCTGTGAAGGTTGTAAATATGATTGCCGTTTTATCCATTTTTGTTATAAATGAAACAGACTTCAGAGCGTTGGCTGTGCATCAGTGCTTGGAATGCTGCCATACACTAATGCAGACTCCCCGCTGTGAGCCCAGTGAAGAATTATACTTTGATTCACCAGATTGTATTAAATAGTCCAGCTGTTGGGATTTGAAAGATAGTTACCTCCAAAGTGAAATAAAAAAGAACTTGGCATTTATGGCTTTGACCATTTTTATAGTGTTGGGCAATCAGCTTTTCAGAGGTAGCACTTTTTAAAATAACCCTCTTCTGGTTACACTGCTTTAAAAAGTTTAATTTGCTGTCATGTTCAAAATACCGCACCTTGTATTTTCTGGAATGATTGGCAACTTCTGCATAAAATAAGCATTAGTTTCCTTATGAAATCACTAGCTTCTGATGATAATCAAATGAGTCTGAAACTGTATCTATTAGCAGCAATTTCTGCATTAATTAACTTATACCAAAGTTCTAATGTTAGAGACAATTCTTGTAATTAAAGCTTGAGCATATCCAGTGCTTCAGTAGCAAGCTGAGTAAATTCTTTCTGAAACAGAAAGCGCAGCAACTGTTGTTTCTGTGATTATGTATTTGTTTTTAACCTGTGCATTTACTCTCTCCCCGTCAGGTGGGAGCCAGTACATTCTCCGCCCTGGGCTCTAATCGTTGAGTGGGGTGACCTCTTTTTTCTTTGTCATTTTCTCTAGGACAAAGACTGTCAGAGAAAGGGCAGTTCATAGCAGATGGATCCAGTAGCTGAATTTCTTTCTCTGGCCTCCAGTTGATTCTACTTTTTCCTTTCAAGGGTGTTATCTTAGCGGTATGGAAGGCCATTCCTTATGAGTAAGCATAAAAAAATTAAAGAAAAAAAAGAAAAGAAAAAGGGCTGTGGACTAGCCAGTGCAGTTGCATTCAGCAGCTCTACAGTTAGGCTTCCCCCACTGCCGCACGTGGGACCTTCCTGTGCAGAGGTGTTCTGCTGCTGTTCGGTTTGGTGGCTGTAGCTGTGTGGGTGTGGGCAGCTCTAGGGTGTTCATACCATTGGGTGAGGCCCTGCCTAAAGATGGGCTGAGTACGCGCGTGTGACTGCCCTCTCCAAGCGTGATGGTGACACCCCTCAGGCATGCGGGTCCAACAGGCTCCGCTAAGCCCGGTGAAGGAGGTGTAAGCCTGTGCTTGCAGGTGGTGTAAGCCTGCCAGCCTGCCCGTACAGCCGCGTTACAGTGGCACAGGGAATACCCCTGTCTGCGACTTGTTCCGGTCGGGCTTTCCCAGCGTTTTGCCTCGTGCTGGTGCATTCTAGCTAATCTAAGGATTTGCCTGCAGTCTTCAACACTTGGATAAAGCTTTTGAATATAGACAAGTGCTTTTAGTGTCTGTAGCATGATGCCAGTGTCGACAAATAACCCTGGGGTCTCTGACCTTTCCTTCCTCTCTCCCCGCTTCGAGGGCTTTTTAGCTGGAAGAATCCCCGCGCTGCCAGCAATCAAGAGGTAACCCCAGTTCTGCAGTGCAGGCTGTAGGTCTAACGCCCACTGCATTTCAGCAAACCCAGCAGGTGAATTTTCAGAAATCATTTGCGCTTGCTCCTGGTGAGACCACAAGCAGCACATTGGTGCTGAGCCACGGCAGAAGATCTGATCGTGCTGCCTCTACCTCGCCGTGGTACAGTAGAGTGTAGTACAATGAACACCCTGCGCCAGCTGCTCGGGGACGCAGGTGTGGAGGAGAAGCCATGTTCTCCGTTCAGGCTGCAGGAACTGGTAGCATTTTCTCTGTGTGCAACTGCTCTGTTGGACATGGGGGAACCTAAATCCGTCTTCGAGATGAGTGGAGAGAAAATAAATTCTTAAGACTTTATAGACTGATTCTTTCATAGTCTTAAGGATTTTTGCAGTGCTTTATAAGTTTGTTTTTCCTGTTAGGTGTCTTCCCTGGCTAGCTTAACAAATGATGCAGGAGGGGTCATGTGACTGTTGCATTTTGTGCACTACTATCTGTATGTAACAGCTGTACATCTAGAAATCTATGTACTCGCTTAGTAGACCTGTCCTGGTCACACATGCTACTAATAATAGAAATACTATTCTGTATATTTATATTCTTTCTCCTAAATACGTGAACTGTTACCTGTATTCATATATTTATTCTTTTTCCTTTAGATCAACTAGTCATACAGAATTTACAAGAAAAGCTTCTAGCAGTGAAAAAGAGACAGAATCCGTTGTAGTTTTAGATCCTGTTTCCACCAGCAGGGATCAGATGTCTGCAAACATGCTGGATCAGAACAAAATGAAAGAAGAAGAAAGCGAGCCTCTGCATACAGAAACTAATGCTGAGAAAATAAAAGAAACAGACAGTTCTAACTGTTAGTTGTTATTCTGAAAGGCTGTAACTTTTGGGAGTCGTTATCTGGACATATAAATTGCTTTGGTGTGTTCCTAGGGGCTATGGTCTGTACTCCAAACTGTTCTCAATAATATAGATTGAAATGGTCTTTTGTATGCAGTTTTGTTACATGCATTAAAGTGTTACATAGCTACGTATCACTCAGAATACCTTTCCCATTTTCATTTCGCAGGTATGGTTAATATTTTCTTAGATATTGTCAGTTACCTTTTCTTTAAAACTGTATTTGAAAAGGCTTTTTTAATTACTCTCTTGTTGAGAAGATACCTAGTTAAAGGTCCATTCTAAAGCTTGCCAGAAGCCCCCTCCATCCCTCTTGAATTGGACGGGTTAGACCCTATGAAGGGGATTACACACGCATCAGCTTTAGTAAGGGGGAGGTTATTACTAATAATTAAAAAATCAGGTTTTAGACACATTGCTTTAAACATATTTTGATATCTACTTAAACCAAGATCTTGTAGGTCTCCTTGCTGCTGTCTCCACACAGTCTTTTGAGGAAATGAAAAGCACAAGCACACTTCTCTTTCAGATTCCCCAGTGGACAGCTCGCCCACAGGCTGAAAAGCAGAGGCAGTGCAGCATGTCATTTTGGTACCAAGACTTCTGGTAACAATAGCCAAAGTCAGAAGCTGGTGGGTTGAGATTGGTGCTCTCATTCGGATGAACAGCTTTTCAAAGGAGGACTTACCTCCTGGTTTTAATTTCAGTGTTACACAGCAAAGTTTGTAAGTGCTGCAACTGGAGTCTGCATTTACTGCTGAAAAAAAAAAACTTATCCTAGGCTCCCACGAGTGTGGACTACGTTTGGGATTCAGTCATTCCAGGATTGCAAGTTATTTGGAATCAACATTTTGAGAACTCCCAGCTGAAACCTCGCAGCACTAACAAATAAGCCTTTGCTTTGAACCTGCTACACACTGGTGGCATTAATTTCTTTATTAGGTAACACTTTCGATGTCTGTATTTGATGACACAAATCCCAGTTGCCCTCAGTGAGATAGGTACAGAATTGATTTGCTCCACTGCGAATTCACATTCCACTGTAGTCTCTCTTTAAATTCAACACAGTATCTCATTCTTTTATAATGAACGAACAAATGTAATCAGGGATTTACCTAAAGATTGGTGTAACTGAAACTGGCTTGTCAAGTACTTGAATGCTTTTGGATTATTTTTTATTTAATGATTTGAAACAGTGATGGTATTGAAGGATGAATGTTCTGAGTTTGTTGGTTTGGCTCTGCATGCAACTGTCTGGTGCTCTTCCTAAAAAATAAAACGATAGCAATGAGTGTGGTAGCTTCACATCTTTTTTGGTGCTTTTTGCATGTTTGGTAAGAAAATATTGGACTTGATCTAATTACTGAACTACATATAATTCCCAAACCTGGGGAAATTTGTCTCTCATTGAGATCTTTATTTCTGGGAGGTGGTTGATTAATTTTTCCCTTAAGTATCTGTTACACTGAATTTAAAATTCAACATTTTATATATGTATTTTTCCTCAAATTATTGCTGCTGTATTATATGTTCAAATTTTCAAATGACACAAAACCCATAAGTTTTTTAAGAAGTATTTCTTTTACTTAAACTGTTTGTTACTTAGGATGTCAATTATTTATTTCTCTCTTCACTGTTTGCTTATTAAAAAGACTCCTGACAAGTTTCCCAGACCTTGTGAAGTTGACTTGTTATTCCCTGCCTCCGACTGGAGCGAGCTGCCGTGATGCCAATTACAGCTTTGTGCCCTACATTTGGGGTTTGCGCTGAGGTTTGCACTGCGAGCTAGAACCGGAGCAAAATTTCCCTGGTAGGCTGGATCTAAGGGCAGCATTGAGGGGCTGTGGGGGGATGGAGCAGCATAACAGTCAAGGCCTTTGTTTTTTGTAAAATTTTTTTTTTTTTTTCAGCTGTTTGTCAATAGCTTGCTCTTTGTATGGAGAGAGACTTCAACTTTCCCAAAACAAACATTTAGTTTGGGACTTAACACAGAGGGATTTGTTTTGTCAATTTGTAAATACAGCACAGAATTTTGTGGTATTTTCAAACTATAGCTGCTGCTCAGTTAGCTTGGTTTCAGCTGAAAGCAATGGTCTCCTGGGAAAAGAGAAGCCAGTATCTGAATGCTTATAAAAACGTTTAGCTGAAATGCTTGAAAATAAATGGATTAAGGAATAGCAAATATATGACTTTCTTACTAGAATGTTTTATTTTTTAAAACGTATCCAAAAGTTACTGTTGACAACCTAGGTCAGTGTGCTGGTCTCTGGTAGCTGAGCAGGCAGGCTGGGAACCTGCAAGGCTGGCTGCGAGAGCTGGGGGGACATCAAATCCTGCTTTGGGGGAGGCAGTACATCAGAAGGGTGTTTTTCTGGTTGTGATTCTTCAGCAAAAGCAATAAATTCAAGATTTGCTTCACCTGAAATAGAAAAGAGAAACTGTAATCCCGTTTCTTGCAGTGTTCTCTGGCGCACTCAGATTTTTTAAAATGCCACACGATGCTTCCAAGAGCCTCCAAACACCTTTAAAGGTCTGGTCCTTGGACACAAAGAGCAACAGCCCTGCACTTTGCAGAATTAGGGCACTGCACAGCAGCCTGAGCTGGGACATTTATTGCATTCCCTTCTTCACTAATGGTCTCACCCCGCTGTCCTTTTTTTGAACACCCATCTTGGCTGCACTGGTGCTCCTGCAAAAGTCCCACCAGCTGATGGTGCCTCTTCTCTTCCCCAGCCTTTAACAACTTTACGGAAGCCCGTGTTCAGGTGTTGCTCCTGTAACTAACACGTCACCTCTCCTCTCACTGCTGTTTTTCCCAATTCTGTGACACTCCTTCCTCCCTAACCTCCCCACCTAGCTCCCTGTTCTGACACACACACAACACCCACCCCATCACTGAATGCGGCTCACCCATATATGTGACTTTTTAGCAAAGGGGCGCCTAGTCTGTGACTCGGCTTGCAAGCGGTTTACACGTGCCTGCCAGGTGAATCCAGTGGCTGAAACCCAGCATCAGCACTGGGGCTGTGTGTGGGCCGAGCCTTCTGCGCAACCCGAATTGCTCGCAGGGAGAGGGGACAAGGCAGGAGGAGAGCTGAAGGCGCCGGTTGTCACGGTGCGCCTGGGCCCAGCTGCGTGCCCCGCTCACTCGCTCCTGGGGGGACCCGGGATGGGTCAGTGTCACCTCCCGTCGATGAGCCACTCACGGACCCTCCACTGCTCAGCTCTCCGGTGTATTCCAGAGCTCGCAGCCCGGCCAAATGAAGAGTTTGGTATGCAGCTCAGACATGCTGGCTCAGTATTTCCCCGCTGTTGATTTAGTTATTGGATTTTAATGATGATACCGTTTGAATAGGGAATCTATTAATACTGCTGAGGCAGTTAAAGTTCACAGCTCTTTATGTCTTGTTTTTGGAAAGTGCGTTCTGTGACACTACTGTCTTAGCAAAAAAGAATTTCTGTCTGTGTTTTATTATTTGCAATGATGATATACAAACAAGGGGGAGATTTAGAAAACTCAGAATATTTTCAATAAAAATGTTTTAAAATAAAAACTCAGTTCCATAGAGTGCATGTCAAGTGCTGCTATCCTATGTATAGGACATTGAAAATGATTAGAAACAAGAGCATAAAATGACTTAATTCCCCTTCACGTTTCTTTTTCTTAGGCATAACAAATTCTTGCAAACCCTTTCCTTCCTTTCTTCCTCTCCTTGTCTCTCTGCCTCCCCTTCAGACTGTATGCCTTTATTCTGTCTTGATTGATACCTGAGCAAGTGAGAAGTGGCTCTAATGAACTGTTAAGCATTTAACAGTGAAGCGGATAGTGTAAAAAGAAGATGCGGATCCCAAAACGCAGGCAGATGCATACAAGTGGCTAAGGCTGAATGTGCATCATCTACTTCGGTTTTTCTTGGGTTTTATTTCATGCTTACCCATGCAATTGTAGCTTTCCAAATGCATTTTGCTGGAAATGTAACACAAAAAAGAGGGTTGTGAAATGAAGTTTTGTTAGCAATGTATGTTTAGGGGCTCGAGGGAGGTGGGGTATTTGGCCTAAAATTCCATTTTGGCAGCTTTTCGGCGTGTTATATGCATGGGTTTTGTTTTGTTCCTTTTGCACTGTGGGCGTCAAGACTCCAACCAATTAATTCTGGAAAAAAGCTTAATGTAGGCTACTCCTCAAGAAGGGGTCTATTTTAACATTCAGTAAACAGATAATCCATTAGGACAACAATATACATTGTGGCAAGTGCTATCCTAGGTTTTTTTTGTCAGCGCTTATTTATAGTCTTTTGATTTCACTTCCCTCCTGCGGTGCAGTTTCAATCATTCTCCCTCCAATCTTTGTTCTCGTATTCATTGCAAGCTGAAAACAAAGTAAGAAAGAAGCTCATACGTAGCGTTCTATTCTTGGCCAGTTCTTCCTCTATAGCAAGAAGGCGGTTGTATTTGGTCACCCTTTCTCCGCGGGAAAGACCTCCCAACTTGATAAACCTGGCACCCAGTCCAACAGCCTTAAACGAGAAAGTGCGCATTTTAAAACTACATGGTTTGGGAAGTGAAGTCATTCTTCATTATTAAACATGGTATCCTACTTCTAATTTAACACTCTTTCTACAGATAAAAAGCCTCCTTTAAATAGAAATAAAATCTGCTAATGAAAGATTTGTCGGATGCAAACAATAATTTTCACTGGTGCATGAAACGAAATTTTATTTGCAAATGTAGCTTTAACACAAAAAGACTAAATATATTAGTGTTAAGAATTTTTGCCTAAAATATTATTACTACTGAGAAATGTTTTATGTAACACATTTTTTTATAAACTAATGCAACCAAATAGATCATAGACACTTTTGAATATACTCCCTGCTTTGGCAAATTTCCTGTGTGTTCTCTTTAAACTCAAAGCTTAACTCTCTGTGGGGGAAAAAAAAGCAACTCTCTAGAAAAAGCCCATTTTGTAAAACGTTTCTTTCTCAAGAAGAAACAGGCTTTCTCCTTAAAAACCAGCTCATGTTAAAAGCAGTGTTTTGGCAGTTCTGCAATTGAACAGCTTTCAATACTTACCAGATCCACAAGGCTATCATCAGAAGATTCTCCATCTGGACTTCCTAATATGGTAATACATCTTTGACCTATATATAACGAGAGTGTAAAACCTTCATTAGTGTATATTTTGTTATTATTCGACACAGAAATTGTCTGGACTTTTCATTCTTTTTTACCTTTGGGCTATCTAAGCTTAAATACAAACAGAAGTAAAACCAATGAAACCCATCTCATAAAGACATAAACTATATTAGTTTGCTGCATTAACATTATGTTTTATTTTCAGCATGGACAAGGGAATATCTAACGCCCTACCCTAATTTCTGTCTCCAGCTGATCTGTCTGGTAATGTATTCTACAGGCGAGGAGGCCGTTCTATTTATTTTAAATGTGCTCCTTACTATAGTAATGATTTTTCTGCACTATAAAAAAGAGTTTACCATCATGACTGAATGAAATCTTAAGTTTCTATTTACTCACTTTGATATAGTGATTCTGGGCTTTGTGAAGGAATAAGGAACTCAGATATATTAAATTTGTCCATCTATTCCTTGGGTATAAAAATGAATAAAGAAAAATTGATACAAAGAGAAATCTTATGTATGAAGCTGCCCAAGTTCTTAGTACTGTTACCACGACGGCTCAGTAATATATAGTCAATAATCTATGTAAACTGCAATTTTAAACATTTTGGACTTGTTTGGATTTCTTAATTATTAATACTAGTATTATTCAAAATTCAGATTATTCAACTACATCTTTTTAAATGTTGTTTAATTCTGATATCTAACTGTATGACATGGAGCTACAGTGTCAAAGGGCACCCATATTCTACGTATCCACAGTGTATTAATTTACTATAGTTGAAGCCTTGAATGCTGTTTTAAGCTCCTGAACAGAGATTTGTGAATCAAAACATGAATTTTTAGTTTCTTCTGACAAGCGCTTTCTAAATTAGAAGTGGCAGTAATTAAGTAAAAAGATACAGTATTTACAAGTGTAGCAACACTATTTACTGACATGTAGGGTGTGAATGTCAGTCTTTTTTCCCCTCTACTCACCATCTAGAAGTCCAGTAAGTTCTATGAGGTCTGATACCTTGGTTTGGTTAATATATTTTAGGACAACACCGCTGCAGGTTGGTATGTTTATGTTTTGGTCAATTTTAAGTTTGGAAATATATGTGGCAGCATCTTCAGCAATCAAGTAACATTTGGAACCAAGAGCATAACATATGTTGTTCCATTGTTGTCGGTCCTGCATAAACAATCAAGTAAATAACTGGATTTAAAAAAACTAAACTGAATGAAAACCCTAATTCAGGATATAAAAATAAAAAAAAAAAAAATTGGATTTAATCCTAAAGATACCCTTCATACAAACATATTATGTTTTATACTGTATTTTAAATTTGTCTACCTAAGAAAAACATACCACTGGAATTTTGCTTGGATTTTAAGATTTTGCTAGAAAACAGAAATTCTATGGAATTAATCAAAGATAGTGGCATGCAAGTATTGTTTAAAATATTTCAAATTAAATTAACTGTAGGAGTTTGCTATTTTGATTTCCTTCCTGAAATTAATTTAATTTTAATGCCATATAAAATAATTTTCTATTGTTTTATTCAGAGGACTCATTCTTATGTTAATATCTTAAGTGTCATAATATTTGTTTAAATATAAAATAATGAAACAGGAGGCAGTCATGGACTTAATGACACGTATCAAGACAGGAGGATCAGAGCTGCAAGACTGACACATAGGGAAGAGCAGAATACAACGTCCTCCTTCCAGCAAAGCTCCATTTTCTTAGGGTCTTTGTTTCTTGATTTTAATGCATTGTCCACATGGTACTGAGATTTAAGGATAAATAAAGGACAAGGATATGTAAATAATTTGAAAGAAGAAATTTACAACTCAATTTGCTTTCTTTGTTCCACAGAATGCAAACTTCTCACATTAAAAACATTACTTTTCTAGTTAATGATTCTGCCAGTAATAATTCTTGGTCTGCAGATCAGACCGACTTTTGTACCTCTACAGTTGCAATCTGTATAAGGATTCATTCCTACGAGGATTTCAAGCCCACATGTAAATGAAAATGTTTCAATGAAGTTTTTGACACCTGAACAAATGTTTTAAACTGAAGCGCTAAAGTGGTCTGCTGTCTGGCAATGAATTGTTGAATTGGTACCAGAGCTAATCCTCAAGGACCTAATTATCTGTGGCAAAGATGTGGCATGGGTAAACTCTGTAGATTTGCGAGGGGGGAGGAGGAAGAGAGGCATGTCCCTTAACAGTATTCTATTTCAAACTGTATTTCACTATCTGTTGCAATTCTCCTGCAAATTTTCATGTTGCAAATATGTTTCTTTGTAAGAATTCTCAAGGAAGTCTGCAGCCCTGGCAGGAGTGGGGAATAATCTGGTGTTTTGGAACACAAGTAATTCAGAGAGTTGGATTGAAGCAGTGCAGGGAGGCAAGGCTAACTAGAGTGAGGTCACAGTAAGCACAGATATTCGAAAAATGAACTTTTAAAGTTCCAGAACAGAACAAAATCAGATGTATTTTGCAGTTACTGTTTTAGAATTATTGATTTAGGCACTGGGCAGATTCACAAAGACAACATCACTTTGCTTCCCCCTTCAATCATGGTCTTCATGTTTTGTTCATGAAAACAAACCCCATATATTTATTTTAAAGAAAATAAAGTGTGCAATTTGACAGCAAGAGCAAATTTTTATTAAGTAAGTGGTGCAACTGCAGAATCTAGGTCTACAATTGTAGGTTCTGCTACAATTAAGTTTTTCTCTTTTTTGTAATACATGGAAACTTAATCTTATATATAAATGCTAATATTTAAGGTTATGCAATCTGGTTCTTTATCTATAACTTGATAACATAGCTTAATGGGATCCTACTTTATTGTTGTGATCTGTTGGCAATCTATTTGCCACCCTAAATCAATGCCTCTAACTTTGATCACTGTGGTAAATACATGGTATCTTACTACTACTTTAAAAATTCTGCCGAGCAATGCTGGCAGTGACAGGTTTGTTCTGGCTTTGGATATAAATCTCAAGCATAAAGAATAGCAGCAACATTTTTTTTTGAGTATTTAAGGAATATACAACTCTGTCCAAATTTTTAGCTTCTCCCATATAATATCAGTTATACATCACTTGAATTTTATAATTTGATTATATAATTTGAATTATTTGTTTACATAAGGAAAATGTAATAAAAATGACAGTGGTTTAGCAGGTAGAATCAGAAAAAAAAGCATTTCCTTGTAATTCTTTAAAATATTTGTACTGACCATATTCTGTTCATGCCAGGATTATTTTCTCTTAGGAATTATGTCCCAAGTATAGAAAAATCTAGAGTTACCGTCAATTACAGATATGCGAATGAACTGTTAAATACATTTTTATAGTGGTATTTTTGTGCTTAAAGACTCTAAAACAGAAGCTTTCTATTTTATATGTTTTCTAAAAATGTGAAAAGTTCAGTGATGTGCCACTTAACAGTATTATCAATTTTTCAAGGACTGCACTGTGGTATCTTACCTCTTTTCTTAAGGGATCTATTAATGCAATAATAAAAGGAAATTTATTAATCAGTTCCACATACATGTCAACCATTTCCTCAGGACTTTTGAATGTTCCAGTGAGTATTTCATATTTTGCTTTAACCTATAAAGTAAAAAGCATAAAAGATAAGGAAGGTAATTACTTTAAAAAACAGAGTACTAACGTAAACACACAGCTCTTGCGACAGCAGTATCTCTATGAAGGCAGTGGATTGTGTGTTCTTCGATAAGCACACATTCACTTGTCTCCTTTACTCTACGCCTAAGTGGTCAGCACATCATTGTTATAGAAAACTCTGCCTAAAGTAACAGGGGTTCCAGTGGGCTCGTCCCGACGTCTCTGAAAGATGCCACTCCCCAAACAAGGGAGATCTATTTCAGCATTTTCTAGGCAACTCTGTCAGTTTTACGCTACTTTATTATAAAGTTAGCAATATTTGACATTTTTATTAAATTATGCATGAAAAATCTCACTTTTCACTTCCAAAAAAAGTTATTTTTTTCTCCTAATTTTCATAAAGAAAATATTGCTATGGGAAAGGAGTGCACCCTCAGTGCGCAAAAACAAGATACTGCCTTCCCTTGCCTCTTCCCCCTTTCAAAAAAAAAAAACTAGTTTAAAAGTAGTCTCATCATTATGGGAAGCACAAACTGCAGCGTACGAGGATTATTAAGGGCACAGTGTCAAAGTGTGCCAGAATACCCACTGCTTTAGTGACTTTAACAGTTCAATAACAGAAAGTTACAGAATTACTGATAATTCATTGATTAAAATTTTGCTAATTCTGGTACAGAATACAGATATCACAAATGGTCAGGAAGGCAATTGCTTTCACAAAAGATGGCAATAAATGGAAGGTTTGTCACCATAGTACACCCAAATACACAAAATACACAGAAAGGTCAAGACAGTTTGAAGAAAACAAGAGATGTAGTGTAATAAAATGGAGAAAGAAGCATCTAGTGGTGTGAAGGAATTACAGAAGTATACTTGGGTAAATAACTTCTTCATCCTTGAAAGCTAGATGGACAGAAGATAATTATTTCATTTATACCTTGTGGTGAAATGAAAAAAAAAAAACAACCCAAGAATTGCCACTTAATACTTTAATTCAAAATTGTCCAAGATGTAATGTGAAATGAAGCTGGTTTGTTAAATAAAGCATGTTGTAGGTGTTTGCCCATTAAAACAGTTTGCTATATTTAAAAAAATATGCTGAAAAATGTTATTAAACAAATAGAGAAAAGGAATAAACCTAGCTGATGCAGGCAGGGTTCTACCATTTGAAGGATTAAAGCTAAATCATGAAAGCAACAGAGATTCCTGTAGGCAGGACACAAGCTGTAATGGGGGTCTGCCTTGGTCCAGTGAGCCTTATTCCACGCAAGGTGCAGCACCAGTATGCTGGCACAGCTGCGGCGGAGGAATACATGCATTCTCACTGCTCCCGCTGCATCAAGCTACCAGAAGGATGTCTGTATGTCTCGTCCCCTTGCACTCACAATCCAATAACATATCTGCTACACTTGTAGGACTGATTCAACCATAATTTATAACTGCACAGACAATTTTTCTTGTTTGCTTGATTGCTACCTTAATAAATGGAGTTAGAAGCTTCTAGGTGAGTTTGCAATGTAACAATAAATAATGTTAACAAATAGCTACATTCCTTTCAAGAACCAACAAAATAGATATTGAAAATAACTTACGTAATCCATTAATTCATGAGCAGCACAATTTAGTGCTAAATACATGTCTGTTCCTAGCTCCAGACCTATATTGTTGCAAGCTGTTTGCATGAGGAGTAGCGGTTGTTCTAGATGATCGCACCCTGTTATTAGGCAACCTAAGTGTGATATTCTTTTTAAGGCTCGTGCCTGAAAGTAAAACAAAAACAATCACTTTATTTGCACACATGTATATATGTAACACTTTTATATATGTATTTTCACTGTCATTTTAGTCTGCATTCAGTCATCGAAATATAAATCTGTTCTCAGAAATGGCATTAGCAACTTTAAGGACAATTCTGTATGAATGAGGGGTAACCAGGTGCTAATGAGTTGAGAGCCAATAGTCCTTGGAAATATATCTAGTCATGTAGCTCTCACTCTTATATGGCCAGTACTGGTTTACAAAAAGATTTTAAAGGCACTCTTAACAACCACTGAGTTTTCATGGATGCTATGTAGAACTTTCCAGTGCTGTAGAACATCCCTTTGCCACAAAAACATATTCCGCACTTTTAAACAGCTTTTACTCATTTATCCTCAACTACAGCTTTGATATTGCCTCTATGGACTGTTCAAGAAACACTAGAATCTTCCAACACTTCTAGAAGGAACAAATTTCATAAAGGGGAAATACCTCTAGCACAGCTGCATGGAGCTGTCTGCCCCAGGAACAGCACAATATGCAAGTCTTACCGGTAATAGTTTTATGGCCTACATGATCAAAAGGAATGTTCTCTGCTGGTGCTACAGGCCTGCAAAATGCTCATTTGGATAATTTACCAGGATTTCTATATAAGAAAAAATACCAAATTCCAGAAGAATTTCCCCTTTCTGTTATTGTTCCACAGAAGGGAAGGTATAGTCAAAAGAATCCAAAATATTACGTAAAATATGAGCATTTGGAACATTTAAAAGTCTTGCCTTGACCTTTCCAAAATGGTAATGTAGATTAATGTTTCATTTCTTAAGAACATTTTGGCTCCCTGCTGTTGCTAATACCTTGCTGAAGGCTTAAAATTAAAATCTGTTTTCTTACCGGACCTTTCTTCCCTTTATTATGTGCTTTGCCTTTCTTACTGCCTTCTAGTTGAGGACTGGGCTGTTGGGACTCAAAGAAGAAAGAAATCAATTCCATGGAAAAGTCAAAAAATGACAGAATAAAAAAAAATAAAGTTAACTAAATTTTGTTCTAAAGAGATATTGCAAATATTTAAGTTAGGAAATAGCTTTTGTTTCAGCAACTACCCGGTTTTATGTTGTGGTGGTAACTAATTTCAAATGTTTATTTCTCTGGGAGCATCACCCCAACCATCATTTGTTTTTCAAAAGATTCTCACCTAGCCTATCAAAAATACAGGGGATCTCAGAATCTAGACTCTGTACTTGGAGAAACCCAACAACCTCGCTTTGCAAAAAGCACATGCACATACTGAGACCGATATACAACTACAGTAATAGTATCTTGAATAATACATGTTGCATATGTGTGAGACTTAGCAAGATCAGAACCATATATGGTATATTCACTGTGATACTCCCAGTGTACTTCTCCAGGTGAACAGAAAGTCTTACTATGCTTAGAAGAATGTTTTATTCTATCTATCTATCTTTGTTAATTTAATATCACCAAATAGCCAATGTTTTATTAATCTGTCAGAGAATTACATCTCCTATTCTGTGCCATAAGACTAAGCCTAATAACAGGCTAAATGTTCCATGTTTAAGCTTAAAATACAATAGTAGTAGAAAGACCAAATGAAGTACATCACATTATTATTATATCACGTTTTTATTGTACCGCTTTGGCTGGAGGCTCCAGCAGTTTCATCATTTCTTTCTGAATATCCAGAACTCTTTCCATGCCCTGAAATTAAACAACAGTAATTTTCAAAAGAAAGAGAAATTATTTCATTTTAGCAGCTTAAATCAGACGAGAGAGAACACTTTTTCTAAACGCAGATCTTTATATGAAGTCTTTTTTAAAAAAACTATTATAGACTTCCTTAACATAATCTCCCCCCACCCGAAAAAATTCAGTCAAGTGCCCAATGGTAAAGGGTCAGTAGCAGTGGAATGAACAGGAATATTTGATTACACTGCTGAATGGGATGGCAAGAAAAGTGGTCTCTTCTTCCCCACAAGAAACCCTTCCCAAATCTAACAAGCAGGTAATATCTGGGTCTGCGTAGCATCTGACAAGTGGGAAGATGATAATCACTGTTCACAATTGTGACTCTGTCTATGAATCCTAACTGGAAACTGACAAAATTGAATGTATTTACCTTCAGAACATTTCCAGGAAGCAGGGAAAAAATCACTGTCTTCATTTTAAACATTGGGGAATGGAGGAAGACTCCAGTTAAATGAATCCATTGCTTTTAATGCAAGACTCTCTTTTCAGCTGACTTAGTAAAAGTTTAATGCTAACTTTGTAAATCACATTTCAGATTTGCTTAAACTGTGCCAGTAAAGGAATACTGAAGGGGGCAGAAGTCAGTCGCAGCTGACAACACATCAACACAGGACCAGCTGCTATGTTTTTAGCACTGCAGCAAACAGCTTGCTACTCTCCCATGAGCACTAGGAGGCATGATGTCTTTGAAAGGTACGGAATTAGCAACCGTATTAAAAGC
This sequence comes from Nyctibius grandis, assembly GCF_013368605.1. Lineage (NCBI taxonomy): Eukaryota > Metazoa > Chordata > Aves > Nyctibiiformes > Nyctibiidae > Nyctibius > Nyctibius grandis. Next base: position 97,318,161 of record NC_090661.1, on the reverse strand, counting down.
TCTTGGTGACAATTCTAAAAAGTTAAAGGAAAAGGAAAAAGAAAGTGAATCAAGCTCAGCTATTTGTTCAGGTCACCAGCGTACAAAGTAGAAATCAGAGCCCTAATATAGGCATCTTGTGCAGATGCATTCTTTAATGCAACACATGGCTAAACAAAAAGAGAGGGTTGTTCGAGTCTGTCTCATCCATCCTTCTTGCCCCCTGAATAGATTTTGTTCTGCTTTGTATTCCCCTCTATCATCAATTTATTTTTTAAAGCAATTTATTCCCAAAGATTTTATGCTTTCCTGTGAATTTACTGCGTTCTGTTGTTTTCTATGCTCTATCAATCAACTATTTATAATCTACTAATGTAAAATCACATTCTAAATAAAATTAAAATCTCTTACTGTCGTGTAACACAATTCTCCTACATCTTCTTCAATGCACTGATTTTTTCCTCTGTACTAACACATACATTTCTAACTATTTCTTTTAATGTTCCTTGTGTTAGAATTCTGCACTAACATTTCTTAAAACTTTGGCCTTGCAAGCAAACAAAAAATGAAAAATACAGTTTGTAAGGACTATATTGAAAAGATCTATATACTTATGTACATACATAGTTTATATGAAGTCTATAGAATACATCTATAAAAACAAAAATGAAACAGTACCTGTTTGAGTGATAACTGAACTGGTGGTACAAGCATAACTTCTTTCACTAATTTCAGTTTTGCAGGTGAAATTTTTTCACAGTTCAACAGAGTAACCATTGGGAGTGGTAGAGTAATTTCTTTAGGTGAACCCTGTAATTGGGAGTACCATGTAAAAATAAAAATGTTAAAAATCAGAATAATTTCTTATATGTTTTAATTATGGCACAGGGTTCAAAGACTGCTACAGGCAATGGTCTTAAGGGTGTATTCTGTGAGGTACATTTAATACCACTGTCACAAGGGACTACTGGCTTCAGAATTCTAGAATAATTGTGATAACTGGGATAAAATAAACAAAATTACAGAAGTCACATGTACCTGATTATGTTTCAGCAGTGCAATATGTAAGTACAATGGGATACAGCTAATGGTGGCACCAGCCTTAGCTATAGCAAGTGATGTTCCCCCAATGGCCAAGCTGCCACAAAGCACGGATTCAACGGGTTCTGCAGGTGGGATTGTTCTTGTTGCAACTGCCACCTTCTTTCCTACAAGACAGAGAGTAGTAGCTAAATATTGTCTTAGTTTTAAACATGTGCTTATGTATCACAGTTCTATGAGTTGTCATTTCAGCATGTACTCAATGTATTACAAAAGAATCTTTTTTTTTAAAAATATGAAATGACCTTACAAGTAAGCAAAGTATCTGTCCTCACTCTGGTGTCACATGTATTTCAAATAAATTTCTCTCGGAGATGTTTCAGCCACTGAAATCTGGTTTTTTTTATCTATGTTTATATCCAGTAATGCTATATCATTTTTCAGGTTCCTTTCATAAGCGTGATGTCAGTATTCTTTATCATCCTCCTTAAATGCTCAGCTTTTGCATAAACAGCTTGGAAGATTACATTATAACCTGATCGGGAGTACACATATTTGATTACTTCTAATAATGACTGTGAAAAAATTTAGGCCTATTACAGTTGGTTTTGCCAATGAGAAAACAGGTCTTCTAAATATTCCACATGCATAGTCTTGTTAAATTTTCAAAAGAACTTATTTCTCTTTCAGATACAGCAGAGTAACTTTGGTCAAAATTCTTGAAACCCAGCAGTTCCCACTATCGTATTTACTGCCTACAGTGCTTACATGAACAGGTACAGTAAGCACCTATGTGAGACCGAAATAAGCAGCCCGATTCTCAAGACTCATATGCATTGGGAGCTTTTTTGTCAATCATCTGACCAACTACTTTGGTTCCTAATAGGAGTGCTGTACAAGTTTTGATTTCAATAAAATATAAATACTACAGGATACAACTGATACTTTATGATAAAATGTTCTTAATAGGACCTTAATTGGATATGCAGATTAGATTATACATCATCTGCATACTATCCACTGATTCTATACCTCTTACATTGAGGATGAAGAGCTACACACCAGTAATCGAGTACTGAGCAACTCTGACAAACTGCAGCGTTTTGCAGAGATACTTTCCACTACGCTACTTTGTAACCTGCATAAGTTACAACATAGATGCTACCTCTGAAGGCACCTGCTACTGGAAGTCACCATCTGTTAGTGGTCTCCTGTAACAACAAGTAGCTTCATAATCATTGGCTCCTAATAGTCAGGTATTGATTCTAACAATAATATTACAGTCAATGTCACAATCAAATATAAAGAAAACACAATTAGTGAAAACAAGTACCAGCAGAAGCTTGAGTAAAAGTATAATATACAACATGATGATATATGGATGGACCTGACAACAGCAAATGTTAAATTTCAGGTCAAAGGTGAATTTACTGTGCACACATCTAACATTAATTGGGAGGTTTTGCTGATAGCATATGACAGTTGAAAGAAAACTGATAAGAAATAAGAATTTGCCAAAATTTTCTGCCCTTCCAATAAATGATAACAAACCTTTTTTTTTTTTTCCTGAGGGTAACGCATATATGGAGGTAACAAATGGTGCTTTTTTCCTTTGGGGTTTTTTTTTTGGCCATGTATATACTTACCCTGTTTCTCTACTCTCACACCATTTTTTCCTTTACTAGTATTGTTTGCTTACTTCTTTTCACTCTGTACTGCCCACCATTCCCATCTCATCCCTGTCCTTTCTCTTTTGCTTTTCATCCTATTTCCTCCTTTTCTGAGTGTTAGCAAGAAACTTTCTTTCCTCCCTCTTTCTATTCTTTTCAGCTTCTATCTTAATTCTATTTCCATTTTCCTGTTCAGTACTGTGGTTCTGTTTTCTTTCCTTATAATTTTCATTTTTATCCTTCATTTGCATCCTCCTCCATTCTTATTCCTCAGTCTGAAGAGTAATAACCTCCTGTCTAAGCCAACCGTAAAACAAAGGCAGAAACTCTTGTTCAATCAATGCATGTGAATGATGAGAAAACTCTGTATTTTCCCCTCTCTCATTTCTACAGTAGAAACTGCTGTAGATCAGAAGGAAGATTTAGGAGAGAGTAACCAAACCCTTTGAACATGAGACACTGTGTCATGTGTTCTGAAGTATTCAGTGTCTACAGAATACTTCAGAAAGTACTCTAGCACCTTTATCAATACCTGTATTGCAGAAAATATTAAAATCAAATAAACTAAAACCTGTTTTTTCTGCTTTTTTTTTTTTCCCAGGTAGTGATGTTGCCGATGGAGTGGATGAAGTAAGTGCAAGAGTGGTTTCTGCTCCTTCTTCTTCTTGCTTTTGGATTTCTTTATTTTCTTCTGCCTTTTTTGTAAAGTATTCACTGAGGGAAGAGGCATAAAGATTACTGGCTCAAAATATTGCTAGACATGTGACAAGCAGACACAGGATACAGGCTAAAGAACATGATAAGAGGTGGATTAAGGGCATCTATTTGAGCTTCTGCCATAGACTCATTGTGTGAAGCTGGAGAAGTCAATAAATGACACTATTTTTTGGTAGTCATCTGCAGCGTTGGTTAAACAAAAAGAACCACAAGCAAGTATTATAAACCTTAACACATGCTTCCCAAATCACACTGGTTTGAAAGTGAGCTCTGTGCAGACAACTGTAGCGTGAAGGATGTATTTGCTTTGCATGGGTAGTAACGCATCCTGTCATAACTTCATGACATACAACAGCTTGGCCTAGGCTGTTAATCCAATGGGTCAGTTGTACACTGGTTATCTAAGTGGTTGCAAGCTCAGAAGTGGCTGAATTTCAATTAAATGCATGAAGTGGAAACTGCATACATGGGTCACAGTCACGCAATTCAGGCAAACTGAGTATGTAAGCTATATAAAGTAGTGTAAACAATGCATTAAAATCTTATTTAGACTCACTTCAGTTGGAAGAATTTCTTTCCAATTGGGTCTGTATTCCCTTCATCAAGTTTTGCCAAAGCTAATCCACATGAAAGGCAAATAGGTCTGTTTACTACAGTCTCTAAGTGTGGCAGCTTAACCACCACCCCTACTGCAAACTGTTGTTCCCCTCAGGGATGTAGCTGAAAGAAACACTTCCAACTACAGAAGAGGATGACAGGCCATATTACTGCTTCCAGGGTGAAGAAAGCCATGATGTTGCCAGGTAGCTCCTCTAATGTTACTGTAAAAATACATTCAGATACATCTGTGATACTTTCTCCTTACACCTTTTCTTCTTATAAAACCAGACATAGTTCTTTGAATGGAAAAATATGGCCATTCTTTTTTACTTTGGGATGCTCCCAAGAAGAAATACTGGTATGAAAAAATAAACATGGAAGTTTACTAAAGAAACTATGTTTCTGAAGAAACTAATTGCCCCAAGTAAGAAGCCTTTTGGAATAGCTTGCTCAGAAAGAAGACTCCACCAGAACCTGAAAACTTTATGTATATACATGTTTTCTGTGGATTAGCTCAATGCAGAAGACATACAGGCCTTTCATACCACTTTTGTTCTGCAGTGCAATGAACAGAAGTGGAGAAAACATCCCCACTAAATTAAACTGGCACTGAATGAGTTTCTTAAACAGAGCCTTCAACTCATGAACGTGTTCAGGCCTTCTTTTTCTTAAATACCCTTATTTTTGTTCCCCAGGTATCAACAGCATGATTTTCATATCATAATTATGAAAAAAGCAGGAAATAATATAGTGCAATGTATTTGAGATAGATATCACATCCTAAAAACACACAAAAAATAATACCGGAAAACATTGAATATTCTACATGTTTTTCATTTGCAATATAAATTAACGGTCTATATTTCAAATGCAATAATTTGCATAATATGCAAGACCTACCCAAGCATCTTATCAACTTCACACTGGTCAGTAGGCTTCAAGTCTCTTAACATTGTGTTCAGTGTTTCATTCACCCATTCCACAGCAGTGTTAACAGAGTCATTTCTTTCTTTCTCAGCAGCTTCAGTTGTTTCAGGTAAAGCATTTTCAGGTATTTGAGAATGAGAAGACATTACACTGGAACAAATCCTCTGAAAAAAAAAATGTAAAAAGGCTTAAAACACTATTTAATTTCTACCTTGGAAATGTCCTTTGAAAGACTAAGAAGTGTATGTCCTTACCAGCTCTACAAGCACCTATCTCCAAATCTACTGTTTGCTCCACTTAACTTTTTTCAACCAGCACCTCCTTCCTAGTCTCTTATACTTTGGTAATCACAGATGTTATTCAAGTTTCTTGACCTAAATTATAACTACTTAGGCAAAAACCTCCTGATAGATCTGCTTTACACATATATTTTGTTATCAGAATAGATTGGAGTTATTTTGAAGACCATACAGTCATTAGAACATCTTTTATTGTAGCTGTTGGTAGCCTGTAGTACCACGATTCACCAGCATTCATGGTTAATGCCACCCCTCATGATCAGTTACATTTTGTCTTACTTAGGTAATTTAAACTTATCTTTCTGCACTGCTGAAGGATAAACAATTGCTTAAGAAAATTCACTTAATGAAGACATAATTCACAAATATCACAGAGTTGCCTGCATTAATAGTATTAACTTTACATACTGTGAATTATATTTAATTCAGGAATGAAGTGAACCATAGTTTAACTGAGGGAAAGTAGAAATAATTACTCCACAATAGCTAGAGTTGCAAAGACAGTATCTTGAATATTTCAGGTTGGGGGAGACATGGCAACGCACTATCAGTTTTGCATTGCAGGTGCTAGATGGATATGTTTGACTTCACTGTCAATCACCCACATCAGCCTATTACCTCAGTGTAAAAAAGTGCCTTCACCTATATCGTGTTTTTCACCTGTACTATATTTTATTAAACACTGTCATACAAATAGAAATATAAGGATCTGAAAAAAAAAAGAAAAATGTAAAAGGAAAATGAACTTACAGGGCTAGATATGGGGTGCAGAGAAAAGCTACATGATCATTAAGACAGACAAAAATTTATATAGAGAGATGCACTGTCACATCCCACTCATAAAATAAAGTATTGTCTAATTCATGGAAAATAAAAGTGTTTATCGTTGCTGCCACTGTCTAACTTTTCATGACAGTTTTTTTTCTAAGTTACAACACTCAACTGTTGACACACAGGAATTCATATCCTTTCATTAAAGATGGAAAGTAAAATGTTCCTTAGGATGTGAGTAGACTAGTACCTCTCCCTGATATTGTCTTATTAAAATAAATAAACCAGGAAGAAGCAGCTCATACCTTCTCATAGTTTTTAACTGTACAGTATATTTCCACTTCTAATGTTGGCTGACCAACTCCATCAAGAACTTTTCTTCCAACTAATTTGCATATCACCGGAGCTTTTGAAAATTCAGAGAAGTAGTTAGCCTTAAATGAAAGAGAACGAACTTCATTAAAAGTCATTTTCTATGCAAAGAGGTTTTTATTCCATTAAACATATTTCAGTCAAATCCACCATCGAGTAAATCCATTTATACATTCCAGTATTCAAAATACTTGTGTTACACTGCACATTTACTTCTATGTTGTCTTAAGAACGAGATTCCAGGGAACAGATCCAACACATATCCAAGCATGGAAGTCCAAAGCCACATCCAGGTTAGATGAACAAGTGTTTTATTTGGCAAAGTAGTTAGTGACGAGTATCAAAATCTCCTTAACCCACCTAGAAGACAGGCATTTGTCCAAAGCTTACTTGGCTTTACACTGAATAACAAAAATAGTCACCGTGTTACTCATGAAAGTAATTTTTGTTAGATTTCATGTAGCTGCCACCTCCCCTGTTCAGTGAGCTGCTCTAAAATAATGATTTTGTCTGTGGATAAGATCTTGAAAAAATACATGTCTCTTCTCTCTCATAAGGACAGATCCATGATCCTGGACAAGAAAAACTCTTAGAAATCCATACAGAACTCTACTAGATCCTAATGTTATATTAAAATTCCTGTAGCATGCTTTCATTTATTTATCTATTAACAAGTAGTTATTAAGCTTTGAAAAAATATTGTATTTTTTTCCCCTAGAAACAATCTTTAACCAAAACCCTCCTGCTCAGAAAAAGTTCTCAGGTGAAATGCTATACATGAAATTTTGTACGTGCTGCAAACAGGGAAAAACAAGAGGTATTTTCAGAATATACTTCTTGCTTACAGAAAGTCCTTAATGTCCCAGATACCTAATAATGTTTCAAGGTTGCTCCATCAAAGACATATGTACAGTGGCTCACTTGTCTCAACACTCAACTGACACAATATTAAAGATCTTCACAGTGGAAGATTTAATCTGGAGGGAAGAGAAGCTTGTCAGCAAGCTCCTCAATAACAATGATAACTGCTCCTTTTGTAGACTCCTCTCTTACAGAACATACTTGGTATAAGGTTATTTAACACAATGACCAAAATCTCCTAATTAGAAGTGGGTTTGGACAGAACGGAGCAAACAAGGCTGGCACAATTAAAGAGTTGCAGGTATGCCACATGTAGTAAGAGGACACAAGACAACTGATGTACTAGGGGCCACTACTCCATGGGAGATCTGGGATTTTAGGTTAGCAAGATTTGAGAAAGGTGAAAACCTAGACTTCTGGCAGGCAGAGTTCTCTTACTTCTTCCAACATGGTCTTTAATGGGCCTGTTGAATTGTCATCATCCAACTACGAGAATATATTCAGGGGTCTGTCCGTATTTAATAAACACTGATGTTGCTTTAAAAAGAAGGATTAAATTGCTGTCTGAAGTTTACTACATACTCCCTTACTAGTTTCATTCTTTAGTCTGGTATCGGAGATGGTCACAAAACATGACTTCCCAAATGGGAAAACTAGGAAACACTTATAGCTACATAGAAGAGGAACACACAAAACACCAAGCAAAGCAAGAACAGGTGTTACCAGTTCTAGTCCCTTCCACTGGTGATGGCAAAACACTAGACGATGGGAAACAACATAAGATGTAATGAAATGTTTCATTTCCACAGCCACTTTCACATGAAAGAACACACTGGAAATTACTTTTTTCAAGAGTTGCTCACAATTCCAGTATAGAAACAGAGGTTTCATTAGGACTACTGTCTACAGTATTTTACCAACTGGGAACAGATAAAATTGGTCTGATTCTTGACTCTTACACTGAGGCCCATTTGGTCTTCGGGATCAGCTGCAGTGTGAATAGCACCCAGACTCTTGTTGCCACTGGCCTGAGACACCACCGTGCTTAGCAGCAGTTTTATTAGGGACATCCATCTGTGCCCTCCCAAGGCAACACACTTTGTTTTTGTGTACAAACGAGCAACCAGCACAGCACAAAAAAAGCCCCGCTGCTGCAGAAATGTATTTGGCCCAGTGTCAAAGCGCCACCGGTCACAAACACAAAACCGCCGCAGACCTTGCCTGAGTCAGCGGGAAATTACTTAAGCTTAATTGTAATCACGGAGACGTCGAACTCCTCTCATCAACCTGTTGGTTTATCAAACCCTTGGGGCGGGCAGGCAGCACCTCCCCTCGCCTGAGGGCAAGCACCGAGCCCGGCGCCCACGCCGGGTAGCTGGGAGGGGGCTATGGGAAGGCCGTGTACGGCGGACACCCACGGGTGCCTGGGGGAGCGCCACATGGCCGCCTCCCCCTCCTCGCCGGGCAAAGAATAGCCCCTGATCGCCCAGGAAAGCCCCCTCCGGCCCCGCTCGCCCCGCCTACGGGCGGCGGCCCCCCAGCCCGGCCGGGCCGGCACTGCGCGATCCTCCTCAGGAGGAGCCGAGGCGGGCGCCTGCGCGCTGCTTCCCCTCCCCGCTCTACCAGCTCCCCGTAGAGATCCGCGGGGCGCAGCGGGAAGAGGGCGTTGAGCGCTTCCTCCATCCGCTGCGGCACTCCATGGCCTCGGTAGTACTCCGCCGCCTCCTGCCGCGGCTCCTGGAGCCTCCGCTGCTTCTGCTGCCGCCGCCTCCCGCCGGGCTCCATGGCGGGGCTGTGGAGGCTGCAGGCCGCGCCGGCTGCTAGGCGACGGCGGCCGCCCGCGCTCTCGCGAGAGTCGCGCGCCCCCTCTCCCCCGCCCGCCGGTACCCCTGGGCGGGAAAGCCGCCCCCTCAGGGCGCCGCCGCCCCGGCCCGTGGGCCCCTCGGTAAACGGCGCTTTGCCACCACGGAGCCGCTAATGAGCGCCCTGCCCTCGCTGCGTTGCTGGGCCGGGCTCGGTTGGAGACCCCGGGGGGGGCTGGTTTGGTTTTCTTAATGCCGTGTGGTGTTGGCTCTTCCCTCGGAAGCTGGTTATGGTCTTCCAAGTCAGAATGCCTCGAGCAGGTACTCTTTAGTTTTAAAAGTCTCCGAACAACAAAATTGTGTAACATTATCGTTCTGAAAGAGAGACAGATTATGGTTTGTGAAAGGCGTAGTGAGGATAACGCTGCAAAATACCCCAGTAACACTGCTGCTGTGTTTAAAAGCCCTTTACTTTCAATGAAAAGAAACGTTTCACAACCTAAATGATCATTTTTGGTCTGCAATTCCCGACACAAACTTTCACTTTGTTACACTGTTCATTGGTAATTTTGTTGAAGTAACTGAAAATGGAGATAGTTAAAAAGCTGTTAGCTGCACACTTCCTCAGCTCTAAAATCAATATGTGTAGACCTTCGCTCATTGTGCGTTCACTTCTGTAGGTTGGGTGATAATGAAGAAAAATCCCTACTGAATCATTTTCTTTTCCTTTCACATCCTTCAGAAATAGTATGGTACCTCTCCAGAGAGTTAAACCCTCTTTTTTTAGGCCATTTCCTCAGAAGAAGTTTCTAAACTGACACTAGCCATTCCCTGAGGAGAGCGGGCAGCGAGTCCCTCGTTAGGTTTTCCTCATTCAGAACAGGTTAGTGCGGTGGGCGCTGCTCCTTTGGGTACGTTACTGCTCAGGAGGGGCTTGCGCGGTCGGTGGGCCAGGTGGCACTAGTGTAGTAGTCCCAGATCTGTGTCACGTGCACGTGCTTGGCCCAGAAAGCTCCAGTTTAATTAAATATTCCTGGAAGAACAGACTTCTGGAGGTAACGGTGCTGGTGTGGTGCTCTGAGAGCATCATCATATGCTTGATGAGACAACCCGATGCGAAAGCCGTACCTTCTGATACATTTCAATTTCCTCTAGATCAGTTTCCCACCTTCTGCCTTTTAAAGACCTCTAAATAAAATGCACTGTGGAGAAACAGCTTCACTTATTGCTCTGTGGGTATTGATCAAACCGTCTGGGAAAAGAAACTTGTCAAATTTGCCTTTAGGAAAGCAATGAGCTGAAGCAGATTGATACTCAGTTTATTTAATAGCCTTGCACTCTCTTTTTAATAAACCATTTGAAAAACTAGTAAGGATTCCCCTCAAGTATTTGTCATTTTTGGTTCATGATCAAGTGAATGTTAGATGAATTATCTGTACGGCCATGTAATTTTCATTAACAGTAATAGCAATTGTAAGCGTGTAGGAAGAGGATGGCTTATCCTATGATCCTACCTATTATGAAGTAGTTAACTGATTAAGGTTAGGATACTGCAAGCTACTTCATACCATTGGTGAACTCTCTGCAACCCCATTATCTTCATTAGGCTTGTGTGGGTGTAATTAATTGGTGTTTAGTTAACAGTTGTGTTGAATGAAAAGAATTTAGTTCTATTTCTCTTAGTTTTATTTGCCCCATGGTGCTAACAGGCTACCGTGTAATTAAAAATTCTCCAATCAAAGTATATGTAGCAAGCCCTAAGACACAAACCCAGTGAGGAAGAGCTTGTGATTGGTGTGACTCTGGCCTTTGAGAAATGACCAGATACAAATGATACCCTATAGTAGTTCTGGTTTTGAACAGTGAAGATGTTTCATCTATATCAACATGTACATTTAAAATGTACAAAACCAGCTGTATAAGCTTGCAATCATCATTTTCCTAGGGGTGTCCAGTACACCATATTTTGATGTCTTCTCAACAGATTTTCTCCCAGAATCTTTCAGATTGTATAGTGTTTTGGGTGGATAGAGAAATGAGTCTTGTGTTTCTTTCGAGAGCAGCTGTACATAATTTTTTATCACCTCTTGCCTTTACTATAGCTCTTGTGCCAGGAAATAAATTATGATTAGCTATTCCTCATTTATGACATTGTATTGTGTGCATTCCTCTTTTTTTTGCAAGATGCTTTATATCTCACTTGAGTATTTATATGGGGTGCTAATCTGGGGCACTCTAAACCCAAGTATAATACAGCATGCTTAAGTGTTGCATAAAGGATTTGCCTTTTGCCATTCTAAAATGTTGCTTTAAAGATATAAACTTGCCCCTTAAATCAATTAAGATCATGGTCTCACTGCCATCTGTGTTCTTGAAGGATTTCACAGAAGAGTAATGTGTGCTCATTCCAGTGACCGGGTCTTCTTTGAAGTCAGGTCTGAGTACATAAAAACTGCATGACGATTCCAATAAAATCAGGATCGCCTTTTCAGCTTGGCGATACAAATACGCTTGTACAAGTACATGACTGTTTTTGAGGCATTTTAATTTGTTAAATAAAAAAGGCTTTTAAAATGTTTTTCATTTTACACCTAAAATGCTTCTGTAGTTTTCTTTTAATTCTAATATTCTGTATTCTGTAAAGGATAAACTTCAGTAAAAAGCTAAATATAACTTTATGTACAAGAGTAAACAAAAGCTTTGGTCCAGGATGCGGCCAAACGTAACATTTAGATTGGGCTTTGAGTCTAGATAAAAAACTTCCAAGAACTTGCATAATATAGATATTCACTGGATATTTGGAAATTGCTAATAATGATTTAGGTATTTCCCCCCCCGCCTCTAGCATTATTATTTTAATTTCCAGAGTACTCATATAAGAGTTCATTTGCCTTGAGTAATCATTCTCCGCTCCAATGGTTACTTCAAGTTGAGTGGGTTTTAGTACTAATTTCTTTCTAAAGTTTGAGGATTCTTCCTGTGGGTCCGTTCAGCTCCTGCTGTGCGAGGGTGAGCCTAGCCTTCTCCAAAGGAGCCTGCTGAACTAAATGGGAGAGCTGATAGGCTTTGATTTATCATTCGAACTCTAAAGGTGTTTTGGAACACACAGTACTTAAAGACAAGTTTTTGAGCTAATTTTTGAGCTTACAGGAGGTTGCCCTCTGATTTCTGGGATAAAACTGGGTTTTGTAGTGTGTAGATTTTTTTTTTAATGCGATGCACAGGTTATTCATGAATGCTAGATTTAGTCTCTGATATCAGGAGTTGACTAAATGATTTCTTTGTGCGTGCATTTTGAAGTAAGTTATGAGCTTTAAGGCATTATTGAAACCTACCTACTTCAGGGATCCTGACGTGATGGATTATAGGGATTTTTGTCAGTATATTGTCAATATCATACTCTGAAATGTACACTTACAAATATAAAGAGAGTTGGCATGTTTTCAGGCTTTGTGAAATTCATATTAAATAGTTTCTATGATGTGAAAGTAAAAATGTGTGCTCACACATCAGTTACTGCATATGAGGTATTGGTATAATTTCAAAGATGATGTGGCAACGTGGCCAGAATACATTTGCGATTTATGCAACCCAGCAATCAAACTCAGAGATGAACAGAGAGTTAGAAAAGTGGGACCATGTACTCAAGTTTTCTAGTTCTGAGGCTGAGTAATTACTGCTAAAGACAAACTTACTTTTACATAAATCAGCGCAATTTATTCTTGTTCATCATCTGGGGTTTTATGGTCAGAATGGTTTTCTTGATCTTCTAGCTTGAACCTGCAGTATAACAGCAGACAGAAAAAGTAATGTATTAGTTAGAAGGGAATTACGCTTTTCTACTTTTCTGACCTGTTTGCTGAAATGAGATACCTTTCTTAAAAGTATGATGTGATTATCTTTTTCAAAGTTCTGACCACTAAAGCACATTGTTTTTGTAAATTTTTACATTAATTACTCTCACTGTAAAGAATTTTGCAGATTTTTTTTTTATCTAAATTTTTTTAGCTTCATCCTTCTAGCTTTGTGTCTTCCTCTTTCCTTTTATATTGGATTAGAAATCCCCTAAATTTGCTTAACTATTTGAGAAGCAGTACTTGCAGTTCCAAATACAGAAACTTTTGGGGTGGTTGGAAGCAATCTGTAGGTTATCTGTTACTGGTTAGCAGATGAAAGGCTTTCATGACTGAGAAGTGAAACCCTACTTACTATTGCAGATGAAATGGTGATCTGTGGGATACATGAAAAATAAAGTTTGAAATCAGAGTTACTTACAAATATGTAACAGTTGATGTGAATATTACGAGTGAGAAATAGTGTTAACTGAGTTCTTAAGTCCTGTAACTTGCTGACAGTTTTTGAGAGAAGCCTTTCTGTTTCTTTCCAGGAAAAGTGAAGCTGGTAGCAGAGGGGTTTAAGGAGTTCAAATAAAAAGGTAATTTTTGCACTACTATTGAGAATTGGGGCTTTCCTGCATCCTGTGATTTTTTTTTGCTTAAACACATTTTTTGGGACAAACGGAGTATGGAAGAAAAGGAAGAATGGCATTTTTTTTCCCCCATGATATATCTCCTGATTTTTACAACCTTAATCACTTGGGGCATGTCGTGAACTTTTAACCTTCTTTCCCCAGCACTGATGCTGTGAATAATGGACTCTCCTGCTTGACACATAACTAGATTGCAGTTCAAAGTGGATGTCACAAACACTATTGCACCATCTGGAGCAAAAGCTTGACTATCATTTCGGGATAAGCCCATAAGATCATATGAATTTATAACTGACTTCATTTTTTCCATTGCACTGATTTAGGTTTCTTTAATTCAAAAATATGTTATTTTTTCCAAAAACTTGCCTCCTATTGCCAGTATTTTTTGCACAACCTCCCAAAATTTTCAGATCTTGTATGAAAGTTGTATTACATTTATAACCATTTTGATCCTACTTTTTGATATAAACAAGATTTAAATAGTTCCCCTGAGGCTAGGGAAATGCTGCGTGAATTGTGGAGATAAAATTGTCTATTTCCCTGTTTCCATTCTTATCTTTAATAGTTTTATTCAGTTCAAGACGCATTTAGTTAAAAAAAAAGGAAAAGGGCAGGGGGATTGGACTAGATGATCTTTCGAGGTCCCTTCCAATCCCTAACATTCTGTGATTCTGTGATTCTGTGATTCTGTGAAATATTGCTCCTGCATATTCTTAAAAAATATGCACATTTTTGAAGCTAGATGTGATTGGAAACTAAAAGCTTTGCAGAGTATGACTTCTGAAGAATACATAATATTCACAGTTCCATATAAGATATTCAGCCATGCGTTTGAATAACATCCAGCTGATGCGATGAAATATGTCTTATGTTGAAGGAAAAAAAATCTACTGACTGACATTACTGCTTGGGGGTGAATTCATCCACAACATACTGTTCTTATACAAATTCTGTGTACTGATTGAATTTTATTAAAAGCTAGTTGTGTGTCTTGTCTCAAAGCACCCGATTCTGAGTGAGCTTGAACACCTTTGACTTCCACTGAAGGTTGATGAGACTTGTAAATCCATAGCATTTCTTACAGAATGGCTTAAAATTAAAGAGACCTAGGAACATGAGGTCAGTCTGGTGGGTTTGCAGTGTTTTGGAAAAGATGTGACTGTCAGAGAAACAGAATCACAATCATTTAGGTTGGAAGGGACCTACTGAGATCATCTACTCCATCTCCCCTGCTCAAGCAGGGTCAGCTCGAGCAGGTTGCCCAGGACCACATTCACAGCAAAGCATATTCTTGCCTTGCATTGAATGTGCTGTTTTTTGATGTATGCCCATTGCCTCTTGTTTTGCCAGTGGGCACTACTGAGACGAGTCTGGCTTCCTCATCTTCATTCACTCCCATCAGGTATTTATACACATTGATGAGAGCCCCCTGAGCCTTCTCCTGGCTGAAGAGTTCCAGCAGTCTCAGCTTCTCCTATTATGAAAGACAGTCCAAACCCTTAATCATCTTTGTGCCTTGTGCAGGACTCACTCCAGTAAGTCCGTATCGTTCTTGCATTAATTGCACTGATGGAAATTGCATAACCATGTTTGGTTATGGTGCATTGACACGGTGTATTAGATTATATTAGTGTAAGAAAGATTATGGTTTGATGGAGCATAACTGGAATTGCGCTTAAGAACAGAATTCGGTGTCAGACTCTAAATTTCTGTCAGGATTTCTGTATTTATTAAAAAACATGCATGTATCCACTGAAAATACTGCCTGCTCGCTATATATTGCACTGATAGGAATGTACCTTTAACTGTGATACAGGACTTCTGCTTTCTGGTCTCCATTTCTTACAAATAGCTACTGAAAGCAACATGAGGCGAGCAACTGATAGAATTTTTTGACAGAAAACCGTCTAGAACTGGAGGAAGATCGTGCATCTGCAATCGTACGTTTTGTGAAATGTACCTAAAGCAATAGAAGGACAGTATGTAAAACTCATCAGGCTTCAACCGGAAGGCAATCAGTACACCTAATATTTCTGAACATCCATCATAAAGATCACCACTTTCCTCAGCAAAGAAAGAGGATATTTTTATTGTCAACTGCTGATGCCTAGTGATCAAGCCAAGAGTAGTACCAAATGTACACAACTGCATCTGTCAGTGTAAAACCTTTACGTTTATTGACACTGCCAGTTTATTAATTCTCAGTTACTGGCTCCATTCACGGGGAGGGATGTAGTCCATCACACACAACCTAGAACATTCTGGCAGTGCAAGCTGTGTATAAGTAAATAACACAATGAAATTATTTTGAGAAGTGCTTACTATTGCTCTATTTTAAAGTTAAATGGTATCCTAGCAATTACAAGCTTAAATCCACAAAGGACTATCAGATCATCTGCTCTTGACCTCCTGTGTATACCAAGCACTGCATTGTTTTTTGCATATGATCTACAAGTTGAAAGGTTTTTAGGCTTTTAATTTGAGTTGAATTGCTGCCTGCTTGCAGCAAAATATCTTAATAAACAGAATAGCTCTTAATTAGCAATATTGTTTTTTAATTCTACACACATTCTCTGACCATTGACTATAACAAGCAAGAAAAAGAGCACAGGAACATCTTAAATTCTCTGGCTACTTGTCAGAAGATAGTAGAGCTTTTCTTTTGTGTTCCCTACTTATAAATGTCATTTTTTCAGGACTGCCATGAAGTGTTTGTGAAGCTACTGCACTAGTCTGCCCTGTAATGGGAGTTCATTCAAAGGCCATGTTGTTTCAGGACAAGCATCAGTAGCAATTACCACTTCCAGCTTTTCTCTAGAAGTGTGAGTTTTTGTCAAGGGCTCCAGAGTTAGACTACTAGCCTAAGCTTCAGACACAAAGAGAGATCAGTTATTCTCAGTTTCCTGTGTCACAGTTCTTGATGTTGAAGTTTTAAATAGAATTTCCACTCTATTTTTGACAAACAAATTGTGAGACTGTCTATTTGAAAAAATTGAGCCTATTGCAATTATTGAGTTTTCAAAAGATACTTGTGAAAAGAGGAAATGGTATTTCACAGGTCTGCTGAATCCTTTTACTTCACTGCTGTAAAACATTATATCATCCAGCAAAAGCTTTGAAGTAATTCTGAATAAGTTATATAATGGACTTTAGAAATCACTACTCACTGATATTAACTGGATACCTATACTGTA
Organism: Nyctibius grandis; assembly: GCF_013368605.1. Lineage (NCBI taxonomy): Eukaryota > Metazoa > Chordata > Aves > Nyctibiiformes > Nyctibiidae > Nyctibius > Nyctibius grandis. The sequence goes on along the minus strand of NC_090661.1, from coordinate 97,301,439 downwards.
ATTCACTCAGCTTTTCAGGGAGCAGGCCCTACTACATGTAGCTCTACATAACAAAAGATAACCATGAAATTAGTTCTAAAATAGTAGTTCAGTTTCTGAAATATTCAGTGTATAAACAAGTTGTGCATCTGATTCTCTGCTTCATAGAGTTAAACTAGTGTAAGTCTGTTTCAGTTATATTGCAGGAATGGAGCCTGGATCTCTCCAGGTATCAGTCACACTGATTTGGGTGCTTATAATCTTGTGATACTACATAAAACAGCCATCATGTAGTTGCCTATGTCGGAGTTCCTTACCAAAGAATAAGGAATTTCCCTATGGTGGTTCCTCAGTACCTCAGCATACGACTAGGCTATAGTGATCCAGCTCTCCATCCTTTTCACAAAGCTCTAAGAAGCTTCCAAAAGCTATTTATTCTTTATGGAATTAATAGTAAAAAGATTTGATGGTTATGACTTTGTGATGGTGTATTATTAGTGACAGTGCATATGTAGTATAGAAAAAAATGTGATTTGGAAAATGATAAAGGATGAGGTTTTGTGCAGTTTTTCTGATTTTGCTCTGAGTAAATTTTTGCAAGTGTGGACTTTTTCTTGCTTATTTGTACTGTCAGTTACAGTTTACATAAATGGAGAACTTGATTTCATGGAAAATCTCTAGAGCCTACATACTTCAGTGATAAAAAGCATGATGTCTTTGAGTGCACTCTTGAATTGTTCATCAGTGCATAACATCACGTGTTTGCTAGAAGTGACAGCGTATGTTTCAGATGAAGAAATTAATTAAATACTGGCCTGAGATTTCTATTATTTTAGTTGTACTTAGATTCAGAATGTGATATTTACATGACCTTTTCGTGGTATAGCGTTGTTCTATCAGCTATCACTTCATAAAGCTACAGAGCAGAGCTACAGAAAACATGGTCTTGTTTGAATATTTGGCAAGTCACTGTTGCTAGCAAGTGACTAAATCAGAAGGGCATTAAACTCACAGCACTGTTCAATAACTCCACCCACATCTTCAAGCCCTTCGAGGCTTTCCCTCAGCATCTTCTATACATAGGCAATATTTTCAGATTAAAAAGAAATTGCATTACTTTGGTTTCTAAGAAATGGAATAGGATGTGGGGAAAATGCAAAAGAGGCGATTGTATAAGATTGTCTTCCAAAGCTGAAGTAAATGACATACAAATCCAAAGTAAATGAGAGAAATACCTTCCTTATGTGAATTGGTGTGTTTATGTTTTTTAGCTTCTTTAAAAAAGTCATGAAAATACAAAATATGCTGAAAATAGTGCTTATAAAGCGAGATCATCCAGGAGAGCTGGCCACTGCAAACTTGCTATATACACAGATACATCCATATATAGGAGCTGCTGCTTTTTTGCCTCCTTGTTCTTGAACTTCACTAAGAGCTTTCAATTGCTCTGACATTTTCAGCCAAGGAAGTAATAGTTGTTGCTGAGCAGTATTCTACAGGCAATTATCTTATCTGATCGTTGGAGCAATCCCCACTAGAAAGGAACCAATACGATCAAGCTAAATCATTACAGAAAGGCAAGAGAAACAGAGGGAGGAACAAATAGAGGAAAAAGGGGCTCATGTCATTAACGGGTGCCTGTGCTGCAGGGTTCAGAACAGCAGACAATGAAGTTAGCCTGTAAGACAAAGCTGTGGAGTTGCCTCCTGTAGCTGTTGACAGGTCTGAATCCTCTCTTCCAGAGCCTATTGTGGCTATAGTGCGAGGCACCTGCAGAAAACGTGCCAAAACTATGCAGGGAGCAGGAGCTTTTCAGTAAGCTGTCACCTCTCTCTCCCTTCACCCACGCCTCTAGTTCCCAGTGGGAGAGGAGAAGACATACTGAAGAAGTAAACTGGAAAATAGTCACGTGATGGGAAAAGGGGTCAGATATAGACACCTTACCGTTACCAACTTTCTGAGCCTTGTATGCTTTTTGGGCAGTTCCTAAAGAGCATTTATTCTTTTTGCTAATACTGCTTTTTTTTTTTTTTTAAGCTAATGACCTCTAAAAACTGCACCATTGGCATAGGCAAGTCACCGTATGATTGTTGTCAGCAAGTACATTTTTTTAGTATTTATCTCTTCCTATTTCTGCTCTAGAAAGAGAGATACGGATTTTGTTTTTGTTAATTCACTGGTAAACAATGATTTGAATACTGCCAAAATTAGTCACTCACTTGCTCTCACAGGTAAGTCAAAAGATCAAGCCAGGCTTCCTACATGGATTTCTAGACTTGGTATTGTGCTTTAAAAATCTTTATTTAAAAGTCTGTGTTGTGTCCTTGAAGGCTACACATGCTTGTTTAAAAAGGGAATGAAAACTCTTGTTTATGTACAGCCCACCCACCCCCCTCCCTGAGTAAGAACTTACCTGACATAATCTATAGATCCCAAAGCATTTACAAAGGAGAGGGTTTTACCCATCGTGTGAACAGACAGTCCTGGTGTGTGTGAGCATATTCATGTGTACCATGTGCGTGTGTAACATTCTTTTATTTTTCTCTGCATGTACAAATGTTGTTGCTGTGTATGCGTATTATTATTAGTGCAGAGGGCCCGGAGTCCCAATCAGACCTTTTTATACTAGGCATAGGACAAACACAAGATAGAAATTTCCTGAAAAGAAGCTAAACAGGTTAACAATGGTTACATCTGCACTGTGGAGTAGAAACATGTCCTGTGTACCCTTATTCTGGCTTTTTGGATACAAACCTTGCTGTGCCTCAGTCACAGAATGGGAGATTTGTGGGGCATCTGATGTAGTCTGAAGGCATGGTCTCCTGGTTTTCCCTGTCAGGTGATATCCAGAAGTGTAGTGCTTCTCCCTTTGTACTCAGGTCAGTGTTGAGGGGGAAGGTTGGCTCATTTAACAAACTGAACAAACAGATAAGGTGCATAGCGAAGTCTTTTTTTTTCCCCAATAATGGCATTTAAGTGGCTTGGAAACAGGGACCAGAACCCCTGAGTATGCCAATGTGTGAGAAGATGACAAAACTGTTATTTCAGTTTCTAGTACGTGGATCTGAGAAAGAGGATAACCTTCTATTGGCTGCAGAGCAAGTCTGATAAGTTGGGATTTGAACCGACATCTTCAGCATCTTCATCCCAAGCACCTTATGTGGAAGTTCTATTTTAATCTCTTATTACTTCCATACTTTATTTTAGAAGGCATAAGTGATAGTCCATGCAGCTACACTGTAATGGAATTATTTCCTAACAAATGAAAAAATCTTCTCTGTGGTGGAACATAGATGGTGGTGGTAACATGTGGCCAGCAGCTTGAGGGAGGTGATTCTGCCCCTGTGCTCCGCTCTGGTGAGACCCCACCTGCAGTACTGCATCCAGCTCTGGAGTCCTCAGCATAGGAAAGACATGGATCCGTTGGAGCGGGCCCAGAGGAGACCAGAAAAATGGTCAGGGAGATGGAACACCTCTCTTATGAGGAAAGGCTGAGAGAGTTGGGGTTGTTCAGCCTGGAGAAGAGAAGGCGCCAGGGAGACCTTAGTGCAGCCTTTCAGTACTTAAAGGGGGCTTATAAGAATCACAGAATCACAGAATGGTTAAGGGTTGGAAGGGACCTCTGGAGATCACCTAATCCAACTCCCTGCCAAAGCAGGTTCACCTAGAGCATGTTGCACAGGGTCGCGTCCAGGCGGGTTTTGAATATCTCCAGAGAAGGAGACTCCACAACCTCCCTGGGCAGCCTGTTCCAGTGCTCTGTCACCCTCAAAGTAAAGAAGTTCCTCCTCATATTCAGATGGAACTTCCCATGTTTGAGCTTGTGCCCATTGCCCCTTGTCCTGTCACTGGGCACCACTGAGAAGAGTCTGGCCCCCTCCTCTTGACACCCACCCTTAAGGTATTTGTAAGTGTTGATAAGATCCCCTCTCAGAAGAAAGGCAGGGACAGATTTTTAGCAGGGCCTGTTGCAATAGAACAAGGGGTGATGGTTTTAAACTAAAAGAGGGTAGATTCAGACTAGATACAAGGAAGACATTTTTTACAATGAGGGTGCTGAAACACTGGAACAGGTTGCCCAGAGAGGTGGTATATGCCCCATCCATGGAAACATTCAAGATCAGGTTGGATGGGGGCTCTGAGCAACCTGATCTAGTTGAAGATGTCCCTGCTCACTGCAGGGGAGTTGGACTAGATGGCCTCTAAAGGTCCCTTCCAACTCAAACCATTCTATGATTCTATTCTATGATTCTATGAACATATGGCTGTTACATATTGAGGGATATTCCAAAAGCTAATGTAATATAGTCTTTATCTGGCCTAAGGAAACAGCCCCAGTGCTATATTACGTTGCTTCCATTGGAGAAAGAAGGAGCTAATGGGTTCAAAGGAAATAAAAGGAGTGCGGACTGGGGCATGTTCGTGGGAAGTAGACATAAAGTATCTGAGGACTGGACACCCTTCCAAGTCCTGTCCAGTTCTTCATTAAAAAGTGTGTTTGTAATTATTTCATTTTCTTGTTATCTCTTATCTCCAAAAGACTGTGTCAGGATTTTGGTCAAGTATTGATATATTATGGAAACTGGTCAGTTAAAGAACTTACAGAAAAAATTCAGTACTAATAAACTATCTCAAGGCTGCGTACTCTTCTGTATGAATAAATAACTTTTCACACATAAATTGCTGCCAGTGGAGACTTAATCAAGGTAGGTTGTTAATATGCCTGAGTGGTATTTTTTGATAATGTGCAACAATTAAAGGAATTACAAGGAAAGAGGAGGGCAGTATATTCTTAGATGTTCATCCCTTTACATTGCTGTAGCATTTGATAGCTCCGGCAAAGGGTTGCAGGCTTACTGGATTAGGTACCTATTCTTGGATGTAACAGAAAAGAACAAAACACAATGAATACACTTAGAACAATCAGATGAATATGTGATTGTGTATCTCTCTGTTCCAGTGCAGGTTATGCATACTTTCCCTTTCAGATGTCCCCTTAGGCGTGTTGCAGGTAAGATTGCATTTAGTTGTTTGTTCACTCACCAACACACTCCCCAAAAGGCAAGAGTTTGTGTCTGATTGTTTAAGACCTTACTTCTGCTTTGAACATGTCTAGTTCCCTTGGAAAAACATTCTCTACATCCCCATCCCCCTTTAGAGAAAACAAGTGAACTATTCATGCAAAAAAGTGTGTGTGTGGTTGGGAGAGTGGGGGGCGTGCAATGCCACCGACAAACCCTATTGAAATGCATTGGCTGTTCATTTACATTCACACTTTTTTTAATAAAAATGTTAACTAATGATGTTAAATGCTTTGCCAAAGGTCCTGGCGGGTCAGTTGCCGAAGTGCCGTTTCTGCCTAATTAGGGCTCTTGTGGCAGCCCAGGGGCCTCCTGATGCAGTGGGTGACAAGCCGGGAGCTGACAGCTTCAATCGGCTCCAACAGGAAGGTTGGGCTGGTCATGTTTTCTAACTCAGCCAGGTGTTAGCTGAATGTAGGGGGGGTCTTGGCCAGACCTGAGCATTCGTTTGATCTTCCTTTCTTTCACTTGCTCTATTTTGAGCTCTTCCCTTTGCCTGTCCCGTCTTGTGTCAAGGTCAAGAATGAGCTTGACTAAATCAGCAATTTCATTTATCTCTGGGAGATCATTAGCAGTCTTTCTCCCTCCCCTCCCCAAATAAACCTTAGGCACTGGTGCAGAAACAGCACTGGTTCCAGAAACCAGGCACAGGACAGTCCAGATACGAAAAGAGAAGGAATAAATGCAGACCCTTGCACAAATAAAATCTTTTCTACTTCTCTGTTGCAAGCCTGTTCCTTATTATTAATGTATATTAAATATCTCCATCAAACCACTCTGATTAACCCTCAAAAACATAAAATGCATCCAAAATCACAAAAAAAAAAGCCTAGAATATGTTTAAAATTTTATTTCATCACTACTGTAGTAAAAGTATTTTCTTAAAAACAACAAGAAAAATAGAATAAATAAAGTTCTCCATTGACCTCACCTGTTTCTTAGTAGCACACTGACCATATTCATATGTGGCCACATGCTTTTAATAGTTCACCAGTTTTAGGTGTCTTGACAGCTGACGACTGTGAAATCAGATCATCAACGTATTGGGGAATTGGCATTTTTAGATAGATATCTTCACTTGGTTAATCAATAGCACTTTGACTTCAGCTGAGTTATGCTAGTTTATGTTAACTGAAAAAATAGCCCTTAAAACATAAACATATTGCTGACCATTGTATAAATAACTCAGGATTTCAAAATGCTTTACCAAGAAATGGCACAAAGCACTAGACTGATCAAAGTTGAAATAATTTACTAGATTTCTTTAATCAAAGATGAATCTGATTTTCAGAAGATGTTCTGGTTTTCAGATCTTACAACTAGATTTCAGACTTTTCAGTTTAAGATGATGAATTTAACTGTTTCCTGTTTATGTAAAAGTCACTATGTGCAGGAATTGCTTTGGCCTCTATGGAACGAAACCACTGCTGAAGTAAAAGGTAGCAGTTGGATAATAACAGACAACTGGTTAATAATGCTCAATAATATTAAGGACAGGAAATAATAAAGGAAATTGTATCACTTGATAGCTGTAGTCATAATGTAATGATAGGGTGTGTGTTTTTTTTTTTTTAAACAGGAAGACTATAATAGGAAACAGTTGCATCCTTTCTTATTAGTGATGTTAAACACTTCTTTTTTTTTTTTTTTTTTCCCTTATCTCTGATCCAAAAGACAACTCAAAAGAAATTCAGCTCTGGAGAAAACAAATCTCTTCTGTTGTATTCAGCAAAATTGCAGCTATGAAACAGCAGAAAATTGGAACTGACAGCTGAGAAGCAGTTATACTTTATGAGAGCAAGAACAAATAAAGTGTAATTCAATTCCAATATTTTCATAAAAATTAATTTTCAGTGAGGACAACTATTACAGCAGCAAGACATTCCAAATAGGGAGAGCTAAAAGTTGTGTTACATAGTTTATTAAGACAATATTCCTGTCTTTCAGAAGAGATTAATATTGAAATAGGAAGGTAATGGCGGGACACGCGTTTCTTTCAGGAGAAAATTTAACTAGAAAATATAATGAATCACTTTAGTCAATAAGTTGCCTGATCTACTTTCTGGCTCTGCAGTGTACATTCGATTTTCATTACATTGCCATAAAAAGAACTTGGCATGCAGGACAGTTGCTGGCTAGGTGGCAAGCCCACGGCGTAATTTCCAGAGGGGATGTTTTTTTTCTTTTGATATGATTTTTTTGAATAAGTAGTTTTCCTTGTATTATGAATGCAGAGCTATTTCGTTGATACTTGGAGTCAAAGAGCATGAAGCAGAATGCTTGCTGTTTCTGTATTACTAATTTCCTGCAGTCTAAAAGAATTTTAGCCTTCTTTTAATAATGTTGGCTGTTTTTGGAAAGCTGGTGACAATGACAGTACACAGACTTTTTGCCAGATAGTTCCAATGGAGCGTTCTGATTATGCAAGTGTGCACTGGCAACACCAAAAATACCAATTACCAATTTGATAATACCAAATCACAATTTTCTACATTCTGTCCTCTGTCTTCATGTGTAGTTTGACTTGGTGTCTAGTGTCATAAAATATGCAGATCCTCAGCAGGTTTCACAAATGCATGTATGTCTGAAAGAGTAGGTAATTGGTTTCAGTTGCACACTGAAAAATTTTATTTGCTGTTCATGTTGTAACACACAAATCAGTTATTGAAAAAATGTACACATCAAACATACATTTTTAACATCTTAAAATGCAGCTCCTGGAAAGGTGAAGCTGCAATGAGAAGTTATTCAAATGATGAGAACAGTTATACAATGCAGAACACTGTGAAGGCAACACTGGTTTTTTTAAAGACAGTTACTGAAATCTGTCTTTGTCTCCCTATTTTATTATATCCACATATTGCAGCACATCAAATAGCTTAAAATGTATACTTCATGAATCTTAAGATGGGTATGTGGGGAGGACAAGACTGCTCTACAAGCACATTTCCTCTGCTCTGTACTGTTCTGGGAATATGCCCAGAAACTCATGCTGCTGTAGCTTACTCCAAACTATCTAGGGTTATATTAACCTGCAGCATACATCAATCCACGCATCCTGCCTTGCAGTTTGTCTTTATAAAGTAGACAAAGTGAATTGAACCAAGGACAGAGAATCAGGTTTTGCTCTGATTTTCCTCTCCATTTATAAGATTCAGAAATGTTTCTTCACCAGTTTACTCCTTGAGCATACAATGCATGCCCAAGCTGAATATTCATGTTGCAAAAATTTAGTTGCTTCCTTTCTTTGTGGCTAGCTAGTTCATGTGTGTATTGCTCTGACAAGTTCTTTCATTATTTTGTATTAATTGTTGCAATTTTTCCAGGTTTTTTTTTTCATGGAGGAAGAATAAACCCCGTTATTGAAATGCTTTGTATACGAATCTGCAAGAAAGTTATAGTTGATTTACTCAGTCTGACCAACAACAGGAGGAAAAGACGTACACAGATAAGAAGAATTCTGCTCTTTGCAGAAATCTGCACTGCTCAGAGCAATTGCTCTTGCCTCCACAAGGTAGATCTGAGTGTTGCTCAGAACTGGTACTTATTTTAGACTATAGCTGTCTGTTAGGAGTAGTCCTGACCTTGGAGATACAGTGTGTGTTAGCAGTCCTTCCTGCTCTCACTGACTTGTGCATTAGAGGAAGGTAGTGCCCATCACCTTCTTAATAGAGTCTTTTTAATTCTTTTGCAGTTTAGGGCAGGAACAAACTATGAGGCCTGATCAATGACCCATGAATCCAGTGAAGATTCACCCACTGACCTGCAGTTAGCAATGATTCAAGGCTTTAATGATTCTATATTTTTCCACTCTTTTCATGTTTTCAATCTTTTATTTTTATCATCATATCAGATCAGTGGAATCCATCTGTTAAAGCTAAATACGGTGACATGAGGTCTGAAAAGGTCAGGAGCAGAACAGACTTCTTTCCTCCAGATGGAAGCTTTAAAACAACAGGGAATAATTACATATAGATGCAAGAATGCTCAGGTAACTGATCGGATTTTATCTGCCTGATCCTTGCATGATGCGAATAGAAGATCGACCTGTCCCTGAACTCTCTTGGCAGCTTCACGGAATGACTTAAACGAGATCAGCTAAAACGATTATACTAGATGGGTTTTAATCATTAGTCAAACCAATTAATCATCTTGTTTCTCATTGGTACTTTCATTCCACCATGATACACAGGCTGCCGTTACAGACTGGCTGCATCTTGTTGACGGAACAGTTTAAAATTTTGGAGGTACAGCTTTTGAGTTGAATTGATAAGTTGCTTCTTAAAATACCTATGGATGTGACATGCATGTTGTGATATATCAGCAGTAGGCAGTCATTGAGTTAAGCTTCTGGAATTCTTCTTGACTTCTTAAGAATGATTTTTTGGCAACGTTATGTTAAAATGTTAGAACACTAACACTGAAACAGGCTGAAGCCTTCCAAGCTCACAAAAATGTCCATTGTAATAAAGACAGAGTTAAATAGGGCAAATCTGTAACAAAATCAGTCTAAATATTCCCACCCTGATCTTGGGTATCTGGAAAGATGAGAATGAAAAACGCAGAGTGCTTTATTGTCTTCATCTAAACTTTAGGGGGTCTGTTGAGGAAAGAGGATATTCCAGCTGAACATAATAGAGCAAATTCCAGAATGATTAGAGACTGTGATGTCTAATTAATTAGCTTTTGTGGTAGTTAATTAAGTGGTCAAGAGTAGTATATGAGGCAATAAAGTCTGCTTCTAGCATTTAACAGAGCCAAAGGTTATTTATAGGGTACTAATAGTGATGTAATTCCATTATACTGCAAAACTTGCATAGAGATGTGTCCATTAATACAATTTAAGATTTGTAATGTTTTTAAACATGAGAATAACAGTTATGCCTATGGAAAAATCTTGTATTGAATACTTGGGCAAAATCACTATCTATAGACCCATGGTCTAAATTACTCTCACAGGTATCCGTCCCTGGGATTTAAAGTTCTACTTCCCATCAGTAAAATGACCAGGACTTAGCCCAAAGGCAGAAAAAACTTTTGCCCCATAAGGAGCAAAGATGGGAATTTTCTGCTGTTTTTAGTAGCTTTCATGTTATATATATAAATAATAATAATAATAAAGTGAACAGGCTTATCTCTAGGATTGCTTCTTACATTTCTGAATCTAAACTTCTGGGTTTTTTTAGTGACACCCTGATGTTTAAAGTTGCAAACGTGATAACACTTGTGAATATAAACCAACATAGTATCTCCAGGACTTTTGTAAGATTGGTTGGGATATCACTGTCAAATCCTTGACATAAGGTTTAAATTTCTGGCATGCATTCAGTAAGCTGAAAACACTGATTATTGCTGATGATTGATAGCAATTTAGATGTCACTGTTGACTGTTCACTGTTGATTAGCCATGTTTCAGTTTTATTTTTGTGGAATGATAGCATGAAGACTGCAAAACTTCCTGCAAGTGCCATCTTACTTGACAGCAGTGTTGGGTACAGGTAAACAGTCCTAGCATCCTTTATGAATAAATGGAAAGAGGGAGATTCTCACTAAGGTGTGAACATTTTAGCCACTTTAGGTGTGCTTCATCCTTAATCTTCCTGAGGACACCCAGGTTAGATACCTAAGGCCCCCTCCTCTCTACAGAAGGGTCGCTTGCATGTAGAACAACAGATTGCACCAGTGTTCAGTGTCTTCACATTTGAACGTGTATGAACTGTGCAGCCATCATGTTGCTAGAACCCAATCATGAGTGGGCTGAGTACACACACTTTGCCAGCCCACATATGATGCTCTAATGCTAGCTTGCATAATAGGGTTGCACATCAGATGGCACACTTGGGTCCTGCAGGGACAGAAGGCAGAGGGTCTACAGGGAGAAAAACCAGGAAGAAATGAAGAGGGTGGAAAGAGCAAATCAGGTGTCCGTCACCCTACAGTGGCTTGTATGGAATGGGTAAGTGCTAATAGGTGATACCAATCCTGTACCTTTTCCATACAAACACTTCCCCAAATATGTGTGGTTTTTCTATTTCTCTGTCCAAAACAGAAACTGCACAATGTTCTGTTTTCACTTATCTTTTTACTGAGATCTTCTGCAGCTTGTGGTAATACATTTCTTTTCTTTCTTCTTTTTCTATTATTCACAGTTAAAGACTTGTACTGTATCTCCAAACCTTTTTGATAGATTCCATAGAGAAGAAAATGATTCAGGGGAAAAATCTTTGAATGCATTTTTTGAAAAATATTAGGACTAAAGCTACCTTAAAACTCCCTGCAGGTTTAATGAGAGTGCCTGTTAAATTTTCTGGGTATAGAAGAGTAATTTGCTAAACAAAATCCCTGCAATGGTACCTTGGTTGCCTATCTTTTTTTTTTCTTTTAAACTTCAGAATAAATGAAAAATTGATCTGTATGGTCACTGAAACATTAAATTGTCTTATCTGTCACTTGTTCAACATGGGCTTCTTAAAAGGGAAAACAACAATCACAATCAGCAGTTTCTCAGTGCCTAGAAGAAAATAGAAGCTATAAATGGACAGATGAATTATGTGCTTCCAGCGGTTTTCAAGGGAAGCATTTACTGAGGGAGAAAATTGTTTTAATCTTATAACAACTAAGGAGTGTAGAGTTTGTAAAAACATGGAACACCTACACATAAACTTAATTTTTGTTGCATAGGAACATATACAAAGTAGCTTTTAACAAAAATGGTTAGGGAAACAAGCTCTTTCATTGTTTGGTATGCTATTTTATATCTTTAACAAATCTCTGTGAAGCACTCAGGGAAACCTGAACACAGTGGGTTAGCTGAGTGTTCAGCCTTTACAGTATTAAAAAAAAAAGGAGTGAATCTTCTTTGAAAATGGAAATAAATATAAATTTGGGTCATGTGGTGTTTTATCTTTTCTTTCTTTATTTTGAAAGAGTGGTGGAAAAGAATAGGAGGAAGCTAGAATCAAACCCAAAGAGCAGCCTCCGTATTCTTGTTTTTTATTTCCCTGTCCTGTGTCTACTTCTAGATTTTGCTAAGGATCCACTGAAGCAAAATACATAGCTGCAACCCTGTCAGTAGGAGGCATGGATATCCTCTTTCTTTGATTAATTAATCCTGGCCATTAGAGCACCCTTTCTCTATTTTTTTTCTCTTGTCCAGCTGTTTTACATTCAATAGCAGAATGAAAACAAGTAAATTTTGGGGAGGGAAAACATCAGAAAGCTTTCAAGAATGAATTTTTTCATTCTGTCTTGGAAAAAGTAAGTAAATAAAGTAGTGGACATACAAAATAACATAAATTATCAGTTAATAAAGACAGAAATGTAGTATCTGAATCCTTTGTTATGATGGGAAGGTAATAAGAATCATAATCTGATCCTTAAAATTAAGGTGTTTTTTGACTGAAAATCTAGAAGCCAGGTAAGGCTAAATAGAGTTACCCCTTTTATCACCATTGTAATGTACTGCCCAGTGTAATAATGAGATTTTCTTACGGCTGCCCTCTGTGCTGGTGTGGAAGAACTGCTTAACCTACTAGAAGTACTGAGGCGAGAGGCGAGGAAGAGGAGAAAATATTGTTGAGGGCTGGGAAGTGAGTCTGTTCCTTTGCTTTAGTTCCAATGTGTGCAGAGCAGGGGACACAAAGGCAACCTGATAAAAACCATTGATTTTTGCACAAGATGGCTTATCTGCCAAACATTTCCGATAACACTTTCTTCTAAGTGGAAGCATGTGGATGCATTGCTCAAAGGTGGACTGGAAATGTAGATCCCATTCCTTCTTCTACTGATGTTAAAGTAGACGTGTAAGATCAACTATTGGTAGAGCTGTGAGCAAAATGTAAGAAAGGAGAAGTGAACTGGTGGGAATGTTTTTAGAAGGGGAGTTTTGTTCTGGATAACTCATTAAGGTTTCCTAAGCCCTTCTTGCATGCAGGGTAAAACTTTACGTACAGCCAAAATACCAAGCTAGTTCCCACCTGTTTTGTTTTGTGGGAGGTAGGTACAGCCTAAGGCTCCACTAGTACAATCGCTTTGAAGACCAAGTTTAGTTGCTTTAGGGTTAGTGAAATAACTGTAGCAAAAGCCGCTTGTAGCTGGTGGTAGCACATGGGAAAGTATTTGCATTGTTCCAAAGGCAGTGAGTGGAATATTATGAGTGAAATGTGGCAAACAAAATCAAGGAGTTATGGGAACTGGAAAACTCAAGTTCTCGGATGGAAACTGATAACTAGGGATTCAGACCTCGTGTGGATTTTGACAGCTGTTGTTACTCATGAATGCCTGGGTTCATTTGACCATAGGATAGAAGAAAGGATGAACAATATCTGCAGGGGATAATTTTTATTTCACTTTGATCAGAAATAGCAGTCAACAACAGTAGCTGAAAATGCTGTAACTAGAGAGGAAAATAATTAGAGAAAGCAGATACATGTTATATTCTGCAGAACGGTATTGCTGATAGACCGCTCTAGAAGGTTAAGCATGGGGTTAATTCATGACTTCTCTGATTACTCATTCAGTTTTATCACACACTGGGGGTGGTGGTTATTGATACACCTACCTGTCTTTGAAACATACTTTGAATTCTTGAAGTATTTGGCTCTTTTCATTTTCATATCTTTTCTGTGACACATTGCCACTGCTTACTAGCTTATGTGATGGATAGCAAAACTTACACATTTCATTTAAAAGGTTTTAGCATGAATTAGTACTTTAGGTTTTAAACAGAATGTCTGCTTGGGATTTATACACTGTCACATACAAAATAACGTTATTATTTTAATTGTATTTGATTACTTGGAGTAGGCTGGACTGTATATTGTTTCTTATGCTTCTTGTGTTTGCACCTCTAGATGTAATGAAATAAAAAAAAATCACAAAGTAGATTTTCCAGCCTAGCAGATGTTTAGGGTTCAGTACATAAAGAATAAATGCAATTGCACATTACTAACAGAGAGCCAAGCAATGTAATAGGAATGACCGATCTTTAAGACCACAAGTCCTCCTTACATGTAAGGACTGTGGTTTTCATGCGTAGTGAAAGATTTAATGCCTTAAAGAACAGCTGTCTGTGCTCCACCAAATATGATACTCTAAACAAATTTTGGTTGTCAATGGAGATTCTGCCAAAGGGAGTTCTTCTGTCAAATAAACCATAAGATTCTAATTATTGTAAAGGCAAAGCCTATCTAATTTTTTCCTCAGCCTTTTTTACTGGATTTTTTTGGCTATATTTTTTGAGGAAAATTGTCAAAATGTGCTAGTTCATTATGCCTCTGTTTATGCAGTGCTATTGTGTGTTTTATGGGAATCCTACAGAGGATCATGTGCATCGGTGGAAGCCTGCTGCGTCTGTTAGTGTGGAATAAAAGGTACACAGGACCATATGGAAGCTCCCTGCATAGAGGTATTTCTCAGTTCTTGGTCTTCCTTGGCATAGTTCTAAAGGTGATGAACCAAAATTGTTGTTAACATGCCTGTCAATGAAATGCAGTGGGAAGGTTGATGATGAGGAAGGGAATTAAACATGTGGAGGAATCTTGAAAATCAGAGTTTGTAAATAACAGCAGCCTTGAGGCTTTTAATATGTCAGTCACTGCCATATCTACTGAAAGTGGCTAAAATGTTCACAGTGCTTTTTTTGGGTGGATGACATTTAAAACCTCAGCAGTGAAATACTCGCCTTTTTCATTTAAAGTTACTGCATATGAACATATATTTATGATATGTAATTTTTGAGTGCCACAAAGAGAGACTCATAAGTAGGCATAAATCAGTTCACAAGTGTTACCTTCACAATACGTATTTCCTTATTGCCTTTATATTCTGTAAATCAAGGAGAGAAAAAAAAAGATCAGAATTCATGTGGTTGTTTCTGTGTCTTCAAGAGCTGACCAATAATAGCATAAGGGAAAAGGTAGGGTCAACAAAAGGTTTCTTGAGGAAATATCAGCCAGATCTGAGTTCTCATTGTATCCTCTTGCAGAAATTTCATGAGAAAGCTAAGCCTATAAATACAGACCTCTCAAGTCTCTGGTCTTCAGACATGTGAGATTCCATGTGCTGGGACACATGTTTCTGTGCAAGGTTAGGTGATAAGCATATGGCCAGTCATTAAAAAGCTGAATCCTGCAGCACATAGCCTTAAGAAGGGAGCATACCTTCCAGCAGGGCTCCTGTCAGCACTGGGTCATGCCAAGCAGCACATTCCCCAGCTGCAATGCCAGTACCATGACCTTTCTTTTGCTCCTTGACCCACACATCAGATGCAGCTGGTCAGATAATCACAGAGCAGACTGACCACCTGCATCTGACGTGTGGGATCCAAAAGGGGGAGAGAGGCCATGGTACTGCCATATAAAAATGTGCAGTGCCGGCAGTGACAGAGTGTGTTACAAAAGAACGAGTCAGTGCGTGAGACCTGACAGGTCTGCTTTCTAGCACAGCTGGGGATTCACCAGGTCCCACAGCACAGGGAGTGGGAAGGGAAGTGCTCTGTGTGCTGCCAATTCCCCCTCTTTGCAGAACCATCCTTAGAAGTCTGTTTCTGTGTGCATAACTTACCAGCCTATCTAATGAGATTCGCACTGCAAACGCCACAGCTAAATTTGTCTTACAGATAGTGTGGAAAGCACTTTAGCCTCAGAAAATATGATTTTTAGCCTCTTCCCCATTTATTTCATAGAGAGCTCTTGTTAAGCGTTCAGGTCTTGAGTCAATGTTATCAAAGCTACATGTTTTGACAGGTTCTCTCCTGTGTGTGTGTATATGGAAAGGTTCTTCATGTACCTCCTAAGTTGAGAGATATAATTTGAACAGAGAAAATTATGGTTCATAAAGTGCTCTTGTTAGGTGACATGACTACGCTTAGTCCACTGCAGGACAGCCTACACAGAGAAATGCATATTTCCATACAAATTACAGTATACTGCAGCCAAGAGATCAATTAGAATGTCTGCGACCAAGAACTCTCAAGTGTCTGCATTCAGTCTGCCATTCAAATGAGACGAGAAATGCGTTCAATTGGTGTAAAGAATTTGAACTCTTTCAGGGAATGTGTAGAGACTGCCGGAAAGTGGCATTCCCTGCGGGGTGGGACTTGCAGATTCTGTGAGATCCAGCAGGGAATTTTAAGGGTTCTGTAACCTAACATTTTGTCTCCCATTGAGAGAAAAATTGCAGAACCTGCTGAATATTGTGGAAAGAATGAGGATTTTTCATTGCTCAAATATAACTGACTATGCCAGCTCTATCATGTGTTACATTGGTCAACTTGATCATCTTAAATCTATGCTATATTTCATTTGAAAGGAACTCAAAGCACTTTGCAAGCTATGTAGCAGATACAGCACCGGCATCTCTGCTGTTGAAATGCAGGTCTTCTGGAATGAAAAGTCACAGGAATGAAACATCATAACTGTTTAACAGTGCATAGTAACAGCTCACAGATTAAGACAGGAAATTCAGGTTTAGAAAACCTTAAAAATGTAGAAGTGTATATTTTTAGGGCAGCAGAGTATGATATTGTCTACTCTTGATAACTGCCTTGAGATATTCGTTTGAACAGAAGTTGTCAAAACCTGTATTCAGCAATTCAATATGCCTACCTTTCATTAAGATGATCTAAGACCCCTCCCTTTGACTAGAGCTGTAAAATTCAGTTCTTACTCAAGTCAATGAAAACCTCCCATTGACTTCAGTAATACAGCAGCGGAGTGCAGTAGAAGACATGAAAGCTGTCCCAGCTTTCACTCAATAAATATCCTTACCAAATGAAGTCATCGAAACGTAATAGAGTTTAAATGTTAAAAATACCTCTAATAGTTATTTCTGTGTAATATTGTTATATGGCAGTTATAACATTATAAATAGTTTATACTTAAAATGTTGTGACATTCATATACATTATAATTTTCTTTAAATATACTATTCCTATAGTATTTTTTTATTTTCATCACTGAGTGATTTGAAGTATTTTTGCACCATTTTAAGTAAACATGCTCCTCCCAGCAGTTAGTGAAACATTTTTTTTCATGGTTAGCTTTTCCCCTTTAAAAATGTTATTTGACTGTAGGAAAGATATTAAACTTAATAGAACAATTTCTTGTTATAAAGGTACTGTTTAAAATAGAACTTTTATTCAGAGACAGGATTTCGTTCATTCATGATTTATTACGGGTTTCCCCAGGCACAGGATTGGTAAAGTAAGTCTCATGAATTGTTGAGAAGGGGCAGAGTTTGCAGGCGTTTCCTTTGGAATTCAGAGTTCCTAATTCTCTGATAAGCTTTTTACGTTGGTTGCTGTCCCAAATGTGTCATAATATTTTAGGATGCCTCTTCTTGCTCATTTTGGTATCTGTTTACAAAAGAGCTATTTTTAACGATGGCATGACCTGCTGGGTGTCCAATTTTGAACAATTTTTCATAAGGGGTATGAGAGCTCTTGTCTGGTAGGAACTGGCTCAGCTTCAATATCAAATATGGGTTTGCAGCAAGTTCGGCCTAAAATTCTCAGCAGCAGTTGGTGTTTAGCAGCTCAGACAATCGACTAGGGCCAAAATCTTCACCTTTCACTCCAGACCTTTCATGCTGCAAAACACTCCTGAAATGTTAGGAGAGCCGTGGGATGATTTTCTTGAAGAAGTCAGGGGAAGAGAGGGTGAACGGCTGCTGAGTGCAGTCTGTAGTATCTGGGAGACAGGGCATAGGAGCGGGCTGCGGTGTGCTGGAGGGCTTAGGAGCAGGCTGCAGGCAGGGCCAGAGAGCACCCAGATTCCAGGGAGCCCAGGGGCCCAGGCGGGCAGCCGTCTCCCAGAGTTAAAAAGAGTATAGTGAGCACCCAGATTTACCCAGGAGGTGGATGCAGAGCGTCTGAGCTTAGTTTACTCACCTGTCTCCTGTTACGTGTATGTGGTACGCGCACTGCTGATTTGACGCTGTTGACAGTGCCCTGGTGCTTTGCCATCCCCTCCCCGCAGAGAACTGGACTCGGCGCCGAGGTACCAGGTCATCATACAAAGCAACAGGACGCCCTCCTCTGGATTGCTGTGTCCAGCTGCAAGTACTTCGTACTAACTGATACAGAAACATCAAAATAAGGGAGATGGGAAGGATGAGGGTCTTTGAAAGACTTCTTTATGATTGTGTTTTATGGACAATAAAAGAAAGTGATGTAATACTGTATATGGCGTAACATATTGAACAACCTGTGGGATATTCCAGTGTATCTATTCTCTGAATATGACAGCTAAGGACTACATTATAAAAAAAAGGAAACTGGATACATAAAGGTCATATAAATTTATATGTTTGTGTATATATACATAAATTTATGTATATAAATAAGTTTTACAGGTTTATATATATGTGCCAGAAGGAAAGCAGATTTGATTTTTGACTGAGATTAGATCAGAAAAATATTTATTACTACATCCCAGGACATAGTGTAACTGCATTAATGATTGGGTCAGGAAGATCTTTTTCCATGGACATGCAACAGCAAATACCTGGTATGGTATTTTATACCTTTGAATGCTCTCTTCTCCAAGCGAGTTGCTTATTTGAAAGTAACAACTGAGGATCCCTTTGGGATCCTGCTGCAATCCTTGTGAATAAAAATAAAGACAGCCTTTTAAAGCAAGCTGTTGATTGTTCACTGTGCTTATTCACAGCTATGAGTCTGTACCTGTGACAGCCTACTGTGTCAGACTAAAGTTCTTGAAAATTACCACTCTAGATAAAGTGCTACCTACAACTCTTGACTTTCCTGGCCAGCATTGACTTCCTAGCACTAAGATGCCAGATGGATTTCTTAAAAGCAGGATTAGCTATTAAAAACAAGATTCCAGGGAAGAAAAAGAAATGCAGAGTGACTTTTGCTGACTGCTTATCATTGGATTAGCCAGGACCTTGCATGAGTGTTTCAAAGAGAGGAAATGACTGGCCCCCTGTGAATGTTATGTTCATGGTAGTCATAATGCTTTTTTTCTGTAGTGGAGTAGAGAAGATGAGGCATGGTCTCAGTGTTCTGTATGTTGAAAGATCAATCAATAGATGCACCAAGAAGTGTTTGCTTTGCACTCCTTTCCCCTAAATTTAAGATTCTGAAGAGCTTACCTTTTCTAGTGCAGGTCTGTCTAAGACCAGAGCTCTGAGCAAAGCAGCAGAAGTTCATCGGAGGCTTTCAGTGGGTTGGCCCATTGGGATCCACAGCTGAATACTTTGGGTTAAGACAACAAGGTATTGTTAGAAGGTAAAGGATTGAGGGAACAACTAGGAAGCCATTTGCTCTTTCTCAAGTCAAAGAAGCAACTGAACATGAGCTCAATAAAGTTATCTGCATAAACACACACATACATATAGTTATTTCAAGAACTCACTCCTTTGGATTAATTAAAGAAAATGGAAGGGTGGCAGTGGTCTGCATTAGAAACAGTCCACTATTAAAGTAAAGCGATCAAAATGCAGTTCATTTTGAATAATTCCTAATTTGAAGGGGGAATCACATTATTTGTTTCCTTTTTTTTTTAAACTTTCAATAAATAGCTTGAAAGCATAAAGTTTGTACATTATTAGCATAACAGAAATTAAAGCTATGAAAGATCTGTGAAAATATCCTAGGACTACTGCGTCGGTGTGTCTTAGTAAATATTGTCGTCCATATCCAGAACCACACGATGGCAGTGTATTGTTGGATAAAGGCGAGAAGTCTGCTGAACTAGTCCAAAAACCAGCCTCGCAGATTATACTTTTGCCTAGTGTTACCGAAACTTTTGTCTTCTAGGGTCATCGAATCCTAATTTTAGCACCAGAAGGATTTTCCCAAGGATCTGGTTAAATATATCCACTAAGAAGCTCTTTAAAAAACAACACAAGCTTCTTTCCAATAAACCCTAGAGCATGAGAGTAACTTGAAGAGGTTACAGCTTCTTCTCTATGCCAGACTGAACAGTTGACCTTGTGAACAGTTCATCATCTTTGGATGCCAAATATAACTCCATTGTTCCACTCCTGCTGAAGTCAATATTAAAACTGTTGTTGTATTTAGTGAGAATTGGATTAGCCTTACAATTAGGGACAGCAAAGAAAGATCAGAATTCTGATGTGTTTAGTGAGAAGCACCACAGGATGGCCTTTGAAAGGTCGCTTGGAAAAGTCTGGGTCAATGCATGTGACTCTTTCAAAAACTGTGCACTCTGGTTTCATCAGTGGCCGGTGCCTCTCTTGAGGTGGAGAAAGAAGCAGCAGTTAACTCACTGACAGATAAGAAGGAGAAATGGAGTGTCTGAGTGCTTGGAGTCTGATCTTTCCTCAGTGTCAATTAGTGATAACTGCTACACTGAGTGTTTCTTGAAAGCTAAGTTTTTGTACATGACCTTTTGCCTTGGTCATTAACTGCCAAATCAAGCACCTACTGCATTGGTCCTGGCTGTTCCTGTAGAGCAAAAAAAGGCGGGGGGGGAAATGATACCACAAAATTTCTCTGTCCCATTTTTGTATTTGTTCTAAAATATTCCTATCCCTAATCCACAGCATAATTGTAAAACAATTGCAAAACAAAGTAAGCAAAAACTGTGACAGGTTTTTAGATGGGAGAGAGCCCATCCCTCCCAGCCCGCATTTGTTGAAATTTAACTTTCTTCCAATGTGTAAGGAAGGAGTGTCATAGTGTGGTGTGTATGCCAGCATTGTGGGGCAGATGATTGTTTTGGCAGTTTACTAGTAATCTTTTTGGGAAAGTTCTGTCTCACCATTTGATATTCTTGCAGCATGTCTTCTAGTTTCTTGGCTTACATGGTTTGTTCATAACTATTCAGGATTCTTTCTGATTAAAGATCAGAAGATGTTGGAATTAAGGTTCTCCTGCCTTTGGACCCTGCTGAGTCTAATCAGGCAGAGTAGAGTTTCAACAGAGCTTTGTCCTACAGTTCTCTGTCCTCTGTGTCCAATCCCAATCTTAACAATTTCTTGTTATACAGAAAAATGTCTCTAAATCACTCTTATAATGCACTTTCAGCGCTGCTTGGTTCTTATACACCTTGCATGACAGTATGAACTGAATAGAGTATTCCAGGTGAGAGCATCAAGTTTAACACAGCTTTGTATCTGTGATATATTTTTTAAAAAATCTGTTCCTCTGTACTTCTTAAACTTTTACTTATTTCTTGATAGCTGCTGACTGGTGCTTTCACCAATGGCAGCAAGCTTTCTTGTTGGGATTACTTTAGAATTTAGCGGTGTTTACAGGATGTTCAAATTATTCCTCCTGAAGCTACCTTGCATTTGTTTTCCTTGTGTGATGTTGGGACATTGCTGCTAATCTAAAATGTAATCTTTCTGCATTACTAGTGTCTGATTTTATATATGCCTCACATTTCATGGCGCTGTTGGTCTAAAATACTGTCTTTGTGTTTCTGTAACATTGGGAATAGAACAATGAGCTTGCTTCAGATTTACACTGTTGGAATTGTAAGCAGAATTTGATTGATTTCCTCTGCAAAGTTAACCTCGCATATTAACTTGGCTGAAGAAAGGTCACATCAAAGGGCACAAATTAATCAGCTGGGACAGTGTTATTAGCTATGCAGTAAGCACTGGCTGTGTGTTTCTGGAGCTCCTGTCATACCATTTTTATTGTACGTTGTATGCCATGCATGGGGTTGCTCAAAAAGCAGGTACAGTGAGAATAACACTGAAAAGGTATGAATATTTTGTCAGTGATTGAGTCCTTATAGGTTTGTAGAGAGCACTGAATGAAGCCTCCAGGCTCCTTCATTTATGCCTAAGAAGAAAAGGTAAGCTAAGGATACAAATTTATTGTAGTGTGGCATCTTTTGTTGCTTTTGTGAAATGCAGGGGCATGATCACAGACTTATGTTCTCTCAGATTGGTTTAGCTTTTATTTTAGATTTTTGTTGATTGTTCTTGCATTTGGGTTTTATGTGTGGTTTCGTTTCTGTTTTTAAGATGTGTTCAGTTCATCGCCGATGTGTTGGCAATTGTGGTTTTAGTTCCTAATTGGATCTATGGTATGTCTTTGGGCCTGAAGGGGCAAATCAAAGTGATATTTATCCAAAAATGTTACTGGGTTCAGGTTCGTCTGTCAACTCGAAGCCTGTGTATGGTTGTTTTGTAAGGAGTTGATTTCCATTTTGTTCTTGCCTGAGTGTGTTTAACTTCCATTGGCTTTAAAGAGGGTCTGCAAGGTTGTTGAGGGACAAAACAAACACTTCCCAAACAAAATAGATAATGAGAGCGGAGTTTCTGAAGATGATATTGTGCCATTCTGAAGATGTCCTTGGCTGTTCCAGAAAGCTTAGATAGCAACAACCGCCAGGAATGCTTTTATCATCTGTGTTTGCCCAACAGTCTGCAACCTTTCCTTTCACATGCTGGCCTTCCAGTTTTCTGTGCCTCCGTCACCTCTTGAATAGATTAGTGTAGTACATGGTATCTTGAGTAATATACTGCAATCATTGGAAACTTTGGCTGCTGTGGAAAGTGGTTGCTGCCTTATTTAAAGAGAATGATTCAAGTGTTCAAAGTCCTCAACAGTTTGAATCCAGCATGATTTTGAAATCATCTGTCTGGATGACTTCTAAGTGCAGAAGCTTATGTAACGGCAGGAGTACAGGCTTATAGCCTCACTCTCTTCCCTACCTTAAACCTTGAGGGAATTGGATACAAGGAGTTAGGGAACCTTGACCCAATGGACATGTGCTTAACTTGCATCTTTTTCACCTTTTGAGCTTTCGATGAGAGTATAATATTTTTCTGTTCTCATAGATTTCCCTGCAGAAATGATTGATTTCAGTAGGAAGGAGTGAGGAATCTCTACTGCGGAAATTCTGCAAAGAATTTAGTTTGGGCCTTTTTAGCAGGGCTTTGTAGGTTTCTAGGTTTGTGGGAGCAGCATGCCTGCTGGTTTGTGGGGATGGCTGTCAGGCAAACAAGTATGAAGTTGTGGTCAACCTTTTTGTCTTGTGCTGCAAAAGTACATGCCTTATGTTCCCCTTGGTTACTTTTCAACATAAATCCACATTTGGCTTCAGCTTTGAATCATAAGTCTATTTAATTTAGGCATATACATGACATCTGGCATCTCTGCAGTACTGTGGTGTATATTTCAGATTATGTTACACTGCAGAACCGAGCAGTGGAGACAGCCCAGATAGCAGTTTACCTGAAAATGAAGATACTAGGCAGATATGCATCCCTCAATGGGTTCATACTATTGCATCCCCCTCTTTCCAGATTCAAGGTGGGTGTCTCACATGGCCACTAACAAACTCTTCTGAATTCTCAATAGACTTTGTATTTTAGAGTTTAGGAGGTCTTTCCCTTAAAGATTTAAAATTTTAAATACTTTCCAGGCTTATTGTTTTGCTCTTTTGTGACAAATGACATTACTCACATGAAGGTATTTAGAAGACCTCTTGCTGTGATAAAAAGAAATCCAGCTGGCTCAGGCCTAGACCTTTAAAGGTATTTGAACACTTCAGTGCCTGGCACAGCCTGTGTCCAATGAGCCTTGTAGCTAAATGGAGTCCTCAGCTCCAGGATTCCCTCAAGCAATTTATAGGGAAGAGCTGGGTAACCCAGAGTGGCCCCACAGATGTCAGGTGTGTAGAAAGAAAATCGTACTAGCCAAGACATGAACATCAAGAACTGTGATGGGACTACGATGGTCTTTAAGCAAGCAGGCACTTCCTTTGGGATTCCTAAAGATGAAATTTCTTCTGGAGTTAGAGGCATGTCTAAATCATCACCACGAGTGTGTGAACAAGAGACAGGAAGAAAGTGGTAGATATGCCTGCAGAACGCTGGTATCTCCCGAGTATGATTTGGAAAGATCCTAAACCTCCTATCTTGATTGCAAGAGAAAGTTCAAGTCTCCTTTGTTAGAACACCAAAATACGTGTTTGTTTGAAAGCAGGGAAAGAGAGTCACCTCTCTCTGCCACTATATGCATCTGGACAGCTAGTCACCTTTTGGCTTAGGTATGCTCAAAGCATCTGAAAGGATAAGAAAGCACTAACAGTGAAAACATGAGGAGCCTTACGTTAAAAATCCTGCTTCAGATCCCAAGGTGTCAGCTGGAGCTGAAGCTGCAGCTTCTTAGCTGCGAAAGAATATCAGCTTCTGCCAGTTGGCAGTAACTTGCGTACCTGCAGGCTTAGAAATATGCTACAGTAGGATTTGAGAAAGCAGTGGTCCCTAACTGGTGAACAGGGGCCTAGAAAGAGACCAGTCCATAACTCCTATCTAGTGCCCCTGCTCAGCTGTACCAGTTGAGAAGGGCCAGCCAAATACAGAAGCACTGCAAACAGAAGAGCCTATAATGAGGAGATTTAGCAGTGAATTGAAAGGAATTATGATTGTAATTATTCATGTAAAATTGTATTTTTGTCTATAATCTGTACATAAACTGTATATAACTGTAATTATGGAATGTATCTACGTAAAACTTGTTCATACATAGCACACAAGATTTCACATCTAAGTACAATTTCTTCCCATCTTTGTCTGTGATAACTGTATGTATCCAGTTATTAAAAGTCCTTGAAATGTCAAATACCTGTAGGGAGACAGTTTTAAGAGAACTACCTCAAGGCAAACTTAATTTTCTTTCCAGCAAAAATCCTCGTAATTGCAAACACATGGATACACAGAAACATCTCATATAGGGGAAAACACTTGTGCCAGCAGGGTTGTCAAAGGACCTAGAAATGAAGCCAGCTTTCCAGCTGGCTTTGAAAAGCAATTTTACAATTATCTCCTGTGATTTTCACTGAGGCTTAGGTGCCCTTGTGAATTTGAAAATCAAGATAGGCATCTAGCTGTCTCTGAGTGCTCTACATGCTGAACATTTGCTCTTTTTAATGTTGAGCAGCTGCATCTCAGAGAAAGCAGCGGTAAGCTAAACTCTTTGAAAATCTAAAATTAACCATTCAGAATTAGTGAGTGCTTCTGAACTATTCTTTTGCCCGCCTTAAGTCGAGAGATACCGAGTCCTCACAATACCCATGCAGTGCTATGGAAAATGAGTTATGGATGCCTGTGAAAAACTGACTTTAAAACCTCCTGTTTGAGTTACCTCAAGTGCAAAATCGAGATGATGAGGGTTAAGTGTGCTGCTTTTGTATTGATGAACTATCCAGCACTGAAAAGTTTGAAGAAGGAACGGTGACGTTTGGATTGCTTACATGTCCATTGTCTTCATGGTCTGTTTATGACTGAGAACACAATTTTAAATTAATGTCATTCCAAACCCATTTATCTGTAGAAAGTGCCTCTCAGATCTTGCATCAGTGAACAGGAAGATGTATTTGATACAAGCACCCTATTTTCCCTGGAGCTATATACAGTATTTCATGTCTTATTAACATAATCTATCTACAGTGAAGTTTATAGGCCTTGACAGATAGCACCTCGGGTGAGAAAAAGGATGACAGAGAAAATTTACTTTTACAAAGTCAGTCTTTCTGGATCTGTTCTTGGACAGCTTGACACCAAAGGCTATAAACATAGACTGGAATCTGAAACCTCTTCTGCAATGACCTTGTTTTAGAAAATACTATTCTTATCTCTTCATGCTTATTCTTCTCTCGGCAGTCACTCCTCACTGTACATTCCTCACCATGTGCTCCTTCTGTTTCTTGAGCAGTACCTTCATATTTATTTTTTATTTACTACCTATTTTTATTTAAGTCATGCAATCTGAAGACCTACTTTATGCTAGTACCAGAATTATGTTAGTGAACCATTTGATTTGATATAGCCTTGTCGTCTCTGACTGTTTCTTTTCCATTTCATTGGAAGAAGGCTCTTCCAGGAGGAGGACTGCTCCTGCACTGAGCACTGCATTAAATTATACTTTAATGGCGGTAGTTTTGTACTTTCAAATTTAAAATTGCCCATTCTTTATATTAGTAAAAGAAGGTCACTACTTTCTAAATAACAGAGCAGTCATTTGCAAGCTTAAGGCAAAGGATTGAAAATACGGACTCGGTCAAAAATAGTCCTTTGGAAGAGAGATGCCAAATGGATTTGAACAGTATTTTTACACACATTTTCCTGTTTATAAACAGTGTCAAGCACTTCTTTTTGTGTGAAATGTTATGCTGCCATTCTAAACAAACCAAATGCAGTTTCCTGTGGTGATGGCTTTTTTTATTGCGCTTGCACCCTGCTCGTATGACACACATTTTCTGCAGAACTGATTTTAAAGAAGCACCTACGTTTACTTTCACTGCCCTGTGTTTCAAAGCCAGGAGACCTTGGATGAACAAAGATCATCTGAGGTGTGGACACATTAATCTCAGTGCATTTGCTCTATTTGGGTTTCCAGATGTCCTTGTTGAGACCTGCTGGTGTTGCAAGATCCTGAAAGCAATCTAGTCTCCTTTTCAGCATGTTCTGTCCTCCTTATTAAAAAAAGAAAACAACCCCAACCTCCTATTGTGCATCAGACATCTTGAAACATCTGAATCAAAATTCTGACAGTCATTCTGGTGATGGAGACAATCCCAGTTGCTGTGTAACAGCACAGATTAATGAAGTGCTAGCTACAGAATATCTGTATCAGCAACATTGGCATATGTTACACCCTCTATTATACCATCCCCAGACACCAAGGCAGCTATCACCTAACCTCAGCGGTTCACAGCCTGATTTAAAATCATTGAAAGCAATGGGAGGTTTTCCATTGATCTGGATAGATTTTGAATCCAGCTGAAAGAAGCTGCAACCAGAGTTTGCCATCATGTCTTAAGTACAAAGAGACGTGGAATATTTTTGTGGTCAATGAAAGTCCTGGTTTTATAAGATACACATGCATACATACTATACTGAAATAATCAGCTGTGTCTTTTTCTAAATGGTAATCTTCACCAAGAAATAAAAACCAGATCTTTTATGGCAACTAATGGGGTCAATGTTATGTGATTCTTCTTTTGTCAATGGAAAAGCAAATTAATATGACTTCATTATGTTTCTTCAAGGGATTAAAGCATCATCTTTATGGTAGTTAAGTTTAAGAAAGTGGCAACATTTAAAGGAGTATTAGTTTTTCTCCTGAACAAATTCTTAGTTTATTGAATTACCAGACTTTAGCAGTTTAGTAATAATTTAGGCTAAACACTTAAAGGATTGTCAACAACATTCTTTTCTGCTGGCAGAGAAGACTAAAATAATAAATCATTATTGAAAATACCACAGGCAAATCCAACAGATTTAATAACAGGAAAGATGTTTCTTGCTTTGTATGTGCCAGTTTAAAGATTTTGGTGCAGTTTGTTGTATTTAAATTAGAATGGACAAAAAACAGACTTCTCTAATTCACAGCTTTATGCTTCATCAAAGAAAGATTTGAATCATGGTTTCTGATTTCAGTTACATTTTAAGTCAGTAGAGCTCTGCCATCTTATTTTTATTTTTTTTTCTTTTATCTATTATTGAATTCTGAAGTCAGGGACAAACTATATTCTCTTTACATTTGTGTAAAACGAGTCATGTCTTTGTTAGATGACTGTTGGATTGTTACTTATTATACAATTTGACTTTTTAATTACTTGTTACCGGTCATGGTAATTCCTCACCTTTGCAGGAATAATATGACTTACTGATTCATAGTCTTTATTTTAGCATACTAGACTCCATGTCTAGAAAACTTCAAAAACTGGTATTGATGTCTTTCTTCAGAAAGATTTTACAGCAAGTGACAGAGTGGTATAATCTTTTGGAATTGGCATCCCTTTAGTGATTAGGGAGAAAAAAAATGATCAGAGATCTCATGTAACCTGGGGTGAGATAAATTAGATATTGAGCAGAAAACTTCACTCTGTTCATTTGGGATATTATGTACTTTCATTTATATGTGTGTGCCCTCATTAAAGATGCCAAAAATAGAAGTATGTGGTAGTTAACAAAGAACGTACAGAGAGGAATGGCATATCAAGAATTGGAGAAAATGCTGGTGATACTCAAGACACCATCCATTTCAGACATTTTAACTAAAAGTAAATAAATGACTCCTAGTGATTGACTGATGATTTAGCCTTTTAATTTTTACAAATATGTTAGTTATTGGAATTTTCTTCAGTGTTTTGTTAAGAGCATATTTCAACCAGTGGATTCATGCTAAAATATCTACTTCCACTATGTCTAGAAGTATTTCTATATTTTTCTTCATCTGTGTGATTAACTATGTTATATCTATGCATGATTGAATAAATGGTACCATCTGATGTTATAAATATAATTTTCTATCAAATATTCTTTTTAAAAAAAGTTATGCTCTGAAAAAAAGTCCAACATCACTTATATTTGCAGATTATGTTTCAAGAGCATTTCTAAGGCATATCTTTGTAATTTACAACAGTTTAGCCATTTCTTTTTGGATAACGTTCTTAGAAGTAAAAATCAAGTCATATAACATTAATATATGAGAAATGTTAAAGGTTGTAAAACCTATCAAAATATGCTTAGAATGTTAAAAACATTTTCAATATTTACCAGGCACTTCTTAAGAGTGTCAGAGGGTTTTGGTTATTTTTCATTTCCCTTCAAAATCTAAAATGTCCCAGTCCTGCTGCATTGTTAAATGTCAGATGGAAGTTGGAGGTCAGTGGGAGTCATTAAGATTTACTCCAGTAAGTAATGAGTTTGTTCAGCCCTAGGTGGAGGTATAGATTCCTCTGTATACTGCGAGTAGTTTCTTGTAGAACTGATCATGCTGTTTCCCTTGTTTACTCTATGACTTTGCCTGTATTTCTTCAGTTGGGCTTTAAGCTTCTTTTATTCCTCTGTGCATGTGCGTGTCGCAGTGTGACCTCTTCTACCTCCTAGATACAGGGTGAGGTGGATGAAATCTAATGTGCATTATAGTGCCCACTCTTCCAATTCATTCTGTACTAATCTGGAGGATCTGGGTTGACATTTTTATTATATTTGTATATTGTCCACACAGTTTCTCAAACTTTGTAGGGAAAGAAAACCCTTTAAGCTGACATGTGCCTACATGAAACCTAAATGTTTGTCTCCTATGAGTAATCCATCTGTGGAAACTGCATATAATTCTAGTTTCAGATTTTCCCCTTGGATTCAATTTGTTTTGAGTGTCACGTCAGTCGTGTGCGGCTTATCTTTCAGCATGCTGCCTTTTCTTTCTAGTATTTAATTGGACCACAGGAAGCTTCAGAAAGCAGTTAGGTAGGAGCCTGGTAACTGTCATATGTGCTATGTATTTCTGTGATGACATTTTTATGTATCACAGGTGCACAATGAGAGAATGTAGTCCTATGTCACTTGTTGAGGCTGATAATTTTCTGAGTCCTTTCCCCTTTACATTGTCAAATTGAGAATACTCAGGCTGGTACAGGATATTTTTAAGGAACAGAATTATTACTTGCACTGCAAATAACATTGCAATTTTGGTAATGCTATTTAATTCAGTGAAGCAATCTGCAAAGCAAGGGTATGAACAATAATACCTAAACATACCACCTGGGAGGTACAATGTATTCTCTGGAGCACAGGCCATAAGAAATAAGGTGGGCAGAATTTTGTCCCGCCCAACTGTAGTTCCTTGGTTTCAGAGATGGCTGAGCCTTCTGCCACTTGTATTGGCTTCAGGGGGAGCCAACATGCTCATCTCTTACTTGGGCAGTGTATATGTTCACAGGAACCTTGTAACAAAGCTTATTGTTTGATGCATATGCAGCTTTGTTTCTTTTGGAGCGATAAGAAATGTGTGATAAAGCAAGCCGCTATGGATGCACAATCTGGTTGATATTTTAAAAATGCCTTGACAGAATAGCATTTTTTACTCTATATAGATGGGTGCATTTTTGGAGAGTAATATTCAAATGATGGTGTAATCACATTAAGTTATATAATAAATCTGTTTCTTCTGTTGTTTTTTTTTTGGCTTGTTTTGTTTTTTGTTTTGTTTTGTTTTTAATACACCCAGGGTAGAGGAAGGGCAGTGAATTTAAGAAAAAAAAGGAGTTCATAACACGCAGTATGAGTAGAAACTTTTTGGGACTGAACCCATCTTTTGGTTTTGTGCACACAGCACCTAGCACAGCCCATTGGGATCCACGAGAAGACTCTTCAAAATTACTATGATGGGGCCGTTGGACACGCTGTTCAGTGTTCAACATACCTATATAGTATAGTTTGTAAAGAATTGAAAATAAACAAATGGTCTAAGCAGTGGTGGGCATTGGGTTGCCATTTCTGCATTTGAAATTACACTCCAAATGAGTAAGTGTGTCGCCAGACGTTTGGGAGCACCAGAACCATTCTTCCAGTGCCCACAGCCTAGCAGATCTGCTGAAAAAACATCTGCTGTGAACTGCTGGAGAATTCTGTGCAAGCTCTGTGATGCACTTCCAACAGATGCCGGAATACCGGGAATGAGAAATGTATAAAAGACAGGTGAAAACTGTATAATCTGTTCCTTTTGAAGAAACCCTTTATATTCTTATGTGCTCAATAAGCTGCTTTATTGAAAGGCTGGGACAGTGATGAATAGTTTTTCATTCTTCTGGTCTTTACAGAGATTTCTTGAGTATTAATATAAAAGGCTGTTTTTAGGAAAGGGGAAGATAGCAACTGCTTCTAGGGAAACAGATTGCCAGTTGACTCTGCAATAAAAATAATACTAAGTTTTTAGTACATGAACCAATAAGCAGAACTGGAGAGGTTCAAGTGCTGTGAGCCGGGAACTATGCAGCTGGAATGAAGGAGGAGACTGCAATAACAATTATGCAGGTGATAAACAAAAATCATGTATTGTATGTTTAATGATGCTCCAGAAGTACATAAAAGGAAAATTTGAAGTATAAAACCATTACCCTAGGAATTTTAATTGAGCAGATGGACATAGTGCTTACTGAGGGATTCCTGAGCTGCCAAGATACAAGGCATGCCTACCTGCTTTCTCTTCTTTTGTTTTAAATGTGGTGTGGTTTATAAAGATACAGCTCTCCCTAGTACCGGTATTGGGCTAGGTGCAGGGCTTCAGTGGCACACTGATCTCTGTGTCTGTCACAATGTCTGTACATCTTGCTGTCAGGCGCATTGAAAGCGATGTTCAGATGCCTGTATTCCTTCCAGATCTCTGTGCCTAGTGTTTACAGCTCACTGATTCTCAGTACTACCCCATCAGTGCCTCACTTAGACCCTCGTAATCATGTGTGAGAAGCACACAGCTCTTTTCACTGAGTAGCCACAGTTTTGTGTAGCTCTCACAACATGTGAGTGTGGCCCCGAAAGAGCACTGTGGTGAATTTCTCAAGAAATTTTGATTGATGCTAATGGATAACATACATGTGGTAGCTCTGCTAAGATCAGGGCTAGGTTAGACAGCTATTATTCTTGTGCTGTCAGTTTATGCCCGTGTAACTGAACCCTTTGGGTGATGAATGGTTTGAGCCTGCAGCTTTCTGGAGATCACCTAGGATAAGAAGTGCTCTGCACATGCAAAATGCAGTCTATTAAATCACTGTTCTTGATTGTGCTTGAGAGGTGTTCAGTCCCAGGTAGATGCTTGAGAGGGAACTTAGAGCAGCTGTCTGGCCCAAGCTACTGCAGAAACCACGCTTCTCCCCATAGTCAGAGTAATGCCATAACAAGTACTGGGTTCGGTGCTTGAATTTAACACTGGTGGGTGCATTGGTTGTCTGAAGGAATAACACGTTGATGTTTCAGAGTCAACAAAAAGGTTATTCCTTTCTGCTACCACTCCCCTGCAATGTGCTAAGCCAGCTGATGTTAGTTCAGTGAGAGGGAAAAAAATCCTTTGCAGATCTGGACTAAAATTGAATCTTCTGTAGGGGACACGCTAATTAGCTCACCTAGCTGTTCATAAGAACATGTGTTCAGAGAATGTAGATGACTTTACTTGTGCCATCCTTTTCAAAATCCATCTGCAGTATTTTTACATTTTAATCATTATATTTAGACTCATTTCCTGTTTTGCTTATAAAATCTCAATGATTGAAACCACAGATTCCAACAACCTATCAAAATGACCATAAAAATGACAAACTTCCTAAGGAATAAGTAGCAAAAATAACGTCTCTTCAACCCTAGAGCGGGCTCATTTGATATGGTGACCTTTTCTAAAGGTTTTTTTTTTCTTTCATATGAAATGTACTTTTTTATTTGTTTCCAAGGGAGAGAGGTGACAAGGGAAAAATAATGCATTATTTTATTTTTCTATAATTAATTTGTATCTATATGAAACAAAACAAAATGTAAGGTGCCTTAGTCCTTCGTTTTATGTTTCAGATTGATAATCTAATTTTACTTCAAATGCATTTTTTAATTTGGTTCCTCTCATTAGCTTTTAAAGGAGATACTGAGCTCTCTGGGAAAGGGTCTTATTTCTGAGACTAGCAGTCACATGCGTTCAAATATTCTCCTTCTGCATTATTCAAAACACCTACAGCTGAGTGCGTAACTCAGGCAACCTGGCTTGAGATTGAGTAATGTAGTCACTGCCTTGACATTCGGAAAGATGTCTGTACCCAGCAAATGCTATTTTTATGTGTGTTGTCTTGTTGCTTGAGGGATCAGGGGAAATTAGCCTGCATACAGTATTTTGTTCCTGAAAGTATACAATTTGGATGTGTATTTATGTTTCCCTTGGTTGTTTCTTTTCTTTTCCCTCTGCCTTTGTTAGTTATCTCAATACATTTTTAAAGCCTTTGATTAATTGCTGTTGAAGTGCATTTAATCTGAAGCAAAACTTTCTGCTATTTAAGTCTCTTGTCAGGAAACCAAGTATTAGAGTTGTTTGGTTTCTTATTTCCGAGGCTGTTTAATGACAGCATAAATACTCAGCCTGACTCTAAATACGTAATTAAAGCCGACTCTTGGCCAGATGTGCCCCTTTGTTGCCTGGTGCAGAGCAGTGGGAAGAGCAGGAAGCAGCGATCCCAGTGCACGCTGTCCCAACGCATGCTGCCCTCGGGTTTTGGCACATCATGCGAGTGATCCCTGTGTTACTGAGTGTCCGCAAGAATATAAGCTTACAGCCGGCGTGAGCGGTGGAGTGAGCTGCTGCTCCGCTGTCCCTGAGTGCTCCTTCCCTCTCTTCTCCTTAACAGTTTAGAAAATCCTTTTGTGTTGCTCCTTGTAGGAGGTGGACTGAGGAGTTCAGCGTTTCCCCTGGGCAAGACAGTGGATTTCAGGAAGAGGTTGTCTTCAGGATTGGTGCAGGCCTTGGAGATGAGTCAGGTGTGTAGACGTGATGCAGTTTACTGCTTTAATTTTACCTTTTGTGCCACACCTTCTGTCCTCAGAGGGAATAAAACTTACAGGGAACACAGCTAATGCCATGAGAGGAGGAAATCAGGGAACAAATAGAGGGAGGTGCTGAGTAAGAACCTGCAGTGGCTAGGGGTTTGCTTCCAAATTCTCTCGTCCTTGGACGTTTCACAGGGATCCTGGCTTGTGTGAGCGACAGCTTTGGTGGGAGGACTCAGGAGAAACTCTGGGTGGATTTTACATTGTGGTGAATGTCGGAGTGACCTCCTGAGCCTGGGAGTTAGCAAGGAACTGAGGCTGGGCTTGGAGTTAATGCCCTTATTTATTCCACGTGAACTGCTGGCAGTGCTTTCAAAATGTAAATGGCTGCTGAGGCTGGAAAGTAAAGGAGAATTAGACCATGAAGCATGGGAGGAAAATAGGAAAACATTTTCTCTGGCTCCAGGATTATTCATGGGAGGGTACCAGCCTTATTTTTATTCTCAAATTTGTAATGGCTTCTTACTTAGTCTGGAAAACACTTAAAACTTCATCATGGATCAAGTGACAATAGGGGTGTCTCTCTCCCAGGTCCTGGAGACAAGTAAATTAGCTAAAAATCAGGTGGAAACAAGAAATTCTGGCCCTGATGACACTGCAGAACCACATGGGAGAGTTCATTCCAAAGGCAAATAAAAATAATCCCATGCCAAGTAACCCTGTAATTCATGATTTCGGGGGACCTGTTAATGATTTCTGACTGTGCAGGTCAGCTGCACCTACACACCCCTGACAACTTGAGGCAAACCACCACCACAACCTTTGGAAACAACCCCATCGCTGTGTCTCCGGTAGGACTCCAGAACCCTTTTTCTGCCGCACACGGATGAGGCAGGGTGTCACGTTCGGCCGTGGAGGGGGTGCTCTTTTTCTAGCTGTCACCGTGAGGGTTTTTCTGCTTCAGCAGCCGTGAAATCCGCATCTGGGGCTGGGCTGGGATGGGCTGGGCTGGGCTGGGCTGGGCTGCGCTGCGCTGCCCTGCCCTGCCCTTCCCTTCCCTTCCCTTCCCTTCCAAGCTCGCCCACCGCCTCCGAGCTGGAGCCGCAGCCCCGGATCCCTTGTGCGGCTGCGGGGAGCGGGCGGGGAGGGGCTGCGCAGCCCCGCAGCCTGCGCGGGAAGCCTGTCAGCGCCGGGTCAAGCGCGGAGGCTTCCCTTTGGCTGTCTGCACCCTCTGCAGGAAGGCGCAGCGGGGTGGGGACGAGAGGAAGGAGCGGAGCCTCCCGCGGGGTGGGCAGCGCAGCTCCGCCGCCGGCCCATGCCTCGGCGTGTGCAGTGAGCGCGGCGCGGCGGGCAGAGAGCCGCGGGCGGCCGGGCCATGTCGGAGACGGAGAGCGGTGCTGCAGGTAAGGGGGAGCGGCGGTGCTGCGCGGCCCAGCGCGGCCCCGCTCCGCCGGGCCCCCGCCGCAATGCAGGAGCGCTGCCGGCGGCGGGCGCGGCACAGCCCGGGCGCTCCTCCGGCACGGCCCGGCCCGGCCCGGCCCGACGGAGCGGCCCCGGCTTATCGGGGGAAATGATCTGGAGCCGGAGCCCCGTCCGGAGGAGGGGAAGGCGGGGAGGCGGCAGACAATGTCCCGGCGGCTGTGGCGGCCCCGCCGCCCCGGCGGTGTCCGCGGAGGCAGGGCGGCCGCGGCGCGGCGTGGGGCAGGGCCGCCAGCCCCCTCGCGTCCCCGGCGGGGTGCGGGCGCGGCGCGGGGGGTGTCCCCGCGGGCAGCGGCGGGGGGGGGCGGCTCGCTGCGGAGCTCAGCCCCGCGGAGCCCCCCGCCCGCTGCAGAGCCGCCGCGGCTCATGACGTGCCGTCCCCGGGGGAGCCGATGCAGCAGAGCGGGAGGGGACCCAGGTGAAAAACAATGCGGCGGCATGGCCGGGCCGGGGCGGGCGTCGTGCCCGGGCGCCGGGGCTGTGCGGCGGGCGCGGCATCCCTCCCGGCGGGGATCCTTTGTGGCTCCGTCCTCCCCGCGAGTTGGGGTCTCCCCTTCCCAGCAACGGCCCGGGAGAGAAGGGGGAGGGCTTGGGCTGGAAATCGGGGGCTGATGGTGGAATAAAGGAAGGCACTCTGTGCAGCGAGTAGCCTGATGCGCTGAAAGAGAAAGACCTGGCAGCTCGGTGGGAGACACAGCGCTGCCTGGGACGAGAGCCTCAGCGTCCTGGCGCAGCCTCGGGGACCAGAGAGCTCCCAGCGAGGCGTAGCGAGGGGGTAAAACTCGAGTGGTCCTGTTTTACCCCGTTCACGGGTCCGCTGGTCCCTGGCTTGCGAACTTGACATTTGAGCTGAGACGATCTGAATCTTGTTTTGCCTGAAACAAGGGTTCTGTGGTTTTAATCCATTTGTGATTACACTGCGCCTGATAAAAATAACACAGCCTTTGCAGGACAGGGGTGGTCTCTCCTTGTGTGGGAAGGAAACTGGGGGAGGGAAGAGGGTTCCTAGGATACAAATGATATGGGTGAATAACCCTAAGGGAAATGCAGGCTCAGCCAGATTTCATTTGATCTCTCCATCCCTTCTTCCTCACTGTATGCTGCAAAGACTTGTGGAAACTGCAGTGTTGAGCCTAAGGTGCTGGCAGTAATGTATGGGGAAATTTAAGGGGTTGAGTTTATAGAGATCATAATGGGATTTGGGGAATATTTTGAATAAAATTGCTTAATTGCAGTGCAAGTGGAGTATGAGAGTCATAAAGTATCCATTTAAAAAAACTCAGAAAACAATACTTAGAAACTAGTTGAATCTTCAAGATGACCTGCTCTACTGGATTCCCCCCCCCGCAATCTCAATGTTCTCTCAGTGCTTCCTAAATGAGGTCTCTAATGTCTGTTTGGTTTAAAGTAACCTGTAACAATTTTCTAGCATGTGGCTGACAAAGGGAAGAACAGACTGACAGGTTTATTTGTCTGCTAGATGACAGGGTATCATGTGTTTAGTTTTCTGCAAAGTTGCAAGGTTAGTGCGATGCAACGCTGAAATTAACTAACTTGTGACATAGGGAGAATCTATGCAGGAGGGATTTTGTTAGAAGGCAGGAGACCGTGTAGTAAAGCTATGATTTGTTATGCCAGAAATCTTTATGTTCTTTCCACACACTGGAATGCTGAAGCTGCCAGAGAAAATAAGGTTTCAGGGATAAAATGTGATTTAGTGAGTGTTGTTGTATTGACAGTGTTGAAGCTGCAGTTGCGTGTTGCAGCATAGTACAATGTGTAAAAGAAATGTCTGTATGTAAAATAGCCAAGTGTTGTATGCAGTGCCTGCCAGTCATTTTTGTAGCTTCGGTTAGCGCAGCATTGCGGTATCTGCAGCTTGGTTAGTATGAGCCTGGATGAAATGGGTTCATACCCAGGAGCTGTTGCATATAGAACTTCTAATTACATTGACTCTTGGCATTTTTAAAGCCATTGGCTCATAATTGGGTGACGCTGATTCAGCCGACAAGTTTTCCTTTATGTTAGTGTCACCCTATAAGCTTTCAATATGAATATTTTGTTCGTTCCCACTGGGGCAGCAGTTGGTGCTCAACAGAGCTGCCCTGCTCTGTACCTGCAAAGTTTCCCCAAAGCTGCAGTCAGCTGTAGTGAGGCCCCAAGAGGTCTATTCTGTCCAGAGGCTGATGTAGTTGATGTACGTGTGGTGTAAAGGGGGCTTTGTCCTAGTCTGGAGGGTGTGACCAGGATGTCTCTCAAACACGAATGCACCAGGAGCCAGAACAGGCTGCTGCAGCCTCGGATGTCGGCTGAAGTTAGAGCAGCCTTTGGGAGGCCAGTTCTCTGCAGGGAGACCAGAATGCTGCCTCAGCTACAGCAGACCTAATCCCTGCAAGTAAATGTCAAGATTTAGGATCTATTTCGCCTTCTGACCATGTCACTGGTGGCTGGGGTTATATGCGAGTTGACTGATGTCTCATCTTGTGCTCTTTTCTGCCAAATGCTTTTTGTTTCATTGAGTTGATGTGGGCTGCTGTGGCCAACTTCTCCCACTTTCATGGCAATGCTGTTGAAATATTTGAGTCCCCTTCTGGATGCCATATCTGCTGTTGCAATTAAGTCTGGATTTTTTTTCTTTTTTTTTTTTTTCTTTTAAAGCTATAGGTCTGGTCAAATATTTTAAAATTTCCAGCTCCTTATTCTTCTAAGCTGTTCTGGGTGCTTAGTTCCCTTTTTACTGTCCTCTACTATGATTTCTCTTATTCTACCTACAATTGCACCAAACAAACATCCCTTTCTTAAAAAAAAAATCTTTAAAAAAAGATTTTATTTTAAAGCAATAGCATCCAAAGGATCCCATCACCTCCATTTTCTATAGCTGAATTGGTTCTGCCTTTTGACAATGTGTCAGATGGGATTTCACAAGTGCTTGACTTCAAAGAGCACACCATTTATGGTTTTAGAAACTTCTCCCTGTGGCTGTTTTAGTCTGTAGGTATTGTGAAGAAGCAGCTTGGCTTTTGGGGTATTTAAAAAGCTGCGCTGGCTCTCAGTAAACGATAAGGGAAAATGTGAAAGGAATAAACCCCAATGATTCAAATGATGCTACTTCCAAGTAGGGAGAACAAGAACAGTCATGACCTTAATTAGGTATGAGGCAACATGACCTTTTGGGGAGTTTGGATATATTCCTTTTATTTATTTTTTGAAGTAAAGTAGATGTTGACATTTTCCATGTGCAGCTTAGTGAAATCTTTAGAGTATTTTGTCTATCCATAAATGACCTCAGTTGCTTATTTATTCAGCTTCTATACGGCACTTGTCAGTTTTCTATTAAACAGCCTTGCTAGTTGAAAACAGAAATGGGTGAAACTCCAGGTAGCATCACTATCGCGCACGCTTGTTCAGCTGTATTTCACCAATGATGAAGGAGGGAGAGACCAGGAGGACTTGGAATCTATTTCAGGAAGGAATGAGCACTGAAGTCCATCGGTTGTGATTGGTACGCTCGCAGATGTTTTACTGGAGTGTGCAGCTGTTTGGTGACGTAAGGTCACAGATGTTGGTGTTGTGCTGAGGGGATGCTTCTGCCAAGTGTGAACTTCAGTGATCTGAAATGCCTGTAACATACCTGCAGACTCCACCTTCTTCACTGTGACAACTGTTCTTGCTCCTGGGTCCTTAAGTTGACACTACCTCCTCTCAGTGACCAGGCACATTTTTGGTCTTAAAAAGAACATTCCACAGCTCTCATTACTCAAAATATGTCAGCCATGGCCTGTGTGCTGTGCTGTTAAGAAACATAGTGCTGTGCTTTTAAAATAAATAAATAAGAGTTTTAAATTTTGCCCTAACTGCTGCTAAAGGAGTGACTTTGCAGTGCTTTAAAATTAGGATGGCAGTGGTGAACTGTGTAAGTAATGGGTATTAAAACAGGAAATTCCTTCAAAGTCTGTCTCGGAGGGATTTGAGAAAGGTTTTCATGTAAACGAAAAGGAAAATTCAGTCAGTTCTAATAAGGTAAGCAAATAAATAAACTAAATTACTCGGAATATGGAGGCCAGCACTCAGGCTAGAAAGCCTTTGTTCTTTACTGAGGACTTGACTAAAAGTCCTTACTCAGGACTGCATCAGGGTGTGTCAAGGACATCAGAGAGCAGCTTTAGGAACTGCACTGACGTGCCCCGTCATCAGCATGCTGCTGTGATCTGGTTGTCTGCGAGAGTCATTTGGTGATCGCTGGCCCAAATCAGTAGCTCTGTCGTGATTGATTTGCAGGGCTCTGGGCACACGAATCAGTTCTAAAGGCATCTTAATTTACAAGAACAGGATACCTGGAGAGGGTTTTTCTTATAGCTGTTTTTTCTTCTGTCAGTAATTCCTCAGTGCCTGAGTCAACACTCTCAGGCTGTGCTCTGCAGATGCAGTTTCCGAGGAATATTGAGAAATATTTCTAGTAATTCTTATCATTTGGAGTCTGGAAAGAAGTGCCTATGCGAATGGATTTTCACAGTAGCAATTTCATGTCATCTGGGGGAGTTTATTCACTTATGCTTTCTGAAGAAAAACTCTATTGCAGGAGCCTACCCAACCTGCACTGGTTTCCTTGGGGAAGGAGGCAGAGATAAATTATTCTCCTTATGCTACTTCTTTCTCCCACAGGGAGTAGTCTGGGAACACGGCTTCGATTTGTCCATTTCTGGATACATCGGATGTTCTTAGTGCTGTTCAGGACCACTCTCTAGGGTTGAAGCTGTGTCTCTCGAAGGGTTTTGCAGTCCCAAGCGCTCCATGTCCACCTGTCCCACCCAGCCTTTCCTCGTGAGGCTCTGTGCGTTTGTATTCACCCTTGCTTTTTTCCTCTTCCCTGTGAGGTCTGAAGAGTGAGTATTTGGGTGTCTCTCTCCTCATTACAGCAATTGGGCTGTTTTTCTCTATTAAGAGACAATAACATCATTAAAATCACAGTTTCTGTAGTACATCCTTGCCACCTCCTAGTCAGTGCTTGGGAAATGTATCCCTGTGACAATCTGGTCTTGTGGATTTCATCATGGTTTGAGGACTCAATGCTTTCTCCACACTTAAAGATCAAAATACCTGTGGTTATACTAGGCTGGCTGGAAACTAGCCCCATTCCCTGGTGCCAAACAGATCCAACAAATTTAACATCTCTTTCTCAAGTTTCCATGGATACCTTAGTAGAGCACACGCTGTAATCAGAGTGGCAAGGCATGCCATTTACAAAAGCTTTCCGTATTGTCGTTATGGAACTGCTGCATTCAAAAATCAACCTTTTGTAGTAGCTCTCTTACTTACTCAGCTATGCTGCTGTTATGATTTTAGCCATAGGAACTCCTTTGCAGGCTGTACCATCTGCCTGTCACCGGGGCACTGTAACTTCTCAGTTGGTTATCTGGCTGGTCAGTGTTGGTCTCTGTGTGATTGTATGCATAGTCATGGTATTTAAATGTAAGCTGGATGGGTGCTAGTATAAAAACCTCTGGAAATGGATTTTGGTCAGTGACTGGGTGATTTTATTATCCACTCTTCAAATCCTAAATATCTACTTTCTTCTCTCCATAGCTTCTCTCCTCATAAGGTATTTCCCTTTAAGCCTGATAGCTGATCTGTTTTCTAGATCATAAAATAAAAAGAAAAAAGAAACACAAAGTTATTTTTTGATTTAGCTGTGAAGTGTCACTCAGAAGCAAAATCAGTAGCCATAGACTATGGACTCACAGAGACTGCTACTGAATTGTCAAATTTGACACCATTTTTTTCAGTTTTGTAGCAAGTAATATTCTTTTATTTCCCATTTTTGAGCAAAACCGAATTTAATAGCCTTGAAGAATATAAAGAGATTTATGTGTAGCATCACTCATACTGACTACTATGAGAAGCAATAGTTATTCTAGTTTGGCTATTCTTTTTATCCAGTCTCCCTCTTTCTTCTTTTTTTTTTGGGGGGGGGGAGAGATTTGTTTTCTCCATTTGTCAAAACTCAAATGTTTGAGTCATATTCGGGATTCCTGAAGATTGTCAAAATGAAGAAGACAAACATTTTCAAGTATTCTTCCCAATTCCTGTTTCAAGAAAAAGGAGTCACTGCATTCATCCAGCTTGATGCGTTGCAAGATACTTTGAGAATCTAGCAATGCTTGATAGTTAAATTAGCTTATTGCCTTCTAAGTAAACAAGTACACCCAAATTGTTCTTGTCATGTGTGCTGGACACGTGATCTGGAAAAGCTGAACAGTAATTTTTTTTCACTCTTTGGATAACATTCCTTTGAATATCTTGATCTAGAAAGGTAAATTTAGGATTGCGTTGTTTTCAGGATACAATTGCATTTTGAGATGGTTCTTAAATAGGATCTTGCAGTAAAATAGGGATTTTTATAACTGTAATATTTTGATCTTGCTTTTTTTAAAGAAAAAAAACCAACCAACCAGCCCACCTTCAGCTGCTAAATGGTGTTTTTCCCAAAGAAAGTGATTATCCTCAGAAATGTTCTGGTTTATCAGTGTGGTCCTGGGAATTAGATTATAATCTTATTAGGGCCATTCCTGACAACCTTGTAGTGAACCAAGTAGATGAGGTAGGTGATGACAGATGTGATGGTGAAGGAGAAGCAGCAGGAAACCTTTTCTAGGAAGGTATCTTTTCACAGCACCTAGGTTCTGTAAAGCTGTGTTTTGTTTTCTGTTCCTGATGTCTTTCTGTTTGGAAGCGAGGAGGGAGGAGATGAGAGATATAAGAAAACAGTGCTTGCACAGAGGCAAATAGTGCAAGGCAGCCTGAAGGAAGCAAGTTCATAGAAGAGCTTGTTGAAGGATGAGAAGGTTAGTTAGTGCGTATTAAAGGTGTCTATTACAGAATTATATCCGTGGAATATTTAGAAAGATCCTGGGGAGTTCTCTTCTACCACTTTGAGCCGCAAAATCTGTTGTTAACCCACCTTTATCACAACATGCAGCTTGCCCTCTCCAACGTGTAAACAGGGATCATAAAATCATAGAATAGTTTCGGTTGGAAGGGACCTTTAAAGGTCATCTAGTCTATTGTGTCTCTCCTGGCAGTAGTGCGTGTGTGTGGAAGAGCTGGAATCTAGGAAGAGTGTGATCACTGCGAGGGACCTCTGTCGAGTTTCCCAAACCCCAGGCTCTGGGATGTGAGCAGGTTCTGAGCAACTGGGAACCATGTCTGGTGGGAAGAGGGAGCTGACTGATTGCAAAAGCTGGAAAGATCATTCAAGGTGGAACTGGATTTAAGACCTTACAGTGTAGATGGTGAATGGGTTTGAGTTTAAGGTAGCTTTAAGGTCAGACTTAGCTACTGGTAAGGACCTGGCTGAGACTTTGAAGACCCAGTTGTGAAGTATGCACAGGAGCATAAGAGGTCTGTTTTAGTCCAGCTTACCAAGCATTAGTGAGGTCAGATGAGATCGAGGTAAAATAGTTTAGCCTACATTTTGTCAAAAAGAGAAGTGAACGTAACCCATGTGGAATTTTCAGAAGGTTATTGCAAGTTCTTGTGTGTTTCTTTCATCTTAAATTAAGTTCACAGAAAATAAGTGGTGTCATGGTTTCCCTTTGCTGGTGAGGCGCAGGAGAATGAATATTATACAAAGCGAGTGATGGGATGAACTTGGGGTTGTTTTTTGGGACTCTTAACAATAACGTTAAGAACTTAAATTATCTTATAAAGCTTGATAGCATAGTGGAAAAGTAATTTCTTCAGTGAAACTGTAATCATTATGGGGGCCAATGTAAAAACAGAAATGAAAAAGGTCAAAGTTGTAGTGAGGAACATGTCTTATTTTTAGAATTTTATCCAAAGAACTGGGAGATTTTTTACTTAGGAAATTGCTGTGCTCTAATTGGTATCAATGCGATGAATACCAGCTCTTTGGGTGACCAATTGTTATGAAAGGGTATCAGGAAACTTGGATTTGTATCAGAGATTAGCTATGGCTGTATTCATAGAAGGGAAGTGTATTGCAGTCTTCAACCAACCAGCTGGATGCCTACTGGCATTTTAAAACAAAGAACTCTGACTCCATTGATGGTAATAGCAGTGGTGTCATTGGTTTCGGTAGAAACAGAAGGTTCTTACTTCTGATATGAAATGTGAGATCTTTTTATTAAGCGTAAGAATATTTTAAGTGTTTTTTTGTATTTGCTTCTCTCTCTCTCTTTTTTTTTTTTGTTTTATAATTATTTTCAAAGGCCGTCATTGTATTTGCAGTAAAATGCTCTAGGTTGTCATATTACATTTGGAAGCTGTGACATTTTGTTCTTAATGCAAAGCAAAATCTCAGCAATAGGAAAAGCTGAATAAGGTTTTCTTCATCAATGCAGCATTTGCCAGCTAATAGCAATATGGTAAACCCTTCCTTTCCTGTTGTGCAAACATCATTAGCCAGCTTTGCTTGCAGCAAAATTATTATTGATGCTCAAAATGATATAGAATGTTTTGAATGAAAAATGATGTTTTTAATTCCATTCTTTTATTGCCTGATGGCTACCCTATACCCATATTTCACTTGGTGCATCCTTTTTTTTTTTTTTTTAAAAAAAAAATCCAGAGATATTGCCAGAATGGAAAATGAAGAATTTGGCCAAGATTTTTGTATGACCAGCAACCTGACTGAGATCGTAGCTGCATACAGCAATCACTCTCACCAGCTGCTGGATGGCTGGAAATTCCAGCAAAATGGCCATCAGATATGTGCAAGTGTTTGATCTGTGGAAATGATCAGTGTATGCACAGTAAATGCAGTTAACTTGGATTTATTGGGCCCATAAAGATCAGCTGCAATAGTGTCATTTTTAGTAGGTCTAATGCATCCTGACTTATCCGGTGCATCTGGTTTATCAGCCTACAAGTAACAGCGAGACTGAACAGATTTGGCATATGGGACAGTGGTTATGCATTATACAAATCAAAAAGAGTTATTGCAGCTTTCCTTTTGAGGGAGGGTGTTGTACTGCAGGCACACTCCGTTGGGAGTTTGGGAGAGCCTGGAAAAGGGTGCGGTGTCTAGGTCTTCCCAGTGAGTCCTAAAGCTCAGCCAGAGGCTCAGATCTACACAATGAATGGAATTCATTGCACTGTGTATTATGGATTGAAAAAAAATGACTTCTTATTGTGAAAGCACTTCTTAAAATGCTAGAATTATGATCTGAAATAGGGAATAGTATTGATCCTATTGTTGATTCAGAAAATCATGAGAAGAGTTTAATTAGCAAGTGTTGGGTTTGTGGCCACTCCGGCAGGATAGAAATAGAAATGAACTTAAGATACATTGATTGAGATGTAACATACACACTAGTGTTCAGGCATGTTCCTACACAGACATGATTTCATAGTGATGCTGCCTATTTTCTGGTTTGCAAAACAGCTGCAGGAGATACAGACCGTGATGAGTCCCTTTCACCATCACTTGGAAGTGAGGTCTGCAAAGGTTCGGAAAGTACACTTCTCTCCTGGCCAAGCCTTCTCTTTTGTAGGCATGACTCTAAAGTACTGCGGAATGTGTCTGAAAAGGTCTACATTGGGGTTTCTGATGGCAGACTTGGGGCTTGATACCTTACTCCTTTTTTTTTTCTGTTGTTT
The DNA here is from genome assembly GCF_013368605.1 of Nyctibius grandis. NCBI lineage: Eukaryota > Metazoa > Chordata > Aves > Nyctibiiformes > Nyctibiidae > Nyctibius > Nyctibius grandis. The sequence goes on along the minus strand of NC_090661.1, from coordinate 97,257,025 downwards.
TAAGTTGTTTCTTTTCCATATGATAAACTGGTGACATGAGACATACTTAGAAATTTCTCCCCTTCCCTGACCTGACTGCATTTCTGTTCTTTATTCTGTTGGGCAGCATATCCTGCTTCTTGAATTCCTGCTTTTACTTGTCTTGTTATATTCTTACTTGGAGACAACGCACACTTGCAAAAACTTCAGCTTATCTGTTGTCTGTGTTACTTGGTTTGCAGGGAACCTTCTGTTAGCAGAGAATCCACTGCTGTGGCATGCTGCTTCACTGCTGAAATGAACAATTTCCCTAATATGTGGAGCAGAAAATTTTGCTGATGCCTGGTGTAGCTGAATTATATAAGGCTAAATATTTAGTAAAAGCTGAATTTAATAGAAGAGAGAAGATCTTGTGTAGCTGCGGGAAAAAATTTTTGTTTTAGTACACCGTAGTGACTTGTGACTGCGAGGTATAGCAGTCATCTTTCTTGAAGAACGTTTAAGCCTGCTGTCTTAAAAATGATTATCTGGGACTGTAGTGGCCCATACTTTCAATGGTTCACTAAAACTCATTTATCTCGTCCTGAATAGGAATGCGTGGCAGGGGCTCCTAAATATTCAGAACAGACTGATAGTCTTCCAGAGGATATCAGCTTCCATTCAATGATCTTTCTAATTAAATAATGAGCTTGGTCCTGCTCTCTAGATCTCTTAGAAAATCAGATTCAGCTCAACATGCTATTGGTGAGATGTTCATACTACATCAGCTGAGTTTTTATAAGCGCTGTGGACTTGGCTTTTCCTCTGTATTCTGTGACACTTAAAGGTTAATCCTTCGTTGCGTTTTGTCATCAGTGAAGTTGGAAATCTAGAATGTGGCTGATCATTTACTGAAAAACAGAAAGAGCTAAACTGATTAGCTATTGCAGGAAACTACGGAAGATAAACTCTTGCATGTGTTTAGATGGAAAGAAGACATAATTTAAATTAAATCTGCTAATCCACCAATTGCAGGTAATATGGTAATGGACATGATTCATAATTAATACAGTATTTGCTGATCTCAGAATTTCACCAGTTCTGTAATTGTCTGGGAATTTGCAAATACCCTTTGAATGTAAAAAAAAAATTGTTGAAGAAAAGAGTCTTCTCTATTTTCCCTTTTTCTTTTGGTCACCTTGAAAATGCACTAGGTGTTCTTTGGCAATTGCTTACGTTATCATTAAAGTCAGAAATTGTAATGATGTGGTCAAATTAATTCTATACATATTTAGTTAAGTTATGAAAACCCCTGATATAGACAGTTATATTTCAGGTTAATGATTGTAAGCATCAAAGTGCTCATCAGGAAGTTTGCATCATACATAGAAGATGATTATTTTAAATATTGGTGTAAGTATTTGAAGACTTACTATAATTTGGATTCTAAATCAGATTCCTCCTTTTGTTTTGGCACACAAATTGTCAAGAATCAAATGTTTGTTTAACGCATACTGTTTAGGGATATGTTTTTTTCATAGTGTGTACTTTGACACAGATAGAGATCCTTGGTAAACGTGGGAGATAAAGCTGGAACTTGAGCTATGTGATTGTGTTTTTTCATTACAGAAGCCTTAATAAGTCATCCTGCGTTTAAGAGCGGTTCCAAATACCATGATACTATGCAGGATGTCTTTTTAAATTGTTAAGAAGAAGAATTTACTCATGAAGGCTAGACATCCTTCTCTTGCGTGATTGCAGATCAGGTTCCTTGCAACCCTTCTCCCATTCTTTGGCTTGGAACAGATGCTTTTTTTCTTTCAGATCAGCCAATCACAGTCCTTTAGAAATAAGAGAATTTTATATATCCAGCTCTTCCTGGAATATCCATGCATTTACAGCTTTTCAGAACAGAGTTGTAAAAGTTGTGACACATACACGTTTTTTCCCCAAGCAAATGCTAACTCACCAAAACATAAAAGCTCCCACGTGCACAAGTATGTTTTCACACCTTTCAGTTTAGATAGGGTAGATAGTATAATGTTACAAATTTCCTAATTTAATTTGCTTTTAACAAATATTTCATTACTTGTTAGAAGAACTCTTGGCATTAAATCCAGGGTGACTGGCTTGCAAGCCATTTTGTGTAAATGCCAGTCGCGCTGATAAATGACTTTTTAACTTCCCGGTATTCTGAACTGCACTCAGTCGTTTATTAGTTCTGCAAACTTTCTGGTAGTATCAGGGCCCCTTTTAACAGCTGAGTTACAATATAACAATTATTGCTGCCCCAGTTATTGCAGATGGTTAGTTCGTAGTCTCACGAAATGAGTTGCAGGATAATGCAACTGCTGCTTGTGCCAACATGGTAGCAACTCTACAGCATCACTGTAACAGTACGTTTTGGTTAAAATTGTAGTTCGCTTCTTTCGAGCTTGTAGCATTACCTTCCATGATACTCCTCTCTTTATACAACAGAACTCTAGGCTGGTGGCATGTGGGTCTCATTGTAGAATTATTTGGTTTAGGTGGGTATTTGCAGGAGCAGCAGCAAATACAGTGCGGAATTGGTTTGGAAGGATTTTTTTTTTCCTCTGGTCAAAAAATACTGATAAATCACCAAGAGCTTAACCTTCCAGCAGAGCTGAGCAGTTGATGAGAATTAGAAAAAGTTAGCCCTTCCACAAATCCAGTCTTTATGCATAAGTTTTCGAGAGCATTCTGAAACTGAAATGGACAATTTAATTTAAAGATTTTTTCAATGACAATATCTAAGTGTTTTCTGTTTTAAGCAGTATTTTCTATGGGTAGCTAAGACAGACCTCTGATCTCTACTTAACACTTTTTATTTGTTAGCAAATATTTTTATACTTGTGGATACAGTGGGTGTCCTTGAATATATACCAAGGAGACTCTGTATATATATGCACATCTCTGGATATTCACATGTATACCTCTGGATAATCACAAGTTCATTGGGTCAAATAAATTCTTGATAGAACACCACTCAAGTTAGCACAGTTTCATTGGATGAAGAAGAATATCGCACTGGTTATTTAATTGCTGCTCTCTGAGAGACAAAAAAGTGTGTATACTGTCACACAGGATTTTCTGAGTTGCATATAGAGCTATAAATAACTTCTCGAGGTACACCCAGGCCGATAACTGAAGACAGGCTGGAAAACAGATCGCTGAAACATGAGTACTGAAACAGGTAATGAAAAGAATTAGTAATGAAGAGAAACACTGCAAACGCATGGATAGTGATGTGATGTCTACATTCTTGTGCTCCAAAGCCAGCATCCCAGTGTGGGATGGGGGAAATGTGCCAGTTTCCAAAGATGTTGAGTCAGTCTTGCAATGTCCTGGTCTGCTCAGGAAGTATTGGTTCAGGTCCAGTGAGGAACGACAGCAGGATGCAAGGAACCTGTTTTGTTACTAATTCCTTTTATTTCCTGTGCTGAAATACTGTTCCTCAATTCTATGAAAAATGCCATGTTGATGGTACAAAAATTAATCTGTTTTGACAAGAGGAAGAAATTGCACAAAGGAGGCTGATAACAGCATCTGAGGCCGATAACAGCATCTGATCCAAATATATCCTAACGAACCGAGCAGATTCTGTGCTTGTCACATTTGGCCTGTGGCTTTTTGTACTTTACCACAGAAGGAGTAACGTAATATATTCTTGAAGAACTTGTGTAGGAAATGTGAATATTTTCCTTCTGCAAATGCTTCTGAAGATCAGGTTCAACACGCGTATTATAGCTTGAACAGAAATAAATGTTGTTACAAGAGCAGTATTAAGATTTGGGGGAAGATTTTTTTTCCTGTGGGCAGATTATCCCATAGCTGCCTACTGCAGAATTTTTTCATCTTGCCTGGGAAACAACACATATTTGATTATCAGGAACAACAGGATTCTTCACTAAGTAGTTCTAAGGTCTTTTCTTGGAGAGCAGCTCCTGTGTCATCTTAGAATAATGCCCTGACTTGTCAATCATGTCTAGGAGTTACATGCTTTGCGTAAATATGCATTTTATTGTGTGATGCATCCAAGTAGGTGATAAAAGTATGTTGAAATGTATTATTTAATATTTATTATGTTTATTAATCTTTAGAGACTGATGAAATAGTTCTGGTTTACATCTAATTGGCATGTATTCTGCAGAAGAGAATTTAGTAAACTCAAGGCTTAAATTTGGGGGCAGAGGTGTATGAGCATGGACAGGGTGCATGGTACCTTTTCTACATTCCATTTTGATAAGCTATTGCAGTCTTCATAAGAGAATATATTATATATAAATCCATCTGAGTCATCAGTGCTTAATTATTTTAATAAGCCATTTCCTTTTCTATCATCAATGGGGTAAATACAAGAAGGAAAAATACAAATAGTGCATTATAGTATTTGTCACTCATTTGGTATGTTCCTTTAAATGAAATTTCAGTATTGTATGCAGAGTAGAAATATTTCTTTGATGATTTGTTAATAATACTTTCCTTTTTCCCAGCTGGATTCTGTCCCGCAGTAGTATTAACAGCTGCAAGATGTTTCAGTGCAGAGAATATTTATTGAAGAATAAAAACAGAGACAGTATTGGGAAAATTTCAGAATAAAGGATCATGATGGAATAATTGCAACTTATTCTTACTGTGTTGTCAAATTGATATAAATTCCTCTTTTCTCTTGAAATGAGTCCGTCTTTTTGGATCTCACAACGCGTGTTCAGTTTCTGCATTCGTACGTTTAAATCTTAGGCCATTAATGTGAGTGTATAGTGTTCAAGCTGTTTGTATCAACTATGACTTCTGAATATATTTAGGAAGACTTTTAAAATTATACATGGTAATGTAATAGCCAAAAGAATGGAAGTTATGAAGGTCAGACAAACATTTTAAAACCAAAACTGCAGTTGTTGTGTCTTAGCGTGTTGTAAGGGCAAAAAATATATTTTACAAGGGGCTGTGGAATTTGCTTTCTTTTTTAGCAGATTGGTTACTACAGGAAAACAGTGTAGCAGTATGCAAAGCAACTGTCCTATCTCACTCATTCAGCTTACTGACACTGAAGAATTTTTGTTTCCTTTTAGATGCAGTTTCCACATCTGCTTACTCATCACCAGCCAAAAGTTTGGGAGACCCTGGAATAACTCCACTCTCTCCGTCACATATTGTGGTAAGAAATGCACTCTTGACATGTACTGTATGTTGACATTATTCTCTCCTGCCTGTTTAGTGGGACGTAATTTCTTTAGAAAGTTGTCATTTCCTCACATAGTGATCCCTTTTATGCTATCCATAGTCTTAAGTGAAATGTTGGTGACAGAGCTCTCAGGCATTTCATTGGAGTCCTGGTTTTGCTTTTTTTTTGTCTACTTGCTGAGCTGATAGATTTGCTCCTACATGTTTTAATATCAAACGCAGGGGCTTCTTGATCCTCAGGGTTTCCAAGTTCTATCCCTGCCTTTATCACTGATTTGTTTAGGCAGCCCCTGAAAAGTCTCACTCTGTTCAGAAAAAAAAGAAGGACATATATGATATTCAGTGGTAAAATCCAAATTCCCAGAGAAAAGAATCTCCTCCAACATAGAGAGAGAGAAGCTCAAAATAGAACTGTTTTAGTTTCTTAAGGAAAACAGCCACTTCTGTAAGCTTTTAGAAGCAAGCAAGCATCCTATAAAGATAGTGTGTTTTAATTTCTTGTGCATCATGCTCATTTTTTTGATAAACTCCCATTAAAACTACGTCCCATCTGTTTTTAACATCATCTGCATCTCTGTAACACAGTCTATGCACAGTGTAGTTCTTGACATTGCAAGGGATCGTGTTCAGAACACATTGATACCCTTGTCGGATTTCTTCCTTACCTTTCCGAATCAAGTTCAGAGTTGTGCAACATCTTTCTTCAGGATTTCCAGAGTGTTCTCTCGTAAATTTTTGCTTTTATTTCCTTCTTTCTCCATATACTCTAGGACTTCCCCCTTTTACTTCTGTCGTACTGATGAATTTATGTCCTCTTTCAGTTAGATTTGCTCCTTAAACCCTTTGAGGAAGACATGTGAATAACATATTGCCCTAGTTGAAAAGCTTTACTAGGAGAATCCAAACAAATCTTCCATTATTTGAGACCAAACCTTATTACTCTTGTTTCTCCATTTTAAGTTTCTTTATTCACATCATGCTTTGTATCACGTCATTATGATTTGGGCCCTTCCACCTCTTCTAGTTAACATTCCCACATTGCCCTTGATTGTGCTTTTCAGAGATTGCAGGATTACAGGTAAAAGGCAGGGAGAAGGATTCAAATTCACTATCAGCAGCTGAACAGCTTTCCACATTCTAGCACAGGCAGGAGGAAAGAATGCATGTAGTGCTTGCGAAATAAGTGTTATGTAAATTCTTCTTAAATAAATAATTACTGTGGGATATAAAGCTTATTGCTATATTTTGGGTTGTTCTGTCTCAGCTAGTTTTGAATAGTAGTAGTATGTCATGTTCAAGGTTATGACATAGGTAACTCCTAAAACCACCAAATAAATCCCAAATATACCACGTTGATGGAAATAAACATATTCTTCAGTTGATCAATTTAAGAAAAAAAAACCAAACAACAAAACAGTCCCCAAACCAATAACCTAGTGTTTAGCCAGAAGTTCTAATGATACAGTATAACTGTTCCAAGAAATGAGTATGAAGGAAACTCTTGATTCAGAAGGTTACGTATAAAAGGCTCCAGCAAATATATTGCTTGAGTTGTATATTGAATTTCCACTTCCATTGGAATCTGGAGCTTTCTGGTATCGACTTTGGTCACAAATGCAGCTTTAGGGAAGTCCTTATTTCCTCCGAAGAGATATGCATGTCTCGGAGAACAGAAATACTGAAGGATAAGAAAGGTTACAGTTATTCCAGTTAGTGACTCAGTGTCTATTTTGTTTCTGCTATTCAACAGAAGGACTCTGATGCAGATGATGCTGTAGAACAGCTATTTCTTGTTGTTGTGGCTATTGATTTTGGCACAACATCCAGTGGCTATGCCTACAGCTTCACCAAGGAACCAGAATGTATTCATGTAATGAGGTAAGGGCTGCAATGCAGCATTTAGTTTTCAATCCTGATAACATGGATTGTCTGCAGTAGCTATAGATATTTTCTACAGGAGCCTGAAGTGTCTAGATTTGTCTAGTGTTGCCACAGTGTACACATTTCTCACGGTTACAGTTTTTTTTGCATCTTACTGTATTTTAATTTGCTTTAATAATCAATGTGAACATATCCTCTCTCTGTTATTTTGCTGAGTTTACAAGATGACATGAATAAAAGGAGGCATCAGTGAGTATTTAGAGTTGTTCAAGAGCAGTGATAATTATTAAATCAGGATGCCCTTATCTCAGAGATTGAGAGAAACTACATATTTATTAAGGGTCATGGCATTTCCCAGGAGCTGCCCATCCCCTAGAATCGTGCTTGTGTGCAGTTGTGTGTACAACGCTTAGTTACTTGCACCCAGAAACTGGTAGTTCATTTGACTGATTTAAGATTTTTAGCATTAAATTTGAATCAAATCCCTGATAATGAACCAGTGATACTGGGAAATAAGCAATCAAAAGGCATGAATGTGAAAGTTAAGGTTTGATGTGAAAGCTGTTCTGTATTACATGTCTGTAAGGGACAGACTTCAGATGCTGTTATGTAGAGTTTTTATTTTTTTATTTCTTGATTAAATCAACACAATATAAATCTATGCATAGAAATCTAATGCAATCACAAATGCAATAACTATTATGGCAGGTACCCGAAAGGATTGCCCTAAAAACCATTTTTATAGTGTTTTATAGTATTTTTTTAAAGTTTTTTTTAATGACTAAAACCCTATACAATTCTTATTAAAGTATCTTTAAAATGACTATATTGTATACTATTTTAGCACTGTAATACAGAGAACAAAAGGGCAAAAAGGCTAACTTGCTGTAGTCCACTGTGATATACTGCAGTTTTCCTAAGCAGACATGCTAGCTGAATGCAGCTCTCTAAATCTCAGCAGACAGTATTGATTGTGCAGTCAGCCTGCATAGTTGGTTTGTATATGGTTGCAAAGTATTTCAGAGATCTAATGCAGCTGAGTGATTTGAAATACTGCCTAAAGGGCAGTAAATTTTGGAATGGTATTATGCCATCCACTTGCAAAGATACCCACCATTTTCACTACAGACAAGTGATGCAGGCCATGTGTCGCTGCCTCAGCCAGGTTACAAGCTTGTCAAGTCAGAACCCATGTTTATCAATTCATATTCTCTTTTGACAGCAAATAATTAAGCAAATATCTTAAAGAAGTTGGATGAAATAAGAGACGACATCTCTGAAGCTGTACCTGAGCAAGCCTCAATCCTATATACTGTGTTGTTCCTATAATATCTGTGGAGATTTTACTATGTGAAATCACTATTGTTTCTAGGGATGTCCTTTGGACTAAAAATTTTACCTTGCAACCTGATTTTGCCATTGGGTTCATGCTATACTACAGTAAATTACAGACTAGATTCTCCTTGCAGGGTACCAGGCTTCCTGCTGTCGATCACATTGAAATCTAGGTGCTGTGTAGCCAGCTGAGATATTCCAAATCTTAATTGACATTTTACTACTGATCGTTTGAAACAACGTATTTTGTTCCTTATGCAATAGTGGTATCGTGATTGTGATTTCAGACCTGTGTAGATATTATATGAGATACTGGTATAAAAAGAAATGAAATAAATTAATTCATATATTTCCAACCAGAAGGGAGGAACATATTTTTCTGAGGGAAATGTATTCAGATTTCCAACAGGTATTTCAAACAATGGAAAATATTTTAATACCAGCAATGATTTTTTATTTTTAATATTGCTGGCAGGGAAGAATTTTGGGGAAGATAAGCTGAAACTGACTTAGGAAATAATGTATGTAATACCTTTATATATATTAATATATAAATACTCATGAAATCATTAAATACAATGAAAAGAATGGTATATGTGTCAAAATAAGGCTTCAGTAGTTCAGAAGCTATTAAGAGGTTCAAACTCTGTATATAATGAGGCTTACATGTAGGATAATTTACAGATATTTCAGCAGAGTAAATGTAACTTCCCGCCCGCACTCGAGAATGTTTACACTAAAATAAAGCATACCAATGTTGCATGGTCCTCTTTGCTTCCTAACATTTTTTCCACCTTCCCTCCTTAGTGTTGATCCTTTACAGACATTTAGATTTCTGACTGCCTTTTAACAAAGCTGCTTTTCTGTAAATGTCTCAATGAAGGGTAAGATGGGTTTAGTTAGCAGGTCCTACTTTGGAAAAGAGTGAACACACAGGGCTTTAGTACCAAGTTTGACTGTAATGTCAGCAAAGTTGTGATTCTAGTTGTGTAATTAGTAGGCAAATAAAGTTGTGTTTTTGACTGTGTGTGTTTATTTGCTGTGATGCCCAGTACTTAAAAAAGATTAATTTATAGGTATTGACCTAACAAAGTTCTTTAAGCATCTACTTGGCTTTAAATGTATGAGTAGCCTCAGTCACTTCAGTAGACTAAAGCATGTGTTTGAACTTGGGTGTGTATTTCTAGATGATCGATGAATGACTCTACCTTGATTGCATGATGGTAGTTACTGTTGTATGCATTTTAGGTAATACTTCACACCTGTCAACTCTTAGTAGTTCCCCACGGGTTTTGTAAAGATAGCTGTGGTTACCTTCAGGCTCTTGTTGCAGAGTAGAAGTATATGTTACAATGAGTGCTATTTTCTGCATACCTTGAGACTGTGAAGTAAATGCTTGTGAACAGCCTGGCCATGAGTTCAGCAAGCACTTCAGCATCTAGGGCAGCGCCAGAGCCATAAGGAAAGGCAGTTCGGTGCTGTAGAACGAGTTAACGTCTCCTTTGAAGGGAATACACGACGTCTTACACAGTTTTGAAAAACTCCTATTGATTTACGTGCACTTAGGTGCAGTTGTAAATGTTTTGGCTGCTGGTTAAATAGCAACAAACTGAATGTGAGTTTCACAAATGGAGAAAAATAAATGGAAAAACGCATGTGATTATGAAACAAATTGCAGCCTGTCTTTGGAAGGAGGGAGAAGGTGGTCTTTTTTCAGTGTAACTTTACTTCAACCTTCAGATGTTTCCTTCTCCTTCTCTTCCCTGTTTGATTGTAATTCTTGGCAGACACATGCTTGCCTTTCTTCTGCAATACACACTCCTGGCGGCATTCGGCTACGTTTTGATGACCCGACTGCTTCGTTTCCTTGACTGTTACGCTGCAGCTCTGGATCAAATTCTCATCACTCTGCACGGATCACTCTCTCTGCTGTGTCTGTTAGCCAGATTCATGTGTAAGGAAGGGCATTTCTCTAACCTTAGTATAACCTTGTGCTCCTTTCCACACTAACTTACCTCATCTCTGTTTTCAGTTTTAATATACGGTCAGATCCTCTGTGGCTATAAACAGGTCTATGCTCCTCTGTTGAGCTACTCTACTTTATATCAGCCTAGGAACTAGTCTCATATGTCTGAATTTAGGCAGAAAACTACCTTGGGTTCTCCTTGAATAGATTTTTAGCTCTGATCCTGCTTTGAGAAAATATCCCCCACATGCATTTAGAGTGCTGTTGGCTTATATTAGGCCATGCTCTTAATAGCATTCCTTTTTTTTTTTTCCTTAAGAGCATTATTACCATCATTTGTAATATTGGGACCATGAAAGAAAACTGCAAGCGAAAGTGTTGAAATCCTAGCCCTGCTAAGTAGAAGCCTCCACTAACTGGAGTAAGGCTAGGGCTCCACCTGAGAAGAATGTCACAGTCAGGAGTTAGTTACCACGCACATGCCTTTGACTGCAGCTGCTTCTCTCTAGAAAAGATGTCACACGGGAATATTTTGAAAGCTCTGACTGCAAACGGTAAAGTCGGACTTCCCCTTCTGTTTCCTTATTGCTCTTTCTGTGACTGAACAGTACTACAGGCTGAGAACTTTAGAAGTTGCTGAGCAATTACTGTATCTAGTTTCTGTCAGAAACTCGTCAGGAAGTGAACATCCAGTTCTTTAGGTGGCTTTGAAAATTTCAGCCCATACCACTGAGCATCAATTTGTCTCCATTTAAACTGCACCTTAAGTGTACTTATTCCAGAAAGAGAAAATGTGCTTAGCCATAAAGAAAAATAAAGAAGTATTGTTAATAGCCATGTCCTATTTATGGGCTTTCCCACTGGTGACTCAGAATGAATCATTAATGATTTCAAGTGAAAACGATACCAGTCTGTCTCCTCTCTGCTTGCAATGGATTTGTGGGATTTAACGTTCTGGTCAAATAGGCAGTGTTTTCTGTTCATGGGCTGTGGGATCCCAGCTTCTTCACTTTGGAACCATACGTTTGTTGTAACACCTACTCAAAGATTTTAAAGTTGACCAAGTACATCTCTAGCAGCAGGTTATAAGAAATTACCTGGAGCAGAGCCCTTGCTATCTAGTAACTCAGGGGCTGAGCAGCAGGACTAGAGAGGTTTAGGAGAGTTTTTCCAAGTGGATGAAGGTGAGAAACATTCCACTTCTCATCATGCTCTTTCTGCTTTCAGAGCAGTGGAATTGCCCTCTACACTGGAGTAAATTCATAGACATGTGATTCCCTGCCGTCGCTGCTGCTGGTGCAAAGAAGCACAGATTTTGCTCTGTTTGATCTAGTTAAATGATCTGAAGGGTTCCCAGCACTTTAGAAGATCCTATTCCGTGTTACTTTGCCAAGTATTAACCCCTTAGATTGCAGTTTTCCATGTCAGTTGTCTGCCTTGGTCTGGAGGTCAGTTAATTTGCAGTTGGTTCAACTGTTTCTGAGAGTGAAAGGGAAAAGAAGATTTTTTTCTACATAATCTTCCTTTGTCATATAAACAAATGCCACAGAACAAGGCGATCTTTTTGTGCTTCAGAACAAGGACTTTGGCAGGAGTATATTATGAAACTGTGTTTTGCTATCTTTAGAAAAAAGCCATCAACATGTGGTTTAATAATGAATGAAGTTGCCTGTGTGATCTTAGCTTGGCTCCTGTTGGAGCTGAATTATGATTATGTCTGATAGCATAAAACAGATTTTCCACTGATGCCTTTTTAAGAAAAAGTGTTTGTTTCCCATGCTGAAAGTACATTTATATGAGGCGAGGAGGAACAGTAACGGGAGTTTCTTGATCTTCCATTCTGCTTTTTTTTTTTGTGGTGATGTGAGGAGAAGACAAGAATGCTCACAGCTGTCTCTCTGGTACAACTTTCTACTGTCTGACCTTGTTGTCCCGTCCTGCCCCCGGTCAAATTCCTACTCCATTTTATGGTTGTTCCTGTATTTGATGTTCTTACTTATTTCCTTATCCGTTCTGTGAAAGAAGCCTTGTGTTGCTTTTGCCTTAATACCTTTGTGCTTCTTGGGTCTTTCTGAAGATACCTTTAGAATCTTGATAAGATAGGATAGTTTTATTAACCGTTTTAATGTTTTGGTGCCTATAAGATGCTTGGAGGTTGGGGGAGTCTGCTTTGGTTTTGACAGACTAAAATTTTTACAGCATTTTGGGCATTTAAAACACAAGATACATCAACTTCAGGTGAGTAGAAAGAGCAGCAAAGAGAGCTCAACATCTGCAGACGTGTCTTCAGAGTTTCAGGTGTCCAGGAAATTAGGCATGTGAAGAGGTGTTGGTTGAACTGGCTTGCCTTGCTTCAGAGAGCATTCTGTGACAGAAGCAGGGATTTAACTGACTTCTCTGCAGTGGTGTTCAGTTGACTTAAACAGGTCCCTAATTCAAAATGGGGAAAAATATCCTGTACAAGTAAGCATTCATGGAGTCCAATTGACAATTATGTAGTCCATTTTGAGGATTTGGGTTTTCATTCATCGTGTTCTTGGATAATTATTTGATTTTTTTTTTTTCCATACGATATTTATTACATATGTATGTTTAGTTTGAAAATATAAGTGTGGTACTGTTTCCTTGTTAATTATGTGTGGCTTACTTCAGGAAACGTGTATTGTTATCAAAGACAGAGTATGATTATGTCCTTAAAAGTTATACAACTAACTGCAAAATTTATTGAATTGTCTGAAATTAAAATTACAGTCCTCTTTTCTTGGATGTCAATAACACCACTTATTTTTGGTATTGTAAGGATTGAAATTAGTATCTTTGGAGGGGAAAACAGTGTGTGCAATCTGTCACCAGGTTGTTTTCTCATGATATACTATTTTTTCTGCTGCTCTGAACATGAGTATCACTTACTGAAGCTGTTTCACTTGTTGGATAGACGATGGGAAGGTGGAGATCCCGGTGTATCCAATCAGAAGACACCAACTACTATCCTCTTAACACCAGAGAGAAAGTTTCATAGCTTTGGGTACGCAGCAAGAGATTTCTACCATGACTTGGATCCCACTGAATCAAAGCACTGGTTGTATTTTGAAAAGTTTAAGATGAAGCTACATACCACTGGTGTAAGTAATAACCAATTCTCTTGGATAATTGTGCATTTGCTACTCAAATTATCTTCCTGTGTACTAGATTTTTGCCTAAAGATTGCCAACTAGATGTGAAGCAGCTCTATTTCTAAGTTTAGAGGATAAACAAATTAAACTGTGTAGTTAACGTTATGATTCATTTTGCTTCTCACTGCATTTGGCAAGTGTATTGTGCCAGCCTTCTTTCTAGATCTTAGAAGTTCAGTAGCTGCTTTACTTAGATCTTCATGTCCTAATTTTCCTGGGTGAAATCCATAGCTATCTAGGGAGTCTGCATGAGGTTGGTTTGTTCTATAAATTTATTCAGAAAGCAGAAATGGAATATAAGAGCCACACTGAACTCTAGTGCAGAGGAGCAAATTTACACAGAGTTTATTATCAGAACGGCAAGTGCAAATCATGCTGTTCATTTGACATTATTCCTACTGATTATATTTTTGCCTTTAAGCCATTCTGAAGTTTTGAGACATGACCAGTACTTTCTGTATTGAGATGTTTTCTGGTTTTGTGTGTTGGTGGCAAGCCAAAAATCTATGCTTTTGGCTCTTACCTTGGATTAAATATCTTACATATGCAGCTTTGTTGCAATTAATTACTGATACAATTATTGTAATTATTTAATATTTATTCCATATTTCTCTCTCTACCTGCAGTTATCTGTAGACATGGTAGATGTTTAAAAACAGTCTAAAATAAGCAGCAAATGTCATGCTCCAGGAAATTCAAGTGATGAGTTAGATCCTCTTCAGAACCATTGTGTCACTTTTTCCTGACCAGGTGGATAATGAAGAATTCCCTTTTCTCAAGCAGTGGGAATTCATTTCATGTTTACCTATTCCTTTTAATAACTTCCAGTTATTTTCTTTCATGTAGAATCTTACCATGGAGACAGACCTGACAGCTGCAAATGGCAAAAAAGTCAAAGCACTTGAGATATTTGCTTATGCTCTGCAATTCTTTAAGGAACAGGCATTAAAGGTAGGGTAATGCTTCCTTATCTAGATTTTCTGTATTTATAACGGGTATAAATGTGAGCTTAACACTTCTAACCTTGCCAAGCTTTGACCTCAGTGGTATTTGATGTAAACAAAGCAAGGCAGCTGTAGAAACTCTAGGCAGGCTGTGGACTCTAGAGAGCTCACAATAGCCTGAAGTGATTTCCCCTTGCACAGGGTAAGCTTGATTCAATAATAGTAAGTGTATCACTGTGATGCAGAGTTCTGAATATCTTCTTACTGATGTAAATATTTTCTACTGCTTTTTTCATGAAAAAATGTTGATTTGAAAAGAAAATTTAGAAGTGCAGGAGCTGAAGCTCAGGAATTAAATTTGAGACTGGGTCCTGTCCTCGTCCCCTGCTGCTGGGACGATGGATTGTTCTGTGTTCCTGCAAGGTTCTCTCTCACGTTAAAGAGCTGGCACTGTGAAACACAATAGGATGCTCACCTACTGGTGTCTCCTGCCCCAGCCTGACTATGTCTTCACTGATTAAGCAAAGGGAAGTCAGATGAGCTGGATTTATTTTGCAATAGAAAGATTATTAAAAGCTCATTTACAATTTGGTGGCTTGAATCTCTCTCTAAGTCTGTACAAAAATGAGCTGCTGAGGTGTACAAGCCAGCTAACCTAGTGGAAATAGCGTAATTACACCAGTGCAATGATCTGAACAGGCCACTTGTTTGCACTGAGAAGTTCAGTATATTTGCCTATGTGGAATTCTGCACTAGCACAGATCTATAGCCTCCATTATCCAAACCAATTTAGCTACCTTTGCACAACAGTCCTTTATTCTGTTTTACACAGTTAAACCGTAGCACGTGTGCCAAAGAGCCGTGATTAGGCTATGGTATTTTGGCCCTGTGCTGACCCTTTGCAGGGGTGAATTTCATGTTGTTGTGCTGTGAGATGTTGCTTGGTTGGCCTGATCCTGAATGCATGTTTGTGCAGAAAATCTAACAAGCATTAGGGAGAACCAAAAAGTAAGACAGACATCTGTTGGGGTTTAATTTGTAAATTCATACTGTGTTCTGATGGACTGCCTCCATCTGTGTTAGTACAGAAAATGCGTTTTATTTTCCGTTTCCCATTTGAAATGTTACAATACTCACTTCTTGTAATATTCTTCTTGGGTCACAAGTTTCTTTTCTGTATTCTCCTGTGAAATACATGTCCCCAGTAAACAGTTTTTGAGATATAAAATCTCATGTAAACAGTTAAATGTGAGTTAAGTACACATTGGCTTCAAGTGCACCACTGTAATGTCAACGTAAACGTAGTAGTTGCTGAGTCAGATCAGAATCTTCATTCAAGCAAGCATTGTTTAAAATAGCCTTGTGTTTAAAAAACTAACCTACTTTTTTGAATGGATTTAATTTGTTCTCTGTGAGATTTCAGTCTATTCGTTATGGCTACAGAGAAATAATGCTATCATTGGAACTCAAAATCCTCATCTTGTCAAAGACTGTGTTTAACTAGATTTTGGGGTTGATTGTGGAGTCACAGACTTGGACCTGTGTATAGTCTGGGGAAATCCTTAGTGAATATGAATGCTGCAGGATACAGTCCCATGTATTTGCTGTGCTGCCTGTTCAGGGCTACATCCTTTCGTGATGTTAATAAATAAATCCCTGTGATTTGTACGTTCATGCTGAAACTAATTAGACAAGTAGTGTAAATGAACTGTTACTTTGGACTATAATCTGTCCATTCCTAGTGCGCTGAGCAGTATAAAGGTACTACTTTTCTAGCATGGATTTTTGAACTGCAGCATTGCTAAACAAACACAACACCTTGGCACAGCACATGCAGAAACATTTTTTTATATTCTAAAGGCCCGTTGTTCACCTTTCTGAACCTTTCCCTGTTTGGATGGAAATTTAGATAGGACATATGGTAGTGACATTTTACTTGGAATCTTTCCCAAAACATGTCAGTATATCACCTAGTTTGCAAATGCAGTACAGACTTTCCTCTTTTTAAGGGGAAAAAACTACAACAATAAAAGAACTAAACTAGTCTTGAATGTTTGCTTGAAGCAAAATTTTCAAGGAGCAATCAGTCACTTTTTTAAAGGGTTTAACTGTAACTTCCCCTTGTTAACTGAGTTGTAAAAATTTGATTTAATGGTAAGTGATGTATAAAGAAGTCATTGAAAAATACAGATTGTAAAACATAATGCTGACCAGTGATACCTCAAATATTTTTCTACATATTAATCAAGATGCAAGTGTGAATTCTTCAAGCTAACAGCAAATCCCACGCTGTGACTAAGAATGCACATAAACGTTCTGTAATATTCAGCAGTGCATGAGGTGCTTTTGGAAGAACTAACTTCTCTACTTCATTTTAAGCAGTAAACTTTTCTATAGGCCTCCTTGAGAAGGCATCAACCCTAGTCCCGGCTTTTGGCACATTAAAGCATTCTTGACAGGTTGGCAATAATTCTGATTTGTAGCATAGATGTAACAGAAAAAAAACTGAAAAGAGAAAGTTACTGTTATTGGAGCTAGCAGAAAATGTTTTTTTTATAAAGTTGGAACCCATCATTTTGCATACACCTCTATTTTCCTTTTATTTAGGAGCTCAGTGACCAAGGAGGCTCGGATTTTGAAAACACTGAAGTAAGATGGGTCATTACAGTGCCTGCTATTTGGAAGCAGCCTGCAAAGCAGTTTATGAGACAAGCTGCCTACA
The DNA here is from genome assembly GCF_013368605.1 of Nyctibius grandis. NCBI lineage: Eukaryota > Metazoa > Chordata > Aves > Nyctibiiformes > Nyctibiidae > Nyctibius > Nyctibius grandis. The sequence goes on along the minus strand of NC_090661.1, from coordinate 97,239,841 downwards.
AGGTAAGATTACAGGCTGAACGTAGAAATGCTCCTTTAAAGCCCTAGTTGATAGGCTAAATGGTAAACTGCATTGGGGCAATTAGCTCTAGTATAAACTGTATAAAAATGGTCTAGAAGAGAGTCAGACTAGAAACATTGAAAGAGAAGTTAACTCTACCAAGGAGTAGCTTTAAGTCATACGTCTTCACCTGTTAAATGCCTTTTTCTTTCTATTTCCTTTTATATATTGCTGTCCCTCACTGCAGACTCTGATGTTTTAGTCATCTTGTACACTGTATTCCTCCTGAATTCAGTGCACATGGAACAGATGCAGTTTTAAGACCCAAGGGAAAGCTGATTTTAAAGTAGTGGACACAGTTTTGTTTTGTTGTTTTCTTTAGGTCATCACAGACTTTTAAAATAAGAAAAAAAAAAAAAAAAAAAAGGAAGAGGAGGGAAAGCAAAGAGCCTCCTCAGTGGGACTTTTTTCCAGTTCCCATTTTCCCACAGTAGGAATGAAAGGACTGTGAACCAGAGAGTCTGGTCATAAAATCAAATTCAAACGTTATTTTCACCAGTAAGAGGTTTATCTGCATTTAACCCTTTCTCCCCAGCCCCCCCAAATATGTTCACTCTCCGTATGCATGTCCTTTATTTCAAATTCAGTTTGCGTCTTTGATACACGAGATGTACACACTCTTCATCAGGATATTCATTTTCCATTTTGTTCTATTTATTTTTGGTCAGAGACTTGTGTAACCCATTGGCAGCAGCTATGCGATACACAGTTTGTAAAATATCTCTAGTAGTCATGAGTAACTTGGAGAGTGCTCCTGGGAAGCACCCAGATATTTCTAACTCTGTTTCTAACTATCTCTAATGTTGAGCAACATTTTTCTTAACAGTCTTTGTTGTGGGATTGCTAATGCTAGTGCCAGAAGCAAAACACACTTAAAGTTCTGATGGAAGGACACGGTTGTAGGTAAATCTGAAACACTAGAGACTCATTCATTCTCTTTGTATATTGTTGTCTGCCTGCTGTCTGTGTGCATGTGTGCTCGTGAACCGGGAGCTGTGTAAGGAGCAGGGCAGGGTAAGGTATATCTCTTGGCATTTCTCGTCTGTGGCGCAATGGAATGTTGTTAATTAGTGTCTGTGTCCGTGGTTGTGTCTGTGATTGTGTACTTTTATCAGCAAGCTTGATAAATAGCAAGGACTGACAAGGCTTTTAACTTGGGGTGTGTGATCAGTTGCAGGAAAACATAAGAGTTTAGGGAAATAATTGATGTTTACTTGACACGTGGTTGTTTTTTTAAAGTAATGGGGATGAAGAAAGAAGTGCAGAAAACTGGGAGTTTTGTGTTGCCATTCAGTCTTTCAGATTCCTATTGCTGGATCCAACTTGTCCCTCAAACCAGTATGTACAGACTGATCAGAAGTTGCTAGCTATTGGAACATGCAAGCATCATGAAAATGAGAGCTTGTCATAAGAGCAATCAGGGGATGGAATAAAGTGTGAAAAGGTAGCGGTAGAACCTTTGTTACTGGAAACACACTGAGGTACAACCACTAGTCTGAGCTGAGTGTTAACTAGTGGGAAATATTAATGAGCTGTGGAAATCTGCTTGGGTAATCTGTGGCAAGTGATGTAGCTCTAAGAGAACAAAAATACTAACGGCTTCAGTCACTGGATCACAACGTAAAGCCCAGCCTTTCTGGAATGGTTAAATAGTTGTCTACGCAAAGCTTAATATTGCATGGAATTAATAAAGTCAAGTAAGAAGTGTTGTAGATCTACTTCTGCGCTCAACATCCATCAGCTTTTGTACAGCCTACAACCTCAGCGCAACACTGACATCCCCTCATCTCTGTCTTGCCTTAAACAAAACATTGCTAACCTGGAACTCTTCATCTGCCCAAGGGCTCCCACGACACTCCCTTCCAGCTGCTGTGCTGCTTTCTCATTTGAATGAGTAATCTGGGTGTTCCCTTCAGCTCCCAGTTCTTCCTCTCTCTTTCTGTCCAGCCTATCAAAATGCTGCTAATTCTGTCTGCATGACAGCTTTTCCTGTGCGTACATACTGCTGAGCTTTCATCAAAGCTGTCATGGATTTTGCATCTCAGTTACTGCAACATCATTTCTTTGGTTTTGGCAGCTATAATCTGGCCTGGTTTGTATCTCTTCAGAATATTACTACTAAAGGGTTTTGTAACCTCGCATCTGACAGGGAACCAACCTACATTTGACTCCTTCATCTGTGTTATCTCAGACGTAAGCTGCATGTCCTGGATGTGAACATCTGTAATGTTAACTCATTTTCCTCCTCTGAAACCCTCTCTAAAATGCAGGTTTTTTTCATGCCTACAAAAACTTGACTGTGATTAACCTACTGATATGTGAAAACTGCTCCTCATTGCTTCTTGCTGTTACCCTGCCTGCCCCATGTGTATTCATCTATTGTGTTTTTTGTATCCTTAACTCTTTTTGTACTTGAGTTGTTACCTCTTTGAAGCAAGTATTTGTTTATCCTCATTTGTCTCATTGGCCTCCTGAGGGACTAAGTCTCATAGGCTGTAGAGAGTTGCATGTCTTTACAGCTTCACTTCCCTGAATCAAAGTTGCTTTCTTCCTGAATAACAGTTCACAGATGCTTCTTCCTGTCCCTCATGCTTAATTCCTATGTGTCCAGAGATAGTTCTAAAGCTGTGTGACCCTTGTTAAGGTCTGGTCACATTTGGAGAGAGCTCTGTGGCAAGAGTAAAGTGTTATCTCTGTAGGACTCACATTGACTTAAGTTTCCTTTCCCAAAGCGTGTCTGCTGGGATTAGTGTGTATTGCATCTGTGTTCATTACATCCTGAATAGTGACTCTTAGGATGCATCCGTCAGATTTCTCATTTCCCTCCCTAGTGAAGTATAAAATATCACAAATAATGTTAACTTTTTTCTGTGTCCTAGTTGTTCCATTTCAAATTCTTTGCTTTGGTGTAGTTCTGTCAGAAGTGCTGTATTTATGGGTCTTAGAAGGAATCCCATTCTCATGAAGAACTCTTACCATGAGTAATAAATTCAAATTGCTGATATGTTTTCTTATTTTGGAGACCTTGGCAGAGTGGTGCAGTTGGATAGCATGTGGGAGGACACCATCCCGCTTATGTGGGTGGGACATGCACTTATTCTTGTCCTTGCAGAAGCAGCCAAATGCAACCTGCACTGGGCCTGAGCTTTAGATCCCAACATGAAAAGATGGCTTAGGTGTGGAGGCAGGTGACTTCCTGCTCGTGAACACGGCCAGGCACTTACAGCCTCCTCAGAATGGCGTATGAACACGGACGCAAAACCAGAATCCCACGTCTGTGTCATCTGAGTTTGTACCACACAAGAAAATTCAGCGTTTTGTTAGTCTTGTATTATTGATGACAAAAAAAAAAAATAGTAAAGCGTGTGTCCACTAATGGAAAGGTGAAACTAAAACTGTTCAAGACTGTCTGTGTAGAAATCCATTGAATCTAGGTAGGCGTGAATAGTGGCTTCAGTCTTAACGGCACTTTGCTGACTTAATACATTACTATGAGCAGCACTTTTAATCCCTTATCCAAATGAAATTCAGACACTGGAGATTGTTTATGAGAAGAACACAGGATCCAATATTCTTGGCAGAGTGTTTCGTTTTAGTAAAGGCATTCTTCCAGCTCATCTTTCAATACACATTCTTTGGGCATAGTAAGTGCAGAGCAGAATCTGCAGGCTGGAATTCTTGAACATGCCGATAGGAATAAGGTTTTAAGGAAGAGTTTGGAGTGTGAGAGGAGTATGTGAATGCAGAAGCTGTAAAATAAGAAAGTAAAACATGGCATACTAAATGCACTCAGAGCAGAGCAAAGGAAAGGGAAGGATAGTGCATTTTCGTGAGCTTGCCTGAAATATTCTGTAGGCTTACAAACATCAGTCAGCTGGTCTGCTTAGAGATATTGAAGGTTCTTTTCTTTTAATATGAACTGTTGATTTTGAAATGGAGTTCTAGAGCTCTGAAGTAGATTTATCTTTCAATTAGAAATAGCAAATAGAATCATTTGAATGGTAAACTCACATAAATAAACAGAGAGGCAGTCTAGGTTATAGGATTAAGCATGCGAGCCTGGAATTCCAGAAGCTTTCTTTAACCAGCTTTTATGCTGAATATTTATTAATGTTTTCACATCGGTTTCGTCATGGAACACACATGATGAGAATTATTATTTAACACATTGTGTTCTGGGGTTACGTTACATTACATTGATCAGTACTAGCCTGCTCTGGAGAAACCTTCAGAGAAAAGTAAATAAATTTGGTGAGAGAGTAATGTGATGGCACATAAAATTCCTGGCTAATAAAAATGTGATGTGAAGTATGTTTGATTTTTAAAAAGATGACTAGAGAGACTTAACCAGATTGATATCGCTGAAGCTGAGATACACTTATTCCTTTGTAAGTATTTTCTTTGGTATGTAAAACACACACAACTGAAATTTATTTGTCCAAGCACAGTGTAACGGACTGCTGCTATAAACTACATAAAAAGGCAATGACGTTCAGGCATAAGCAGCACTGGGAAGCTGGTGATTTCTTTGAAACAGTACTTGTTAGTGGAGGCAGATGAGGTAGGAGTGTGTTAATGCATCAACCATCCTGATTATTTGTAGCTTCTGGGGTTCTCTTGAGTCCATGCTTTCACTTTTGTGATATTAAGATCTTTTTAATCATAAGGATTAAAATGTTTATTAAGTGATATGTTAGGGGTGATTCTGCATCTTGTAGCTATGTTTAATTAGGAAAGGATAACTAATTGAGGAGTGAAAATTACAGAGTGGGAACTCAGCACAGTGGGAAATGTGTACTAATTGATCTCGGTTCACACATTTTAATTACCCAGCCAGGTTGACACGAAAGCAGAGGCCGTTGACAAAGCCATCTGCTAATCCGGTTCTGTACATTTCTGTTCGTCGACTTCTGTGGCACAAGTTGGAGTATTTGGAGGTTTTCTTTTTATTTTGCTAAGCAAGTAAAATAAGAGGTTTTCATAGCATTCTAGGTAAGAGTAGGTAGATGGATCTCTGCCTGTCTTATAAAGCTGTGGAACATGTTTCTCAGAATCTTAGGAATCGCCTGAAAGGACACTGGAACTGACAGAAGTAGCCAAAAATTAGAATTTTCCCTCTGCCTGGTGGAAAGACTATACTAGATGGGGTTTTTCCAGACGAACGAAGAAAACTAAGAAGAAAACTGTCTAAATTACAGTCAGGAGGAGTGGAGGGAGTGACAGAAGTCCACAAAAAAATATAAATCAGTGTGGACAAGGTCTAAAACTAGTGAGTAGGATTGTTTGTAATAAGTTCATAGAAAGGACAATGCAGGAGGATAACAGATTGGTCTAAAAGACATCTTAGGTGCCAGTATTCAGTTACAAAGACAGAGAAAAGAAATCCAAGCTGAAAGTGGAACTATAGTGAAAACTATTAAGGCAAAACCAGAAAGCCCAAGGTACAAATAAGATACATAATAGAAAATAGCAAGCATATAGTTTTCCCAGTGAAACTGCTCTCAGTCAGGGCCACTTGTGTCTCTTTAATAGTCAGCCTGAGCCATAAGGACCTACAATGAGGATGTTTTGAAACAAAGGGAAGGGGAGAGCCTGAGACACTAGGAGGGTACTTAAATAGGAGGAGAGTCAGGCTTTGCTGTTGTGGTAGCTGGTGCATGCCGATAGTGCAAAAAGCATTTCTAGAATAATATAACATGAAAAATTGAAAAGCTTGTGAGAATTTAATGGCTTCATTTGTCTAATGCACGCTAGTCGTAGAACTTGCAACTAATGTCCTCCTGCACCTTGGGGGATATAATATAATGCAGCAAAAAATTCTTGGTAATGCCACTTGGAGCTAAGCTTTCATGTACTGCACAAATGTGATCTGTGGCAACAGCCTCTTGGGAGTGAGCTGCAGCAACATCACTTTGGTGAAAATACGGACTCAATGCCACTGTGCAGCCATTTACCATCAACCTGTCAACAAACATAACCTCTCCCTTAGCATGTCATCATTCAGCAATATGTGAGCCAGCTTTAGTAATGCTAATTTGGATTTATTTGTGGTCCCAATACCTGTGAAAATTTTTGATGAATGAAAGGGCAGGGGCACAACAAAACAAGCCATTTGGAGATTTTGCATAGCCTGTTGTGCAGAGAAAAAAGTTGTTGATTTCGGAGTCTTGTGGTTCTTCCTTACCTTGTAAGGGATTCAAGATTATTCTCCTTAGAAATCTGTGTCTATATATCTGGGATTACTTCTGAGACAAAAATGTGATAGACTAGATGTGATGTCCTAAGTAAGGTCTGCTGCAATTGTGGGTAGCCTTTTCTGTCTCACAAATACAAGAAATCCTTTTCTTTCTCATGATGACCCAGAAAGCTTGTGCCTTGCCTGTGAGTAGGAAGAAATTATCTTTCTTTCTTATCAGCGGTTCACAAAAGCCCTTTGAGGAATAGGCACAGGTAGACTGCAGAATCTTCTCCATGCATTGTAAACAGAATTGGTTTTAATACTGCTTCATAATTGGCAGCCAGTGGTCGTAATTCAGGTATTTCCTTCCTTATGTTCCACTTTCCTCCTCAAGGCCTGCTCACCAGCACATGCTAAAAAAATAATTTCCAAACCACTCTGCTCAGGCATCTGCTCTTGGATTCATCCATCTCGCTGTTACAACCTGTGAGTGTCACTTCTCTGCAAACTACAGAGCTTTCCCATAGAAGAATGAAGTATAATTGGAAGAGGACTCTTTTGGATTTAAGATAGCAACAGGAATAATCCTCTCGTCATGCCCCAAAGAGAAAGTAGTACTTCTATATCTCTGGTTCTGTCTGAAAAGCAGCCACTTCTAGAAATTCAGTTCCAGTGGGCATCCTCTAAAGGCAGTAGAGAACAGACACCCCTACTGAGGGTATGTAAGCCCTCATTTTCTGTCTTAATAAGGACAGCAGAATCTTTTCCGTTGGGAGAGATGCAGGGCAGACTGCCATACAGTGCAAAATGGCAACACCGCTCTTCCCACTAGTTGGCAAAAGGCAGCTGAAATACTTCTTGTTTCCACTAAAAGTGGAATGAATGCACCCCCTGGTGATTCAGGTTCCAGTACAGGGAAGAAGAGAGAAAGCAGGAGGCTTATGACAGGGATATAGTCTCTGTGACTGCATCAGGGCGCATTCAGAGAGCAGTGTGCGTGGAGTTTTGGGTGCTGTCTTGTACAGCTGGGAGTTGTGGCAGCCCTTGCCCATCTCTGCACAGTCTGTTGAAAACAGATGTGAACTCTCAGTGAGCCAACACAGCTCCTGTGGCTGGTGCAGATCTGAAGTATGTGCATGAAGAGGGCAGTCAAAGACTTGAGGTCTTTGACTCAAGAACAGGCAGTGGTACATGGCAGTGCCTCGTGACCCTCTTCCCAGACCCTCCCACAGGTGCAATACACACTATTTCCTACACTTTATCTCTTTGATTTCCATCTCTCACCTTTGCCAAGACAGAACACTGATTCTTTCCTTCTGCATTAGGCCTCAGGTCCACCCTGTAAAACCCTGAAATCACCTCTGTGGGAAGTTCAGCATGAATAGTGTTTTCCTTTGAGAAGTAAACAAATGACCAACAGTCCTTCAAATATTAAAGATATATTTTTTCAATGAAAGCATAACTTTAGAATAAACAGTTCGTACCCATTTCTGGGTGATTTGCTTATCTTCTGCATGGGCAGTCTGACAGTTTTAAAATAGTTCAAGATTGTCCCAAGGGCCTTTTGCTTTGAGTAGTAGAACATGTCTGCTAGTTTCGGGGTAGGGTGATGTTCCCCTGTCAGAGCTGTCACAGGAGTTTTAAATTATAAATTTCCTCAGGTTTTTGAACTAAGAGAAACCGGCTAAAGGACTTCCTCTGACTGCGAGAGAAGGGTGACATTTTGGAAGGCTTGACAGAGAGGAGCCCTTTTTGTCAGCATTGTTTTCAGCAAGAAGCTGTATTTACCTTAGCATTTGTACTAGAAGTATAATCTTAATCCTTCTGATATTTATATAATGAATACTGTATTCTTCCAGTATTCTGCAATTCTCTTAGTGTCACATATGGGGATTCGACAATATTTCCTGTTCTTTGTCCTCCCATTGCTCCTACTGCCCAGGAGAGCTTCATGTTTTCCCAAGTAATACTTCATAGAGCTCAAGAACCCTTGAGATTATCTGCTTCTCTTCCTTCTCTGGATTCCATTATGCATTTTAGGAGTTTCAAAGGTTTGTATTATATCCTATGTTAAGTAAATTTTATTGTTTTATAAATTAAAAAGGGAAATTATAACACAAAATCCAGAAGACCTGATGAGTACAGGGTTTAATAGTAGAATCAAGTAGTGCTTACAGTCCCAAAGAATTCCAAGTTCAGGTTGAAAATACAAATAAGAGATTATAAAAATAATGTGTAAAATATAAAGTATAGAAATGCACAGGTAGAGCAATGCGTACTCTTAGCCGGGTAACAGCAACCCCAGGAAAAATAAATTGAGGCAGTCTGACTATCCTTAGCAAAGACATTCATCTCAATAAGACAGCCTAGCCATCTATAACAAATTGCTTTATCTAATCAGTGACCACACAAATGCAGCAGTTCTGACTGTAGCCAATGCAACTCCACAAAATTCATTATTCAGAGTGTGCTGGAAGTAAAAGTCACGCTTCATTACAGTTCCAGGTGCCACATTTATCTTCTTGCTTTTCAGAATGGGATAATGCCATAGTTTCTAAACGGCCATTAGTAGGGAGCGATGTTACAGGCTGTACTTTATTTCTTATCGTCGTAGTAGCTTTACTGATAGGTTAGTAAACAGAAATGAAATACCAAATGGATTCTGCTTTGGTCCAAAACAGCTTGCTAAGTAGCATGATCAGGTATGTGTGTGAAGGATAGCCAGCTTGATTATTCAGTCCAAGCACCCTCCATTCCAACAAACTTAGCAATACCTCTGCTGTAAACCTTGGTATTGAGTTGGATACTCAGAAATTGATGCTTTTGCTTTAGTGGATTGTTTCACAAAGTTTGGTCTAAGTGACTTGCAAAATGTTACATGGGAAGCTTGTATCAGAGCTGAAAGCAAAACAATTGAGCTTCAAGTCCAGGTCTGCTGTTTGTATTTTCATGCTTCGAAGCACAAGACCATTTTTTCTCTACAACCAAATACAGGAAAATGGATTAATTAGGAATTGAATTTCCTTCTGTGACAAGACACTGGACTGAGGCAGATTTTTTTTTTTGGTGCCGATTGTATTAGTGTTGTAAACTCAACTTGTGCATCCTTGATGCATTAAGCTAATTGCTTTCCCTATATTGAATCACTTTTTAATGTGACTGATGGCTGATGTGTAAGGCTAAAGGTCTGCTTAGGACTGTTGTGTTCTTTATATTTTCAGATTTTAAAAGTGTGGCTTTCAGGTTAAAAAAGAAGCGTACTGTGACAAATGTTTCCTTTTGATCCCAAGACACTTAAATAGAAGTTCTAACTGCAAAGATGACTGAACTCCATATGGAAACCTGTGAGGCCCTGAGTAACTGCAGGCTTGTTACAGCTGGTCTGGTACTGCTGTTGAACTGTCAGACGTGATAGGCTCCCTCTTGCTGATACAGACAGGATTTGACACAGCATTCACAAAGACAAGGAATGAGAAAGTGTTTACGTTTTTGGCATTTGGGAAAGATTCCTACCAGCAGTTCTGGTCTTTCTCAGTGTATAATACCTGCACCATTTTAGAATCATGGAAACATACATTGGAAGAGTTTGTTGGAGATCATCTAGTCTGACCTCCCATTTGAAGCAGGGTTATTGCCAACACCAGGTCAGTAGTGGCTTTGTTTAGCCAAGTTTTAAAAATCTCCAAGGACACAGATGACTCGTTGGGCAGCCGTTCCAGTGCTGCCTCACCTTCCTAGTGAAACAGGGTTTTTCTAATATCTAATCTGAACTCTACAAGCTGCAGTATGTGGCTGTTGCCCCTTGTTGTATCTCCTGGCAAGTCTGAGAAAAGTTGTGTTCTGCTGTATTTGTAACTGCCCTCCAGATAGCTGCCGGCAGCTATTAGATTGCTCCTTGGCCACCTCTTTACCAGACTAAACAAACACAGCTCCCTCAGTCTCTCCTTACAGGACGTGTTCTCTAGCAGCCCTCCTTGAACCCTCTCATTCTGTAGCCATTACTCATGGAAATTAGCAGTCATGAATACTTACTTCCTTGTTATTTCTCAGTGTAAGTGCTGTAGCAGAGGGCTGTAAGTGATTCTAGTGGTTTATTTGGAATTAATAATAATAATAGTTTACACAATGATTATGTATTTTCGTCTCAGCTTTTTGAAGTTGGTATCCAAGAGTTTGTTCCACCATAAAACTAAGTCTAATTCTAAATAAAATGCTAATCTAAACCTCTTACCCCTTCAACACAAAGGTTCATGCACAAACTCTTAAGTGTTGGGGAGTAGTGTCACTATTAACAAGAATTAATTTATATCTTGTCTGGTGAAGTTCACCAAACCAGCTATGTAGGTGCGAGGTACCTTGTTATCATCTATCCTAACTTCCTGCAGGATGAAGAATTTCACCTAAACCTCATTACAGTAGTTCATAGCTTGTGAATTCTACCTTTGAAATGCGAGCAGCACTACCTTCAGCCTACATGAAGGCTGTGGGAAGGCTGTGAATTTTCTGTGGGTTAGTTACTTTGTATGAGCTTCTGGTATAGGCAAGCCCTGGGAATTCAAAAAGCCCTGCAGAGCCTACGCTCTGGTATTTTAAAAGCAAGGAAAAATTGTATAAATACATAGTAGCAGTATCTACTTCATCATGACAGAAGGGAAGATACCTGGGGTCTCAAAGAGAGGTCTCAGGATAATCCCAAAATCCTAAGGACAATTTAAAGGATGATTTTGACATTGGGGTTCATCCTTCTGTGTTTTTCCTGTTACTTAATCACTTATGCTAGTGCAAAGTGAATAAATGAGAACTATTACAGGGGTCTCTTAACTTCCAGTTTTGTGCCCCTTCCATTAAAACCAATGGCTTTTCCACTTGTCATCTTTCATAATGTAGGTTTCCCTTGTCTGCAAAATGAAGTTATTAGTATTTTACCATAGCCTGAGATTTCATTTATGCTCTCTTAAGCAGATTTCTCAGTGATGAGTATTTTTGTCGTGTCACTTAACTGTTCAGATGAGGAAGCTGACACTGAGGGAATTCTGCAGCTGTGATAATTATCCACTCTGTTCTCACTTGTGAAATGCAAAATATTATCAGTGGCACCTGATCAGAATAGGACAAAGGACAGCCTGTGCCACAAACCTAATTTTAGCTCAACAGGCAACAGTAGTGTGAGAATGTATGCACTTATGTGTGTCTATTATGTGTACACAAGTATGTATAGGAAATGTTGTTTAAAAGAAAGCTAAAAGCTCTTGGTTCTGTAAAGCAGAAAGTGTCTCTTCCATGTTGTAGATGTCAGATGTTTGCAGGATCAACTACCACTCAAGCACTGCGTTGACTAGATTTAGAAAAAAAAGAGAAAGAAAGAAGTTAATTCTCAGTTTTCATCTAGGCTCTTAAATCCTGAAGATGAATTTTCCAAAGGAGGGGAGCACCCAGCAGTTCTTCCTCCTGCCTTTGGCAAACCCATTCTCTTCACTGCGGTCTCTAAGAGGAATCTGGGTGCCTTTGAAAATCTGGTTCGTTTTGTGGCTGTTGAGCAATTTTAAGAATCTGTCTTTGAACTGATAAGTGGACTGAGCTAAACGGGCTGTCTGACCTCGCTCCGTTGTATTTGTTCACGATACTTATTGTACTGTGGTACTGTTCATCACTCTGAAGACTAACAGCAAAGCATTGGAGTACATGACGGCGTAGTGATTTTCAAACATTTTTTGTGAAGGCTTCTTAAGTCTCGAGGCTAAAGATCTGGCAAAACTGCATGTGGCAGTGCTTTTTATGCAGCTTTGCGATATCCACTAGCCCCGCTCCCTGCCAGCCCAGCTACCCCTTATGTGCCTCTTTGTGATAATGCTGAGAGCCTTTTCCTGTGTTGCTCATCTTCTTTCCTGGCATGCTCTGCCTCTGTAATTAGATCTCAGTTGTTTATTTGCAAGATCCCAGTTTGATGCCACAGAACTGGAGAAAGTGCTAGCTAGTGAAAAAGGAGGAGGATTAGAGAAGAGCTCACTTACCAAGGCACTAAGTGGATGGTGTTGTCATGAATCCGTTAACACAATGAACTGATTAGTTTAAACAGTGTAAATTTCACAAAGCACTTAATTTCCAACTGCTGTTTTGTGTTGCCTTGATTCAATCACACAATACTTCCTTCATGCGGGCTGTGCGGTGCTTAACTTGTAATCATGGCTTTCCTATTGTTACTAATTATAATAAATATCTTGAAAAATAGAAAAATGTTGATGTTAATTCACAGCTGCTGTTCTTTTTGGCTGAATGATGTTGTCCTGCAGAGCTTCATTTCCTAATGAACCACATTATCTTTACAGCGCTATTTCATGGAATCCAACTTTTAAATTTTGTCTCTGGTGCTTACAAATGCGGCTTTAGTGGTAAAACAGGTTTAAAAGGTTCTTCCTGCCACCCAGAAGAACGGATCATTATGCTCATCTGGTCTGCAAGTGGCAGACTGCTATACTGAGCTTCAGTCCAGACCTCAATATTTGCTAATGATGAATTAGTCTAACACTTGACAGCTGGTGCTGTTCAGGGAATCAAGAATGTATTTGTGGTCAGCTGTGGCTCTTTGGTGACACATCTCTGGCTATAAAAGCAGAGCTGGTGTGCCAGGTTAAGAATTCACCTGCATCTGTATGGTAGTTATTTGTGCTCCAGTACATGAGGCTTTGAAGCACTTTGAGGTTTGCTGTCAGTGATGCGTCTTGGCGAATGAACAGCAATGCACTGGCACCAGCTCACAGACCTGTTTTACTGTAGTGAGTGAAAATCTGGGAGTTCTCTTGTCAAAGCATGAAATCCTAGTCCTCAGGCATATGAGCAAAGTGAGTTTTGGGGCAGTCTTTTAAAGTAGTTCTTCTCATAGTGTTCTTGGCTTCTTCCAGGTATATAAATACAGCAATGTTCTGCAAATAAATTAATTTTTAAGAGCTTTCTGGTGCTCAAAGGATTCTTGTAATTTCATGATGGGTTTTCCATGTTTACTTTTTTGGGAAAACTGCTGTCTGCTTCCTTCATGTTTCAAAAGTGATGACTGGGTTTGTACTGCTAGTGAGTATGATGGGAGAAAGAAAATCTTAGCAGACTAGAGTCAAGACATGGCTCTGTTATGATGTGTGCTATAAGCTGCCGTAGGCAAAAGCAACATGATGCATCTGTCCCACTGCCAGAATGATCTGTATAAAGTTGAATACCGAGACATTGTTTAGATCTGTCCCGTTCAAGCCTGTTAACTTGTGAATCTCTGTTCTTAGTTACAGTAGTACTTGGGCAGCAGTGGGTGAGGGCATGGAGAGAGGGAGACAGAAAGGAACAAATGTAAAATATAGCAAATTCCCAAACTTCTACAGTTAATATTTTTAGTGAATGCATAACCATTTCTTTGTGTTGACCACCTCCTGTTTTCACTCCTCTTTCTCTGCACGCTCAATATTTTTCTCCCATCTATCCCTTTCTCCTTGGCTGTTGTGATGGGGCAGAGGTACTGTCTCCTAAGTCTTCATCTTCTCAGAGCTTGTATTAAAGCAACCTCATTGCTCCATTTCTCCCTAGCAGTGTGTATGTGTTCATGTTTCTTTCTCATCTCCTCTTCCCCCACTCTCTCTGTGCTGTCTTATGTGCAGTAATGTGCTGTCTCTGGTAATCAAAGTAGAAATACTATGTACACAAGGTATGAAATAGAGTCAATATTGGTCCATGCATATATATCTACATATATATGTATATGTACATATAAATATATATATATATGTTGGATACCTAGTACCTTTCAATGTACAAGATTATTTGCATGGTCTTTTTATGGTGTGAAATAACACATTCTTCATTGTAACTGGCCCTTCAAACACTGTAAGGAAAGTTTTTTAACAAAAAACCTCAACATTTTCTTCATGAAATTCTGTTAGGATCAGCTGTGCTTTGAACTGTTAAAAACTGCCATTTCTGTTGAATGTTTTCCTCAGGAGATATTTTGAGTATGTTAAAATAATATCTAGAGAGAAAAAATAGCAAGAATAGCATCTGCTGTACTTGGAGGGTCTGAGAACATGGATCTGAGTCCATCTGCTGCAGGTCACTGCCTTCCTCTCCTGACATGCAGGCTGCAATGTGAGAAGTTCATGGTACTGCTGGAGGAGGGGAGGAAGCAAGTGTTGTTGTTAATGGTTTACTGTTTTCTTTTAGCTGAACAAGCCTTGGAAATCTGTATCAAAATCCCCCCCAGAACAGATGACTCTGCAATTAATACAATCTTCCCCCTACCCCTTCAAGTTAGGAAATACTAGTGCATTCCCTGTGTGTGCAACTCAGTTCTGGTCACCTCTGCCAATACTTTGTATGAGGTAGCCTTTGGATTTTAATATCCTTAGCAACACACTTTTTTCCCTAAAATATAATTTTTTCTTTTAGTGCGTAGGTTAGACGTGAGACTAAGAATTGCTTTGTCTGTACTAGTAACATCTGCCCAGTACATGGAGCAGACAGAGCATGCTAAATTTGGATATTAAAAAAATGCACTTGCTGCTCAGATTCAGAGCTCTCACAGGACATGATAATGGATTTAATATATGTGAAAACTGTAGTAGGGTAGTAGGGAGCTATTTGTTCTCCGTGCCCTTATTGGATAGGGCAAGAAGTGCTGGCCTTAAAATTGCAGCAAGAAAGATTCAGATTAGGCTTTTAGCAAAACTTTCCAAAGCCAAAGACAGTAAAGGGCTGAGATGGTTTGTGTGCAGAGACGACACATTTTTTGAATTCTTTAGCAGATAAGATGAATATCTGTCAGGGACCAAGTATCGATTCGTATCTTGAATGTTGCCCTTTCCAAAGCAACAAATTAAAGCTTTATGTGTAGAAGAGCTCAACTGGAGATACGTGATGTTGAAGCAAGCTGGTATGAAACCAGCCCTGCTTGTGCCTAGTACATCCAGACTGGTGGGAGGAAAGATTAGGTTTACATAAGGCACAATGCAAGAACTTCATCTGATCCCCGGTACCACTCCAGAGCTTTATCTAAACCTGTACCTGCTGACATGCTTACGTGCAAGTGGTATGATGGCAGGACTTGGACCTGTGCTTTTTTGATAGTCTTTTTGTATCTTTTAGAGTTACTCTGGCTGCTGTAAATCTGCATTTTCCAAATTTTGAAAGTTTGGTTGCAAGCATTCTTTTCAATATAATACTTTTTCAACATGTGTTGCCACATAGCTGGCAAGGTTTGATATTCGGTGGTATTTGCACAGCATTCTCCTTCCCAGACAGTTCCACTAATTGCAGATCATGCTGTTGAGTCCAGTGAATGTAACCAAAGCACAAAGTTTTGCTCAGCAGCAATAAAGGATGTAAAGTGATCGTAATCCCAATAATGAGGTGTGCTTTTAAAATAATGACCAACCACGAGCAACCATGATTAGTTTAACCCTTATTTTCTTATTTTGGAATTAATTTGTTGTTGTTTTTCCTTTTATGTTTTCAACAATGAGGAAGATGCTTTCTATAAAAATCTATTTATCTTATTTATTAAGAAGGAGAAGGTAAAATGAGTCAGTAAATGTGAAGGACAATTTTATATCTCCAAGTCTTACCCTGGTATTGCTTTTTGAACAACCTTTACTTTGAGTTTCTAGCTGCAGGTGTAAACTAGCCAGCAATTCCCACAGCCCACAGTGTGGCTGTATGAAGGAAGCCAAATTCCAGTCCAGGTCCGCAGTCTTTCCATGTGAGTCCGCCTTCTTTCAGGGATGCTTTGGAGCCACCACAGTGCGTGTGTATGAGTTGAAGTGAAATGTTCATATGTTTATTTATTTGTTAGCATGCTTTAGTACTTAGGCACTTAACTGAAAAACAACAGCGGGTAAACCAAAAATAGGGCAGAAAGAGTTGAAAGATATTTTTATCTATTTTAACAGAAAATTGTACAGTAGGGAGAAGTACAGGAGAAAAGGAATGAAAACACAGTTCTGTCAACTGCTCTTTGATATTTTTCTCTAAGCCCAGCTCTGAGAGTGATGTGGTTACATGAGAACTTGTGGCTTCTTGAAAATCTGTGTGTCTGGAGGCTGAAAATCCAGAAAGAAAATAGAAAGAATGGCAAAAGTTGATTTTTATAATGTGGGATTATTTTTAGACTTGTTCTCATTACGTTTTAGGGAAGCTGCCCTATTGTATTTTGAGTCTTTGAATATACTGAGCACTTTAAAGATGTTATAAAAGTGAATGTCCTTGAAAGCAATGGATTTTGAAACAGAAAATGTTGGTTTTAAGTCAGAAGATGCATTACTGGCAAAGTGTATTGTATATTCCTAGTAAGCTAGACAGTGTGGGGAGCCCATTTTGGCAAGGACTATATATATCTGGGATATAAAGAAAGCCATACTTAAAATATTGTTGTGGGGAGGAAAGGCCAAAGGTATTCCTTCACTCCTTAAAGGAGCATGAAACCCCTTTTAGCAGGCAGATTCACGGGTTAGTTAGGAGTTCAGGTTTTAGGCGATTCATTACAGGTTTCAAAGCGACTTTCTTCCTTTCTCCACCTGTCATGCACATAGCTGCTCCATTAGGCACTTAGCATGGTAAGTGCATGCATACTTCCCTGTTACAGCCTGTGAAGTTGTGCTATACATCGTGGGCAGGATGATTCCCAGATCAAGACCTTTAGCAAACGGCAGCAGCTCCTTTGTGCGTTGAACGTGGAGGGCTGACCTAACTGAAACTGCAAGCTGGGGAAGGGCTTGTTCACTTGCTGAAAAGGGTCTGGTACATTGCGGTATTTCCCACTCCACTTCTCTGATCGATTCTCTCTCACAGGCAGGAATGGCGTCTCCTGAAAATCCCGAGCAGTTGATCATTGCCCTGGAACCCGAGGCTGCCTCTATCTACTGCCGAAAGCTCCGCCTGCACCAGATGATAGACCTGAGTAGTAGGGCGCCTGTCAATGGTTATAGCCCAAGTGACACTATTGGAACTGGATTTACACAGGGTACTTCTTCTATTAACTCGCTTCTTTAGATTCTTATGCCTAAGTTTGCTTTGTCTATGGGGGCTGTTTTCTTACCATTTCTTGTTGTCTTTGCTCTCTCGAAATGTTTCAGGCTAGCATTGGTTTGCTTTTATAAACTGTTTTGCTGTTTACTGTAATGAGACTAGTGAAGGCTTTGATCCAGCAGACATGTTTGCACGCACTTGAATTTTAGCATACAGGTAGCTTCATTGCCTTGCCTTTATTGGGATGCTGTGGGGGTCTTTTTAGTATTTTCACAAGGGTATTTTTCTGCCTTAATTAAACTCAATACTTCATGTTGGATCATTTTTTACATTTAATTTGTTGGAAACAATTATGTGTTCGATTAGCTGCATTATTGAAGCGGTGTTAAGTAACTGAATCTGCAATGAGACTTTTCATCTGAGGTGTTCCAGAGTTTTAGCAAATCCTTTTTGGTGTTATCTTTATGAAATATCATTAATTACTTTCAACACTCGGGGGAACACATGGTATTGGAATATAGCAATGAATTTATCTACTTGTAGAAGGGCAACTAGGTACGGCACTTCTGTTTTATTGACCTGGGATCTGTTGCTAATATCAGTGTTTGAAGACTGATGTACAATGAGGGACAGAGATTGAACCACAGCGTGAGTCACTTTCCAAAAGATCCTTCATCACCAAAGATTTTTGAGCTTAGTATCCTACCTGAGACTGGAGGAAAATAGGAGAGGGACAAAAAAAGGAAAATGAAGCAGCAGTAAGATGTCATTGCTGCATAATGGACAGATTTCCCATCTGTGTGAATTGTAACAGTTGCACTGATATTGGTGGTAGTGTGCTAATCTATCCCAGGAGGAATTTTTCAGAAGAATTTGTATTTTATCACATTTACAGGCAAGTGGAAGATTAAGCTAGTAAAGCTATTCTTGTACTTACTGGAGGGTATTTTTTTTTAGTTAGGCAGAGTCACTACATCATTCTCTAAGCCATGCCTCTTCTAGCCAGCACTTGTCAGATGTGTTCAGTGTTATGGAGGCCTACACAGAGCACAGGACACAGTCCCTTCAGGGACCCTTTGTCTTTTGTCCCCCTTATTTGTGTCCTGAACCATTCCAGTTCCATGCGATTTTACATGAACTCACTTTCAGGCTACACAGGGATTTGCCTCTGGGAAACTAATCAAAGAAAAGAGTTTCTCTGGTTAAGGTTTTGCAGCTGGGCAGAATCTGGCAGATCATGGATTTCTGCTAACAGGCTTCTACTTGGACGTGGGAGTACCATTCTCCTCCTTTACTTTGTATGGTGAAAGCTATTGGGGATGAGAAAGATTTCATGTCGAAATTAAGGAAAACAAGTTTGGAGTGAATTAATTTGGGGTTAGAATTAAAATTTCATAAAGGCATGGCAGGCACCCAAGACAAGCTGAGAACAGATTAAGGAGAAAAACCTTTCAAATATAAACAGAGAGAAGCAGCACTCCGAGGACCATGTTATTGCTGTGAAGTCAAAACAAAAATTTTACTCTACATAGTTGCCAGGATAACCTTACCTCAGTCATGGTTAAACACTAGTTCCTGTGTTCACTTCTAGCCCACAGGAGTGAATGAAAGGGCTCCTGTTGACTTCTGTGGGCTCTGTGTCAGGTCCTTGCTTGGACCTAGTGCTTGTTCTGTCATTGAATGCTTCATCGTTTAAGCTCTCACTGTGTGCTCCTAAATCAGCACAGTGAGGCTGATGCTGCATCGTAGGGTCTTTATGGGGAGGGTGTCGGGGCAAGCGGAGCTGCTGGTCTTTTTCAGATGATAGGCACTATAGAAACAAGAAGGAAAAGGCTGTCAGTGATCTGCATGCTGATGTTTTCAGAAAAAATGATGTTTTCATGCATGACAGGGTGCCTTTCTTCTTTTGTAGTGTTTCATAGAAGTGCCTTTGAAGGTGAATAAAGGTTACACAGGGAATCATTTTTTGGTCATTCAGTTGTAGGGGTTGATTAAGAAGCATAGTAGCAAAGCCTCTCACTTCTCTGCTTTCTCTTCACAGACTGTTCTGCATCTTTTAAATGTCTAAGTAGCAATTAAATATTGTAAGTTAACTTATTGTTATAATAGTATTGCTACATTATGCTTAATTTTTAATTGGTGTATATTTAAAACATTATGAGGGTCAGACTTGGTGATCACTGTGGCCTTAAGAAGTTATAAACCTGAGAAGCAGTGCTTTTGGCTGCTTGTTTTGCGACAGACCGATGTTCTGAAAGGCTTGGGAGGCGTCTTTGCCTGAGCACCCAAAATCAGCAGCGGCTTTTGGAAACGTGGGGCTTGTCCCCCTGTCCCCGGGCGGCACAGGTCGGTCTGGCAGCTGGCTGGGGCTGCCGCCTGGCGGCACGGGCTGCGCCCAGCACAGCTGGCTGGGAGCCTGCCTGCTTCCAGGCGGAGCTTTGAAAAGCAGAATATAAAAAGAAATAAATCAGACCTGCTTATAGCTTTCCTATGAGGTCATCGGTTTTCATCCAGTTAGTATCAAGGAAGATCAGCGTGGCTGAAAAACATTTCTCCTTCTTTCTAGGAACAACATTATATTGTTCCCGATTCTAATGCAGTAATTTTTGTTCGTTTGTTTTGTTAAGAAGTGATACATACAGATCTGTCAGCCTGCTTGCACTTGTTTTCTGCAGCTTATGATATCAACTTCTTCATGCTTTCTTATGCTCAGTAATTTTTTCTCTGTCAATGATTAGCTAAGGAACACGTCCGTCGTAATCGACAGAGTCGTACCTTTTTGGTGGAAAACGTCATAGGAGAGATCTGGTCTGAACTGGAGGAAGGTAGTGTCCTTTCTTGAATAAACTTTGCTCTCACTGGTTTTATTTTGCAGGCAAACGTGTTTCTCACAAAAGGGCTGTGCACTGCATTGTTCCTACAGTGGTTATAAATAATCCTATAAACAGGATTCCTATATTCTTTTCCTATAAATAGGAAAAGAAAAAATACAAGTTCATGTGCTGCTCTTAGCTACTAAGGCTGAGCTGCAACTCTGTATGCTCTAGCAAAATATGATTTATTAAGGAGATGATAGAAAGGAATCTGGGTTTTAAAATGCAACCAGAATATTTTCCTCAGAGTAGGCCTTGTAAATATGCCATAGTATTAATTTGATAGCCCACTAGAATATACACCAGCAGCATGAGCAATTCCACTAACCTACTTTTCATCTGTGCTAAATCAATAGCTTTTGACACCTGAATTTCATATTAGTTATCAATCATTGCATTATAATTACTAATAAAGATCAAGTCTTCAGCGTAGACGTTAATGACTTTCTGTAAGTCATTATATCTCACAGTGATAATGCCCCTGAGAAGCTTTCACTGCGATGTGCTGTTGTGATAACGCTTATGTAAATACCGTTTGCCTGTTCCTTTGGCAAATTAGGTGACCGTTACATCGTTGTTGACAGTGGAGGAGGCACAGTGGATATAACTGTCCATCAGATCAGACTCCCTGAAGGACATCTTAAGGAGCTATACAAGGCAACAGGTAATGTTACTTCCACTGCTTGCTTTATTTATGTAATATTTTGACTTGTCAGTGAAGGACATGTATGCCTTTATTATTCACTACATTTCACCAACAGTTCTTCCTGAAATAAGACCTGCATTCAAAATTAGTATAACCTAACTTCTGGGCAGCAGACATGGGTAAATCACTTAATGCTTCTGATGGTTTTGGATGGTAAACCTCACATTGGGAGAGTAAGAAACCGCCGTCCCCTGTGTTATTCATTCCCATTCAGGCCATGACCTCCTGCCATGGTCCTGATCTGACTTCTTCTAGTAGAGTTGCCATCTTCCTGTTCTTTGAGAGGTCATCTGTGTATGCTGCTCTGTCCAGGTATTCAGGGATGTACTGTGGAGATATGAGTAGCTGAGTGTCACAACAAGATCCGTGTAAAGTTACTGTTGTCAGAACAGAAGTTTCCCTAGGTTTAAGGGGAACCTTATATATTCCAGTAATTTCACAGGCAGTGTAACAAGGAGGGTCTACCATCCCTTGGGAAAAATGCACAATGATTGGTCCCCAACAAAGATAAAATGTGCAATTCCTTGAATAGTATTCCCATCCTGAACTCCAGATCCCCTTTGACTTTGTACTGTGACTAAGCTGTTAAGCACATGAGTCAGCCTATTTGTTGCTCTGTCTCTATATCAAGTTAATCTTCATCTGTATGGTTCATCGCTGAGCCTCCTCAGTCTTGGTGGCTGTAAGACTACCCCGGAAAATGACCTAGTAAGAGCAAATGGAACAGTGTACATCAAGTCTGTTTACTCATAAATAAGAGTCCAACCCACACCTTCTCATGTGTGGATAAGGAGGCAGTTTCCTTTGCTTCTAACAAAAATGTTTCTGTTTTATAGTGGTAGTGTTACAGTGGCTATGAGGGTATAGGAGTAAAAGTGAGGCAAAGGTAAGATTATGTTCTGTATTAGACCAGCTGTTACATTTTGGAAAGATACCTCTTTCTGTAGATCTTCTCCGATCACAGTCCTGGTAGTGTTGATCTGATGTGTATTTGCTCAACTTGTAATCTAATAAGCAGTTCAGAACATTAAAGCTGTGTTTTGTTTGTAATACAGGTGGGCCATATGGTTCTCTAGGTGTGGACTTTGAATTTGAAAAGCTCCTGTGTAAAATATTTGGAGAAGATTTTATTGAGCAATTTAAAATCAAACGTCCTGCTGCCTGGGTAGATCTGATGATAGCATTTGAGTCCCGTAAACGGGCAGCAGCTCCAGACAGGACCAACCCACTAAACATCACTCTGCCTTTCTCCTTCATTGACTATTACAAGAAGTTTCGAGGTCACAGTGTAGAACATGCCTTGAGGAAAAGCAAGTGAGTAGACGATTGAACCCAAATGGATGCAGAATTAACTACTGGTAGCAAAGACAAATAATTAAAATACCCTAATTACATGTAGACTGAAAGATAATAATCTAAAAATGTAATATAAACATGAGAAAATGGAATTGCTGAAGTGCGGTTTCCAGAATGAAAAGTTCTGTTCAATCTCTTGCAAAAGCTTTTCTATACAAAACTTGCACTGTCCTGGTGTTGCTTTCTATGACTTTTGTTAGGCCACCACTGCCTCGCTTTCCTGAATTTGACTATATATTTTGAGTCTCTTATGTGTTAATTAGGAAGATCTGATCAAATACAGAATGTGATGTCTAGAAGTTAGTTACCTAGAACCTTAATTTTTAGGGGTCTGGGCCCTGGAACAAATCCAAGATCTTGAGTGAGATGTGTAAGTATATTCATGTATTGAGGAAAGTTATGAACAATACAAGATCACTGGTGAAAACATATACTGCTGCATAGAGCTCTGCAAGAGGAAAGCATTCTTCTTCGGAAGTGATGGCAGGCTTTCTTTACTCCTAGTATTTTACAGTTAGATCATTTGTTCAGTAGATGGGGAGACATAATTCCCTGCGGAGATTTTAGTTACTGATTGTAAGTATCAAGAAAGCACCGTAAATGACAAGATCACGGGCTGCTACCCAAAAGGAAGTAGTGAGGAGAAAGTAGAAGTGGGCATTGTGCATCTTTTGAAGTTCTGTACTACAGGAGACCTGGAGATTAATGGCATCAAAGAGAATGAACAAGAGAGCCTGTGAATCTGGGGCAGAATGCTTGGGACCTGAGAGCAGAAGATGTGATATTTAGTACCTGTACCTTGGCTTCTTTCTGTTTTTTAATCCAGTGAATGCTGAACGTACCATGCAGGCTGAAACTCCTGCATCTTTTCCTAAAGTTATTGGTAAATGTACTTTAAGCCTAAATGACTTGGAATCCAGCTCAGAGTCACTTCCTAAACGAGACTGATGTTCTGAAATCATTAAAAATTTCTGGAAATATTCCCCCTCACCAGACCATCTCCTATTTATAAATAGTCTTAATGGTGAATCTTAGAGGGAATGCTAAATTTTCCCTTCAAATAAGATGAAATTAATTGGATAATGGGATAGAAAGAGTAGAAAGGTGACATATAATGTGCATGAATGAAAAGGAGATTACTGAGCTATATGGATGTGCATCAGTGATGGAATAACATAATGCCTGTATTCACTTAGCAAATGTTATGCCTCATTAAAAATGCTGTGCTCCCTTCTGCCTCCTGAGGCTTCCCATACTTGCTTGTTTTCCTTGTGTGTTTCCAGTGGCTTTGGCCTGCTGCTACTATAATCTAAGTGTTGCCCTTCTGGGGATGAATCAGTGGTGTTTCAGATGAGTGAGCACTGGATTGACTGCCAGCTGTTTCAGGAAGCAGCTGAGCATTGGTAATGCTGCAGAAGGCAATCAGGCAAAGAAAACAACAATTAGACAAGCAAAAATAACAATTCTCCCTTGAAATTTTACATTGCTGCAGTTGGTATGAGCCTAGGGTGAGGTGAGGCACTTTCTTCCGAACAAAAGTCATGCAGAATCTGTAAACTCATTAATTTATCTATTGTGTCTTTTATTTATTGTGTCTATTTATTTAGTGTGTCTTATGAGTGCTTGGCTGTTTCTTACAGCTCAGCTGTAATGTTTTAATGTCCTTTCTAACTGTTCTTTTCCAGTGTGGACTTTGTGAAGTGGTCCTCCCAGGGAATGCTGAGGATGAGCCCAGATGCAATGAATGCTCTTTTCAAACCTACAATTGACCAGATCATTCAGCACCTTAGTACGTATCTGCATGTAATTCCACTTTCTGGCTGAGCTGAAACTGAAGTTTTGCTTACCTGTTTCAAACCAGTAACTGGAATTGAAGTCAAACAACCCCCTTAGTGCACACCAAATGTGGGCAAAGAATTTAGTTCTGAAACTGTTGTTCTCTACAAAGTAGTTAGGAAAATAATAAAAGTAAGGGACATCACCTTAACATGTATTCCTGTCTAGTTCTAGTACTAGTTATTGAGTGTGATTCAGTCCTGTTACTGCCTAAGCTTCAATTATTCTGTACTTCCAGGGCTGCAAGCATTCAGAAGGCTGAAATGCACTGACTAATCCAGATCCTGCCTTTTTTTTTTTTCCCCCCCCCTGTTTCAGGCAACAACTAAATAATGTCAGAGATGTAGCTAGAGTCTGATTATTCCTGCTATTAAAACCTCTAGTTCGTTTTTCCTCAGTGGAAGGTCACATTTGTTCATGAGCATCCAAATCACTGACATCTCTAAAACACAAATAATAAATGATGCATCATGGTAAAAGTACTTCCAGGCATGGCTTAAGCAGCACTGAATTTATTTATCCAGTAATGGAAAGTGACATAGGCTTATTGGGAAATTTATTATTTAAAGTCTTCCTGATGGAAGATTGGATTTGTATCAAGTAGAGTATAATATATGTACTGAGCAAATATTGCTGTTCTACACATTACAAAGCACTAATCAAATCTTACTTGGAATGGAATATCCAGCTTTGCTCACTGTATGTGAGGAATTACTAGGTAAATTTCAGAGGTCACAACTTAGTAAGAAAACTAGTACAGAACAGCTTATATGTGAGCAGGGAGGGAGAGACCTAGAATTACAATAGTTGTATCAGATAACTCAGTCATGCCGCCTCAGTTATTTGAGCTAAGGGTGAGCCTACAACTGAACTGTTTGATTTTCTTGAAAGTAGGGGATGTGGCCTTAAGCTAAGAAGGAATATCTGTAAAATGTAAGAAGATATTATTTTGCAGATGGTAGTTATTATGGTTAAGATGTTAGGGTCAGAGATAATAAGTGAATTTAAAATGGGGTGACTTATATGGAATGCAATGAAGGGTATGTGGATTGGTTAGGTTTGGGAATATCTCACTGATACTTGAAATGGCAAGATGATGTCTGTGTCCCTACTACTCATAATGTGACTCGCAGGATTTCTTTTCAAGAAATCTATATCTCCCTTTACTGGTAGAAGCTAAATAAAGATTCTGTTTTCAGTGCCAGTTCAGAAATATTGTATGCTTTGAGGTAAGTTTCCATTCACAGTGAAATAGAGTATGGAAGAGACTACAGAAGTGGAACTAGTGCATGCTGAGAGTGGCAGTGTGGGCATAGATGTGACAGTTTCAGATCTTGTGCATGTGCATGGGACATTCAGTGCACTCAGACATTAGGAGTTTCACCTGCATTGCCTTGTCATGGTGAATTTTTCCCTATTGAATGGGCTCTGTTTCTGTTTAGGTGATGTGTTTGATAAGCCAGAAGTGACCAATGTCAAGTTTCTGTTCCTGGTGGGTGGCTTCGCTGAATCCCCCTTACTCCAACAAGCTGTCCAGAGCGCTTTTGGTTCAAGATGTCGAGTCATCATTCCTCAGGATGTGGGGCTCACTATCCTCAAAGGAGCTGTTCTCTTTGGTCTAGACCCTGCTGTCATCAAAGTACGGCGTTCACCTCTCACCTACGGTGTGGGTGTGCTCAATCGGTTTGTGGAAGGGAAGCATCCACCAGAGAAGCTTCTAGTCAAAGATGGCACACGCTGGTGCACTGATGTCTTTGACAAATTTATCTCAGCTGACCAATCTGTAGCCCTTGGAGAAACTGTGACACGCAGTTACACACCTGCCAAACCTTCTCAGTTAGTAATAGTGATCAATATCTATAGCTCAGAACAAGATAATGTCAGCTTCATCACTGAATCTGGAGTGAAAAAGTGTGGCACCCTTCGCTTGGATCTCACGGGAACTGATGCTTCAGTGCCAAACCGGCGGGAGATCAAAACACTTATGCAGTTTGGGGACACTGAAATCAAAGCCATGGCCATTGATGTTGCCACCTCTAAAAGTGTCAAAGTCGGTATTGATTTCTTAAACTACTAACAGCCCATTTTCCCCACCATGGCCTGTTTGTGAGACTGACCTTCCACTATTCCATTTTTTGACTTTCATGTATCACGTAATCAACTTGAATTTCAGCAGGCTATATGAGAACAGCTAGTAAGGTGGGGTATGTCATATTTGTGCCCTTTAATGACCAAAGACTGGATTTTGAAAGACCCTTAAGTTTTGGGAGCAAAAGTCCCAGAGGTAGTAAAAGTTCCCAAGTAACTCGAGCATGCTTAAAGATCTTCTTTTATTAAGTAAATACTGATTATTGTTGGGTCCTGAAGATTAGTTAAAAAGTTATAAAATCATAATCTCTGTGCTTTGTTGTTCTTCTTCCTCTTCCTCCCAAGAAAAACTCTCTAACCCATTGTTATAGGGGGCATGTCTGTGTGGGGTATCTGTTTAAACAGCACCATCCTCTGGCAATGGGAACGAATTAGTAGTCTACAGTGTTCTTTTGATTTTGCCCTGTGCTTTCAAAATTTTACATGCTGAAAATCAATGACTTAAAGAAATGGGAACTGAGTTTCTTAAATTCTGAGATCCCACTGAAAAGAAAATCCTTAAAATTAGATTTAGGAAATATATATTTCCTAAATATATATATTTTTCAAGAGCCTAATATGATTGCTCCAGTTTGAAAACAAGGCCTTTATTGTCAAAGCTTTCAGAACTAGCTGTTGGGTTAAATGGCTAGCATTACCCTCATTATACTTTGGAAAATTATTAAGAACAAAACTGGTTCCCTTTTGGGTCTTCTGAACTTGTTTTTATTAGTCTCCATCTGAAATCATAGAATCACAGAATAGTTGAGATTGGAGGGGACATCCATTGACTATCTGGCCCAACCTCTCAGCTCTAAGCAATGTCAGCTAGAGCAGGACACTTTGTCCAGTTTTGAATATCTCCAAAGATGGAGATGCCTAAACTACTCAGGGCAACCTGTTCCAGTATTTGACAGCCCTCACAGCAAAAGAGTTTGTTCTTAGGTTTGAAAGGAATTTCCTGAGTTTCAATTTGTGCCCATTGCCTCTTGTTCCTTCACTGGATACCTCTGAGAAGTCTAGCTTCATCTTCTTTACTGTCTTCTATCAGGCATTTATACACATTCCTACCATCCCCTGAGCCTTCTCAAGTCTAAACAGTCTCAGCTCTCTCAGCCTCTCCTCACACGACAGATACTCCAATCCCTTAATCATCTTCATGACCCTTTGCTGGACTCAGTCCAGTATGTCCATGTCTCTCTTGTACGGAGAAGCACAGCACTGGACCTGGCACTCCAGATGTAGTCTCACCAGGGCTGAATAAAGGGGAATAATCACTTTCCTTGACCTAATGGCAATGCTCTTCCTAATGCGCCCCAGGAGGCCATTGGCATTCTTTGTTGCAAGGGCACATTGCTGGCTCATGCTCAACTTTGTGTCTACCAAGACCCCAAGGTCTTTTTCTGCCAAGCTGGTGCATGGGGCTGTTCCTCCCCAGGTTCAGGACTTTGTACTTCCCTTCACTGAACTTTATGAGGTACCTGTCTGCACATTTCTCCAGCCTGCCGAGGTCCCTCTGACCCATCTGGTTTGTCAAGCACTTCTCCAAGTGATTATATTTCTTTTCTTGTTAATCCCTGTGTTAAGATTTGGAAGTACATTTAGATGATGGCTGTCCAGGAAGATTTAAATAACTTAAAAGAGAGAAAATGTCCAGATCAAAAGTACCATAATATATTTTGAGTAGCAGACATTTTAATTGAGTAAAATATGTTTCTGGGTTGAGTTGAATGGCCAGTAAAGTGGAAGGCAGAAGCCAAGAGAATGAAACTACATATAGCATTAAATAAAGCATTCCTTACATGGCTATGACCACACAACTCTAATGCAGGTGAAATAAAATGATGGTCATGGTAGCATCTTGTTTTCTAAGTAATAACTTTCTAGAAATATTTTCTTAAGCATGTTCACCTGGAAAACTTCTTCTGCAACTGGAAGAGTTTTTATTTTGCAAAATGCTACAGGTAGATGACTTCTAAAACCTACAATCTGTATCTGCCATGAACTGATAGCTTCGGATTCAAATCCAAATCCTACTGCAAATTGGCAGACTGATACTAACCTCTAGAATCATCCTAAAATGCTGCCATTTTCAGAGCATTTAAATAGAGCTGCCTGATTACCTGCTGGAATTCATTACATTGAAACTTCACAATATTAATTGTTAAACTAAACCTTCATTTCTGATAAGTTGAGCATGAGTTAAATCCATTACTGACACTTTTGGGAAATGAAAGCTTTATCAATTATTTCACTAATTTACGATCCAATCCTGCACTTAAGCTCTCTGTGTTTAGCCTGGAGTTTTGCCACAGTAAAGAGCTGCAGAACTGGTCTACTGCATTTTGCCATTGAGTTTCTGCCTCTCCTGCAGAATTCCCTAGTTGAATGTGAAATCTGTTCTGCATTCAGCTTTAAAAAAAAAAAGGACTATGGAGAATGCTAGTCACAGTATCCGGCTGGATACTTTCTATAATTACAAAGTGTGCTTGCTAGCATTCTGTTTCCTGCTGCCTGCTAAACGCTTTAAAAGCTAAATACTGGGATTTTTTGTGTGTTGCTTTCCATGGTTTACAAACAAGAGAACCTTTAAGATGAGTTATGAACAATATAATTTTATGTATATACAATATTTAAATATTGTACAGACTCTTTCTTTCTACAGTGCTATTTTCTTGTATAAAAATGCTCTTTGCCTCTGTTGGTTTAATTCAGCCGTTAATTTTAAATAACATAGTTTCTCAATCAGCTTCTGTAATTATAGGCTTTTAAAGATGGTAAGATATGAAATGTAAAAGGCTGATCTTATAATAATAGGAAAGAAATGTTGGTGTGTCAGAGAATACAACATTCTTCCTGCAACGCAAGTCATACCAGTTAAGCATATTACGCAGATGCACCAGTATGTTGCTGGGATTTTCATTTCTTTGTTTCAGATGGTGACCATTCCCATCTCCCACAGTTCATCATAATAATGGATGAATCCTCCTGTAAAACCAAGTTAAAAATTAGATTGTATGATCTGGAAATACAGCTTCTTCACTAGGTTTTGGGGTTTTATTAAGGATCTTCTCTAGTTTAAAAAAAAAACAACAAACACAAAACTACCTTCCAAAGGCAGGCAACACTGATTTATTGTAGCTGCGGGTAAGACCCAGTCTCCGTCTACCACTGCCACTTACCAAAAGACAAAATTTTCAAAGAAAAGTAGCTGTCGGTGTCTTTACATCCTGTGTTAAACTGAATTGGTCCAATTCTGCACAGATTTGTTTCCGGTGGCCTTAAGTTAACACAGAATTTGGTCTAATAAATGGCTACAACCTCCTCCTCTGCCCCCCGAAGAGGAGACGAACTGCAAGATCAAGTGGCCCATGATTTTTGTGCTGTTTTCAGCCTGTCTGCAGGGAATGCTAAGGGTAGTTTCTGCAGCTCTTTTGAAGCATAGCTCCCTGCACAGTAGCGATTCTCTGCCCTTTCTTATTCACCTTTTGTAAGATTCCATCTGGATCCAGGCAGGGGTTTGTTGCTGAAATGACCCTACTGTAACTGTAAAATATGTTTGCATATTTTTGCACTTCCTCATTCAGTCTGATGAGAGCACTATTAAGCTTATCTTTGCAGAGCACTGAACTACTGAACAAACTCCCAGCTGTCCTCGTTGCCCTCTTCAAATCTAAGAACGGAAAATTAGCTTGTCCCTCTAAGGAATTAGAATTGTGAGTAGAGTATTATGCTGTGGTCTGTAGTCTATAACCCAGTTAAACAACTTTACGTTGTAAGTGGCATGTGGATGCCCATTTTGATAAAGGATGTTAGGCTGTAAAATTAATATGAATTATTAGGAAATGAGTCATTATTAGAATAGTAGTTCTGATTACTTTTGCAGGAGATTCCCTGCAGAGCATTTTTTGGTAGGGGTTTCAGATGACATTGTGCAACTTAACATTGAAAAGACAAGGCCTGCTGTCCTTAGGGAAAGCAGATGGCCTTGGCAGAAGTTTTGCTCTAAGCAGCAACTTGCAAGTTTGAGTCCAAGTTACTTTAGGCTGAAAGTTAGCAGCTAATTGTGATAGAATGATGAATTGTGCTAGAATATGATAAATGTGCCGTGATGGTTAGGACAGTTACTTTGGTATGAATATACCAATATCTATATACAGGAGTTTTAATGCATTATTATGAGAAGGCTAATTATGTATTGCAGAGATTTAATTGCCAAGATGAGCAGCATATTTATGATATGAATTGGCTTAAGCGGATGAATAGTATAAAAGTTGTTGGGCATAACGTCACAGTACTCACCTGCTTGAAATAGTCTTAAATTATATTATAAAACCAACCATTGTGGTCTTGTTCACCTCTGTGCAAGATAAATTCAGATTTCACTGATGTTTGGAGCTGTTCACAACTTGTCTGGATTGTATCTTGAGTGTTTGTGTGTCTTCAACCATGTCAAATAAAATACAGTAAAATGAATATTTCTTTTTGGGTGTTACTATTTTTATGAAAATGGCTATAAAAAGAAACCTGATTTATGTTGAAAGTGAAGAAGGCCAAGTGGTTATACTTGGTTTTGGATTCTCCTTCATATGCATAACAGAGCAAAAGTTCCATCAACTGTATGTGCTGCTTATCAGATATCTTCAACCTTTTAGATGTGTGGACACCTAGAGTCTTGGCCAGGGGGTTGCAGGCCCCTGTGCAGCACACCCAACTCTTCGACAAAAGGCTCCTGCATTTTTGGTTCACTTGTGCGCTTTCTAGGGGGACTCCATATGTGCCTGAGGTAGAAGTCCACTGCTGGGGATTACTCAGCTTCCACCAAAGTTGGTGTAGCTCTGAGTAGGGCATCTGTTGGAGTTAAGACTGAAAGACTTTGGACGATACCAAAAGCAGATTAGGTATTTTCTGTAATGATCCTCTGAGAGAGCCAGGAAATCAAATATAACAATCGATATATCAAAGAGGACTGGAGCCTCTTAAGCCTTGTCAAAGGCTGTTTTATTGTTAAAATTGTATTATCAGGCCAAGACGCTGGCCAATAACCCGGTATATTTGCATGAGAGTGTATGTCTTTACTATCTGTTTTTAGAGCTAGGAATGTTTAGTAAGGTCTTGCTGCACTGAAAAAAACTTGTATAGCAGTTTGTGCAATATTATATTTCTCTGCTGACTGTTGCAGGTCATGTCCCTCTAAAGTTCAGCAGTGTTGGCACTAGCCATGGAGGCGATTTGGTGGTGTGTGTGACCTTAATCTACAATGCTGCTCAGCCACAAAGATGCAGAGAATGAACTGAGGTGCACAGCAGCCACTACACCCCAACTTCCACCTATTTGCTGCAATGAAGATGTTTTACAAGTGCTTTATGACTATAATTATAAACACCATCCTAATAGGCTAGGTACTGTATTTAACTTGTAATGAACTTGATTTCAGCTAAACATTCAATTAATGTTACTAGTACAATGGGAAATATAATTACAGTCTTCAGGGACACATTAAGAACCAAATTTTGCTTTCAGTGTGTTAGCACATTGCTCTGGTTTCCAGGGAAGTTTCATGTATGTGCCTTCACTGGCAGAATTTGGCTCTTTTGCTGGACTTTTCTAAATCTTAAGTTTTTCTCATATGAGTGTGTTTATATTTCAAATTACAGCCACATCTTGATAGGAAGGAATTTGTATAAATCATTACTGAAATTTGCAGACAGTGTTTTCATGTTAATAGCCATGGAATAAAATTACTTATAAAACAATGTCCATGACAGCAGTGTCCCCAAAAGAGATTCTCCCCTTTCAGTTTTCTAAGCAACTCCATTAAACGCCACCCAGACATCTGTCTTAAGGACAGTGGATTCAGAGTCCCCTTACTCAGTGCAAGAGCTGCCTGATTTTCAAGCGATGCAGCTTGGATAAATCGGTGAGAACTGCAGATGCTTTGTGTAACTGGGATTCAGGCCTGTTATTTGCCAATTATCTCATTAGGTACTGATGTTGGAAAGCTTGTACTTACTTTTTTAGGAATAAATTGTGTTTTATTAGTTCTCATTCATCCCCTACTGTATTCTAGCACACAGAAACATTTTTGTGGTGGGACTGCTGTAGCGTGACAACAAAGTATTGGGGGAGCAGAATTTTGTGGTTTTGTTCCTTCAAATTAGAGATCTGAAAGTGGATATTCAAACAAAGGAACTGTGCAGTTCCACAGATTCAAAGAGCAGTTTCTTGCAGCCAAAACTGTCTTGTGCCATCTTGAAAATGCGTCACAGCCTCTGAGGAAGTATATATATTTGTGATGTATTTGTGATTATGAGTTCATGGCAATTCTGTTCTCATACCTGTGACTTAATATGTGAGTGTTCTTATGGATATACCTTGTTTAAACGCACAAATGGCTTCATTGACTTCATTAGTTGCATGCTCAGAAATCTGGCACAAATTTTGCTGCACTGCTGGGTTGAGGTACGCAGGCAATGCAGGAAGCATATTCCTCACATCTTGGAAAAGCTAAATACAGAGGCTCTAAAACATCTATGACAGCACCAGTAGTTTTTCTAATGTATAAGTCACCTTGAAAAGGAGAGCCTATATTTGAGATTTTTCTTGTAGAGTTTCATGGATCTAAATTTTGAGTTAGGGGAAACAAACTAATCATTCAAAGGAAACCTTAAAGTCTAAATTCCCAGCGAATATGCTTTTCATCTCTTCTGAATTTTACTGCACTAAACATTCATGTCTAATTGTCCAGAAAGTGAAATCGCTGTTCTAATAGTAAAGATAGTATTAGTAGTAAATGGTGCCATTTTTATTACGTCATAGCAATTTAACTCATACCTTTACAACAAATTTCACTGCAACCTTAATTACTTGCTACTGATGAACAGATGTTGTCCCTCATGTTTTAATTTATATTACATTGTAATTCTTCTATAGCTTTCCTGCCAGTGCTTTGGACTCCTACAGAAGCTGAGACCCTGGTTTCCCTATTTGAAGTTCATTCTTTCCAAACATTTTCTCAGACTCCTCGACTGAAATAAGTTCCGACCATTGAATATCTTCTCTTCGGAACATAATGTCCAGATTCAAACAGGCCTTGACTCTTAAATGCATCAACTCAAGCTGAACTGCAATCCAGGCTCCTTTTCCTCCCTTCTTCTTAACCAAAGGTTGTCTTATATTGGCATTTTTCATTGTATTTTGGTCTTACAAAGTATGGCCCAGAAACCCGTTTCACCTTGATAACCTTTCACTGCTATAAAACATTTCTTAATTACAGCTCTTAATTTTGTCACTATTACTTTTCTTCCTAGATTGCTTCATGCACTCCTTCCCAGCAGCCAGCACCAGTGTCTGAACACAACAGCTATTTTAACTGCACAGAGCTTACAAACTGGCAGTCTGAAACAAGACATCACCTGTGTCCTGTTGAAACCGTTGTTTGGCAGCCAGGAGGCAATTTCCTATGTGCGAATTTTGACAGTGCAGTGGAAATGACACGAACACTTACACGAGGGAGCCTTTCCACTGTTTAGGGGCTGTTTTGGATCTCATTAAATTCAATAGAAAGGTTCATAGTGACTTCAGGGGAGCTTTGAGTCTGGCTGTTAGCCAAGCTCTCAAATCCTTTGTAGCCAGAGAAATACACATTCCAAAGTAAACAGATTTTGAGGAGCTAGCTGGATTAAAAAAAAAGTAAGATTATCTCAGCATCACTAAGGGGTATATCAAAAGCAGCTGAGCACATTCCTCTCTGATAGAAAGGGACTAAGTGCAGTATATTAAGTTAGTTAACTTCAAACATTTTTCTACAAACTAAGAAATTCTGTATCTTCTTTGTTTAGCATCAGTTGTGTAGGTGCTGGCTATAACTTTGAAGTAGTATCTATTTTCTCATTTTTCAGGAACTGTAATAATAGGGAAAAGTTTACTGGATGCTACCATCCCTGGAGCACTGGCTTTGTGCCCAGAGCAGAAATCATTGAACTAGGACATAATACTGGCTACCATGTGATGGCAAAAATTGTTTTAAGAACTTGATTGCAACCGCTGTGATCCTTCTATCAGTGTCCACAGGTGAGCTTACATAAACATAGGGGAATGAAAAATACAATACAAGCTTACTCTGGTAATATCGTGTGCTGCAGCAGAGCCAGCAAGTAAAAGGAGGATGATACTGGATTAAGTGTAAGGAAACCAAAGGAGTCATCTGAAGAGGTGTGTAATGGGTTTGGACGTAGGAGGACAGAGGCATTGGTGTGCTCTAGCAGTAACTGAAGATCAGGGAAGGTTTCAAAGTAAAAAGGAGTGGTGAGACTGACGGCTGTGAACGCCAGAGTTTGCTAAACCATAATAATCTTAAGGAGTTAGAAAGGTGACTCTCCCTTTCCTAAGGACAACATGGAGTATTTCCTTCCCTCTGAGGAATAAGTTCTGCACCTCTAGTAGGAACTTCCGTCTGCCATCAGCTGATAAGAGCAGACAACAGACTGAACGTATCCTGTTCCTTTGTAGTACAAAGAGCAACCTCGATGCTGGCCTGATGCTTCCCCCACACAAGCACACTGCGTGCCGTACACGTGCCGTCACTGCATATTTGCTAACACGTACCAAGGTTGCAGTTAAAGCACTGCAGTGTTATGTATTGTTCACAGAGCTTTTACTTTTCATCTAGTGACAGTCATAATGGATCTATTTTCTCAGCTCATTCCCCACCCTGACATACACACACTTTATCTAGATGACTATTGACTCCTCAAAATGAGTGGAGCTGAAGTTAACTGTGAGAAGAACTGAATCCAGCAGAAGAGATGCTGGTCGTGCATGACATCTGCAAGGGTTCCTGTGTTGAGCTGTTTTTTTCCACAAACATTACAGCATTCTCCTTCAGTGCTTTAAACTTGGTCACTTAATTGCTGTTTTACTCAGAATCAATGGGTGATGGGTGTGGAAGCATCACATGATCTCTTGGTAGATTCCCAATGCTTCATCACCTAAACCTATATGACTGTTATGAAACCAACAATGTATGGTAAGCCCTGTGCAGCACTACTTTCTGCTCTGCTTAACCAATGGAGAAAGCAGAATTGCTGTAAACAGTAGAACAGGTCACTGTAGTACAAAGTTTGTAATACGAGATTTATTTGTTTCATCTGCCCTATTCTACTCCTCCACAAAGGTGAAATGAAGCATTTTTCACAGTTTCCATCCCCAAAAGCCCTCACATGAACAAGGAAGTGGATGGGATTGGTATGAGAGTCTCTGTGTGCCCAGAGAACCCCAAAAGATCTGCCCTATAGGTATGCATGGTCTGCAGATTGCCTGGTGGGGAGTGACAGAGTAGCTGGACCTCTTTCAGACACCAAAGCAGAACAAAAACAGCTGGTGAAACTCCCCAAATTTATTGAACCCTTCTGGGGGCTTTTTGCATGTTAAATTATATTCATCTTCCCAGAGTACTATTAGCATATTCACCTACATTTAAATAATTAATTTTCTCGTTATACGCCAACTCTTAATTTTTTGTTCTTTCAAAATTATTGAAATCTGTGACAAGAGGTGGTGGTACGAGGTAACGTTTGGTTTCTGGTTTGTTAATCAATTCCATAATATCTCATTCTCACAATTGCTTTATTTAATAGCACCAATTTCTGCTTTCAGGTCTTGACTTCCCTGTTAAGCATTTAAGTTTCAGAATTTTTTTTAATCTTTTAACCTTTATCCCTTTGAATTTTTTTTTTCTCAGCCTATAATTTATTATACAGTCTCCTGTCAGAGGAGGAGGTAGACTAGGTGATTTTTACTGTATTGCAAATTATAATTATTATCGTTATTTGCATTAGTAATGGATTCATTCTTATCACTGAAAACAATTCCATTATCTGATCAGACAGTTATCTTCACACTGTCCGTGATCGTATATTTTCATTAGGCATCTCTTTCTCTGTGGGTCAAAAGGAGAATTATTCTTTAGTGCAGTCACTTTTCTCTTCACTTCTAACATTTTCCTCAGTTAAAAAGAAGTCGCTAATCCCCTACAATCTTCCTTTGCAACAAAAATGTGCCCTTTTCTGCTGCTGTGTTGCTGTCCCTTCAGACCCAGCAAGGAATGGCACATCGCTGCTATGAACTGCCTTTCAATGTCCTTTCTGTCACAGCTGCTGGGAGAGGGTTTGTAATTCAGGTTCAGTGGGAGGAACTGATTTTCATGACCTAGCGAAGACATTTTGGCTCCTTTTTGAATTAAAGCAAAGGCTTAAGTCTCTCTTTAATGAAGTGGAGAAGCCTCCTTTCCCAAACTCTCCCTCCCCGCATTCTCTGGGAGACACGGGTTTGGAGATGGATGGTTGCAGACTGAGTTTGAAGGGGAGCAAACACATCCTCCTCTTTGACTCCCCGCTGAATTTACTGTGCCTCAGCAGCGGTGTAAAACCGTCAGATGGCACCAGTTTCCAAACTGCAAGCAAAGGGGAGATGAGAAAGGTTGGAGAGAGAGGTGAGGTCACGCCACAGACCCTCCTAAGGGACTGACAGCAGCCTTGGTGAGAGCTGAAAGTGGTGGAGAACCTCTTTCACGCTTCTCTCCTGTTGATTTTTATTCCCTCATCAAATGAGAGATGGTTGGTATTTGAGTAAGGAATTAAGGACAGTAAGGAAAGGGTTGTCAGTCTAAAACAAGAGCTTGGGTTTATTTTTAAGCAGCTCCTTTGGAAGTGTTCTGTAGCCCGACTCAGGCTGTGGTCAGCAAACACAGTGCTCAGTGTTCAGAGGAGGGGATGGCTTCTGCTCTTCCATCATCTCTGGCAAGACATACACATGCTCACTGTGTGTTTTGCATCCCACGTAATTAAGGTGATGACTGTATTCCTCTTCCATGAGGAACCTCTTCTGAGTGAGAAATGGTGCTGCTTTCATGGGAGTACTTACTTTCCAATCAGCACTCCCAGGGGAATCCAAACTCTGGAACTGCACACCCCAAACTGAGCCAGTATTGTTCATTGTTGTTATTTTTAATGAGATCAAGTGAGACTTATGTTTATCTAAATTGTATGCAAAATTATAATAATGCAAATTATTATGCAAAAAAGTGCCTTGCTTTGGAGTTTTAGATCCCCCTTTTTTTTTCCCCTTCACCTCCCTAATTAGTTTGATGTGAAGCAATTATCCACTTAATGCAATTAAAGGTAAGATTTTTCATAGGATATGTACCGCCACAATAATTACATGGGCCGTAGCACGGAGGGACTTGAATGC
Source organism: Nyctibius grandis (assembly GCF_013368605.1). Lineage (NCBI taxonomy): Eukaryota > Metazoa > Chordata > Aves > Nyctibiiformes > Nyctibiidae > Nyctibius > Nyctibius grandis. The sequence goes on along the minus strand of NC_090661.1, from coordinate 97,202,460 downwards.
AACTTTTGTCTTCGGGTCTCACATAATATATGTGTTCAATACGCTAGCAAGTGTAGTAGCCACTCCGTTGTTACTGTGTAATTGAACACAACATTTAGACTAGTTTAAAGAGTACTTTGCTTCTTGTTTGGGTTTGTATACAGGCACAATTTAGAAGTGAGAGGCATGTAGGCCGCTATTAGTATTTTGTCATTTAGGGCTGTGGGAGCATCACATCGACCTTCTTTCTTCCTCTGCCCCCACTGAAGCCTTCTGTTTTGACCGATTAAAAATGCTGATACATTTTACCCTTTCATTGTCTCCAAATTTGAGAGGGTTTGCAGAGGAAAAATGGGTATCTGAGCTTATATTTTTTTTTTGCAAAAGACAGTATTTTCTTCAATATCTCTTTTGCCAAAGAAACTCTTTCCAATTTTTAAAAGTATTTTAAACAAGATTTTAACAACTTTAGCCTTGTTTTTTCACAATTAAATACAACCGTACAGACTATATATTTCTGAAGTATGAGGGTGTGGCAAAATAGCTTGTGATTTACATTCAAATTAAGAACAAAATGGCCTTCAGGCATAACATCATAACATTCCTATTTGCAACCTCTGAGGACACATCACAGAAAGGTATGGAAATAAATATGCGTATATAAACATTGTCAGCTGTGGGTAGGTGATGAAAGCTGTAATATGACAAAATAGATTAAAAAAAACCTCCAGAGGTTCGGGAAGGAGAATTCATCAATGCCAAATTAAGATATGCTCAAATATTTCTTGAAAGATAGAACCTCATTATCCTACTGATTTGTGGAGCAAAGTAATGACTATAGACAGCATTGTCTAAAGACAACAATGAGCGCTGCTATATCTCCATCATAATTAGAGTCACATGAAATCTTCATTTTTTTTTTATTGTTCTCAGATGATTTGTAATATAGGAGAGAAATAAATGGAAATCTAAAATGTAATGAAAATACGTGGCCCAAGTTGCTCCCATATTTAAAATTCTGATTGCAATGCTGCCCACCAACAAAATAATAGTAATTTCTGGCAGGAATTATAAAACCTAAACTACAGCACAAAGCGTTGTTCACCAAATCACTCATTCCATATCCACAATTACAGCCCATTTGTTTTCTTACGCTGATAACAAAAGACACATTTTAAGATCGGCGCTGTGCTACTCTTCCTTTAATAAATAAAGTGAGCTTTTCAAAAGCTGCAAAATGATGCAGATAAAAATCAAAACATTTCTACATTTGAAGGTTCAATCAAAGACTTGCCATGAATGGTGTGATATTAAAGTTTAAAAAAATAATCAATTTAGCGTGTATTTTTGAACATGATTTGTCACAAATAGCATTCCCAATAGATAAGAATGATTATATGGTAAAGAGCATAATTTATATATCTCAAGCACTATGCTTTTGTCACCGACATCGTTAAGGAATTTGACACGTTTGCAGGAGAACAATATATGTCAACTGAAATATATACCAATTAGCCGTAAATGGGACACTGAAATGAATGATGCATGTGCATGCTATACTTACAAGTAATAACATGTGGTTTAAAGTCGCTTGCGTTTTCAAACAAGAATTCTTTTTATGTTGTCATTTAAAAAATCTAATATTTCAAAAGGTCAGGAATAAATAGCACCATTAGCATTAAAAGCTAGCTAAAGGGAAAGTAATTTGTTGTTCATTTAACATTGCATTTTATGTAATAGCTTTGTAAAGTGTTCGGGAAGGGGGGAGAGATTTTAGTGTGCTAAAACAAGATGACGGCAGCTCCAGTTCATTATTAAATGAAGATTTTTTATTATGCTATTGTCAACTTTAACGTCTTGATTCTGTTAGGTGTTTGTTAAAATTACATGGGCTGCTGAAGTGACTATGGCAAAGGATAATGTAGAGAATATCATGACTGTCAAAACAATTGTGTAGGCAAGAATCTGCTTATACTAAGGTAAAGGAACAAAAGACAAAGGAGAAACTCTCCTGCAGTGTTAGGAAGTTAATAACCCTGTTGAGGTTTCCTCAGCAGGAGGTACTGAGATCGGGAAGCCGAATTCTAGGAGAGACAAATAGTCAAGGCAGAAGGAAGCAGGTGATGTCAAAGGGATGCGGGTACATGGAAACTCAATGTCAGCTGCCAGCTCCCATGTCTGTGGCTGTGTGTCCTCTGAGTAAACCCGTCACTATTTATCTCCCCGGAGAGGAGATGTGTGTTCCTCCTTGGACTGGATGACACGAATGAAGTGTGAAAGCGTGTCGAGGCCTGTGGCTGCATCCTCTGCCTCCTGCACAGCTGTGGCCGTGCACCTGTGGAGAGCCGAGAAAGGCTTTGCAGGAGCAACCCAAAACTGGACTTGCCACCACCTGATGCAGGTCAAACAATTAATATCCTTGAACTTATTAAGCCTTACTTTCTTATTCTACTGCTATAAAGCTGAACACAGATGGGAAAAACTGGAGCCAAAATAAGCGTTAGCTTATACCCTTCATGGGCAGCATAGGCTGGGAAGAAAACAAACTTCACTGTGTGCTTGCTGTACTTGCTGCTGCCATGAGGAGCTGCACAGGGAGAGCAGCAAAGTAGTGAGGGGAAGACACAAGCAATATCATCAGCATGAAAAACATCTGGTTTTCCCTCTTGAGAGAAGGTGGACAAGAAATTGGCTTAGCATTTCAATACTCCACACATCTATTATAGCATAGAAAGAGGTGTCCCCTTTACTAGTTCACGTATTTATTCCCTATTACCTTCCCTAGGGCAAGGTTTCAGGGACTCAGAAAACAGTGATGATTCTCCAGATCAGAATTTGGTTCATACAGTGCTCCTGGGGCAGCACAATTGGGTAGTGCCTTTTAATCCAGACAAGAAGCACAAGGGCACTTTAGAAGGTTTTTAAACATAAAAGCAAGCCTGCACATCTCTGACTAAAACTGAAAATGCTGGGGGATATTCTCTTCAGTTGAGTTAAACCAAGAAACAGTTTAGTTTTCACATAAGGAGCTTATTCCAGCTCTGAGCTTTCCCACAGGTGCTGGTGGTTCTTTTTCTACTCTTTACAGCCCCGTCTCCCTCCTGTCACCCTGTGAGACCTAGCAAAATGCACTGAATTAATTAAACTGCTTTTTCTTCTGTATTAGAAGAGTAGTGCTCCAACACAGAATAAATTGGTTTCAACCTCACCACTGCAAGGGGAATCTGAAGCTTTGCTAGGGAGTCGATGTCCTTCAGGACAAGACATTCTGGAGGAGGAAGGGTCACACAGAGGCAGAAAGAGCAGAGTGCCCTGGTCTGGGGAACCTCAAGAGAAACTGCAGAAGAGAAAAGGTCCCAAGGAATGGTAGATCTCCCGGCCCCAGTAGTTCTGTGGGTTTTCCAGTGAGGAGTGGGCTCCTCTGGCAGCAGAGGAGAAGCAGCCTGCTTCTCCAGCAGCAGGCTGAGGGAGCTGAGACTGGATTATGTAGGGACAGAAATGAATTTGTGAACTACCCACACTTCAACTGAATGTGTTTATCAAAAAGCAGGGAAAGAAGCGAGTCCCTCATTGCTTTACCTGTTTCGACCACATCATCTGGCAGTTTTGTTCAAGGCTGAGGGCCAGCATATGGGTTTTCAGGACACTTGGATGATTGTTCTGATTATGATCATTTCAGTGAGACTTCACTAACATTTGAAATTTGCTATGCAGCTTTCTCAGATTAATTCTGTCCAGATTGTATGGTACAAGCTTAGTTCAGCATTAACACACCAAAACACATTAGCAGTTCTCCATCACGTTCACTGTTCCATCTCTCGCAGGTAATTAAAATTAAACTTCTGTCCTCATTTTGTAGCCACTCCCCCTCCTATCTCTCTTTCATCTTTATCTCACACTAATTCTGGGTTTAGCCTTCAGTTTAGTTAAGAACATCATCTTCCTTCATCCTCTCCTCCTCACAAGCAGGTCTGCTTTCTCTTGGTACTGCCCAGGAGCCACTATCCAGATTCTGTTACCTGCCCCCTTTCCTCCTCTTCTCTGAAATTATTTTGAAACAGGCTGAAATAAGGGGAATTTTTCAATTAGCTTATTCACTCCTAAAATTTCTGTCTATGGAGAGGTATCCACAAACTTAACACCTCCCCAGCCCAGTAAAAAAAACCCCAACACACATCACCAGTGTTATAACAGCAGTGACTGCAGACTCCAGTGGTTCATGCATGACTAGCTTTTATTGGTAGCAAGGTTTTGGGCATCTGTATGTGCTGTTAGCAAGCAGTAAGAGTTTGCAGAACATCCTCCCTCACCGTCTCGGAACCACAGAAACGGAATCTGAAGAAAAAAAAATACAAGCACCTTGAGTTATCAACATTTGTTGAGATTATACAAGTTATTTTTTTTTTAATATAAGTCAATCTGATTTGTCATTTGACACAAGTGAACACAACATACTTTGAGCTCCTAAGTTTGAAATATTACTGCTAGAGAAAGTATTGATGGACTGTATTCATTCTGGGTCACTGCCTGCCTGCCTTTTGTTTTACAGTTTCTTTTTTTTCCAGATTTAGTACTACCATCACTATGTAGATGGCCACAACTACTTGTGCAAAGGGCATGAGTCGATAGAAGAGTGAGTGCGTATCTACAGAAATACGCGTCATCAACAATGTGCTTTGGTGAATAGGAACTACAACTGGACTTAGGAGCTCTGCTTAAAGGTAATGCTGCTGGGCTGTAATCATTTTGCTTGAAACTCTTTCCATCTCCAGTGTTGTCCTTTAAGTGATGGCATTTTAACTGTGAATTTATGGGTCCACAACATGTCCTGTACCTCCTTTTCTAGATACCTGATCGTGGGGTGGATGAAATAACAAAATTGATCAAGCAAATGAGGAGGTTAAAAAGTCCAAGAAAATGAGTAAAACTGGATCAGTAAATCATGTTTCTACAATCTGAGCATCCAAGCCATTTTCCATGAAGTCTACAGAAGTCAGGTTTAGCCTGTTTCCCTCAACTTTAGATTTAGCCTTTTAAGCGCAGCTTCCAAGTATTAGCCTTGCTCATTGGAAGGGCTTATTATCACTGTTCTCTCTTGTCAGTCATGATCTCAGGGACCATCAATATCAATGAAAAACTTCCACTGGTTCAAGCTGACAATGAATCAGATGTCCTAAAGTAAGCTCAGACACAGATACCCAGTTCTTGTGGACGGTGAGTAGGAACTTGGCAGGAATTATGCTGATAAGCCAAGCCAGCGCTAATTTTTCTCACCCAAAGGGTTATACAAGAAGTTTGCTCTTCTGAAGCCTGGAATTATTTTTTCTTTGAAGCTATTTAAGGCAAAGGGTCAAAGTAGTAGTGAACTGAACTACGGATGAACATTGTCTTGAAAGGAAGGAAATAAAAGGTTTTCTTGAAAGTCTTTGAATGCTTTAAATAGCTTTTCTTGTAAAAATGCTTTCACCCCACATATAATTTTGTCACCTATCTTCCCAAGTAACTTTCAAGGTTTTCACAATGGATATACTTACTCTTTTCCATTTTCTCCAGATTGTACTGTGATAGTCGCAGCTCCTAGTTTAGGAAGAGTTGGATTTATCAAGTTGTTGTTCCAAAGAAATTTAACCTTTGTAACTGCTCCAATGTTAACTTCTGCATCAATGAAACTTGTGTAAGTGTTGTCTGGTCGGAGGGCTCCCCTGTGAAAAATAACATTTTGTGGATTTGAGGCATGCTGGCATTTGATATTAATTAGCAGTCCTGTCAACTGATTGGCTGTGGTAGCAAGTGAGTAGAAAGCTAGCAGAGAGACAATATTTAGCTTATAGTACAGTAACAACATTATTGCCGATTTTCCAACGTAATACATCCCAAAACAGTGTTTGTCAGAAGCAGCAAAGGCAGGTAGGCCTGACGTGCTGCAGTCACACCTCACATTGAAGACCCAGTTACAGGACAAACCCTGTGGAGAAGGTAGAGCTTGCAAATATCAGCCAGAGTGTGCTGGAGTGCGTTCAGTACTGGCAGGCTGATCTCAGGTGAATGCATGGATGCCTGCAATCAGGGATCAATTCATAGCAAATACCTGCTGCCAAGTGGGAAGATGTGAAGTCCTTCTTTCAAAAGTCCAAGTGACATAGTTGTCAATAAACAAAAACCAAAAGCAAAAAATAAAACCCACATCAAAATGCCTTCTCCCTGTTTTTCATCATTTCAGATATTTTAGTTGAAACAAGAAAAATGCAAGTCAACAAAACCACATGAGGCAAGCAAGCAGCTTCAGCATAAGCAGGTGAAGGTATGAGCCACAAAACGCAGTAGTAAATCATGAGGTAGTTTCAGCAGCAACATTTTACAAGCCTGTGACAGACAAAGAAATCAGAACTCTGCTAGTAATGGTCCAGCAAGACCTTGGTGATACAGCAAACAAGTGACACCAAATTCTAACATTTTAAAATCCTGCATTCTAAACTTCTGCCTTCAAATCCAGAGTGAGTGAATTGTCACTGCATTTACATCGGGGACCTGTATCTGGGGGTAGAATGTGGTCTGTAAAATAGGACCAATTTAAACAGAAACATTAATTGAAAATATTAATTAAACATTCTAGAACTGAAGTTTCTTTTCTATTGAATTTTGAACTTACTTGATGATCTGATGCTGCCTTGTGTTCCCACCACTTCCGTACAGGGCAATATTTACATATCCTCTAACTTTACTCTTTCCAGAGAGTGTCACAGTTACTTTGTACCTCCAAACTACATAGAAGAAATACAGTAAATTAGATTGTACCCAGGGAGAAACAGTCTCCAAAATATCAAGCATTGGTTTATTGATCTGTACAGTGTATTTGAAAGCAAAAGAAAATTATCACTGCCTTTCAGCTCAAGGCTACTTTACAGACTGTCTGGACTGAAAGGGTTTAACACAATGCTCTCTCACACCTGACCCCTGGTGCTCCCTGCTCTTCCCTGGGTTATAGTCATGCAAAACAAATACAAAAACACCAGTGAGTCAGATCTGTCATTGTGTCCTAATGAGATCAACCTCGGAAACGGTTAGACATTTGTGATACTTTCTGGGAGGGGGAGGGGGGGGAAAGATAGATAGTCCATAACATGGTAAACACAGTATAGATCTCAGCATTTGAACCACAAAGTTTTTCATATACAGTGAAGCTGGAAAGAAGGAGGTATTAGGAATCAATACTGATACATATCAGAATATAAGCAGTGTAAAAGGAGTGTAAAAAAATTCTGAAGCTCAAAGGAAAATCATTTTTGTGGGTGGGAACTTTCTTTTAGCATACAATTTGCAAAAGCAGCTCTGCTCCCTCTGATTCTTATTTACAAAGGCAAAGGAAGAACCACCTGGTGAGAGCTGACATTTAGGATAACCTAGGCTGTAAAGGAGGTCATTTGGTCCATGCACTTCTCAAAGCAGAGCCAGCTGTGATCGGCTTGGTCTTGGCCTTTCTCAAACAGAGTTTTGAACATCTCCAAAGATGGAGATTGCCCAGCTTCTCTGGGCACCTTTTCCTGCATTTAAGCGCTGTCATTGTAACAGCAATTTTCGTACTATTTAAAAAGAAATTCCCTTGTTGCAACTTCTGTGCATTGCCTACCCTCCTTTCTCCTTGCACCTTGTAGTGCAGCCCACTAAAACCTCCACTAGACTCTATAGTTTGTCAACATCTTTCTTGTACTGGAGGGCCCAAAACTGTGCACTAGTATTGGAGCAAAAGAGGAAAAGGCATGAAGGACTGAAAAGCCATTGCACTGCTATAAGGTCTGTTCATCTATTAAAACTAATTGTAAAACAGGAACATAAAAAGATTTGTTTACAAGGAGTAGGTAGCAATGGAAGCAATCAAAACTCACGAGGAAAATCCTTCTCCTCTCCAGTATTCAGGTAGAATTTCTGGAAATCATATTTAGTTTTCCCTTTGAATTTATCTGCAAAGTGACCCATATTTGGGCATCCCCCTTGCGGGCACGGGAAACAGCTTCCCTGGCGAAAACAAATATATCTATTAATAAAATTATCCAGCCAGCCAAGGAAAAAAAAAAAAAATTAGTCATAAAACTTATTTTTATCATACCCACCTAACTGGCCCTTCATGACAGCAACATCAAATTTCAAGTAACCCTTTCTGTGACTTGAAAAACATCATATAAGCTAGCCAACTTTCTCAAAGGCTCTGATTTTTCAGGGCTTTCTGTTTTTTCTTGTGTCATTTAGCTCAATCCAGCCACATCCTTGAGTGGTCTTGAACTGGAGCAGGGAGGAGGAAGTGTCCTTCCCAGCAGCTGATAAGAAAGAATGGTGTCTCCTCCCACCTTCAGGTTGGGTCAAGACAGGCTTTGTCTTGAAAACAAAGCTCATTTTTGTCATGAAAGCAGCTTTCTACTACAGTGACAGAAGCAGGTAGTCACCTTCTCCCACAGTGATCTGAGAAGTGTGATCTCTATCACCTGCTCAGAATGTATAATGGTCAATCTAAGCACTAGGTAAGTTTATACCTCTGTCTGTGCTGCCTGTAGGATATGAGGAGCCTGTTGCCTCCCTGCTACTCTTACGGTGTAGTTCCCTATCTCCCAGTCTGGAACAGGGAAGGGCTTCCTGACCTAGTCCATAAACCATTGTGCTTTGTCCCGGAGACCATCTTAAGTCACTGAAGTACTTTGACCATGGACTGACCCCAACAGGCCATCACGCATTATTTTACCTGTTGTTTTGAAAAGAAGATATTTAAGCTATGTTTGAAAGCTCCCCTGCAACAGCATGGGATTCCACTCATTGCTGTTTGATAAATACGGTTGGTGGTTATAGGGGCAGAGTCTCCTCTTTACCTCTTCCCCAGTTTGGTGCAGCAGAGCAGGCCTGGGGAAGCCACAGTAGCCCCAGTAGTACCTCAGGGCTGTCACATCAGCACAGAACCAGGGTTGTCCCTGTTTTGTTGTTGCCTTTTCCTACTTTGACTCATGTCAACTGCATAAGCTATAATACTTTAGGATGTCTGACACTCAATTCTCTTCCAGATGCACTTGTTGGGTGCAAGCTAGCATAAATAAATTGAATTTCTGATGTACAGATAAGAGCCACTATTTTTGATATGGTCCATCCTAAGGCTCTGAGAAATACTTACTGTTTCAAAAACATCGTATGAAGCACAAGAATAGCCTAGAAATCCATCAGGGTAGATAATACTGTCAGAGTAATACTTGTAACTCCGCAAATGATTGCAAGCCACAAAGTCCCGAGTTCCTGTGAAAAGAAGCTCCCAGGTTAGTTCATCCTTTCTGTTACCATGCGAGGAAAGATACTGGCGCAGCCCTTGCCATGTCGTTGGGCTGTATCAGTCCTCCTCAAAAGCCTCATCGCAATTCTTGGAGTATCAAACGTAAGGATTGAAGCTTGCTTTTGCCATGAATTGATGCTCTAAGGAACATCATTGACTCAACAAGCATAAAATGCAAACTTTAAATGCTTTGTGGAGACCAACTGTGCAGCTCAGCTCAACCCCTGCCCTCCTCTCCCCTCACAAACACTTACTCAAGTAATCTGACCGAGTTTCACAATAGAAATAAGAACTGCATGAAGCGGGTCTTTTGTAGGCAACAGTTGCATTACCATAACAAAAGAAAACCAAACGAAAAGTATTTAACAGTGAACTTCCTAGGGCAATGCTGATTTGCTCCAGCTGAGGACTTCAAAACAAAATCATTATTATTATTTGGGGGGTGCTTAAGAAAGGGAGACTCTTAAAATTAAAATAATGAATATGTTATTTTCCTTTGTGTTGCCTTTATTGTTCTGACTTTAGGTTAAAAAGAAGATCATATACAACACAGTTATTTCTTTGTGCTCTAATTCCCCATTATTGATAGCAAGTTTACTCTATTAAAAAAAAGAAAAGAAAGAAAAAGTAATGCCTCCAGATGCACTGAATAAAGCCTGGAGAAGAAGGCCAGTTATCACAAATAAGTTCATGGATTCACAGAGTTTAAGGTGTTTGCAGTAATGTAAGAAAGAGCTTGGATATTATGCTGAAAAATCTCTACAGCAGAAAGCTTGGTTTGTTTTTTTTTAATGTTATGTGCAATTTAACTTTATAAAGACACAGAAATTTTCTAATACTTAGAGCTTTTATTAGAACCATGTAAAACAACAAAGAACAGTGTATTTGAGCAGCTACGTGCCAATCTTTTTTTAGCTGGCTAAAAATAGACACAATGACATTGCTTTAATGCAACCCAGATTTGTAATAGGTAATTTTTTAAAAAAAAACATATTAAATTAATTGCTCTGTCTCAGAAGAATTGCAGCTGAAGATCCCCTACCAGAAGCAGCTGTGAGCATCATTGCCCCACTCCACCCAGTACTGCTGCTGGGCAACTAAACAGAAACAAAGTGAAATGTGTTGTTACAGACCCTTCAAAATTTTTGGCACAGTTTAAGTAACTTTTGTTTCTGCTGTTAGATGCTTTAGAGAAGGCATATTTTCCAGAGGCAAACCCTTTGTCTTGTTTATTTTTCGAATAACCTCTGGAAAATGGTGTGTTTGAGCATTTTAACAGTTTCACTGAGCTCTGCAGCTGCCCTGCTGGTGGACACACCAAAAGCTAAAACAAAACACCTGAATTAAGAGAAGTTAAGTGGTTACAATTTGAGAGTGACCTTCCTCTGAATTTGTAATGTAATCAACATCCTTACCTTCCCAGATGCCATCGAGATCTACGATCTGTGAAACAGCGTTCTTCTCACACCCTGGCATTTGCTTTCCTCCATTTGGATAAAAGTCAAGATGTCCTATAGCTGGGCTCATGCCGAAACCTGAAGCATTTAAAGAAGAGGTAAGGATGTTTTAAACTAATATTTTCTCATACCTGTAGCTGCTGGCTTGAAGGTTGTCTGTGCTTGGTGTTCTAGGACATGAGTGACCAGTATGGTGTATCTGTTCTCTGTCTGTGCGTCACCCAGCACAACTGAGTCTTGACGAATGATTAGGAGACTCATGTGCTGCAGGGCATAAATAATTTGGTATTAATACAGTAGAGCTGAACACTCACCTAAGTAGGGGATTGTAGGAGCTGAATCTGTGTGGATAATATCAACAAACTCTGCATCAGATTTATCCAGTCTGACTTCAATTGGAGTGCCTTGAAAATAAGGTTGAGCAGGGTCCAGTCCTGAAAGAAAGAGACTGGTGTTATGTATAGATAAAGAGATATAGATGTATCATTTTACATAACACTATGATTGTATATAATGAATGCCACATATATAGTTGCCTGTGGAACCTTATATCGAAGTAGTATAGGCAGTAATAAAATGATGATGTGTGCTCTCCCTTACTGAATGGCTGTTCTGCCAGGCAGGAGAAAAGGTTACCTCTGTGAAGCCTGTTGAAGTTTACTGGTTTGCATCAATATCAAATCCCAACACTTGGATATTACTTTGTGGTTTTATTTTTTTTTTAATTGAACTTCCCTTTCATAATGTTGCTGAAATTGAGGTTGCTGTGTCTGTATTCCATATAACTGATACACATGTATGTTTTTAGAGTACCTTGTTTTGGAGTACTGAAACAGGAATTGATGCTGATAGCACCCCATATGCTTGGAGGTGTTGAAACCAACCTGCCTACTTCTGGCTCCAGTCAGATTTCAGAAAAACATCTAGTTCTCAAGTGACAATCTTTACTTTTGCTCCTAGCAGAAAATGGAATTTATTTGCTTCCCAAATTGCTGCAGCAATTTCAGGAACTTGTAATGTCTTGCAAATTGCACATTTTTTGCTGTTTTATACTTGCATCTCTTGTTGTCCCAGGGCACCAGATTTGGTTTTGTTTTTAGACTGAATTTTGTAGGCTATTAGTCCAAGGTTCACCAAGCCTGAAATCCCTCAGGGAAAGTAACAATTGAAAAGAGCTCTGTTAATAATATCAAAAATTGTCTTTTGTGTAGGAAAGGTCACTCTGCTTAATGCACACTGCCCTTGGCACTGCCTGCATGATGACTAAGGAGATTAAGCCCATAGCTTTAGACTCTGGAAGCGCTGAACATGTTAAAAAAATAGCTAAATAATGCAGACTGCAGGGTGAATTAGCTGTATTTTGAGAAAGGAGGGGTTTGATCACAAGTTTAGCTGACAATACTTCTTTTCAGTTTTGTTTTCTGGGAGAGTCATGGATGTTTTAAAGTACTTGAAAGGGAATCTCTGCTTTGTGAGGTCTCTGGAATATCTTTTTTTTAGAAATGAATACGTATTGTAATAAAAATGCCTATTTAATTGCCTTTTGGGTGTTTTTTTTTAAGAGTCAGTTAAACAATTTAAAAAAGATGAGGGCTATTTCTTGAAGAACAGTGCAGGGATATGGCGAAGGGTTATGCAGTGGCTATACTGCACTGATGCTCCTGCTGCAGGCAGAGGGCTGAGACAGCCTGCGCCTCCACAGAGCTTTGCTTTGCCTCTCAGCCATATGCATTTTGATCATTTTAAGTCTTGCAGTGTTGGGATATGGTTCCTGCAAGAGTCACCTGCTCTTACCTAGTGTGGGTAGAGAGCAGTTTAGAAGCCAAAAAATGAAAACTTGGATGCTAAAAAATGAAAACTTCCTGTTGGATCAAAGGGAAGATGAAAACGCTTCTGGCCAATAGTCACAGAGGCTTGATCCATTGTATCTTGTGAGACACAGACACTATTTATGGGACCAGCAGAGTCTGTATATTCAGGGCAACGTGTGGACAGATATAAACCAAACCAGAACCAAAAATGCCTGCTCTGAAAGAACTGAACAGGAAAACCCAGCTCAGCAGTAGCGAGAGGCTTTCTCAGAGCATAGTGTGTGTAACTCACAACAGGGAAAGACAGCAAAGCAATTCAGTGCCAGGGAGGTGAAAACTGAATCAGTACAGCTGACCGAAAATTAAGAGAACAACATCGTGTTCCTTAAAAATGCCTAAACCCACAAATGTGGGAGCACTTAAAAAGGACAGACTATTAAGAATATAGCGAAAAATGTCAGGGGGTTGGGGCTGTCTGATCAGTCAGCTCCGACATTATCTGGAAAGTAAGAGTGAGCTCATGTTGCTCAAACTAAGACAGATTGTATAAACATAATGCCTGTGATCACCCTCAAAGAAAACGGGGATTCATTTGAAATCTGTTTCTTTAAGTATGAGTGCAGTTTCTTAGTAAGTCTACTTGAATCTGGACAGACGACATAATCCTATGTGATTCAATTTTTGCTGTCAAGGAAATACAGAGATTTAGTGTATCAACAGTTAAGTGAAGAAATTAAACTTTAGAAAGTTTGCTGGAAATAAAAAGCAGATAATTTAACTGCTGTTAATGTACTCCACTAGGTGAAAAGTTTATATTGACATAGCAAGCAAGGTGACAATGGGTGATATATCACGAAGGTTAGCCTACTGCTTCTGAAATGTCTGGTTTAATCCATGCTTTTCTGGAAAATTATATTTGTTAGCAAAACTTCAGTACAAGATAGCTAACTGCTTATTGTTGTGCTGCTTCTAGCATGCTTTGGAGGGACCTGCAAGCAGTAGATGATGTGCATCAGATGTGCTGCAGATTAATTAATTAACAGGTCAGATTAATGAAAGATGAAAATGGCAGGAGAAAAGCTGCTAGGACAAGGAAGGTAGGGATTACTCTCCTGGCCTGTTTTATGATGTTAGCATTGGGTAAATCACTATGAAAAACAATCATGGCAGCTAACACTGGTTCTGGTTGTGCGTCAGTTATTGTGAGTTTATTTTTAGCAGCGACAGTGGAATATCGTTATGTTACAGCATCGCTCCCATCCTGCTCCAAACTAGCACGGGTCTGGGCAGTGACACTGCTAGGCTGAAGCACCAGAAAGCAAGATCTGTAGAGATTGCCACAACCATTAATGTGTATCAGCAAGTCAACTGGTGTATCCCAGGGGTCCTTCTGGCTCTGTTAGCTGTATGGAGCCTTTCCCTTGCTGTGTAAGCATATGCAAGTAAAATACTCATCACACTGGCTGTTTTCCTACACTTACCACCTCCTCCATGTACTGTGAGAAGAAGCTAAGTTCCATATTGCCCGAGTTACCCTTGACTAAACTACAGCCCACAGTCAGATACAATTGTAAAAGAAAATGAACAGCAGCATTTTGTTAAGCAATAGTGTCTTTAGTATGAGCTGTGACTCAAGTCACTGACTTACCGGTTATTCTTCCAATCCCGGGCTGCCTCCTGCCAGCCTCGCCTGCCGCGTGTGCTCCAAGGCTGTGGCCAATTATGTGAACATCAGCTAGAGAGTATTCAAATTGTTCCTGAGAAAACAGCAATGTAAAAAATTACTACATCTGTTTTCATCAGCAACGGGGAAGAGTAAAAGGGGGCTGAAAAACTACTTTTAATTTGACTACGGACTCAGAAACTCCTATGCGGTTTCAGCATTTCTTTGCCAGTTTAGGTTCTTATGTCCAAATCATACTTTTTTCAAAACTCCTTATTCAGCTGCTGCCTCATTTGGAGGTTGTTAAAACTCTAGGCAGCTCTGTCAATGGAGTCCTGAGAGGCTCTGCATGCTTTTTACTTCCTAGACCCATTGAGATTCACAGGATGCTTCTCTGGCTTGCAAGATTCAGCCAAGCAGGAACTCTTAGTTACACTCAGCAGGTCAGGCACCACATGCAGCTGGAGGAAGACACAAAAGGAGGGATGACTTCAGCCTTTTTGGACAGTAATTCAGTGGCTGCAATGCAGATGTAGAGAGTGAGACATGGGTCAGATCACTCCTAGCCCCAGTGTATCGTAGAATCACAGAATGATTTGTGTTGGAAGGGTCCTTAAAGATCATCTAGTTCCAACTCCCCTGCCATGGGCAGGGACACCTTCTGCCAGACCAGGTGGCTTAGAGCCCCATCCAACCTGGCCTTAAACACTGCCAGGGAGGGGGCATCCACAGCTTCTCTGGGCAACCTGTTCCAGTGTCTCACTACCCTCGCAGTCAAGAATTTCTTATTAATATCTAATCTAAATCTCCCCTCTTTCAGTTTAAAACCATTCCCCCTCATCCTGTCACTACCTGCCGTTGCAAAAAGTCCTCTCCAGCTTTCCTGTAGGCCCCCTTCAGGTACTATAAGGTCTCCCCAGAGCCTTCTCTTCTCCAGGCTGAACAGCCCCAACTCTCTCAGCCTGTCTCCATAGGAGAGGTGCTCCAGCCCTCTGACCATCTTTGTGGCCTCCTCTGGACTCGTTCCAACAGCTCCATGTCCTTCTTATGTTCGGGGCCATATCCATTTAAGTAATGTACAGTTGTCTTACGGGAAATATGTGTTGAAGGCACTTCAATTAAAAGAAGGCTTCAAACCAAGCATCACTCCCCAGATGAAGCTGGCTAAGAAAGGAGGCATGTGGCACCTTCCATAGATTCAGGCACTGTACACAACAGCTTTCCCCCCAGGCAGGTGGGGGGGGTTCTATTTGTCCCCATGTGTTGTTGCTCACCCAGAGCAGTGGTCCTTCAGCAGCTGCTGGCTGCCAGCTGCTTTTCTGGCATTCTTAAGAGCAGTTTGGTAGGTTTTGTCTCTGTGAAAAGGCAGTTTGCTGTGTCCGTTACCTCTGCATGTTTAAAACTACACAACACTTTACATCTGTTAACATCTATGGAATAACTCTTTGGCTGTACTATGGGGATGTCTCTTAGGACTTTATATTCGTAAGATGGCTAACCCTGCTGTTGTGACATAGTTCTCTAACTTTAAAAAAAAGTCTGCTATCAGCATAACTTCTAAAATAATCACTCAATAGAAGAAAATGTTTTCTGCTGGTTACATTCACATTCATGAAAGTTCTTGAATCATATTTCTTTCAAATCAGCATTATAACTGTAGCTTTATAACCACAAGATTCTTACCTTAAGAACATCTATAAAATAAGCTATTTCAGCACCTACAACACGGACGTTGTTGGATGCCTGGGTGTACTGACACCTTGCGCCTCTTTTCCAGTTTATGCAGATGCAGTTCACATCTTCCACAGTAAGCATCCTCTGTTTTGTAAAACAAAAGTAAAAACCAAAGACTCCCACAGTAAGTACAATCTGGAATTGATTCATGTTGCTCATTACAGCCTAACTCATAAATGTTCCATGAATTTGTATGAGAACATTTTAAGAAGCAAAATCTTAGCGTATATTTGTGGTCATGCCCGCACACAGGTGTGTGAGTGCTCACACGGTACTGAAATAGGGTGGTGTGCTGTAGGAATGGCCACACCATCGTTGCAAATACCCATAGCTGTATGTTTTGCAGAAAGAAAACCAGTACAAATACTGATACTTCTAATTTTTAATTTCAGTCAAACTTTGTGTGCAACGCTAAATAAGAGCTCTACTCATATACTGATGCACTTAAGTGATTTCAAAGTACTTCTTTAATTCAAATTCAATTAGAACTGACATTTTGGATGATAAAAATCAAGAGTGTTTTTCTGATACAGATTTGTAAGAAAGAGAGTGTCTGTTTTTATGAGAGGGTGCATAAATTTCTGGTGTCACTGAATATTCATTTCCTATTTATGGTTTTATTTGGGAATATGTATATACAGGCAGATACTTTATTGTCTGCCACAGAATCTGAAGCTTTGTTTTCCTCCTCTGAGTGGGGTTGTTTGGCTAAGTGTATTTTGCTTTAGCAGCTTTGTTATATTTATTCTTTGCCTTATATTCAGACATCATAAAGCATCCAAAGCAAGTTACAACTGGCAAAGGACAGAAAAGGCAATAGACACATCTGTGACTGTGTTTAGGAGTGGTCAAAATAAATGGGCAGATAGGATTATTACTTAATGGGAAGGAAAGTAAATAACAGATACACATAGGAGGGCTGATGTGTGCACAAACCCATTTGCTCTGCTCTTTACTGAAAAGATTCACTGAGACCAATTTTTTTTTTTAAGTAAATTGGAGTATTGTGAAAAAACATTGGCCACAGTAATAGAGAAAGAATTTAAAGATTTATCTCATATCTCTGCATCTTGTGAAAATTGATCAAAATGATGTAAGGGACTAGCTGAAGCAAAATGTGAGCTGTCCTGTTGATTGTGAGGTTCTAGAAAAAAATCTCTATTCTAAGAGTGGAAAATGGGAGACTGAGAATTATAAAAACATCAATCTGCTTCTGATATGTTGAACAAATTATTAACTAACAAATCCAACAATCATTCCTAGACGCTCATAAAGTGATAATCAACATAGATTTTTTTTTTTCAACAAGAAACTGTCAATTCTAATTTCTTTTTTTTTTTGACATAGTATTAAAGAGAAGCAGGTAATGGGGATGCAATAAATGTGAAATATCTTGATTTTAGTGGACTTTCACATTGTTTTTTGTAGTGTTCTCATAAGTAAAATAGGAATATAGAATTTAAACAAAATTGTAGTTGTGCAAATAGTTGGTTGAAAAACCTTATCCCAAAAGTGTAATATGTGAGCAACTGCTATTTTGCTCTACATGCTGTACGACTAGTAGCTTTCGTTAGTTGTAGCTGCAATAGAAAGCATGTTTCTAGGATTTGAGATAGACCACAAGCTGGAATCACAACTTTGTATGGGGACAGGGTTAAGAAATAACTTGGGGAATTAGTACAAAAAACAATAAAGCAGAGTGCTTTATTTCATTCACTGTTCGTAGCAAGTCCTAGATTGAAAGCTTTGTTCAAAATGATCCCCTTGAGGTCCCTTCTGGCTGTACATTTCTACAGCTTTATTGCTTCTCTTAATGGTCAGCCCATGTCCCCAGCCTCCAATGCCCACGTGGCAGCCCATACCTTTGTGATGGACTTTCCACATCTAGAAACCTGTCTCTTGTCTGGAGAAATACGATGCAATAGTTACGAGTCTGCAGTTATTTCTGGAAGTGCCCTCATTCCTACACAGTATCTTGCTCCAGCATTTGTGTTGTTTTTACCAAGAAAAAGACGCTAATTGAGCCAAATCCTGTTGTCACTCAATTCACTAAAGAGAAGAATTTGATGCATTTTACCTCATGCTTTTCCTCAAAGTGCAGAGCTACATATTTAAGTTGCTAACAATTTAAAAATGGCCTTTTTTCCACTTCTTATCACTACAAGTACCATGAGAGAAATTGATTAGAGAAAACAGACAATTTATAGGAATGTGTTAATAAATGCAAACTAAGGAACTTCACAGGGACAGGACTTTCCTGTGGTACATACCTTGCACATGTCTGACAGCCAGTTTTCTTCTCCATTATCTACAAATCCGTGTACGATAAATCTGGTCATCCTACTCGCATTAAAATTTGAGTACGCAATTGTTGAGGCATCAACTGCAGAGATCTCCTGTTGTAGATATTAAATTAATAAACATTTAAATCTGCTTTCTGTAAAGAGTTCATCAAAATTGTAAAGACCTGAACTATGCTCATCTGTCCAGGCATTTAAAAGTTAGGCAATGTTAAACTCATCTGCAAGTGTTCACATGACTGTGGGTTAAAGTCTGTATCTCCATTCAAAGCAAGCTTTGACACATATCTTAGAGCAGCCAAGACTTTACTTTTAATGTGTTTTCCTCTTATCTGTGGAAAAAAATTACCCAATAGCTTTAAAAATACAGTTTCCCAGTATGTCTCGGTGGCCATACAGAAAACATGGGGGATTGCTGCTTTGTGAAGGCTGGAGGAGGATGAGAATTCTGCCCCAGAGACCCTGCCAAGGAGCTGGAAGAGGTTGTCTCTTGAATAAAGTGGAGGTTTGGCCATTTCTAACACTTTCCAGGACCACAGCTGGAGTCTGTGATTACTTACTGTTTTTGCATGTAATTTAGTAATGTTTAAACCACAATAGTTCTTACTTGAAAGTTATTAGGATTTTGTCTTGTATACAGGAGGAAGTGAATGTCTATCTTTTTTGGATCCCAGGGTAACTTATGGATTGGTCTTTCCGTAGTCCCAGACCATGGTATATCATCTGAGAAACATCCAAGCCTTTCATAGCAAACTTCTTTGCCTGTAGCACACAGATCAGATCAATAATATGTGAATGAGTAAAAAGTGGAGCAGGCTAGTTATGAGCTAACTCATAGCATCTCTTCTCTGGAGATGTCTTGATCTGTTGAAAATCCTACAGTTTACAGAAAGCAAAGACCAACAGTTGCCCTCTCTCAGGCCTTCAAAGGCTACAGTTTACCCCAAGGAAAGAAGATACCCTATTGCTCATCAACAAAGTATGCGGTGGAGTTCCTCCGCAGGTATCCTGTACCAAACTTGGGTATTTTTCCCCAGTTATGTTTTGCTTAAGGCAAAGACAGCTGATGAGTTTCTCCTAATACCAAGCCAAGATATTGCAAATAATACAGCGATAACTTGAGATTGTGCTCAACAGCTGACTACACTGCACACAAGAAATCTTATACAATACAGCCAGTGGCTTCTGCTGAATATAAAGCTATACTGCCATTTGACTGTCCCCACCTTAATTATTCCCCATTTCCATCACTAAGGAAGAGTACAACAAATAATTTCCTAGGTTTGGTAGAGCGATAGTTTTCCTCTGAGACAGAAAGCACCAGCATTTCTTGCAAGCCCCTAAGGTGGGATTTCAAGAACAGAGAAGAGGAAAGAACATGCACACGCGCTCATCTCACCATTCTTGTATAGGAAAGTGAACCATGTAACCTCAATCAGTAAGTTTTAAGGCACCATAGCATAGAACAGTATCTCAGAAAATAGAGCAGCAGAGAAAGCCTATATAAACACTAACCCCATATACTTACCTTCTGCTGCGTTGAGCAGAAATAGTGCAAGTATCCAAATTCCAAGCATCTAGAACAGTAGAAAAAGAAGCAGCTAGGATTTGCTAACTCGGGAAGTGCACTTAGCTTTCTGGTGGTGAATTTTCTCAAGGTGAAAAGGGTGGTGTGTCTGTCTTCTCAGCAACATATATCTATGACTGCTGCATATCTGAGATGTGTATGAGTCAGTTTTATGTTTGCTCACTCCACTAGAGATTGTGGGGCTCCTAAATCTACGAAAGCATAGCTTAAGTCCAGAGTGATTTTTGTCCTATTGAGGCTACTCTTCTAATCAGATGTATAGTAGCTACTTTACAACTAGCATAAGGGTGTCTATGTGAGCTGCCGTTCCCCTTTATGCTGCTCTGTCTTGGGAAGGGATATACCTGACGAGGTAAAAGAAAAACCCGAAAACCTGAACTACTTACGATGCAGCCTTGAAGCTCCATGCGATAATGTGCAAATTTTGCATGTACTTTTATAGTCTGCTTTATCCTTGGGAATGGTCCCAGAAAGATAGGAACATTTATTTTGGATTATAGTTTATAGCTAAGATGGAAAATAACTTCAATGGTTACTTTCTCTGAAAACTCCAAAATCCATGGACATAGATTTCTTGAATTGGTGTGATGGAGCCCAGAATAGGATTGGAGCTCCAGAGGCAGGGTAATACCCAGGCAGCAGTACATCAGGAGTGGGACATTAAAGAGAATTATGTGGGTCTGTGTGGCAGTGCATTTAGAGGCTGGGAAGGCTTTTGTTTTTAGTGTGGTGTAGCTGGGAGGTAGGGGTTCTACTGGGGGAGTTAGTAGGGAACAACATTGTCTTTAAGTCCCCTCCCTTGCCCTGCATTAAGTGACTTTGGATGTGGAATGCTCCTGTGCTGCTGGGTCCTTTGTGCCCATTTCCTGACATCAGCTCAGTTTGGTGAGGCCTTATCCCTTCAGGAAAACTTCTTAGTGGGCCTGGTAGGCCTTTTCATAGTGAAGGAGTCTGACCTTCTCCTGGTGTCCCTTTCATTTCCTTGTTGAAATAAGTAGATGCAGAAGGACAGTTGTCTACCTCTTTGGATCCTGTCTATACTACCCATGTAACCCAAGTTTTGAGAAAGCCCTTCTCCTCTAAGTGATGAACTGAGAGCAAACATGCTGGAAATATACATCAATAACATACAAAATTCCCCCAGAAATGGTGACGTGGCCACTTGGTGTAGCAATGTTACAGAACTTAGTAGGTTGTTCTACTAGAGACATCAACTAAAAGGTGAAAAACCCCATGCAAACGAACAGGATGAGGTCTGGGAACCCCTTGATCCTGTTCGCCTCTAGGAGAAGGCTGTAAGTGAACTCAAGAAGAAATGAGAGCTCAGATAACTCTTCGCTTAGAAAGCTTTGTCAGGCTGGCTATGCTTTTTGGTTGTGGCCGCATATCTTTGCAGAGCTAATATTCCCTAATCTCCACCTCTGGGAATGACCAAATGGATACCAGCTGTGTGCATTGGTATCACACTGCTATCATCCATGCCAGTAGGGTTTATTTCTTTAAATAGTAGGGAAATTTGAAAGTTTTTTCTAAATATCACCTTTTATACTAATTTAGAGCTCAATGCTCCCATCCTTAATTGAAGTAGCATTTTAGTTTGTAAATATGTTCGTATCAGTGATACAGGAGAATCGGTACATGCCCTAGTACACTGATAAGTTTTAACACTTGTTTAGAATGAGGGGGGAACAGTTTGTCCCATTTAATTTAAGAGCTGGTGGAAAGATTTGAATTAGGATTTTATTGTCTTTAGTCTGCTGCTCTTATTCAACACAGTAATAACTGGGCAAACTGAATAACTAACAGTTCCTTAGGCTGTGGTCAGATGGGTTTCAGCTGCTTGCTTCCCCTTTGGGAAGAAGGGGTAGAGCTGGGATGGGTGTCCTTCAGTATGATGCAGATGCTTCCTATGCCTGGAGGAGCCATTCTGGTCCTTGCAGCCTCGCAGTCAGGGGCTGTTGGAATAAGATGGCTTTCAAGATAGCAAGTAACAAATAAGAGCCTCGCTATGTTTCTGCAGTCCTGAGGAAGCTGTAGTGTGGAATAGAAAGCAGGCAGAGGAGCAGACTGGATTTCCCGTGCTGCAGGACGCCGTGGCTCTCTCCCGGGACACAGCGCAGGGCTTCCCAGCATTGCTCACGCGTCCCATGCCACCTGTCCAGTCCCCAGGGTACTTGCAGTACTTGGGACTGCAGATCTCTCTTGGTTGAACCTCAGACTTGTGTTTAATTATGCTTCTAATTTCATACAGGCTTGGTTAGTGTTGAGTCAAGGATACAATACTGACTGTTGTTCTTTTTTAAAATAAATATTTCATTCAGGTATTTATACTCATTATAAATACGTTCTTAATATTGTATTTCTGTTCCTGTTTCTTAAAAGTTTATCTGCTCAACTGCTTGTACATCATTTATCAAACATGGGGAAATGGGAGTGAATAAAAGATTAACTCTTTCTTCCTATTCATTAACTCAGAGTTTGGATTTTATACTTAGAAAAATATCTGCTGCCTTGGTCTCTTAAAGCTTCAGGTGGCTCACTCATGCCATGCTTTGCAGAGCAGTAGTGTTCATTTTAATGTGAAATAGTCAGTCCCAGGTTTTGCAAAGCCTGGAGTTACTCAGAGTTAGAGTTTCTCTCTGGGGTTGTCAGTGGCCACAGCAAAGGTATGTGTTTGAAATTAAACAGTAGCCAGGTGCTGTGATTTACCTGTTTAGTTTCTTCGGAAGTGGGGAACACCTGAGGTTTGGCTTTGCCTGTTGCTTCCCTGAAGGTGCAGTGTCCAAAGGGCTGTTCTAATCTGCTGAAGAAATATCCTGGTCTTGATCTGTTCCTGCCTCATCCCGCAGCATCTTCTGAGGCCAGTGTTCTTGTGTGGGGTTGGAAAGGTTTGTGCAATAGCAGAGGCTGTGGAAAGGAGGTGTTTGGGGCCATTCCCAGCCCCAGAAATGTACTGAGGTAATGTGCTGTCTTGACAGTGTCTGATCGATAGAAAATCTGGCAAATAATCGATGTGGGAAACAGTTCTTACCTGCTTTTTTTGAGGCACTAGTAGAGTAAGACTGTGCAGTATTATAAATTGATTTTAGCATATATGATTTCCAATTGCTTCCATAGTTATAAGCACAATAAACTGGGTTCAAATGTGAAAAACATTGACAAATGTGTTTGCAAAGAACTGAAAAAATAAAGGAAGCAACAGGCAGTTTAAGTTTTGCTTTAATAGCCTTGTGTACCAACATTCCCCTGCACAGGACTGACGGTTTGCTCAGCTGCTGTGTACAGAACAGCTGTTCTTGGTGACCTCTAACAAGGTGTAAGTAACTGGGGAACTCCATATGTCACAGTTCCACGGCCACAAAAAGTTGACCTGGGAAGAAAAAAATACTTGAATCAAGATTTACTTATCTATTTTCCCCCAAAAGAAAAATGAAAGGCTGTCAGCTGTCACCTTGAGGGTGTTAGTTCAATCCATAATCCCACTTAGGCCTTCCTAAAAGCCTGCTGCACAGAATATGAGCATCTGCATATTAACAGTAATGAGGTGAATTTCCTTCTTTTGGGGACCAGCTGTAAAATTTGAGTTTTAATACATCAATAAAATTAATTTCTAAATTCACAAATATAAAGCTCTAGATAAAAAAATCAGAAAGGGGTCTTGTTAGGCTTCCTTTACTTAGGCTAGGTGTTTAACTAGATTGCCCCAATCAAAGCTTTGCCGCTTTTTTTAGGAGTTCACACTGAAAGGGATTGCATCAGCTTCTCTAAATAATCCATGCCAATGCCAAACTATAAGGAAGTTTTTTTCCCTAATATCTAACCAGTATTTCTTCTGTTGTAAAATACATCAATTAAACCTTGACCTAAACCCAGTGGGTATGTGGCATGGTTGACTGTTACCCTTCTCAGACAGTTTATGCATATGTTTTTATGCTCCTCTCCAGGCTTTTCTTTATTGAGACACACATTTCCTTCAGCTGCTGTACACAGATCAAGTTTTCTAAATCTGTTTTGGTATTTTTCCAGACTTCAGTCTGTGTGCATTGTTCCTAAAGTATACTCTCCAAACTTGAAAATGACCCAGCTTCTGGTTACAGTCTTACCCCAGTTATTCAAACTGGAATAATTACTCCCTGGATCTTCTATGCAATACTCCTGGGAATGCACCTGGGAATGAGACTTGCTTTATCTTGGTTTGTAATTGTTTTGCTGTGGCAAAACAGTATACATTCTAAATTATTCTGTAGTCTGCTGTATTCCTTTCCAGACAGTTATTCTCTTGTTTGTACTCGAACATTTGATTTTTCTGTCCAAAGTGTAATATCTTGTCCTTGTCGTTACTGAACTTCACATTGTTGATTGCAAACCATGTGTCCAATTTATTAAGACCATTTTTCAGTCCTGTCTCCCAGAGTTTTTGCACTCCTTTCCCATTCCTTCTGACCTGTAAAAGGGATATACTTACCTGTGTCCATCTTCTCCATGAATTATATAGACTATTTCTGCTCCCAGTCTTGCCCAGAGCAGAGTAAATACGGTTTTATTCCAGAGAAATTCAATTTTTTTAGTTTCTTTTGGGTTAATTTCAACATCAAGGTATTTTGTATGAACTTGATCTTGAGAGAGGGCTCCACTGCAAATAGAATGAAGACAGCAATGCTAAGTTTAACAGTTTAGAGATTACCGAACTAAATCACATTCTCCACAAGATTTGTTTTTTCCTTCGTTACAACAGAAATTTGCTCTTTTGCTGTTCTTTGCACAGAACACCGGACCAGGACACAGGGGTATTATGCCCTGAACAGGGAGAGGATGAAAAACAATACTGAAAACTTTAAATGTGTATGTGGCAGGAGACCACCGGGAGATGACAAGGGTGGGGCTGGGTCTGCCTCCAGTGCCCAAGTGTGCTGAGTTTTGTGGGTATCACTGCAGGGAGAGCTCTAGGCGAGGTTTACAGGGAGGATTTTATAGATGATCTGGGAAGTTCTGTGAGGCTTTGGTCTGCATGTGCACAGAGGATGGTGGGAAAATGCGTGGAAGCACTTGTTTCAGAGCAGGTACAGAAGGCAGTGGGAGCTGCTGTTTTGGTAGTCAGTGGGAGATGATATGAGCTGTGAATGAAACTCACTGACCAGACTATATACAAGTGCCATTTACATAGTAGTGATGGCTTTTAACATATCCTAGGGAGAACAGAGGTATCCACTTTGCAAATTTGGGAAGTTCAGGCATAGGATTGCCTTGTATGAGGTCACACAGCAAATTACTGGCAGAGCAGAGGGTCTTGTCAGAATGTGGAGTGAGTGCTGACGTGTGTTGCCACGCTAGCATGGGAGCTGTTGTGCTAAAGTGTGTATGGGATGGGTGAGCACTGTATGAATTACGTGCGTTCCAGAGGTGTACGTTTATTTTTTTAAGAGCAACTCTGAGAACCACAGAACTCATGAAAAGGAGTTTTCTGTTTCCTTTTTGCAACCATCCATCTGGCCTAAATGGCCTTATCTATGTGATAATTTTTTTCATATCTGATGTTAAGTAGAATATCTGCAACACAGAGTATGTGTTTGCACTGCTTAAATATGTGGAAATGTGTAGATTAATGTTAGCATTAAATGCTATAGGGAAATATTAATTTATCTTACCTGGCAATTTCGTATTCTTTTGTGTTCCCCTTCATGTCATGGAAAACTAGGTTTATGTCTCCTCTCGTTTTCTTTACACCAGACAGTTTGATAAATACTTTTTGTCTCCAAGCTGTATAAAGAAAAGCAAAATAAAACTAGATTGTCATTGATACATGAGAGATCTAAAAAAGCTAGTATACTGGAAAGTTCTTTTTTTCCTAACTGGAATTCATTTGTGAGCTTGAATTTTGATAACTAATCAATAACTAATAGATATTGATAATTAATAGAGCATTTTTTGTCAAAGATGTTAGCACCTGTTTATAGAAGCAACAGAAGTGCATGACTGTAAATGCACTGTAAATCGCGTCAGGGCAATCACTTTTCAAACATATGATCAACTGTAACAAACCTCCTGCACTTACTAGTGAAAGGTGGGTCTGCTGCTGTATTTAAAAAATACTTTTGGTTTACCCTCTTCATTTTATCTGGAAATCTGTCAGCATAGTGCCCCATCATTGGACATTTCTCCTTGGAACATGGGAAGCAGTCTCCCTAGGGAAAATAAGAGCATCAGTTAATGAGGAGTATTTTTTTTTCATCCTAGCTCTGACAAAGTTGAGGCTCGAGATGTTGTTCTGATCTTACAAAGCTGTGGCAGTGCTGTTCGTTGTCATATCTTACCACCAAAACCTGATAAACTTGTTTCAGGTAATGGCTTCTGCACCCATGCATACAAAGCAGGTGTGGAGTGAGCAGGTTGAATACCTGTGTGGATGGTGGTCTGAAACTCCCTAGTTCTAATATGTTTCAGATAGAGTCTAGGACAAAATATAAGCCAATTTTACCCTCCCAGTTGAAGGGAACTTGCCTGCATTCACATTGAAACGCCACATGTGGGGAAAAAAAGGAGCATCATTCATAAGTGCATTTATTTAGGTGCTCTAATCAGTGCCCAGTGTAAATTAGAGAAGAGTCAATGATTTTGGAGGCTTCAAATGTCTCTTCTTCCAGCCAGGAATTAGTAGGGTAGATACATCTAACGTATATGCTCCTTGCATAAAGGTTTAGGGTGAGAATTGTACAGGGTTTAATTTTTTTTCATATTTGGTGATATCATCTGTGGTTCAGGATTCTTTTTCCAGACCACAATAGTTGGTGGAGCCACTGAGTGCCGTGCCTCACTGCACGCTTCCTCCTACCAAACTGCACCATGAGAGCACAGCCACCAGCACCCAAGTGCTCCGCGCATGTAGCGGGACCTATTGTGAGTGCAGAGACCTGGATTATTTTCTTTACAGCTCACCTATTCCCGGGCTGATATACTTACTGACTTAAAGGATTCGTACGATTCACAGGGATATCCGAGGTATCCGGTGGGATAGAGGATACTTTCAAAATAAAACTCATGGCTGCGTGAGTGATGGCACCCACCAATGGCTGTAGCGTCTGTTGGAACAACGTTTATGAGCATCCATGAAATAACCTCCCGTTCTCCTGTATGAGAGTTGCACTTGCTTCCCCATGCAAATAGCTGAGGCATGGAATAGAACAGCAGCGTGAGCTTGTAAATTCAGATGAAAAATTATCACACATTTCTAGTTACAGTATAAGTTACAGTTTTGTCTGTGTTTTATTCAGAGAACTGTGTGCCAGTTACCCCAAGATTTCAAGTGAGATGCAGTGGTCTGCTATGGCATAATAGTTCCTTTTAAGAAGAAAGAGAGAGAGAGATACACACACACGTCAATTACAGTTTTAAAAGGCATAATAGAGCAAAGAGAATCCATCAGCCTTCTGCCAACCTCTCCAAAGCCTGCAGAGAGAGAGAAGTCTCAGGCAGAGACGTGAGGTGTGTACAGTCCCTGGAAACACTGAGTGCTTTTGCCTAATCCATGCCTTATAGGTGTCGGATGCTCTTTGCAGCATCTGCAAGAAACCAAAGGTGGTGGTGTCATGCTGATGGTTTGGTCATGACACCGGCCTGTCTCAGCCTGGAAAAACTCCTGCTGGGGTTATTAGACTTGCAGACTCCCTGTTCCCTGCCTTTTTGTGTTCTGCAGGTCTGATTTCAAATTACGGAAGCAAAGCTTAAGCCTTTATTATGCCTTCTTTCCCTACAGTGTTCCCTGGAGAGAACTGTTCTGATCCAGCCTTATTGTTTTTTATTTCCTTTTCTTACTTATTAGTAAATAGGAAAAAAGCAATTTTGTTTTGCTGTTTTCTCCCAAACCCACAGTTATTTTCACAGTTCACGTTTCGGGATTGAACAAAAATAAAGTACTATGCATGTTGGGAATGTATGGCTACCTGCAATGACATCTTCAAAATCGCTTTGTTTCATCTCTGGAGTTAAATCAGTGCATCCAGGCATCGCAGTTCCTCCATTTGGGTAGAAGTCCAGGTGACCGGTGGTGTTATACATCCCAAACCCTGAGATACACGTGTAATGACGTCAGTGTCTCGGTGACATGCCCATACCTGCAGACACTTACTTGCACATGAACACTTACCTAAGGCAGGAAAGCGAGCAGCATTAGTGTGAATAATATCGACAAAGTTTGCATCTGAAGGATCCAGTCTCACCTCAGGAGGAGTGCCTTCAAAATAGGGCCCAGCAGGGTCTAAGCCTAAAAAACCCCCACATTCATTGGTTGAGGGAGGGAGAGAAGTGTTGCATGTGTTAACATGTCTTTTGCCAACTTACAACATCAGATATTCAGTATTGCATGAGGCATGTTGAATAATAATAATGTGAATTCTAAGCTAAACTGAAAAAAACTGTTCAATAATATGGTTTTGTGAACCTTTCTGCAAACTTATTCCAACAGAAGTAAAATATTTGCCAATAGACTATATAATAGCATCGTATTACAATGAAGGAGGTATTTGATTACCTGTGAGCTTATTACTGGCCTGTAAAGCTTTACAAATAGGAAAAACTAAGGATTCTTAGTATGTTGCTTTGTCTTTGTGTAGGGCTTGATGTAAGCCAGTGAATAACAGTAATGTTACAAACTTATTAACTGTGTTTGTCCTTCCACTGAAGAGTTTTTAACCTAAGTAGAGAAGGAGGATGTAATAATTACCCTCATTTCTCAGAAGCATAAAGTTCACATGCTTTTATGCAAGGTGTATCTGGTGCTGCCAATAATTTAATTCCAGTCCACAGACTAGTGTGTTGCAAGTTTCTTTCCTTTAGAAATGCGCTATGTTAGCTCTGTACCTCAGTGAAGAGCCTACCTGTTATCCGTCTGATGCCTCTCATCCTTCTTCCTGCCTCTCCTGCAGTATGTGCTCCCAGACTGTGGCCAATTAAATGGATTTCGTGAGGAGAATATCTGAAGATTTTCTGATCATTAAGGTGGTGGTGGGAGACAAGAACACAGGCTTTAAAGAGCAAGCAAGGAGGGTGTTTTACATTATGGGCCTTTGAGAACATCTAGACCAACTTCCTGCGTAGCAAACGGTGTGAGTTCCTTGAGTTAATTATTGTTTAATTTACACTAAGACTTGATAAAAATGATCCGGTCTAGAATTTTAAATACCTCATGATCATGGATGCACTGTTGTAGTGTTGGCTTACAGTTACCATATTCAGTTATTCTTGGTGACAAAATATGAACCTGCTTTCTTATTTAGATCAATGCCTAATTTCATCTTCCATCCAAATGATCTTATTTTTCTTTATTTACTCTATTATGGAGCCCCTTTTTATCACATCTCTGTTCACTGTGTGTCTGCTTAGAATATGTGATCATATCACTCAATAATATTTTCACTGATAAGCTTAAGTGGGGTGACATTCATTCTCCTCTTTGCTGAGTGTCACCTGTACAAGACCTGCACTGCTGAGATATTACACATCCATTGAAGGTGGAAATGGAGATTATTCAGTGTGTAGGCTGCACACAGGGGACACATTTCATCCAGGGGTTTGCTATTTTTTGTAACAACCAAAACCAACAAGGATTGGTTGCTAATTGCTTGAGGTTTTTACACTAAGTCTTGTTTTGTAATGTGTGTACCAAAATAAAAGCAGACCTGTAGTATTGGCCTGTCTACCTTTATTGTTAGATGGCAGATTCCTCTGAATACATCCTACTGCAGTACTTCTGTTTACGATGCAGCTTAACTTTTCCTAAAGTCAGACTCCAGAAGTTTGTAAATTGGGGAAAAGAAAAGAAAGTCTAAGGATCATTTATGCATTTTTGTAATGGAAGATAGAGACGCCTAGACTGCAAATGCAGTAACAGAGATATTAAATGAGAAACTGAACCCGTCTTCAAGTGACCTGGGATTTGTACACAAAGAAGAAAGTACAGAAATAATGCATGAGGCTAGATACAAGTTTCCTAGGTAGAAGCAGTAGATTGTACCCCAGCAGATTCTGGGGAAGTGGTCTTTGATACTCAGGTGCTCGCAAAGTTGGCACTTTGCCTTGTGGGCTCTGTACTCTCTTGCAGCACTTTAAGATGAACACCTACTGACCAGGATCAAGTCCGTAGCCAGGCAGGGTTCTGATTTTTCAGCAGTTCTAAGTTCTCACAAGTCTTTCTGCAGTCAGTGGGAAATGATCATACTCTTAAACTTTGCAACTGAGCAGCTCTTTGCTGTATGTGTAAACGTGAACGCTTGCCTACAGGAACACGAAGCTCACAACTAGAAGGCAACAGGACAGTTTATTGTGCCTGGAGACAGCAAATAAGGCATTATCGAGTGAACCAGCTCCTGTTCATTTGGGTGGTGCTAAGCTGAGATAACTTACTTCTAGCACATGTATATAATGCTGGCAAAACTCTTGCAAGCACTGAACTCACAGGCCTTGCCTCATTTCCATCTCATGCCTTCTTGCCTGTATCATCCTATGGAAATGTTGCCACCTACTGGTCTTTAATTAATTGGCACCTCTTTTCAGCCACATAAATTAAATTGCGTCTTCTGTGGCCGTGAGAAGTCCTTACAGAGTTGGTAATTAGTATAATTAGCTGGATCTCAACTGCGCATTGCACAGCTCTTCTCGAAGCACTGGCTGACCATACTGGACAAGGTTCAAAATCAAAGCGGCAGCATCATAACCCCACTACATCCGCTTAAGGACTGTAGGTGGTAAAGCTGTGTCTCTTACCTGTAAAGTTTTTATGAAATAAGCAATCTCAGCCCCAATCACGCGGACGTTGTTCACTGCCCTGACGTAGGTGCCTTTTGCACCTTCTGTCCAATCGACAGCAATGCAGTTGATATTTTCCACTTCCAATAACAGCTGATGTGGGAACACATAAAGAAAAGAATTTAAGGAAACAAAATAATGAACAGAGGTTCAACTTAAATCAGAATAAACATTAAAAGGTAATATAATCATGGAATTTCTCATTCTTTACTAAGCAGGGCTCTTCACTGTAGCCCGTATTGCACTGAAACACACATCTCTTTACAAAGCAGAATATAAGAAGCCATTCATCCAAGAAGTATAAATTATGAAAAACCTTAATAAAAATATTTTAATTCATAAGCCATTTGAAATAATTTGGAAAAGCCACACAACAGCACAGTAGTTCCTATGTACAGTATATGACTTTCTTTGAGGGATGTTGGTAGTTAAACTGAATAGCATAGGAAACAGACTTATTTACCAAGTGCATTTAAAACTTATAAAGTCATGTCAGGCTGGAAAGGTTTGCAGTAGAGTGGAAAGTTTCTGTTTTAACAAAGAAAGCCAATGTGTTGATCATCAGTATTGGTCACAGTCTTGCAGAGATCAGTGATTTTTCCCCTGGAAGAATCATGTATTAAAGTCTACAGTTGTAGCTTTTTGTGACTAAGGTTCACTTAAAGTTTGAGAAAGAACAAAGAGTGGAAACAAAAATTAATCCGTGATGAACAGTGGAAGGTGAATGACAAGGAAACCAGAAGCTTGAAGTGATTGCATTGAATCCTGGACTCCCTCCTCTCCATAAGTTTGCATGGTGGAGAGGCAGATAGAATTGCTTTTTCTTTTTGACTGAAAAAATTAGAAATTTAATATTCTAGGTTAAAAGTTGGCATAAATCTATGAACAAAAATAATGCTGCAGATCTGTGACTTAGTATTCAGTGGGGGTCTTTTTCTAGCTTGTTCTTTTCCTTGCCAGCATGGAAGAAGCAGAAACTAGAGTAGGTTTTGCTTATCTGTCAGAGCCAAGGCTGTCACCAACACAGTATGCTCCACTGGCCGGGTGCACCAGCTCAGTTTTGTGGTAGCTTCCACATTTCATCTTTGAAATCTTTTTTCATTACACTCTAATCAAACAGAAAGGGGGTTTTTTGGTTGTTGTATTTTTTTTTTTTTAAGAACTGAATAGTGGTGAACCAGAATAGTATTTGTAGACTGCAGCTTGAGCTTTACAACTGAGAAAGGCCTTTTGGCTGAAGGACAGTTCAATTGCCCCTAATGGGAGAAACAGCGAATTGACGTGTCTAATCTGATATTCTGACACTGGTGTAGAGACTGGGGACATCTGTGTTCAGTTTGTTGCTTTGATCTGATCTGTAGGGTTTGGGGACGAAAATTCTCTAGAAAGGTGCAATGTTAGAGATGACCAAGAAGCTTCGACTATGCTGCATCTTCCAGAGTGGGAACATTTTGGCTTTTGTGAAATTTACTTCTTGGCTGGTATCTGCTACTACCTAATGAATTGCAAAATGAAAGGTGAACACTAGTGCCTGAAGGATACTGACAGATTGTAGTTACAACTGCTGATGGAAACCACAGGATACTCTGTCATACCAAGCACATTTCTACCACCCAGCCTTTTTTTGCAGTGCTGCCAAATCCATGAGTGATGAAGGAGGTTTTCCTATGTGAGGAAAAATGTGAGTTTTGGATGGTTGAGGAGTTTATCGCTGAGATCACCTGTGAGTAAAAAAAAAAAAAAATAAAAAAAATATATATATTTTATCTATTCATACTTTTGAACTTTTAAAAAAAAGTCAGCTAGGTCATCCCCTCTGTAGGACTCAAGGGACTACCTTGAACAGACAGCATCTGTGATTGTTGGAACCCAGGGACCCCTGTATCTTGCCTTTCTCAGTTCCACTATGGTTTCCAAAGATGTTGTGTCCATGTGTTTTCTGCTGCTCCTATCTATTTTGCTTAAGGCAGAAAGAACCTCCTTAGGTAGAATATAAAGCCGCCTAAAAGGGCCACAGTATCACGCGATGCCTGTTGGCCTGAGTTGAACGAGCTCCTCCAGAGAGCAGCCCACCAGCTCCACATCTCCTGGTTCACCTTGCCCTCTTATTGACCTGACCTGTGGCTTCAATGTGCTGCTCTGCATCTAAGCAACAGCTGCTTTTTTTTTTTTTTTCTTCCTGGATAGGTGATGTTTCTATGCCTTTTTTTGTCATCAGCTGCTCCAGAAAGGCTGAAAGAATTTCATGCAAGGACTGCGTTCGATAGGGGTGAAGCTGATCTTCACACAATGCTGCAAGCTGCTTAATTATATATTTTTCTTTTACTCTCAGAACGGTCTCTGACCATCTGTATTGTTTTCAGACAAATACAGGGTCTGCAATGTGAGCTCAGGGAGTTTGGGTGTGGAAGGGCTGTGCCCTAGATCATAGATACATTTAAGTTTAGTGGTTGGGAAGTAGTTCAAGGTGTATTTTGACATATTTTATCAACAACAAAAGTGCCAAATAACCTGCTGCTGACTCTTTTCGTGTGTGCTCACGTGTCCCTGCTCTGCAGATTGTAAAAGATTATCACAGGTGTAACTTCTCATCCTTAGGGAGCCTGAGTTGGATTCTCAGCGCAGCAACCAGGATTGCTGTAAGCAATGATGTCTGCAACAGCAGCGATGGCATCATAGCTCATGCCAGAGGAATCCTAAACACTCCTGTACAGGTCAGGAGAGGCTAGGTCTGGGAGCCTGAAAGGGATTTAGCAGCTTCATAAGCATTTGCTGAAGTGATGTGGTCTCAGCCCCTGATCTTACAGGTTCTTCCACATTGCTCTGCTCAGTGTTTCAGGTCACAAGCAACTTGAGTAGTTCTGTCTTATTTTCAGAGTGCAGAGGGGCAGGTAAGAACGTAAAATCACTCAGATTTCAAGGTGGAAAGTGAGTTTGGAAATTGCATAAAACCAGTCTTCTTCAGACTTTTCTTTTTAAAAGTCACGATATCTTCCTAGCTCAGCTTCCTTGTCCAACAGCAGTATTTGCTCTCCTATCTGAATACTCAGAAGGCTGCTTATTTGAATGAGTCTTCAGCTTTCCTCAGAGACCTACATGCATGCCAAAGGTAGTCTGCCTTAACCCATATCCTTGTGTGGGAAAATGCCAGGTAAGCTGTTGTGTCTTAGAGTTTCTTCACAACATTTTTTTTTTCATGTTTTACCCCAAATAGCTTCAATGTTCATTCATTACAGTACCTTCAAACTACCTTCTTATGCTGACTTGTTTGCCTGTGATGAGTGACATCGACTTTTTAACAAGTTAACAAACATTTATAGGTTTAATCAGTTATTGATGTTAAAAATAAATGTCACCTGTGAGTTATTTCCTGTTTCTCTGGTGTAGAGAGAGAAGCTGGTGTTCACATGTTCTGGAGAGTCGGGCAAACCTGTCAGAAGTCTCCCTGGTACCCCAGACCAGGGTGGGTCATCTGTAAAACAGCCAAGCCTGGGGTAGCAAACTTCTTTACCTAGAATAGAAGAAACAACTTGTTTATGTTTTTGACTCTCTGATACTTGGTGATGGATTTGAGACTACAGCAGTCTGAAGAGCTTAAAACTAAGGATTTCATTTTATGATTAATTTTGAAACTGAGATTCATTCTTATTTTATTTATGGGTATTGCCTGAAGCAGGTAATACAAGGGGAGCTAAATAACTTGTGGATAAACCGAATAAAGACCCAGACACTGTTTTGACACCATTTTCTAGGCTTGTAAAGGATTAATTCAATTTCTTTTAAAAAGGTCTTTTAAGAAGTGCTTGTTAGAATTGCTCCTGCATCCTTCTTACTCCAAAGCATTGTGTCTCTGCTCGTAGGAATGAAGGATATCTACACAGTAACCTTGTACTGTGAATGAAATGATCATTTATTTCAATATAGTAGCTTTTTCTAGATCAAACGGGTCTCTTGCTCACTTACACTCAACTTTTATGTTTTAGCACTGTCTGTTGTGCTAAGCACCCTGTTGCTGAGCAGTTCTCTGTATAGAGCAGTCATGTAAAGAGGGCTTGTGCACTGTCTTGATAGAAGTAGGGCACATGACTGAATTTCTCTGTGAATTTTCAGCACAGAGTTGTATCTTCTATTCTCAATAATAAAATTTAAACAGAGCAGAGCCTTTTAGCATTAGATCTATGCACAGTAGTAGACATTGTCATGCAATGACACAGAAATCATACAACAACTTCAGTGTAAAGGAAAAAAACAGTCATCATCTCCTATATATGATTTCATATGAATTCACCTTCTAGTGGTAGTTTTTATGGAGTGTCTCACCTGCTACTGTGCCAAGAAGATAAAATGCCATAATCCACATTCCAACCACCTAAAGCAAATTGAATATACAGGTTAAGCATTTTATTTAGAGTAATTTGTCCTTTTAAAAAGAGTGTAATACAAAGAGACACCAATTGACCATAAGCCAGCAACATGCCCTTGCAGCAAAGGCAGCCGTTAGCATGCTGGGCTGCATTAGGAGGAGGGTTGCTTGTGGGACGAGGGAGGTGATCCCTCCCCTCCACTCAGTTTTGCTGTTCATTGCATTTCTTGCACAGCCAATGCTGCGTGCAGGTTGCTGATGGAGTGAATCGGATCATGAGGTCCTGAGTTTTGCCAGCCATGAGGAGATAGGTGGGAGGTGTGGTAGAACACCTGTAACTTGGTAAAGTCTGCATGCTTGGCAGCATCTTCAGGCTGCTTGTGCTTCTTTTACCCAGGGCTCTTTGCCTTTCTGCACCTTCATATCCTTGACTTTATTCAGATTACTTTCCTGTACACTTTTCTCACTTGGCTTTCCCATGGCAAGAGTTCCATGTATTTCACTATTCTCCTCCCCTCTCGTTTGTCTCATTCACTGTTCTCAATTTCCTCTTCTTCTGGGTGTTTCCTATGGCACCCGCCTCCCCTTTTCCACGTACTGCTCTTCTTGTAAAGCAAAAATTTTGAGCTGTCACCCCTGGCCACTGAGATAGCTCATTAGAATTGAGAGAAAACAGTAAATTTAGTAGCTATAATCTTGCTATGTGGGAAACTGTCTCTGAGGGATATTTTTTAGAGATTGGTCAATGTCAGGAACCTAGAAAACCAGTGCTCCAAAGGTCATTGACACTACCAAATGCCCTCAGAAACTAAAAAGAAATGATTGGGAATTTCACAGAGTTTGTCCTTGAAGCTCGTGTCAAATGTCAAACAGGAGAAGTATACGTGATCCACCTATGTGCTTCTTTTGGTGAAAGTTGGATTACTTGGCTGTGATGATGTGGTTTCCTAACCAAGCCAAGTGGGATAGGTCAGAGAGCAGAGAATGTGTCTCTGAGCACTCTCTAATCAGCTCTGAAGTCCCTGTGTGGTAATAGCTTGTTGTTTATGTGGTACGGCAAAG
This sequence comes from Nyctibius grandis, assembly GCF_013368605.1. Taxonomy (NCBI): domain Eukaryota; kingdom Metazoa; phylum Chordata; class Aves; order Nyctibiiformes; family Nyctibiidae; genus Nyctibius; species Nyctibius grandis. Next base: position 97,166,402 of record NC_090661.1, on the reverse strand, counting down.
GGGCAAGGCTGAATATCTAAGCAGTGAGCTGGAGTTGCAAAGTGCAGAGCTGAGAGGAATAATGGAATTTCCTTGGAAATACAATTCTGTTTCCAGTTCTAATATACCCACTGAAGAACTCAATAGGGAAGAAAACTAGCTGCTCAGGGAGAGTGGAAAGTGAAGAGGAAGTCTGGCAGTCGGTAAGATTAAAAGGGAAAAGGATCAGGAGTTATTCTAAGCAGCTGGTGATAGACAAGAACAGAGAGGTCCTAACTGTTAGCCAAAAGGAGCACCTCTGTTCAGCTGGAATATCTGTCAAGAAGTACCCATCATCGTGATGAGAACCTGGTGACAGTGCAGGAAAATCACAGCAGATGTGGCTCATCAAATGTATTGGAGAGTTCGGTGGGATTTGTTGATATTTAATGAGAACTCTCATACTCAGGAGAGGTATAGTCCGTGTCGGGAGCAATACAGCAGGAAGGATAGTATAATTTCTTTTCAGACCCAAAATCTGAAAGGCGGCTAATGAGTTTAGAAAATGTGGGAGGTTGTTGCCAAATAAAAGTGATTAGTAGTTTCCTTTCAGAGGTTCTTCCTTTGAAGGTAGAAAATAGAAATGAACATGTAGCTAGGTAAGCAATGGAAGAGGCAGATTTTTTATTTTTTTTTTTTGTGGAATGTTGTTTCATTCTGTTATTGAGGTGTAGTTTGGGTAGGAGACAGAGCAGTATAGAAAACCTACCCACTAAAAAACTATCTTAACCTAATGATGAAAAGATTGCAAAGAGGTTAAGAAATTATGTCTTTTTAGAAAGAATTGAGTCAGCATACGATTTGATGGGGGAGAATTCTTTCACTGGGCATTTAAGAGGCTTAGTGTTGAACAAGAGGAACTGGAATGACTTGTTTGTGAACGTGATCTCAGCCCAGTCAGTATTGCTGGCTGTTGAACACTGAGCTCAATGAACAGAGGACGTGCGCTTCTGAAGCAAAACCAGCAAAAAATATTTCCAAATTGCTGTTCAGCTTGGAAAAAAAACCCACGCAAATATTCATAGACTGACATACTAATATATAAAACCTCCACTGGAGCAGTAGTTGTCCTTCACAATAGGCTGTCAAGTCACCTTCTGGACACTGTTGCTCAACCTGTGATTCATGGGCACTAGTGAATGGTTTGTGAGTTATGAGAAAGTCTGCATAATGACTGTCAACAGTGTATTTTTAAGTCCCACACATGTACCCACACACCTTCCTCAGGACATGCACTTAAACAAGCACACACGGTCTATCCATGAGAAGCAAGCCCAAATCTCAGGGTTTTTAATTATCAGCATTTTTAACCTAATAATCCCACTGCAGTAATTAGATTTTTTTTTTTTTAAATTTAAAACAAGAAATGTTATTCTATATAATTGCTAAGAATTTTACTCACCATTCTTTTATCACCCTTCTTATCTCTTTCCCTGGTGAGCAATAACAGGATACAAAACAGCCACTGTTTTCTGTAATGAAGATTGGGTAGCTTTATGCTGAAAAAAAGGTAATAGAAAAGAGATTAAAAACCTACAGGCCAACTTGGTAAATTGAAAGAAACTGGAAGAACACAAGAAGATGAAAAAGGGGAATATTTAGCTAGAAGTCGTATACTCTGTTCAGACAATAATTCTAGATCTGCTGTAGAATAGCTGCTGGAACTACATATTTTAAAATCATTGGACTTCGGTAGCTCATAGCTGAGATCCTTAAAAAAATAAAAAGCTATCAAAAAAAACTATTGACAGTTTTTTTGTTATTGATTAGTAAGAAAATTCCAGAGATGTAGTTTGAAGAAAACTGATATGCTAAAAGGTAAAAAAAAAAATAGGATTGAATCTCCTGAGGAATTGCAGACCTGTGGAGTTTCAGTCTGATATCAGCCTGAGGCAGAATAATGAAACTCTCCACTGGATACTCAGTCATGAAAGAAAAAATTGTGAAAAACTGTTAAAAGATTAGTTGTGTAATTGAATTCAGTTACATGACATACTAATGTGACACTCTTATAAGGTCAACATTGTGAGTCTCATGATACTTGGATTTTAATAAGATCTGCTCTGCTACTTGATATTTTGATTAAGAAATTAAAATGATATACATGTATTATTACAACAGTTAAGTAGATTAAAAATTAAATGCATGGATTAAGTAGATTAAAAATGAGTAATTATTGCATCTCAGACTATGATGGCACAGAACTAGAAGGCAACTCCTGGATTTACAAATACAGTTCTTACTACTGTGCACCATCACATCACATCATGATCAAGCTGTGATTGTGTTTTTTTAGCTGTGTTTTTTGACCCTACATTTACTCACTGCTCATGACAGATCATCATTGATTAGGGTTTTAGAGGAATCGGTTCCTGGCATTACACTGCATGCCAACTTTCAACACTGGTATTGCTGGGCATGAGCTCATACTGAAAAAACACTGACATCTAAACTAAGGGATTAGTAAACAAAAAGTAAAGGTTGTGAATGTTGAATTATTTTTTATTGTTTGGGAAAGTAAGTGCTGTCACACTGCATATCATACAGAATGGAGGTGAATATCTGAGGAAGCAATAACTGAAAGGGCCTTTGAACTCTTGCTAATGTATTACTAGTGACTTTTGAAGTGCCAAGGAACTTGTTAGTCTCTGTTTCCAAATATAAAGATGGGAGAATAATATTTTCAGTATATATATTGTATTATTTAGGTAGTAGAGAGGTTTTATTGGTGCTGCATGCACAGTTCAAGAGGGATATTGAGAAAACGGAAAAGATGGTTCTTGGATAATCATGAGGATGGAGAAGAGCGAATGCAGAGAAAGCAATGAAGAGAGGACTTTTTAGCCTAGGAGCATGAAATGTAAATGATTGTTCCCTGAAGATACAACCTCAGACCAGAAGAGAAGTAGTGGTACTTAAACAAAACAGTAGTGGTAGAACAAGAACTAGCAATGAAAAAAGTTGTCTAGTGTGTTATCCTGAAATAGCCATACAGCTGGAATCCCAGGGCAAAAAACACAGCTAGTTTTAAGATGGAGTTTTATCACATTTTAAAGTGACGGTGAGAAGTGGCGTGGACAAGGGTCGATGACCCGGACGGTGCCTTCCACTTCTTCATCCTGTGTTTCAAAGAGGCCAAATGGGAAGTTAAAGGGTCACCTTAGCAGCCTGTGCTGATGTGGGGAACAGCCTTTGTTAATATTGTTACGTTCAAAACAAGCAGCAGGAGAGCAGGAACAGCTCATTCTGCAGTAACAGTCTGCAATGCGAGCTCGTTTTCATCTGTCGACAGAGCTAAGCATGGCATCTTCTGTCCCTTCAGCCTTATATGATCTTTCCAATGTTCAGGTCTGCTTTTCCCCCTTCTCTACTGAAGTTTAAGTTCTTTACCTTCTTTCAAGTCTTTTTATTTTTCACCATTTATGATTTTCTTCCATGTTTTCCTGCCTTACCCCTCCAACCATACATCCTGTATTTCCTTTTGTAGATTTCCTTCTCCAAACCACCCAGTACGAAGTAATAACCAAGGCAAGGCAGGGCTCACATATTTTGTCTGGGTAACAGTTTTCTGAGTATCTGCTAACCTCTTAAAACTGAATCTGAGACAGTGGACTAGGGCATTAACCCAAAATAATGACTCGGAATACTAATGCAAATTCTTTTCTTGAGGCGTTTAATGTGGGAAGCCTTCCAATACAAGGTGAGTAAGTATGCAAAGTTGTACACGTATTTGTTCATCATTGGAGGATGCAGTAAGATATGGGTTTTTAAGGTGTTTAGGTCGGTTGCTTAGAAATGATGAACAATCTAAAGAAATTTCAGGATAATAGTAAAGAAAACCTATTAAATATCAAATCCTTGGCTTCCCACTGAAGGTCTTTGTGCAGTATCTTCTCTGATTTCCTAAATAATAGGGACCTCACCTTGACCCTGCACTGGTATTTATACATTTAAGTTTACAGAGACAATTATGATAATTTAATCTGACTACAAGCGTCATAAAAAAGCCCAACAAACATGATTCACTTTTGGGAAGTGGCTGTGACAAAGCTGTGCCAACTAGGAAGCCTTCAGCTGACTTGTAGCCACCATCGGGCTACTTATCTGTACTTCCAGGAGGACCTTCACTGTCCCCTTCATGATTAGGCTGCTGTTAAATTTAGTCAACTGAAAGACCAACACTATTTGCCTTTTGCCATTTCTGAAGTGCAGAATAACCCTTGCTGATGACTAGTTCAAGTTTCTCTGTATACGGTAGTCTACCAAACTGTCTCGTTCGCCACATCTGTCCACACAACAGCTCTGTAATTATTCCCCGCTTCCATTCTCTCTTTAAATTTGCAGTGCTCCTAATAATGCTTAATTATGTGGCCTAATTTATCCTTTTTTTTTTTTTCATTTCAGCTGTTATTTTTGTTCTCGTGCATCTTCCCTTTAAAAAAAAAAAAGTCCGGATTCCATGTGCAAATACCATCAGTTTGTTCTTCCTTTAAAAACATAGGGATGTGTATTCAGTCTTAAATTACCTTACCCCCACTGAATCCACCCTGTTTTCCTAGCTGCATTACATTATCACAGCCCAGAAATTCTCATCTCCTACTGGGATTTCCTGGACTTGAAAAGTTTCAAGCCTTGTAGCTGCTGCCAGGGTCTCCTCAGGATCACTCTGAGTGTTCCCATTTGCTTTTTGCCTGTTGTCTCAGACCATACCATTCAGCCTGTCTTTTTTTAAGCAGGAGTCTTTACAGTCCTCCAGCCTCAGCCAGCAGTTAGTAAGGACACTTGCCCCAAAACCCTACCAAGTTTTCAGCCACTTACCACTCTGAATGCAGAAAGGGTTGCTTCTTTGCAAGCTCCGTTCAGCCAGCTGCCTGTCAAATCCTGGTTGCTACTGGCTCTTTTCACTTGGAATCAGTCCCACGACAGTGGGTGTGGACCTGCCCACATGGTGTCTAATTATAGGCTTCATGTGGGTGAGTGAAAACCTGTGTAAGAATGATACCCGTATTACTGGATATAATAGATGTTGCCTTTTCTTGTCTCTTATCATATCTAATTCATCAACGTTTTCACCTTTTAAAGTTTTGTTATGGGTTTGAAGAAAAGCAAGAGAAGGCCGTTTTAGCCCTCAGAGGGGTTATTGTATGTAACATTCATAACAGTCAACATGAAATACCTACCTGAGTTAGCCAGTTATCGTAAGCTCCTGTTACAGGTGGTGGGCTGAGCCTCCTCTGTGAGGAAGTTCAGAACAGGACCTTAATTTCTCTGCTCTGTGTCACCTGCTGGCAGTCACCAGCTATCTGTTTGTTATCTGTCTGACGTACATGCCCTGTGAATCAAACCTTTGTACATTTTCATATAATCAAGTCTGTTTATATTTTTTACGGAGAGTGGGCTGGCTCCTTTTAAAAAAGGGGAGTAAGAAAAAATTGTGTTACAACTTAGGGAGAATACAGGTGCCTAGGCATTTATTAGCTTTTTCTAGTGAAGTTACTCAAGCTCTGTCTACCCACTACCATTTTGACTACTCTGTGTCCTCCTAGGCCATGTGGGATTCACAGATTAAGTAACTCTGTACCAAGCTCTCTCATCGGTTGGCATGCTCTGAATATAACTGGCATCTACTGACAATATTGTGATCCACTTAGAGCAGAGAAACCACAGCTGCTTTAATTCAAAATTGTGTTAAGAGGAGAAGGATAGGATGATGATAATCACGTCATTCATCTTTTTCTCTGTAATGGCTTTGTGACTTGTCCATCATGTGAGTCCCAGGTTCTCTTCTGTGCTCTGAAGGTTGTGGGTCACAACTATGTCACAACCCAGGTCTTTCAGTTCCTGGGCAAGACGTCAAGTCACTACACTGTTGTCTACAGGATGGGTGCTGCCATAATCACCTGTTCAGGCAACTGTAGAAGAAAGACTGTCATCCTTACACAAGGAGTGACTCAAGTGCCTAAGGTCAGGAAGTAACTTGGGTTGAATCTACGGTTCATAGAAGAAGCCAGTTTGTGGTCTTGAGATATGTACATTGCCTGAGAGAAGATACTATTTCAGAAATAACACCAAAAATATGTTTTTCCATATGCTGAGCTGTACATAACACAGCCTACTAGCCATTGTAAAAACCAAGTCAATAGTGTCTGTCATTCCTTGTAGCATATGGCACCTACATGAATGTTTGGATGTGGGTCTGGTTCTTGTTGGTAAAGGGGTGCAAGCCAGTGCCATATGTGATGATAATCATTAGAAAGAAGTCTCAGAGGAATCTGGAGAAAGCAGTAGTCAGTGACTGGACCTCATATTTAATTACTGTTTACACTCAAGACACACATGTAATTTCAGTTAAGACAGAACAGATCTAGCTAAGAAGAAATTATCTACAGTCTAGTTTGTGTTCATTGACTGGAAGATGGAAATTTGGCAGCAGTTATGGGACCTGTATCTCCTCAGATGATGTAGCTCATTAGATAAGTCTGGGGAGGAATGAGGTTGGGGAGCCATGGAGAAGAGATAAGGAATGTCATGTGCCCAACTTGTCAAAACATTGGTGTGTAAGTTAAATGGAAAGCATCCAGTGAAACTGGTGCCTTCATTTTAATGATGAAATGTCTTCACAAATAGCTGAACATCTTTGTGTGAAAATCAGACCCCTTTGAAACGTTTTTTTTAGGAGACCAGGATTGCTGGATATGCTCAAATATTTTTCTGTAGTTTCCGTGGGGTTAGTTCTTTGTGTGTGAGTGTTAAAACAACGCCACCGAGGCCCCCACCCCCCCAGTTACAAATTGAAACAGATGTACACTCTTGCAAGAATATCTCCAGGGACAAATGTACACAAATAGCTGAAAACTGCATTTGGCAAGAATGTAAGTTTACTGACTTCTTTAGTTCATTTTTTGATCTGCTCTGTATGTTGGTAAGTGGCAACCTGGTCAATACAGGAGGACCATATGCATTTTCAATAGAGAGTTTCACTGTAGGTGTATTTTGGAGGGAATACACAGTGGTGCAGATTAAATTAATGTAGGCCAGTATGACAAGTCAGAATTAATACTAAAAAGAATTTCTAGCCCAAGTTGTAGGGTTTTGAGGTCTAGCTTCTTTTAGGAATGGTCAATTTATCTGGGTCTGTTTTTATGTCTTAAGAAGAACAGTAGGTTTTTACGGGGACGGTAAGAAAAGGCTGGCTTTTGCAGTTGTCTCTGACAATATGCAAGTGAACACATCCAGGTAGTTTTATAAATGTCAGCTTGAGAATTATCAAGGACATAAATGGGTTCTGATAGTAGTGGCCTTCACATAAGTAGGAAAAAGAAGATCAAAACACTCACTGAGAATCACGTTCTCCAAAGGAATCTCAGCAACTGCGTTTCAAGTGCAGCAATATATAAATTACCAAGGCTTTCATAGAAAGATAAGTGAATAAAATTGTAAAAGCAACATTTTTCTCTCTCATTTCAGTTTTAGATTGAAGATGGTTAATGAATTTCTTAGCTTGGATGGAGGCCATCTGGAAGTAGCTTTGTGTATTCCATCCCCTAGAGAACTGCTAATACATATAGACAAAGACCACTCACCTTCCTGGAGAATCTTACCTTTAGCCTCTGAGTGGCAGAGCCATGAATAAAAGACTTTCTTGATATTTCCATTGTCTAACTCCAATGTGTTCATTCTGGTCAAGTGAACAAATCTTATATTGAATGAAGGCAAAACCAATTTGCCTTAGTGTATCCTTTCCAGTATTGCACAACAGCAATAAAAGGTTTATTTTAGAAATGAGAAATTTTTATGACCTTCTATAATACATGCTTATGCTAATTAAATCAGTCAAACCAAACAAATATAAAGTTAACTGCTGGTTTTGTGAGCTGGAGACTTGGGGAGTATAGTATCATTTTAAGGAAATAACACTAGGGCAGAATTTTAGAGCAGATGATGAAAGTAACCAAAGACAGAGAGGAGTCAGTAGGGACAACCAGTCTTTCCTTACAAGTAATGTGCAGATTTAAAGTGAATAGGGTTAAGTCCATTATTCTGTATGCTTGATCTCCTATTAATGCTAGAGTATTAAACTTACTTGAAAGAAGCAGCTGAAATAAAAGGGAATAACTGTAGATTTTGCCTTGGAGATTGAGAGGCAAATGCAAATCTTTTTGAGTGTTTAGCTTGATAAAAGAATGGTTCTGAACAGCTTGGGTACTGATCAGTGGCTCAGAACAAAGCTATCTAGGGCTCTGGACATCTCCCAATTTAGATCCCAAGCTTTCCTCGTGTCAAAAAAAAGGAAAAATTACAGGATGAAAAGGGGACTGACACCAACACCAGCCTGTATTTTCATGTATTGCTTACGCGTCCAGTGTTGCAAGACACTTGCCCCATCCAATCTTGTGGTAGCTGGGAGGAGAGGTATGTTTTTCTGCAGCACAGCAATGTAGGCGTGCTCTGTTTGTGTGAAGGTTGGTGATGATGCATGTTCTTTCCGGAATTGTTTAGATCCTTTGATAGTTAAAGATAAAGAACAGGTTCTTGGCTCTGTTTTTTCTTGGAAATATGCCATAAAAATAAATTTGGACATGCTATCAACTTCTGCTTCCTAATTATGGGAAACAGAATAACTTAAAGCAGCTTGAAGATTATTTTAAATTACAAAGTCCCTGATACCGTATTACTACAAAAGAAGAATAAGAGAACCACAGGTTTTGTAGAGAGCCTGTGTAGATAGATTTGCTGATAGGTCAGTGAGCAATTGTTTACCCTCCCAGTGGCAACTCCAACATTTATTTGAGTTATTCTTCCAAAGTAGACGTGCTCCCAGGCAATGTGATCTTACAGGTGGGTTGGTAACTGGTATGACACAACTGTGGGCTGAAAAAATTAAAACCAGATCTCAGATCTACCAGAAGTACCTTCAGGATGCATATTTTCAGGCACTGAGCTGCTGTAATCATTCGCTCACTTCTGGTATGCCAGAGATAAAGACTAACCTAGACTGAATGTAAAGGGAGAAGTCAGAAAAACTTATCTAAATGCAACTACGTAGAAAAGAATTAGCTTTTGTTGGGACAACAGAAGCCTGAAGAGAGAAACAAAAACTTATTAAAAATCATGTGGGAACACGTAAAATAGAGATCCTACGGATTATCTAGAGAAGGAAAAATAAAACCCTGATGTATTTTTCCCTGGAGAAAATTATGGAGTTTCCCATGGAGTTTCTATAAGGAAAGATGCTGGCAAGTGACTGGGCTATAAAATGATATAATCAGAAAGGAGATAATCTTAAAGGCAGAATGAAGGCACTGGGAAGGCTTTCTGTACAAGAGCCTTATCAAGCTTCATCTCTAACGAGGCTGAAAGACCAAAAGGATTTCTTGAATGAACAGATGCAGTAGGTTTGTTTCCTGCAAATTTGTGGTTTATTCAGGATTTTATCAATATATTCTAGGATATTAGAATAGCATGAAAAAAATCTGAATAGTCACAGAAAAAAATAGTTAGGATCAAAAGGGGGAAGAGAGATGACTGCCTAAACAGAACATTGAGGTCTCTATTTCATTTTTATTATTCTTATGCTTTTGCTTCTGGGCTCACAAATATTTATGAAGGACTTTTTGATAGACTGTGCTTTTTTGGAAAGAAGACAGTCTGCTGTGCTAGGCAATAGAGTATTTTATTCCTGTTAATGGAGGACTGATAAAAATGGTCTTTGTTTTCTCATTAACATATATCACTTTACGACAAACATATTGTTTCTCCTAAAATTAATTTTCTGACGTTACACATAAAGTAAATACAGACAATGTAAGTGGAGCAGAGAGTTAGTATTTTGGGTTACTTATTATGGCTGTTCACTTCTTCTGTAAAAGACTTAAGAGGTTGGTTTGTATGTGTGTTTGTTTTACCTTACCCCATTGCCAAAAGAGTGTCATGAGAGAGAAAAGGGACTGAGGCTGAATGCTTTATAATGGCTTTGTTAGTAATTCACCTTTGGCATAATTTTTGCAGTGAACAAATGCTTAAGGAGTATTAAATGAAATTTGTATTGTAATTCTGAAGCACCCATAGTATCACAGAACATTTAAATAACGTAAAAGAGTGAATGCAAATCTTAATATGTCCTTAAAAACCCTAGAAAAATGAAGCACATTTGATTAAAAAAAGCGCTACCCTTCAACATCACAGCCAAACATATCAAATGGTGCATCTCACTTGACATTTTTAAGATGCAATTTAAATTGTTCTAAAAAGCTGACTTACCTTGTTGTGAAGTTATGAAAGAATTACCTGTTCCAGTCTCTGTCAAAGGCAGATTGTCTTGTGTAGTATCAAACTCTTGCATTTTTTGGGCTGGCTCCGTTAATACAAAGTGATAGTATCCAAAGGTTTCATACAAGTAACAATTTTAATTTTCAAATACAGAAAGAAACAGGAGGAAGACTTTGCTACTGGCAACACAGAGCTGCTGTCAATGGTTTTTTTTATGGTTAGCTTGTAAAAATAAATCTCTCTTGCTCTGTCTGTAGATGTATTAGCAAAGACGTGCAGTGTTGATGTTTACCAAAGAATGAAAATTAAGTAAAGAAACAGTATATGACAAAAATGCAAAATATGACAACAACAAGGGCAAGAAATTAATGCAATATTTTATTTTTGGCTGAACTGATCAGGTGAGAAAATACATATTTTTAAGTGGTCTAATCAGCTGGACCACATTTGTAGCAGAAGTCATCAGCTCATATGAGCTGTTGTTATATTTTGTCAGAATGCTGTTGAAAACAACAGCTTAAAATTAAACAAAATGACAGCTTGTATTTTTGAAAGTAAGAACATGATTTATTATTCATAAGAACATCAAATTAATTTTTAGAATTGCAAAGTGGCACAGCTAGCCAAGTGTGGAGGCGGGAGGGGAAGGGCTTCATAGAAATCTGGAGTTCAATAGGACATTGCTTCCTTCTTGCTGGAAGCCATGGCCTACATCGCACTGCTCACGCCCCTGTCTCGTGGCATTACATCCTATGACCCAGTCCAGTGCCTGGCCCCACCACACACTTTTTTGTGACCCCAAGAAAAATATTGACATTTCTTTCGCTTCAGTTCCTGACTGTAAGAAAGGGGAAATAAGTCTTCCTTTTTCTCTCCCTGGGTCTCCTTTATTTGTGCAACTTGGGCAGAGAGCCATGCCTGATTTATGAAGGATGTTAAAGATCGTGTAATTACTAGCTACAGATATTTCCCAACTGTGTAGAAGTACCTGGGGGGTTGTTTTGTACTTCTCCAGGGGAGCGCAGAAGAGGGGAGTCCCTACTTACATAAGGAGTTTCCCTAAGGGGTAGAGGAGGACGAATTCCCTGCTCGGGATGGTTTCTGGATCCAACTCCACAGGGGTAGAGAAGGTAAGGGGACTGAAGCAGTGAGCCTGAGAAGGCAGACAGCTGATTTGTCATCCTTGCTGCAAACTTCCTACACAAGCTTCTCTGGTAAACTTCATATGTGACGATTCTGACATCTCAAAGTTATTGCTGCATAATTTGAAACACACCTGTTCGTCACTCACATTTAGCCTTGTGTAATGCATCTCATTAACACCTTCTGGTGAACCTCACTGGAAGTATTCCGGAATAGCCAGTTAGGATGGGACAGAAGAGAGTTGCCCAACATGATTTGCACACAGGATTTCTATGCCCAAATAATAAACTTCACGTTAGATTTAAAAATTAGCTGTATGTCTTAGACAACAGTGGGCAACTAAAAACTAAAAGGATTTTTGTGGGTAGCTTGTACTGAAACAGAAACATTCTTAGCTTATTTTGGCTGATGCTGATAACTCTTAGTAGTCTGTTTTTGTTCACCAGTATAATAAAAATGATACCAAATTTGGGGGGGGGCAATGCTATATAGCAATGCAAATAATTCAGCTCAGGCCTGACTTCAGTGGCTTCAGAAAGGCAAGGTAGAGATGGAAAATTCAGCTTCACTGGTAAAGAGAAAGTAGTTACTTTGAGGGCTGACATAAAATTGAACATCCTCAATAGTGCAACATAGTTTTGATAAAGAAGATGCCTGTTTCCAGTGCAGAGAAAGAGTCTCAGCTCACCAGTGTTCAGCAGAGCTGAAGAGAGCATGTCAATGAGTTCTTCCCCAGGAAAAAAGCAATCAAATATTTTGCTGTGCATTAAACTGTCCAGCTTGACACATGGTGAACTTTGATGGCAGAATTTTTCAAAGTATACTGTAAAACTCAGTACACAGTCCCAGCTCCTAAGCAGTCTTTTGGATGTGCTGCTAAAATGTTCTTTAAATATGATCTTCAGGAAGGAATAACACATCAGGCAATGCCATTCAAACTCTGAGTATTTTTATATTTAAAATTATTCGTCGGACTCCTGACATAGAATCAGATGCTCCTGAAAAAATGAGTGTGTCCTTTTCCTAACAAGCAGGCACTATTAAAGAAGTGGTTGTCTATGCTCATTTTTATTCCTCCCCCCCTCCTTCTTTTATCTTTTTTCTTTCTTATTTCTTTTTTCTTTGATCTTCTTTTGTTTTTCTTTTATTTTTTTTTGGTTGTTTCTTTTTGGATGCTCCTCCTAAGGTAATTAAATCTATTTCAAAGGAGAATTGGCTGAAACTTTTTTGTACTATTTTATTATTTTCCCCCTTGACTCTGAAATACAATCACGCTGCATGAGTGTGCTCCTAGTAAAATACCTGTTAGCTGTCATTGTAACTGGAATCCACAGCAGTGTAAATCCTCTGTATGGATAAAAGCTGATAATGCTAATTTGGAAACAGAGCTTTTGTAGAGGGCTGGGCAAATTTTTCCTGTCTGTTGAAGGAGCCTTATTAATAGTTTGCCGCTGACTGAAGAAGTGTGCTCTTCCACATGGTGGGGGTTGCCATGGTGGACAACAACAGCATTCCTCTCCGAGCCTCAGCAAAGTGCCAGGGCTTGCCACGTGCTCGGCTGCACGGTTCCACAGCCGCAGAACACAGACCTGGTGAGGGAGGAAGAGTTGAAGGAAAGATTTTTCAGCACAATGGGACATTTTCTTAGAAGCAGACAAAGATAATCAATAGAAACCCAATTTTTATTTTATGTTAGGTCAAAGCAGGGGTTCTAGTAGGCTGAGAACATGAAGTGTGTGTGTTATAAAATGATTTTTAAAGAATTACTAGTTAGTGTATAATTATTAAATTCTGAGACATATTTGGCTTTATGCTCAGACTCCATTATCATTTTAATTTGGAGCAGGAGTGTGCTTTTGAAGTGAATCTCTCACTCCCTTTTCCCCACTTACCACACTTTGCTTTACACAACAGAGTGGTCTCTGCACAGATCAGCTGGATTCATTTTGATTAAAACTAAACCGAGAGGCGCGCTCCAGAAGCATACCTGATGTACTGCAGATACTGGTCCATAGAACGAGGTTAAAGTCAGCCTACAGTACCCTGCCAAGGCAAGTATACTGTTGCACCGTGCAGACCTGTTTCTGATGTGCTCCAGTTTAGGAGAAAAACTTACTGTTGCACCGTGCAGAGCTGTTTCTGATGTGCTTCAGTTTAGGAGAAAAACTTGTACCTTTCTTACAAGTGCAGGGCTACACTCCCCCAGAATTTCAGATTTGATATCTCTGTTGTTTGGGGAAGTCCAGCTGCAGTGCTGAGCTGGTGGGAGTAACTGTAGAGAGCCAAACACCCAGGTACTGCCATGAAATTTGTATTGGGCTCTTATTTTCAATACTTAAACCCACTTGCTTTAAGCGGCATGATACCATGCAAAGGTGTTTTGTTTTTTTCCCCCTTTTCTGTTTTTTGTTTGTTTGTTTGTTTTTCTCAGACTCATAGAATGGAAGACCATTAGATTGTGTACTCACACATTCCCATCTTCCCCAGATATTATTGTGACTTCTTCAGCTCCCATGCAGCCTCTGTGTACATGACCTAGATGCTTTTCCCAGAGAAACTCGACTTTTGAAATGTTCCCAGAGATTTCTGTATCAATATAGTTCAAGTACGTGTTGCCTGGTTTGAAAGTGCCCCTGCCAAAAGAAAAGGACAGAAGCGATGCTCTATGTTCTTTACAAATGAGGAAAAAAAATGCTACAGTTTGGGCAGAAAGGGAGATGAGGTGCGGGATGCTATGGGAGTTGTAGCTTTGAATACTATTGTTATAATTTTATTACTTTTTTTTTTTTTTTTCCAGGAATTACCAGTCAGGGATGTTAGGTAAAATTTTAACTTGGAACATGTTCTTGGAGAGTATGTTCCTTGGGGAACACACAGGGCTCTTGATGGACAGCCTCACGCAGGTCCGAGGCTTTCAGCTCAGGCAGTAGGGGATTGTGTCTCAGGTCCAGAAACACCAAGTTCTGTCTTCTCTGCTGACTTACTCATTCAAGCCATGTAGCAAAGTCTTTTATAAAGTCCTTGCATCTTAGATTTTTCATACATAAAATATATCAAATACTTTTTTGGACAAACATAGTAACAGGGCTAAACTTAAGGGAAGATTAAAAAAAACCCCACAAAAATTTATACGTATAATGCACTTTTCATTTAACCTTTTTTTTGTAAGGATTAGGAAGGAATATCTTGTTGACATTTTGGTTGATTTCTTCCTCCAAATCAGTATTGCAATTTTTTGCCTTCCCTGAAGCTATTGTGGGTGGTGGCTACCTTATCTCTCCCAACATGATTTATCCTGAATACCTGGAGGAAGTTCTGAGGATTAAATGTCACTTTTTTCTCCCTTTTGGCTGAAGTCTGTGGTGCAGATACCAGCTAGGCAAACGGGTGAAGGCCACAAAATCTGTATTAACCTTACTTGAGAAAACAGAGGAAACACCATTCCCCCTTATATAGGGAGGTTACTGTGGATCCCGCTACAGGCTTTCAGCCTATCAACCCAATATATAGACTTGTTGGTACCTAATGAGGAGATAGGTACTCAGAGGGATCTACAGAAGTATGCAAATGACTTAGTTGCTTAAATTCTTGTGCCTTTCAGGATGAAAACACTAGATTAGTTAGTCCAGCCTTTGCCAGTATTGCCATGGGATTTATTCTAGACGTTATTTTTGGAAAATGAGATCTATCTTCAAATAAGTCCAAGTCAAAAAGTTCTCTCAGTGTTCCTGCTTGCTCTCAACCACAAAGAAAACTGAAAATTATAGTTTACATTTGTGCCTTCTGTGGTATCAGTGTTCATTATAACAGAATGCACATTAGAGTGTGACATAAACATAGAAATTACCTGTAGGTGTATTGCTGCAGTAGTGTATTTGCAACCAAAGGCACTCCTGGTCCAGACCAGTAACAGGGCTGTGTTCAAACACAGAGGAGGCTGGTTTTACAGTATTTAAACTGTGCTCTTGACAAGGATCAGTTTGAGACTTAAATTCACATTTACTGGAAAAGGCCAGGCTGAGTGGACAGGAATCCCAGACTCCAGCACAGTTCATAAGCAAGCTGCAACTTTCTTAATCACATATTCCCTAGAGGAGGGAATGGTTAAATGACTGTACATCATGCAGCTCTTTGTCTTCTCAGAGAAGATCGCAGCAAATGATGTTTGAGTCCCGCAGTAGCCACAGAGCTCTTTGCTATGCTAACCGTCATCCTCAGAAAAGAGAAGAAAACACAGAGCAAGAGAGACCAGCAAGCAGATTGCGACCACAATCTGTAGCACTTTAACCACTTATCAGCTACTTTTATTACCAGTGTAAATCACAGATCACGTAGAGCAAGATGAGACATGTAAAAATAGCTGTGTATAAATTCAATATGATAACGATAGAGCCATTTTTTCAACAGTCATGTTAAACTTACTTGTCAATTGTATATTTTTTCCTGATCCCATTAGTTCCAGTCAAGGCTATATCTATATTTCCCTTCATGGTTTCTGTTGCAGATACTCTGACACGTATCTCTTTCCGCCAGCCTTTGAAAGCAAAATGAAATAGATGATGTCTGTAAGGAGATTTCTTTCCTAATGGTAAAATTTTTCATGTGTTTCAATGTCTTTCAGGGAGAGGAAAGGATTGCACAAATGTGCTTGCAAGCAAACAAAATGTCACTCTTCATTAAGGCAAATGTTATTTCTGTGTGATTCTGGTAGTATTAATTTCCTTGACAGTGGTGTAAATCACAGATGCAATCTTTGCTGACCTGCTGGCTATGACGAGTATTTAATCTGCCATGGCCAATAGCGTACCTTGCTCTTCCACTTGGCCTCGCTTTTAATTTTGTAATTTCTTACACTTGTAAGCCATTTGTGGGGTCTCATGGGTAGCCTGTTAGCTCTCAACTATGAAGTGAGGTCCACTGGACTGCTGTGTTGTCGAAGTTATATTAAACAAAACCGGCAGCTGTCCCAGGATGATCCTGGTATAGAGTGTTTAGGGTTTTTCTTGTGCACAGCCCAACAGCTGTCAGGATATCCTGTCATCCCACAGGTCTTTCTAAGACAGAAGGAGGGCCTCAGATACAATAGCACATATTGATTTCAAGCAACCAGGTTTGGGAAGTTTTTGTACTGGCTTTAATTCAGGCTATTAAAAGGATAATCTCTTCACCCACTTCATAAGGTTATATTTGGTTTCCGGCTATAATTTCTATAAACGCAACAGTTTGTAAATGTTGAAATTAGTGTATTCGTTCAGGTTGGAGGAACAGCTAATTTCTCTATACTTAAATCCATTTTTTTACTTTTTGCTCTTACGGAGATGTGATATAAGACTTTTTTTGTTCTTAATTTTGCTTTCATATTTTAGTGACTCGTGAATAAGGACCTCAAAGACCCTCTCTCATTTATTGTCCTTGCGATTCATCACCTGTGATGGATTACAATTTATTTACAAATTTTCTTATTTCCCAGCTCTGTGGCTACTTCTGCGTTAATCGCAGCTAAAACTATACTTCTTATTGCTCCCTGCCATTTTGACTTGATAAGCTTTGTAAAAATATCCTGAAATGATCCAGTTTTATAAAATTTTGTCAATAAAAAAAATGTAACTTTTTTTGATTTGTATTTTTGCATTTTGTAATTTTAACATTCCTCCTACCTTTAGCTTTACAGAATTTTTGAAGCCATCACCTAATTAACAAAATTTAGCAGGGTTGCTAGGTCAGAGGTCAGCATCAGTTGATCTGTTTCTATAATTATCTCAGCCTTTCCCAGATAATGCTGGTACTGTCTGTTCCTAACACACTTGAAACTCCAGATTTTGTACAAAGTGCCACTCATTAACTCCAGCAGCTCTCTGTTGGAGTGTAAGATGTTTGTTCACACGTGATTCATTGCCACTTTAGAATTCACCACCCAAAAGAAGCACTTACGAGCATATGGAGGGAAGGGCCCCGTGTTTAAATAAACCTTTTGCTGTTCTTTTTCAGTTTTATGTGAAAATTTATCAGCATAATGACCCATCAGTGGGCATCCTTCCTTCGGACATGGGAAGCAGTCTCCCTGGGGGAAAATAACAATGTGTGTTACAAGACATTATCTGTTTTAATCCCACTTATACTTAAGAAATTAGGGTATTTCAGCTTTTTCCCAGCTTTTTTGAAAAGGTACTTGCTTCTGAGTTCAGATCATATCTTCAGTATTAATCGATGTGGTGAAAAAAGGAGCTGAGATGATCAGTCAGTTTATTTCATCTGGTTAAAAATCAGAGAGAAACAGGTTGAAAAGCTGGCCTAATTCCTTGTGCTCTTGCAGAGACTAAAAGTAAATACCCTAATGCAGGTTGTGCCTTAACACCTGATCTGTAAAATATAGGTGATATATTCATCTTTCATAGAGTCCATTGAAAGACTGTCCGCTAATTATTATCAGGTGGCTAACCATATTTGCAAGCAGATCTGGCTGGATATCTCACTCATATGGTAAAGATATTTAAGTTTAGGAATACTGAAGCTTGGGGTCTCGGTTTGGAATGTGTTCTGTCTGCTTTAACTTCATTAAGTTGTGTGGCAACATTGCTACAAATATTAACAACATTTCTGCAGCATTGTCATCATTCCTTTTTGGAGTAGATGGAAATCAGTTCAGACTTGTTTTCCTTCTTGACCAGACCTCAGTTCCATTGCCAGAATCGGTCCACTAAAAGCCCAGGTATGTCAGGCATGAAACGCCAGGACATTGTGCTTCCTGAGGGCTGCGTGAGCAATGCTGTGTTGTATAAAGGTCTTATATACTGTGGATGTTTACAGTTTATACAGATGTTTAAACATTTCTGAAATACAGAGCATGTCCTCTTGATGATGGGTTCCAACAGGTTTAGATGGACTTCCTTCAACCAGACTGAGTGTCCCTTACTGCTGACCTACGCAAAGGGTGAACCCAGCCACTGCCTCTCATTGCCCTTGTACTCAACATATCTCCCTCTGTAACTGTTTTTGGTGTTTATATTTCCTGCCTTATTTTCTTCTGGATCTTCTTTTTGGAGTTTGCTGCTTTTACATTTTGCCTGGTTTTTAGGTATGCTCTGGATGAGGGTAGTCACTGGGTCTGCACAGCCCCCTCTAGCCCATGATCCAGAATGTAGAAGTTGTTCCAGAAATTACTAAGAGAAGAAAGGCAGGGCTACAACCGCTCAGATAAATATGTACCTGATACTTACCAATACAAAAGCTCGATATGTTTCACACTGATACCCAACAAATCCATTCGGAGTGATAATACTCTCAGCATAATACCGGAGACTTCTTTTATGTCCACATCCAATAAACCTATATTCTGGGAAAAAGCCCAGGTAAAAAAGATTAAAGCTATACATTAACACAAAGTCCGTGCCAGAGCAACACTTGTGGGTCTTTTTTCCTCAAAAGCATTTGTACATATAGTGATGTCTCAGATTAAAAAATAGTAATAATTAAAAGATGTTTAAAGTGTGAATTATTTGATTTTATAGTAAAAAGTGTACTTATGGCTACATATATTTTTTTCAATGGGGAAGAGCTAGGTTCTTATCTGCGTGTCCCTGTGCTCATGCTGAAGTTAACAGAGGTGGAGATGCACCAAGGTGGACCTTGTGCAGCCTCCTGTCCTGCTATGTGCACTTAACTGCTTTTACTTTAACATGAGAACCAAGAAGGATTTAGGAGAATTTCCCTTTGATATTTCAAAGACTGGAATAATTCGTAGCTACAGCGTTTGTAAAGCATATAGTAGTTACTATGAAGCAGTTTTCATTTGCTTACCATTATCACAACATGGTATTTTGTAAAATCTGTTTCCACTAATTTCTAGAATTAAAGGTAATTGTAGTAATTATTTCAACTTCAGTGGCTTTCAGTGTTTTTAAGTTCTAGAAAATCTGCAGTCATTTGACAGTGGTGATTCTGTGAAATGCTCTGAAAAGCAAGATGTTTGGCAGTGTGTCCTTGATTTTGTTAGAATTATTTGAAACAAGTATATTTTCCCACCAGAGTGAAATTTATAAGCAGTCAGTGCAGGAAAGAAGAAAGTGCTATTTGGGTTATATTTACAGGTCCCTTGCAAGAAGTATTGCCTTCATTGGCTCTGAAGTCTCTCCTTTATCAAAGCACAATATACTGACGTTAAGTTGTATAAAAATAGGCTCTGCTCTGCTTCAGCCTGTGTGTGGGCTCACCTAATCAGAGAGTGAAGTCTTGGAGACACTGAAGTAATTGCAAGCCAGCACAGCTTATAGTGAAATCAGAATTTCACCTACTGCCAATATTTATGCATCTTAAAGACAGACTAGTTGGTATTGACCAGCTGACACACATTGTTCTTTACGTAAGGAAAGAAAAAACCACACCAAAACTCCTCTGAAAAGTATTTCTGTCTATTTTTCTTGAAAATAATCTGCATTGTCAAGGCTTCCTGAGTATGTTTTGTTTACAGTTCCTTCTTTAAATCTAATTCAGAAGGCTCTGTGCTTTCAATTTTAAAAACCTGAGCTCTTACAGTTGACTGACTTTATGCTAGTGCCAAATTCACTTAACATCTATACAATGGGAATATAATACTCCTCTCCCTACTGCATGAAAAGCTGTAGAAAGAAGTTACTAAATAGCAATTCTAAAGCACTTCATACATAAAAGCAGTACAGAAATGTAAATATTATCAAGCAGAAAAGATATGCACAAAATAAGGTTTAACCAAGAGGCAGGATTTGAGGCTGTTCCTATTTTTAGGAGCTGCATGAACAACCAGCTCCATCTGCTTGTGTTCATTACAGATGAGCTTCTCCTTCACCACAAAACATTGCAAACAGCCTTGTGAAATATCTCTGGAAATTTATTTATTTTTTTTTTTTTCTGAAAATGCAGACATTCTTATGCAGGCCGATTGGAAAGTGCTTTGGTTCCAAGTGACTTTGTGCACAGCCAGCTTTCGGTCCTCTGTTGCTAAGTTCTCCAGCCAGTTCTAAGACAGAGCATTTCTGAAAGCCAATTACTTGACTAGTGGTAGGGATTTCAAAACATTTAGCTGTGAATAACAGATGTTCTCATTTCTGTAGGTTAGGATCAGAGGACAGGATTTTGGGGATCTATTGTACTGGATCCCAGGGTAATTCTGATTAACTTCCTGGCTTTCTTTGAAGAACATGAACTATCAATGGAGCAGTCATTTTATCATCTTGTATATTTTTAACCTTGTGCTATTCCCTTTGAAGACATTAAAGCTGTTAATAGTGTGGATGAGTATGTGTAACCCCAGTAATATTGGGACTGATGTCTTTCTAGGGAGAAGGGAAGCTCAGGTTTTAAAGTACTCATTTTTGGATTATCCTTGACTGAAATTTTACTGGTCCTTCATGTGTGGAATTCCCACTGAGGTCAGCCTGTCAGCACAGTGGCAGGCTCTTATAAAGGTTGTGACGAACAAGTCTGCATGCTTTAACTGAAGTTTCTGTCTGGAATTTTCCTTGGTTAGCATAAAAGAAAATTGGAGGGTATTTCACAGGTAGCTTTAAATCTTCCATTTTTGAGCATTCCCTCCCTACTCTAAATCTCAGCTATATAAATAATATATACATTCAAAAGGTTTTACCTTAGCCTAGCCTTTATTTCTAACTGTAGCTTACAATGAGGTATTACTTCTTTAAAATATATTTACCTCTCATAAGGTCATTGATATTCCGAGTGGCAGGAGGCACTCGAATCTGCTTGCATCCTGGCATCTTCTTCCCACCATTTGGGTAAAAATCCAGGTGGCCACAAGTGTGAGGAATCCCTGGAGCTGAAATGCACAATGAATTGAGGCTGATCACTCTCAGGTATGCTGTGGCCAACCTCTGTGTCAACCTTTCTGTGAAAACTTACCAAAGTCAAAGAAGAGATGACCAGCGTGAGTATGAATTATATCAACAAATTTTGCGTCTGAAGGATCCAGCCTAACCTTTGTGGGAGTATACTGGAAAAGGGGCCCAGCTGGATCCAAACCTAAATAAATGGAGATATGTCTGATTGAGTAAATAATACTATATGTATGTCATCACATACAGTGTGTGTACATGTATGTCATTAAATTTCTGCCTTTACATGTAAAAATCCATTTTGTGGTCAGCCAGTGAAACAAGCAGGGTTTTAATAGAAAGGTAGCTGGAGGCATTGTAGCACAGCAAAACGCTGATGGGTGCTTGGCTTACTTTTAGGGAGCAATGTTATAAGAGGTTTAGGAATTTTTTTGCATGTTAGTGAAAAATATGAAATCTTGATATGTTACTCTGAGCATGTAGATTTGTTTGAGAATTTTTATTTGGTCAAAAATCTATTTTTGTTTCCGAAAGAGCTTGGTTGAAAATGTTACCCCTTCACTTCAGTGTCAGTGAGCTCTCTTCAGGGCTAAAGCAACACAGTTCTGATCCCAGTTTCCCTGAAATGCTTATGTGACTGCTTACTGTGTACACAGCTTAGTCAAAGTAATGTCTATGCAGAGAAAAGAACTGACTGGAGGAGAAAGGAAAGCAGAAAATAGTGAGCCTTTGAAAGAAGTGATGTGTGAGTGTGTCATGACGCTGTGTCTCTCTGTGTAGCTGTGCGACTGACAGCTTTCTTCCTTTTCAGCGTGTCCGTGGCTATTTACTGTCTCATCCTGACATACTAGATCTAGGGGTTTTAACTTTTCATTTCAGATTTTCAGTCTTTTGAACTACTGAAAAGTCATGTTAGAGCGGGCTTTTAAAACCAAATACGACAATGAGTTGCTAGTGTTTTACCAGTCTGTTATTCCACATGTAACACAGCGTTTTGTTCCTGTTCATTTATACCATTAAAAATCATAACCAAGTGCTCCCCGGGACTTGTTGTGACCTGTGAAAAGTGACCTCTATTTAGCTACATTTGGGACAGTTAATCCTTTCCGATCTGTTGCAGTCAAGCCTTTCTCAGAGCTGTGAACGTTGACATGTGAAGTGCGTGGCATGTGATAGGACATGGCTTCGTTTGTGTGCTGTCATGCTAGCTGTACACTGATAATTATGACAAACCAGCACATTGCAGTCTGTATTGTGTATTTGTAAGGCAGCAGGGATTCTTCAGTTCTCTTAAATTGCATGAAAATATAAAGCTTCATTGGCTGAAATCGCTTCAGTACCTGTTATTCTTCCAATGCCAGGTTTCCTTCTCCCTGCCTCCCCTGCAGCGTGTGCTCCAAGACTATGGCCGATGAAATGAATGTTGGCAGGAGAGTAGCCATAGTCTTTCTGTGAAGATGTATGGAAAGGAAAAAACAAGCATGTCAAGAGGGGGATACAAGCCTGTGGCACTGCGTCATGGCCCCATGCTGTGCCGGGACATGGCCAGACCAGCGGGCGATAGAGGGGAATGTCTTGGGTGGGAAGTTAATGTTATGGGTGGTAGGATCTGTACCTAAAGAGAAGCAGTTCTCAACTCATCCCATCCCCTCTTATATCACGCCTCTGGAAGGGAGTAATCTCTCTCAGGAATTGGCCCTTATGATAGAAAAGAAGGAAATGGGAATTTCTGCACATAGCTCCCCTACATTTGCACTGATTGCTTATCCAAAAGGCGAATGACCCCACTGCCTTACCCCTGAACCTGTCTGTCTGGTCTGTGGTGGAGGAGTTTTCATGCCTTTTTCTTTGGCAGACCCTCTGTGTGAATCAAGTGGCCGTCATGCTGTGGAGATGCTCCACCACGCAGGTCCTGCAGGACGGGGAGGACCATACCAGGAATGCTGCTGGTGTGCCAGGCTCAGCTGTGCTTCTGCACGGGGAGCCTGACATTGGTGGGTGAGGAGAGTCACTTCTCTGTGCTGTGATTCAGCTCTTGCAGGAGGAAGCATATGTGACCCACAGAGAAATGTTTTGACCTTATTGGTCCTCTATTACTACTTTTCACCCTGCCGGTTTTTCTAGACAGTCTCCAATCCGATGTCTTATCCAGTAAAAAGCCCATCATGAGCAAAACTTTCAGAAACTATGGACTGTAAGCTTTTAGAGACATGCTTTTCTGTGGTCTCACACTAAAGTAGGTATTTCCATTTGTGCAGAATTAGAGACTTCTAATGACATTTTCAGCTGCGTTGAGTACCTCTGTGCTTCCTGACTCTATTGTATCAAACCTAAAGGTGCCACCCTGAGCACAGCCTTTACCATACAGACTATGTGCTGGCTTTCACATTCCACGGATACTTTTACCTCAAGAAGGTTCACCAGGTACACCAGCTCAGCCCCCACAATGCGGACGTTGTTAACTGCGTCGGTATACAAACCACTAGAGCCACCTCTCCAGTCAGTCAAAATGCAGTTCACGTCTTCAGTGTGAAACATGAACTGGCGGAAAACATGAAAACAGGAGAACAGAAGCAAACAGGCATGAACAGCAGGGTATATGCAAACAATGTTTTGTTTTGCTATAGCCAGGGACTCTGTTTGTGACTGGTAAAGACACATCTTTAGTATATTAATTCCTGCTAATACTGAAGAATCAACACAAGGAGGCAGAGTGGAGGCAGGGATTTGAACGCTGTGTAAAGACACACAGAAGCTTGCTTCAGTTCTGTTTTCCATTTCAGAAGCCTTGGTTGGCTTTAGGGTATCCATGTCTCTTAATGACAGTACCCCAGTTAGAAAAAAGATGATACTATGATTTCTTTTTCATTGCCCAAGCTTTATTCTTCAAAATTTATATGCTTGGATCATCTAAAACGATTCACAAATTTGTGTTCGTGTGCTTGAATTGTTCAGCCCCAAAGTTCATATATTTTAACCAAAATATTCTATGTACACACTTCTGGCCATGGAACATTCTGATTTTTCATTCTGAAACAATTTCATTTTTGAAACGTGCCTAAATAAAATGAAACCAATCTGCTGAACAAAGCATTTTGTTTTTGTTAGATCAAAAGCCTCACTCAAATGGAAATGTCTATTTTGATTTTGCTGAAATGAGAAGAGTGACTTTTTTTCCCCCTTTATTATTGCCAAGGAATTGAAAAATCGATTAATTATAGTTTTTCCCTGTGGAGGGGAATGCAGCAAAAGGGCATTTAGCAGAAGGCTGAAATGCACTATACTCATAGCTAGGAACAAGAGGGTGGTCATGTGCAACTGAGCTGCATTCTGAGTTTTTTTTCCTCTCATATATTCCCTGAATTAACAAGAGAACAGAGGTGTAGATTTTATGTGGGAATTTTAAGCCAGTTAATGGGGTGATGTGGATATTTGCACTTTCAAATACAAATAAAATGACTGTCAGACAATAGTCATATCATACCCTGCATATGTTTGTAATCCATGGGAGGTCTGCTCCAGCAAGATGGCCATGTATAATGAAGCGAGTTTTCCTGTGTGTTCGGAAATTGGAAGCTTTGATAGTTGAAGGGTTTGTAGCAGAAATTTTCTGTATCAAAAAAAACGAACAACACAACCATCATGTGACTGCTCCACCCCAGTGAACATTCTGATACAGGGTAGAGTACCCCAGTGGTTAAGGCATAGTTCTGGAGTCTGAAGATGTGGGTCTTGTTCCTCACTCATAAACTGCCTTGCTGGGGGATATCAATTAATCGCTTCAACAAATGATTCATTTCCTCCAGTTAATGGAACTAATGATACTGGCATCCTTTGCACAATGCTTTGAGATATACTGGTACAACATGCCACATAAATACAAGATTTTGTCAAACTTGGCAATAGAAATACAAAGATGGCATCTTCTACAAGGTGTTATGCACTTCACTTTGAATCTATACCTATTTTTCTTTCTTTTTTCTTTGAAGAGAAGACCTTCATCACCTTCATCACCTTGTTTATATTTTATGAGAAAGCCCACCAGGCTTACAACATCAAAGGCTGTAGGTATTTGGGGGTTTATTGAGAAGGAAGGCATTATTTTCTTTCAAAGAAATTCTGAATACTGGGTTGTTTTAAAACTTGGCTTATTTATTTTTTGTTATGGTTTCGTAAGCTTGAAACGGGGTGTCGTGCACTAATCAGCACGTCTTACCTTCAGTGAAAGATTGATTAAAGTTAAAACTTCATAGGCCCTGTCAGCTAGAGATGTTGGACTTGTTCTGAGGTGACTCAAACAGGAGAAATCATTAAACACCTCCACTCTTTGTGACTGCTATTTATATAAGGAAAAACAACTATGAAGCCTTTTTTGTGTAATGTAATCCAACAGCAGCAAAAAATTGCCTGCCCCCCCTTCCATGTTAATTTGCTTCATTTTTCTTGCTCTTTGTCCAAGTAAAATTCACAGTTTCTGGTGGTCATTTCTCTTCTTTCACCAGACTAATCTATAGCTCCACAAAACATTTTCGTGCTATGCACAAGCCCAGCCCAGACACCTCCAACACCTCAAGCGTCCTGCCGTGAGCTTTCCCAATGCTTGCTGGCTTTCAGAGGAAAGGGCTGACCCACTGCTGGCATCTTACAGTACATTCCCATTTGTTCCACCCTAAACAGTCCTGCAGGCTCCTTTTAGCTACTTCCATTTGTCACTCTGTCACAGTCCTGAGCTTCTTCTCGCTGCCACTAGTTTGCAGATGTTGTAGATAACCTCACCTTTTTACTGTTTTTCTTCCATGTAGCTCCAGTCTGCTGTCTCTATGCTTCTCTGCCTGATGTGTTTTCATGAGGGATAACCAGGTTCAACTCTCTGCAAGAGAAACCTCCAAGCTCTCTCTGAGGTATATCTTACCAAATCTTTTTCTTTAGTGTTTTAGTCTTCGTTTCCCCTCAGTCCTATTCTTCCAAAATATGTCTAATATTTATTTTCTTTATCCATCACCATTTAATTCTCTTTTTGTTTTTTTTTTCCTTCTTTTTCCACATATGACTTGATTCTTTATTTTTTCTTTAGTCTCCTGTTTTCCTTTCTAAGCTTTCCTCTAATTTTTCAACCTATTTTCCTCTCCCTCTCTTGTGAACATGGATACTTTCTCTTCTGATCTTAACTCTTAACTGTTTACCTGCTCTTAGGGCTCAGTGTTGACCACCACATAAGCAGAGCCTCTGAGACCAATCGCATGTGGGTCAGAGACCCTAGTAATGTTGTACAGGAACCACATCCCTGAGCCATGTGTATGGGCCTGAAATATGGTTTTAAGCTGGAGACACACAGGAGCCAAAACTGAACTTTCCTTTTGTACTGCCTTCCCTACCTCTGGCTTTATAATGCCAAACCTGAAACTGAATGTGGGCCACTAGCTTACTGTAAAGAAGTAAATAAATCCAAAATATCTCAGATGACTTGTGTTAGAAGGCTGCAATTAATAGGTTGTAAATATACCTGGCCTGTCAGAGATCTGAAATGAGAAAAAAGAAATGAGATGAAAGGAAATTGGGATGGACTGTTCATGGAGTGTGTCATACAGAACTGGGGACTCTCCTGGGAGACTTTTGAGCAAAAATACGGGAGAAAAGAAACTGTCTGTATAATTTGTTGAATGTGTAGTATACTATCAGTTATTAAAACAAAGCGGTTTCTTACTTGGTATTTCATGATGTTGTCTCTAGTGTAAAGGAGGAAATTGGTGTTCACAACTTCTGGAGAGCTGGGCAAGCCTGCCAGTTGCCTCCCTGGGATCCCAGACCAAGGGGGGCTATCTGTAAAGCATCCAAGCCTTTTGTAGCAAACTTCCCTTCCTGGTGTACGCAAAGAAAAATGTTAGTGTTCTGGGAACGCAGCAGGTTAGGCTGCCACTGCTTTACAAGAAGCTGGCAGGATAGTGTTTATACCAGGGAAGCGGAAAATGGCTGGTTCAGATTAGGATGGCGCCTGTGTTAGTTTTTCATTAAGGGGCTCCGTTGTGCTCCTGTGCCTTGTGTATGTGGCAGGGACTTGAACTTCAAGACCGATCCCTGTTGCAAACATAGCGTAGAGCTCAGTTTGGTGAACTCATGACTTATTTTGTCAAACATATTGTTAACACAGCCGTCAGAAAAAGACAATAAAATCTTGATCCTTTGTGGATCCAGAGAACAAACCAGCTTTTGCTGCAAGTGCAGAGCAGTCCTTCAAATTAGTGCTGATGCTTCAGGGATTATCTAAATTGTTATTTCTTGTGCAACGATTCAGGAAGGAGTAAAATTGAAACCAAAGCATTAAAATAGATATCTTTGCTCCATAACATACATTAAACATTTCCCTTCTTTTTTATCACCATAAGATTTTAGTGGAAGCAATAAAGTGGAATTTGAGTAGAAGCCTAGAGCAAAGCACAGCCTCAGGAAGGACTAGAGTTTCCCAATTTCTATTGTGGCTTTAATGCAGTAATGATGCAAATATGACATATGGGTGTTGCCATTAAATGTCATCCTTCCCCACTATTATAGCACAGCAGTTGTGAAATCCCAAATAAAAAAAAAGATTAAAAAGATACTGAAAACACTGAGAAACTATTGTTACCTAGGATAGGTGACAGATTCATACTACATCAGACCGTGACTTACTCTATTCGTTACTCTGTATGAAATGCAGGGGTAGAGTGATATACACCGGAAATACATCTAGAGAAAGAGAAGATTTAATGGTGGAGCTGCATCTAGAGTTTCCACAAGTGATCCAGTCATTTTCACAGGGGTCTTTCCTCTGATGCCAGTGAACTTTTGGACTGTGTCTTTTTGTTTCTCTGCTCTTTCTGTGTGTCCATCCCTGTTGAACTATTATTTCCTATCAGTAAAGAGATGTTTTAGACTGGGACTATTTTCTTGTTCTGTGCATAGCGCTGTGAAGAGTAAGTGCCTAGGCTGGTGTTACAAGTGGTGTAGCTACTGTAAATGCTGGTGTGGGATGAGGGTAGGTAGGGGAAACGGTTCTGGAAGAATTTTAGTATCAAATCATATATAAAAAATACCTTTTCTAATTCCCATTCTGTTTCCTAGCTGCAAAAACCTTTACAGAATTAAAAAGTAATAGGTTAAATGTGGGAAAGACATAATGTAACTCAATGCTTCCACTGAAGAATTGTGTTAAATCCATTCCAAAGCACATCCTTTTTCTGAAATATAGTTATTCTGGTGTAAGCTGCACACAACAATTTTTACTGTTTATAGATTTTATCAACTATGTGTCTTACCTCTGGCTGCATCAAGAAGAAAAAGAGTAGTGATCCATACTGCAACCATCTAAAGCAAATAAGAAGACAATTAAAACCTAATTAAAAATAGAATCTGGAATTTACCTAAGGGTTTCCTGGGCCCATTTAAAAAGAAGTCATAGTGACCATAGGAGTACTTCAGGCATTTAATGAGTTGGATCCAAAAGGATCAACACTTCCTTAAAGATAGCAAGGCTTCAAGAAAATACCATTGGGGTTCTTTCTGTTTGCCATGGAGATTTTGCATATTCAGGATATCCTCTAAGCATCTCTTAAAGATTGTCTACCTGACCTTGACAAACAGAAGCTTTTTTTTTTCTTCAGAGCTGCAATTTATGGGCAAGCAAATGAAAATCTTAAAGGATTTGCAGCAATGTTTTTTTACAGAGTGAAATTTATTTCAGCATTTAATAGAAAAGTTACTCATAGAACTTCTGTTCAGTGATTGTATTTAAAAGAACTGGGAACAAATTTAATTTCTGTTTCTAGATCATATAGATAGTCCTGAAAACTCATTTTTATCATCACTATCATCCATGTACACTTACAAGTCCTGATCTGCTTGATCACTTAACCAGCAGCCGATAGGTAAGCATTGGAGTAAATGGAACCAGTCATTTACTTTGAGGTGAAGTAGGGAAAGCCTTTTAAGTGTAGTCTTACTACTACTACTAGTAACTTATCTTCAAAGGAAAGATCATTCTTAGAAAACTCTGTTATCAGGTCCTGATCCTCCAATAAATCCTGCACAGGTGGAGTCCTGCATCCCCTTCCTGCCCTCCACGCCCTCAGTCCCCTCAGTCCCCTCAAGTCAGCAATACGCTGTTAGGAGCAAAGGCTTCATCCCTGTGAAACCCACTGCAGGTTCAAGCATGTCCTGCTTCCATCTTCTTTTCTCCAGCCACTCACCAAATACTCCATGCCTTATCACAATGCACCTTATTTAAGTTCCTTAGATGTTCTTGTCTCCAATCTATCCCATCTTACCTTGGCAAGGCTCAGAGCAAGTTCTTTGGATCCACCTCTCAGTTGGCTGCAGCAAGCCATACAGGAGCCCTTTGAGGAGCCTGGAACAAAGCAGGATGGTGCTGTGCCTGCCCAATGATAGCACACAGCAGAGGGTTGATCACCCTGCTGCTGCTGCACAAGGCTTGGGTTCCCAGCTGCATCTGTGGCTTTGTTGGGTAGTGCCCATAGAGATTCTGTCAGGCATGCTTCATCTGAGATAACATGAACCAGGTTAGACCAGTTGCTGCGTGACTCCACCTGTTTAATGCAAAGTTTCAAATAAGGTGTTATTGTCATCCATCAGTAATTATTTTTAAATCTAAAAAGTACTGGGAAGTGTGATGTAAACACTGAACAAGCACACAGCCTTTCAGGATCAGGAACAAGGCTCTTGACATTGGCTGGGCTGCTTGTCTCGGTGTGATGCTGAGTTGGGATTCAAGTGACTTAGCATCACATGGGAAGGCTGTAGCAGAGCCCCAATCTTTTGGGTCCTATTCCAGAGTTTTAATAGCAAACCCATCCTTCCTGGAGCTGATCCTTGCCTTAAATAATTTACAATCCTAAGCAAAATTTTAAAATTTTTATTTGATAGTTAAGTCATAGAGTCATTTAGGTTGGAAAAGACCTTTAAGATCATCAAGTCCAAAAAGTCTACCATTGCAACATCAAGACACAAACAAGGTGGTGTGAGATCAGCTAGCATGTATGTTTGCAAGGTTTAAGCTGTTACCAGAGAAAAGGCAGAAAAAAGAGAGAAGGATGTAAAACCGTCAAAAAATTACATTGCTAAGTGTGTCATCTGTTATTTGCTCCTCTTGTAGTTCTCTCGTCTATAATTTTGCTAGTGGATGAATTACCTGACTTTGAAAAGATGACAGAAATGCTTTTAAACAGGGGAGAATAGTTCCTTGGGCAGATTGTCACTACATCCAATCACCATGAATCTTCATAATTAAATTGTATTAATTGCAGTAATTTTAGTTTTTAGTATCTTGATAATGACGTCTTTTCACATAGTACTATATTGTTGTCATACTATTACATTAACATTTCTGATCAAGCTTTCCTAGAAATCTTTGTTCCTGTATGCAGACACAAACGAGAAACTCGCAACTCAACATTATTTAATGTTAAACCCTTTAAGTATATTGGGCAACTATTGGCACCTCCGAAGCCAAGGGTGTGTAGAAAGACGAGGCTCCCTTTTGGTATAATCCTTTCCAGTGACTGATGACTTATATCTAGCCCATACAAATATGAACTGGGTTAAAGTGATCCTTAAGAGTGCTAGGTACAAAAACATTTCCAGGCTTTTTTTTTTTTTTTTTTGTTTAGCTAGCTTTGAAAGTTTAATTGCTTCAGATACAGATTGTAGAAGCAAATAGATCCTCCATGTCTGTGCTTGCTCCGTAACCCTAGCAGAAAATTAAGAAGGAGGGTTAATATGTAGCTCAGGGAGGTTTTGTTTTTGTTTTGTTTTTTTTTTTAATTTCTTCAGGACTAAGTTAGTCCTGAAGGATTGGCAGGATCAAAAGCTTAATCAAGGTGTTGAATTATTCACATTAAAGTTCATTTGAGTTATCTTCTGCTCACATAATTAATGAATGTTGTAAGGTGAAAATTGATCAGTTAACCAGTCACCAATAGAATTCAGGAAATAAAAATCCTGATCAAGTGTTTGGAAGAAGTGGTTAAAAGAAACACTCAAAAAAGATCTGCTTCCAAGTTATCCTAGGTCATCCTGACCAAAACTGGATTCAGTGATAGTTACAGGTTCTCAGAGCTGTGATACTACGGTGTACAGTATACCCAGATCTGGTGATCAGGTGCTCAGATCTGTCATGCAGTATCACATTCAAAAGAAGTGGATGCTTGGTTTTTTTATATGTCTAAGCATTTATAGACAAACTCAGATTCACTAGAATTTAAGGGGCCCACAGAAAATTAATATCTAATCTACATTACCTGCTTCTGATTTAATTCTATTATTCATAATACTGGAACAAAACCTCACTTCATTCTATCCTCACAATTTCTTCCCACTTCAGGAGGAGAGTTTACTGCAGAAGCAGGTCACTCAAACTTTTAAATTAACCTAGTTAATTCAATAAATTATTCTCCTTAATTTGGATTCATAATGTACAGAGAATTGGTGCATATGCTCTCTGAGGAGCTCAAGAAATCAGAATTACCCATTACATTAAGAAGCCTTTCTGGAATCTGGTATTATAGTCCCAAATCATAGCTCAACCCACTGCTGCAACATGGACTTCAACAGCGGTCTGGGGGTGAAGGTTTCAGATGACTTACATGATTCAGTGGCTTTGCCAAGTTAAAATTAGAATGACAAGATATTTAAGGGCTTTTGATTTTACGTATGATGACAGCATCATTGTCTCACGTCCTAAATGTGTACTATGCAATTCTTATATGATCATTCCAGCTAGTATTGAGCATCAATTGGACCTTAACTTCTCTGGGCTTTTCTCAGAACACATGAAGTGATTATTCAGTGATATTCACCCTGCCTTTCAGCAGTCAGTGAGGCACCACAGCTTTCCTCCATTGTTTAAGACGAGGTTACAGGGAGAGCAAGGCATCTTCATATTTGTAACAAATTAGTCACAGGATTTACTCCAGCAGACAAGCATGAAATGGGTTTTCTATGCTGGTTTACTCATAGGAAAGCTCGTAGCTCAGCAGCATTGTTAGATGTCAGCACTTCTGTGTCAGCTTCTAGAAAACTTCTCACTTTAATGGGGTTAGCTACTTCAATATTATTTGGGACTCATGCAGGAAGTAGCAAGCCACAAAGTGCTCATTCCATCCCTTAGAAGTTCTTGAGAATTTCTCTTCCATGAACTTGTCCAATCTGTGCCTGGACTCATGCACACTTCTAGCACACCCAGCACCCTGTATCAAGCAACTGCACATTGTAATGGTGCAACTGCAAGAAGAATCATCTCCTTTTGTTTGAAGTGTGCAACTGCCAGCTTCATTTCACGCTTCCTGTTACTAGTGTGGAAGAAAATGGACAAATCATTTTGTATGCGCCTTCTCCATGATCCTCTTCATTTTATAGACCACATTCACACCCTTATCTCTTTCCCAGGCTGATTTATTTTTCCCTTATATGCCAGAGGAGAGATGAGTGCTTATTCCATTTGGCTGGGGTAGATGAACATTAGTCTTTTGCCCTCCATTAGCAAAACCAGTAAGGAAAATTCCTTCTGTCCTGAAGTTCTGTCAATGATGTGTTTTCTTGAGAGAAGAAGTGGCCAAAGGTGGAAGATGGTTCTTTCTGCAGCTGAAACACAGCTTTGTGCAGTCTCTCCTAAAAGATCCCTTCTATAGCAACATCTGTAAGAGAGGAACTTATGTGATGAGGTACAGTGCATATAATACGTTGTGGTAAAAAATAAGACTAATAGGGATAATTCTTTTGAGTTATTGCGCAGAGCTGGTTATGCTATTTTTTTTACTTTTTGTTCTTTAATTGTAATTGCATCCACTTGTCATGTCTTAACCTGGAGAGTAAACTTTCTGGTCCTGGACCTACCTATCTACCTACCTCTGCACATTGTTGGGTGTGTAATTGAGTTTTGGGTAGTGTATGAATAATTTTTATTATAAATGGTAACAGTAATGTAAAGGTCACCTTTTCCAGCACATCAGTTGTAAGGCCCTCCCTAAGGAAGTAGCACTTTAAGGTTTTTTTATTCAAAATACCAGGAAGTATTTTTCTATTCTTTCCAGTCTGCTTGGCTGCTGAAATAGATATGAAGGGATTATTATTCTTTTTATCTGTTATTCCTTCATTATGATCCAGCTTCTAATACTTTTATTGATGCCAATCCCAATGGAATCACGCATAGAATAAAATACTTCTTAGCTAGAGAGACAGCACTAAATGTTAAGTTCCACTTGCTTTGTATTTTAATACTATTTAAACCAACAGCTGTTGCATGACTTATTCGTACCTCCCATGGAAGCCCCTGTTTTTTTCTTGTACTTCTTGAGGTGAGCCTGGAGATACCATGAGATTTGGTCTGTAATGCTCCTGACTACGTTTTGTCCCAGTAATTAAAATAGAGTGAAGAAGTTGTTTAAGAGCATTGGCTCCTATCTGCTCTCCTCATAGGAATATGAATTTTCAAGGATGTGAGTGTGTAATTAGCCATCCTTTATTCATTGCTTCCGTCTCTGTTTACTAGCCTGTAACACTTCCTGGCACTCCTAAGAAGATGGGTGAGGAATGATTGAACTTCCCAAAGAATCCTGCAGGAAACGTTCCTCTGAGCTTCATCTGGCCTTCTACTGTCTAAATCAAGAAGTGCTGCCTAGCCAGGTCTGTTCTGGACATATCTCACTTATCTGAGCAGGTCTGAAACTTCCCACTGCCATGCTAGAAAGTTATTTAATTCAGTGTCAGTTTAGAGCTCCTAGAAAACTGGAGATCCATATACTGTCAACATAAGAGAGCAGTGATAAGCATCCTCTTTCAGCCCTAGTACTGGTAAACTTTCATTTGGCAAAATTCAGTAACACCAACTTTAGACTGGAAAAAGTGAGGAAAAAAAAATAATCTTTGCACAGAGCTTCAGCTTGATAAAATTTCCCTCTCCCTGAAACAGTTTAGAGAAGAAAAGAATTCAAACTGTTAGTGGGTTAAAGCTTTCAAGCTTGAAGACATGTATTTTGTTATTTTCACATAATAATGATGCAATTGTTAATAACCATCTGATTAGTAATAATTATGCTTGTTTCTATAGCAGCTACTTGCAGATTGTAAGAGTCTAGGCTACATATCTGAAACAGATACAGTAGGTCAGAGTCACTGATTGCATTCAATAGCGTTAGACTGATTTACACCAGGTAAGATCTGAAATTTGTGTCTTAATAAACAAAATAAAATTATTCCTGCAGTGATGTCTTAGTTTGTGTCAAACAGAATTCCAAGTGAGTTAGCTTTTCTTTATTTCTGTGATAAAACACTCTTGTGTATGATGCATATTCTGAGGACAGCGCTGAATTTAAAAGTACAAAATAGGGAACTGAAGAATGTGATATAAATAGAAAATTTTAAATCTCCTCCAGCAAGGTATTTTAAGGCCTACGGACACCATGTGTGTTGATCTAAATTTCAAGATGTAAATTAGTTAACTATAGTGAAAAAAAAATGAAAGAAATAAGTAAAGCTTTGGACTTTTTCCTAACCAATTGCCATTTCTTTCTTTCTCTCATCAGCCATCTAGCATGAAATTATTGAGTTTGTACTTTTGAAAGGTTAGAAATTATTTTATGAGAAGACAATTAAATACCATATAAAATGGATTTCACAGATTAATGGGAAAGCATGGAATAAAGATTCTAATCATAGCTGTTTTCCACAGCCCCGTAGAAGGCTGTGGTAAATTAATTGTAATTGATCATGATGAATTTTGTTATACAGCTTAAAGATTACATGAAGTGGTGGGATAGAACCTCCATCTGAAGGCCTTTGATTTTGTATTTCTGAATTTTTGATTGTGTTAATTAAAGCTGGTTGTTATTAGCAAAATAGGAAGCCTTCCTTTATGAGATAATTGGGACAAATTCCTATGTGGTAGCATGATTACTAAAATGCTATGCCTTTAGAAGCTCTCTATATTTTTTTTTTTTAGTTGCTGCTTCTGTCTGAAATTAAAGAAGACATTTTGTATTAAACAAGTAACATCAGCTTGCAGGATAGCTGAATTATTTTCTATGTGTTGATAAAATAATGTTATGTATTTATTTCTGAAAGAGAAACCTAAAGACAGAGACATAGACATTCTACATATTCTAGTCCCTCATCAGATTTCCTCTATATTTCAATCTTAATCAGGTTTTTATTATTCCTATATCTCATTTTCCTCAAACCATTAAATGACTGTAATTGTCAGAGCAGAACCCTTCATGTTTAAAAATGGATGATAAAGTCAATAGCATGATGTAATTAATAATTCTATGTTAATTTATACAAGCTGTTAGCTGCTTTTAAATAGAAACACCTAATAAAACAATTAAGTGGTTTCATTTCGGGCCTTTGATGCAATATCTGGCCTGGTTTATGTGGGTTTGGTTATTTTGAAAGGGCGGGTTGTGTTCCATCGCGCTTCCTTTAACTTCAGTCGAGTACGGGAGGTTTACATCAAGGTGCTGTTATGTTTGTGTCACTGTCTTTAGGTTCTTAACTACTTGTGGCGTGGCAGCACGTGCAATGGTTTCATAAAACTGTGTCTTGTTTTTGTAGTATCCTCTACGCTTGCAGTCTGCACCATGGGTTTGTGTTTGTCCCTGATTTTTGTCTTGTCTGGAGAGGAGGTTTGAATTTGGAGCTGTGCACCTAAGGCACATGATGATCTATAGATTTCTTCCCCAGAAGGACCCCTGGAAGGGGCTGACAGAAGGAGAAGCAGCATGTGGACGATTCCTGAGGTCTGCTTGGTGCCTCTCACTGCCTTTGCCACTCCCTGTACAAAGGGATCACTTACACAGGGAATAACCTTTTATCATATTTGCATGTGACACAAGACTGACAGTAAACAGGAAGGCTTCTTTATTCTGCTTTTGAATACTGCTGTTTCTTCAGTCACTTTGGCCTTTTAGTATACTTTGAGAATGCTGTCAGAATTTTAATAATTTGTGGGCCACTATTGGAATTAAATAAGGTTTTAATGAAGCACTACCTCTGCCCTCCGCTGTTTTTGGAAGGTCTCTCAATAGTCATTTGAGATGGGCCAGCCAATACAGAGTAGACTATGAAGAAAAGTACCTAATTTATAGCATCTGTCTGTAAATGAAGTAACAAAAAAGCTACAGGATGGCATCTATTTATTTTGCAGGCCAGCTAAATCAGTATCACGTTCAAAATGACCTCAGAAAAATGAGCGTCACCATTGCAATTTTAAGTCTTTGGGCTTTGAAGTTACAAAAACACAGACTTTTTTGAAAATTGTGAAGAAAACAGTCATGAGGAACGGAGAAAACTCTTTAAAGGGCTACCCCAAATGAGACTTATGAGGCAGGGTTGCAAAGCACAAAGTCATTTTAGGCCCAAGGAATGTGGGAGTGGGATGTTGCAATTGGAGCAGCATGCAAGATATAAAGGCATTACCACACCGATTAAACTTAATAAGTTAAACTGGAGTATTTCATAATGTGAGTCCAACCCAGCCTCTTTTTAAGTCAGCTGAAGTTATTGCCATTGTTTTCTATAAGCAAGGGAAGAAGCCAGCATTGCAGTATTGATTTCAGGGTATGTGTAGTTGTGGTTTGTATTTGAGGTGCATACAAATGTCTGAAAAAGATGTCAGACTTCAGTAATATTTCAGTGATCTGTTACTGGACAGGCACTAAATGCTAAGTGTGAAGAACTGGAGAGTGAAAAGCTTTAGGACTGGTTTCTGTGTGGGCTTCAAGCTTCTGAAAACCAGTTGGTTGGTTTGTGAACACACCACTTGTAGATGATTGCGGCATGCAGGCCTTGGGTTTTCATGGAGCTGTGCCTGTTTGGGGATTATTTAAGTTAAATCTTATAAAAAGAAATGGCTATTTAGACATCCTTCTAAAATTATGTGATAGAAGGATAAAATCTTCCAATGGCAAATAAGAGCTTCTAGGCCATTAGTCCTCCTCAGTTGCATGACTGGGCACATTACAGATGCAGTGTACAGTCAGTTTGTGTGTGCGGAGCAGGTACTTGCTTCCCAGATGCGTTGGTCACATCAGATGTGCTCTGCACTGTGCCTGTGTACGTGCTTGTCTCCTCTCGAGGAGAGAGAATGCTGAGCCTCAGCTGTGGACACGCTAACTGCAGACTGATTTGAGCAACATTGGTATATGCAAAGTAAGTGGCATTGATTATTCTTGTCATTTGAAATGTTAGTGATACACAACATATGTAAATGGGAGGTTCTAAACAACCATTATCTGCTTTCTGTTACTACCAGTCAGACTACAGTTTGAGTTGGTAGAGATTAATGTAAAACATGTAATGATCAAAGCTAGAATTATCAACAGTCACAAGAGGCGAGAGCCAAAAGACGCCTGGGCTGCATGTGGGATGAACCCTGGTAATTTAGGAGTTCACCGCAGCCCTTGCCAGGCTCATCAGGACCACTGCCACCGCTGGGACAAACTCCTTTATCTTGCTCAGCTGCAGTGTTTCACTGCTGGCGTTGGTGTGCCAGGCACATAGTCTCAGTACGCTCTGTTATTCATAGGCAACACAGACATGCTAGGCTGACTCTGTGTCCAGGCAAAGGGAAGCTTTCCCTCCCTGATCCCCAAGCACCCATTTGGGATGAGAACGTGCCACCAGCCAGGCAAGTCAAGTTTGGGAGCCAGCGGTTTTCAAAGTCCTCGTGGCTGCTGGTGATATGAACAGCAGTCAGAGCCTGCATCAGACACGATAACAAGTAAGGGGTCTCCAGATAGACTGCTCCATTGCCTCTGGCTGCCGGAGAGCTGAGTCCAGTGATCTCACTGTCATCAGAGCCTGGCCCCAGAAGTTGGAGCATTTGGACAAGAAATCAAAGGCCAATCCTCTTCACTGGCAGTTTCGTGGGTTCTGAGAAAACCAGCTCTTTTGTTTCTCTGAAAGACTTCCTGCTAGCCTGGAAAACACTCTTCAAAGGGATTGTTTTTCATGGCCTTCCTCTAGCTGCTATCACTTCTTAAAGTAATAAGTCACTCTTTGATATAAAATATAAAATTTACCATATGGGATAAACTAATAGTTTTTCTTTTTTTTTTTAATTTGCAATTTATAACACAAAATGAAGGCAATAAGGAAGTTAAAGGCCTTTTTAGTCTTTTTAATGCAACACTGTTGTTATAATAACTAGAAGTGCATTCATTGGCCCGAAATTTTCAATACAGTGGAAATGATACTTCAGGAGTTCTCAGTTTTGCCTTTATAAATTTTCTCTGCTGCACCCTTTATCCCAGGAGGATTTCCTCATTGAAACTTTTCTCATATCCTGTAGTAATACTTTAGAAACTCCTGAAATTTAATAATCAAAATTATTATTTCTTATTCACTAAGTACCTGTGTGCCCTTTAACATGTTTACTGAACTCTGTGTATGTGAGTCTGTATGATACATGAGTGGGATATTTACTGGGCATAATTTTTAGTGCCATTGAAATGAAGTAATTGAAGGGATAAAAAGAGAGAATTGTCCTCAGACAGCTACAGAATCTGTAGGCAGAGGGTGAGTGTTAGGTATGTGTTTTCAAGAATTACACAATCCTTCTCTCCCTTATGCAAATGCTGATTACAGGGAGCTCTGGGTCCCAACATGAAGCAATTACAACTCCCCCAGTCTGCGAAGAGCACATGCAAGACTGCTGTTCACAATGGCCACAAATGTCATGGCATGTTTGGTATTCTGTTATAAGATAAGCTGGTTTCTATCATTGATGAAATATTCCTCAGGCCGTGCCCATAAAGAAAAAGTACTAACAATGAACAAGTTCGGAACAGTGAACTGCAGAGGAGTAACGGTCTGGGTTACTGGAACAGCAGAGGGAACAAGCCCCGAGTTCTGCCTGCCTGTGCTATAAATGTTCACATATCTCAAACTGATGCAATAGATACGTTTAGAGAATTTGTAAAGAAGGATAATATGTCTTAAAACCCGATTACTTTCTGAACAGAATCAGGGTCTCATCTTATTACAGGACTCCCTGAATAGCTGAAGTGTCCTTCCAAAATGAGCTGGGTTGGTGTCTGAATACAAGCATCTCTACCTATAATTTCATGTGATTTGCAAAGACACTCTCATCCCTAATTATACATGATAATTCATCTAGGTTATCAGCTCCAGGAATGCTTTCTGGCTCTCAGGCTGGGGTCAATGCTCTCATTCTATATAGGGGCAAGACCCAACATGCACCATCCCTCTTCACAAAGAAACTTCCAGAGCCACAGGGAGAGAGAAACTTGGAGTACACTGCAGTCAGCTGGGAAGAGAACTGTATGGTCCACCACAGACTCCCCCAGTCTTTAAACCTAAATAAAAAAAACCAGCTTTCATTGCATTGCTGAGCAGCACCACCAGTTCATTATTGCCTTAAAATAGTATAGCCTCTAAACAGTGCATTAATTATTAGCTTGCCTCATTAGTTAATCCTATTAGACTGAGACATGCAGGCATTTTATCAGTAAAAAGGAAAGTAAATTACTAGGAACATCCCTTTTCCAGTTGCATTTTAGATTGCATAGTAGATAAATAGATAGCTTGAAAATGCTCTTGCTTTAGTGTAGTGCAAACTTGGCCTCCTAATTTCTTGTATTCAGATAAGAGGACGTTTGATGGTTGAAAATGATACTTTTGCCAAATGATGTTTTGAGGAAGGATAAATAAAGTGTATCAGATGGTAGCACTGGGAGTACACTCTTCTTTTTTACCAATTTGCATGACTGATGTTCCTAGGAAGCTTTGCTTGAAGCAGGAGTGCAAAATGCCAGGCACTGCATGAGTACCAATGTCAAGATACTTGCAGCTAATCTTCCTAAATTACAGCAAGAGTGACTAAGTCAGCAATTCTTACCTCTGAAGTTTGCATTAGCTCAAAGCTCCACACTTGAGACACGCTGGTGCTCCATGGGGTTCAGAGTCTGAAACACTGGGAATGCCATGGAGCTATCATTTTATTAATACTGGCATTTTCAGATCAATTCACTAGCTGCCCAAAGTGAAAATACTTTAAAATGTCTACTTAAAAATAATTTGCAAATAGTTTTTATTATCAGATATTAATTTCAAAACAGTATCTAAGGTTCTGAAGTACTGAAACACTTAATGAAGGTTTAGAAACAATGATAAAATGTAACAGACGTATTAATCAGAGCAAGATGCTCTTGTGAATTAAACGTGATGGTTTGGGTCTTGAAATGTGCTTGGAGTTTCCTATGAAGCTAAGAAGCTGATTACAGTTGTAGAATGACCTCCACAGAGTGAGCATTTTACTACTCAGGACAGGATCAACAACCACCTGTACATACTTTATGCAGAAGAAAAAAAAGCTCAGAAGTTAATACAGAGGGTCAGGAAATGGAGGGCATTTTTGCATGCACCTTTTAACTCCTGTTTTATAGTGTCATTTCGGAGAGCTTTAAACTAGATTCGAAGGGGGATGGGGTGGTAGCTGGGCTTGCACCACTGGGGCAATGCTCTAGTGTTGAGGTAGACCAGGAGCCCCCCATCCCCCTGGGGTGAAATCAGGGGGTGAATCTGGGATGAAATCGGTGTGCCCAGCTCGCTCCCTGAAATGCCTGTATACCAATGCACGCAGCATGGGGAATAAGCAGGAGGAGTTAGAAATCCGTGTTCGGTCGGGGGGCTATGATCTAGTGGCAATTACAGAGACTTGGTGGGACGCCTCGCATGACTGGAATGTGGTCATGGATGGCTATGTCCTGTTCAGGAAAGACAGGCCGCTAAGGAGAGGTGGTGGAGTTGCTCTTTATGTGAGTGAGCAGCTAGAATGTATTGAGTTCTGTCCAGAGGCGGATCAGGAGCGAGTTGAGAGTTTGTGGGTGCGAATTAAGGGGAAGGCTGGCAGGGGTGATACTGTTGTGGGTGTCTATTACAGGCCACCGGATCAGGATGAGGACGGTGATGAGGCCTTCTACAGGCAGCTGAGAGCAGTCTCGCAATTACAGGGCCTGGTTGTTGTGGGGGATTTCAACTACCCTGATATTTGCTGGGAGGCCTACTCAGCCAGCCATCCCCAGTCCAGGAGGTTCCTCCAGTGCATTGATGATAACTTTCTGATGCAAATGGTGGATGAGCCAACTAGGAGAGGAGCGCTGCTGGATCTGATCCTCACTAACAAGGAGGGTCTGGTTGAAGAGGTGAAGGTTGAGGGCAGCCTTGGTTGTAGCGACCATGAGATGGTAGAGTTCAGGATCTCATGTGGCAGGAACAGAATAGCTAGCAGAATCACAACCCTGAACTTCAGGAGGGCCAACTTTGGCCTTTTCAAGCAATTGCTAGGGGAAATCCCATGGGACAGGGTACTAGAAGGTAAGGGGGCCCAAGATAGTTGGTTAGCATTCAAGGACTGCTTCTTCCGAGCTCAAGATCAGAGCATCCCAACAGGTAGGAAGTCAAGGAAGGGTACCAGGAGACCTGCATGGTTGAACAGGGAACTGCTGGGCAAACTCAAGTGGAAGAAGAAGGTGTACAGATCATGGAAGGAGGGGCTGGCCACTTGGGAGGAATATAAGTCTGTTGTCAGAGGATGTAGGGAGGCAACTAGGAAAGCTAAGGCCTCCTTGGAATTAAACCTTGCAAGAGAGGTCAAGGACAACAGAAAGGGCTTCTTCAAATACATTGCAGGTAAAGCCAACACTAGAGGCAATGTAGGCCCACTGATGAATGAGGTGGGGGTCCTGGAGACAGAGGATAAAAAGAAGGCGGAGTTACTGAATGCCTTCTTTGCCTCTGTCTATACTGTTGGAGGCTGTCCTGAGGAGCCCTGGACCCCTGCGGCCTCAGAAGAAGTCAGGATAGAGGAGGAATCTGTCTTGGTAGATGAGGGCTGGGTCAGGGACCAATTAAGCAACCTGGACGTCCATAAATCCATGGGCCCTGATGGGATGCACCCGCGGGTGCTGAGGGAGCTGGCGGAAGTCATTGCTAGGCCACTCTCCATCATCTTTGCTAAGTCGTGGGCAACGGGAGAGGTGCCTGAGGACTGGAGGAAAACGAATGTCACTCCAGTCTTCAAAAAGGGCAAGAAGGAGGACCCGGGTAACTATAGACCGGTCAGCCTCACCTCCATCCCTGGAAAGGTGATGGAGCAACTTGTTCTTGGTGCTGTCTCTAGGCACATCAAGGATAGGGGGATCATTAGGGGCAGTCAGCATGGCTTCACCAACGGGAAGTCTTGCTCAACCAACTTGATAGCCTTTTATGAGGATGTTACCCGGTGGATAGATGATGGTAAAGCTGTGGATGTGGTCTATCTCGATTTCAGTAAAGCGTTTGACACGGTCTCCCACAGCATCCTCGCAGCTAAACTGGGGAAGTGTGGTCTGGATGATCGGGTAGTGAGGTGGATTGTGAACTGGCTGAAGGAAAGAAGCCAGAGAGTAGTGGTCAGCGGGACAGAGTCCAGTTGGAGGTCTGTGTCTAGCGGAGTTCCGCAAGGGTCGGTTCTGGGACCAGTTCTATTCAATATATTCA
Organism: Nyctibius grandis; assembly: GCF_013368605.1. NCBI lineage: Eukaryota > Metazoa > Chordata > Aves > Nyctibiiformes > Nyctibiidae > Nyctibius > Nyctibius grandis. The sequence goes on along the minus strand of NC_090661.1, from coordinate 97,123,602 downwards.
TTAATGACTTGGATGAGGGATTAGAGTGCGCTGTCAGCAAGTTCACTGATGACACAAAACTGGGAGGAGTGGCTGAGATGCCGGAAGGCTGCGCAGCCATTCAGAGAGACCTGGACAGGCTGGAGAGTTGGGCGGGGAGAAATTTAATGAAATATAACAAGGGCAAGTGTAGAGTCCTGCATCTGGGCAAGAACAACCCCATGTACCAGTACAAGTTGGGGACAGAGCTGTTGGAGACCAGCGTAGGGGAAAGGGACCTGGGGGTCCTAGTGGACAACAGGATGACCATGAGCCAGCAGTGTGCCCTTGTGGCCAAGAAGGCCAATGGCATCCTGGGGTGTATTAGAAGGGGTGTGGTCAGCAGGTCGAGAGAGGTTCTCCTCCCCCTGTACTCTGCCCTGGTGAGGCCGCATCTGGAGTATTGTGTCCAGTTCTGGGCCCCTCAGTTCAAGAAGGACAGGGAACTGCTAGAGAGAGTCCAGCGCAGAGCCACAAAGATGATTAAGGGAGTGGAACATCTCCCTTATGAGGAGAGGCTGAGGGAGCTGGGTCTCTTTAGCTTAGAGAAGAGGAGACTGAGGGGTGACCTCATTAATGTTTATAAATATGTAAAGGGCAAGTGTCATGAGGATGGAGCCAGGCTCTTCTCAGTGACATCCCTTGACAGGACAAGGGGCAATGGGTGCAAGCTGGAGCACAGGAGGTTCCACTTAAATTTGAGGAAAAACTTCTTTACGGTGAGGGTGACTGAACACTGGAACAGGCTGCCCAGAGAGGTTGTGGAGTCTCCTTCTCTGGAGACATTCAAAACCCGCCTGGACGCGTTCCTGTGTGATATGGTCTAGGCAATCCTGCCCCGGCAGGGGGATTGGACTAGATGATCTTTCGAGGTCCCTTCCAATCCCTAACATTCTGTGATTCTGTGATTCTGTGATTTCCATCATCCCTGTTGCCAGTTGCTTGCATCACAGCAGCACCTAGAGGCTAGTGCTACATGAAAGGGAAGGATCTTGATCATGATGCAGCTCGCAGCTGAAATAAACAGGAGGGATGGAGGAAGCAGAAAGCCACAGTGATGAACCAAGCGACGTGTGAGACGGTTGACAGCAGTCATTGCTGCCTACCCTGTTAGCTGTCAGGACTTAATGGGTTTCTCTGGGTAAAATACACTGCAGCATTTTTAGAAGGATTTAAAGGAATCAGAGATGACAACTGGTCTGGTATTTTTGTCCCTTCATATTTACTGTTTCATGACATCTCTTCTGTGAAATTTATTCTAGTTTATACCCGTGTTCTCACATGCGAAAAGTTAGAGCTAGTTGAATTTTTTTGAGAATCGAAACTTAGCCTGAATTAGATGAGCTACACTTTCCTGCTCCCTATGACTGAACAATAAAACTGTGATGCCTTACTTCCTTGCAGAAATTACAGTGAGAAACTGTATGTTAACTTGATCAAGACAAAAGGAAAAATCCCTGAAAATTACTGGTAGTGAAGCGGATCCTGCTTGAAAAAAAAACTGGTGCTATTCAATGGAGTTCACATTCTACTGAAGCACATTCTACTTTCTATTTGAAAGAAAATAAAATAAAAGCTAGGAAAGTTGGCAAGGGGATAGAAATATTTGCACACAACCATGTGTTACATATCCACAAATGGCTGTTGCATGTTGTTATTAGAGTTTGGCATATAAATTTGTATCAGTACATTTGACATCTTTGAAGTGGCATATACAAGTGTATCCATACAAGTGGCATATACCAATATCTTCTATCAGAGTAGAGAATTACAATTTATGTTATCTGAATCCTCAAAGGGTGTGAAAACTCTATTTATGTGCATCCAGTTCAACAGGAATAAATCAGACTCAGAGTAATATGATCTTCAAATATGTCTGATTTCTTATATCATATTTGCTTGAGTATTTTCTGAGAAGCACTAGCATGAACCATTAGGTTTAAATAATTGTATTGAAGATATAGTTGGTGACAACTGTGTTAAAAGGATTTTCACTAATCTATTGGTTGACGTAGTTTCCCTGGAAACTTGAGAAGGATCCTTCTCACTGCAGTCTTTTTTTTTAATTATTATCATATATTTGTGCTATTTTGCTCGATAAAATGAATAAGAATATATACTGATTGGATGAGTGTTTATTTTCACTGGTTCTGGCCTAGTTACAGTCAGGAGCCAGAGTTACGGTTTACATTTCTGAGTGTGACAGAGATATGGATGACAGCTGATGCTCATAAATATCCTCCAGAGAGAGTCTGCAGGGTTTCTTTTTCACTGATGATTTTTCTTTCCAGCTGGTTACCTAAGGGGAACGAATTAACATAACTCTCACTACTTAGTTTCACAACTTATGCTCTTTGATCTGCCCCAGTCACTGCTGAGCCAATAGTGCCAGCCTTGATTTGTTGGTTCACCTTTCCTGCAGTGCACATCCTCCTACTAAGCTACTACTAAGCTATGTTGAGGTGTTGGAGCAAGTCCATAGGAGGGCGACCAAGCTGGTGAAGGGTCTGGAGGGTCTGACCTATGAGGAACGGCTGAGGGAGCTGGGGTTGTTTAGCCTGGAGAAGAGGAGGCTCAGAGGTGACCTTATTGCAGTCTACAACTACCTGAAGGGAGGTTGTAGTGAAGTGGGAGTCGGCCTCTTCTCCCAGGCAACTAGCGATAGGGCAAGAGGACACAGCCTCAAGCTTCGCCAGGGGAGGTTCAGGTTGGACATTAGGAAGAATTTCTTTTCAGAAAGGGTTATTAGACATTGGAATGGGCTGCCCAGGGAGGTGGTGGAGTCACCATCTCTGGATGTGTTTAAGAAAAGACTGGACATGGCACTTAGTGTCATGGTCTAGTTGACAGGGTGGTGTCAGGGCAACGGTTGGACTCGATGATCCCAGAGGTCTCTTCCAACCTGATTGATTCTGTGATTCTGTGATACTTCTAGTCCTAGAACTTGAGCTCAGTGTCTGCTCTCATCACCTGTCACCTTCCTACACATCACCTGCAAAACTTTCCTCTTTTTCGGTTCATGCATAAGCACCATAACGATGCACTCAGCTCTTTTCCGGGTAACTCTGTAGCCTCACTACAGGAGCATTGCTTGTCCTCCCTTCATCACGTGGTTGTGCTTCTTCCTTGTGACTAAAATGATATTTTTAGCTCTCCTGTGATGCCATGTATTGTCTGTGCTGTGAGGCACCAATTCACTTCCAGGTGCCATAAATAAATATGAATGCTCTCAATTTATAGGTGATAATTTTTGTGTGAAGATTATATCTGTGCCTACCTATATAAAACTTGCATTGAGTTCTAGTGGACCATTCTAGCTGCCCTTATGCATGTGGGGTGACATCCAGGGACCGGCTTTATAGTCTCTGAACCTCAATGGGAAATGCTGCAATGGGGTGTTGGAACTGAGCCACCATCAGAGAGGTAAAGCTGAGGTATTTTGGCGATCATACAGATTTTCAAAATCCAGTGTGTTCTTCTGAACTTGGTGGTGATGCTCTCTAGTGGACAAGATTGAAAAATCCGTTGGCATGAGTGTCTGAAAGATGCCTAGGAAAACTCTGGTGCTGAGGATACAGGTAGGTAAGGCAAACAAGCGGAAAAAGAAAAGATCCCTAAAATAAGTGAGCAAATTAAGAAAACTCAGAATGAAAAAATCTTTTTGAAGGAGTCAAAAAAGGATTAAGGGGCTGGAAAAAAGGATTAGAACCCATTTATGTTTTGGTCTCCTTCTTGCATATTTAGCTGGTAAGTATTAAGGAAGCATTAAGAGACATCATATGTGTTTGGTTACAGATGTACAGGCATGAATATGAGAAAAGGTTGAGTTGCATTTCTTTTTTGGAAATTAATTTCTGAAAAATCTCTTCACTATTTACTACTACACTCGGCTTAGTAGCTTCTCCTAGGTAAAGTATTTCTGGTTAAAGGAAAAAGCACTGCAGATTTTTTAATGAGTATCACAACTATTACTGTTAATCCTAGACCATTTCCTCATGAGACGCAAGTTCATACCACCACCTAGTGCAATTCATTTTTCAATGCAACAGCATTATACAGTATGATGACTTTATTATTAATGAATTCCTCTGAATAATTAATCTAGCTGATGTACTTATTGACTATAGTAATAACTCTATATTAATGGAAGAAACAGAAACAGAACATGATTGTTCTTTTACCTCTAAGCCCTCTGTAAATAGTGCACTGACTTCCATGCTTTATCTGCGTATTTTCTCACATGTAGATAGTAGTTTCAAGATAGTAATCATTCCTCTAGCACAATAATACACACCTACGCTCCTGCTGAATTATGCAGCTGTGGGTTTATATGAATGAACAGTGGTTGGTTTGTATGAGCGCCCTGTTAATATTTGAAGTGTAATTTGGAAAAGGACGGTAGATTGTCTTGGTCTCGTGCTGTGGGATGTAAAACCACAGTAAATCTCTACGTTCGTAAGTATGAGCATTCTGATCTTAACAAAGAACTCTATGGATTAAACAGCTAACGTTGCTAATTCCTAGTGTGTAGCTATTACTTCAGTGCCATTCTACTTTTCTTATGAAACAGTCCGTGTGTCCAATAGACATCCTCAAATGATTAGGGATTATTTAAATAAAATTCCTAAAGGCCAAATGTAATGTTGGTCCTTAGTAGAACTATATAATAATGAATATACATAAAAACATTCTGTCCATTTACAAAGGGCTTGGGTGTTTTTTTTATATCGAAATCTTCATTTTGTCTCTGTTAATGAATTATTTCGGAGTCACAAGTGGATATTGTAATTTTTTTTTTTTTTTTAAAGAAGTTAGCGAAATTGAAGCTTTCTATTACTATGTTTAATTCCCTGGCCTTATTTTAATGCAGTGTCAATAAGGAAAATATACACATAGCTAACTTTGTGTGCAGCAGAACTTTCTCTAATACTAGCTGTATTTGTCCTTGCTCAAAAATAAAGAATGTATGCTTATTTCATGTAAAGAAATAATGCAAATATATTAATAGTAGTTCTGTTTATGGGCTAACTAAACTCTGAAAGAACTAAATACATTCTACTTTCAACAAGTAAGTATTTTTTCAAGGTCTCTTCTTTTTCTGTATTTCCTTCATTTGAAAGAGTCAAATCTGAAGAGCCAGGAAGTATTGAACTCCTTATAAACATATAAATAACTGAGAAGTTTCATTAATTTGGAATTCTAATGTGATTTTGGCAAAGGGATCTTACCTGCATGAGAAGCCATGTGTTTAAAGCTTAGGGTACAGACTTAGAGGGCCAAATTTGTGGTTGATGGATAATTCCTTGGACTTCAGTGAGACTGGAAAGTGTTCAAATATGAACAGATGGCAAATTGGTTTATTTAATACTTATAAGCTGTAGTATTGTAAGTATATAGCTATGAGCTATACGTACCTTTTCTGACAGAACGAACTTTTCTAAGAGAAACCTCAAATACGGTGTTACAGTTTGTTTATCATACCAGCAATGGCGCTTCCTATGATGTGGTATCACTGGTTTTACTCTCGCTATCACGCTTACATGGCAGGCAGGTGTGGCTATAGACGTACCTTAGGAGATTTAGAAGAGTGAAAGATTATGACTGATGATCTTACAGCTCCAGGTGAATTTCCTTTAAGATTTTGGGCGGTGTTCCCAAATTCACATTTCAAATGGATCCTTCAGGTAGATTAATATTACAGCAATTTAGATTGATGCAGAAAGGGAAAAGAGCTTCAATATATTGTTTCTGTTTTGTGTTTGGAAAGAAGCGTGCTAATGCCCTCATTCCACTGAATTCATTAACAAGTCAGAAAGAAGTTAGGCGTCTGCTAGGGATAAGGTTTTTTAAAATGATCAAGTCTGGATCATTCACTCATGAAGGTTAATAAAGAAAACACCTTTGGCTGAGGCACTTCACATACACTAACCATCTTTTGAAATGAATTTGGGAGTGCTGGGGAAATTGCAGAAGCAGGAAAGCTGTGAATAGCTTACGAGTCTTTGAAAAGGACTTGTAGCTAAATGGCCTGTTAACCTAACTTGAGCTCCAGGTGAAATCGTGGGAAAGGGCAAAAGATTTCAGTGATAAAGAATTAAATGATAGAATACAATTAATCCTAGTCAACATGATTTTATAGAAAATAGGCCTGAATTAACTCTTAGAGAGATTACAGATGTAATCATACTGTGTAGATATCATATGCTTTAACCGTTGGAAGACATTCATCTAGCACAATATACTACTGTTCATTTAAAATAACTGGCACTGTAGCACATACAGTCTATAAGCAATGAATTAAAATCTTAAACTGATGGTTTTGAAAGATGATGCCAGTGAGAAATAATCATCCATGAGGCTGTTTACAATTGTGTCTTCCAAAGAAGAGTGCTCAGTCTAAAGTGATGCTACAGTTTTATACATAACCTGGGCTTAAATATAAAATCACTGCTGGTAAAAACTGCAGATGACACAGAGGCTGACAGCATGATAGATGATGAGGCTGAAGTCACACAGAGTAACATGGATAGTTTGATAAGCAGAACGAACCCATGCAGTTAGCTACTGTTTTAATATATTCACATGCAGAGCTGTATGTCTGAAAAAAATCCAGTTTGTAAGTGTGGAGGGGAGGACAGTACCATTGAAAACAGCAACTTTGAAAAGTGCTTATAAAACATCTTGAACAACTGAGTCAACACAAACTTCTAATGTGACGTCTGAGGTGAAAAGGATTAACAATTTGTAAATCCATTCAGGAAGGCAGTGTGTAGGAATTGGAAGGCAATTTTATGTTTATATAAGCACTGATGAAGCCAGTACTAGAATATTACTTACAAGTCAGGTGTCAGTGTTTCTGACAGTGCAAGAAATGGAGAAGGTGTAAGAAGAAAGCCACAAAGATTATCTCAGCGCTGGAAAAATGCCTTCCTGTGAAGGACAGAAAGAATGCAATTTGTTAAGCTTATCAAAGAAGAGTCTGAAAGGTAAATTGATTGCAGCACAGAAGTACTAATACAAGGAGAATACACCATGTATTAAAAGGCTTTTTAATCTCAGAGAGGTAAGCATAAGAAAAACCAAGGACTAGAAGCTACAGCCAACACATTCAAGCTATCAATTAGACAAAGGTTAGCGTGCCAATTTGTCAGCAGAACAGGTCTGACGCATCTGCCCTCTTGGAGCCTTCAAACTGAAGCTGTGTTCCTTTCCAAAAGATGGAGTTTGCCTGGCTAGATTATTGGTCTCAGCCTCACCCTATGATGCCTCCTCCTTGTATGTAAAATAGTTTAGTATATTCCCACACTGCATGATATTTATTTTTGCACAGAAATAGTATATCCTTAGACAAAGCCAATAGAAATATTTTAAAGGTGATGTGTCCAACATCATTCTGTATAAAAGTTGAGGAAAAATTAAGCATATAGCAGTAGCAAAAAGTGTTTTCTGATTACAATTATAGAATGAAAATTGTCATAGAAGGAACATTTTTTATTAATACAAAAACCCACTAGATGGCACTGAAACATCCCTTTACAAATCCTCTTTGCATGATAGCCTGATTATCCATTTTTTTAAATCAAGACTAAAAGGAATATATGAACTATAGTAGGAAGAATCCAAGAGACATAAAATTCTGCTATTAGAGAGGATTAATTTTCTTTGTTTCTGTTTATTGTACACAACATACTATTCACTGATCAGTTTATGATTATCTGAATTAACTTTATGCAGTTATATATTTGAAGACTTTGTTTAAGGGAACTTAATCAGTAACAAATTACATCAAATGCTCAGAATATGGAATTAAACACAATTCCAATCCATAGTTTGATTGCTGGCTATGCCTTGTTCTCTTCATGTTAGAGTAAATTTAGTTAAATGAATTACAGCAATTCTCTATTCTAAAGTGAAAGAGAGGCTATGGGCTACTCTGTCACTAGGACATGGCATCAGGACTGCTTGGAAGTTTATTAGTACACAATAACAGGAATTATTGTTTCAGTAAAACCCAAGAAATATGCTGTGTACTTATAAAGACTCTTTTCTGGCATTTCATATATTTAATAAATTATTTATATGTAAAATCGATCGCTGTAAAGCTGTTCCTTCCAAACAAGTAGATGCTCTCTTTAAATACTCAAGACATTAAATGGGAAGAAAGGAATCAGCTCCCACTTCACATTTCCAAATAAATTTTTAAGCTCCTCAGCTATTCAGGCTGGCAGATGGGCTGATTGGAGTGATCACAGGAGTGGTGAAAGCTGATAATATCTGGGAATTACTGTACAGGTCTGGTTGAAGAAATGCAGAAGGTATATAGTTTAGCATATAACATCTAATGTTTTTAAAAAGTGCAAGTGATGTAGTATTATATTTTCTGATACAATTTTAGTCAAAAAGTAAATGAAATACAAGCTTTCCACTGATGACAATCTCATGCTGAAAAGCATTCAAGCCCCACACGTATCAGCGGGGTGACTGGAGGTGACTGAGTGAATGGGTGTGCCTTGAGTTTGGTTCTTCAGAGAATCAGAGCTAGCATGTCCCCTACTTGGAACTCAGAGTTTGTGGCTCTTTTTGACAGTTTGGGCTTTAGGAGGTTTACCAGTGAGCTGGGTGAGAACTGTCCTTCTGCAGATGAAGGTATTACTAAATATAATTGTTTTTCAGCCCGGAGTGTAGGTGCTTTGCTACACAAGGGCTATTAACAGCAGCCTGGTATCTAGAATATAAAAAAAAAATCTGGAAACTTGACAAAAATCGGCCCCCAAAATTCACCAAAAGAACAACCAAATAATTACAAAAGTCATTCGGATAAGGGGCTGACAAATCCTGGCAGATGCAGTGAGAATGATGGGAATTTGGAAGGTTGGGCTATCACCTATTGCATTGTCATCCTTGGAAATGGGCAGGCAGCATATCTACTAAACCTGTTAGCTTTTCCATGGAAATTAGCTGGAGGTGTTTTCTCTTACTATAAGCTTCAGGGCAGGTCCCTATCTGTTACTTCAGCTCGGACAGTGGTAAAATCCTTTCTCCTGTTACAAACTGCTAGCAAACTGAAGATGACTGTGGTAAGCCAGTTGGCTCACTCTACACCTGAGCTAGTGTACTGAGTTAGTATGAGTTTAAAGCTGGACTAGCATGACAATATAGGGAAATACTCATTGTTTCATCCAAATATTCTCTGACTGGATGCTATGGTATCAATTACAGCAGAAAGCACCCAAAGAGGTACACGCACAGATACACACATAGAGCTCTTCAAAATTCTAATGTATTTAATCCGTGTTACATAGTAAGATCTAACACTGCATTTGATTGAATCTGCAGCAGAAATGTAATGAGTGGCAAATCCAAAAGCAGTGCCCTTCTTCCTATCAAAGGACAAGAACGATCTGCTACAGATAGGTAGCGGTGCTGGTCTGGCATGGCATCCTTAACCAGGGAGATGGTGCTGGAACACATCTTCTCTCTCTGGTCTTCCCTTGTTATCGTTCTTGTAGGATCTGCCCTCTCATGTTCCCCACTGCATCTTTGCAGCAGGGGTTGGCCTTGCAGGTACTTTTCCTATCCATTTTTGATCTATACATGTAATTCAGTCACAGGTTTTAAAAACAAATATTTCTTTCCCTTGGGGTCTAATTTTTTTAGACTAGTCAAGTGCCAAACTGTCAAGCTCTACACAGGCACCCAGCCCTGTAGCTGGAGACTACCAGTTGCCTCTGTGACTGAGGACTCCATAAGCTAGATCAGCTGAACAGGGATGTGTGACCTCAATTGATATTTTGCCCCGTGTCATACATGTGATTTTTTTCTCACTGACTCAGTCTGTCATTCAGTTACAGGTACTTTTTTTTCATGTAACTTATTCTTTATTTCTTGCTGTTCTTCATTTTATAACATTAATTCAGCACTATCACCAATTCAATCATATTTATGTCAACCAATTAGAGATAATTTGTGTGGGTACTGTTGCATTAGCTAACTAATTTTATTCTGTGGTCAGATATCGTAGTGGTTTTCTTGGCAGTCTTTGAATTGGCTGTTAATAATAAATAAAAGAACAGGAAAATGTGATAACTCCTTTTTATAAGAAAAAAATAATTGCATTTGTAGCTGTTTCTTGCTTCAAGAATAGGTACACATCTGAGTAAGTAACGTTAAGTCATGGGGGCACTTTTTACACAGATAAGCCATATCTTCACTGTGGTTTGTGTTCTATCTGCTGGCTTGTTGACTATTGAGGTTCTTGGGTCTTCTGCTCCTGAGCATGGCCTCTGACCATGACTTTGGCTTCATATATCTCCAGTTTCTTTGGCTCCTGACCTTCAGTTGCCCTTGCTCTACCTCCAGACTCATTAAGGCTGATTTGTAAACCCATAATCTTGTAGATTCAGGGTTTAACAGACTTTCTCTTTTGGGCGCCTGTGGGCAGACCTTACTCACCCTGGCTGGTAAACTCCTTTTGAAAGTTCAGTGATTTTTCCCAAGCCTTATCAGGTCCATGGCCTGGCTTAATTATTTTCCTGTTAGTTTTTTTCCAAATGGATCTTGGATTCTTCTTTGCAAGGAGCATTTGCATTAGGCTGCTACTGAGAAGCATCTTTTACAAAGCTGTGCTTGATGATAAAAGGATCAGACTGCTCAGCTGTGTCTTAGGTATGTGGTCACAGTAGAGGAGAGGCGCTGTGGTGTCAGTGTGTAAGTCTCAGATAGAACTGCAATTCATCAAGTCTTTTGTGAAGGATGTAGGACTTGACGCTTGTCAAATCTCAATCCTTACCAAGTAAATTTAGTAATAGAAAGTATTTCTCTGTCTCTCTTCAAGAATGAGGGAGTTTTGATCTGTTGATCCTAAAAAGCAAGTGTTCCCAGATCCAATAGAGAAGCATGGCCAGTCTTCCCTATGCTTTTTTTTTTCCTCTAGAAAAATAACTTTTTTCTTGGGCTGTCTTCCTCTTTCTCACTAGCTGCTTCACATATTTCTATGGCTCTAATTCTTCTTTTTTGGTCATGAAAATGGACAACTATTTCCTTCGTCTTCAGAGGTTCTATTAGACTCATGTGCAAGGTACATAATATATAATCTATCCTTTAAAAAAAAGAATTCTTACTATGTTATCTGTGAAATTATTTATTCATAATAACTCTGTGTGTGTTTTCATGGCAATTTGGCAATGTTCTGTTCTTTAACATATTTATCAAACGTGAGAAAAATTTTGTACTTTTGCGCAATTACTTAAAAGATTACTCATCTCTGGTTTGAGAATTTTAAAGAAAATCCATAAACCACAAACTTTTACTTAATTTTTAGTCTGAGTCTTCCAAACACAAATATTATATTTGTCCCAAATTACATTGTTCATAGGACAGTGGTGATAAATCTATTTCTATACTTGGAAAAATTAGTATGTTTTACATTCACCCTGAAACAGCTGGTTTAGTCTGGCATTATATTTTTTTCAGAGCTGTTGAGGGATTTCTTTAGCCCAATAGGATTTGTATTGATTTCTGTTTCACTTTTTTTGGTTAGCTTTGTTCTTGTTTTGTTGTTATATCGATTCTGAGAGCTTTAGCCGTTTGAGTTATTACAGATTTTGTTATATTTATGCTGTAATCCTACTACAATAATCAAGAATTTAGACCTTCACAGCTATTAAAAACAAAACACCCCCCCAACAAAGAAACAAAAACCCCCAAAAAACTGACGCTGCAACTAGTTTCCTGGAATCTGAAGTATCTCTGAAAAGGGCTTACCATATTTCTTTTTCCCAGATGTTTTTCAGGCCACTTAGGAACATTAATTTGTATTCTTTATTGACAGTTATTGGATGCTATTGCTCATAGCAATAGCTGAAATGTATATGTAGAATGCTAGTATGAGCTAATGAGTTCTGTTTCATGTCATATCTGAGTATTTAATCTATATGGCCTGAACAACTATATAAATACTAGAGCATTGTGAAAGAGATGCAAGGATTCTTGTAAATAAAAGCAACTATAGGCGGATAAACCTCAAGTTTAAAAATAAGTTTTTCCTGGTTGATTAACCAATACACTGAACATAAGCAAGCTGTCTTACATGAATAAAATGATCAGGATAAACTCAGCTGTCCTAGCAAATCCCAAATTTATATCTGTTTCCAGCACTTAAACCCAGAAATAGCACTGCTTTAGCTGTCTGCAGACACTCTGACATGCAACTGTATCATTTTGCAATATGCCCTGGATTTGATCAAAGCCCACAAGCAGTAGATGCCGAACTTTAAGAGTGAGATGGTCACACAGAAGTCAGAGGGACTAAGTTGTTTAAAATTAAGCACATCTTAAGAGGATCTCTCTTAGGGAAGAGACAAAAAAAAAAAACCCTTATAAGGATGTCAGCTCCGACAGCACTTGTTATTAAGAATAATTCCAACCTCTTGGAACTATCCTAGTTAACCCAGTGGATCAGAATACTCTCTGATACCAGTGCTGCAGATCAAACCTTGCTAGACTTCAAACTGCAGCTGTGTCCCAAGAGGAATAAACTTTCGCCATTGCAGGCAGAATTTGGTCAGCTTCCAAAAGTGATTTATTCCTCCCTTCTTAATAAAACATCTTGTGCAGTTTTATGTGTGACAGACAGTCTCTGTAGCTTGGAGAGCTCTGAGTGTAGAAAAAAACTAGTGAAGAGCAATTATCCATCCCACTCCCCAGGTGGGAAGCAGATTGAAAATTATTTGCACACACAGTTGGATGTGATGAGATGGGGGCCAGACTCTTCTCAGTGGTGCCCAGTGACAGGACAAGGGGCAATGGGCACAAGCTCAAACATGGGAAGATCCATCTGAATATGAGGAGGAACTTCTTTACTTTGAGGGTGACAGAGCACTGGAACAAGTTGCCCAGGGAGGTTGTGGAGTCTCCTTCTCTGGAGATATTCAAAACCCACCTGGACGTGACCCTGTGCAACATGCTCTAGGTGAACCTGCTTTGGCAGGGGGTTGGACTAGATGGTCTCACAGAATCACAGAATCACAGAATCACAGAATGTTAGGGATTGGAAGGGACCTCGAAAGATCATCTAGTCCAATCCCCCTGCCGGGGCAGGATTGCCTAGACCATATCACACAGGAACGCGTCCAGGCGGATTTTGAATGTCTCCAGAGAAGGAGACTCCACAACCTCTCTGGGCAGCCTGTTCCAGTGTTCAGTCACCCTTACAGTAAAGTTTTTCCTCAAATTTAAGTGGAACCTCCTGTGCTCCAGCTTGCACCCATTGCCCCTTGTCCTGTCAAGGGATGTCACTGAGAAGAGCCTGGCTCCATCCTCTTGACACTTGCCCTTTACATATTTATAAACATTAATGAGGTCACCCCTCAGTCTCCTCTTCTCTAAGCTAAAGAGACCCAGCTCCCTCAGCCTCTCCTCATAAGGGAGATGTTCCACTCCCTTAATCATCTTTGTGGCTCTGCGCTGGACTCTCTCTAGCAGTTCCCTGTCCTTCTTGAACTGAGGGGCCCAGAACTGGACACAATACTCCAGATGCGGCCTCACCAGGGCAGAGTACAGGGGGAGGAGAACCTCTCTCGACCTGCTGACCACACCCCTTCTAATACACCCCAGGATGCCATTGGCCTTCTTGGCCACAAGGGCACACTGCTGGCTCATGGTCATCCTGTTGTCCACTAGGACCCCCAGGTCCCTTTCCCCTACGCTGGTCTCCAACAGCTCTGTCCCCAACTTGTACTGGTACATGGGGTTGTTCTTGCCCAGATGCAGGACTCTACACTTGCCCTTGTTATATTTCATTAAATTTCTCCCCGCCCAACTCTCCAGCCTCTCTAGGTCCCTCTGAATGGCTGCGCAGCCTTCCGGTGTGTCAGCCACTCCTCCCAGTTTTGTGTCATCAGCGAACTTGCTGACAGCGCACTCTAATCCCTCATCCAAGTCATTAATGAATATATTGAATAGAACTGGTCCCAGAACCGACCCTTGCGGAACTCCGCTAGACACAGGCCTCCAACTGGACTCTGTCCCATTGACCACTACTCTCTGGCTTCTTTCCTTCAGCCAGTTCACAATCCACCTCACTACCCGATCATCCAGACCACACTTCCCCAGTTTAGCTGCGAGGATGCTGTGGGAGACCGTGTCAAACGCTTTACTGAAATCGAGATAGACCACATCCACAGCTTTACCATCATCTATCCACCGGGTAACATCCTCATAAAAGGCTATCAAGTTGGTTGAGCAAGACTTCCCGTTGGTGAAGCCATGCTGACTGCCCCTAATGATCCCCCTATCCTTGATGTGCCTAGAGACAGCACCAAGAACAAGTTGCTCCATCACCTTTCGAGGGATGGAGGTGAGGCTGACTGGTCTATAGTTACCCGGGTCCTCCTTCCTGCCCTTTTTGAAGACTGGAGTGACATTCGTTTTCCTCCAGTCCTCAGGCACCTCTCCTGTTGCCCATGACTTAGCAAAGATGATGGAGAGTGGCCTAGCAATGACTTCCGCCAGCTCCCTCAGCACCCGCGGGTGCATCCCATCAGGGCCCATGGATTTATGGACATCCAGGTTGCTTAATTGGTCCCTGACCCAGCCCTCATCAACCAAGACAGATTCCTCCTCTATCCTGACTTCTTCTGAGGCCGCAGGGGTCCAGGGCTCCTCAGGACAGCCTCCAACAGTATAGACAGAGGCAAAGAAGGCATTCAGTAACTCCGCCTTCTTTTTATCCTCTGCCTCCAGAGGTCCCTTCCAACCCTTAACCATTCTGTGATTCTGTGATGACCACAGACTGGACAGAGGCTGAGCAGAGTGAATGTTTTCACATGGTAAGCGCCTGAATCATAAAGTCAGTTCCTACTGTGGTTTGGGAACTGCTGTAGCAGTTATATATCCTACATGCTTGAATGAATAGGGTTCAGTGTTCAATGGAAATTCTTCACCAGTTCTCTAGAAATGTGGACTTTTCATTTAGAATGAGGTTTTATCTGACAGGTTTTAGCTGACAAGTGCTGAAGCTAGCACTCTGTATTTTTTGGGTTGTGGGAGAGGAAGAAAAGACTTCTCATGTCATCAGAAGACAAGTGCTAAGCAATGGACTGGCTTACCATTACCAGAGGCATCTACTGTTTAGTAGATTTGGAAACTATTCTGGGCTGTCATGTAGTATTGCTGGAGTTGAGCTGTTTCAGAGACTTACAGATTACATTGTCAAGGTATAAACTAAATAGCCACAGCTCCTGTTAAGTATTTCTTGATGGTAATAGCAGTCTTCCTCTCAAATAAAACCATGCCACTACCCTAAAGATAGGAGAGCATTCATTCTAAAAAATAGTACATAGAGAATAGAGCTAGTAATATAGGAACTCAGCTGTATGTGTAGTGGACTATGTATTGTCCATTCATGGGCAAAAAGAGGAAACTAAAGATGGACAGATGTTGAACTTGAGGATAAAACACAAAACCCCCACCACTTTTGCATGAATAAAATTTTATTTTAATAAAAAGTAAAGGCAGATACAAACTGTGGTTTAATCAAACAAAAAAAATGGGAGCAAACCTGATAGAGCCTGAATAAAATGGTTTTAAAATACGCAAAGTCTAACTTCTATGACACTCCATATCATATGCCACACATTATTCACTTGTCCGAAGACTTTTTTTGTGATAGATTCTGGAAGGGAGAAAGAATGGAATTATAGAAATGAAAACTAATGCATTCAGTATGTTCTTTACAGAGAAGTTTTTGAACATTGAGTAGCTTTTTTTTTTGTTTCAGAAATTTGACAAGCATGATAAAAATTAACGGATAAAGTACAAGTAAGTTACATTTCTCCGAAAGAAACTTGAAACTGATCATAAAAGTGAGTAATACAAATTTCTCATGACTTATTCTGCTATTGATGCTAGAGGCAGCTGCATCTTCATACAGCTCAATTTGGGCTCTGAAATGAACCTTTAAAATCCCTTTGTTTCTAAAAATGGGATTTGAAAATATTTTTTCTCTTTCTATTGTTACACAGACTGACAATCAAGAAATTTGAAGTTAGGATGGACATTTAGAGAAAAAACACACTTTAATAAGTTTTTCTAAGGAATTTGTGAGTGGACAAAATAAAATATTACATAAAAGGATGCTATTATCATCCTATTTCTCCATGTTTCCATCTTCCATTTAACTGACAGCTGGAGGTAAAGACTAATTTAGCTCCTAAATGCATAATGTTTTGCAGCTTTCAAGAAACTAATGATTAGTACTAGTCCCCCAAACAGGTCTTTCTTGCGCTAAAAACGTATCTTTAAATTCTTTTCTGTGCCTCCCCTTTCTGTGAGGAATTATATTCCTGGACATTTGGAAATAATAAGCTAAACCAAATAAGAATTGGAGTGCACCTGCAAAGCAAATATGTTTGGCTGTGTACATAGTATAAAAAACTGCTTATCTAAAACCACTGCTAATCATCTTAAATTACACCTTTAAAACTAAAGTTATCAAACACTTAAAATACATAACAAAAATGGCATACCATTTGCAGAATTTCAACTTCTGTTCGAAGAGTCTCACAGATACTTTCCCAATCATCATCTTTGCAATTTTCCAATTCTTTTTTAAGCCTGTGTCCAAAAACAAATTTTCGGATGAGAGAACTGTTGCTTGGGTAACTGTTTTTTTCAGTTTTGGTCCCAATTGTAAATTTGACTTATGTGAGAAAACCCTCAT
Organism: Nyctibius grandis; assembly: GCF_013368605.1. Taxonomy (NCBI): domain Eukaryota; kingdom Metazoa; phylum Chordata; class Aves; order Nyctibiiformes; family Nyctibiidae; genus Nyctibius; species Nyctibius grandis. Next base: position 97,106,864 of record NC_090661.1, on the reverse strand, counting down.
TGATCTATTTGCATGGTCAGGATTAAAGTTTTCTAGTTTTGTAATCGGCAGTCCAATATGCTGCTCTCCCACAATATTGTTGGATTTCATTCAGCACTGGTTGTTGTGATGGCAATGTGAGGAACTACAGAAAATGACTTTTTGGGTTTTTACAAAGTATATCTTGACTAAGTACTTTGTTAGACAAATTTCTGGACCTTGTTGTTTTCATAAACCATGAAAGATTTATGGCCTCATTAGTCATCATTTTCCTTATTTAAACATGTGAATTTGAATGTTGATATTTAGGAACTACCATATGTTACTGTTCTTACTTTCCCTGGATAACTACTTGTAGCCACTAGTGGGGACAGAATATTGGACTGGATGGGTCCTCTTCCTGACCCTGTGCAGCCATTCCGGTGCAATCATTGCTCCATACCCCTCCACAAACTCCTTTGCTGTTGCTGCTGTTCTTTCCCCACTGCTTCTGTTATTCTTCAGCACTTACTGACAGTTTCCCAATAGTCTCAGCCGGGAATTCTTCAACTTTTCTACATTTAATATAGTGATTTTTGCCTTCAAAAGAGCATTTAGTCCTGCTAAAATGAGACACCTAAACTTTGCACATCAATGACTGTAGTGGTTTAAATTAATACTCGGTAGGCCAAGAGAAATCTATGCCTGAGCTTTTAGTAGTCTGATGCAAACAAGGTGATGAGATTATACTGAGTCTTTCCATGGCTGTCATAAGAAAAGCATAATGAGAAAACTGAAGTTGCTTACCCTTAATACACTTTCAGCAAACAATGTGAATATTCTGGGACATACAGACAGAATGAAAAAGAGGAGGAAAAGTACATATTCAGCTTCTCATTAAATAGCTAAACTGATGCATCAAAGCAGGACCTTATTTCTTCTGAAGTTGAAAGAGGACGTAGCAACCATTTTTTCTTTTATATGCTAGAATAGGGAATAAATCATTTAACCCTGTTACATAGATGATGCACTTCTTTAGCTGTCCTACTGCAGATAGAGTTTGTTTTCTACACAACAAAATGGCTTTAGTAAAAGGTATAGCTTCATATGAGAGGAACAGATGAATCACCATGTGGCCTTAGAATAGTAGCATAAAACTGGACCGTAAGTTAATTTTGCTGTTCCTGTGGAAAATGTAAATATCTTACCATCAATATGGAAACAGTATGAGCTCTGTGTCTTTGTATTACAAAGGATTAAATGCCTCTTCTTTCAGGAATATTTCTCTGCATTCATAATACATACAAGTGTTTGAACAAAAGAAAATTTTGAACTACGCTTTAAGAAATGAAATATTTTCTGTGCTGCAGTAGAGTGCTAGTTTACAGAATATTTTCATTGAGAGAAGTTCATTTCAAGGTCTAAGATCAGCTTCTGATCTTGATTAAATCAGCTTAACTTTATTGCCTTGCCTCCTCATTTTTTTCTCTCTGTGTTCTCTGTTAGCGTGATATTAGAACCCTAATTTGTTTAAGACAAACAAAAGCCCTGCTTTGCCTAATTTACTTTAGGAAAAGACATAGTCTGTTAATCTCAGAGAAAATGTTCTCTCATTGTCTTCCACATTGTAAAAGTGATGCATAGTCGTTTGCTAGTTGTCAGCTAAGAATGATACCAGTCCATGTTAGGTGTACACTAAGGACAGAACAACCAGAAGATAAGCAGTAAGAGTTGCTTATCTGTGCCTTGGGATTGTGAATTAATTACTATTGATGATCTGCTTTGAAACTGTAACATTTTGAGTATGGATTTTAAAATTTTGCTTAAAATATTTTATAAAACTTTTAAATGTGGTGACAGCACAACTTACATAGCATGGGGTAGTGGTGATAAAAGACATTCATTCAAATGTGGTATTTAATTTTTACATTAATCAATTGAGTCTGCTTTCAGGTCTTCCTTCTTTCTTATTTAGAAGCTAGATAATTACAGTATGTGCCAGGAATATTATACTCACAAAACAAGGGCTGTCTGTTAAGTTACAGTCTACACAATTAATGCATTGGAGATGCCTGAGTTACTGAATAAATGATGAAGTTTTACCAGAAGGAATGTGAGACAATGAAACTATTAAAAAAATGCTTAACCTGGAAGCAGATTTAGCTTTTTCATTTTACATTTAAGATAAGCAGGATATTCATATTCATCTTTCCACTATCAGATTGAATGTGCAAACCAATTATTCATGAAACTGTACTGTCTAGATGGAGGGCAGGTTTTCTGTCACCTTCAGAAATGGAAAGAGATGTACCTTTCGCGAGACCAAGGATTAATATGACAAATATAACCTCCTTATGACTATGATAAAAAGCAAATCTCTTAAAAAAAAAAATCTGAAAAATCACATGAGCATTTGGCCCTCCATGTCCTTTGTTTTTGTTTTATTTTTAGCATTTTGGTCTTCTCAATGACAATAAAATATATCTTTAAAAAAAGTCATCGCACTGGATTAACAGTGTATTGGCAAGTCACAGCATCACAGGTAATGGGCTCTAATGAACAGCTGGAGTTGAAATGCCATATTTGTGAAAGGAGATTTGACTATTCCTTTGAAAAACTTTCCAGATAAATAGTGATAGCAAAACCTAGCCTTAAATCAAGTATAGGTGGGACAACAGCATCGGCATTTTTTTGGATGCTAGCTTGCCCTAGACTGAGCTCTGCTATCAGTGGTTCGTTTTCCATTACTCTTGAATGCCAGAAGTGACAAAGAGATGAAGAAGGAGGAGATCACTGAAGATGATCGATTTTGCAACTTTGAAATGAGCACAGCTATTAAACGTCTTTGGCGTTTGTGGTTGGTACAGCTTCTTGAATTTCAGCTGTATATGCAGAAGGCAAATAGGAAAAATAATTGTGAAATCAATACATGCTGGTATTATGAATTGAACTATGATGAAAATAATGTTTTTGTCAGATAGGTTTCTCTGAAAATCATCCTCAGATTCATGTTACTGGATCAAGACTTCAGTAGCCCAAACTTATATTCCAGGAATAATTTTATGTAAAGAGGTCTCAATGAAGAAATAGTTTCTGTAGAAGGCAGGGTGAATATGTGTTTTTAGAGCCTTTTTTTTTTTAATGGGGATGGAAGACCCTACCTGGTTATTGTTGGAGTTGCAGAAGGAGCAGACTGTCTCTTGATTACGTTTTGCTGAGACAAGTAAAACATTTTTTTCTTATTTTCCTTTTTGTCTTTGCCTTGTCTATGACCACCGTTTTATTTTTTTAACATAAATACAAGGGAAAAACAGTAGAGTGTATTATAAAGGGGAATTGCTTGACACTGATATACAGGGCATAGAATTTATGGTACAAAACAAAGTTCCCTAAGAAGTTATAGATAAACTTGAGAGTATGTATGTTGTTTTGCTGAATTTTATCATAAAGGTCAGGAGAAACATTTATCAAGGTTTTAAGACTTTACTGAAACTGAAGAAAAGTATAGAAGACTTCGGTTTATTGTCTCAAGCCGAAGTAGAACTAACGCGTTGGGGACATTCAGTCTCAGTTTACTACTGGGACTAAATGTGTATGTTTCTATAGTGAGAGCAAGATTTTGGTGAGTGTCTACGCTCTGCTGACACTGCTAAACAGAAAATGCTATTGATACAGCTGAAGAAGTCCATAAATTTCAGACTATTATCAATTGATTGAGGAAGGGAGAAAATGAGTCCTAAATGGAATTCAGTATCTCAAAACATAAACTCAAGCACTTGAGTTGAACAAATAAATTACAAAAGTATGTGCTTGATTGAGCAGAAATAGAATAAAAATTAAGAAAGTGATCTAGTTGTAATAATAAATGCTAGCAAGAAGATGAAACATGAAAGCGAACAGGGTACTAAGCTACATAACAATGAGAATTAAATGTAAATTAAAAATAAATAGAAATACCTTAGGTAAAATAAGAATATTTCAGCTTTTACTGTTCTGGATCAAGTGCTGATTGTAAAACACATAATTACCATTGATTAAAACTTGCATTTTGTGAATGCTATCAGGCAACTATTTATAAAAGTAGTTATAGGTCTTGAAAAGTGTGGTTTGGTTTTGTTTGGTTTTTTTTTAAATTCATATTCCCCAAATACATAAAACATCACAAGAAGACTTTAAGGAATATGTTATTATAGATGAATAAGCATGGAAAGGTTAAGGCACACTGAATTAAACTACACATTTAGGATGAGATTTGCTTTTGTGCAGACAGCAAACTAGTTATATGGACTACTTGCCATAGGAACTGTAAGAACAAGTTACACAGGAAAGAAAAAATTTGCGAGCATCAGAGACATCAAAACTGAAATGTGTTTCTAGAAGTCAATAAGATTCCTATTGAAAGGCAGGGAAAATAAATACTTTATTTTATCCTTCTAGTTGAAATATCTTGATTTTTCTATTGTACAGGGAAAATTAGATCTCAATCTGGATGTATTAACATGGCTACCCTATTGCTGAAATGTGTATCTCTATACTGTACTGCTTTGCTTTGTGTGAACTATGTAATTTTCTCAGAGCTAGGAAGGATTTAGGAATATCTTGGTTTCCTTCTGCATTATGGGCTCTCCATTCTCTGCTCATCTTCCAGGTTGAATGCATCTTTCTTGAAAAGTAAGTGAGAGATTTGTACACAGTACTCTTACACACTTCTGTTTTTTGTTGGAAATACCTCTTGCTTTTATCTTTTCCACAGCTATATTTACTTTTGATGTTTATAGTTGTCTTTGATTACATAGTATGCTCAAGCCTCTCTTCTCCTTTGCTTCCAGGTACCTATTATTGAAGTCCTTAGTTGTACATAAACTTGCACTGTATATAATTACATTCCTCCTCTTTTTTAGTTAGTTCAGTCTACAAGGTCTAGAGCGTTGCAATTGTTTTACACTATTGTCTTAAAACACTTCCTATTCCAAAGTCATTATTTAAAACATTAACAAGATCAGCTGTGAATGTAGTTACCTTCTCCCAGCCCCAAAATGTCTTATTTTTTCAGACCTATTACTGTTGTTACTCTTAGTCATTTCCTTACTCACTTAAAATTTTTAATATGTCTTCCCCAGGTTAACTGGTAGTTTCTCATGCGGGATAACATACTTTGCTAATGTCTAGATAGATAGCATTTGCCTTTTCTTTCACTAACCAATAGGTTGTCTTATCAAAGAAAGATATCATTAGTCAGATTTGATCTACTTTTTGTAAATCCATACTGTAATTTATAATGGAAACCTATTTTAACATAATTCAAAATGTAATAGTTCCACTGGGCACTGCAGTTAAAAAGAAAAGCTTAAAAAATCGATGAGGAGATTGTCATTAAAAAACTCATTTTGAACCACATATATTACTCCAGAGACAGATATTTCCTGATTATAAAACTTAACATAAAATTAAATTGCAAATATTTTTTTTAACCTACTAGAACCATGCATGGCCTTAGGCAGTCCACTGTTAGCATGAAACATTTGTTCAGCTTTAATGAACGTACTTCCTATATGATTTGTATGAAAGAAAGCATCACTTTTTCCTTCCTAATTTTGGTAATGGAGTTTCTTTTTCTGTATTATGAAGCATAGAAGCAATACTATATTTTTAGGAATTAGGTAAGTATACAAAGCCTTGAACTATTTACAAAGTTACCTGACTTCATGCATTTCCGTTCTGCTACTGCTTTTCTGAAGTAGAACAGAAATTCTGGTTTCAAAGAAAGAATTTATCCTTAGTCTATCTTTAGAATAGTGTGAAAAATATGCATTTTATGTAGAAACTGTCTGTTCTTAGTCTAAATAAACTTTAATTAAAATTATTTCTAGGTTGCTTTACATGAGGCAATGCATAAATTTAAAATTAAAATGTGAAAGAAGATAAATAATTAATATAGTAAGTAATTACAATGAATATAATAGTGAAATGACATAGCTAGGAATTTACTGGTATCAGTTAGTCTCTGCTTGACTACTGTATTGTTCCAGTTAAGTGATGCTACTTGCTACCTGCCAGGGAAATATGCCTCAAGAGAGCTGATGCCAAAGTTCTTTCCTGCTGTTTTGTGTTTGGGGTTGGCATTGGCAGAACAGATGATTAAAATAAGGCTTTTGATTCTAATTGCAGATCTTTTCTGAAAAAAAGCCCTCTTTTCTTAAATATTTCTCTGAATTACTCACTTGTATCATGAGACTGACGATTTCCAGGATGCCTACTGTGAGGAAGAGGGTACAGTGTCTTATCCATAATTGTATCTGTGCTTAGCATTCAAATTTTGGTTAGCTTTTTCCGGTATCTGATGCGTATTAGAACAAGCCTGTAACTGCAGCACCAACAGCTCTTGGAATTACCGGTGTGCGCTTCTCATAACCTTTTGTAATTCTTTGATGGATTTGGAAGAAATTTTATGAAACTGCAGACATGGTATAGAGCATTTTTCTCAGATCAAAGATGAATTGCTGTAATTTGAATTAGCTAGCTACACTCTTCAGCTGAAATGCAATTTACTTTAAGATATATACTTAATTGTAATGAAGCTTCTTGCCTTGCCAGCTACTTTTGATATTGATTTTTAAGCTGGGACTAGGTATGTGATACAATAACAGACTTACAGGGTGGTCTGGGAGCTACATATATCAGGTTATTGATGCTGACTGTCTCTCACATTTGTTCCAAGGAAGTATTAAAAACATTGGTATTTTTACCATTTAAAGAGTGGTGTGGTTTCCTGCTCTGTAAAAAAAGAATCAAATTTTTGTGCTTATTTCATATAAAAATTATGTATTTTTGATCCACATTACTTGTGTCAAAATATTCTTCTCTTTATATAAACTAAATACGATTTTCAGTAGAAACTAAAATTCTATTCTTGCAATAGATTCTGTATGGGGAAAAAGCTTATCTTGTTAGGCTAAAAAGGGTTGTTTCTCAAATCCTGTAGGTTCAATCACATTGATTTTAACATGACCAAAACTGACTCCTACTAAGATATACACTAGTATATGTAGGATTGCATTAATTGGCACTTTGGCTGCAAAAGGTCCTTGCAAGTGCCAAAGGAGTATCTAGACTGTCAGGGGGGCTTTCTGGTTCACCCCAGGTGCCTGGTACTTTAGTTTTTCTCACCGACACTGCATGAATTCTTTATTCTCTGATTCCCTTCAGAGGGTACCCACAGGAGTGGACAGGATAGTTTGCTCAAGGATCTGCTCCAGGGAGACTATTGGCAAGGACTGCATCAGTATGTGCTCTGCTGCAGCAGCCATGGTTCCTCAAATACTTCTGTGGCACATCATAGGTCATGCAACACATGTTAGGTATTGTCATTTTGAACCAGCACTCTGCTATGCTGGACATACCTCCTTTAAATATTTCATGCATTTTGAATGGAAAATATGTGACATTATATCTTTATGTCACAGAGACACTACAAAGGGACCAGAGCAGATATGATCTCATCAAATGCTAGGCAGTGTGGAGATGACTGGTTGGTTGCAAATAATGCTGCCTCTGAGCAGTGTAGGTACAAGCCAGTGCATATGTATTGATCTATGGGCTGTTTTCTCTCCCTTGTGCAATCCACAGTGATAACTGGTTCATTGGGTAATTCAGACTGGAAGAGATGTCAGGAGGTCATCTAGCCCAATGTCCTCCTCAAAGCAGGATCAGCTACAAGGTCAGACCAGGTTACTCAGGGCTTTATCCAGTCAAGTCTGAACACCTTCAAGGATAAAAACTATGCAACCTGTCTGGGCAAACTTTTCCTTTGCTATACTATCCTCATGATAAAAAAAGCTTTTCCTTAAGTTCATTCTAAACCCCTCTTATTTCGGCTTCTCCTTTTTGCCTTTTGTCCTCCCACTGTGCAGCATTGTGCAGATCCTGGTTCCAACTTCCTGATGACCTCCTTGTAGGTGCTGGAGGATGATCAGGTACGTCCAAGGGGCACCTGCGCTGTTTATAGCATATAATATTTTAAATTCACTTTCATTCTTTTAATTCAGTAGTCCAAACCAAGAAGTGATGAGTAGGTTTTGTTAAAAAAAAATTGATAGAGTTGTATGAGTCTGATAAGGTTTGGGATAATTCTAAACAGCACAATGCTATGACATACAGAATTAGACAAATGAGGATTGCCTGCTTGGCTCTACCGAAAAGCAGAATCTGTTAGTGCTGACACGAAAGTGCAGTAACATAGCTGTGTTGCTTCTGCCGTATAAGTTAACTTGTTCAGTGCTATGTCTCTCTATAAAGCATTGAACTTTTCTGAGTATATATGAGATCAAAAGCAAGTGCAAGATAAAACTATGATTTAGACAAATCTGTCCTAAGTTTTGTTCGGTATTTGAAATAAAAAAATATTTCAATGTAAAGAAAAGTTCTTCAATATTTTGTTACACCTCAAGGAGCGCTTGCTTTTTGTGATAATAGTAATAGCAGTAGGAGCACTTTATATTTTGCACTACATGCAATTATCAAATACTGTAAGCTTATCTTGACCATAAAATGAGGTATTTTACGAAATAAAAAAAATCTCATCATCCTTCTTGCTTTGGTTGTAAATGACACTTGCTGGATTTGTAGTTAATAGAATTTAATATATTTTATCCAGTGTTGTGTTTTCCACCCAGATAAAACCAAAGTGTCGTTCCACAGAGCTGTGAGTTAGTTTCACTACATAGAAAGGCCAACTTACATGGATTTGAATGATTTGCCTAGCATCTCATAGCAATCTGTGGCAAAGCTGAGGATTTAAAGTAATATAATGTTTGCTACTTCTGTACCTTATACACAGCAAACCTGTTATAGAAAACTAATTACACCAATCTGAATATTAAGTGGCATGATGGCATTAACTACTCCCAGGGAAGTATGTTATTTAGAAGGAAGTTGACAACCTCATGTATAACAACACCTAATATATCACGATGGAATGAGTAATGGAAAAGAGTGAATTATAACAGGCTGTCTTACAAAACCGCTGCTGTTACTATTATTTACACTGTGTCTTTTATGTATATATTGAATGCAAAGTTTTTGCTACTGTATGCAGAATTGTGAGCCAATTAATTTTTATGCTGAGGGAATTTTGGCCATGTCTCAACACTATATAAGAGGTTGGAGAGAGTTAGTAATAGGGCTGATATATTATTTTCTTTCAAAAACCAATATTCAGCAAAAAATGGGTCATTACTAAATCATCTTTCAGAAAAATGCTCAGGGTTCTCTGCAAAATTTTATATTTCAATTGGAAGTTTTCAGAAAAAAATACTATGTTTATGTCTTTTTGTCAAAAACTCAGAAATGGATAGGAAGACTGTGATGGTAACAAAATTTATGTTTTCCCTAACAATTTCTGTTAGAGAATATTTTGGGACAGCTTTTCTAGGAGGAGTTCCTTTGCATTATCTATTAAATATTTTTAAATAACCACAGGCACTTTCATCTGGAACACAATAAAATAGGAAAAGGATGGTTAATTCTGTGATATGGGGCTTTCTGCATTGAAGAGTTTTTCTTGAAAAACATTACATTATTTTCTGTATAGTGAAAACATAAATGTCACACTTGAGCAAACTTACAAGAAATGAGTCATTACCACTCAGTTCCTGGGAAAGCAATATTCACTATTAAGGGAGACTGTGCAAGGTCTTCTGTCTTGGTTAAATCTTCAAAATGTTGTTCTAAACTAGCTTAATTAGAAGGCAAACTACAACTGACGGTAGGGATCATAGAGAAAACAAACCTACATTTAGCAGCTTCAATACCAGGCGCACCTGACCCGAGGAGTTTATTGTGGCCAATCCATTCCATTGCAATCAGCCTCCGGGGAAGGTTGTACAGCCAGTCGGCAGACGTACATACAGCACTGGGTAGTCCAGTACTCTGTTGCCACCACTATTTTTACAAAAAAACAAAGAACTGGCCTTCCACCCAAGGGGCAGTGCCTTGCTCTTCCTCCAAGTTTACTGACTTCCTTGCAAACACTTTCATTTTTTAGTTCATTAGAGTATGCATGTACGGGTGAAAGGCTGTAATAAACAACAGGAATTCATGTTCTGTAATAAAAATGAAGGATTCTTCTGATTTCAAAGGAGTATTGTACAGGAAAGGTAAAATAGTCATTGCCACCAGGACTAGTCTGTAGTTACAGACCTAAAATGAAATTTAGGAACTTATTAACATGAAACTCTTACCTTAAACATTCAGGATCAGTCTGAGGTTTTGCAGTGACTTGGACTTTTTCTGCTTCTAAATCTTTTGTCATTCTTTCAGCCTCCTTGATTGCTTTCTCAAGGTCTGAACATAAAATAACAATTACCTTATAAATATATATTAATCATCCATATTCAAAGACTTCTTACGCTTTCTAAATTTATCTTTTCTAATATTTCGTTGTGAAACTGTTTGTAGGGTAAAGGCATCCAAATAAAGAACATGAATGATTTTATGATTGTAATTGGTATGCATATTGCAATCCTCTAGAAAATTTTGTTCCTTTTCCCAAATAATTTATGACCATATTTATGGCCTGTCTTTCTTAGCTCTCTTACTGTGACATGTTATTTACACATTTCTAAAAGAGTTACTAAAGCACTTCTAGATTACATTTTTTATCCAAATTTCAAAATCATCCCTATGGCTTGTGATCACCTTTGACAGAGAACCTTTCTTGGTTCCCTCTGTATCTTTTTAGTTGTTTTTTTTTTTGTAGGGTTTCTTACACAGCTTTGTGTGTAGGCTTCTTTTTTTTTATGCACAGACTTTCATACACTAACACACAAATGTCAGTAAAGGGATGATAGTTGAATTTACAACTCAGAGGTTTATCACCTAGGCCATATTTGTCTTTATCAGTCCAAGCCATGTTGCTTGTTAAACATTTGAATTTTAGTGACATTCATTAATTATAGGTTAATGGGTTTTGAACAATATTTATGTTGATTTTAAGTTCACTTTGAAACACTAACTTCTCCATTTAAGTATATTAGACTTAACCAGCAAAAGTAAAAATTTCTTTTTCATAGTTATACGTTATGATTCAGCAAATTTGTAGACCTCAATATCACTGACATTTAAAATAAATATAATTGAAATCCATAATATTTGTTATAACCATGTTTAAAAATGATGTATTACATGATGTAAAAATATATTAAAATCTTGTTTCTATGACTTCTTTTTCTTGAGAAAAATAACTTCATAGAAAAGATTTTTCAGAAACATTTTTCAAGCCACAAATAATTATCATAACAAGGGATTATCAGGCATACCTTTGAGTTCGCTTTGGAGGGTAAATAAATACTGCTTTAATTCACTCTTCTGCAGCTGGAGTGCATTTAACTGAACATTTTTATGTTCCATTGACTCCATTTCTAAGAAAAAAATATATTTTAAATTAAAATACATTGCAGTTTAATCTTCATGATATAATCTTAAATATTCTTCTAATATTCTTCTATAATCTTAAATATTCTAAATCTTCTTCTACCAATTTCAGCTGGTCAGGAAGAACCTTAAATATAAAACTAAAATTGGTCTTATAAAACCCAGTTCACAGGAAATGGTATGTCCTATAATGTGTTCATAACTATGAAAGAAAATGTTTTTTTTTTAATGTTATTAAGATGTTTGACATATTTTGTTGACTGGGCATAAAACGAATTACAAATGTTTTCCTTTAGAGTTCCTTCAGCTATAAAGGAAGATGACATATTGAATAGGTGGTGAACAAACACTTCTCAGCAGGACTAAAAAGAACTTATTTTGTTTAGTGTTATGGACATTTGGACCTGACCGTTGACAGCATCTGGAATTAATTGTGATTGTTTCGCTATCAACTGGAGGTCCTCACATAATTTCCTTTTTATGAGTTACTTAAACTTTTCCCTTTAATGTTGTCAGTGTGCTCAGGTCTGTAGCAGACAGAAAGACAGACAAGTTGTACTTCAAAAAAGGTGCAATTTAAAAGGGTGGAATCAATACAGCAACTGAACCCAGAGAAGAATGTTAGTCATTTTTCATGTCCTACCAATTTAACCTTTGAGAGACCATTTGACTGATCAGATCTGTCTGAATATGTAAAAATTAATCAATAAAAGTAACACCAAATACAGGCTCTATTTCAGTTGTAGATCAGAATCAGAGCCACAGGAAATGCAGGAAGAAGGTACCACCAAGTACAAACTCAAACGGACAGTCATATTTCAGTAACTTTACATCAGATATCAGGAATTCAAAGTGCTGGCAATTGATGAATCATAGAATCACAAGACTGGAAAGGACTTTAAGGCATCATCTACTGCATTCCTCCTCCTAAAGGCAGGATCAGCTGTACCTCTGTCATTTCTGACAGATGTTTGTCTAACCTGTTCTTAAAGATCTTTGATAATGGAAACTCCTAATTCCTTTGGTAATGGAGTCTCCTAAGGCAGAGTGTTTTAATTGTTCACTGTTCTTAGAAAGATTTCTAAACAGCCAGCCAGACTCTCCCTTATTGTGGTTTACACTTGTTTTTATTTAGTTCACTATAGATATGGAGAATATATAAGTTTCCTTTTTACAGAATCCTTTAATGGTTTGAAGACTGACACCCATCTTCCGTCAGTCTTTTCCTCCATAGGTTAAATAGTCCCAATTCTTTAATTTTTTTCCTTCTCTTGTTCTCCAGATCTCTGATCACTCTCACTGTTCCCGTGTGGATTCTCTCCAGCTGGTCCACATTTTTTCTTGAAGTGCAACATCCAAAACTAGATGCACAGTACTCCAGCTAAGAGCTTAACTGCCCTAAATAGAGTGAAGGATTATTTTGCATGTCTTAGGGGTCAGAATTATGTTTATGTCTCAGTATGGTGTTGGTATTCTGATGTCATTGACTCATGTTCAGCTTGTGATCCATGATGACTGCTATTTCCTTGCTGAATGATTTCTTTTCAGTCTCACTCTCTGTTCTGAGAAATCTCATATTCTATATCTTAGCTCAAAGGTAAAGTTATACTGTGGCAGTAAAAGACCAGTTCTACAAGACATCTGTGCATATAATTATTTTGAAGCTATGGAAATCTACATAGCTCAACCATGGGTAAATTATAATAATTGCACACCTAATATAGTATGCTACATATGACGGTGCACCTCTGTGCTGGTTGACATTAGACACTGGTAGCCACTTCTGTAGGTCTGCTTCTTCTCCTCATAGTGCTCACAGTCAGAAAGGACGGAAGAGGACAGGGAATAGAAGAGGCTTTAATTATGCTTGTGTAATGTGGTATGTCAGATCACACTATTTCAGTTTCGTGTTAAGAGGAAGTTCCAGACAGCAAGGGAATGGAATTAAAATTATTGTTTTGCACAGCTGTATTTTACTGATTTGTATTCATTCTCTGGTAATCCAAGAAAAAAATAATTTAATATGACTTACCATTTTTCAACAGAGCTGCCTCATTCTCTAAATCATTTATTTCAGTCTTGACTTTTTTTTTAATCAGAAGATCTCTATTACTTGTTAGTCCATACTCATTATTAAACTCTGTTACTTCTCTAGTAAAATTATCTTCCTCTTCAGCCATTTTTCTCTTTGCATCTGTCTGAAAAAAAGAAAGGGAAAATTGAATGTTCAGGTGAAAAAAAGAAAGTCTTTGTTAAGCTATGCAGACTGAAACACACTGTTGTTGTTTATCCTTAAACTTGTAGTATAAATGTAGTATATTTACTTTTCCTGACTTACAAGAACATGAAAATGTTCTATCTCTATCATTTTGTCTGTTGTTTTAACCTTTTTTTTCTGAAAAAGTGAAGGATATATTCTTACAATAGAACATTTACAAAATCACCCCATTATGTTACAGACTTGTGCCAGCAATTTTTCAGTTCAAGTTTTATTGAAATTTGTATAAAGTTCTGTTTAAAGTCAGCAGCATATTATGGGCACTCTTTTTTTAGATTGTTATTAAATGAAATAATGGTGGTGTTTATTCCTCTGCAGAATGCAGACTTACTTTAACTCCCTCAATAACTGGCAAGAAAGCTATAGTTGACAGGAAGTCACTGTTTTATTTTCTGGAAAAAAATATTCTAAAGAGAATAAAGGCAATATTAAATTCCTTTAAAAAATCTTAGCTGATTGCTACATTAAATAAAAAGAAATGACCCTGATATACAGGAAGAAAGAAATTATAACCTATATATCAAACCCAACTAGTTACAATTAAAAGAAACGTCACACTTCTTCAAAGGATATTTAGCTTTTATAGCTACATTATTTTTCTACGATACTTACAGTATTTGTTTTCTTTTTTTCTTTGTATACTTAGGACTGGGAATATTTTGGATGCTGAAGCAGTATTACTTAATTAAAAGGATATCTGCCTAAAGATTTAGGGCTAATACTAGTGATTCATACTGAATGTTTAAAATTTAGCTCTGCTGATTTTAAGCACGAATCCATATGCAGAGAAGACTACCCATCTGTGCTGTTTCTTAATATCTACAGAGCCAAGGATCCACAATGAAGTAAGAGGAAGGCAATATTCAGGTCAGCACAAGAGAGAACTGAAAAGCTTGTTGTCTGTATATGTTGCAAGTTGCTACCTTTTAAGAGGTGGCTAAGTGTGTCTAGCATCAAAGAGAGTGTGTGGTATGTCAGGATTCCTAAAATGTGGTGTTGGCCTCCCTGAGTTTTTCTTGTGGTCCTTCTCAATATGTTTTATTGTGCATGGGGCAGTCCAATTTCAGGTGAGACTTTCCTAGTTTTCTTTTACAAAGGAAATTATATGTCAGAATTGGAGTTCAGTCCTACAACAGCAGATATTAGAAAATGAAGTCAAGAATGTTAAATCAGCTTTGTAGGTAAACTGCAGAATATATTACCTTAGATCATGTTTTAAATTAAAAGTGAGGATTTACCTACATTTAAATTGTTAAGTATGCTAGAGAAAAAAAAAATAAAACTGATTTTCCAGATTTAAAACATTACTATTTCCATATTTTCAAATTTTAAAACTGACTACTCTCACACAGTAGAAAAGAGCTGTCTGAATACCGTAGCTGGAAACATACAAAGGTTTTAAGAAGACAGCTTTTTTGGTTAATAAGTTCAGCTTTCTGTTTTTCTAAGCTGTCTTCACGTTTCTTCAGAATTTCCAAGTAGAATCGCTTTTCAGACAGATGCTGAACCTTCCAAGAGAAAAAAAAAAAAAAAAGGTTATAAAGCAAGATTATTGTTTTATCGTTTCATATACTTCAATATTGTACATAAGGATCTTGGTCCAGTTAAAACACAGCTGGCATAGCTACTGGACTAGCAAAAGCATAACAGCTCTTTCTTCCCCCAATAATCTTCCAATATACCACTAAGCTTTTGAAAAGTATCCTTTCTTTAAAAGACACATTTAGTGCTGGTCCATCTATCTAAAATGGCATTTTAAAGCCTATTCTGTTTAGGAGAATTTATTTCAGGTTAAAACCAGGAAAAATATTTATCACATGGGATCTTTTACCCAGCATAATACAGTGTCCTCCACCTAACTGTGTAAAGCTCATCACATACCAAATCAGACAATAACATTATCTGGGGGGATAGGATTCCAGCATGCTTGTTCTGACTGAATGGCTGTACACATCACCAACTCTGCAATGCTACTGTCACATAGGCAAAGGACAGAGGGATATGCTCCTATTTTTCTGAGCACAATTTCTGGAATTCTTAGCCAAGGAAGTGTAATGGAAATTAGCTCATTGGTTAAAGACAGTTTGACCATAAACCCACCAAGCTCCAAACTTCTATTTTGCATATATTTTTATTTTTAGGTTTATTAATTTTAAACAGTAGTTTATCTGATAGAAGGGTATGCTGTTCAACCATTGCATTTTCAAAATTTGCTGAAGAGTTCCTCTGAATTTTCCAGCACATCCACTGTATCATTGTCTAAGCTAAGTTAAGATATGTGGTGGGATAAACTATAACAGCAGATAAATAGGGAACAGCTAAGTGTTGAAGAGCCTTAAAGAATGAGAATCATTCATCTGATGAAGTGGAGAAAAGGAGGTCAAGACAGTGCCTCAGACTGTAATACTCAGAACAATAAGTAGGGAAACTAAAGTTAGCAGAATTGCCCACAGACTGTAAAGGCACAGGGTTGGTATCAGGAAGTAAATTGAATAGCCAGGCTGATACATAACTGCGTGTGCAGAAGCAGAAAAGACCAAATAATAGTGATATTACAGAGGTAAAAATGAAAAGATTCTAAAATGAAATAATGTAGATGATTTTGGAGAGGGTGCAGATGAAATGCATCTGATCAGAAAAGGAGGATAGTGGAATCAAATGCCCTAAGACTAGAATGTGAGAGTTGGAAAAGAAAGGATCAGATTTTTTCCTCATCCGTGATATGTCCAGGATGCTAAATGTCCAAGAAGTGCTTGCCTCAGAAATATTTATTTTACACATTAATTCAAAGAGAGTAGATGGTCTTATACGATTGTATTTATATTACTGAATATAATGAACATAGCTGCAGTGTAGTTTCCCCATCTGTAAGATGCCAACTTAATCTATGCATTTGCAACAGATTTTTTCCAAGAAATCATTGAGCCATGAAAAGCAAAATTCAGGTTCTAATTACATGCTACCTGATTTTACAGAACAGAAAGAAAAAATAGCATTTCCTGGGAATCTTTGATTGACCACAGGCAGTCTCTGTGAAATAGATGTGAAAACACTTTTGAACTCTCTCTCATCTGCTTGGTCAGATGTAAGCTGCTGCACACACATGTACTTGCATATCTATGCTTATAAAGAAGTGCAGTTATTTGGTGCAGGACAAATTGAACATTAGCTGAATAGCACTATTTAATATTATTTGAATTACGTTAACTATTGTAGACATATGCAAACTTAATTCCTGTACGGAAAAATAAATTACTTTAAATAATTTCAATAACTGTGTAATCTTTAAACCTAAATACAGCCTGATTGAAATGCATTTTCCCATTCCGCTTGTTTTCTGTATCATTTCCTATATATAAAGGAATCAATGTTAGACTAAGCAAGCAAGTAAAATATATTTTTGTGGACATCAGTGAGAATATTATTAATCCTGGTGGTTAAAGCACATAAGATTTAATTAGGAATAGTTCTTCAACTCTTCCCATTAGTCATTTACAATAATGGCTCTACTCTTGGGACCTTCTATACCTACCACAGAAACCTTGATTATAAATCACAATGCAGCAATAACAAATTACTAGTATAAACATAAAATTGTGATGTTCATAAATAAATTTATTAGTAAGAATACAAAGGACTTTACCTAAAAAGCAGCACTCAGATATAATCTGTGTTGGTTAAAAAAATTACTATTTTAAATTGGTTTTGGCTCTGAGATTGTGGCATGCATAAATGCAAGCACATAAACAACTGCTTGCATGATTATAGTCTCAATCTGCAACCAGTAAATATTTGTAAATGAGTGCTCTTTTATTCTGACCCGCTTGCAGTAATGTTGATATTTATTATATATATTACACAGCCTTTTACAAAAGGTAGAAGACCCTGTTTTTAGAAGGATGAAAATCATCCCCCAAACATTTATTTCACAACTAGGTGAGGTAATCCCCCAAAGGTTCTCGAAGATGTTTATTTAAGTGATACGATACAACAGTTCTGACTTCAAAAGAGGCTTCATATGCTTTTCTGTTGTGCATAGACGTTCTGCTAGCACAGATATTTAAGAGCATGGAGGATGATATTTATACTTCATTTTCAGGCACAAACAAATGGGTTTTTAAATCATTTGTAACCAGAAGTATTAATGGTGAAAAACTGCAAAACTGGAAGCTTAATCTAAAAATATGTCTGCAGTTTGGTTAAATGGAAAGTATAATAAAATGTTAAAGACATTAAATAGATTCATAAACAGTCCTCTGTCTTTGGCATCCCTAGAAAAACTCTTAGGCCTTGTGAGCCTTTAGTATGTGATTCAAGATCCTGGGAAGTGCTATAACAAGCTGCAGGACTGTTAAGACAGGGCTGCTCACACCGTACCTGAACAGCCAGTCTGCCCCAGCTGACGTCTGGTGGCTGTGTCTTGTGAACGGACTGACCCGACACGGTGCTTTGCTCCCTGACAAGTTCTTTCTGCGGAGCGGGAGTGACTTTCACGTGTGTGTGTCATGTATCCAGTGCTTCCAGATTTTGGAAGCATTATTTGGAAACGCTCCTACCCCTGAGGTCAGTGAGTCCCTGAACATAGCCAGGGGCCAGCCTCAGGGATGAGATTTGTGAGAGGGGAAAGATGTTAATAGACCTTTTTCACTACAGAAATGTAGTGTAAGCTTTCTCAATGCTGTGTTATGTGGTAGGTGAAGCATACTCCTCCTTGAAAGTGTTTATGAAACTGTTTATGAAACTCTTTCTGAAACAATAGGTCATATATTTGTAAATATAGTGTATTTCATTATTATGTATACTATAAACATGCCTGCTTACCTTAGTTTCTAATTTCATTTTTGCAGTGCTCAGCTCTTCTTTCATTTGGTTAATTTTTTCATAACTTCTAGTTATGTCGAATTTAGCTGCAACACAACAAAAACCTGTAAGAATGTGTGCTCAGTTTGTAAAAGTTACATTCTTATAAAAACATGCCATTGGCAAGAAGCAGCCCACCTGGCTGCCTGCCAAGCCTTCCCTGACGAAGGTCCCCTCATGACAGCACAGTGGGGCCACCCTGCTTTCCCCCCGGGAAGTGGAGATGCCATGAAGTGTGGTCTGTGCTGCCATCGGACCCACAAAATGGAGGCCATGGTGCAGACCTTGTTGGATGAGGCGCCTCTTCTCCCCCGCCTGCTTCTCTGTGAGCTGTATTTGCTGGAATAATGCATCCAGGTTCATTTCTGTCTTCTCGTGG
The DNA here is from genome assembly GCF_013368605.1 of Nyctibius grandis. Classification (NCBI taxonomy): domain Eukaryota; kingdom Metazoa; phylum Chordata; class Aves; order Nyctibiiformes; family Nyctibiidae; genus Nyctibius; species Nyctibius grandis. Next base: position 97,087,959 of record NC_090661.1, on the reverse strand, counting down.
AGTCTGTGGGCTCTTGGGTCTCGCTGTCTTTGTGGAGGGCTGGTTGAAGAAAGCTGGGATGCCCTGGAGGAAGGTGAGGCTGGGCCCAGCCACAGCCCTTCCCTCAGGGCTCTGTGCCCTGCCAGGCCTTGGCTCTGCCCTCTGGCCTGTGCCTCCCTGGGGTCAGGAGAGAAACCCCAGACCACAGTGGTAAGCAACTGAGGTAGTTGGGACACAGCTGAGAAGGAGGAGGTGGCAGACTAGGACATGTGAGCTGCAGAATGTGGGGAGATGAGAGTGACCCTTGGGCAGAGGGAAATATGGATGACTGGCTGGGGGAGCCCACAAGGGAAATACGGGAGATGGAAATGAGCGGGCAGAGAAGCAGCGCAGTAGGAACAGAATATTTGGTTAGGCAAAAGGCAGCTGACGCTCTGAATCTTGTCAAAGTTGTGCACGCATGTGAAACATTGGTTCTGACTCAGGGTGTGGGGTGTTTTGATCAAACAGCTCTGACTTTCTTATTTCTCTGGGACCACATGTTTTATACTGGTTTTGTGTTATTCAGAAGCTGGTTTTTTTACCCCTTCCTTTTTCTGTGAAGTGATCACCATCCTTTTAAAATGTTATATCTGCTTAGATTTATTTGTCTTTTGAAGACTGATGCCTAACCTTAGCAGTTAAGGAAGTGAGCTAAAAGCTGACTAAATAAAACAGTGAGCAGACTCAACTCAGCTGCATTTCACTGTTAATGTAAAATGACTGTTTCTGTTCCAGTTGCTCTTGATAGGAAAAGATCATAATGTAGCCAGTTGTACACTCTTCTGGAGCATATTGGGTATGAATATACTATGCTCTGAGCTTCTGCAGATTTCTGGCTTGTACATTATTCCATGGTATAACTGGAAATGTAAATACCCAGTTGAAAATATAATTCATATTACAGGGTTTTTTCCTGCATCTTGAAAAGGATTAACTACATTCGCCGCAGAGAATACCTATGTGAAGTTGGCCTATTTGCTTTGAGGCAGAAAAAGCCTGGAGGAATGGTACTTTATACCCTTCCAGCTTTTTTAACATTGAGAAAGATTAGGATTATTGACAGTCCTGTCTTGTTGAAGAGTTTTCCTCAGAGGAGATAGTGTCTTAGCGTAGACTGCAGCAGCGAAGTTCAGAAATGAGAAAATCTTTGACCGCAAAAACCAAAACAATATAGATGAGAGTACAAATGTCTTATTAGGGAAAAAGCTGTTCTAAGTTAGTAGAATGAAACTGAGAATTTTGGAAAAATGTTATGTTATAGCATTTACTGCTGAAAAAGCACCATGTTACAGCCGATAGTGTGCTCTAAAATGGTGCTTTTTAAAGAAAAGACATTGCTCTATCTAAGAAAGAAAAAGTGGGTTCTGATGCAATTTAAAAACCTGAAACTAGCACATTATGTGCAGGAAATGCAATTATTTTTTAAAATGGAACAAAGTGCAACTTAGGGAGAAGAGTTCACAAAAGTGAATTTAGAAAATGTTTCAGAAGTGAAGCTTCCTACCCAAAGGCCAAAGTAAAAGCAGATGAGTCAAATGGGAACATTTGGTGATTGAGACAGTGGTTTGTTACACAGGTCTCATGAGTGAAAAAGTCATTTTACAAAACTCAATAAAATGAACTGCTCTATCAGTGGATCAAGGAGAAAAGAAAATGAAATGCTTTCTTTGAAGTTTTTGAGACTTGACTGCTTTTGTGTTTCAAACTGAGAAAGCTGCTGTAGGCTGGGATAGTGTTCAGTGTCACTTATTAAAGAAACGACTGTGTTTTGTGGAGGGTGCTTCAGTGCCTCTAATTATGGCAAAAGAACTGCTCTGCCTAGAAGGAGTCTGGCTCCAACTATACTTCTCACTGTCTGAGAATGACCATTCAGTGCGATTAACAGTTCTGTAAAAGATTCCTTCAGAGACTGAAAAAATTGAAAGTGGGACAAGTATTTGTCATTAAGCTTCATAGCTTTTGACTCCTGCAGCTATTTGCCATGTGCTTGATTTTCACATGGTAAATAACTCATAGTAATAACTCAGGATTGTATATAGTGAACCGCACATGTGAACATATACAAGTTCTTTCAGAATCAGGACCAAGGCCATTACTTCAAAGGTGTATAGTTGCCTGGCTCCCATGGGAATGGATAAGATGGTACGAACCTAAATGTTTCAGAATAAAAGTAAAATATGAATTACCTTTGCTCGACTCCAACTTTTGCAAAGTATAAGATCTTTTGTAAATCACTAGCTGTTAGAAAGGTGACTTTAATTTTATTCTGTCGTCCATATCAGTACATCCTAATCTTAATCTATATCTGTATCTTAATCACTGTGCTGTAATCAGGTCATGTCTTTCTAGTGTACTTCAAAATTAGTAATTGCCCTTTGTAATCAGGCTGCTGTTCTATTAGTAAAGTTTCTTCTACAAGTTTATGCTCTAGTTTGTGTAGGAAGAAGAAAAGAAAGATTTTGTTTGTAATTTCAAGTCGCTATAAAAATATTTATTGGTGCAATTTATTTCTAAAACATATATGCTCAGATTGTTTCAAAAATTGTTTTTTCAGAAAGTCAAAAATGGGAGAGGCAAAGGTAAAGAAGTGGCAGGGTAAAGATTAGATGATGCAATATAGTCTTCACCATAAAAAATATATAGTAGAAGCTAGAAATTATGCAATTATAGTTACAAACACATTTCCTCTTTTGTTCTTAAGCACTGTCAGTATTATTTTTTCCATATACAAACTACACTGCTTACTTTTGAAACGTATTTATAGCAAACCTTCTTCCCAAACTACATCTCTTTGGTCTTGCTTTGCTCTTGGTGCTCTTTGTATTTGCCATCTATGTTTGGACTAACTTTTTTCTACCCTACATGAAAGAATAAAGCCAAATTATTCTGTGTAATAAATTCACAGTTATCATTTTGTGTTCAGTGCTGAAGTCTGAGCTACCCTTTACTAGGAAATAGCATATATGTATGTGTGTGTGTGTATACATAAAACAAAGAGCGAGCACTAACCACTTGGAATGCAGTGTTGAGCAGCAATGGTGATGGAGAGAGACCACAAATAGCGAGAAACCCAGTAATTATTTGGCATAAGTAAACATAAAAAATAGCAGACATTCAAAATTCATTTTATAATGTGGCTTTGAAAATTAAAGCTTTAGCTCTACTATTTTAAAACTTCATTGTTAAAACACAGCAAGCAGTAAAAGTGGTAACACGTAATAAAGTGGTTTTAATGCAAATCAAAAAAATTTTGTGTGGTTGTTCTCCCCCTCCCATTGGCCACCCATTGCACCGCAGGGGACGATGGAGCTGTTCTGCCTCTTCCATTGCCTGTCTCCTGCCCAGGCTGGCTGGGTGGGACAGGGGGAACATGGGAACAGCAGAACAAGCACTTGCTGATCTCTGCTTGAATATATTTGAGTTCCTAGTAATAAAAAGAAAAGGAAAAAAAAAGAAAAATAAAGACAAAAAAAAAAGGAAAAAAACCCTTCAACTACTTCTAAAAACCTAGAGCAGGACAGCAGAGAAGAGGAATATTAAAATGCAGTAATAACCTATAATTTATGACCTATCTCTAATTTCCTGAGGAACTCAGGTTAAACACAGTCTAGTTATTATCTCTGGAAGAGTGAGAGCAAACTGCTAACCCACAGGCTGGAAGCTCTCAATTTCTAGTAGACTGCTCAGCAAGGGACTCATGAATGGACACTGTGTTCCCTCCTTGTAACAGGGAGGAAATAAACTACAAAAATTCATATAATAAAATATAAAATAATGGAAAACGTAGAAATAAATTATATGCAAACAAATACAGAATGTTTCTCTGTGCCCCGAATCCCTTTTTTTTTCTGTTTTTTTCAGGTGACAAAGTTATGAGTTAGTGAAAAGCCTTGTGTGTTTAGAATGTATTAAAAACCACTAAGATGTAACTTTGTACTCCCCCTAACATGTCTGGCTGCAACGGGGAATTAGCTATACTCTTTTCCATTTTGGTCGGAATGTAAACAACTTCACAACAGATGTTCTTTATAAGGACAGAGCCTGCTATTTGCGTCGTGATATCTCCGTTTGGGTCTTATATCCAAGATTTTGTTTAATTCCATCTGGAAAGGCTTCATTGGATCCCTTTCGTTTACAGAAGCAAATATTACTCTTTTATGTTTTTAAAGCTAAGTTTTCTATTGCCTTTGGTTATAATCACACAGCACCTGCTTTCTTTGTGGATTGGTAACTGTGCTGTTATACAGGTATCCACATTGTTCCTCTGTACTGGTTTGGAGTCTTAAATATATTTCAGTTGTCTCTTTTACTGGATCTAAGAGTCTATCCTAAAACTTTTTTAGTCTGCTATGTTGTAGTATTTGGATACACAACAAATGAGGCTCGCATTTTGAAACATTTATCAGAGCTCTTATTTATCTTGGCATAATGGTAGTAACTTTTCTAATGGAGAAAGAATTTTTCAGATCTGGAGTACATATCAGTATAAAATACTGCCTTGGCTTTGCATTGTCATAGTAAATTTTCTTATTTTTTTGGCTGGAAAACAGCAATTTGCTTTACATCAATACTGGTTATCACTAAGTTGGCACCCAGTGGAAGCTACAACAGAAATAGTGAAAAAATACTTTTTAGATTTTAATTGTTTATATCTTCCATTCAGAAAAGAGATTTTTTTCTTTTTGGTATTAGCAGAAAGATATGAATTATCCATTATGTTGTAATACCCTATAAGAAGATGGGTGCCATTAAATCTTTTGAATAAATGTCTGTTAAAGAAACATTTTGGGGACTGGGACTTTCATACAAGAGATGTAATCTTGGATTGAAATGCATCAAACAATCTGTTGAAAATACTTCATTTTAATCAGATAAGTATGGTACATTTCCTATAACCATATAACACAGTATGCTAGCTTCTCTCTTTTTGTCACATAAAATTTATCGTAATCATAGAAAAATCTTAATGGACACTGAAACATAGAAAGTAATAATTTTACAGTTAGTTCATCAAAGTAACAAAACCCCCTTTTTTTTTTCATTTCAAATGATTCTCAGAAGTTCATGTACAATGCTGCTAAATTATTAGATGAGCAGCTGTTATTATTTCTTCTAAAATATTTTGGGAGATTTAAAAATGTTTATGTTTGTTCTTTAAGCTTTATTTCTACTTGGTGCTGCAATTATAGGTAAAAGAGTATGTGTAGATGACTGAAATGAAACTGATTTATTGTCTTTATCCATAACAGGAACATTACTCAGTGCTAGGTTAGATAACTGCTGTACTTTTGCTGTATGTGTTAAAGCCAAATGAGTTTCTCTGCATGCTGAAAATAACTCTCATGTGAAACCAAGAGTTGTCCATTACACTTCTAGGCTTCTCTGCTAATAGTTTTCATAAGACTAATTTTACAGTTCTGTCCATGTTCCTGCTTAAAAACATAAGTTTCCTTAGACGTTTGAAAGACTTGAATACATGCCCATGGCCTGAATTAGGCAGCAGTAAGGATTATTCCACATTCCATGCAAGTGCCCAAACCAAGGAAGCACTGCCTGTTTGAGGAAGGGCTATCTCAGTTTGACTAAAATGTATGTCCTGAATCTGAAAACCTGCTCTTAACACAACTATTTAAACTGCATGGTCTCATAAAACCTCTCACCAAAATTGGGCCAGATGGTATTTTATAATGACAAACTGTTTTGTAAGAAAGTTTCCAACTGTAAATATTTATTCAGTAAAAAAGTTGTTGTTCCTGCTTCTTCAAAATAATCTGAACAGTTTTCTGAATACTTCTGTCCTCCAGAATATTGTGGAAAAGGTATGTTCCACCTGCAGGTTTTAAAAGCTGCTTTGTAAAATCCAATCTAATAAATAAATCTCCATAAAACTGTGCCCTTTATTTTCTGTACAGCCCTTTGTGGGCAGAGGAACATATTTAATGAAGGCTTAACAATGATAAATAACACTATATAAACTTAACTGCCTATTGATAGAGATGTTATGCTGTGATTTCTTCTTTTTTAAAGATGACATAAAAAAAGAGAACCTATAGTTGTGCTTCTATCCCTTCCATATTCCTTCCCACTGATGCTTTTGGGAGATTAGCTATCTTTAATCCTGAAATTTTCAAAGGCTTCATGGCACACATCTGCATACATATGCCAGGACTCAGAGCATAGGCAGGATAATAAAAGCATTAAATTCCAGTAGAGCAGAAAATCACAGCTGCGGTAAGCATGTATTATCAATTGTGCCATATTCATAAATTAATAATTTGCATTGTATTACAGTGACTTCTTTTCAGAAGCATTAAACATGTCTATTCACCGATTGTGTGAAAAGTATGTAAATAATTCTTGTGGTTTGTCTTTTTACAGCTTGTCTTTTTAGAAAGAAGATAACAGAAGGAAAGTGAATTAGAATAAATAGGAAAAATGTTGCTTCCTTTAAAATAATTACATTTTTCCTATTTTGAGAATGAAATTAGAATATTTAAAATACCCTCAGGAAGTCAGTTCTTTGAACACACAATTAATATCCATAGTTGAGGCTGCTGAGTTTATAAAAGTGAATAACATACAGTGTTTTCATATGTGTTTTCACATATGTTTTGGCCTGTTCCTCTTTCTCTTTTTAAAAAAATCATATCATAACTATGCTTCTGTTGATGGCTTTTTTAACTTTCCTCTTCCGTTGCTGAAATAAATAAACATAGCTTAAATACCAGTTCAGAAGCAATTGTTGTTGATTGTGAATGCTCTTAGGTCTTCCAGTGCTGGAAAGATTAACAAAAAGAAAAGTTCTTTAATCAAAGGACTTAATGATTAAGAGCCTGGTGCACACACGTATTTATATTTGTAATCTTTATTTATAGGAATAATCCAGTAAGACAAACTGAGCAGATGACACAAGAATCATAGGCATGGAGGGCTGAAAAGCAGAGTAGGGGATTGTCTGTTTGAACTCTACAGTTAGGCCAGAAAAAGCGCACTGGGGCTGCCTGGCTCATGGGGACAGGGAACTGCTGCACAGGCAGAACTTTTCAGGAAGTCCTGGCAGATTGCTGTCCTGCCTGGTTCTCCCTGTCCTGCATTTATTTATCTAGAGTAAACACACCTAATTACTCCACCCTTCCTGCATCAGTCATATTTTCTTAACCTCCTCTCTTTGTTTCTTTCCTCATATTCTCCATCTTTGGTGTTCTTAGATCCTTTTCTGCTGGGCAGCTTCTTGGCCAGATATTCCTTATTCTGCATGTGTGCATTAGATTTATTGTCATTAGATGTACTGTGTTGCCCTTGTCCTTCGTAAATATTTCACACAATCTTTCCCCTTTGTCACAGTATTCTAAGTTCTGATTCTTTCCTCCAAAACACTCTCTCTTCCCCTTCTCCAGCCTTGGTCCCCTCCTCAAGACTATACATTGAGTTGCGCACATAAGTACACTCTCTATTCCATCTTTTAAAATGTTAAAAACAGTGAATAGAGTTGCACCTGGCTCAGGCTTCTGTGGGATCCCTTTCGTGAAGTCCTGAATAGTGAATAATTGAAAACTTTTCACTGAGAGCAAGTTTTTGATCAGCTATGCACTCTGATAATAGTGAGTACTGTAGACCATATGGAAGATCAGGATCATGGTTACACTGGCTCAGACTAAAGGAATACCTAGCTTCTCTGTGACGATGGCTAGCAGTAGAAGCCTAAGCAAAGTAGGCATGAGATGACTTTTCCCCCAGTATGACTTTCTGTTTTGCAACAATTTGGATTTAGGAAATAGTTTACTTATGAGAATATGTAATGAAATCAATATGTGTGAAAATCCAGTGTCAGTGTCAAAATCCTTTGTCAAAGTCAAGGTACAACACTCTTACTGCTTCACTTTCATCCTTCTGGCTAGCTGCCACATCAGGGAAGGAAGTTAAATAGTGTGACATGACTTGTTTGTGACAAATGAATGTTGACGGGTGTTTTATATTTGTTTATTTTTCTTCCAAGTATCTGCAGTTTAATTGTTTAATACTTTGTTCTAGTATCTTTCTTAAAACTTAATCTCTCTGGTGTAAAATTCTGCCAAAGAATAAAGACAAATACTAATTTGAGCCTGCTGTATTTCTCTGGGAACTTCCCAGTCCTCTGGGAATTCTTTAAGACAGGCTCTAGCAATTCAGAAATATCTTTGAATGTTCCCTGCAAATTTATAAGCTGAAGAGAATGAGGTCCTATCAGCATGAACACACCTAAATATTTAGTAAATTCTTTCTGTATTGTGGCCAATACTCCATACTCCTTGTTGAAGTTAGTGTAATTATCCATCAAGGCACAATTCACTTTTCTGGGGAGCGATGAAGGAAGTAAGAGATAGAAATGTATCATTGTTCTCAGTATCATACTCCACACCCTTTCCTAGTTCATAATGGATCTTCTCAAGAGTGATATAAAAATATCAGCATGGCCAAGAATTAGCTGAGTTGGCTTGCACAATTAAACCAAATATGAAATGGTTCATCAGATAGATTACTAAAAGGGAACACAGAAGTAAGAAGTAGGGAAACATAGAAGACCAGGAATGAAATGGAGATTAACTACAATCTAGGTATGATTGAAATAGAAAAATAATACTTTTGTCTCATTTTTCAGTGGGGATAATATAATGACTAAGAATAGTAAAAAGGTGCTTGAGGGAACGAAGACTATAATAGACTATAATAAAGATATTCTCTGTATTCATAAAAGAGAAAAGAGATGGTCAAATAAAATGCAGGCATGGTAGTTTGACCTCAACACTAAGCTAGGTCTTAGAGTAGATTTTGAAGGAAAATTTATCAAGGACTTGGAGGTAAATGGAAAGTGGGAAAAACTACAACATGGTTTTATCAAGGGCAGATCATATCAGACTAACTTAATATCTTCATTTGATAAGATAATTGTCCCAGAGTAGAGTAATGCAGTAGACCTAATCTACCTTGATCGAAATAAAGCATTATATTGTTCCCTGTGGGAAGTTATTTAAGGTGGAGAAGATGAGCTTCAATGCAAGAACTGTAAGGTGGAAGAGGAACTGAGTAAAGGGTTATGTTAAAAGAGGGTTCTGTTAAAAAAGGATATATCAAAATGAAAGAAGTTTGCTAGTAGAATCCCTCTAGGACTGATCTTGTCACTGATTTAGGTAGTATTTTTGAACTTGGTAAAAGTATGGATATGGCATTAAGAGATGGCACAAAATTGGAATATGACTAGTATATCAGAAAAAAATAAATGACCTTATGGACTAACAAATGGAAACCTAATAGTATGGAAAGTAGAGCTGGGTGCTTGGGGATTAATATCATGTTCTTTCAGTATAAGCTGGTGTCTTGATAGTTGCTGGCAATAGTAAAGGGAAGAGATTTAATGCATCAGTTGACTGTATGGTGACTGTGAGCCATCATTGTTATGGCAATGAAGCAGTTTCAGGATGTATTAGATGAAGGATTTTCAGTAAAGACAATAAAGTGTTAATATCGCTTTACAAGGCATTGGTAAGACAACACTCAGAATATTGTTTACAGTTCTCATGACCCACATTGATTCACAGCAGGTGCAGAGTGGGATGGTTAGGGGAAAGGAGTACCTATTTTCTCAGCTGAGATGAAAATAGCTTATCTGGCAAAACGAAGCTTGAAAGTGCATATGGTTATATCTTTATAAGTATGTGTGGGGGTAGACGTGCGGGAAGACGACATCTATGTTAAAGTATAACACTATTTCAAGATCAGAAACTTACAAACAATTATGAATAAATGAGAAATTTAAAAGAAGGTTCTTGGCAATCTGTGCAAAGCTCTGGAACTGCTTTCCAGACAAGGTCATGGAGGCAGGGACTTGAACTACTTCCAGATGGAAATTCATAAATTAATGAAAGGAGATGTGTGACATGGTGAAGTAATCATGAGACAGAATATAAAGTTTGTGGTATAAAGCTTTGGATACTTACTGACATTGCCAGAGAAGTTTAATGGGAAACTTGTTTGTGTACTTTTCTTACACAGTCCCTAAACAGAAATGTTTTTAACTGGTCCTTATGCCAGTTCTTCTGCATATACCAGGACTTCTATGTTCCTCCTTGGTATGCATAGTATAGGAGAAGAGGACTGCCCTTTCTTAAATGATAGATTGGCAGCAGGTAAAAATGGAGCAGTTCATTAAGATGTCAGGTGTTACCCGGATATAACTTGCCTACATGCTCAGGGTTAAACTGATCACTTGATTTGGATCAGGAAGTAATTTTTCTCTAAGTCATATTGGCTGAGGTTATGGAGGGTATTGTTTTCCTCTCTAATGTAAACTGTCTGGAATGGAATGTGAGGTTTTACCTTGTGAAGTACCTGCTCTTGTAGACTGCTAAGGTGTGGCTAGTCAGGAAATCTCATGCCTTCAATACCTGCTATGTCCTCTGACACATTGGTGTTTTTCAGTCTTCTATTGTCCTGAGGTACAAGAGGGTGTGACTATAATGTAGGACATTATTTCAGTATACTACAAGACTTGATTCAATGTTTGCTTTTTCAGATCTTTCAAGAGTTTCCTCTGAATACGAAAATCTTACTTTTTTGAGGTAGCATGGAACTGAATAAGAGGCAGTCAAGGATACTTCATATGTACTGGTAAGTTTTGAAAAAGAAAAGGTTGATCTTTTTTGTGAACCAGATATTCCTGAGACCTTACAGCAGAGAAGGTCCTTTAATTGATGATTCTAGCTCAAAGAATTTTAAAAGCACAGATTACTAAATGGCAGTATAATCTACTGCCACTCAGTCTGTCCCTCTCCTTACGTTTCTTGTCACAGAAATAAAATAGCAGATTCATAAGTCAGGTCAAATCTAGTCTGTATCTGTTTTCTTGAGTCCTGTCTTGACATAGTCAGATAAATTACCTTTCGATGAAGAGATGGCCTGAAACGTATATAGAGAATGAATGTCTAAACCTGCCAGTCCTCCAAAATCCTCATGTGGTATTTGCTTAGTTATCTGCTAGTGATGCAAACAGCAAAACCACCAAATTAGTTTTTCTTTGTTCTTCATATCATTGTCTCTGTGGAGTCCAGTGTTAAAAGCCATGGAACCTTTTCAGAAACAGTTGGCAGTTGCATGGCATATGTCACTTTCTAAATCCAAACCCCTCGTAGATGGAGAATGGTTACTCCCACGCTTCTCGGTCCCTTTTGGCTAGCATCTGGAACAGCAATAAAATAAAGCTAACTCTTTTTTATTATCATCTTAGGTACATAAATCCAGCTGAAAATAGCTTTTTTTCCTAATAAATTGTGTGACTAAATTTAAGCTGAAAAGTTTCTGCTGAGTCATTTTAAGTTTACTTGTTTTAAGTTTTGGTTAGAAATACAGGATTTTTGAAGCTGATTCTGTGAGATTGTTTTCATTTTAGCATTTTAAATAGCATAATACTCCTCTCCTACCCCCTCTCCCTTATTATTGTTGTCTAAGTGTTGTCTAAGTCTATTGTTAGTAGCCATTTATTTTCCTTTTATGCCACAGAAAATCTTTCATACATAAATCAGAACTTGGGAAGCCTTTAAGTTCCTGATATCAAAAAAGTCCTCTTGCTGAACAGACAGCAGTATCTGTTGGCAGAAAGAGATAGTTACCTTCTTGTCCTTTTACTTGTGTGCTGTACACGTGTCCCAGATCACTTCAGCCTGAGTAGCAAAATGTCTAGCCATCCCCTTTCAAGGTCCCTGTTGGAAACCAGAGCAGGGCTGAATTTATATTTACAAGTCCACCCACAAGATGGAAAGTGAACTCTACTATGTGTAATTGAAGAGGAGTCAGTACAATATTTCAGTGTTCATTTTAATTGCCAAGATATTGTGTTTCCCTGCAAAAGTGTTGGACTGAGATCTTGAAATGTGGTAAGAATACAGTGATTTGGGTTGAGGAAGAGGGAAAGGAGAAAGGCTGATCTCTCTGAAAGGCCTGTGTTGCTAAGGGTTCTCAGAGCACGTTGTGGCAGAGGTATTGTAGAAGCTAGAGTATTTGCCCAGGACAGGAAAGTTTTGATTCTGTTCTCTCACAGTACTAGGGAATTAAAAATCTTACTTTCCTAGCACATTTCCAGGCACCTCTTTCAGACGGGCACATTGAACAGCAAATTGTGCCAGAGTTATGAGGTAAGAATAACAACAAGCAAGGTGTGGTGCAATGTGGTATGTTAATGATTATGATACTGTGCTTCCAGCACTGTTTTTATCTGACAACTGTGCAAAATGTATCTAGAGTCTTCAGAATACTTCTTCCACTTTTACATATTAAATCTGAAGTATGTTCTCAGTTCATTATAGACGAGGCTTGTCTTTTGTGTAGTATCACAATTAAAATGAGATGGGCCTAAAATGAGAGCATTAACAGGGAAGTATTGGAATAGGACTTCACTTGAGATAAACTGTAGTCTGTCTTTTGATCCAGGATCAGGGTGCGCAATTCAAACAAAGCAGAACAACCCACGACAGTATTAAAACCAAAATGTATTTTAGTAGCTCAGGTGTTGTGTCCATCTTATGTGTTCACCCTAGTAATGCTCGTAGGCTTTGCCTAAACACAGGTCTGTTATATGCCTGTGTTTTCTTAGACTAACCTCTGGAGTCTATACAAACAGATTTTTAGGATATTAGGCACTTCTCCAGGTTTTCTAGATATTTAGTGGTCTTGTCAGTGCCTCATATAAGCTTCTGGGTGCCTGGACAGCTAGGATAAATGGTCACTGTGCAGGAATACATTGCATGGTGAGCCCAACATCGGATTTATTTCATAAGAGCTGCATTTGCACAGCATAGGCATAGATATTCTTGTGTTGTGAATTTTACACAGAAATGTGGTGACCCTGTCTTGGTAAAGTGGTTTGCAGTATAATACCTAGTTTTCTTGTCTTTAAAATTTTAGACTTCCCTGGGAAACCTGACTTTTCTCTAATCATTACAGAAATAAAAACATTCTTGAGTTGCTTTAAAGTACAGTAAACTCAATTCAGCAACCAAGTGCTTTATTTTAGAAATAGTTTTATTTCAGAGGGTAAGCTGTCTTCCAAGTTTTCCTTTTTTTTTTTTTTTTTTAAAAAAAAAGTATAATTTAAATATTAAAAAAAAATCTTGTGCAGATAGCTTTGGCAGTCCACTCACATAATGATTGAAACCATGAACACCACTCTATTAGTTCTTTATCATAAAGCTCAGAGTAGGACCTTCCTGGCCCCAGCCACTGGAAGGCTTCTGTTTGGGTATATTCCAAATTTAGTGGCCAAGTCTGGGCTAGCATTGCAAATCATGTTCAGGTAGGTAGCCAGGGAGCCTGCATCAGTTAGCCCTCTCTGTCTGACCAGTACTTGTCAGCTTGGCCATCAAGTAGACAGCTGGATATATTTAGGCTTCCCTGTCATGTATTCATGTGCTGGTAAGCATCTTCTTGTCTCAGAATTCTGTCAGAAGATTTTGCATACCAACATCTTAGCAGGGTTCAGAACTGTAACTAAGTCCAAGACTTTTACTGATCCCTTTAGCCATTCTGTTTCACCTTCAGTTTAGGATTTATTTACTCAGGACTCCTGCTAGTTAAATGTATCACTTAAAGGTGTTCAAGGGAGTTAAACAGACTGAGGGAAACTTCTGTATGCTTGACACTTCTTTTAAACATTTTTAGTCAATATTCATCAACTGGGGCATTCCACATAAAGTGGAAATCTTACAGAAAGACCACTTGTGGTTATTCATGGAAATCTTGCAGGAAGAACACTTTTGGTAATTCCTCTAGGGGGAACAAATATTACATTATCTTCCTGCAGGGAATATTTTTTTCTTTTTTTTTTTTTCCCCCATGGGATAAAAGATAATTGAAAAGCTAAGTTAATTTTTTTTCACTTTTTAAAAAGTTCTAAACCTCAATTTTAAGTTAATATTGACTGGGCAGTCAACACATTTTCAGCTTTCCTGCAATATAGTGTCTCTCTGCTGAACTGAGCTATTCAAGGTGTCTGAAAAAGTATTGCTTAATGCCTGTAAGCACTGTCAGAAATCAATAACTTTGAAATTCTTCCTATTTGTACTTTAAGTTTGGCATATCACTTTAATTCAGTTTGTTTACAGTAGAATAAAAGTGGGTATGGACAATTGTCACAAAGCACATAAATGTATTGAATAATATTCCTTTAAATTGTAGAAATAATATAATTTTAATATTTGCAATATTAACTGTATCTTTATTGAAGCTCTGCAAAAAAAGTGCACATTCAAAATGTCGTAGGAAATAGCATTGTTTTGGTAGTTACGTATTACCTGCGGATAGTGACCACAGTCACACTAAGATGATTTTTTCATATTGAAAATATTTTAAGAATTTATAAAACATATCATTAATGAAGAAAAGACACCTTTTCAAGATATTATAGGTGGGCAAACAATTAGCAAAGCAGTGCTGTCAATAACATGAGCTTTTAATATTAAGAAGAGCAACGCAAAAGAATTCCAAATTGTGTTTTGAGAAGAAAAAAAGGATGCTGAATTTGAGTGTTGTATTTTCCAGCAGACAAAGGCAGCTCTGTTGAAGTTCAGTTTTCATATTGCACAGGTGTCTGCACCTTGAAGATAAAATTTATTCACTCTTGTTATATAAATGTATGGTCAGCTCTAGGAGTTTGATCATCTATCTGTGGAATCTAGTGATAATGGGATGATTCTAAGCATTTTCAACAAGTAAATTTTGAAGAAGTTTAAGCATCCAAATGTGAGAATTAAATTAAAATATAACAGTATTCTATCTGAATGTGAATTAAAAGACTTAACCAATTAGGCTGAACATTTACACATTTTAACGCATCCCGCCAAAAAATGCAAAGTATGCATTTTCAACTAAGACTGTGGTAATGCAGTGAAATAGATATCCTGGGATGAGCAGCTCTCTCCTTTCTGCTTCTCCCTGTGTTCTCCAGGTCTCCAAAAACTACTGTGGCCCAGGTAACTATTCCAAAAGCAAATAATTTGATGTGCCATCACCTAGCAGATTTGTTTGAAATTTAGAATGAAGATTCTCTCTCTCAAAATGTCTTCACCAAAACTGTTGATTCTAATGTTACAGTAATTCCTGCAGCTCTAGCCAAGACTGTAGCCTCCTTTGTAACTCTCTGAATGCTGTCAAAGTAGTGCCCGCTTCAAAGCATTTACAACATGTATAGTCAAGGCCAAAACAGAAGGCAATTGTGATCACCCGGCTTGCAAAGACAAAATCTGAATCTTCAAGATCTAAGTACAAGGATATAGTCTAGGGAAATGCACAAGTTTCTGTTCATGAGGATGTCATGGTTTAGGTCAGGACAGACTAAATACATGCATGAATTACTACAGGATAAATGAAACTATGTGAGGTACTATTCTGTGCATTGATAGTTACTCCATCACAGAGGTCGCAAATATCCAAAGTTCCAGGAATGTGGTTACCTCTACTTCCCCTTCTCTTGCCGATAGGAGCAGTGGTTATTAGTAAGCTGGAGGAGCAGGGTGTTATGTGGGGTGGTTGTGAGCTTGGTCCCCTGCATCCCTGGAGGTTCTCCACAGTCAGGTATCCCTGAAAGTTCAGTCGTGCTGCCCCCTAAATTGAAACTCCTTTGTATCTGTGTGCCTTTTGGTTGTGTGCGGGTTTTTTCTTGCTTCCTTTTTTTGATTTATAAAAAAGGAAAAAGAACTCGGGTGTGATGTGCTGGTGTTTCACAATATCCTGACTGTGCATCTGTCAGGATGCTCTGACCAGCTCCAGTCCTACAGATTAGAATGTAATCAAGTTCAGAAATCATGACATTAATCACAATTGCTTTGGATTTTTGTGATTCTGGGAACACCATGCTTACATTTCATTCTGGCAAGATGCCGTTATTGTACATGTTTAAACAAGTTTGCATTATTTTGTTATAAATAGTGATCTACTGGATAATTAACCAAGTCAGAAACTTGGAGGGGTCACACTGTGGGTGTGTAAGTAATTTGTTACAGCTTTAAATTGACTATAAAGTACTTACATTTTATCTTAACATTTTGTCTGCATAGTTTTTTCTTTCATAAATTAATAACTCAGAAATTCCTACAAAAATGAGTTCATCAGAAACTTCCTTCTTTTCCTTACTTGGGGCTGCAGATTCCTAGTCTTTTTGCCGTTTATAAAATAAATTATACAGCTCAGTTGCTCGTATCTACAGCCATTGTTGCATCCAGAAGTCTGGCCTTTAGAAATGCTTCTCATGTATGGTTTGTAAGAAGCAAACAAAGAGACATTGGACAATCTTGTATGCTGGATGCATTTCCAGTTTATGTTACAGGATTGGCTCTTAGCCTTTTTTAGGGTCAGGACATTGTCCTTTCAAGTGCTTTACAGACATGGTACAGATGAACCTCCACAGTCTGGAGCACATTCTTCCCTTGAGTGGACCAATAGTTATTCACCAGTGTCCAGGAAAACCTGAGCTAGTGTGATTTAAATGAAGTAAAATTGAAGCAAGGTGTAAATTAAAGTAGGTGCTTATTTAACTTGCATTTTTTTCAAAGAAAGTGCTAAATGCTGGTTTCAAATGTTACGCCAAGTGTTAGAAAGGTGTCCCAGGACAATAGAAAAAATGCCTGTGTGTTGTCCTTGGCCTGGCTTCTGGATCCAGGTCATCTAGACAGAGGAGGAGTGAGAAGCTGCTGCAGCGGATGGCAAGGCAGGCATAACAAAGTCAGCAAGTGCTGGAGAGACAGGTGCTGAGGGTTTCTAAGAAGCACTGAGGCTCCTCTCTCTGAGTGCCAGAACAGACCCAAAGGAAGCCTCGGAGGTGATGGCAAAAAAAGAGAGATTTTAATAACTCCAGAAGAATCTGCGCAAACTTTGTTCAAGTCAGGAAACCACTTAGAGAAAAAGACTCATGTTCCATCCATGCAGTAGTGGAGGAAAGATTTGTTTTCAAACCTTGTATTTAGTCAGGCCCACTCAGCTAAAATTAGTTTTGTCTACTAAAAAAGAAATCTCAGTCTATTCCATTATTGTCCTTTCTAATAAAATATGGTTTTGAGATTAGAAGGCTGTAGATTTAACTGTGCAACACATGATTAAACCAGGAAAATTTCTTTAACAGATAGAGCTGTAGTTGATGTAACGAATGCTTGCAGAAAAGCACAGAGGGAAGAAACTGCAAGTAACATCAGTTGTGACTCTAGCTTTCAGACTTGCCTTTCAGAGTGACCTGTCGTGTTTACTTCTTCGGTGTGTACAGTGCCCAGTGGGTATTCTGCTGTCATCAGAATTTTACAGAAGTGGTAGCAGAGAAGCCAAGTAATGGGATTATCTGGTATTTTAGTAGAACAAAAAGGTCTCGATTTTCAACACTGTTTCCAGCTGATAATCAATTGGATTACAGGAGAATTATCTCATTTGTCAGTCATAAGGTTCTTCCTAAACTATAAAAATGCATGTGTTAATCAAGGAGCCATTGTTGCCAACTCAAGAAATATTTAATCTTTTCATCCCATATTTATTGAATACTTTTTATGACTAAACATCTACTTTGAAATTGTATTCTACACATTTATTTCTCCTGAAGTGTTAGGAGTTATTCAGGAAATTGTTTAACCAAACAAAAACCACACACAAAATAAAAAAAACCCAACGCCACAAAAGAAAAAAACCCCACAAAAACCCACACAGACTGCTACACACAGCTGATGGCAGATATCTGAGAATAGTCAGTTTTTCTTTCTCTGTAGGACAAATTCTCAAGGCATTTACAACACTAGTTTTTTCCACTTCCTTTTTTTCTTGATCTCCTTTCACCTCAAATATAAATATCTTGAGACTTTCTGTACCCTAAATTTCTCACCTCAGAGGAAGACCAACCGAACAGAGGCTGTAGAAATTAACACTGACAGAGTCACTAACCTTCTGAGAAACTTTCAATAAAATTACAGTTTTGGTGATATTCACCATCAGGAGAAAACTTTATTTTACTTGTCAGGGCCAGTTTAGCAAATGTACAGAAAATACAGTTTTGAAAATCTAAGATGATAATTTTGCCTTCGGTCACTAAGTTCTAAAATGACTTCAACCTCCATGCATCTTTTTTGACTTCCCTACACAGTGCAGGTGTCAGGGCAGGTTTGGTCCTACAATTTAGAATAAGGTATGTACAGTAAGTGAAAGCAAAATGTTTCTCTATGATTTAATATTCTTTGCTCTGTAAATCTGTGTGTATATGGTGCAGCATGAACAGTCAAAGCTGAATACCTGTCACTAGCTAGAGCTGTGCGCATCTGGAAAGCAAATCTCACCGCTTTTTACACACCATTCTATACAGAGACGTTTTATCACTTTCAATGAAACAGGAGGGGGGAAAGAACCTACATGTAAGTGAAGCAGTATGCAAGTGCAAGATACCAACATTCTCATTCTTTACATTGGTTATTTTAGATGCTGTTCAAGAATCTGATTTCAATGTTCTGAGATGTTAACGCCTTCCACGGTTATGTTTATAAAGGTGCCTGAATGTTAGATTCCTACAGCAACAGACAATTAGAATAAGTAATTTTCTAGAGCTTTAGTTTTTCTACAAAGACTATGAGGTTCACCATTGTAAATATATAGCATAAGGTAGGGTTTCCTGTCCTGTGGTTCAGGTTTGCACACTTTCCACAAGACCAAGTTGTTGGCAATCACAGAAATTTTCAAAGACAAAAGGAGGGTTTCAACTTAAAAAAAACAAATTGTGACCGTGGTTGAATCAGGTGGGATCCCTAATGCCCATGGGATGCTAAAGGTTGAGGCTGCTGGCATATGGTTTAGAAGTTGAAGTTTCAAATGATGTTGTTCTAGCATCTGAATTGTATTGCTCTAGATTTTATAGGCATGTGAATTACTACTACTTAATATATGTTATTTCATATTTTTTTCACCTGTTATCTTTTTGCCTAACTGCTTCGCATCAAGATTTTTTGCTGACTGTATCCTCTTGTACTATGGATTTTAACACGTTGTTTTGCTGTAGAGGCACGAATCGCCTCTCCCACGTTAGCCTGAATTGCCTCTAGGAACAGCTAGGGGGCTGTGTTATTCCACTTTTAAAGCAAGAAGACATAAATCGAGGGATAGAACTATTATCAGTCTATCTTAACAACTTTTTCCTTACCAGTTTAGGCAAACATCAGTGTCTATGTCTGTATATCAGTATTTAAAGTTTAATGGAACCATTTGTATAAGATACGGAACTTGACAAGCAGCTGCAGTTTTGTCCATATTTTCAAATCTTTAAGGGTAACTGGTATCTTGTGTTTCTTAACTGCAAGGTCTCTGAATTGCTTTGTACTGGTTTAGTATTTATGTATGTGTTCTACTGAAATCATAATCAGGTCACATATTAGATATGAATTCACTGAGGAATTTTGCAGCTTTTTTTTTTGTCTTGCAGGTGGTCGGATACTACATAAACACAACCTCTGGTGAGGATAAGGTGGAGAGAGTTGAGGAAAAACTTCCTGGCCAAGAGCAGGTGTGGGAATTCACTACCAGGTCTGATTAAAGAGAGGGGTGGGGAAGGAGATTTTATTTTCTTATACTTTCACGTCAATTAAGTCACTCAGTAGTTTGGATTGCACTTCCACATGTTTTTATTTGATTACTGTGTGAATGCTCATTGCTTACTTTGCTTTTGTTTTATGTTTTTCCTGATACTTACTGAAAGCTCTAAACCCAAGTAAATGACAGGTTCAGTAAAAACTCAATCTTGCTTTTCTGCTGCAAAAGCCCATTCAAGGCTTCATAAGCCCCTCAAAATTGATTTTTGGAGCACTGTTATTTAATCTGTCCTTTACAAAACTTTAATGCCTTGAGCAAATCCTTCTTGCCTTATTCCCACCACTAGGAGCTTTGAGTTCATGGTAAGCAGATAAATATAAGACAAAAAAATGCAGTTCAGATTGTTCCCCCAGTCCCTAGTAATTCCCTAACTTGTCTGTTCTCCCTTTCTCATTATTGAATAAAATCTCCTGTGTAAACACTACTTTTTGTGCTCCCATGGCACACAGACTTTTTCCCATCAGTTGCTTGCTCTCCTTCACCTGCTGTATCTGACTTATTAGTTCAGCTTCAGCTTTGCTTCACCTATTCTTTCCCCAAAGAGTTATATTTAAAGTTCATGGCACTGTTCTTATTCTCCAAATACTTTCTCTCCACACATCTACTGGGCCTGCAGATAATACTGTGTAATGTTCCCCACGCTCAGGGGCTTCAACTTCAATATTACCTTGCAGGGTTCAGTCTTTAAAAGGAGGTCTATGTCAGAGATGGCAAAGGGAATCTGCAGTCTAACTGTGGCCCAGTCAAAGTATTAATTCAACCTTCTTGTGAGCTTACCGTTGCATTGTCATCTGAACTGCTGCCAGCCACAGCAACCTAATGCAGTGCTCCAACACCGCAGCTTTCGCATGTGCAACTGGCTACAAAACAACACTGACTGCGTTTGAGTCAGTTCTTTTTGCTCGTGATACCCTTCTGAGAATTTGCTGTCAACCATTAATTTACATGCAAAGGAGGAGACAGAAGGAAATCCAGTAAAACTGAATGCAGAAAAAAATAGTATTCTGACTTCGCACACCTTGTATGGCTTACCTCAAGTACCACATGGCCCTAACTGCAGATGTGGTGTGATGCTGTTGCTGTATTCAGAGCATTTCAGTTTAGCCTGCAAGGTGACAGGAAGCTTAAAACTGCCCGTAGTTAAGGGTTCACTTATAGAATCATAGAATAGAATCATAGAATGCTTTGGGTTGGAAGGGACCTTAAAGATCATCTAGTTCCAACCCCCCTGCCATGGGCAGGGACACCTTCCACTAGACCAGGTTGCTCAAAGCCTCATCCAACCTGGCCTTAAACACTGCCAGGGAGGGGGCATCCACAACTTCTCTGGACAACATGTTCCAGTGTCTCACCACCCTCACAGTAAAGAATTTCTTCCTAATATCTAATCTAAATCTCCCCTCTTTCAGTTTGAAACCATTCCCCCTCATCCTGTCACTACTTGTCCTTGTAAAAAGTCCCTCTCCCGCTTTCCTGTAGGCCCTCTTCAGATACTGGAAGGCTGCTATGAGGTCTCCCCAGAGCCTTCCCTTCTCCAGGCTGAAGAGCCACAACTCTCTCAGCCTGTCTTCATAGGAGAGGTGCTCCAGCCCTCTGATGATCTTCTTGGCCCTCCTCTGGACTCGCTCCAACAGCTCCATGTCCTTCTTATGTTGGGGGCCCCAGAGCTGAACGCAGTACTCCAGGTGGGGTTTCACGAGAGCAGAGTAAAGGGGCAGAATCACCTCCCTCAACCTGCTGGCCACACTTCTTTTGATGCAGCCCAGGATGCGGTTGGCCTTCTGAGCTGCAAGCATGCACTGCCGGCTCACGTTGAGCTTCTCGTGAACCATCACCCCCAAGTCCTTCTCCTCAGGGCTGCTCTCAATCCATTCTCTGCCCAGCCTGTATTTGTGCTTGGGGTTGCCCTGACCCACAGGCAGGACCTTGCACTTGGCCTTGTTGAACTTCATTATCTCAACCCACTTTGAAAGAACAGTGTTTGAAGCACTGTTTTTTACAGAAGTTTTAGTATCAAATAACCCCTCTATCCCCATTACTTTTGCTTTTCTTTCTTTCATTGAAAACTTTTAATAATACCAGCTACTGTACATAACTAGAAAGGACCAAGTAACTAAAATTATGTAAAGACTCAAGTACTAGCAGTTAATGCTGACGGTAAGTAGCTTGAAGTAGTTAGTACTGTCTTCCACATTATTTGTATTGTAGTGGCCTTTAAACAATAACTCAGTGGTGATTATGTTGTCATCTGTCTTCTAAAGAAATGTTTGTCCCTACCAGGTGTACCTTATATATGTTATATTAATTGTTTTGGAAATTTTTTATAAAACTCAATCAACAGAATAGAAAACCAGCTTAAATACCTTTAAAATGTTCACATTAAGGACTTCTGTATGGTTTATATTTTTTATTATTAGTTTGACTGAAGAATCTTATGATTTGAGTGATTGTCGGATACAAATTGTAAGGTGGACCTCAGTTTGACTGAAATCAACAGCAAAGCATCCACTGACTTAATTTTACCCCAGAGAAAGTATAAGGCAATTGGAAAAGAATGTGCCAAGAGCAGAAGCATTATGACTCCAGCCACAGAGTGGCTTATGGGTTTTTGTCTGATAACTTTTTAAATTCTTAAAAAACCTGAAAATGATTTGTAGCTATGATTTGCGGCAGAGTATAAATAAGCAATACTAATACAACATGGCACTTCGGTTTGGGAAAGCTGCATACCTTGTGTGTTCGTGTGACACTAGTTCAACACGCAAGTGACTTCAGCTACCCTAAACCACGGCGATCCTCTATGAAGAGAGTAAAGTACTTCTATTGTCTCAGTGCTAGCAGGACATGGAAATTAGTTTAGTAATAAATGGAAAGGATGGCATCCAGAGATTAATTAAAAAATACTAGAAATAAGTTGACAAAATTTATAAATAAATCAGTCTTTGAAAGGAAAAAAAAAAATGGTAATTTCTGCTGTGGAACAAAAGTCCTTGTGATTTGCAAGAGGCTTTCTCACATCTACACCTACCTGTTAAAGGCTGTGTAGTGACTGGACATTTTGAGCAACTGTATGTAGTATGGACTTTCTCCTTGGACTTTTTTTTTCAGAACATGTTTTCATTTTAAAACTTTTTTGGATTAAGACTTTAACCTTTTTTCTCTTTGGGGATAGTTTTCCACAGATGAGTCAAAATACTGGCAGGAGGAGTGTTTAGTGACAATATTCAGAATTTTGAATGCATGCTTTCCAGCTGTCTTGTTATTTCTGAACTGTCAGTAGCATTTTATTTGATTTTTAACACTTAAAACATGATTTCAGTTTCACTGCAATAGTAAACACCCCACAAAAGCTGTGCTTTATAGCAGTGAAAGTAGCTATTAATGCAGAGATTTGCAGTGTGTTGCTTTTATATGCCAAATAATACTGTGTGAGTATATATATGCGTGTGTGTGAATATATATGTATTCAGGCCATTAATGCATGGATGGTTTTGTAAATAGTGGCCTGGATTTCAGTCTTAATTTCATGTGCCTTGCTCTGCTGTGAATGTTGTGACTATTCTCGACATGTAAGTAACAAAAGAATAATGCTACCTTTGTATTAGACATACAGATAACTTCTATGCAAAGCTTATCATGTGCCATAATGGTGTCAAAATTACCAGGGAAGAAGTAATCATCTCTCTCTGTCACCCAGTCCAATTTCTATTGAAGTGTTTGGAAGGCCAACTTGTTTCATTAAATACCAGCTACTTCAAAAGCTGAAGCTGACTTGTATTATCAATGCCATCATCAACTTAGCACCTTCTAATTATCTTGAAATACTCTAGAAATCCGGCCATTGTCTTCGTTTTTATCCAATTATATCCTTGTACATGCAGCAGATAATAGATTTTGTGACCATATAATAGTATATATCCCTTCATATTAAACAACCAAAATACAAACAGTTGTGACATATTCAGTTGCAACTTGAACTTGACATCACTAGTATGATTCTTGGAGAGAATCAGTGCTCTGGACAGTTTTGCTTTTTTTGTTTGTTTGTTTTTTTGGTAGAAATACAAATCTGTTAAGAAAAAGTGGCAGGAGAGGAAAACAAGCAAAAAAAAATGTAAATCTTCCACTCGGGTTCTGTGAATGTCGTATCCTCTGTATATCCAGGCATATGCTAAGCTTTTAAATAAGTGTTTCTGAAGTACCTTACAACAGTTTAGCTCCATCTGCCATCCAGTTTTCGCTATAAAAGTGGCCAGTCTGATCATCTTCCATCTCATGAGGAAGGGCAAACTCCTTTAGGCAAAATTTATGGTGTGGGGAAGCAAATTCCTTAAGTCAAATGGGCCAAATAGTATATACTTTACCTGGCAATTTTGTCGACAAGCTGATTTTTTCATTTTTAAAACATTTGATTGCAGCTAAAACATAAAACCACCTGAATCAAATTTCCCATGTATGAAAACAAGGAAATCTGGAACCTGACGTTATTTTAGGCTAATTGCATCTCGTTGGGTTTCGGGGGAACGCTACACAGTACAACTGTGGGAACACCACTAAATAGTTCTCTGTTTGAACCATCTGTCACGAAAATGGGACATATGTTCGCTTTGTTTATTCAGGAGCCAAGTGGAAGCCGATACACTCAGCTCGGCCCCGGCCGAGGGCTGGCCAGCGCCGAGCACCGCGCCGGGCACCGCGGGGATGCGCCCCCCGCGGGTGCCGCTGCCGCGGCCGGCGGAGCGCAGCCTGTGCCAGCTGCCCTCGGCGGAGCGCGGGGCCGTGCCCCAAGGAGGGCCGCGGGGGGAAGACGGGCGGTCGCCCCCGCCCGCCCCTCGGGGTCGCAGCGGGGCGCCCCGGGCTTCCCCCGCGGGCGGCGGCGGGGGGGGGGGGCGCGTCTCCGCCGAGCCCCCCCGTGGAGGGCGGGGGCGGGCGGGAAGCGGGGTCATCCTCACCGGGCACCCGCCCCGCCGCATCTCCCGCAGCTCGGTCAGTTGGTGGCGGCTTCCGCTCGGAAACGCTCCCGCCGTGCCCGGGGGGCTGCCGGAGCCGCGGCCGCTCCGCGCCTCCCGCTGAGCTTCCTTACCCGCCCCTGCCCGTCCCAATTTCCCGTGCCAAACTTTCCCAGCCGCTGCCGGCAGCGCGGCACCTGCCCCCGCTACGCCCCGACCCAGCGGCGGAGGCGAGCGCACCGCGCAAGCTGCGCGGCCCCCCGCGCGCCGCCTCCCCGGCCCGGCGCAAGCGAATAAATAAAGTTGCAGATTAGGGGGCGGAAGAGGCGAATTTCCCTGGGGGGCTCGGGCAGCCCTGGGGAGCCCCAGCCAGGGGCTGCGAGTGGCTGCGGGGCTGGCAGCGGCTCGCCCCGGCTGCGGGGCCGGGGGCGGGCGGGCGCCGCGGATCTCGTGTCCCCCCCCCGCGGTGTGTGCTCTCGGTCCCTCCCTGGGAACAGGCGCTGCCCACCCAAGGAGGCGACCGGCGCTCCTGCCCCGCTCCCGCTTGCTCACTCGCACACACATATACCCGTGCGTGCGCCTCTCCCGCTCCCTCACTGAAGTCAGTGCTTCTGTTTTCAGGTTGCTCAGACCTGAAATCTAAGGGAAAAAGCTCAGCCTTTGCGTCGCTGCTCCTGCCGCTGGTGCTGGTAGCGGTGAAGAGGAGAGAAGGTTTTTGTTTTTTTTTTTTCCTTGAATTCAATGGATCTGAACTTGGAGTCTTTGGACCTCGGCGGTTTTCGAGTATCTACATGCTGATCCTCTTTGTTGTGGCACATTAGCTCGTTTGGGGAAACCATCCGAAGACAGCAGGATGTTTCTCGCTATCTTGTACTTCGCTTTGCCCTTAGTGGGTAAGTTGCTGGCGTCTGCTTTCTCTGTGTACCTTGCTTCATAAAGCAAAGCATAGGGTTTATAGGATCGGATGCCTGACGGTTGTCAGTCTATTGTTTAGGCAGAACAGTGAAGTTTCCAGTAGTTTTTACTGCTCTGCCTCGCATCAGTTAACCCAGTCTACATTTAAAGCTCTGGGAGATTACAGGCTTAGATACTTGCCTGCGTAGCCTCTTGCTAAATTGGGTTCTCACAAGTTACAGGGAAACTTTTCATTTTAATAAAATAAGGCTGCTTGGGGAGGAGGGGGGGGTGACAAGAGCCAGCTGAAGGATTACAT
The DNA here is from genome assembly GCF_013368605.1 of Nyctibius grandis. Lineage (NCBI taxonomy): Eukaryota > Metazoa > Chordata > Aves > Nyctibiiformes > Nyctibiidae > Nyctibius > Nyctibius grandis. The sequence continues at coordinate 97,062,147 of NC_090661.1, read as the reverse complement.
CTTCACCTGAACCTGGCAGCCTGCCTGACTGTGAGTGGTTTGCAGCCCAGACTGGTTTCCTTTACACAGGAGATGTTGGCGTTTCCATCTGTGTGTGTCTGAGGGAGTGTGACAAGGGGCATGGAGAGGAAAGAGTTAATGTAATTTGCTTTGTTCTCCTGCAAAAGCATCATACGTGGTGAGAAATGGAGGGGGGGAGTCATAAATTCTACCTTTATACATGTAGAATAAGCAAAAATGTGTACAGCCTTTAAAAAGTGACTGATGCAAAAAGAGGCTAATATCAATCAGTGAGGATACTTATCTCTGAGCGGCTTGTTTGTGGATGTAATTGAAATTATAGCAAAGCTCTTGTGGAAAGTGAGGCCGAATATTTAACCCCTCAGTTAAACACTCGAATGGAAAGGTTATTTGTTTCACCAAAGTGGATCTAAGGAATAATGAATGCTTGTTTTGTCAGGCACATTAACCCCTGTGGGTTTTTTTTCCTTTTTGTGTTTTCTCATAAATCAACTAGCAGGGTTAAAATGTACTGTTTCCTTGGACTGCCACAAAAGTGGATCTAAGACCATGAAAGCCCTGAGTGCTTTTTCCTAAGGTGTAGCATGGTTTGCAAGGTGCTGCCCATGGGGCTGGCTGTGTGTGCTGTGTAAGGAGTTGCCTTGTGCTTCCCAGGTGCCCGCTTTGGAGCCCTGGTTAAATCAGCCTCATCCCTTAACGAGAGTTTCTTGGTTTGTGTCTCCTCTCTCTAGATGTACTTCTGTCCGCAGAAGTGAGCGGGCTGCCGGGAGGGGACCGCCTTGACTGCGTGAAAGCCAGCGATCAGTGTCTCAAGGAGCAGAGCTGTAGTACTAAATACAGGACACTGAGGCAGTGTGTAGCCGGCAAAGAGAGCAACTTCAGCCGGGCGACAGGCCTGGAGGCAAAGGATGAATGCAAAAGCGCCATGGAAGCTCTCAAGCAGAAATCTCTGTACAACTGCCGCTGTAAGAGGGGCATGAAGAAGGAGAAAAACTGCTTGCGCATTTACTGGAGCATGTACCAGAGCTTACAGGGTACGTTGCAAAACAAAGAAACGTTACACTCCCCTAATGCAGTGTGTGATTTTGCAGCCCCTCACATGCTCAGCTTGCTGTTGCCACTGAGGCTAAACTGAGAGTCTGACCCCATAATTCACATTGTGCACTTCAGCTGCAAACTGAGGACCTTTCATCTGACTCAAGAACAGCTGCTGCTCCAGCTCCTGTTGTTGGGAAATCCACAATGAGGGTTTCCTCCAGGGGACCCAGCTGACCTTTCTAAACCCGAGTCAAAAGATAAGGGCACTAGCAAGTGCAAAAGCCACAAAAACAATAATTTGGAGACATTTTCCTAATAATATTTAAACTCCTTAACTAGGACTCACCTAACAAGATCACAGGACACTGGAACTAGTTTCTTAGCTTTTTTTCTGAAAGTTAAATGTAATATGAAGAGGAGCATTGTTTCAAGGACAAGTTTATTCTTTCCTTTCCTGTATTTACTAGTAATATTCCCTGGGCATGCTGAGGCAGAAAAAAAGAAGTTTATGCTTCCTAGAGCATGTAGAAATGCCAGTTAAAAGGGATATGACAGTGTTTGACTCGGGACTTCTGTTCTTAATGTCACTGGCAAATTTCCCATAGTCTACTGAGAACAGTCAGGTCCTTATATGAGATATATCATTTTTAGCCCTGGTTTGCTCTGGCCCAGGAGTTGAAGATGCAGTCTTTCATTTCAGTGTGGTCCCCATTTAACTCTTTTCTGTAGCTGCTTCTGCAAAAAGGAAAGTAATCGCTTTCTGTTCATTTCTCCAGCCATCAGATGGAATGTTTTAATGAGTCAATATATATTTTTGTTCTAACTTTCATATTAAATTACACTACTTGGGTATTTTCTGCATCATAAAAAGTTTCCTTTCCAACAGGGTCGGCTTATGAGTGTTTTATTCCAAAGATGCTAGGTTTTGGCTGTTACCTGGGCTGCTCCTCTAAAAAAGAGCTCTGCTGAATGAAGAGGAACATCCCTGCTACAGCTTCTCTCCTGCTGGCATGAGATGGGACAGTCCCTGTGATGTCACAGGCTGTCTCTGCAAATTATGACCTTATGCATGGAGGAAGAAGAGAAAAGAATTAGGGACAGGCATAAATAACTAGCTTCTTTCAGGTGTTTTTATAGATAATGCTTTGAGGAGAAATAGCCACATAAACAGATTAAAGAGTAGTACCTTTTGCTGTTGCAGAGTAACTTCATTTTAGAGTAAAAGTAAATGACAACATCTTACCCTGAATTCTCGTATAAGAAAAATATCCAAATATTTTTTGTCTTTAGGAAATGACTTGCTTGAAGATTCCCCTTATGAGCCAGTTAACAGCAGACTATCAGACATATTCAGGCTAGCACCAATTGTATCAGGTAAGCAGACTTAAAATTCTTTAACTGAAATGTGATTGCAATCTGCTGCTTTGTAGTTGAATTATGGAACTTTCAAGCAATACTGTCAAATAAGAAGTGTTAATGGCTTTCTGGATTTAGGAAGCTCATGATATAGTTGGACAAAAGGAAATACTAATTGGTTTTGAAATAATAACTAAAACTGAAAGAGTGCTTGGCAGGATGGCAATTTGTATTCTTTTTGAGTCATCCTTGACAATAAATGCTAAATTTTCCTGTAGGTGGCAATCTGATTCCCTGTGTTCCTAATTTACAAATCAGTTCCTTTTTGGGAATGTGGTCAGTGAAAGTTCCCTCCCATTGACATTAAAGAAGATCAGAAGATAAATCTTTCAAATGTTTGCATAAGGGAATGCTTTTTAGTTTCATACTTTTTTTTTTTTTGAAAAAGAAATTTCAGAATTAAGGCTTGTCTTCTGTAACTGCTGCCTGTTTAAAGAGCCAGTTCACAACTTCATTCTTTCTCTAGTTTTTCTCTGAACGTTTTTTGTTGCTGTGTGGCTATCTTTCAGAACTTGTTTGTAGTAATTTGAATATGTTGCTTGGTAACTAAACTGTGCTGTTTGTTTTTTATCAGCCTAAATTATACCTATTTTGGATCATATTTCTTGAAACAATGATTTTTGGGCATTCACAGGGGTTACAGTTTGGAATTCATTTTCTTTTTGCAAGTTTCAGAAAGTATTATGAGGATGCAGTCTGTATTCAGGACCTTGATTTGTTTACTTACATAAAAAAAATTGAATGTGCACAGTATAATATGTAAGTCTGACAGTGCTGAAGCTGTAGTTAACTGACATGCTATGGATAAGCATTAGTAGATGGCTCTTTAAAAGAAAGAAGAAAAGACCAGAGAGAGTGGCTTGACCAATTTTCAGAAGTACTTAGACTTTTTAGGACCGTAAGTCTCATTAAAAGCCAGGGGGACTTAGGTGGTTAAGTATTTAATGGTACAGATTTTCAAAGGCGTATAGACACATAAAATGTAGATAACTGCCCACTGGGATTTTCAGGAAGGACTAAGTGATTTAAATAGGTGTTAGATGCCCAGGCAGTTTTAAAAATTCTAAGTGCTTAATGCATCTTTAGGTACCTTAATGCCTTTGAAAATCAGCCTTTTAGTCACTTTTCAAAATGTGACTTCAGATCCAAATCACATACATCTTTTGAAAGCATTATCCTAGTTTGGTGAGCAAGCCTGTTGGCGAAATAGTAGAGAATGAAGATTGATTTCTCAAGAATCTTTATTTATTTTTTTTTTTTATTGCTTACAAACTCCAACTTACAGAACCAAGACAAAAGCAATGCAGAGGGGTTCCAGGTTCTTAAAGTTTATGGTCATCCTGCTGAGGGCCAAATTGTAACTTACTCAGCAGCTTTATGATCTCCATAGAAATACCCTGTGTACACTCTACCTTTCTGTTACTTTTTAAATTCCCCATTTACTTGCAAAGTAATTATCTTAAAAATGTAATATTTTTTTCCTACCTATTCTGCACAACAATGAAATAAGACATAGTTGCCAACAAGTGACGCCCATCCTACCACAGTCATTTAAGATGCCAGTGGATTGGTTAGGACTCACTCTGTGTTACTAATGCATCCCAAATTGCTGTTCACTTTGTCAGAAGTTTCAGGTTTACAAGGATTGGAGGCCTAGATTCACAGGGAGCAACAAAGAAAAGTTGTAATGCAGTGGCAGTACACCAGTATTTGGAATTATTGTCATCTGAAAGAAAAAGATTAGCAAAAGCATTTTTCTTATCGTCATGGTTACTACTGCATGTTACATTTCTTAAAGCTGCCTAGTCTTCCAGATTTTTTGCAGGGCTCTGCAAATACCCCAAACAGAAGAAATTGGTAAGATTTTTATATCTTGATTAAAACAAAACAAAAATACCGCTGTACAAGCAGTGTTGGCAGGGGTTTCATAACTGGTGTTCTGCTAAGGTCATCATTGTGTTTATAGAAGTCGCTGCAGTATTCACTCTCATAAGAGTTACTTAGGTCTAATTAAAAGCAACAATGAACCCTTTAATCTCACAAAGGCCATTCTGTATAACTTGGTATATATGAAGTGTAATGCTTTTGCTATCTTTTTTATTTATTTTTGAGACAGTATAGAAAATCACAACAGTTATCTTTTATGGTACATAAAAGGGGAAAAACATTGTCTAAGATGACTGCTTTGTGTGTTCCATAAGTCTCTTGTAGCGTAATAAGTCTAAGAAATGGAGGACAGTTTTTAAAAGCCGTTAAAGTTGATCTAATTCTATATTTGAAAGATGTTCAAAGTTGCATCTGCTATGGAAACAGTATGCCACTTTCGCATTAATCGTTCAAGCATCAATATGTTGATTTAAACCAAAAATCAGAAATATATTGCTAAACCTGTTACTAAGTTTGTAGTTTCTCTCCAGTTCCTGTTAAATTAATGGTACAAGTGATGCACTCATGTTACCAAAGTGAAGCTTTTTTTTTTGTATTTTTAAGTGGTCTATGTTATACTGGGACTAGTGTTGTTCTTAGTCTAGAACTAGGAGGACAAACTAAGTGTTCTATTTAAAAAAATGTCCAACAACAGAGAAAAGAAAAATCTAAACCCACAAAATTATTTATTGTAGTACTAGCTGTTAACACCAGGGTATTTTATATTTAGATAATAATGAGCATGAATTTTGCATTTGAATCACAACTAAATTTGCAAGGAAGGTGTAATTTATATAAAAAAAAACCAGCTAAAATAGGAATGTTAGTTCAATATTTGATTTACTTGTGATGACGTATCTTGAGTATTCAAGGGTCTGATCTTCCTTCCTTTCCATCTACAATTTAAGTTCGTAAATTCAGCTCCTTCTATAAACTTCTCTGACACCTCACATGGCCAAATCCAGTTCCCAGTTGAAGAGCAGGGCTGTCTTGTTTCTTGTTTTGGGCATGTCTAGGTCTGAATTTTCTTTAGAACTACAATGTCTGATGTGGTGCTTCTGCCTCCAGGGTGTGAATTTCTTGCTGGTAGGCAGCTTTTTAAATTGCTGAAGACGTGCGTGTTTTGGAGAGTAACAGATTTGGGTTAGTTATTATGATGTAAAGATTTTGCTTAAACAGACATTTTTGCTTAAACCTTAACAACTTCTGAGAGGTGAAAACATTTTAAGGCCATTGACTTCTGTCACAAGTACATTAAATGCAAAATCTGTTGATTGGATTTCAGAGGTGAGTTTCACACCAAATTAAGAATAGATGCTTGAATTAGTCACTTGTTAAAGCTGTCTACAGCTTTTTACTACCTTGGGAACAGTTCGCCTCTTGAATTTGTATTGTATTTGATGTTGAGCCTCACAACTGGAAGATATCTTATTATTTCGGTATCAGCTGATACAGTATAGTGGTCACCTCTGTGGCATGTTGTAAGAAAATACCCTGCATAAAAACTGTAGCTTCACATACCTGTAGAAATACTTACAAAATAAATGTTTCTGAAATGTCTTGTTTTTTTCAACACAAAATTGAGAGCCACTAAAGCTGAATAAAATGCCTTAAGACATATCTGTGAAGTGGTATAGATAGAATACTTAATATTAGAAAGAACTGACTATTTAGATCAGTGTATTTAGGATGACATAATGCTCTCCTCCCCCATGGATTCACTTTTAAGTTGCCTGGTTAATCACAGGCTTTTTATCCCATTATTCAGCTTTGTGTATCTTTTCTTCTTTCTTTTACATCTATTATGTTCAGAAATAATTTTAAAGAACAGGCTACATAAATCAGATTATTTCTTAAAACATGTAGGTTTTGTTGGTAATCTGTGGAGAACTGGTCGGTTACATACTGTTAGTTATGTCTCGTTTCTAGTTGCTAAAATGCAAGACAGGTAGAAATTAATTACCTTGCCAACATTTCTTTTTAGTGTAGTAAACTGGTTTTACAAAGTGCCTTTTGTATCATTAACAAATGAGAGAAAGGAACCGTCTCGTAGGATTATATGTCAAAAGGAGCGTTTCCTGATTCTGCTGTTCTCATGAGAGGCTGTTTACTCTAAAAACTCTGGGAATCTTCTGTTGCAGAAGGCATCTTGAAGCTTATATTTAGAAAAAGGGTAAATTTTATATTTATTATGGTAAATTTGTTAATTAAAAACAAGAGTTCAGTAGACGGCAGAGCACGTAGGGCTTCTTACTGGAATGTATCGTTCCACATTATTACATGGGTGGCACAGCACATGAAGTTAGCGTGTTTGATTTGCATACTGAATAAGCTGTAAGTACAAATACAAACAATTGTGGTCAGTAAGGTGGCCTTTTATTGTATTTAAGAAGCTGAGACTGTAAAAAGTTAGGAGTGCTGGAATTCTCAGCAGGGTGTGTGTGCTGGTGGCATTTAAATTAGGCAGTCTCATGTATGCTCTTTCAGTAGCATCTCATGAAGATGGGTCTGGGTCTCCCTCTAGGATCTCAGTGTTGCACAGAAGGAGAGTGAGTGAGTTAGTAGTTTTCTCTTCTTCCTCTGAGTTTTTCAAAGTCTTTTAGGCATCCTGTATCATTGTCATTCACAGATCAGAAAGCTGATGCTGGGAAAGAATGAAGTCCAGTATGCAAAACACTTCCTTCAAGATTTGACAGACACTTCCCTCTTCCCAGCATAAAGCCTGCTCTGAGTATTGATGACAGCTGTCTGGCCCCTCCCCATTATTTTATCCTTCCCTGGGACAGGATAGAGACATCACAGAGAATGGACAAGTGTTTCCTTTGGAAAAGTAGCTATCAGCAGAGGTGGAGGAAGAAGGTTGGGGTTTTTCAATACGAATTCTCAGGATCCAGAGAAACAGAACTTCCCTGTCTGTGTGCTTAAGGTTCTTTAGGCTTCCTCATACCTTCTCTTTCTGCTACTTCTGTAAAGAGGGGCTCTGTAGAACTAGAAAACACCATGTCATAGTGAATTAATTTTCCCAAACTTTCATAACCCCAAAATTGTTTTAATCAAGAATTGAATGGTTCCCCATTCATTTTTGCAATTCTTGAACTAATGTAAGAGCTGGGCTCTGGGTAGCAGGTCCCTGACACTTTAATTATCATTTGTTTCTTTTTCCTACCTGGTAAATTACTTTTCTTTTGTAGAATCCATATGTAGCATTTTTAAAATTGTTTATCAAAAAGATAAGCTAGACTCTCTGTCCTAACCAACAGGTTCACTGCTCTTTCCTTTTGGGGTTGTGGCATGTGAATTAGTGGCTTCTCCCATGAATTAATACTGTATGACATCCCCAATTCCTACTGCCTGAGGCCTCTAATCCTGGTTCTGTTCCTAAATCTGTGTATGTTTCAAATGCTACATGTTTTTCTAATTTAACACTATGTCTTTTTCTGACATTTCTGTAAGAATATTTGAGGTGTCACATTTTGTACAAAGGCAATTTAATTTAAAAAATTTTAAATTGTTGATGTCTCTTGACTATTTACAATGCTCTTATTAGCTCTTACCTCCCATATTGTTGCAGTTTATTTAAAGTGAGATACTTCATGTTAGTTACCTTGCACATTCACTCAATTTCATAAACAATTATCTTATTAAATTAGTAGGAGCCTTGCAATCTGATTCCGTTCCCACTGAAGTAAGCATAACACATCAAAATGTTTTTATTTGATTATGATGTATTCTGTTTCCTGTTGTAATTTTTTGTTCTGGTTTTCTGATGTGAGGTTGAGCCTTTTGATAACAGGAAAGTAAAAACGTATTGTTAATTTGGCCTATCCTGGATTGTCACATGCACAACTATATTTTCCTTTGTAAGGTAATACATTAAAGTAATAGTCCTTGGACCAATATATAATACTGTTTTTACAGTTATAAATCAAGACTAACTCTTCTTTCCCCAGTGAGAATTTGTGGCCCTTTGTCTGTTGCAAGAAAAAAACCAAACAACACAGGCATCTGTTTTAGCTGCATTTAACAAAATGAAAATAGTTTGACAAAAATAAACCTAATATGAGCATGAACAATGTTTGTGTTCTTTGACATTTCTGTCTGCGGATTTTCTTTGCAGAGACAACTAGGCTGGCTTCCAGTTAGATAACAAGTTATCAAGAGTGCATAGATACTAGTTGCTGATTTCCACTTCTGCATTTTCATAATCAGATTGGACTTCACACAAAAGAAAATCACTTTGGTGACTGTTGGCTTGCAGGAGCTCTTTGAATTTCCTGTTTTCTACAGTTCTTGAAGCTAGATCTGATTATAAGAGGGGAATTAAGTACCTTGCTGAAGTAACTGATTGACTAGCTTATAAAGGCAGTGCTTATACACTTTTAACTTCAGCAGGAACATGAACAGGCCTTGAAACCCCAAATAGGAATATGTAAATGTCCTCACCTTAGTCCATATTTCTTTCCTTGGTGAGATTATTGGAACTTCTTTACCAATTTCTTTGAAGATCTGTAAGACAGAAGAAAAGGTCTTTGTTCCTCAAGTATTTAATGTGCACAGCTTTGAGCAAATGTAGTTGATGCTTGTCCTAGTGGTCTAGGCAGGCTTTGTCAACCTGTTTCAACATGAGAAACAAGATGAAATCTATTCCATGGAAGGAGGAAGCATCTGGTGATACAACACAGAGTATTTATGCATGAATATTCAGTGTCTCCTTGAATGCTGGGAGTAGTAAGAGAGAATATTTAGGAATCTTGAAGGAAGCTCAAAAGGAGAACAGTATTCTCCTGAAGCCTCAAAGGAAAGTGTTGGGAGATGACTAGTTGAGTAAGCATGGCCAGACATTTTGCTTTCAATATATATAGTACATACAGTGAACCATGTCTTTTTTTTGTCTAGAGTAGCATCTTTGGAGAGCGGAATTGCCATCCCTTTAATCTGTATCTTTGCAGGAAAATCTCGATTATAGTGTGGTGGGCCAGATATCAAATGAGCAAATGCGTATGCACTTTTGAGCAGCAAATTGTATATTTGTCTGTTTCCTATTACAGGCTAGCTGTATGGTTTGCTTAAGTGCCACGCTAGTTCCTATGAAGTAAGAGCAAAAGCACATAGATGCTGCTAGTGGTTTTGGTGGGATTGCACGGAGAGACTAGGCATTTACTAGTCAGTGAGGAGGGAAGTAGAATCTGGTTATCACCATTTGAAGGATGTGGTGAGCAGGAACAGGCACGGACTGCCAGGGGACCTTAGAAATACAGAACTTGCCAGGAAGTCCCCAGTTTTGTCAGGTATCTACAGACTCTGCTGTGTTGCAGGGGTAAGCAGTCAGATGCAACCAGCCTGCTACTGGTGCTGCTGAAGGCATGACAAGGTGAGAGTGAGAAGAAGCCTGTGGTCCATTTGGCACAGCTTTGGCACAGTGCTGAGCATACTGTCAGGAATACTGTGGTGATAAAAGCAGCATAAGGACTAGTGCAGAAGAGAAGCTTGCACTGAGTGGGCATATTTCTGTGGTAGTCTTCTTCAGAGGGCTCCTGAAGTGCCTTGTCTGTAAGCTGTGTTCCCTGAAATGTGGAGAACAGTGCCCAAAAGAGCATCATCCTGCAGCTTTCTGTCTCTTGATGGCACAGCAAGGTGCAGTTTACGGCAGGCGGTTTGCACTTGGCTTTTTACATTTTAAAATATTTTAAAACTTTACTTTTATAACTCTAGTTGTATTTGACTCTCAGGGATAACTTTGACATTCTTGGAAGAGCCAGTGGTATCTGTCAGGAGCTGACAGAATGTTAAAAACGCTAAGAATAAAATGTCTGTGTGTGATGAGAAGAAATAAGAATTTCTGCATTGTAAGGCAGAACATGTTTGTGATAAGTATCCCACATTTCTTATTTTAAGCTGTGCATTATATTAGTTTAACCTGAGAAAGGAACATGTTTACAGCTCTGATTTTTAGAAATGTGACCATTTTTGATTATGAAAACTAATTCTGTATTTTATTTTATATTATTTTTTTTGTGTTTTTATATTCTTGCATTTTCTGTGGATGAAAGTAATGTAGCAACAATGCTGTCAGTATAGTTAGGGCATTAACACAATAAAGTTATTTTTGGAATAGTTCTTTAGTTACTATGATGATTTGACAATTTTTATAAATGTCAGGCTATTGTCCTGTACAATCTGCACTCAGCCTGAAATTTAACACGAGAGATGCATGACACACAGTGTAATGGCATAGAAATAGCTCTTCCTGCATAGAAATTTGCAGAAATGATGGGTTGTAAAGACAGTTGAAGATATCAAACAATTTGAGTAGGAACCTATAAATAAAGATGAATTTCTGCATTCACTGGTTATATGATTTTATCACTGTGCGGTGTCCATAAAATGCATCTTCCCATTACAGTTTTGTCATGCAGCTGATGAGGATCAGATGTGTTAAAAGCTTCCACTCTCTTCCTTTTGAATTCTGCACCCTAAGTTCAGTACTAAAGCTCAGTTCAGCAAAACCAGAAATCGCTATCTCCCTGTTCCTTCTCCGCAGGAGACAGTATCTGATTCTCCCCGCTCCCCAGTCCCACAGCCTCCAGCCCGCTGCTGACGTTTCTTACGTTTAACCCTGACAGTCAGGCTAGTGCTAACTGCTGTTGCTTCCTTGAGCTAATAACCACAACTTGTGCCTGCCTTGACATACGTTTTCCACCACCGTGCCTTCTTTGATTGTCGACTTTGCTCTCTCTGAACTAGAACTCCTCCAACGAATCCCCTCCGGCTGTAGGACTTCAGTGGTTTCTTTCTCTGTCGCTGCAGTGTGGAGTGTCTCAGCTTTCACCGTATCTACTTATTTCTCAGAAATCTGACTACAGTTCTTACCTTACCTTTTTACGACAGGCTTGTCTTTGCTCTCCTGTCTGATGTCTTTTCTTTGCAGTCTGTCTCTGCCCTCCACCCTGCTCTCCCTTTCTCTGTTCCCCCAACGCCTCCCTGTCCTCCCTTGTCTGGTACCTCTGGTGTGGCAATGCCTTCTCTGTTCCTTGAAAGCTTCCCTTAAACTCTGTATTTTCCAACATTCTCCAAATTGTTCTCTCACCCTCCATGTAAAGAGTTTGAGATGTGACCTAATAAAAGGAATTCCTGAGTAGTGGAACTAATAAAGCCTGGTTTTCTACCAGAGTCTTCCATCTCCTGGATGCCCCCACTCTCTGCACAGACAGAGCTCCTGTCTGCTCTCCCTGTGCTGTGCCCTCTCCACAAGTACTCCCTTGTCTCTTCACTAGTCCTTAATTCTGTCCCATGTCTCTTATCTCTGTGGGGAAGCACGTGCCGTGGTGTTACACACGTACTGAATGACTCTATCAGTGAGCAGGCACCTGCTCCCCCTTGGAATGGCCCAGAGACAGAGACAGGTCTGCTTTGTCCTCATCAGGCAGGTCTATGTGGGTCTAAAAACTGCAGTTTTTCATAAAATTTGTGAGAACTTTGTATTAATTCCTCTGTCAAATTTGTTTGAGTATGTCCTGTGGGTTAAAAAATCGCTGGAAGCTGCAGGGGTGTGGAGAAGATAGATGAGACTAATTTTAAATTTACTTACATTTCCTTGAAAAATTAGGATTTAAAAAAGCAAATATGGTTCCTGTCATATCACTAAGCATTAGACTGTGACCTGTCTCATTCTAGTCTCATAAAACATCTAGTGTGTTGTGCAAGTGATATAAATAAACATGCAGTGGACTTGAAACGTACAGACAATTAAGTACAGTTGATGGCTGACAGTTATATTAGATAATTGAGCATCTCAGGATTCTCAAAATGGGAAATAATTCATGCATTTAGGTTAGTTGGCATGAAGATTATTTATTCAGATTTAGAAATGAAGCGAGAAAGAAAGGACCCGTCCAAAAGCTGTTGTGTGTGAACACGTATGTTGCATTTGACTATTTGGATGATAACGACATTATATTTACAAATGACACCACACTTTTTAGAGTCATCTTCTCTTTCATGTGGAATATTTTTAGGATTAAGGATTAAGTTTTGCTGATGTTTGTTATGGTACGGTCATAAACAAAATTGAGAAAGGCCATTTGGTAGTAGTTTCACAGAATTCGTGCTCAAATACCCGGACTTCCCCAGGCTTGCTGCTTGCCAATAGAGTGGAATGTATTCTTCACAGCAGTGGCTTTGCATTAATGAATGCTTAAGCAGCAGATTAAAATGTCTATTTAAAAAATAGGTTAGGATTATATAATAACACAAGTCTGGGATACTAATCACAGTGAAGATAATTTTATTGAGCAGATTACGTGCAATTAGATCTCAACTACAGAATATTTAAATACAATACCAGATCAGAACCCAGTCCCTGCAGCTTTACTTGCTTTCCTTCACACCTACAGGATCAGCATCTGACAGCAAAGTAAATTATCATTTTTATTGTTGTTCATTTTATATTGCCATGGGAATGTACATCATGTTATCCATTAGGAACCAGACAAACAAGTCTTTTCTCCATATACACAGTCACGAAACAAGACATGATTGAAGACAGCGAGGTGTCTGCACTATTTGAAATTCTATTAGAAATTGATAAATTTGCTTGTCAGATTTCTTTAAAGGATTGCATAGATAAGAACTGCCTATAGTATTCTCATATGAAAAGTCATGAAAATTATAGCTTTATAATAAACCCTTATAGACTGAGAAATTGTGTCAGTTCTTTCGCTCATAATCTATTTACTTAGTTTTAGTCTCGTAAATAGTGAAATGGAGACACAAACTTTCAGCGGTTGATAACACTTACGACCTGACGAAGTAAACTGCTTTGATCCTTTGAGAGGTCAAACTGTGTGTGTGTTTCCAAGCAAACATTCCCCAAGGCTGCTGATGCGCGAGATGTCTCTTCCCCTTGCCAAATGTCCCACCTTCACAAGAGAAAATTAAAGGAGACTTGCAAAGAAATGTGGTGTGTTAGTGTATTTAATCTTGTCTATAAATTGGTGTGAGAATTGTTGAACACGGGATTTGGTGGTTTGGTTTTGTTGGGTTTTTTTTAATTTTTGCACAGTTTAAAAATATCTGGATAACTCTTCTGAGCTGGGTAGAAAGTGAATGTGTTAACTCTTAACTGCACTAACTGCACTAATATGCATACAAAGTTTTTAAATTTAGTAAATAGAAAATTATTTTAATCTGACTTGGAGGTTCATTTAGCTTTTTAATACATTTCTGCTGTATAGCTAAAAATATCTTATCTTCATGCCCTTGGCCTTTCTCTAAGAGCTGGGGGAAGATTAAAAAGCATAAATGAGAATAAATTTTAAATTAGTCTATTTGAAGAAAAAATGGTACCAAATGCCTTAGCTATCCACAAAATGGTATTAAGTTGTCAATCCTACAACATGTCCAGTCTGGCAGAGCGGAGCAGAGAAACATGCTACTAGAGCAGGGCTCTAGTAGTCCTAGAAATGAGAAGGTTCATTCTTCATTTCCCACTCAGTCCTTCCCCTCCTTGTGGAAGCTGCCAACAGAGGTGCCAATTATAATGATGATTTCTGTAGCTCAGGTATCTATCCCTTAACATACCCCTTTCCCCCCAGCTTGTTGTGTGTAGTTCACTGTGCAGCTGGATAAATACTGTCGGTCATTACCCTCTTGAACTGTATTTGAACTAGCGACTTAAAGGTGAGGTTGTCAATATATTAAAGACATCGTTAATGTCATAACTACAGCCATAAATGGTGAATAATTGTGATGGTTGAACTTTATTTATTTATTTATTCATTACAAAATGTGTCGGTATCTGGACATCTTTGACATTATAGGGGTACTTCTGGAAACAGATGACTTTTAGTGATACCCACTGCAAGCAGCCACTCTGCATTGTTTTTAATTATCTATTTTAAATTATTCACTTAACAAGATGGAGAGTGGTTGCACTTGTGAAGATGTCATCTTTAGGGCTTAGGTACTGCATTGCTGTGTGGTAATTATACAGTCTGATACTAGCTTTCACTTATGCTAATTGCAAGTAAGCTTATAAATTCCTCAGATTATTAAAAAGAGAGTTATCTCCTTCCTGTTGCATTCAGTCAAGGATTTAAACATTGCAAACTTTCAGTCCTCCTCTAAGAGAAAATATCACCATAAAAATCTTTCCAATATCAATACTTTGTCAAGCTAAGAAAACAAGAAATGTTATTCTCTTTTGCCTTTCAAAATTGTATTTGTAGCATTGCAACTGTATATACTGATTTTTATCATTATTTTAAATTAATATGGTGATTTAAATATGTATTTAATCCTACACAGACAGACATAATAAAACTAAAATCATACCTAAAGGTAATCAATAAGTGACTATACCTAGGACACTAACAGGAGGAAAAAGAAATTGATTTCATAAATGGCAATGTTTTCTCTAAAGCTGTTCTCAGTAGGATCTTCAGAAAAAAAATCACAGATTTCTGTAATGCAGGCAGTGTGCAATATCTGGTCTAGACTGTGAAGAGAAATGTAATTTACAAGTTACAGAATGAATTATTTTGTCGCAAAAAGAATAAAATAGAGCCCTATAGTTAGCTCCCCTTGAGCAGTAATATGTGCTAATTGAAGGACTCAGAATTGCTTTGTAAGAGTCAATATTCAAGCTTGTAGAATACTTAAAGTGACTAGTTTCTGTCTTTAGCCAGAATGAGAAATATAATAAATGATTCTGGACCTGCACTGTGGTGAGAAGAGCTACTTCCCACTGCAGCTATCAGATGTGTAAAGTGCTTGTAACAGATAGCTCCTCTATCTACGGAGCAGGTTGTACTTCTTCTACGGCAGAGTGTCGCTGATAGATTAGGGTGACAATTCGTAATATTCCTGAGCGTGAATGCCACATGTTGAACAAGATCAGAGTCTTAAGGAGCATGTCATAGAGAATTAAGGTCTGTTACTTATCCTTCCTCGTGGTTTTCAGAATTTTAAAAGGATTTATAATATTTGAAATATGTTTAAACTCAGAAAAACTTGGTATTTCAGACTAATGACACAAGTCATCTTTTCCCCAGATTGTAGCTGAGTGCAGTGGTCTAATTCTGGGTAATGACATTTTGGTGTGTGACATGATACAATAACAGAAAAGTATTTTAATAAAATTCTACAGATTACTGTGCATATTAGGAATGATATATTAGACTCTAACAGGAAAGCTAGAAGGGTTTTTTTTAAAGGTGTTAACTTCCCAGATGTGTATTATTAGTGTACAGTAAATGTATTATTTTGAACTATTTATGTTTAAAGAGTGGCAAAAGTATTAAAATACGTCTCTAAATCACTCTACAGCTATTTAGGGACAAGGTTTTGGCTAGCTGCCCAAAATACTGTATGGTAGGGATTTGGGAAGAGGAGAAGGTTTCTTTGAGGTATTTTTACCTCTGGGGGACTCCTGCTGTTCACATTTCTTCTGTACAGTTTGGAGTACCCCAGATGTGCTTTAAATGATTGAGTTCACCTGAAAGGTGGGGGGTGTACTGGTGTTGAAAGAGGTGCAGCCAGCATATTTGTCATAGAAGATGATGTTAATTGTAATTGGCAAATGAAGTGTTTATCTATTTCGCATTATAACACCCAAATGTTAACCCAGGTTGTTTCTCTTTGCATCTAATGCTAGCATGAGAAGCTGCACGGTTTGTAGAAGATGTGACTGTGTTCGCTCTTTTGACTGTTTATCCTCAGTTGTTTTAAGACTTGAGTGAATAGGTGCTGGCAGGACTCTAGCTTTTTTTTCATATTAAATGTAAAAGCTGAGCTAATGTGTATTTGGCAGACACAAGCACTTGAGGGTCAGGAAACTTATGACACTAGCTTTTTCACTTTTGTACAATTCCTTTCTGACACAGGCTTGAAATTATGTTCAAACACTCCTTTTCCAGTATGTGATATGAATCAATGTTGTACCAGTGCCTAAGATCACCTTTGCTGATGTACTTAAAATCTGACTAATACATATATTAAAGGGAGAGTTAAGGCACAAACATACCTCTAATTCTGGGCCTGTCTGACTGGAAAGTTTTCATAAATCATTCAACAGCAGGTTTACTCAAAGGAAGGTTAGGAGGCTTATTTGTATAAAATTCCAGACCTTTCCCCCAAAATAGCTCTTTCCCATTGGAAAAAAAGCAGTTATCCTAACTTCCTGACTGTAGTCTAGGTTGGTCGTTCTGTGAGACTACATTTTTCTTCCCGTTAGGAGTTTTCAAAACCTTTACAGGTGGTATCAGAAGGGCCACCAGTTTGTGCCATAGTGCTTTTTAGAAAAGACTGTACAGAAGAGAGATGTGTCTGTACCTGTCTGTTCATACAGCTGAACAACAGTTTGCAACTCATGAAGAGCCGAACCTTCCTGTTTGTAATACAATGTGGTGTTCTTGAACCATAGGATATTAAGTCAGGATGTTTTTAAAGACACTAGCAGCGCAAGGCCAAATATTCTCAAAGCAGTATTTGTTGCTTTTGGATTGCAAGCTACATCACAGTTTATTTCCTTGTACTATTTCTCCTGTCTGTACCTGTTGCATCACAGTGAAATGAGTGCAAGGGTATTAGTTGGTAGGAAAAAAGTGTGCAGAAGTCCCATCTCACATCTGGCTTTCAGAGCCTGTTTATTTTATTAAAGTTAATAAAGTGAATTGTAGTTCAGATAGACAATCATGCCACTGTTTTATTTAATAAAGCAAACAAGGAAGAATGAAGTTGCATTTGCTTCATAAGGAAAATTTGTCTTTTGTTGTTTAGAGAATGTATCTTGTGATGACTGTCATACAGCATTAATTTTTATGCTGTACTTAGAATTTAAGTACCTGAATTTCTGGCAGTTCCTTCTCTTCATTGGTGACAAGTAAATGTTGAATAATCAATTGAAATATATTTTTTTTTTAAAAGTGACATCTGAAATGAGGCAGACTAGTAGAAGGGAAGAAGGCAACATTTTGTGTGTGAACAAAACTAAAGAGTTTGTCAAACTCTAAATCAGAGAGCTTCAGGTAGTGTAAAGGGCATATTTAAACAGAAAATCTTCTGATAGTTTTCACTCTCCTTTCATGTTTATCAAAAAGCTACTTCACTGAGTACCAAAACTTGAGAGTTGGCAACATTTTCCTGGAGGAGAATGTTTATTGCCTCTGTTCTGCCCCCTCCCTGACAGTGTTCAAGGCCAGGTTGGATGGGACTTTGAGCAACCTGGTCTAGTGGAAGGTGTCCCTGCCCATGGTAGGGGTTTGGAACTAGGTGATCTTTAAGGTCCCTTCCAACTGAAACCATTCTGTGATTCTATGATGATTCGGTGTTGGAGAGAGAGACGTGACTGGTTTGCTTTCTAACGTGGTAGAATTCCATAAACTCTGGTATTACGTTGTATTCCAATATGATCAATCCTAACATGTAATGAAGCATAAACATTATTCTATTTGTTTCTATTTTCACTAGTTGTCAGTTGGTTGCTAATGGGAAACAAGAAATGTTACAGAGAAATTTGGTTATGTGGAGAGCAGTCAAATTGCAGCAGCCATTTTGCAAGCAAAGTAGTAGTTCTTAAGGACACTTTGCAGAGGAAGAGAAGTGATATTTGCATGTTTAAACCTGTTTATTTCATCAGGTCACGTTGTTCTTTGAAGAATATATGTTGCAGTAATTATAGTAGTATGCCAATTACTTCTTTTAATTACAGGGGTTTTTTTTTAATGTGAGGGTTAGATCAGCTCCTCTGAAATTGGCTTCTTGTCGTTTTTCCATTCATGTGTGGTGGAAACACTGGGGTAAAATACACTTTGTATTATTTTGTCTCTTCATCTGGAAAGAATTTTTTTTAATCTGGAGAACCCATATTCATAGCATTAAATTATGAAAAATATTTATTGTAGAATATGTTTTATAGTTAACTGCAGAAGAGTGTTTTCTCTTGCTCTTAGTCACAGGTTATCCATCTGCATTCTATTATCAGGGTCTCATTATGAGCACTCTAGGCCCTCAGCTACCATTGAGTCTCCAGTTGTTTTCCATCAGAATTGGATCAAAATCTGCTCACTAGATCAGACTTTTAGTCCCTCCTTGGGAAAAACTTTTGTTAAGACCAAATGAAGCTTTCCCAAGCAGCTGCAGAACGTAACCCCTGTCAACAATTATGTTTCTATGTACATTCTAGATTGCAAATGTACCTTGTCTGTGCGACCTCGAGACGTTTTGATTAATTGCATCTTTTGGAACTCCGTATGTGTGTTGTGGCTGCTTTATTCACACATTAAAGGGACATGGCTATTACCTTCCCTGTAAGTTATGTGAGGAAAGAGGACTGTGTTTGCCCTCTATGGTATATTTCTAAGCTCCATAACAATAAAAAAAATATTTTTCATGCCTTTGGTCTAATTCTAAATGTTATTTTTCATTAGTCAGAAAAAAATATGCATTAAAAGCTCTCACGTTTTATACAGGCTTTCATGCGGTAGTCTGATGCCTCTGACAGATAATCCTAGAGAGATCTCTTCCACAGAACAGGACTTGTTCTTTATAATTATTCTCCTATTATGACTACCTGCTTTTTTGCTTTGAGCAATCTGATAAGGAGACTTATCTGACATGCAGAGTCAGGAAAATTCCTTCCAAGTAGAGGAGATTTTCCATGTGGGCAGCTCTTGAAATTAAAGATCTGTAATTGTTTACAATGCATTGGATGTTCCATACCCTCTCTTACATTGATAACAGTTCGTCTGATAGTTAACACGTGTGTCACTGTTCAATACTTTACTTCCTGATCTTCTGTCTCATACTGCTGAAAGTTCTTAAAGACCCTTTTAGTGACAAAATAGGTTTTTGTGGAGCACTTTAATGTCCTGTTTGTGATGCTCATCATGCATCTTGTGTGTATTTTAAGCACTGATGCGATCATCGTCTGACTTAAAATTGGCATTCACTTCAGGAGAGCAAGCAAGCTTCAGACAGTTATAGTATAAAAGCTATTTGCCTTGCTCTATCAGGAACAAATAGCACTGAGACCTTGTATGAAATTCATTCATAAAGATGATGCCTGCATTTTGCAGAAAAGAATTGGTGGCCTTATGTTTTTCCCCTAAACTTCATGCTACAGATGGAGAGGATTATTTATGTGGAAAACTCAGTTTATAGCTCAGCAATCAGATAGCAGCTGTATTTTCCTCCATTGCCAGATCGTCAGCAACATCTTGTCCTGTTTGTAAAGCCATCTAGTTTATGAAAGTTAGAAGGCTCCCAAACAGAAAAAGCTACTCGTATTTGTAAAGTATACAGCTGCTAGATCCAGAGCTGATGCACTGGGAGAGCAGTATTCCCATCTTTGTTTAATTGATAATGTTGGCACTTTTCATGCCACCACTCTGAAAAGACTGCAGCTTAGCAGTCACTCTTGCCTGGCTTTATGCTGGCATGCACCCAAAGAAAAATAAGATAGCTCTCCTACGGCCAAGTCAGTTCTTCAAGATGCTTTAGTCAGTTGAAGTACACTGCTAACAAAAAATTTGAATTACAAGGAAAAGGAGAGAGAATAACTACTCCTCCTCCTTCTGTCTGTCTGTGTAGAAGCACTGAAAGTTAGAGCTCGTATCTGCAGCAATACACAGTGCTGGCATAGACCTTAGAAGGTCCCACGGTCAGACTGTTAAGGTGCTTGCCTACTGGCAATGTATTGTAGTGCAGCCCCATTGACCACAATATTGCAAAAATCACAGATATTTATCAGCAACTATTATTTTTGATATGGTAAAGCAAATTTGGATATATTTGTCACAAATACACTTTTTAACTACCTCAAATTTCCAGTATAGAAATGATACTTATAATAGATTTTTATGCTAGTCATTTTTGTCATTATAAAAGTTGCCTTCATCATTTAAAAATAGTTTGTATAAAGCTTTGATAATTTTTCAATGTTTGATTTAAATTACAAAGTTCAATAAGCTTTCTTTGCCTAGCTTATCTGTAGAAAATATATGCTTTGTAAATACCCAGTGTACCAATATTTAAAAGGCCGTGTGTTATCTGAGAAAACTCATGCAGGGAATCAGCAGCTCTACCATAGAATCAATCAGCATAGTACTGAAAACAGGGGACCTTTTGTACCTCTACAAGTGCAGAACAGCATGAATTTTACAACTGCTGAGTGTACTCCTAAGTTAATTACCATTTAGAGACTAAATAAAATAATTCTTGATTAAAAAATGTGTTGAAAAAAATTTAGTGGCATATAGCATCCTATTTATTATTTATTCAACTATAACTGAAAGTGCTAATGCAGCTATCCGGAACCTGAGTTATTTTATTCAACATATATTTGTGCTATATAGACACACCCTATGATGCCAAGGTCTTATATTTAATAAAGAGGTTGAGAGCAACACAATTGCATCACTTAAGGGATTTAATAGAAAAGAAGCAGCATCACTGCTTAAGAGTTGTTTAGAACAGTGCTGTATATAGTGTGCACATCACTGTTTTAGCGTGTATATAGGCTACACACTAAAGAGTATATAGTGTATATAGACTACAAGAATTATCCTCCAGTGGTGGATATGTGATTCCAAATTTAACTCATTGAGGAAGAAAAGGTGTGCCACAGGCAAAAGAAGGATTCTTCATGAAACCCTGAGCTGAGTGGATTAATTGCAAGGAGGAGGTGCTGTGGGTGTTTTCCCCTATAGTTCACATACTGTCCAGTAAACCTGCACTGTCTGCTGACTCTCACTGTGCAATCCTCAGCACCTCCAGTGTCTTTGGTTATGTTCAGGCTTGATTGAGATCGAACTTTCCAATCATAAGGACAGAGGTGTACTTACTGCGAGGTATCTGGCAATTGCATTTCTTTTAATTATTATTATGTTTTTGCCAATATTATTGAGCTTTTAAATATTTTACATTGTTTCAAAGGAGGTTTGCTTCCGTATTAAGCTAAATAAAACTTGTCAATAGCGTGCTTGATTTTTATTACTCTGTGTAATCACTGCTATGGACTATGTCAGATTTCTAGTACTCTCAAATTCTTCTCTTTCAAAGTACCAGATCTTCTCAGTCAGTGTCTGTTTACTCACTTCCGGAGTTATCTTTGTTTTTAACCGAAAAACTTTAGAAATACTTTTGTTGCTTTTTACTTCTCATATCTACTTTTGGAGAAGTCCTATTTCTCTCCAGCATTTGACTTGCTTGTTGTGTAGTTGAGCGCATTGTATTACGTCTTGCCATGTAAAGCCACAAAACGTAACTAGTGTGGACAAACTGAGCACATTGTAGTTTCTAGGGCAATGACTTTGGAATACATATTGCTTTCAGGAATGAAGAATTGCTTTTAAAGGTCTGTAAAATGGTCATGTTCAGTATTTACTTGACTGGTTTTAACAAAAAATTCTGTGTTTTCAAGTTAGAGAAATTAATGTCTCTGTTATTTTAGGAAGCACTAGACCACAAAAAGTCTTGCTTTGATGTAGACTGGAAAACAGATGGAACAAAGGAAGGGCGCGTGGATAATTTGCATTCCTTTTCTTTCGTTCTGTTTTGTTTCCAGTGTCAACACATTTTGGTGTTTCCTTGTGTTTGGAGGCTTATAAGTATTCTCTTGAAATACCCAAGGGACTTGACTGGGCATATAATGAGTTTAATATCATTATTACTCTTACTAACAAATCCTTGAGTTTCCAGTTTCAGAAGGAGAATATGTTCTAGGATGTAAATGTCTAAGAATGAGAAAGAAAGAGGCAAGGAAAACTAACTGAATACTAACTCTTAGCACCTCAGGAGGATAAAGCGGTTTCTCAGTTTTACCTGCTGCTGTATATGGTATTTCCTTGCTCAGGAAGAACTATGGTAGTACATGGGAGAAAACAAAACTGGTCTCATTAAACATCGTTGGGGAACCTTCTTTCCGCAGACTTACTGAAACCAGCTGCATCTTGTGGTATCACTGGTCAGAGAATTCACTTATTCAACCGAAAAAAAATGTAATTCTTCATAGGTTCTGCTAAACTTCCCAAAATTCCCATGAATTTGTATTTCCCAACTCTTTGTGGAATCTTTGCTGTGGTGTCACGTCCAAATTAAGATATTTTTTTTTTTTCTGTCTTTTGAAGTCTTCCACCTCCATTTCATACAGCAGTCTTCATTTTTAGGCCTGTTGCTGCGTAGCAGGACTGGATCACCTGCATCCTCTTAAAAAATGTTTGGGTATCAGTGATGTATAAACTGATTCTCCCATTAAATGTGTGTGTGATTGGTAAAATACTGAGAATTTTTCTGAAGTAAAGGTGAGATATGAGTGTAAAATCATTGTCAACACAGTTACCATTTACACCAGTAAAACTTTCTGGATATCGATTAGGGGTGGAGTATGCCAACAAGAATACAATACTAGGAACTGAATCAGTATCTAAGCTTTTATTGCATTTCACATCCAGAGGTTCTGATTACACAATATTTTGGTGCCAATTTAGCATAGTAATGATTACTGGCATTCTTCTAGATTTATTTTTAAAACAGTGTGTCGAAATAAATGCTAAGTAAGAGCAAAACAGTATGTGCAGTAAGTGTCAGTCACCATCCTATTTGAATTCAGACCTTACTTGCTGTAAACATTAAATAGGATCTCTGAAATACCTCATGTGTTCTCCACAAGGACTATATAGATGTGATTTAGTTATCAGTTGACTTGTAATTACAGCTGAAAGAGCATGTCTCAGACAGTGAGAAGAAAGATCTGTGAAGTTTAGCAACTTGAATCCATTGTTGACTTGGGACATATCAATTGTACTGGAGAAGTATTTCCCTCTGGCCTGTGATTTTGGAGAAAGAAAAGGAATATCCATTTCAAAGAACAGGGTGCTTAAACGAGGTGGTCTTATTACAAATGCATATTTATATCTGTTTGGCTTTTTGCATGTGTTTTTATTTTCAAAGAGGATATCACATCGTAGTTTATCATTTAATGAAACATTCATAGTTTCTTTTTCAGCAACATAACTTAGATACAGTAGTGCATGTTTTGGGATAGATCTTATTCACAATACACGCCTTATTGGGGACAAATAGCATGACAATCCATGCTGGTGTGCTGCATCTGTTATACTAGTGAAATTTGTACTGGTTCTCAAGTATTTGACTATTCTGGGTAGCTGCATTTACAGAAGCTCTTTTCATGACAGAAACGATAAACTATTGCCTTTTTGTCTTATGTGCAGCTGCTTCACGTCTTCTTTGTTGGGTATTTCTTTGATGCAGTTTCAACAATGATCAAATTTGTTGGTGGCACAAAACCAGATGGGCCAAGAATACTCTTGTGGCCAGGCCAAAATGCAATGACCTTGAGACATTAGAGTGGCAGAGGCCGTGGGAAGCAAAGGCAGATTAACTGCTTAATAAATACAAAGGCAAGGGTGAAGAAGGATTGGCAATGGGAGGACCTGGCCACTTTCGTCACGTTAAGGGAAACTCAGTTTCCAGATTGTTGTCTCAATTCTGTCCTAACATGTCTTTTTATGAAAACAAACATTTCAGACTTCACAATCCTAAAATAGCACAGATGGAGTGAGGGGGAGCTAATCCACATAATGAAAACTTTTGAGGATACTGCTATAATAGAAGTAATTTACATTTCAACTCTCAAACAAGTGACCTTGCCAAGGTATTTGGGGGAACAAAGTAATCTATATTGCTTTTCTAGACTCAGATAAGTCATCAGTAGCTGCTACAGGGATGGAGTTTAATATATTTTTATATCCCAGAGAGTTTAATAATACAGCCTAAATATTTGTACTTGGATTCCTTAATTCTGAATTACATGTATGGTAGTTAAAAAGTAATTCAATTTAACAAAATCTAAATGGATATAAATTGTGATATTCACATACCTCTTCTAATAATGTGCCCAGTTCTGAATTTGGCTTTTAGTTTATGTACAGAAAAGAGTGTTGCTCTTCACTGTATGCATTTAAAAACATCACTACTAAATAGGGTTGTCTTGTGAATTTAGTATGATCCATAACAATGAAAGCCTGCGATAAAAATTGTAAATGTATTACTAGTTCAATATTATTTTTATTATTTTATTTTTACATATGTAATCTGTTAAAAAATCAAAGCTATAAAGCATTGTAGCAAAAAGCAGTCCGTTCAACGTAAGCAAGTACATGAGGGATTTCTTTTTGGTTGTATGTTTTCTCCATGATTCTTTGAGAGCACAGCTAGCATTTATAGCTCTTGTAATAGAGAATCATACTTTAAAGATTTGAAGAAGGCAAAGATAAAAATGTGGCAGAATGGCCTTGCATTTTGTACTGTATTGGAAATGGGAAGTGATCTGGGTCTGATATTCTGAAACTTGTGAATTGCAAGGGATGCCAGCAAAATGTGTAGAAAATGAGTCCTGACAGCACTGGACTGAGATGGTGGAAAACATATTCAGTTGTACATACTACTTGGATAAAGAATAGACACTGAAGCAAACAAAATGGCAAGCAGAGGCTTGTTCCTAATCATAAAAAATGGAATCCAAAAGTAGAAAAAAATGTCAAATCTTTTTACAACATGTATCAAAACCCATGCTAATTCAGCGAAGCAAAAATACAACAGTACTGGTATAATTGGTTTTCCATGAGGCAGAACAAAAAGAGACCTGAAGACCTAGAGAAAGGAATTGTACTTTTCTGTCCAGAATCTTTGGTGTTACTGAGAAACACGTGCCTCTTCCTCAGAAGAAAAATATTTAGGAAACATTGAAAATCACAGATATTTGCAACCTAGCAGCCCAATAGATGTATTTTCAAAAACCCTAATTTTTTCTTTTTTTTTTTTTTTTGAAAAATTCTACAGTAGAAAAAATTGTGTTCTAAACTTTTAAAGTAAAACTTTAAACTTGTCCTGACTTTGCTGCTGACTTACTGTGTCCTTGTGAAGAAATCATACAGCTCCAATGACTGAATATTCTCAGTAATAGCGTGGGTATAGAGGAGCAATCTTTTTAACATTTTTATGAGGACCTCAAATGATAGGCAAAGTGTTTTGTCACTCGTTTTCTGCAGCAGTAGTTATGCTGTAAGGTGAGATTGAGCACTGATATTTTTTTCTTTTAAATAGATCCACACTGAGACATCCTACTTCATCTTTTCTTCATTCAGATATTTTTTGTATAAAGAGAAAAGCAGATTAGAATTTCTGTGAATTCTCCCAAATAAAATATGAAAAGAAATAGAGTTACTTAATAGTTTTGCTTTTGTACAAAAGACAGATCCTGAGTGGTGTTATAAAATGTATTTAGTCCTGTTTTGAAGGGTAGCGGAGCTTTGGCTCTCCACTCTAGGACACAGTGGAGAGAAGAGATTCTTCTCCCAAGATGCAAGTTGCAGTGAAGCTGGGATGCGGTTTGTAATGCTCTTTTGTGCATAGGAAGAGCTCTTCCTCACTTTGTGCACTGCTGTATTCAATACATAGAGCTTCTCAATCCCTCCCTCTCTCTTTCTCTCTCTGTATCTACAGAGATATCTATATCTATCATACATACCTATCTATATCTATCATACATACCTATCTATAGATCTATAAACAACTGCCATAGGCAACTGTGGGTTGCAAACTGAAGGGTTAGCGCAGGCAGTGGTGTGTAACAGTGCAAGGCCCTTTGCTTCAGAACGTTTCTGTCTGAACTGACCATCTTTGCACTTAAACTGCTTGGTTTGCTGCTTTTCAAACCAGGCAGTAGTAGGGGGTGGGGCAGGCAGGAACTGGATGTCTGGATCAGAGATAAAACATGCTGATCTTCACTTTGTGAGTTAGTGTTAAGTATCATAAGCACCCATGCCCCTACATGAAAGAAATCACTAATCCTCCTTGTTCACAGCCCCTATCTCTCATCCGTAAATTACATCATTATCAATGAATTCCATTTAGTGCAACTAATTTCTGGCAGGAACCCCATAAAGTCACAGTGTAATGATCTGCAGCAGGGTGATCTTTCCTCTGTTGTGTCTTGTATTATTTCCTTCTGAATCTTGTTTTCTAAAATGAACTGAAAAAGTGATTGTCTTTTGAGGTTCATATTTTTATTTTATTTTGTTTATAAATGCGTCCTGTTCCATGATCTTTCTTCAGAATGTTCTTGTGGGTGGAAAAATAGTTGAACATACTTATTAAGAAAAGATGAAGAAGCTTTATCAGTGCCTAAAATGTTTATAACATCTAGATATTCTATCCTGTCTTCTTAATTAGTTTTATGAACTATGCCAATTTGCACACTGAGGTTGACTGGATATTAGAAAGTATTCAAGTGTAAAATAAGCATTAGGCTGATGCTCTTACGCTATTATTTTAGAAATACTTTTTGGTTTATTCTAAGAAACGTGCTTTGTTTGGGCTTTTTTATCTTACATTACAGCTTTTATATCCCTGCACTATACGATATGATTTTCCATCAGGTTAAGTAAACTAACGAAATTAATATTCTCACAAGTGTAGTTTATGTTGGAAGATGGATTATCATCCTGTTTTGTTACCTTTCTAGATGATTTCCCATATTACAATCAAATCATTATCCAGTTTTGGGGGACTTCTGGGCAATATAAGCATTCACTCTGATACTGCCTTTACATGTAAGAAATGGTCCCATTCATGCTGCATCAGGATTTGGCCTTTCAGTGGAGAGAATCAATAAAGTGATGGGATTCTCCTTTTGTTGCATGCTGTTAGCATTATAAACTCACCCAGGGATACAGCTTAGTACTTGCTTACTTGGCAATTGTAATGAAATTCTGACTTAGATAAAAGGAGAATGAAAATAATTGTATGGTGGAGGCAACAAGGCATGGTATGAACTACACAGATCCTATAAAAGAGCACGTGGAACTATGAAATTTGTGAAAGCTCAAAATAGGGCAATTCTTGAAATGAGCAAGTGCAAGGGGAAAGCTTAGTCTGTGATTCACGTCATTTTGGAGGAATAGGAAGGTTTTTTTCCTTTGCCTGATTTACTTGCCCTTGTTTAAGGGGTAGGTGGTTGATGTTTGCTTGGTTGAAGAAGGAGGTAATGTTTCAGTCTGGAAGGAGGAGATACTCCTTAAGCAAGGAAGTCTCCTTCTAGTTCATCTGACGCAGGAATGAATGGGTTTTGTGTTATGTTCTCATCCAGCATGACTCTTTGCCTGTGCTACTCCGGCTTCTTGTATCTTGTGGCTTAAGACAAGAGAACTTTATATCCAAATGTACATCTGCCCATTTTACTGGACTCTTTTTAAAATTGGAGAGGAATCTTTTGTCTTTGACCAGATTGGCTGAGGTCATGTGGGTCTTCTCTTCTGAGCTGCACTGTGGGGCTGCATGTCTAGGACAGAGAAAATGAGATCTAGTTGTTTGTTTTTTTTTTTTTTTTAATATTACAATTGGACAGAGGAGGTGTAGTTCATTGGGAGCTGCAGCTCTGTTCCCAAACATGAATGACCTCTGAGATTTCTTCATGGTAAATCTCAATTTTCTTAGATAAAGCAATTTGAAATGTTTCTGTGTTCTCTTGGGTACACTTGATCCTTGTGCTTATGGGAATGAACGGAGCTTGGGTAGGAGTGCGAATTAATTATTAGAGACAGAATGTGAAGGTGTGAGGGTCAAAGTTCTTGCAGAAAAGGGAGATTATTATACTCCCTGAAAATAGGAGACAGGTGATATAAACATCCCATATAAATTTCTGCAGACAAAATATATCTGGAACAGGCAAAGGGAATTAAAAATAAACCCAAAAAACCCAGAAGAACCTCCACATAACTCTTACTTTTAAAACCCTTGTGACTATGTTGTGTACAGCTGTCTGTGGTTCACTGGACATGTGTAAAGAAAGAATTGAAACAACTTTGGGAAAGAGTCCAGGAATGGCTATTTTGTCTTCAGAAGACCCATGTCACTAGGCCTGGGATTCATCTTTCATATAGAATTACCTATGGTTACTTGCTGCTAAGATCATCAAATTTCACACTGCCAGCATTTGTTTTAGAGAAAAACATTTTCAAAAGCTTTATTCAACATGCAGAAACCTGTGCTGATGCTTTCATACTGTCCTCTTTGTTTTGAGACCAATAGCTTTATTGATATAATAATGGATGTTTGGACAAATTAATCCTAATTGATTTATGAGTTCTATTGATACTATTGTATGAGAACAAAGGAGAAAATTTTATGGGTTCGAGTTAGTTCAGTGCCCACTTAAAGGAAGATACAGAGAGAAGAAACTATGTTCTGGACTGTTCTTGTGTAAGGCTCTTTTTCTTATTTGGTCACAATTAACATTTTAGGATATTCTTGTAAATAGGAGGATATTTTTGTAAAAGCAGAAATGTACTTTTGTAGCACGAGTAGTGATTGTACTCAAATCTCTGATTTTTTAAAGACAAATTTTTGTTTTTTGAGAGGTGGCAATGTACAGCAAGTGCTGTCTTGATTTACACAGAAGATTGGGATGACCTTTAGTGCTTATAGAGCAGGCAAGGCAGAATGTCCCAGAGATGGAAGATGTACTTGGCTATTAAGAAGGAAGCAGGACTTACAAAGGACTAAATTTGGCTCCCCAGCTATGTTGCCCAGCATATCTCCTGGCTGCCCTCTGACAGAGTGTTTAAGCCAGTTGCACAGGTTATCTGTTTGCTTACGTCCCTGCAAGATGATTATAAAATGTACAGTGTGAAGTCCACTCTCCATCCTTGGAGGTTTCAAAATCTGTTTGGATAAACCCTGAGCAACTTGGTCTGATACCGCAGCTGACCCTGCTTTTAGCAGTACTTTGTGCAGAGACCTCTTGAGGGCCCTTCCACCCTGAATTATTCTATGATTTCATGAACGAATAATCAACAACATTTGAGAATACGTGTATATTGCATTTGTTAAATAAGGCAAAACTGAGTTTTTCCTAAATGGTATCTGGATGTAATAAACAGATCTCATTATGCTGTAATATGGCATTACTCTGCATATGAATAACAGATTGTTATAGAAGGCCAGTTCTTCATGGGTAAAAGTCATTGAAAGTTTTGCCATCCACAGAGGGGAGGTTTAGAATTCTCATTGACAATTCATGAGTCATATTCTCTATTGCCTTCTGCTTTATAGAGGCACTGTCACTGCGCACAATGGGCAGAAAACATTTTATCAAATCAGATTGGGCCTGAATGTTTTTCGCTGTGATTTCCAAGGACATTGTGGGTAAGAGGCACAGAGAAGGGTGACTCATATTTCTCCTCTTCTCACTGATTTGCTTTGTTTCAGAGACCCTTCAAAGAAGGGTATATGTTGTGGTGGGAAGAACTGATCCACCAAATGAGTGGTGTAGACTTCAGTGTCTCCTTGCTGCTGTTGCAGATCAATGACATCCATTTCTGACATCCTTTTAAGATTAATAAATGAAATACCTGACTTTGGGAATGGATAGCTATAGGCATGTTGATGTTTTCCCAAAGATTTGGGAAGCTGGTACGTTAATTAAATTAATTAAGTAGTGAATACACTTTTCATTTATATAGCTATCAAATTGCAGTCCATAGTAATCTATTTATTTACACAGTTGTCTGTCTCTTGAACATCAGGATGTATTAATGATTACTGGGGACATATGGTATGGGAAAGAAGATGCTTACTGTAGGCTATCCATTATTTATTTCCAGAGGCTATATTATTTTTTTTTTTCCTACAGAGACTTTCTGTGTAATGCATATAACCCAACATGCTGTAAGTTGCATTAGAGGTTATATTTAGTTGAGATTGAACAAACAAAACTGAAAATGGGATGAGGCTGTTTTTTTTAATGACATATCTGTTGTGGGAATGCATATCTATTGGGAATCTTTCTAATTGGCTTGAGCCATCTTGACAGCTTTGGCTATAACATATTTTATAAATTAGAAATAACCATAACCAAGAGTATAGACTGCATTTCCCATGTTACCACAGTATCTATTTATACTGTGAAACAGTCTTTCTGTGTGCAAAACACAAGACAGATTTATCATTTGTGGTGATAAAATCTAAGTGCTTTATTTATGAGTACCATTGAAGTGCAAAGAATAAATTTTAGGTTTATTACTAAATAGATTGCCACACTTTGTAAAATTTGCCATTCTGTTGGTAGGATTTGCCCGTCAGTAACATGATATGCTGTTAAGCATAATCTTATGAAAATTTCTCATGATTGGAAACTCAGTAGCATTTTGTTAAAGACTGGAGCAGTTGTTATACTGTTATTTCCTCACATTATCATATGAGAACAGTTTTCTTATTGGGAGGAGTTACTAACATTACAAACACTAAAGTACTAAAAACATTTTAAAAATTTTTACTCGGTGCAAGGCAGTGTTTTAAGTCACTGTATAAAGGTATAGAAATTCTGTGTTTATAGTTTTCTTCTGTTTTTAGATGTAAGGCAGTTAGAGTTGTTGGGCTTGATATATGGTTTATTGCTTTCACTATTTTAATTCAATCTTTGCTTAGAACATTGAAAAAATCCAAAAAACGTTGGTGTTAAGTTCAGCAAGTGTAATTGAAAAGTTATAAATACAATTGCTTTCTGAATGACACATGTGCTGGATATTTGGCAGTATCATGTAAAATCCAAACTTTGTATATAATGACGGCTTAATTCTGAACTTCTGAGAGAAGAAATACTAAAAAAGCAAGGAAGAGTGGTGGTGTAGCTTGTGTCTGAATGAAAGGGCCATAGCCAGGCCCCTGAATACTGCCGTGTTTGCACGTATGCCTGCACATACGTCAAACTATGACAGACACAACAGCTGGTATTTTTGAGAAGTTTTCAATGTGGAGACACAGAGAACTTTTTAGGTCATTTGTGGATATTTGAAACTGATTAATTTTCAACAAATACTGAGGAAACACTTTTTGAGAAACTTAAGAATTTTGAAAATTGTCTGTATTTGTCAATGTCTGCATAATTGCTGCAGTTATGTAGCCCTCATTCCTAAAATATCTAATTGTCTCTCAAATCTGTAGTAAATATTTTTTGTTACTTTCATTCCCTTTATCCTTCATATTTCCTTCTCCGATAAGTTTCTGGAAGGAGTGAGTTGATAGTTGAAATGTCTAGAGTTCTGAAATTTCTCAGTGAAGTAGTAAAATTTTCATAAAGTGTTAGAAGTCCTCTTAGCTGGGATGAAACCTCCGAAGAAGGTTTGAGCAGGCCTTGAAACACCTGTCGGAGCACACTGCACACATGAACTGCATGGTCTGCTGATGGGATTCTGGTGTTGAGCATTGACTGATGTTGTAAGTACAGCCTCAGCTCGCTTCAGCAGCCGTAATGAGGGTGCCCTTCTTCATGCCAGCAGTATTTGTTATCTCTCCTTCCTCATGGCATTTGGTACAAGTTAGATAGGGCAAAGTCCTGCTAAACACTTTACTTGGGCTTATAGGATGTTTGCTTTGCTGCATTACCTGCACTGTAGCTTTTGAGGGCCAGGAGGCCAGAAGCGTGAAGGTCACATCAAGAGTTTTCTTTGGCTGTAAATGGAAGTAACAAAAATTTAACAATATAAAAAAAATGACTGTAGCCTGCAGAATAGCAATATCAATGTTCCTGTTGCATAAAAGTGCTGAGCATATACCACATTCAACTGCAATATCTACTTCATTCTTACTTCAGAGACAAGGCAGTGGCTGAACTTTCATAGCTTTCATAACTCCGGCCGCTGAAGTCAGAGCTCTCTGGGATGGTGGCTCGATTTCTGCTTTACTGTTAGTGTGAGAGAGGAATCAAGTTACAGAGGGGAATTCCTAATGCCAGTAAGAAATCTTCAATTAGGCAATATTGTCAGAAGGCTACGGAAGACCACATAAACATGTGTGCAAACCCAATTTTTTGTTAATGACCTTTTGTACAATAGCTGTCAAGTGGATGAAGGAGTCCAGATGGGCTTGTGCTTCCCCTGAATCTGAAAGCTACATGAAATTTATCTTGTCCCTGACTCTCTGGATGTCTCCTCCTCATACCCCTAGACCTGTACAAAAGAACCAACCCACTTGGGTGCCTATTTTTACCTTAAAACCTGTCTTCAGAATACCAGGAGGACACCATTTGCTTACTCTATTTCAAGAGACTGCTGAAAAAAGTTGTACTCTCAAGTGCCAATAGGAAATGTTACTTTTGCTGGATTTTTTTGTACAGCTCTGTAGCCCAAAGAGTGCCTGTTACAAAAATATAGTAAAAAGTATGTTCATATGAATGAACATTTTTGTTGTCAGCCTATGCTGAAGACCTAACAGATATGGAACCTGAGATTCCAGGGGGTCTCCTAATGTACCACTGCTTCAGTAACCTGCATTTATAGGTGAAGGAAGGATTGAGAAAGTTGTTAGTGATTCTTGCAGTCAACATATGTGCATCTGAAGTGAAGGAATGTCTGTTTGGGTTGGTTGCCTGCCTATGGTGAGTGAGAGTCATTTTGTAGTCTTGTATTTAAAGAATGGACAGATAAATGCTGAAACAGTATTGCGGTTTGGCAGTATAATGGTTCAGAGTAGAAGGGATTAGGAGCAGGTAACCTTTGATAAAACATTGAAAAAGTTTCCCCTGAGTAATCGATATGTATTTACTGACTTAATTTTGTCTGGTTTTTTTTTTTTTTTTTTGGAACATCTCCAAAAGTTCAGCTTCTCTCATTTTTCAGATCTCCTTTATTTCCCAAATGCCTGTCTGATTTATATTGAACAGTTTTGGGAAAAAAAAAAAAATCGCAAGTCCACATGTCACAAATGAAAAATTTAAGACATAAGATTTTAGTGAAGGAGAGAGGAAGGAAAGCAGAGTTTTAATAATATGGCAAGGGGGGAAAAATGGAATTTATAAACCATTTCAAACTTACCAGTGTAGGAATACATTTATTAATTTGCTGTCAAATTGTTACTTGAAGTGTTATATCAACGTTGTCACCAAGGAAGAAAAGACAGGCTAATGGCATCACCGTCATGTTGTGGAGAGCAAACTCAGGGCAGTACAACGGAGCCTGCGGCAGGGAGGAAGGAAGCTGCCCTGGATGGGAGCTCAGGCATCTCGCTTCCCTGCTGGAGGAAGGGACCGAAGCGTGACTCTCCTGAGGCAGTGTATCTTGCATTGCTGCCAAATCTACTGCTTTTGGCACTAGTCTAACACTTTTATGAGTCATCTATCAGCCTACCATTTTTTCAGTTTTTCTATCACCAGTGTGAAGCAACAGATTTTCCCCTCCTCCTTTTCTCATCCTGCCCTTGCTGTCTGTTTCCAGGCTGCTGTATGAGCAACATGCATGTGCTCATCTGTTGCTGCCCAGTAACAGGAACTTGTCCCTTTGTCACCTTCCCTATGTGCTGGATGGGTTCCATTCAGCTCAGCTTCTTCCCCATCCTTTTTCTGAGGAAAACAGCTGGCAGGTTTAGGTGCTGGAGCATGCGTTAGGATATAGGTTAACTTGTACTGCTGTGAAATGTATCCCAGTCTGTATGTGTGTATCGCCCATTTAGTAGGGAAGAGGACCATGCCAAGGAGAGACTGGCACCTAGCCATCACAACAGCTACTGTATGAATTTCAAATATTACTAGATACGGGCATGGCTACTCAATGTCCTTTATTCAGGACTCAGGCTAAAGCCATGATCTAGCCCTTAAACATTATGGGAAGCTGCCAGTGCTCCTACGATTGTCTGTGAAGCACTTGTTTTGACACACATACCGTATTCTTGTAAAACATCAAGATACAAGTTCAGTATTAATTTCAGCGAACAGGAGAATTGAATTCTCTCTTCATTAGCAGTGCGTGAAACAGTGTCTGCTGGTTGGTTCAGGGCTTTGATTTTTATTCTAAACCCAGATGGAAATATTTGCATAAGTCCTACAGTAGTCCTTTATGGGGGCTTTTTAATTCTTCTCACCCAGTTAATATTGCAAACTTAAGAAATCCTCTAAAATTAATGTTTTTCATTATGAGTGTTTCTGGGTATTACAAATATGACAGAAAGATCTAGAAATTGCAGCTAGCGCTGCTTTCCAACAGGCTGTGAAGCTGCAGTGATTATTTGTGTGTAGTGCCTGTGTGTTTATTTCTTTTGGCTAGTCAGACCTCCCATGCTTCCCCATTTTTATTTTCCCTCTCCACACACTCCTTCCCAGCTGCCGTCACCAGCGCAGCACTCACCCTCTGGCCAGTATGTGGAATAAGCTGTTTGTGAGGCTGCTGGTAATGCCTCTCAGTCCGCCACTAGACAGGACACATGCAGAGACGCTTGGCATCTGCGCTTCGACTCGCTGTCTAGCAGCCTGGTACCACCTGGTACCCTCTGGTCCAGAGTTTGCTGCTGTACTTGGTCCTGAGTACTCTGCAAAGAAACCCTCCCTGGGCCAAACGCATCCTCAGAGTAGCTTCTGCTGCGCTGTTGTAAAAAGGGTTCATTTGGCGGGTTTATGCTTTGTGCTGCTGGAGGAGCAGGATGTTGAATAATATTTGTTGTTCTTTCATTGAAATTCTACTTACAGCTGTAGCTACAGCTCAGCCTCCATGGGAAAAATCAGTGATTTTTTGGGTTTTCTTGTCTCAACACGGCAGATGCCTGATTTCCTCCCTGGGAGCCACCATGCTTGGGGTTGTCTTGTCTCCTTCTACTCTTGGTATGTTAGAGGAGTCTATGTATACTTAGTGCCCCATACAAGGGGTAGAAACACTGAGACAAGGCCTGAAGGATCGCTAGGTTGAAAAGGGAGGTTTTTTTGCTCAACACACTTTGTTTTATTGGAATCAGTATTTGTTTTACTTGTAAAACATAAGTGAATTCCCTTTTCTCTGTTGCCTGTTTCTACTCTGCCAATTATTTACTTTCCATTTCTATGTTAAGTAGTATGCTGCCTGTACAGTATTTATTTTTAATTGTGTGTTTGTATGTGTTTGTGTTGAATATAAATAATAGCCCAGTGTCTGTCCAGTTTAGAAATTCTGCCATCCAGGCTGTCACAGAGATCCTTTCATGAGCCATATCCTTCTCAAACTGCCTGCGATTGGTTTTTAAACGCTGGGGCCAGTGGACTGTAAGTTTTAGAGTGACATTTGTTAGAGATGCCATTTTGCATTCACTGAGAATGTACTGTTGCATTTTGACACTATTTCCTGTTGCCCTGTCTCCTGTTTTAGACCAGTGTGGAATATATTCAGAGACGTGTTTTCTGGAGTGTAATAATAACCTAAATTGCCAGGCTGCTTGGCTCTGTACATGTGTGTACATGTGTTTCGTATGCAAAGTCTGTATTCATCCTGAGGTGCTTTCTGCGTTACGACAGCACGGTAATCAGCATAAAATCAGGAAAAGACTAGATGAGCTCGGGATATGCAGTAGTCAGTGGATTTTGAGTTCATTGCCAGTTGCCACACATGTAGCTGTTTTTAATATCTTTCAGTGACAGCTTTTATAACATTAGAGGTCAGAGTGAAATTGTTATCTATTTCATTCTTCTAAAAGCATATAGATGTAACATCCTTTGGACCAAATCCAATCTCTCTTTCCCTTGGAGTGCAAGTGTTGAAAGTATGAAAAACATCTCAGCTGCAGTGCTTAGATGTACGGGATAGGTGCAAGCAGTAGAGAGCTGGTAATTTCCGTGGTAGCTGTTTTCACAGTGGTGTGTTGAAGATGTTGAGAAGGTTGGCAGTAGCAGTGGGTGAGCCTGCAAGCATACTAATTACTGGCCAGTGCCCCAGCACAACATCTACATAGCAGGCATAGATATGTCATAGCTCTGCAGCTGTTCCACCCCTCCTGTGACATTACATATGGTGAGTGAAGCCTATCCAATCTCTGCACTGAGCTTTCATTGGGCTCTCTGACCTAGCAGCCTCAGTATGTAAACATTTTTTGTCAACATTAGCGATGTCCTAATGTCACATTTGATAATTCTGAAACTTTGGACTACAGGCTGAGTGACATTGATTGTTGTCCTCCTTTCTTTTTGCACCTCCCTGACACTGCAATCCTCCTTTTGCCCATTACTTACCTTTCTCCTTCCTTCATATTTTTCTTGCTCAGTCTGCCTTTTAAAATAAAAAAAAATACCTACCCAAACTAACTCAAAATTTGTACATTTATAATAACTTTCTTTGGGTTTTTGTATTACTAATATTATCCAAATCAGATTACCCAGCTGGAGGATACATTATGGGAAAGCACATCTCTGAGTGGAAGGAGGTGATGATACCCATGCAGAGTAGTTAACAGCCGGACAGAGTGCTAGAAACAATTCTTTCAAAGGCTCAAGAGGTTGTTCTCACTTGTATTTGTTTGATGCTCAACTGAAAAAAGGAAATTTCTCCACTTCTCTTTAAATAAACCTTTTTCTGGAATGTCATGGCTGCGTGTCACCCACCATAGCTAGATTTGTCTAGCTTCTTGTCAAGTCAGGGTTTATTTGTACAAACCTAAGTTTAGGGTTTTCTTTTCTACATAAAATGTAAGGGTTGTTTTTTACCCTTTGATTTAATTTGTCAGTATCATGTAGCATTTCTGCCTCCATCTCTGTATCCATCTCTAGTCAGTTGGTGGATGATGGCACAGATTTGACATTTGGGGTATTTTCATGGCTTTTAGGGAACTAAAAAAAGACTGACAGTCACTGGCTGACTGGTATAATAGAGAGGTCAAATTTAGGACCAATATCACTTTGTGTAAAAGTAAATAAAACACCACTGAATTTTTAGCTATTTGTGGTATGCTGAATTTGGACTTTGGTATACAAACTAATTAGGGATAGAAACACTTGATAAAGACTATGAATTGAACTCAAATGTAACCCATATCAATATTTCTGGAACTGCAGAAGCAATTTTTTTTTCGTAATTATGGATGCAAAAAGTATGGATGCCTAACAATGTCAGGTGCCAGCAGGGGCATAAATACTAAAAGTCTGTGAAAAAGAATTATTTTCGAATTGCAATAATTCTACCAAACTGACAGCAGCAAAGTGCTGTCATTTGTTATTCTATAAGTACAAGATAAGAAAACTCATGGTTTTAATCTTCAAGTGTAGTTTGTACCAGTGGTGTAAAAACAATATCAGAGGTTCCTATTTCTTACAGGGAAATTTATACTATGTAGTACCACAGAGCCAGAAATTCTCTTCTACCATGTGAGCAGATTTTAACTTGAGACCAGCATCAGACAATCATTTTTGTCTTTCCCTTTATTTAAAATACGACATACACAAGTGTAATTTGGTTCAAGGATCAGAGACCAATTTATGTTTGAAGTAGTAGAGTAAATAGTTTTTCTGTTGGCTTTACATGAGTTACACTGAACCCTTATCCAGTTGTCACAAGGATAAATCAAGCTAATATAAAGTAATCCTTTACTTATATAAAATAACACTTTTTATTGTTTTATTTTACTGTGGTCAGGTCTTGGAGAGAAACTTTCTGGGTAATCCTTTAAAAGAGGGGAGCTAGTGACAACTATGAATTCTCTGTGGATTTAGGAATTCATCATTAGAATGTCTATATTCATTTTTCTAGGAAAAGCAGTCATTTCTTGAGAAAGAGGTAGCAAGTTAATTTAAAAAAATAAAACCACAAAAAACCACCAACACACTCTTTGAGTCCTAGTGATGGCAATCAACTGCGAAAGCCTTCCACATGTTTTGGATGAGTAAAAATATAGATTACTGAAATTCTTGCAAAACCACAAGCTTTTGCCTTCGAGTTGGTCCAGAAGGATAAGAAAATATGAAAAATGCACCATATTTTGAAGTAGCATATGCGTAAACTCTTGCCCTTTGATTACAGGGTAGAATCACTTTAAATCCAGTTTCACTTGAAGATACTGGCTAATTCTTAAAAAAGGAAACCACAAATGATATTTTATTGAATTACTTAGTGATACCAAAACACAGATCAGAATTTTAATTTCTCTCTGTAACAGATAATATAGAGATAAAAGCTATTGTAGAATATGAATATTAATTTGTTAACCATATTGAAAAAACCCTTCTGACCACTTAGCCCTGTGTTTTTGAAGTAGTATTCTGGGAAGCAGCTGATTGAAACCCATTAATTTAAATAAGAGTCAAATGACAGTCTATATGGACTTCTTTGAAAATTTGAGGTTTAGTTCTTTATTCTTATTTCTTTCAAACTATTGTAGAAGACTTTCATGTATTTAGTGGACTTTCAAAGGCAGACATATATAGTGCAGTTAAAATACTACAATTTAGTACTTGTACCACCTAAGTTGTCATTTCCCGCAGAGTAAAAGAGTATAGTTAAAACGTGTTGTTTTATTTGATGTTTCAAGATTTAAAGCTTCTACTTTTTCACAGCGTAACTGGTGAAAACTTTATTGCCTGTTGTCAAAAAAATCTTTTTAGTTTAATTTTTGAAACTTGAATCTAAATCTTAGATCATACTTCCTTTATAATTACACACACTTATTGGAACGGCATATGGTGAAAATATATAGAACTTTGCGATATAAAAGAAAAGAAGAGAAATGCTAGGCTTTTATGTTGATTGCACCTGTATGAGGGCTTTATAAGCTTACAGTTTGAATCATTTATAGATACAGACTCAACATAGCTCTAATCTAACTAGTACTGCAAGGCTTTTTTTTTCTTTTTTTTCTTTTTTTTTTATTTCTGCTGACTAAATGATAGGCAAAGCGATTTTCAACAAATATCTCCCAGCAGGTTGTCATCATAGAAGACTTGTAATGTTGCATTTTAACCTTAGCACTAGCAGCTATCCAGAAATTATTTCGTTTATGCCAAATTGTTCTGCACAAGGCACTTGCCCTTTTTCTATATGGGAAGAGAATAAACTTTAAATCTTAATGTTCCCTCCATCTTCACATGGTTTTATCAGGTCTGTTTCATCCGTGTTCTTCTAGGCTG
Organism: Nyctibius grandis; assembly: GCF_013368605.1. Classification (NCBI taxonomy): domain Eukaryota; kingdom Metazoa; phylum Chordata; class Aves; order Nyctibiiformes; family Nyctibiidae; genus Nyctibius; species Nyctibius grandis. Next base: position 97,022,825 of record NC_090661.1, on the reverse strand, counting down.
ATGATGATGTGATAAAAATGAAATAGCAACATGTCCCTTTTTTTCTTGGGGTGGTCTCAATTTCATTATGGAAGGAGAAATTTGAAAACTCACAGGTGACTTAGGTGCCTAATTGCCATTTGTACCTTTCAGAATGTTTAGTGTCAGAATTAGATCATTACGAGAATGAATTCTACTTCATTATATCCAAGCTGTTTTCTCTTTATTTGGTTGGTTTGTTTTAAAACTCTTATATACACCCTAGTGTAGGGAGTCATGTGGTAATGTTACTATCTTCTGTAAAATCTTTTTTATTTGTTGTTTTATATATATCCATTAATCTTTTAGTGTGGGCTAAGACCGTTTTTTTTAAAAAACCCTCGAAGATAAATGATCCCTTACATCAAGCCTGAATGTAGGTTTTATTCAGGATCAAGTCATGAATAAGCTGGTGTTCAGGTCTAGTAGCCATAAAGCCTCACAGATTCTCTATGCCGTATTTCTTAAAACTTGTACTCCTAAAATTCCAGCAAACAAAGTCATTTGGAACTGAAGGTGTACGTTTTAGCTAATCTCTACTGTGAAGTATAGTTGTCCTGTGTAACTAGATGGAAGATACATTTTGGGTTAAATTAATAAAATCTCCTTGATTTAATCTTCCAATGTGATCTGCATTTCTTCATCAGTAAACTCTGTAATAACTTAGAGGTAGAGATGAGCAGGTATTTGCATAACATTATGTTATCCCTTACCCATACATATGAAATCTACTGTGGTAGACTTGGCAGTACTTCACAGGAATTTTCTTATAATGAAAATGCAGTTTTGAGTTATTCCACAACTCAAAAAATCATCGTTTCCAAACTCTTGACAAACGGCCTCTTGCTCTGTCCAGTGTAAGGTAGCCTGAACTGCAGCATGGTACAAATAATGGCTTCAGAGAAAAACATGCTGATTAGAGCTTTTATTGCTCCCATTGTGGCAAGGAGTTTGTGTCTGTGTTCTTGCAGATCTTCTTGGAGACAGCATTCAGAGGAAAGATCTGGCCTACAAATAATGCTTGGTGTTAGAAATTGATCCACTCCTTGAAACTGTTGTCATAAAACGTTGGCTCAGGCAGCTGATATTTTCAGCTCCTTCTCCTACTGAATTTTTTTTTCAACATCTCTGTTTCCATGAGAGGAACTTTCAGTCATGCCTTAAATGATTCCTTGTTAGACAGTGCTTTCCCACAGATAGGGCGTTGGCCTCGGAGCCACCAGACTAGATTCTGTTCTGAATTTGGCTATTAACCGACAGAACAACCTGCAACTTATAATTAGATTAATTTTAAGTATAGGTCAAAGTTGTTGCAGAAGAGACAACTACTATTTGCTTAAGTATTTAAATATGGACAAGGAAGCCTCGTTTGAAGCTTCCTGCTCTAGAAGTGTTGACCTCTGTGGTTTCTTTGGTTTTTATTTCCCCAGTGTCCAGTGTTCAGAGACTCAGCTACATGTAATTTACCCACTGTAAAGTCAAATATCTTGAATCAGTCTGTTTATTTACTAAGGTTACTGATGCCATTTTGTCCAGTATTTTTTTGTGATTGCGGTAGTGGAAATAAAATTGTCTCAAAACAAGGGCATTTGATAAGGATCAAAGCACTGGCCTCTGTTGCCAGAATCTTTAGAGCAATACAGGTGAAAAAACCCCTGAAAAATACAACCCATGAGCAACATTCCAGTGGCTGAGACCTTATGCTGTCTAATAATTCACAGAAAGCTTCTGTCACATATCTGAAGTGTGGGAACAAAGAAATGAAGAACAGAATTTACAAGCACCCAAATTCTCCAAAGGTGACCTTATGTAGACTTCATTTATTTATTTAAGAGATTTCAAACACTTTGTAGTTAGAGAATTTCCCTTTCAGTCTGTTTCTTTTACGTCAATGTGTTCGGTTCCTGTACATGATTTCTACTGCCTGAAGAGTATAATTCACCTAATATGGTTGGGGAAAAAGGCAAAGTTTCGCTAATAACAATCTCACATAGACTATTAACTTAAAACTTCCAGGAGACATTATTAGTTGCAGGGATAAGGGTCAGGTCTCTTTGTGGCTATATCTTCTGTTGGCTTTCAGCCTAACAGCTTTAGGGGACATTAGCCTGGAACTGAGCAATATAAGCAGAAACAAGTCTGTTGCTGCTGCCTGGTGGGAGCTCACAGATGCTTGTAATAAAAATTGTTAAAAATTGTTTCATTAGTTTGTGAAAAGCAGATTTCTTGGAATACTGTACCTTCTTTTGCCAGGAATATTTAATTTCTTTTATGTTCTGTATGTGACAAGCACAAGCAGAAGCTAGCTCACAATTAATTATGATGATATATAGGACTTGAGATGAGCACTCAGCATTTTTCCATTTGCATGCTGAAAACAAAAGATAATTGGATGGAAAACAATATGGCATTTAATCAGCTGTTCCTTTAAGTGGCACATTTTTCCAAAACATAAAGAAATATCAACCTTCTAGAATTACATAATATCATAAACATATAAGTAAAACTAATCAGATATGCCACGTGCCCTCATTTTGTAAGTGCAATAGCTCATTTAGCTGTTAGCAAAACCTTGCTTAGTGATGCATCAATAATTAGAAACTGTCACTGTCTGTATATGAGTAACACTTTTTCTACCTCTTGCTATTTTGCCATTCGGAAAAAAAAAAAGTCACATATCACATTTCATCTGTCCTGGAGTACAAACATAGTTGAACACTTCAAGATGTCTATATAGAATTTTTAAAATATCACAAAGTGAAGAATTTTTATACTTACAATTGCAAACGTATTTTTCTCCAATAGGCATGTAGGAAGGGTTGCTCTTGAGGTAACACACCTGCAAAGCAGCCTACCCTATGCAGTGTTTAATTAATATACTTAGTTTTCATACAACTGAGAGCGTGTGTTCTAGAACTGAAAAATATGTTGTTTTCTTGTTTGAAAGGAATATTTGTACTTAAACCTGCCTAGAAGGTCCGTGGCAAGCCATTTACTGGTGATTTTTTAGCAGACGGGCTTCTCGGAGCTCATAGCCATTAATCCATTAGGGGGAATGGGCACAACGAAGGGCACAGTGAAGGTATGTCTGTCAGTAACTAAACTGCCAGAAATCGTTAGACCACTGTAAGCACGGGCTGCAAACAAGGTGGACAATCTTGCTAGATGATAGTGTTTCAGTATCCTTTTCTTTGCAGATCAAAAGAGTGTCTTTGCAAACCTACCCTTTTGCAGATCATCTTTTATGAGGACACAATTCCTCTGTTCTCCAAGGCATGCGTTTTATGTGCCACAGCACTTTGTGCGTAGCCTTCTTCACTGGTTCTGTTGCCGCTTTTCAACTGAGCGGGCAAAGGAGGGACAATATATCTATATGTACAGTTTTGGGGTCAGGCACATTGCATGAAACTACTTTTAATTCACGTTTGGAAGCCTATCCTGTTCCTTTTAAAATTTGTTACATATAGAAAAGAATCTCAACTAAACTATTATTAAAGTGGGCAGATTTAAACCAAAGCTACTGTAAACTTTCCAGCAGCTCTGTGACAGTGATATACAGGTTTTAGTGACCTACCCGTGGACTCCAGTTGTAGTAGGTGGGAGATCTCCTTTAAAGAGATGTGTAAGTGGATAGTGCTGGACATTTTTTTGTCCATTTTTAATGCTCAGCGGGACCATGATCATTCACTGGTGGGATCCTTACTCATCTGCGGGGAAAGAGTAAGATTTAGCCTGGACAACATTATGTGGGTGACCCTGAGCCGTGTTCTTCCACTAAAAATGATGGTGATGCAAAGACCTGCTTGCCCAAAGTCTATACAAATCAAAACCTGAGTAACAATTAGGTAACTCAGGTAAACGGAGATAAAACCATTTTCTGTGAGGCTCATAAAGCCTAGAGAACCCTCCATGCTGGGGAGAAGACAATGCACAGCTGATTTAGGATATTTAAATCTATTCAGATTTGTAAACAATAACCCTTAAAAAGAATTTGTTGATATTATTTTTTCAGTCTACTCACTGTAACCATTTCTCTGTGAACCAGCTTATTTATACACATATGAACCCCATATTTCGATATTGCAGTGCACTGAAACATACTGGGATAACCCCAAAGGTTATTTGGAAGCTCACAGCTAGTCCTCAGTGCAACTTCACATTACTTGATGGTCGCACATTCAGTGAGTATATTGCACTACTTCTCCAAAGGAAGAACTGTCTCCCTGTTCGCTTGTGTGCCACTGAGGTTGCTCATGTAAATTTAGAAAGCCCTCCTTCAGAGACAGCTAGCCTCATATAGTGCTGCAGAAGTGCAGATCACCTAAGGTGCATTTCAGCCAGTGTTCAGCTGTGAATATCTGGGGACTGCACAAATTTTAGCTGGCACTAAACAAACACTAAAAGATTTGGTTTTAGTATGTAAACTAACTATTTCCAATTCTTTTTAATGCAAATCTAAAATAATGAAATAATAGTGTAGGACTTGAGAAATTCCCAGTACAACTTACTCACCTGCTCCAAATTCCTACTGTCTCCAGGCTGGTGGGATTTCAAAACTTAATTCACAGACCAGCTGCCTGAATTTATAGGAAACGTATTAAAGGTCCATGATGTCATGGACTCACATGTGTACATATATAAATGAATAATCGGATGACTGTAAGAATACGGACATAGCCCCTTTGTCTCAGATGGTTCCATGACACACAGTGCCAAGACTGTATGTAAAAATATGAGACAGGTTTTTTTTAAAAGCAGTGCTATTTGTTGTTCACAATCCGTAAATATTTATGGGCTGTAAGAAAATACACCTGCTACTTATTGCTCCATGTGAAACAAAGGCACAGAAAAGAAAATGCTATAAAACAAAGGAGATGCTGAAACATATTTTATCAATTACTGATACGTACTAGAAGTTAAACTGATATTTTTTGGAGACAAGATTGAAAACAGAAAGCAGTGAAGTTAAACCGTGCCATTGAAGAACCTGGCTCCAAAGGCTCTACTTTTTGAAGTCATAAAGAATGACTACAACGTTCTCAAAAATGGATGACAGTTGAGTGGATTGGAAAAGTAAACTCTTCTCAATACGTTTTCAAAGATAATTATGGGTAATGTATGTAGACAAACCTGCTTGAGGAATCCCTTTTATTACAAGGCTAAGGGGATTTTATGATCAGGCTCATATGAATTGGCATATGACTGTGTACTGCTTTATTTATTAATCTGGGGGATCTCTTGGTTTAGGTGGGCTGTGTCTACGTTGCATTGAGTGTGCAAACTTTTGAATTAAATTTGGATTTCGGTGCCGTGTAGCCTCAATGACAGGCGGAATAGTCCAGACTGAAAAAATACATCTGGGAACTTGGAAAAAAAAACCTTTTTTGAATGCTAAACTTGTGCTGTCTTGGCTACATGATTCTCAATACCAAAACTGGATATTTGAAGCATTCATGCGAAAATGTGCTTATTTTTATTAATGAAATGTCTACGCTAAGAATTCATAATCTTTACTAGGATGAAAATGGTTAGGTAAAATTAAGCTATAAGGTTATAGTAAGATATCTTCTCAGTTACGAGTCTCATAAAAGAAACCTTTTTTCTTCACAGTTGTTAACATGACCCATAGGTCAGACACAGCTGTTTGCTGTCTCTAAGGTAAACACAGTCGTTTCCTACCCAGGTTTTCTGTAGATGGAGCTGCTGGAGTGCCATTTTGTTGCAGTTGGTGCCATTTCTAGTAAATGTGGATAGTCCTGCTTGTATTTTGTGAATAACAGGAGACAATACGGTGTGTTTCTTGTATCTTTTCCAATGGGAACATGAATGATTGCAGTGTTTCAAAATCTATTGTGCAGTAAAGGAGCAACAGTGTGCTGTGATTATCACTTTCCATTGCCAGGAGCACTGTATAAACTGATTTGAACACTTGCTTGAGTTGTTCTTGTATCTGCTTCTAAATGTTTGTGATGGCATCTAATAGCTTTGCAGTAGTGCCATGCTTCTGAAATGGCAAACTCCAGCCCAGGTCCAGACCGCAGGCAAATTTTGCTTGGAATTGCCTCTGTTACAGGCGTGTGATGTCTGTAACTTTCTGATGGGGAATCCTAGATTTCTTACGTGTGACATGGGGAGAAGCTTCCATACAGTGACAGAGCTCTGAGCTTTGACATCAGCTTAAAGTTTTTATTAGCAGGCCTGGTAAAACTGGCTCATTGCTTCCCACTGAGCAGACTGTGGTAAGGTCTGATCAGACCTTGGTAAGAATTAGTGGATGCTGGTAAAATTAGCTTCTGGGCCTTGAAAAATATTGAGTAGTCTTCTAATAGTACATTGTAATTCAGCTTAAAGAGCTTAATCAGAATCTATTATATGCTGCTAAAGTGGCTCAATAATGGAGGGCTGATTCATAACCATCATAATCGCTTCATTGCAGTTTTAGTTTAGGTCTGTTTTTCTTCTTGCTTTCGTGCTCAATAGAATCTTCATAGGTAGAAAAACCTTTGAATTAAATCTTTGCAATATTAAAATTTGGGGTTCTGCCTATGAAGTAATGAAATAATAAAAGACTTAATTGAAGGGCAGTACACTTTAAGTTTTATTGCTTTACTTGCATTTGTGGTGTAAAAAGACTTTCTGACCGGTGTACTGACATTTATATTTAAATCTATTCTATCATCTTGGGAAATCGTGGAGTTGGATTTTTGTGGAGAAATGTCTTTCATTTTTGAGAATGTTTGATTGCTGTACTACTATAAAAATACCAGCTTCCTATATTATTTGAGCTGATCAGGAGTTTGAAAACACTGCTGAATTTGTTAAATAAATTATAATAATACTCATTTAGCTCCTTTCCAGAAAATCTTTTGTCCCAAATAAGGTGTGACAACAATCAGAAGTGTAGCTAGAGATCCCTCTGGTGTCCCTGGGGAAGTTGCTGGTGATGCTTAAGAAACTGCTGGGCTTATTCTTACTGCTCTTTTGCTGGCTGTTACCTTTCCCCATAGCTGAGCTTCTGTAGGAGGTCATGGGATTATTCTGAGTCTTTTTCTGTGAAGTTAACTTTCACAGAATCACAGAATGGTTGGGGTTGGAAGGGACCTCTGGAGATCATCTAGTCCAGCCCCCTGCCAAAGCAGGTTCCCCTAGAGCATGTCGCACAGGGTCGCGTCCAGGCGGGTTTTGAATATCTCCAGAGAAGGAGACTCCACAACCTCCCTGGGCAGCCTGTTCCAGTGCTCTGTCACCCTCAACTTTGAATTACTACTGCAGGGTGATTTCATATGAAAGACACACAATCCATTATAATATCTCTTCTGCAGGGGTCATATCAAGTGCCTTGTGGGTGATAGACTGTTAAGTCACTATAGCTCTTTCTGGAACTGTGGTATATCCATGCTCAAATAATTTATCTGAAAAATGGTGATTATATGATATTGAAGTTGGTCTGTTCCTGTAGTCTTTGTTCAGGTTTCATGTCTTTAATTGTCATCTCAGTAGCAATGTCCAAATGTGCAGACAAAAGACACAGTCTTCAAGGCGGCTCAGCTGGTGACCATCACCCTTGTTCTTTCAGGAAGGCAGAACTGTCTGATCAGCAGACCTTAGTTAAGAGCTTTAGATATGCCACTGATTTACTGACTGATACCTTTGTCTCAGTTTATCCATCTGTTCAATGGGAATAAAATCACTTCAGCTTTCCTCCAGATCAAATTGTGTGTGCAACTTTTTATAAAGAACTTTGAATATATGCATTGCTGTGTAAGTAATGTAATGTACTATAGTATTACATTGGGCCGGAGTGGATTAACTTACTTAATTTATCTTGATTTAAATCATGGCTTAGAAGTAGCCTCTGTTTGCATAATTGATTTGAATTTTGCTTTGCGTATTACTGTCTCATGATTTTTCTAAAGAAAGATTGACTTTTGGTTGTTAGTAAGCATTGATTTTCAATGAAATAGTGTATTAAACTGATTATTTCTGTTTAGGAGGAGAGGGTTGTGGGTTCTTGTGTTTTTTCTTTTTTTTTTTTTAAATCTTTGAAGATATCACTCTTGTGGAATGATTTGCTTGTACTAGTTTAAATGAAAAAACTCCAGGCAGAGCAGCAAAACCACTCTGAACAGAATAAGTGGCTCAGTTATGATGCTGGCTGACTTTTTCAAAATAAAGACAAGGATTATGTTCCACTGGTAACTGCAGGTGAAAGGAAGCAGAGAATTTTAAGAAGAGGTACCTGAGTAAGCAAGACAGAGAGTTGTGTTTTGGAAGGGAAGAAACAAAGGTATTTTATATATTCAGCATTGTGGTGGCATGTATGAGGTTTTGAGATAAGCAGAAAAACAATAAAGAAGTAGTAAGTCAGTTTGTAGGAAACAGGAGCAGAAAAGGAGAGAGAAAGTGTAGAAAAAAAAATTAAGAGTGGAGATGTACAAGACTTTGGAAGTAAGAGTCAGAACCTTTTGCTTAATACAGAAAGTAATGGGTAACTTCATGTGACTTTTTTAATGGGTGACCATAATCATAGAATCATAGAATCGTTTTGGTTTGAAAAGACGTTTAAGATCATCAAGTCCAACCGTTAACCTAGCGCTGCCAAGTCCACCACTAAACCATGTCCCTAAGCATCACATCTACATCTCTTAAATACCTCCGGGGATGGTGACTCAACCACTTCCCTGGGCAGCCTGTTCCACTGCTTGACAACCCTTTTGGTGAAGAAATTTTTCTTGATATCCAATCTAAACCTCCCCTGGCACAACTTGAAGCTGTTTCCTCGTGTCCTGTCACTCATTACTTGGGAGAAGAGACTGACACCCACCTCGCTACAACCTCCTTTCAGGTAGTTGTAGAGATTGTTAAGGTCTCCCCTGAGCTTCCTTTTCTCCAGACTGTTTAGGGAACCCCAGTTCCCTCAGCCGCTCCTCATAATGATATGGTCAATGCAGGTGAGGAGGATAATTATTTTAGCAGCTATATTTTATATTTTATATGTATTGGAGCATGGGGAAGAAGACCTTAAACAGAAGTTTGCTGTAACTGATGCAAGTAATGTGAAGTCTTGGACAAAGATTTTGATGGAAGGATTGGAAAGGACAGGGTGGATATTGGAGATATCATAGAGAAGTACTGATAGGATCTGACGACAGCTTGAGCTGTGATCAAGTGATGGAGAAAAAAGTTGAATGGTCCATGAAATTTGAAATCTAGAAAATGGAGAAAGGTAGTGATATTGTCAACAGTAATGGCAAGGAGGTGAGAATTGGAAGAAAAGATAAGAAGTTCAATTTTCAAGAGGCTGACTTTGACATCAAAATTGTGTGCTTGAGAAGCAGGCAAAGAAGTGAGATAGCCTGCAACGTAGGGGAAATGAAAGATGCAAGTGAAGATCAGTGATTCATCAGTGTCGAAATGGTGCTGGGAGCTGAGGGCAGGTGAATGCACTGAGAAGGGAGCAGGGAGGAGGACTGGCTGGGATTTTGCACTGGAGATCACTGAAAGAAAAAGGATGAAAAAGGAAGCGCTGACCTGTCAAATCCTACAGTGGACAACCATGGTAGGAAAGAGGAGCGAATACCAGGTGTTATATAGCCGTGCCACAAATCAAATACACAAATGAAAACCTTATCAAATATGGAGTTTGGAAGGGGATTGTAAATGGAATATTTAGAATAATTATGGAGCATGAAGACAAAAAAAACCCCAAAGTGCATATGCACTATACCTGAAGAGGCAAGATAAGAAGTATTTTACAAGTAGAAGACCTTCCCCACTACATATGTTATTAAAATGCTGGTTTCTGATTTTTAGGAGAAGGAATCTATATTAGCTAGAGGAAGCCCAAATGGGATGTCCTGACATTCCATTCTTGCTGCTTAGAAGTGTCCTTAGATTTTGGTATAGTTATTCTATCCAATGTGTAGGATTCATTCATCAGTTCAGGTCTAATTGATTCAGATTATTGCCATTGGGTGAGTAGAAAAAGATGTCACATGTTGCTATCAACAAGTAGATGAAGAACTTCTAAATTTTCCTTCCATGATTCAACCACTTTATTTTCAAATATAACTGTAAGTTATTATCAAATCTTGTATTGTACACTAGAATAAATCAAAACTCTCACTTAACAATGTTAAGATGATGTAAGAATTGAAGACTAAGATTTTCAAATGTGAGTAGAGACTTTTTATGTTTCAATTTCAGAATACCTTTTAAAATATATTTTAAAAGGGTCTTCACTTCTGTAAGTGGATACTGAGAAAATCAGGCTTCTTCAGCAGTGTCTTAGGCACTTTTTTGCCATGCGTAGCATACCCCAAATCACTGTGTTTTAAAAGCTCTTGCTATGCTTTCAAAATCTTAAATACCTTTCTTTTTCTGATAGTTTATTGAAGGGAGTATTGGAGGGAGCAGTGCAGATACACTGCAATGCTGGACTGAGTTCAGGTGCTGCACTGGGTGTTGCTAATGAAACTCGAACTTCTTTTGCCCTTCTGTGCAGAACACAACGTTGGTGCCTATGCTTGCCTGTCCTGAGTGCTAAGTCCCTCCTTGAGATCCTTTTCTCCGGCAGCACAGGCAAGAATTCCTGGGTTTTATCATAAACTGTAAACAGTCACCAGCTCTTTACATGTATGAGAATAATTTGATCAGAGGCCTTTGAGAGAGATGTACATGTATTATCTTTAATTTATGGAGCAAGTACATCTTAAAGAGCATTTAGATGATCAGTTCTCCCTAAGTCTCAGCTACCTTATGGCAGGACTTCTGAACACATCCAATAAATCTATAATTCTTTCTGAGACACTAAATATTACTTTTTAGTTTAAACATTGGGAAAGAAATCATCTTTTGAAGCTTATTAAAATGTTATATGAATATTTTTCAAATATAATTTATATTATCACTGGTGCATAACCTTTCAAATGAATAATTCACGGCAGCGAGTAGTCACTTTTGATAATCTATAGTGGTATATTATGTTGGTTCTGCTGGGAGATTAAAACTTATGGCCTAAGGAATAAAACCGGAGAATCTAATCCATTTGTTTGCCTATTCACAGTGACAGATATTTTCTTAAATTAAAACCTATTAGTCTGAATTCTGAATCTTAAAATTGAATCTGTTTAGCTCATTTTAGACTCTTATAAAACAGGATTATGATATATAACGTATTGCAGGCAAAGAAGTATGCAGACTATTGATTTTCAGCACAGTTTTCCTATCACAGACACTGAAGAATGTTTCTAACAAAAATTTATAGGATATTAAGCAGAGAAATGGTTTCAAAAGGCTATTGGAAGATACAGGAAATAGGATAGACCCTGTCTGTTAATAATTGGGTGTTATAATTTTTCTGGAAAGCAGATGAATTTGAAATGGTTTTTCATCACACATTATGATGACACTTCTAATATAAAAGTAAGCAAAAATGTAAATGCTATTTTAGTAATACTAGTTGGACCCGATCCACATCATGTTATAAAAGTATGCATGTAACTATAAATAGTGATGTAGTCTACTACATAGTTAAGGTTTCCCAGAGAAAACACTGGGATGTATGCAAATGATACAGTTTATATCTGTTTAACTTCTTACATTTCTGGTCAATTAAATTTTAACTTCTATAACTGAGAAATGTTAATGATGTACGTTATTGCCTTTGTTGGTTGGTTTTTGTCTGGAAGCAACGGGGGACGTACTGGTGATGTCTCCTGGAAGATACTGTGCAGTACTGCACAAATTGGGCCGAATTTAAAGAATATGCAGATGCTTCTGTGTGGTGGGACAGGGAGATACTGGACCAAAATATAATTTTAGGAAGCACACTTCAGCAGTAAGGGAGAGGCTTACGGAAAGCTTTTTTACTGTTTAGATGTTAAGGAAGCTGCCTCATGTGAATTAAACCCCTTGTTCATAAATCCCTTACTCTTCACCTCATGTTGTGGGCAATAAAAACAACCCAAACACGCAGATACTGATGGGCTTGAAAAAGTATCAAGGTAGATGGAGACTGAGCCTTGCACCAGGGACATGTTCCGAAGACATGGATGTTGATTAAGGTATATAACCCAATAATTAAACCAACTGCTTGTTGATCTTAAAAAAAAAAAACAAACCCAAAACCCCCCAAAAACTGAAACAAAACCCCCACAAACCAAACACTTATTTTCTTGTATTATGCACTTTTGAAGAGACAAGGCTCTATGGTTTTCACTGAGGTAGCCTGTCTAAACAGTAGTGTAAATAGCCCTCAAAGCAATTGCTTTAAACACTTCCAGTTCCAACAGTTAAGACAAGTGGCAAATTAGAGCAAAATACAAGATTATATAGTTAGTGGAGCTGCATCTGCCAAAATTGCATGTGAATTTGGTCATAAATTAACTTGGTCAGACATCTGGGGGGGGGTGTGACACCTTTTAGGACACGCTCCCAGCAGACAAGTGCCTTTTAAACATAATGTGAAAAAATGCATTTCCTTTCAGCAATAGTGGCTATTAAAACCAGTGTTTTAAAAAGACATATTATATGAAATGTGGTTTGGGGTTGACTATTGGCAAAAAAATTGCCCCTTTTTGGCACCTTGTTATGGAAACTATGGTACCTGATAGAAGGCAAAATAGCTATCTAAACCTTTAATTTGAAAAAGGTATGCTGCTTATATGACACGGCATAGAAATTGCATGTCAGTGTAGTTTTGAACAGAGTAGGTGGCCACGTCATACAAGAACCAGTTAGCTACATCAGTATTGGAATTGATATACTGTGTAGTTCAGCGAAAGGTCTTTCTATTAATTTATCTCTTCCTTTGTCAGAGATGCTTTGAACAGCCTTCCAAACAGCCTGTTACAACAGGCTCCCACTTCTACTGGATGAACAGGGAACAATCTCTGAAAGTTGGTTTGTATACTATGTAGTGTGGGTATTACGTTACCCTGGGTAAAATGCCAGGATTGTACTTAAGGATTAGAGTCTTCTAATATTAATAAATCATTCAAAACGTAGGGCTTTGGTGTTATTTTTTTCATGTCAAGTAAATGCTGTGATTTAATTACAATAAAGTATTTCATAAAGGAACAAATTTTATTCCTTAAGTTATTACTTTAATAAGCAATGAAAAGGTAATTAAATAACTCGAATCTGTTTTCTGAACCAGAACTGGCATTCAATGTATACTTGAAAACTACTAGCAGAAGAGGTGAAGCAGATACTGTTGCAAGTTTTGCATAAAGAACAAAAGCTAAAGTTTTTTTTCAACTGGATCAGAGGGATAATTAGAATTACCATGGGGTCTTCTCATTGTCCTGCCTCTGCAACACGACCCCCCAACCCGGTATGATTTTGAAGTATAGTCCCTGACTGTATGCTAAAAGAGAAATCCTTCTGTTTAAAAAAAACCCCACCAAAACAAAACAAAACAAACCCTGGTATTATTTGTGAGTCTGGTCTAATGTGCCTAAATCAGAAGTAAATGTATAATTAACCTTTTTTTCATGATAAATTAACATTAATTTTCTTAGGATTAGTGGGAAATAGCGTAATATAGGGCAGGTTTAGCATTCACAGTAACTGCCACATGGGACCTTTAACACTCTTACAGGATTAGTGCAGCCAGTGATTCATCCTGTTACCATGCACACAGAAATAGTGTGCAGCTTCTGACCATCAAAGAGGCTTTCCTAATTATCAGCTTTTACAAGTGAGCATAGAAAGATTAGAATATAAATATGAGGAAGATGGCTTCAGAGTTCTTGAGGGAACAAGATAAAATGTACTCTTTCCCCAGTGAGTAGTTCAATTTTGAATGAAATTTTGCAGTATTGTTCGAGAACCCATCATTAGGAAGATAATTAATGAAAAGGCCTGTTGTTAGGCCTAAGTGAGTGTGGTATCTGTATGTCTGTCCCTCTCTTTTTCTTTTACAAGGGCATTTCTTCCTTGTCTTATTAATCTGAGCATTCTTTATGCAAGGAAAAAGACAATTTTTGAAGAGTGGGAAAGAACAGTTGAACTTGAAAAGCACTGATTGAAAGTGTGTGGCTTTGATGGTGCTCAGAAACAGGCCAGCTCTGTTTAGGTATTGAAATACAGATTCAGTACTTAATTTTTGGAATCCGAGAGCCTAGGAGCAGAATTCTTTTCCTTAAACTTTTGAACCAAAATAGGAAATGAAAATACAGATGCTTTAGAAGCATCGTTCTGGTAAGTCATATTAGCTGCCAGAAACTCCTCCCCAGCTGTGCTGTGATTGATGTCTCTCTGAAGGCTGGCACAGAAAACTGTGGTTCAAAAGTTGACGACAGATGTAGCTTGCCCTACCTGATGCTGCTCCCCCAGAGCGTGCATGCAGACAGCGACTGCGGCTCAGCAGAGGTAACGTGCTGAAACCTTGTGTAATGTGCAACTCGATTGTAGATCTGAGTCCATGGATGAGAGAGGAATTTTTCAAGCAACTCACTCCACCTTCTTTTCTTATCTTTATCCTTTTCTGTAGCTGCAACAATTTTTTGTCCATAATACACCAACCCTGACCTGCTCAGCTGGGGCTCCTTTGTGCCTCCTTGGCTAAATATCAGCCCATGGAGTAGGAAATGTGGAACGCCACCACCTGAGCAATACCTCAGGAAGACAAAACATGTTTACAGGAAATACACTCTTAATATATCGAATATACCCTTTTGCAACCTGGTCGGCTCTGCTTCGTAACTCAGAAAGGAAAATTAGTGGGGATTGTGGCTTTGCTCTGAACATAAGAGACTGTAGATTGTTTGGGCCTTTAATCCATGTCAGCCACCAGTCATCTGCATTCTCCTGGACACTTTCCATTTTGCACACAGAGTTCTTGTTCATGTAGATTTCAAGAATTTAACAGATTAGTCTGGGTTTTGCGGATGTCCTAGAAGTTCAGATGCTGCCGTGTAGGCTGCCATATGTCCATAAATCTCAGACATCTGGCAGTCCATCTGGAACTGGTGTGCACATAAGATCTCGTATAGCCATGCACAGCAAAGAGTGGGAGGAGCTGGATTCCCTCCCTCCACACATGTTACGCAGTTGACTTGGGCATGGAAATGTCCTGAGCTGTTGGACTGCTTCATTGCACATGGACAGGAGTACCTGCACTCTGTTTTTCTTCATGCTTTTTTCTTTCCCTAAACCTGCTATTTTGTGCAGAACAGCCTGAGTGAATTTAAATGAATAAGGTAAAAATGTTTCTTCATGTGTAATATATATGTGGGCTCAGGCCTTTGGAGGCCATGTATTTGAACATGTAGGGCTGGAGTCTGATTTTAGAAACAGACTCTAAATTCAGAGCACCTTTTGGATCTCAGTGCAGGTTTTCTAGGTCTACATCTTAACAGCAGAGATCAGCACGGGAACTGCTCAGTGGGACTTTTTTTTTTTTCCTTTCTTTTGCTATCCTGAATATTCATGTTTATTTGGAAAACTAAGGAGGCTGAACCTGTATGGTGTGTGTTGAAAACAAGCCTTTTTGTGCTTAATGTATATTTGAGAAATTGTTCAAGAACAATTTATCCATAGATTGTCACTGCAGTGCTTTCAAGGACAGTTTCATGTTGGGTTATCGGCTGTTGTAAGTGCCAGTTGCACAAAGGCATATTTAACTTGTGCACTCAGTTTTCTTCATAGTCAGATTTTGCATTCATGAACAGATACAATTTGCTTATTGTTTGGAACAGTTCCTTTCGTTTTATGTAAATTCTTCATCTTCTCTTGAACTCCCATACCTCTATTACATGTCAAACAAGAATCTGATCTTAGGGCACGATGTCTATATGTGAAATAGAAATTGAGTGTAGGGTAGGGCAGCTGGGTTCTGTTGTCTTTTAAATTACAAATTACATGGAAACCAAAAAGTGTTCAGCAGGCATGTTCTGCTAGAGGAAGGCTATAGAACTGCATCTTTCTAGAAAGATCCTCTATGAATTCTGCACCATGTAAAAACCTACATATAAATATGAATGCTGATAATAGGAAGCTGTTTCATATGAAACCTAAATGGTTGCATGAGGTTAGATATGTAATTATCTGCAAACCCACAGGCACACCTACACATGAAGTTCAGCATTTTGTATATGGATGTGTAGGGTAAAGATCTTCCTTTTCATCTTGTAGTGCCAAGGAGATGGTGGCTTTTTGTTGTAATTAAATCTTTATAATATCAAGAAGAAATTACTATGCTCCAATCTGAAAATTCATTGTGCAGCTAAATGCTTCTCTTTGCATAGAAGCTGTTCATAATTAATAATCTGTTTGATGGATTATTAGTGCCAGACTGGATTGGCATCTGCACTTTGGACATGATGTACCTGATTGTACTAACAAGTTATAACAACATGTATCAACTACTGTAATTATCATATTGCCACTGTTTTCTACAGATGTAAAGATACATAATTCAAGCTGACAAGCCCAAAGATTTTATTGAAATGACCTATGATACCCTAACTTCTCATTAATATACAGCCAAATGCACAATATCAATTAAGTATAAGATACAACCTCAGGGCTTCTTAACATTAGTAGCAGTTAAAATTAATAATGCAAAAGAAGTTCTTACTATTTTATTTTCCTATCGTGTTGAAATGAAGAACTTTGCAGTATAGAAGCTTTCTTAAAAATGTGTGTTTTTAAATAGTCAGTTCTTTTTTGTGTTTTTGATTTTTACATTAGTATGGAGTAGGAGTAAATAGCATTTAAAATGAAGCCATTGTTTATTCACAAATCAAATAAGCTACCGACAGCTGCCCTAGTGGCTTCCTCATTCACTTAAATTAATGCCTAAGGCCTTGGGGTGAATAGTCTTCTGGGGAGAATGTGGGCATTTATTTTCGATTTCCATTCAATGTTGGGTCTTTTAATGCCAAATCCTATTTAATGTGCACATGTTATGTTGAACTGTGTGCAAATTTATTCTATGGACCACTTGACAGAATTCATACTATTAAAGTCACGTACAATTTGTACTTGAAAAATAAGGTCTTTACTTCTCTTTTGAACAAGCAGTGTACAATTCTGTCTTTATTTTAGTTTAAGATCTACATAGCACTGATAATAAGTCCTACACAATAGTAGGTACTTTTTAACTAAGCTTGAGGTTTGATGTTTTGGATTTATTCCAAGCCCTGTCCATTTAATCAGGATTTTCCTGTGCCCTCAAGTGTTGAGACAGTGCTGTGATGGATGCAGTTCAAGAACTTGAGGGGGAGGGTAGTTTTGCTAGGTTCAAGTATACTTCTTTTTTTTCTTTTTTTTTTTTCCCTAGTTGGAAACTGCTTAAATGTATTTGGACACTTACATTATGTCAGGTTTGCAAAATTAATTAGGCCCTATGTCCACATAAGGACTTACACCCTGTGACAAAAAGCAGATGAGAGGATGTAAGAGTGATAATGATTCTGTAACCTAGTGGTCAGCCTTCTCCTGGGGAAGTGGAGTAGAGTTCCAGTTCTGCTCCAAGGATTGCTTATGCATTTAACAGAAATAATTGAATCGGATGACTGTCACTATCTCATTTTCTGTCCTGGCCCCATGTTAAAATGACTGCATTTTTTGCAGCACCCAGTTTATTAAGCAAGTTCAAATAAATTCCAGTAGGCTTTAAGCTTCTTGGGGCTGGGAGAGAGAAGGATCTTGGGGGACTTTGTTATGAGCTAAATGGAAAACTGCTCTGCCAATTAACAGTGCAGTTACGGACAAGTGAAGAGATTGAACTCAGAGTACAGTTTACTAACATGAGAGTACCAATATGGCCATGACCAAAAAGCCCAAGGTCTGACCTCAAACATATGGAAGCTTCAGGGCTGTAAATAAAGTGCATATGGACTTCATGTGTCTCTTTTCTGTAGCAGCTAAGTGGGGGCCTAGGACTTCATAATTTTGGATTAAATGCTTAGTTTCCAGCTAAGAGCCAGCACAGATGTATGTAAAACATTACGGGAAAGCTGGTTCTCGATGGCTACTAGCAGAGAACTGCATTTAAAAGTGAGAAAGAAATCAAGGGCCAAAAGTTTGACCTTCTGACAGCCCCTCAGAGGAAATGTAATTTTCCTTTGCACTTGAAACTTTCACCAGCTTTTGTTTCAAAGCTCAGCCTAAGCCTAGATTTGACACGAACTGTTAACTGGTAAATCTCTGATAGATTACGTCTTTTTTTTGCTGCTCTTTTGCCTCTTTCTGCTTTTTTCTGTCTATGCAAATTCTCAGATTTGTGTAACCATGCCTGAAGTAGAAGGTTAAGTGTCCTTCTTGGGTTATTTTTCTGCCTTCCCATTTCTACCTTTTCTCCAGTCCTTCTGGCATAGGTAAAGGTCATATTCTCTTCACTGTTTAATGGTTAGTCCTGCTTTATTTTCTGTATTTAGAAAGGAGGGGTCTCAGCCACTGTAGTACTACTCTGGCTCCAATTCTGCTGTGTTTTTTTCCCTTAAAAAAAGTGAAGTCAGTGCTAAACCATGCTTCGGTTCTCAGATTTCCCAGTTTACAGCAGCATGAAAATAACGTGACTTTTGAAAGTTTTGCAGAAGCCCTGCATAGTTCTTAATAGCATCCGTGTTATGACAGGAGTGTTGTCAATTTTAGGGGTTTTTTTGCCACATTAGAAAGCTGTAAGCAGCAGCTGAGAGGTGGAGACTGTGTTGTTTCCTCAGTTATTTTTTGGTTTGGGATTTTGATTTGTATCAAACACCTTCACCCCAGCAGCTTCAACAGGACAATTCTGCATTTGCTTTATGTGCACTTTACTTTTGGAAGGTTATCTTTGTAACCATAAGGGCTGGGAAACAGTGGACAAATTTGTCAAGCCTGCATACATGAAGGTATGCATTTCAGTTCCTCTCAGGGTACTCAGATCAAAGTGATTTTCAGAGTTGCCACAGTTCCCCAGCTACCAGTAACTCGGGATGAGCTTGGTTTGTTGAATATCTCTAGAAAAAACATTACTTTTACTGAGAAGTATGACATGAGGTAACCTGGTATACAATTTGCTCTTAATGTGCTTTTTGTTTTCGTAAAAGCTTATATTCTGAAAGAATTAATGGTTGCAATTCCTCTCTTGCCAAAGAGACCTTCCAGTTCAGCCTGTAGTAGCAGATTTGTCTGTACTTGCTGGAACATGAGTTGTCCTTGTTTGCTTTTTTAATATTGTAACTGTGTCCAGAGAAAAGGTAAAAAGTAGGCAATATAAAGTAAAATTCTGTACTTGTAAGAAAGGGGAGGAAAAAATGGTATGCTTGAAAAACTTTTAAAATCTATGTTTTATAAGTCGTATTTGCATATTCAACATGTAAAAATTCAGCATATGATCTTTTTAGACTTTTTTTTTAAGCAGTGCTTCTGCATATTATATGAATACTTTTCTAAATGACTCATCTTGAGTGATCTGTTACCTGTCCATTGCGTTCTGTTTCTGTGTTGGTTCAGCATATGTTTATACATGCCACTTACTACTTTCATCACCTCTCCTCTGTTACTCCATCCAAAAAATCTTCATTCTTCAAAGTTTACCTCCTTTGTGCATGCATTTAAGGCCACCGTTTTCTATTCTTGAAAGTTACGCTGTCAGGAATATAGAATTCTGGAGCATGGGATGCAGAAAGACCCTGTTACTCTAACAGAAACAATTATATAGTAATGTTGTACCCCTTGCTTAGGGTGTCTACCACTGGAGTCATGTCTTTGGTGTTTCATAATTGAGCTGTGAGCTGCTGTCTGCATTTGCCTGTGCAGCGGCCCTTGTGTCAAATTGTTCTGAAGGAAACCAGAGTCTTCTGGTTGTTAAAGCTGATCTTCTCTCCTTCTCTGGAGGACAGAGCTGTTTCCTTCAAGTGTGCCAGCTAGAAATATTTCCCATTTTAGATTAAACAATAGAAGTATTAAACAGCCTTTTATGGAACAGTGAGAAAACAGAGAATACGAGTTGATGACATGTTAGTGTTTTAACCCATAAAATCTGTGGAATTATTCTTCATGACTTCAATGAGAATCAGCTTAAACTCCAGGGCCTCAGTCAAACAAAGTACCTGCATGCCTAGTTACTGTTTCAGCCCCTATGTTTTCATCCTCTTGGGAGCATAAATACTTTGGATTGGGACATAAGAAAAGAAAATTAGTTACAGCTATAAATCTCAAATAAGAAGAATTTTTCTTCGCATTGAAAAGGTGTTTTCAGGATATGAAATGACAAGCTTCTGTTGGAGCTGGTTCCAGTGTCAGATCTGTAGTATATCTGGCAGGTACAGTCCTGTTGTGGCACTCACTTTGGTCCTGAGTATGCCTAATTAGAGTTAGACCAGATGATCTTTCGAGGTCTCGTCCAACTTGGGCTGTTCTGTTATCCCAGATAAACTCCAAAAGGAATTTACCCAAACATACCTGTTCCTTGGAAGTGCATTACTTGTTCTCTGGGCTAGAGAGGGAGAGAACCTAGCTCTGTTTGGCCCTTGGCTGCCTGCTCCCTAAGCAGGTGGCCTCTGTGCACTGTGTGTGGGATGCACTACCTCTCACATGCATGTTTGCTTGGGGGCTTCTTGTGATACAGATCTTTATCAGTTCATTATAGTATGCTGAAATTTGAAGTCTCAGAATGGACTGGACCACAAAAGGAATAAGAAATTTACATTAGCTCTTATCCCAACTACCCTCTCATTTGAATGCACAAATGATAAATTCCATCTTTTCTATTGCCTGGGATATTGATTTTCTTTTTAAATGCCTCCTTCAGGTTACGTATCTATTTTCCCTTCATTGCTCTTTTATGCACCTGTTTAAACACAACACCAAGAACCCCTAGGCTTGATACACAGAAAACAAAACCTTTGTAAATTTTTAATTAACCTGTCTATATGATTTGAACCAAATCAACACAATTTCTTGCATATATTTCCATTAACTGGCCTTTTGTATTCTCACAGATCTAAGCAAAACCTTTCTGGGAGAAGACTCAATTAGCATTTCGATCTCTGTTTCACTTGAACAGTTCAGCCATGTTTTTAAGAATGTAGTCTTTTGTCTGCAGATAAACACAGAATTAAAATCCAACCTAATATATCAAGTAAATTAAAATTGGACAGATTACCCATACCCATCAGACGTTACCTACGGAGCATGTTTTCTCCTTGCAGCCTGACGACAAACTCAAAAGTGGCTGTGCATGGCACTTCATTCTAGAAGTACCACAAGGAAATGGGTTTGTGGGTCCTTGGGTGCATGGGAGAAAATCCAGACTATGATACCACACCAAAGGAAGATGGGAGCATATGTTAAACTTCACTTATATAGAAATAGTCCCTTCCAATCTGTATACCTTTTTCTATTTGTCCCCTCTCTAAGGACATTGACATAAAAGAAAAAAGAAGTCTATAAGCAGATGAAAGCCCATAGGCGTTCTTCTAGGAAACAGCTTTTTATCAGGTCAAAATTGGCTTGTACAGATCCATGCAGTAGTAGATAGAAATGGAAGTATGAATTTATGTAAACACAAACTATGTATGCTGATGTTTTAAACAGTGCTCTCCAAGACACAGTTGTGTTCTTCCAATGGAGTGTAACACCTCATTTACTCAAGTGTAAATGTTGTTTTATAATGGCAATCACTGTCATTCACTCCAGTGTTCCTGTGTACAGATGTAAACACATCAATTCATTTTGGTTTTTAATTTGTCTTATGTTTTCTCTGCCATGTTATAATTTAAAAGCAATAATTAAGTAAAGATGTTGCACTATATTATTCTAACAGGGTGAGGGAAATAGCCTTAATTCCCCAGTTCCATATTCAAACAAAATAGTGATAAATATGGTGGCAATAGAATGAACACCAGTTGTTTTTCCTACAAAAAATGAATCCAGCAGCATTCCTTGACTGCAGTTAGCCTTTGGGTCTACAAATAAACATCCCACATCTACTTCAGATGTAGGCAAAATGCAGTTGACTAATTCTGCAGGCAGTTTATAAACATATTTTGATAGGTGTGTCCTTCTAAATCTTATATCAAATCAAATGTGTGTCACACAGCATGACCTAACATAGCTCAAAGCGAACTAGCACGTGCAGAATTCACATATGCATTTGCAGGAGAAATAGTGTCTTTGTTTGTACCTTGTCTGCCGCGCTCTATCTTTTCATCTTTACCCTAATGCTGAAGATGTTTACACCAGCAGTCCAAAACACTTCACCAATGTTGTTCATAATCAAAGAGCTTTTAACCTTTCCAAAACTACTGAGGTTCATTTGTTTGTTTGTTTGTTTTAGGGGCTTTTAAATTCAATGTGAAGTGCATGTATGCACAGATGAATAGAGGCTGAATCTTGAGGCCCTTTACTAATTCAGAGTTCCCACTAACTTGGAATGCCTTTAGAAGATGTTTTTTGGAGTGAAGATTTTCTTGGGTAAACTGGGACCTGCATTTTGCTAGACCTCTGAAAACAAAGACTGTCTTTTATATGTGAAGTGTTTTTCAAATGCCACATCACTAAAATTCCTACTGTTGTCCTTTGCTGCTCTTTCAGCCATTCGCTTGGCTGGAGTATAGTTACCATGATGAGAAACTATAAAAGCAGTACTTTGACGTGGCTTTTTTTTTGGCCCAGGAGAGGCTATTGTTGTACTAATAGCTCTAGAACTGTGTCTGAGACTTTCAAACTCTTTGGCTGGTGTTAAGCTGCTTTGCTTTTGTGAGCGTCCCTGTTTGGTGGGGAGGACATCCGTGTGAGCATCCCCATGGGGTTACTGGCTCTTGCAGCTATCAGTATCCAACACGCAGCTGTGAAACCTGCAGCCACTCTGCTATGTAAACAGCGTTGCATAGTGATTTCAGAACACTTCAGTTTATAACCTTTCTTTGAAAACCAACTCCCTTAATGACATTTAAACACAGATTCCAGATGTGACAGTTAAATATACCCACCCCTTGGGAAATTAGCAGTGATTTTTTTTTTCTTTATTCATTACTAAGTGCCCTCTGTCATTTTTCACACTCTCTCTCCCATTGTCTCTCAGTCTCTTTGTGTACTCCACATTACAGCAGATACTGCTGTGTTTTGGTACTTACGTTCTCATGAGGTAATGGAAGAACAGCATTATCAGCTTACTTACTGTAGCAGCTGAACAATGTAAAGTCTCACTGCACTTAATCCTAGTTACAAAATGTTACTATTCAGCAGTATGAGTTTCATGTTCCACTGTATACCTAGTGTGTGTATATGTGGGTGTCTCCATATGTTGATGTATTTACGCACAGTAAGAACATGACATGTTAAATGTCCTTTTGGTAAAAATGTGCAATTTTTGACCAGCAGAGTTTCTTTTTTTCCTTTTCATTCCAAGTCAAGGATGGCTTAACTGCATAGTCTTACAACTAAGTGGCAGCTGTGTAACCATGAGTTTTGATTGTGGATGGAAATACCTTATGTCATGTCTCAGCTACAAGGTGGTTTGTCTTAGTTTTCAGAGTAGGTTTGTTTGAAAGACTACACTAGGAAGTTACACATCATGCCAAGTTGGAATACTGAATAGCATGCTAGTTTTTAATAATATTACCATAGAAGAATATTAGTGACAAATAGGAATCTGATTAACTTGTTATGAATTGTCGTAGGGTCCAAAGGCACTGAAATAGTTTTCCCAGATGCCAATGAACTTTGAGTATCTTTGTACTACTGAGGACATATTTCACTTATTAGGCACTCAGTTCCCTCTGACTCTAGTTGACTGGGGCACTGACTGTTCCCTAGGCACTGGAGCTGATATATAAATACATGATGCCATCAGACCTTTTGGCAGGGCGTTGCCATCTACAGATGCTGCATTTTGGCTTCACAAACCTTTGCCTATAGATATCCTTCCCCCGACTCCTTCCTTCCTTGAGTTCTGTCACTACAATGCACATGTGGAAGGAGGTCATCTTTTTGGAGGTCTATTCTATTCAAACAGATTTCATCTGTTTTTTTCAGAAGCTTTCTTGGATTACATGCCATTGAGATAACTTCTGTGCAATGCAGCACAAAGCTGAATCTCATCGATCTCTATTTTCTCTAGTATCCTTTCATCTTTTTTAATCTGTACCTCAGGGAACCACATTTTAATAATGAAAACCATCACTTTGTTTATCAAATTAATGTAGACAGTGACCTGGCCCTCTATTAACATTTGTAATATACTTAGGGCTCAATTTAGACAAATTTATGTTACCTGCTTAGTAAATTAAGATCTTATAACAGAAGAATTAATCGTTCATAGTTGTTATTGACATAGGCCTTTCTGCTTTCAAAGAGAACATGTTAAAATAATACCTAATTAAAAACAGTATGCATAAGAATATCATAAATCTATGTATGGCTGAATGCCTAGTGGTCCATACCGCTTTGAAATTTCTAAATGTATGGTGGCTTAAAGATAGTATATGTATCTTTTCTAAACTGTACATTGGTCATTGATTTTTAACCCATTTAGATTTATAACTCTTACAGCAAAGTAGTCTTTGTCATGCTGTATAATGTTGTGTATTGGTTTATGGATCATTGTTTTACTATTGGCAAGTGAAGTGTTCAGCCTTTTCAAGTTTATTTCCTGAAAAACTGTCATGGTCATTTTAAGAAGAAAAGACTTAACTGGGGTAAGAGCTCATTTCAACTGTCCACATTTGAACAAAATTAACCTTGGCTTCCTCTGTAAATGTTACTGGGAAGTCTGTCAGACTGGGAACATGGCTTTGACTGATAAATCACTAACTGGATGAAAATAAAAGTTTCAAATTTACTTGGGACATCATTCAAGAGTGGCTGAGATTTCTTCTCTAAAATGCATGAAAAAGATTTCTGAACAATGTATAAAGTTACCTTAAAAGCTTTACTAGAATTTGAATTTTGGGTCCCACAAAAGCATAATTCTTTTAATACTCCTTGTGACAATGCCTAGGTCCATTTATTTGCAATGTCAACTAAGACCTTGGGATGTATCAAAATTTTGTATGGAAGGATGGTGTTATGATTTAACGGTTGGACTTGTTCTTAAAGGTCCTTTCCAACCAAAATGATTCAATGATTCTGTGATTAAGAAATTACTGCAGGACCTAAGAATTCTACTCAAGGTATCTCTTAAATCCCTTGTGAATATGCAGATTTCATGTGTGGTCTGACTAAGTCATAAATACTTTTTCTGTGCCTAGATTCCATAGCTGTAAATTGGAACTATAATGTTGTCCCTGAGATATTAGGAGGATAAATGATAAATTCAATAATATTTTATGGTTGTAGGAAGGAATATGTAATGATTGAAAACCCAGAATTTCTCAAACATCAAATATAAATATCTATGTTTAGATCTGTTGATTTGAACTATGATTTGCCTGGTTCAAATCAAAAACAAACTAGATTTTGCAAAAAAATGTAATGAAATCTCAGCTTCAACTTGCTGGATTTCATCAGTCTTTTTTTTTTTTTTTTTCTTTTGGTACCTTGAGTCAAGAGATTATTTAATTTTACTTTAAAACAACTGTGGATAGTAGAACAAAATAATCCCACAGGAAGATTCCAAAATTCCATGCCCTCATGCTGAAACTTGACTGCATTTGGGAAGTGCTCTGTGGGGCAGGCAGAAAGGCTGTATAGCATGCAAAGCAGCCACTCTCTGCAGCAGCCTTCCAAGTCCAGGATAGCACTTAAGTATTTAATGTACCAACATGATGTTATCTGAATTGGTTTTAACTGGCACATTTTTTTCACACTGCGACTTGAGATGACTGGAGCTGGCCATGGATTTCTAGAAGTCTTTCTTTATGCCTTCCTGTGTTTGCTAAAGATAAAGTAGTAGGCACCCTCTCTGCCCCAAAAGAAAACATTTGCATAGGTGTATATGAATAGGTGTCCTCTTTCTTCATCCGTCACTGTCTTCTGGGCACCTTCTGCACCCCTGGTGGTTCCATGCTTCCCCGCTGTTTATATTAATGCTTTCTGCCATCCTCAGTAGTGGGGGAAATCTCATTCCTTGCGTTGAGTTAATTTTTTAAAACTCTGTGAGTAGAAACATCTGAAATTATTCATTTTTTGGCAGGCTAGTGCTTGCTTTGTTTTTGTAAGCTTCGTTCATCCTTTAGATCTTCTTATCTTTTACCAGATCACATTCAAGCTCTTTGTCTCAACCTTTAAACCGCAATTGCTCTCACTGTCCCCTACATACATATTCTGCCCAAACTGCTTCTCCCCATGTTATCGCATCCTTCTGTTTTGCTTTTCATCTTGTTTTGTATTGTGCTTTCCCCAAGCTGCCTCCTCTGCCTCCAAAATCTTTGTTTTCATCCTCTAAACTCTTGTGCCTTGTCTTGCTTGTCATTTTTTGTTTGTATCTCCAAGGCACAAAACTTACCCAACTGTATGTTTACTAAAAATCTGTGTTAAAAAAAGGTGCTTGTATGTATAATTATCTTAATAAAAAGAAGTTATTTTTCATAGTAGATTCACAAGGTTTTCTTTTTTCTTTTCTAAACGATCTAGTTGTTTTATAATCGGACAAAGTGTTACAACTCAGGCTTTTCGGTTTCTGAGTTAAAACTGGTTGGAGACAAGAAGAATGGTGTGAGATTTTAAAGAAAAATATAAGATATTCAAAGAAAAATATATTATATTTTTTTAGCAAAATAAAGAAAATAATTCAAATCTATAACAATTTTAACTTACTCTAGTGACCTGTAATTTCCTTCTGAAATGTGACCCCATTACATTAATCAAATTGACATTGTCATGATATGTTACGCTCATTAAAACGATGATTCTTTTATTCTAGTTAGTTTACAATTCAGTATCCATGCTATATATCTAGCCACAGTGCTGTACAGAAAATTAGTATTTTGTGGGGTTTTTCGTTTTCCCCTTTGGCTGATCCAAAACAGCTTTTGTTAAGATTTGGCATTGATACCGTAGTGTATTGTTTCAACAGTTAAATGGAGCAATTTTTGAATAAGACATATATAACAGTTCATGCTACAAAATATTTAAAATATGTTGAATGGGACTAGATCAAGCACCAATTTGTTTTATTGTCTGTTGCTTGCTTTCAGCTATTGTGCTGGAAACTGATTTGAATAAATGTTTCTTTCTTTCTGTGGGCCAGATTCATAAACCGAAGTTGATCTTTATAGCCATTTGTTTTTACCGACTCAATAAAGGTTGATAGATCTGTCCCAGTGAGTAATTCAAGTATGTATCCAGGATGATTACTGTGCCATGTGATAGCCGTGCCATCTTATATTCAGGCAGCCAAGCTTTAAAATTTTCACAGGGTACTAGCTGAATTGTTGTTGAATTGAGAAATTCAACTCATTTATCACTTTCCATTTGTTATTGTATTTCTGTGACTGAAAACATGACTTAATAAATATAGTATTGAAAATTAGCAACAATTAGGGCAAGTTTTTAGAAGTTTTTCTTGTTATGTTTTTGTTGAAATTTATTTTTCACTAAAAAGAAAAAAATCATAATGTTCAGACATAGAGTAATCGCTCTGTTCAGCCTCTTATGATTTATGCATATGTTAGGAATTTAAGAATAGAAAGATTTCTGCAGTGAATCAGAACAAGTGTCCGTCTATTCCTGTCTCACAGCAAATAACAGCTGCTTTCCAGGACATTTTTATACCTTTTTCCTCTCCATTAAACTCCACTGTAGCAAGATAGGTGTGTATGTGGCATGGTATCATGTAATTTGCTGTTCGTACAGGTGGAGGCAAGACAGGAAATGGTAATTAAGAACTAAATCGTGAATTCTGCTTATAAGTTCAGTATTTGTGTTTGAGTAGAGGGTCCTCCATGGGTGCTAGAACAGACTTCTTCTCCAACTTAATATATAGATTTCAATTACGCATTATTTACACACAGAAAGGATAAATATCATCCTTTTTTTTTCAGTGTGATGCTTAAAGAGCTGTAGATTAGATTTCTTGTTCTGTGTTGTTCTCTTCTGAAGATGGGAGAAGGCAGTGAAATGAGACAGAATTTGACATCTTTCAGTGAAGCAACAAAGTTACTCTGGATTTTTGAGAGTCTAATTGCAACCAAAGAATATAGTTCATTGCATACTCCAATTACATTGCGCATTTTGCCATCAAAATTCATGGAAAACTCCTAGACTGGAAGTTCACGATAGGTGTACACCATCGCTGCACACTGACACTGGTGTGTTGAAAGCGGTTCCTTCAAAAGTTATTATCTTCTGTCACGCTTTGTAAAAATGATGGAGATGATCCACATATGAATCGTGTTTATCACGTAATGTTCAAGAGCTGTTTGGGAATGAGGTACCATTCTGCCAGGCTGTACGCAAACACAGAATACAAGACAAGCCTTATCCTGGTGAACTTACAAAGTAAATCGCTAGGATAGACAGAGGGACAAAGCATGCAAGAAGTGGAGAGTGTGATAACTGTGATCACTATTTTAGTTCTATGATTAATTGGTTTAATTTTATTAAACCTGCATGTTACTGAAGACTTGCTTTTCTCTCTTAAATGTCCACTATAAATATGTTTCATCAAGGAAAGGGAAGTAGAATGAGCAGACAAGTGTGCCTGACGTTGATAGAAATCCTGAATAGAGAAATTGTTCAGGAACAGTTCATCCATGTAAAAATTTGATCCTTGTAAGACTGCCAAGGTCATCAAGGCCTGTGGTGATCTGATGAGTAAATGCTGGTCACGCCTGGAGGCAGCTTTAGCTTCTGAACTCAATTCTTCAAAAAATGTAAAACAGTTTTACAGACAAGAATGTTTGTCATTAGCTTGTCAAGGCCATTTCCTCCTTGTTTTCTTGGTGCCCTTCTTCTCAAGAGCAAACGTCGCGGCAGCCGCTGGCGGCTTCCTCTACTTTTTCTCCTACATCTACTTCTTCTATACAACCGTATACCCCTTTATGGACCTGTCAGCTGTCCTAGATATGTACAAATGGCAGAAGTGCTGATACTGGTTTGCATTCTGCCAGCTGGGAGGTAGCTCAGGCACCTCATGGGATGTGAAGATGTGCATATGTAGCCCTTCTTAATGGCAGGTCATCAGCAGCCTTTTGTACCCGTCCATTGTCATTGGTATGCCAATACTAATGGTTACTCCCAGTAGATTACAGCAGTGTGGCCACTTTACTGAGATATGCCATCCTGATGTCTGAATGAAAATATATGGTAGTTCAAGATAGTCATATATTCATGTAGAAACAGGACAAAGTCTTTAGTGACAACATTACTAGGTTATTAGAAAGATTAATCCTTTCATTGCTGGTCCTCCACCATCCGTGCTGATTTGCCATCAGCCATTAACATTATGTGTAGTAAGGGGAAAACCGGGGGAGGCGCGCTCGCAGGTGCTGGGGAACGGACCGGAGTAAACTTCGCGATCTCAATGTGAGTATGGAAGCTTCTCGTTTATTAACAAAGAAAGCAGTGGTTATATAGACTATGCATATGTTAATCACGTGCCCCGATCGCACTTGTGATTGGTCCATAGGTTTACATATTCAGAGCCGTGACCGCCCCCCCTCCCGGACGTAGTTTTGCTTCCCGCGAAGCAGGCACCACGGGGTTCTTTGTTCTGCACCGTGCAAGGGGAGTCCAAGGTCGCTAGCTCTGGGCTTAACCCTTGCTCAAAGCCTGGGTTGCTCAGACTGCTCAGTGACTGACACAGGATCGTGCCCTTTCTCACTCAACCAAACCTCTACAATTATGCAAATCCCCAAAATATCTGGTACAACTTGAATGCATCTGCTTCTCTCCCAGACATAACTAGGCGCAAGCATAGTTCATAAAGAACATTTTGTTCACCGCAACTTCTGGAAACCCTTACTATGCTTACCTTAGTGCAAATGTGTCTTCATTCTGTAGTATATCTTGATGTTTGAATTTGCACATGATTTAACATCCCTTCAGCATTCATATTTTCTTTGATCCCCTTGCTTATTAAAAAATGCAAATCTAAATTGTACCTTATTAATGTGCTTCTTTGTGCTAAAGCTGTGGGGGGTTAAAATCCCAGCTTTGGTAACGTATTTGGATTCTTAATGCACAAAGTGCAAAGAGAACTAGACTTTCTGCAGGCCATATTTTCTAATCAACTGCTATGAAAAAGATTTTTATTGTGCTTCTATTTCTTGCTCTCATGGAATTTACAGAAATAAAAAGAGTAATGACTTCATTGTTATACAAAAAATATTTTCAACCATGGATAGAGATCCTTATTAATCTGCTGCAAGTTCTCAAAAATGACAATGAGGAATCTTGGATGAAAACTCAGAAAAATATGCATTTTAAATATATGAAAACCTGTTTGCTGGCTGATTTGAAGTAAATAGTAATTTTTTGTCATGGACCTAGGGCCTGGTTTTTGTAGTAGTAAACAGTGGCCACTCGTTTTTGCAGTTAAATATAGTAGCTTTTAAGTACTGTGTACATCCTTGCACTATTAAAAAAAAAGCAGATGCTGTAAAATCACTGATGCATTTAAGGCCATTAAACTGCGTCTTATGTTTCTTTTTTGCACAACTTGACCTATCCCTTTGCCCTGGTAAAAGCTTTCTCTGCATGTTTAATGGCCTTTTTCTTAGTGTTATTGCTTGTTTTCTGAATTGCTTCTTATGCATCTGCTTAACTTGTTGGGAATTTGGGTGGGTCATTGTGCCTTGGGATTCTGCATTGCATGAAAAATATTCTAGCAAAATGTTAAAGCACCTGTGAGATTGGTTAAAAGGAAGTAGGAAAGTGTTAAACTTCATTTGATGTAGTGTCATGTTACTTCTTCACAACGTACTTTGTGGCAAGCTTTACATACAAATTGAACTTTTCCAGAAGCAGTACAATCGTTACTGAGTTTTACAGAAATATATGGAGACAAACTAGAAACGTTGACTGTTTAATTTTTTACAGACAGGCAAAAATGACCTTAGAATTATTCTTAGGAAACAAATAAAATAGGGAAATTTTATGCAAGTTGTGTGTTTGTTGCAGCAGCTAATCCTTGTGTTGTTTCTGCAGTAGCTGCAATTTTAGGACGTACAGATTCACAGTAAATTGTTGATTATAATAAACTGTGCTTCCTTTACTTTCCCCTTCCTGCTCTTGCTGCTTCAGAAGCCTGAGGGATAGAGCTGTGGAATTGAGATGGTGTAGTCTAACATAATGTGGAGTGGATACCCTGTTATTGAGCTTATTCTAAGCTTTTGCAAACTCAGAGGAGAAGGGAACTCTTCTGAGAGCCATTCTAACGTAGTAGCAGCTCTACCCTAACACTTTAATTTGCCTTGAAAAGAATTACTGATTAGGGAAGGACAAAGTGCTTCATCCAGGAACTAGATCTCCTTTGTTTATAGCAGGGCTTTCCATAGTGTTACACTTGAGGGATCATTTAATGGGTATGGCCCTCATCTGAAGGCCATAGATTATGTTTGTTTTGACACGGTATTCCCTGATCCTATCTCTTTTCAGCTCCATAAGACCCAGGGGTTGAAATGCTGAGCAGATTGACACTTCTTCCAGGAGCCCTTCAGAAATGGAAACTGATGCTCCTGGCACTGTCCCTTCACTAGCTTGGTGCAATTTTATAGATGAATAGGAAATGCAAAGAGAGTGGGTTTGGAGCTTTCCAGGCTCTGACTGACTGACAGGTCTGTGGGGATAGGGCTTTGGGATGCTGATTAGCTCCTCTAGTCTAGTTGTTTTCACTACTTTCCTGAACAGATAGAAGTGGCCCTATTATCTGTAAGGCTCAACAAATCATCTAGTTTTGTTGAGGACAGATGGTGTGAAAAGGTTCCTTGCTGATAGGACTGGAAATTACAGGTTGTGGAAGTCCTTGACTTGCTGGATCCACCGCCAGGTAGCACTGAGGATCATGACTCAGGTATCATCTTCACTGTGGGCAGCGAGTGATTTTATTTGTGCTGTCTTGCTTCCCGTTGCTGAGACTCCATCTGGCTTCACTGTATTTCTTCAGCTGTATCACATTCCTTATAGCAGTAGCCTTAGCAGCTGTTGTCCTAGCTCAAATAGTTTGTCCATACGTTGACCAGAAGAGAGATTAAGAGACATTCCAGCTTCCTGCTCAGGAAAATAGGAAGGAAGCTAAGCAGTTTCATGCATTTGAGATGTAAGAAGTCCTTATTTTATTCCTCCTGGTGGCTGGATACAAGTTTAAGAGGGTGATGGAGCAACTGGTGGTGGATAGGTTGTCCTAATCTGGTGGTTTTGTGGTCTCTTTTGAATAAGGACACTTTACTGATAGCTTAGGGCTCTGAAACTCTAGAGATGTGAGTGCACATTGGAAGATCCTGTTTTTGCCATAGCTGGCTTTAGTTAATTTGGATAGAAAGGCTATCCTTTTATGTGTTTGATCATAAATGAAACAACAGTAATAAAGTTTTGGCCAACTTTGCTCTGTTTCAGAGTCTGATTTGTCAGAATACTTCTACTTCTTTGGGCCACTCTGTTGAGACAAAGTCACCAGAAATCTGGTTTAACTTCTCAGTAGGGTGAAAGTTTGTTTTCCTTCTCCAGAGCAGCAAAAAAAAATAACCGAAGAGTGTCAACACCTTAGGCATCAGTTCTTGTGTGTATTTATTCCTTGGTGATCTGTATGTATTGGAGGTGAAAACACACTTTTTTGACTTTCAGAACCACTGTTATCTACTGATAAAAGATCATCTACAAACTATTCAACATAACTCTGCGAGTAATTTAGGAAGACAGTTTTAAGATGTTTGACCTGTAACATATGGTATGTTACCAGATGATGTGGCAGCAAAAAAAAAGTTGAAGATTTATATTTCCTTTTTAGTTTCAAGTTAAATTCTGTCTTGAATAGAACGGAAGAAGAACACACAAGAGATGTTAGTTCTTCTTCCTTTTGATGGAGTGAAAATGGTCCCAAATCCTTATGAAATTCATTTTGGAGTACTTAAGCTGAAGCTGTTGCTATACCATCTTTGAGAACTCATGGAAGAAAGAGGGGATCCCAGAGGGCTGGGGAAAGACTAATATAGTACCTACCTTATTAAAAAAAATTACATATATATATATACACACACACACCCCCTCCATCAATAAAATAAACCTAGGAAAAAGACCCAGGGAATTATGATCCAGTTCCCAAAGTCAATGCTTGGAAGGATGATAGAATAGGGTATAAAAAAAAATTGATTTAAAAGCATCCAGGGGATGTAAGGTGATAAGGAGGGTCAGTGTGGATTCATTAAGAACAAATGTCAAAGCAGTCTAATATCCTTTGTGACAGGGTAATTGTCAATTGGTCTGAATTGTAGTATGTGATGTTTAGGTTAGATATTAGGAAAAGAAATCTAACTTTAAGAATAACTAGGCACTGAGCGTAATACCCTGGAGGCTGTAGCATCCTCTCCACTGGGAGATACAGACAAATACTTTGCAAAGGATGGGCTCAGTTTGTCTTGCCACAGGAGGATGAACTAGATAGGCATTACATTTCCTTCCAGCCTTGAATTTCTCTGATCTTGTTAAGATTTCACAGCACAATACAGGTTTTGAACTGCTTGGTTAAATACTTGACAATGGGGGTTTCCTGAATTTATTCATTCGTGTTTGCAATAGGAAGGCACAACGCTCTTCTGCCACTTCCTATGGAAATTAACTGAGGTTTTTGCTCACACATTTACATACACTGTGTGAATGTACACTATAGTGTCAGGTAGATAACTTTCATCTGCAAGCAGTTTTTCATGTTCAGTTATACATTTGTGTGATGGCTGACCGCATGCAGGTCAGGGTATCGTTTTCAAATATCTCCCTAAATCAGCAAACCTCTGTGTCCTTATGGAGCCTGTTGGGTGACAGTGAAACGAGTGTGACTGTAAGAGCTCTGGCTGTATGGATCAGATTACAAGATCATTTACTGGTTTAATCCATTTTTAACTGGATTAAAAAAAAAAAAAGAAAAACCCCACCTCTGTTTGTACTATACATTTCATTTCATCCAGCATTTGAGCAGAAGGCCTCAAAGTACAAAACTACGTATTCCTGCAGATGGGAGTTTTGCTTTTGCGTCTGTTCTTTATGCATTCTGCAAGAGCATAAAAACATGAACTTTATCCATTGTATGCAGCTAAAATATAAAACCAAGTTTTGCTTTAATCTTCACTGTTACAGTTTTCTCATTTCTCCTGCAAAATAATGAGTGAATGCACCACATTTGGTTTAAAGCAGCAGATCTATATCCAGTTAATTTGTGGATAAATATGGGTTTCTGCTATTGATGTTTCTTGATTCACACAAAGTGGTTATATTAATACTGAAACATTATTAATCAATAGGAGGCTCTTTAAAAATACATCACTAAGACTAGCCAATTACCTTTAAGTATATATCAAAGGCGACAGAGCAATTTGACTTACACTCATGGTCCATTAGAGAGTTCCAAACTTTTTAATTATAAATATATTTTTATCTGCAGTGAAACTTGCAAGGCAAATTTAA
The DNA here is from genome assembly GCF_013368605.1 of Nyctibius grandis. Lineage (NCBI taxonomy): Eukaryota > Metazoa > Chordata > Aves > Nyctibiiformes > Nyctibiidae > Nyctibius > Nyctibius grandis. Next base: position 96,988,313 of record NC_090661.1, on the reverse strand, counting down.
ATTTCTCATTCTGACCTCAAAAAATTAAAAAAACCCAAACTGATTCTTCAGTTTTTCAGGGTTTTTTTTCACTCAGGAAAGTACAAAAATATGTTTAAATTCATCTTACTCTCCTGAATTAAATTAAAGCTAAATAAACTGTGTGTTATCTGATACTGTTTTTAAGATAGTCTGCTCTATAAGATCACAAAAGTAAGTTATAAAGACAGATGATGTCATTGTGTATAGTGTATAGTTCTGTTTGGTTTTATAATGCTAATTAACTCTATTGACTTTCAGTGAAATTGCATTATTTCCCTCTCTACCAAAGGAAAATCTGACCAAAGCATACAATCTATCTGTAAATTCTCAGAAATATGTTCTTTATTCAAAGAATTTAGGCTGTAATTTTGGGAAGCATGCAGTGTATTTTTTGTATCTTGCTGATAGTTTAAATACCTGTTTGAAATATGAAACCTACTCTGACCTATTTGTGGAGTTACTACTGATGCTTCTGCTTCTGTGTTAGGAAGGGAATGTGTTGGCTGAAGTAGAGTGCTGTGTTGTGTTTTACAAGCAGATGAGAAACTGCATATTTTCCTTTGAGATTATCATACCATTCTTCATATAAATTTCCTTATTTAAGTAGACTATTTCCCCTCTGGCTCATGTCCCTCGACAATTACCCAGCATAAGCAATCTACGGAGTACAGCGCTAGGTGTAGCTGATTGTCATTCAATGCAAGTGAAATCTTTAGGTGAACATTAGTCACTCTTTTAGACATGTTAGCTTGAAGTGGAAGCAGTCAATTATGGAGTAGAGGCTTTATGGCTACATTATTACCATCATACTATTAGGTTTTCGGCAGTAGCATTCTGTTTGATCGATCCGTGCCAAGATTTTGATGGATAGTTTTGTTCTTCAAATGTCAAATATGTGTGACTTTTGTACTTTATTTATTTACTGGCGCACTACTCTGCTGTGGATATCCCTCCTTTCTACATCATTCTAGCTTTAACAGCTAATCATGATTTATTTTATTTGAAATGGTGTTGATTTCAATAGTGTTCTTAATCTTTCTTTCTGATGCTCTTGAATTACAGAGGAAACTATACTATTGTACTGGATGTACACTTAATCGGACGTGTGAATGTTTCACAGTTGTACGGGGGCCTTGGAGAGTAAGAGTTGTTGCTGATTGAGAAATGCATGTGCATGGTGGTATCCAAGGTGTAGTGAATTTTGAGATTCTATTCTCCCCTCAATACTTGTAAGAGTTGTGCTTGTTTGGAGGGTTTGGGCTTTTTCTTCTTTGTTATTTCATGTCTCTCTCATACATCACAACAATTTTAGAACATCACTAGCTTCAAGATGCAGATTTAGTTTAGGTCACAGGCTTTAATCTGGGTACTATTTTTAACTAAATATATGCATTTGTAAGTATATTCAAAAGTAAAAATACAGCTATTGACACTAATCAATAGGTATATAAGCAAACTCTTTTCTGGTTTTGATGGGCATGAAGAAGCATGTAAATACAAACAAAGAGCAAATGTACATAGGGTGCCGTTAACCTATCTCCAACAGGACTGAGAAGAAACTTCTCATCAGCCTGTTTGTGAGGGGCACTGGTTCTGCCAGGTTTTTTCTATCAGTGTTACTGAATACGCTCTTCAAGAAAAAGGATAGTAGAGAAAAATGGGAAACTGAAACTCACCAAAGTTTTCTGCTCAGTTTGGTTAAGCATCAAGACTTGCAGACAGAAATTAGCAATGCAAAGGCTCCGCACCTATCCTGCATCCATGGCTTCAGTGACACAGAAAGTCAGACCCACTGTCGTAAACTAGAGCTGTGTTTATACAAGGAGATTTCAGGGAGCTGTAGCCTCCATGTTACCACATCATGTAGTGATCAGTGGGCTGTGTTATATGCCAGAGGAATGACTCTACCACTGTATTAGTACTGTGCACTGTACAATTGCTGTCTCAGCAACGTGTACTGGCTGCACCCGTAATGAAGGGAAAGTGATTAATATTGTTAATACTGGTGAATTAGTATTTCAGAACCATCCATTTAGGTCAATGCTGCACAAGTGTCCCACAGGATGATTTGGGATGTCAGTCTCATGGTTTGAACTCTTGGCAGAAGTAACACTTTTTGCCTGATAAGGAGTGTTACTGTTGAAAAAAAATAATATACTGATTTAGGTAAATGTTATAGTTTTGATTACAGGACCATTATACACTCTTAGCTCATCTCTTCTCCATGTCCCTCCAGTGCCTCTTGGACAGCATTACTGGTGCTAGATAGCTATAATTCCCCACTCCAGAACTGGCTGCAGTTCAGTAGTGTGAATGTGTGTGTGTATGAAGTGACTCTGAATAAAACAGACTATTTAAATGTAAATAGTGCTGTCATTTTACTTGGTGAGGATCACTCCTCACTAATTAGGAGGACATTCATTTTACTTTAGCGTTTGAACATTGAAATAATTAATTTTAATTTAACACTGTTTTTCTCTTTCAGTTGTTTTTATTTTACTCCTGTGTACACCTACATTCACATATTTCTAAACACGTACACTAAATAAAAGCCAATGCATTCTATACGTATTTTAAGACTTAAAAATGGAGCCAAGGAGAGTGTAAGCTGATGCCCAGTTCATGATAGCACTTAATCAAATGCTTAAGTTGATTTACATGGGTTTAAAGCACAGGCTGATCCAGGGTTTATTCAACCTTGATCCAGAGTTTATTGAAGCAAACAGAAGTCACAATACTGTGTTCAGTGGGCTTCAGACTAGACACTAAATAACAGAGAGCTGAGGCATGGGGGCAGCACCTTGAGAAAGAGGCACGAGTGCTGGGTAGTTAACAGTGAAGTCAAAATAATTTGATTTCCTGCTTGCCTTTTTTCAGGAAGAACTACATTTGGAAAAAAAAAGAGCAGTTGGACATTTATAAGAGATAAGTAAAGGTAAATCAGGCTAGCTCAGGGAGAGGGATCAGTGGAGAACAGGGGAAAGAACAGAACAGGAAGAACACGTGGCATACGTGGCATAAGTGGAAGTGAAAGGGGATTTACAGTAGACAGTATTCTAATTTATTAAATAACATAATGATCTCAAGTTAATAAATCCCTGGTTGCATGTAGGTAAGTGACATACATCGTACACAGCTGCCTTACCTTCATTTTGTACTGCTTTATCTTCTGCACACACAGTGGGATAGTGACCATCATTAACATTATTAAATCTCTAAATCGGTATCATTTAAGTTACTTATTTTCAAAGTATCTTACTTCCCTTGTTCCATTAAGTGCACCTGCCTCAGTGCACAAATCTCCATCTCAGCAATGAGACTTAAGATGAAGTCAGCAGCAACACAGTGACTGCAACTCACATAAGCTTCCTGAAGCCGATCCACAGCAACTCCGTGAATAGACAAGAGTTATTGGTGTTACCCTCTTCACATTATGGTGAATTTATTTGTATTCAACAGGATTGCATTGGGACTAACTGATAAAGAAGAGCAGCTGGTGGTGGATTAATGGAATGAGGCTCATATTGTTTGGTAGATAGGCCGGATAACTGCCCCAAATGGTTCTCACTAGCAGCAGGGAAAGGGGGGATGATTCGGTGCCTCCACAGCTGCTGTGACTTTTGTTGTTCTTGTTGTTGCTGTTCTTTGCTGTTGCCATGATGGCAACCTTCGCGCCACCACTACTGCTGCTGTCACTAATTGAGCATCTGCCTCGCTTTTGTTACTGCTTTCACTATGATTTTAGCCTCTTTTACTTGTGCTAATGTACTTTTGTCATGACCACAGAGACATCTGTGTCTACCTGATGGGAGTTGCAAGAGAGCCTTAGGGAAGGTAGAGCTTTCCTCTTGTTACACCGAAGAGAGTATCCTTGCGCACTCTCTGCTTTCAAATGTTTCCTGATTTATCCCATCAGCTGCCGTTGTCAGACTTAATTCACAATAACTTCTCCAGCCCTCTATCCTTTCTTGATATTCCTTTCGAAAGAGTAATACCGCAGAATAAGCAGGATAATTTTTCTACTAAGTTTTTATATACTTTGACTCTTTTTTTTCAGGTTATATCCATCAGGAGCAAGCTGCTGTCATAGATAAGCTAATATATATTCCTGCAGTAGACAGTCAATGTGTGTAAACCATCCCCACCTACATTAGTATTGCCTGAGGCTGGAGTAAGCTATGCTTCAGCAACTCTTGAATTAGCAGGTTTTGTCTGTCTGTAGCGATCTCCTGAGTACAACTCGTACAGTAACTCTTGGTCAATGGATTTGTTGGTAATCTTCTTTTTTTCACATCTGAGAATAAAATAGCATAAGTTTAGATATCTAGAAAACACAACTTATGTTATGAAGAAAGAATTAGTAGATGGGGGAGGACTGGCTTAAAAGAAGAGTGGAGTGATGGGAGAATGACAGGCTTCAAGAAGTTAAAAAGCCGTTGCTTAGAGGAAAGGAGTAAAGTTAGGAAGGAAATGGGAATTATGTTGCAGGAAGTGATAGATTAGATACCAGGAAAAAATTTTAATGGGATGCATAGGCAATACTGGACAGCTATTTGGAGAGGCTGTGGAGTTATTGAAAAACGGGTTGGAGCATAGGTTATGCAGATAATTAAGATGGGAAGAGACCTTTGGAGATCGTTGAGGTCCCACTCAGATCAGGGCCAGTTTCTACCCTGTAGTTCTGGGTAGAACATAGTTATGTTTTTCCAGTTTGGCTGTGAGGATTAATATGGGAGACTGTATCAAAAGCCTTGCTAAAGTCAATGTAAATTGACACCGTGTTCTCCCTCTGTCCACTGAACCAGTCGTCTAAATGCAGAGGGCAGTCAGGCCTGATTTGACCTTGGTAAATCCATGCTGACTGTTTTTCATCACCTTCTTGTGCTTTATGTGCATGGATATGGCTTCAAGGAGGGCTTGCTCAGTAATCATCCCTGCAGCTAAGGCTAGGCTGACCCACCTCTTATTCCCTGTATCCTTCTGTTTGTCCTTTTTGAAGATACTTGTGGCATTTGCTTTACTCCAGTCATCAGGGAGTTCCCCTGATCACCAAGACCTATGAAAAGGAGATCAGCCTCACAGTGACATAGGCCAGATCCCTCAGCACTTTTGCATGCATACCCTCTGGTCCTATGGACTTAGGTATGTCTAAGACAGCAACAGTCAGGGTTTGTTCTGGCTATAGCTGGTCTTGCTGTGGGGCAGGAGGATGGATTATTTTATGAAATCCCTAAGATCAAATATGAATGCCAGTTTTATCATATATGAGATCTTGTCTTTCTAGAATTTCCTTCCTGCTCTGATAAGCTCTCCTTTCTTGAAATCTCCTTTCTCTGCTTTAATCTAAATGCTGCAATTTTTTTAGGGCTTTGGGCAGACCAAAGTCTGCCCAGCTGAGGAGCACAGAGAAGTTTGTTGGTTCCCCCAGTGTGCATTTATCCATCTGATGAGCTAAATGGAGTTCCCAGTTAGACTTTTGAGGAACAGTTTTTATATCTCCTGAAAAGAGTTGATGTGGGTCATATTTGCCTCTTATTTTTTTTAAAAATTGAAAATCCTACCAGTTAATTTTTATTTATGCACCATTTGCTGAGCTTCTACTTGTGCTTTGTCCATGGACAAATTTCATGTGATGCCCAAATTTGGACGTATGGATTTATATTTTTGTTCCTGGTGTTAGAGTTGTGCCCATTTGTATGTACATTTATAGTCTAAGTTAAGGGCTTTCTCAGCCCTTTTCCTGTTGTGCCAGACAGTATTCACGTTCCCACCTTTGACCTGTTTCCCTTTGGTTCACCTATTACTCTTTCTTTTGATGTTGAGAAGTGTGGTGCTGTATGTGCAAAACCGCCACTTTATTTTTTTTTAATATATCCTAACAGTTTTTACATGTTCACGTCCCACATTTTAACAGCTTTATTGTTTAATGAAATGAGAAAAAAAAAAACACAACAGAAAAATAGAGCTTTATTGACAAAGCAATTCTTGGCATGTAGTTGAAACACTAAAATATGTGTTGGAAAATTTCAAAATATTAAACATCAAAACAGACCATATGTTTACATTTTATAGCATGTATAATGGCTGAGACTGAAATAGGACAAGGTACAAAAAGGTCATAATCATAAGCTTAATGTTTTGCATAGTCAAAAATATATAGTTAGTTTATTAAAATGCTCTAAAAATCCTTGTTACTAATTTGAAATCCAGTTATAATTTTAAAGTTCTACTGGAAAAATATTTGGATGTTTTACCTAAGCCTTTGTGAAAGTTTATTGCCTTTTCGTGTCTTTCCTACTTCCATCAGACTTACCGTTCAATCACACTGAGTTCAGATATCTTAGAATCAACCTTAAGTTAAACAAAACCACTTGGATTATTTCTCATACTTATTAATCAATACAGAAGTCGCTTTCTTGTGGAATGAGACATGCAGCCAAATAGTATTGAAACATTCTATGTACATACACACGTGTGTGTACAAACGTGTCTGGTGCGTATGCATATATATGAGGAAGACCTAAGCCATTTTAAAGTAAGAATATACTGTGCTCTCAGTGTATGTAACTGTAGAACTCCTCTGATTTTGGTGCACCAATGTAAAGAAAGCAAAATCTCATGGTGAATTTAGTTTCAACAACAGGAAGCTGGTGTGGTTAGAAAAAATACTATATTCAGAGCCAAAAACATTTCCTCGTCCAAAATCTGTGGTTATTTCAGGTTTCGATGTCATAGCTAAGAGCATATCTGGCCCCTTCTTTTCTGTAACTGGCACGACTTCAGGCATAAAGCAGTTGCTAGTGAGCAGAGAGAGGACTCTGGAATTTCCTGCACTCTTGCTGTGTAGATTCAAATGCTAAGTTTAAATAATGGATGAAGCTAAGATTATTATAATTGATCATGGTATGATTTATATGGAGTAATTATAACTAGGCTGAGAAAGAATTTTCAAAAGCTAGTTTCCTGGTAGCCAGAGCCATTAAATAACAGCGTGCTGCCAAAACAAAAATTAGGTGGGAACGTAGCCACAGAGTTCAGAATGTCTGTCCTCCACCTGATTTATAACTACCCTTATGATGACAGTATCAGAGGTATTTTCTTATTAGGAACAGTAAGAATTGTTTGAATTGTTTTTCTTATCTTTCTAACACAAGTCTGCATTGTTTCAAGCTTAGTCAAGCATAATAACTGGAAAACTGCAAAAATCTAATGTATAACAAAACTAAAAGGTGCAAGAGGTTGAAAAGGTTAATTAAAAGTGTAATGATCGCATTTACTGAGACAGTCCAATTAATCACTTTATTCCAGTGGTCATGTGATGCAGAAACCATTGCTACAGATAACTGATTCCTAGTGCCAGTATACATGGTCTGTGTTCATTAAAATGTGTATTTTTCTACAAATGGAAATTTAACTTTTTATTTTAAGCTGCTTTTATTTATTTGAAAATATTTTAAAATAATAGCTAAGGTTTAACGCCATATCCTCACATAATACTTTCTCTAGCTATACTCCCTCTCAACAGTATGGGAGCATTGCCCCCTTGATACTTGTAGTCTTACAGCCCCTGGGAGGTTTGCTTACAGCTTAATGGGGTTGTAGGTATAGAAGAAATAAAGCACTAGAAATACATCACTATGTAATATGATCTCTCTGAAACAGTGTATATGACCAACAAAGTGAATTCTCAAGTGTCAACAAGCACACCTAAATGTAATTTTTACCACGTCAACTGGAAAAAGGCAAAAAGAACCTTGAAGGATCAGTTACAAGGGTCATAACCTTGTATTATCTGATTTGCTATAATATTCACAGGAGCTTTATTGGAATGGAACATAAATTTGAAAAATAGTGAGATTAGAAAGGATTGCAATGCTAGAGCAAAGAGCTAGAAGCTTTCTCCTCTTTTATGTTGCTGGGACAGCACTTTAGAGGGAGCCTATTATAAGCAGGAGAACAGTAGTTATGTTAACATGGTAATTAATCAAGTCTGAGGAAAAGAGGAAACAAGTTGTGAATTCAATTATGCAGTAGCGAAAAGAAATGCTGAAAGTTGCCCTGTAAATTGACATGACTTTGGTAAACAGTCCCTCACTGTGTTCTGAGAACTTGCATGCAGTAAATCACTTCTCATGGCAACCGTGTAGGTTTGAATATTTCACAGGTTTATTCTGTATTTCTGTGTGCGCCAGTTCCTTCTCAAGTCTGTTGACTTAGTATTTAGCTAATAATAAAATACTGAACTGTATAGCATGAGAGCATATGCAGTAACACACTTTCACTTTGAATATTTTAAGGGGAAATTAATTAGGAGAACTCAGCTGAAACCATGGCGATAGCCTTCCACATCACAAAACCAGCCTCTGACTCAGTACAGAGCATGAATTGTATATGGAGTGACTGAGATCACTCCCTCAGAAGAAAATATATTCTGTATATGGTCCCAGTCATGCATAATCCATCCCTAATGCTAGCGCAGTGTAGATACGTTAAAATGACCTTTACACCCTAAAACTCTTTAGGGTAGAACTGAAATCATTGGTGCAGTAATGTGAGAAACAGTGACTGGATCAGTTTGCAACAACTGGAAGTGTTTTTGTTTAGCAGCCTCTGATTTTATTCATACATTTCTGCCTCCTACGTGAGATACCTTGGACAGAAGAATTAAAAGTAGCATTGAAGAACCAAATTCTTGAACTTAGATTATTGAAAATTCAGAATGACTCTGGTGAATAAAATGGATTAGCTATGCTTGCGTGAATATAATGCAAAACTGCCATCGCCAGTGCCACGTGGAAAATTAGGGACCCTGGCATAACCTTTCATTAGATTTGTAGCGGAAATGAAAGGTGATAGATCAGGATATTTGTGTGAGTGAAGACAGAAAGAATTTCAGCAGCAAACCACAATGTTGTTAACACTGGGGAGCAGGGTTTCCTCTCCCTCCCTGCTCTCGTGGAACAAAAATTTAAATCAGTTCACTGTGGGGTTGCAAAACTTTCTTCTTACATAACCTGTAAGTTGAGCTGATGTCCCTCAGCCAACCCACAGGGCTCAGCCACCTCTGTTTTTTCTGCTCAGCCTTTCCCCATTCCTGCCCAGAAAAGACTGAAAGTACCAAAGGAAATCTTAAGACATAATTTCTTCCCTTTTTCATCAACACATATCCAGCATAAGAGTTTTCTCTTGCAGTCTTTATCTGTAATGTCTATTAAATGCACCAGGAAATGGTCAACTAGAGGTAGCAGGATCTAACTAAATGGAGAAAAGAGTCCTGCTAAGTATTATAGCCCAAATCTGGTGGTGAACTTGGGCAATGCAAAATGCAGCACGTAGGACATGTGGCACTCTTAGCAAAATTAAACTTCCAGGAACAGACCAAGAGATAGATTTATCCACCTAAAAGTGAGGAGCCCCTTCTTCCAGGTGATATCTAAAATCCTTAGCAAGATGCTCAGAATCCTTGTAAAGTGCCCAGGGAATACTGTGTAAAAAACAAACAAACCAAACACCAACAAACCCCCCTGCACAATAAATGTGTAGATGGACACTAAGAAATACAGAAACTGAGATTTGTTGGAAGATTTCAGACCTGAGGAGACAGATTCAGAGCCTCAGGCAGGTGCCTCTGTCCACCCAGCAATCAATGTATGCTCTTGGGAGTAGAGAGCCACTTGCCTTTTAAAGGGCATCTAGCAGAAGATGTCATGGTACTTTGGTCATTTAATTAGTGATCAGAATAGTCTTTGAGGAAGTGGGATGCCTATGCTCTGTGCTCTTCTCTATAGGTTTTCACAAAGCCTGGGAGGGTAACCTATGGATTAGGCAGTAGGTTGGTCTGGAAGGAAGGGGAGGAGCTGTGTTTTTTTAGGGGTTCCCACCCACGGGAATGGGTTGTGGTTTTTTAGAAGGGATTAGAAGAAGAGAGCACAAGTGGGATCATGCCTTTGCAGACTTACAATTAAGGGAGTCATCTCCACGCAGGGCATCCTGTTTTCCAGTCATTGCTCTTCTAAGAGAAATAACTCTCTTTCCTGAGTGCAGGCCAGAACCCAGCAATCTGCCTCTCAGGGAGAGCTCTCATCCTTGGGCTGAAGCATCATGCTCTCTCTTGTGTTTTGCAGTATGCACTATTTCCTGTGTACCTTCTTGAGAACACTCTACAGTGAGATGGTTTGAGAACCCTTCTGGGAAACAAGAACAGCGGTTCTGAGTCTCCAGGTCAGGGAAGGCATTGAACCAAAGTCTCCTAGATCCCGACTGATGATTCATCAGTGGGGTCTCATAAAAACAAAGGCCAGGGTGTTTTGAAAAAGGCTTTGGGCGTAGCAGTTATGCAGAACATGGTAGTGATGAACACTTCCAAATCGTGTCTGTTGGTTCACGGTAAGCAATGTAAATGTTCTTGATCTCTGCAGGGCTTGGACAAGAGATAGTCTTTACCTCCTCAGGTAGATTTATGGGTGTAATAAGAAAAGAATTCTAGGGACCTGTGGATTGTGTGTTGTCAGAGACTTGCATGCGCAGCACTGGGGAGGACTGACCAGGAATGTAAAATGTTCCAGTTTTGGTCTCAGGAACATAAAGTCTCAGTTCAGGCAGTTTTGTTTTAGGTCCTTTTGTTGCTCTAGCCCTGGGTGTGCTCTTCTGCACACAGGAGTCAGTCTCAACATCCTTGTCTCATAGTGTACCTACTACTGCCGTCTATTGTAATTTCAACATGTGTATTGTTGTATTTGGTAGCACTCTGAAAGTCCTGGGTATAGCTGATAATGTATTAGCTTTAATTTTAAAAAGTAAAGCACCTGCTTGTCATGATTGTGGAAAAGGTTTGAAGTAGGCCTGACTGTTCTCTAAAGCCTGAGGAGAAGACAAGTGGAACCTCAGAATAACATGAACATGTATGTGCATCAGTCTCACGATTTCTCAGGGGTGACTTGTTTTTTCTCTGCCATTTGAGATTAGAAATAATTTGTCCAGGAAAATGGTAGTTTATTTGAATCCATTAAGATACAGATGAAAATATTTCCCATGCTTTCCTTATTTTTTTAATCTGTTGTTCTTACAAAGCAGAAGTACTTTGGTGAACCCATAGCAGCACTTTTGTTAAAGTGGGATCATGGTTCTCCTCTTTATTTTGGTCATTTTCTGGTTCCTATATGCCATATTGCATTGCACTTGCACTGAAGTAGGCCCGTACCCATGTGGGCACCTCTATCACTTTGTAATTTTGCCTTCCATTGCATTAATATTTACTGCTGTCTTTACAGCATTCCCTTCACTGAAAACCGTAGAAAACTTACTAATGCTAATTACTTGCAAATAGTAATTGCAATTTTAATGGCAACCTCAGTAAATTGCTTTTTATGTACTGTAAGAAAATTGAAAACTATGTGTCCATTTTGCTGTTTAATAAGAATCTTATATAACAAGTAATAGTCTTTTCAGTCCTTCCATGTAGTGGGAGCACGAATAAGAAGCTCCGGGTATCCACTGAGGATCCCTTCTTGTGCACCATGGGGTTAACAGGAGTTGAGGAGACAGCCAAAGGCTCAGTAGGTGCAGAAATGAAATAGAAATGGAAATGCAAGGAAGATGAAAGATTAAGGTGAAGAGACTGTGAAAGAGGATGAAGCATAAGGAAGATCAGACAGGGCAGAGGAAGCCCTATTAAACCTTTAGAAACATCTCTGGATAAAAGACTGGAGAGTTTGGCTGGCTTCTTTTTGCTGTTGTATGGGAGCTTGAGCCCAGAACTGCTTCAGCTGTAACACTGTTGGGCCAGGGTGGGGGGCATTCAGGAGATAACAAATATCAAAGTGGTAACACCTTATACTGTAATACAAGGCTTGTTTTTTCATCAGTAAACTTTATCAGAAAAACATCTCACTTTGCATGCACATGTTACATGTGCAGTAGAAGAGCTGTGAGCCGGTGATCTATGTAGAGGTAAGTTAGTATCATTAAGCCCATTGTTGCTGCCCCAGAGTTTTTGCACATAGTATACAGAAAACTGCCTGGTAGAAGGACATTTTTAGGCATCCTAACTCTACGGATGTCAGGAGCTGCTGTTTTCCCACCAAGGCAGCAGCTCCTGCCTGGCTCTGGCTGTGTTCTGCCATGACTCTGCCTGCACCCCATCAGGGTAGCACCCATAGCAGTGAAGCAGCTTGCAGCTGCTGGTGACTTCTGGTGGGAGGCAGCATCCTGGTGTTCGCAGATCTGCTCTCCTGGGCCCCTTGCTGCGGGTGGGAACCAGTGCCTCGCACACAGGCATGAGGCATCACTTACCACCTGCCTGGAAGTAACTTACCTCGGAGTCCGCAGTGATTTGGCAGGAGCGGAGAGCTGCATGGTTTGGCAGAGATTTCCAGAATGGGCCCAAGACAAAGTGGACTTGGGAGAGAGGCAGCTCTGAGTGGGGAAATGGTGGTGGGAAGGAATCGTTACTTGTCCCAGGCTGCTGCTCTGACCACCCTCAATCCATATCCAAGTGCCCCAAGAGAGGGGGGGAACTGAAAAACGATCTTCTTACACAGACCTTTCCCAAAGGATGCTGGCAGGAAAAGTAGCTCTGGATTAGATCCATTTGCTCTTAACGTAGTCAGTACCTAGTAAGAGCCAAACTTCTGCCTGTCTTAATAATTTAAGCTTTGCAGAACAGAAGCTGGCTGAAATTTTGACCTTATGTATTACTGCTGCGTAAGTAATCCTCAGAAACACTCTCAGTCTTCTTAACTGTTTGTAGTTAGCACAGGAGTTAGGAATAATTATGTTGTACTTTTGCAACAAAAATAAAGCATAAAGTGTGCTCTGGATTGTAAATTTTGCATTAAAACATGAATTAAAATCTTGGGAGAAGCTGGCATTAATGAGAAGAGTTGGTTTAGACAGTCTTGTTTAATTCAAATGCAGTTGATGCATCTCTCTTATGTGCTGTGTGCTAGTCTTGGTTTTAAAAGGTAGAAATAATTTGTATAATGTGATGATAAATATGCCAGAAACAATAGATAGAGACATATGTGTCAAAATAGAAAAGGCAAGTGGCAAGTTACAGCCAGGAGCAATTCTAGAAAAAAAAAAAAATCAAACACCAAAAGACCTGATCCATGTTCAGAGCTGACGTGTAGAGGAATGCGAGTCTTGGTAGATATAAATTGTATGAAAGATATGAATGAGTGTAACTGTTGTTTATGAACAATTTGTGCCTAATTCAACTTTCATCCAAGATAACTTTCACTGCTGTTTGCATGGTCAGTGAATTGGCTTGGGCTCTGTTTTTAAAAAAGATTGATTAACCTGCCCCTTTTTATTTCTGAGGTGTCCATATTCACAGTGCTTTTTAATTCTGTATCAGCATTTACTACATTTTTGACCCTTAATGGAAAGCATGTATATGATTATCAGCAAAGAGGTGCTTTATTACATCTTGGGTTTCTTTTAAAGAATACTTTTTAATATAACATAGAGTTAGCTGATGTCTCTTCATATTGAAATGCCCCATTCAGAGCTCTTCCACAAAATCTTGTTTTAAAGAGTGGAATTCAGTAGTTGACTCCCAGGCACAAATAACCATGTAATTACTCTGCAATCACATAGTAATTAGCATGTACTATTCATATATGGCATAATTATATACCCTGCAGTTTACATAGTAATTATATTTGTACTAAACATATAATTCTATATACTGTATAAAAAAAACTTTGAGAGTTCATAGTGAAGATTATAGTTGTATGCTAATGTAATACAACATTTTATATAAAAATGTTACAATTTTATGAGAGGGTTGTATTTTGGATATCTCATCTCTTCTGCATCTGGTATTGCTTAAACTGTGGTAGGCTGCTACTATAGGAAATGCTTGGCTCTGTTAATTTATAGTCAAATATTACATGTTTATAATTTTGTCATTTGTGAAGATAAGCAAAACATTTCAGTTTATTGTGCAACATACTGTGATTTGAAAGGACTTGGAGTGTGAATGTTAAATGTACAGAAGTTAAATGTACGAACCCACTGAACATAGTTGCAGCATATCGCTAGAGTGAAAAATCCAATGCTATTTATGCGTTGCATTATTTCTGGATATGTAAGATACATGGGATAGTAGCAGGTGAGATAGTTGTGTAAGGTGAAGTGTGTAATAGCATCCAAGGACCGTCTCAGGCACAGTCAGTTCAAGCACATGCAGTACCTTGGTGCACCATGTCGGCCAAGCTACATCATCTTTTCCTGACTTGGAAAAAAAGGAAAGGTTGATGTCCTGATCTGGGAATGGGAGGCAGAGTAGTAGGAGAATGGAAATGAGTGGCACTGAGTTGTAGAAGGGCCTTGAACTGAGTTTTTGGGAAAAGATGGAAGATACAGAAAAAAAAGCTTTTTTTAAGAGGAGCTTAGAGCTTTTTAGATCGTTTAAGATGTTTTATCTTTGGCCATCCGCCTTAAGACATTGCTGTAGAGTTTTAGATATTTGCAAAATGTTTTGTTCAGCTTGCAAATTCTGTAGCAATGGGAAGTTAATGTGTTTTCTTGGATCTGTGATGTTGGCATTCCTAATATCCAAAGCAGCATTATGATTATTCTTGATTGAATTTTGCATTCTAATGCCAGTTGCCTTCATTTTCAATCAAAGCGTATATTGGGTTTTAATATCTGGATAATGTATTGCAAAATTAAATGTGTAATTATAGTCTTAACTCTTATCTGAGTTTAATTTTTTCTATAACTTCTTGTAGCATGTGCATGTGTGTGACACACATACTCCTTGCTTTAAAATGTTTCTTTTGCAGCCACTTGTTAATTCTGTGTCAGCTTTTTCAAAGCTTGTAAACTTCATAAAACTTCTAGAGTTCACGTAGCATCTATAGATCTCATAACAATGTCTCTAACTAATCATGGAGCTTACGGGCCTTATGGGTGGCCTTAGAGAGCTCACAGTCGTGGGGCTGCACCTGCTTCCCTTTCTGTCTGGGTGGGCTGTTTTCATACCTAAAAACTGTAGTAATGGGCATGTGGCTTTTACCTTCTGCAGAGTACACGAATTACATTTAAATGTTGTCACCTGGTGTAGTCACTGAATGTCGTATATACTGTTCAAGGAAAAAATAAAAAATGTCAGAGCTTTACAAAGCCGGAGTTAGGAGCCCACATTCTCACCATGTTCCTGTGCGATGGGCCAAACGTATCCCTTCCAATTCACCAGGGATTTTAATGGCTTTTTAGTGAGGCCGCATCTTACCCAATATTCATCCTGCATGTCTGCTACAAAGAAGATGAAGTACAGCCTGCCCGGTGTAATCGTCATTTATTTGCCAGCATTCTGATCTTAACGCATGCCTGTGCTCTTGTTTACTCATTAAACCATTACCCTAAGAAACATAAGGACTGGCACTGAAAGTTTTGTATGTAACAAATATATAATCAGGATCTCATTAACAGTGAAATAAACGCAAACATCAAAACACCATATAAATGTGACGCATTTCTTACTGCTGTTGTGTTGTTTTTTCTAGTGGAGCCAGTACTTTCAAAGGGGAACAATTGCTTGGATGCAGCAAAAGCTTGTAACCTAAATGATACCTGCAAGAGGTTCAGATCTGCTTACATAACCCCCTGCACCAGCAGCACGTCCAATGAAATCTGTAACAAGCGGAAGTGTCATAAGGCCCTCCGGCTATTTTTTGACAAAGTTCCCCCAAAGCACAGCTACGGGATGCTCTTCTGCTCCTGTCGAGACGTAGCCTGTACAGAAAGGAGACGGCAGACTATTGTTCCTGTGTGTTCATATGAGGACAGGGAGAAACCAAACTGCCTGAATTTACAAGAATCCTGCAAGAAGAATTACATCTGCAGGTAAGATAGCACATGGCAGGGGAGTGATTAATGAGGTACCAGAGAGAACTTTTTGGTACTGCTGCATTTGCCAGGACTAAGGGTCAGAAAACCCACTAGGGGAAAGGATGAGTCAGGGAAAAAAGCAAATGCCACTGACATCCTTAACAGAATAGCAAAAGCCTGCATCTGGTTACAGTGAGTGCCTTCTCCAAAACTGTTCACAGCTACTCCCTCGCATTAAAAAGGAATTGTTAAACCCCCAGTTTAATTTTTACAGATTTTTGTTGGAAACATATTTATTAGGTGTCTCTATGAAATGATGTCTCAGAATGATTTTTATGTCCTGTTAGTGACCAGGTGAAAATAGAATTATTCATTATAATGGGATTTATTTTCATTGTAATCTCACGTGTGAGCACTAATAACTGTGAATACAAGCAGCATGTTGGACTTTAAATAGTCACAATACACAGACTACTCATGGGCTTTTTCTTCAAGGAGTCCAGATTTGTAGACTAGATCCCACTATCTTTGTAGAGCTGTTTTAGCCTTGGAATTGTTTTATTGCCTCTCCCCTGACGAGAGTGCTGGGCTGATACAACTGGACGGTCATTGATTCCCTGACCTAATTCCCAGCCTCTTTCCTCTGTGTGTTCAGCCTGGAGAGGCAGTGCAGGGCGCTGCTTCAGAGGACAAACTGGGTCTTTTCGCCTTCAGCATACACTACAGTGGCATACAGGACCGCCTCTGCCCTGAGGAAATGCTTTCTTCCTACTTAGCATTGCGTATGTTTGTACAAGAATGTTGTGTTAATGTCCTATTTATGAAGTTGTGCCCAAGAATCTTGCTCATTTCTAATGTGTAAATTCCTTGTAGATTATCCAGTTCTGTGAATTAGCAAGTAAGGAAATAAACACTATTGTAAAATGTCAAGGACACTGAAGATATCATATAAACGGTAGTAAGTACTTATATATGCCTGGTAAAATATTTACTTTGAAGTTTATTTATGAGATCTCTACTGCTGATCTTAAACGTTTATCCATAGCACCTTAGATGTGCCCGAGTGCTGTTCACAGGTGAGGGCGGTGAGCAGCACCCTACCCTCGATGGCTCAGGGGAAATCTGGAGCCAGTTTCCTGCTGACTCAGAACAGATTTAAAACAGAGCAGGGTTCTCATTTCAGTTCAGTGAGTCACATTCAGCACCTTCATAGCTGATGCTGTTGCAGTTTGTGAAAGCTGGATACATGTAGTCTCAGAACCACCTGTTTTCCATGTCCATGTTGTGCCATTATTCTTTTGCTTATAAATATTGTCTTCCCTATACAGAGGCCCTGTTAATTAATAAAGTCACAGTATCTTTACTGTGTTTTCTGCCAAATTCCCAATGCGTTACAGTGCCAATGAAATGGGAGAGAGGTTTTTATATGGAGAGTTCTTCCTATTATTCAGCTGTAGCGTTCAGGAATTACTTAGTTAAATTAATGTTATTACTTCTCTCATGACTGTGTTTTCCTTTGGTCAGCTTTGATCTAATGATGTCTCAGCAGCTAAGTTTTTAATGGCATTTTGTTTAATTTGACTTTGTGAGTCTGGTGTTGTGCTTTCTCCATTGCGACACTGCAAAGGAAAGCTTGGTAAAATCTCTGCTCCTGTTGCCCTAAGTTGCAGCTGACATGGGAGTGAAAACGGATTTCTTTACAGGTTCTTCCTGTGGCTTCTTTTCTTTAAAACAGCAAAATTAAGAAGTTTGGACTCTTCCAAGGCTCAGTGAGACCTGGCTATGAGGGAGAGGGGCAGCATTGGTAAAAGGGAATGGGTGGGCAAACGCCTGCGGGGTCTGGGGCAGTCAGTGATTGCAGCATTTAGGTCCTACACCTGGAGGTAAAGCAAGCTTGATGTGTTGCTGAGAGTCATCTCACATAGGTGTTAATACCTCCTGGGCTGTCTAAACTGCTAGTGTATTTAATACCTTCCCTCTCTACTGTCATGGAGAGGAGGAATCAGCAGCAGAGCTATTCCAGCCTATCCATAATATAGCGAAAGACATTTTATCTCTGTGACTTGTTGTGCACTTAGAGGGAGTTGCACTTAGACAAGTTTTCCTCTTGTCCTGCAGGAAAACAGAGACTTGGGCAGGGGAGGAAAGAAAGGGGAGATATCCTCCCTGCTATTGAAAGTGTTGGCACTGATAAATATCAGTCTACGTAGTAGTTACAGATATGTTTAGAATAATTACAAGCCGTAGTCAGTAGGCATGCAATTCTAACTGATAACTCCTATTTCATTTTGAAATCAGAGAGAGTTTCTGAATGGGAGAATAATTTGAGAATATGTTCTGCCTACTGTGAAACAGAGTCATTTAGAAACTATTATTTGAGTGCCTATTGCATCTATTAAAGCTTCTTCATAATGCTAGTTAAGACAAGGGGACAAGTTCTAAAGGGTTTCTGAAAGTACCTTGGTTTAGAAATGCTGCTGGGTCAGAAATGCAAGATTTGAATCTGCCCATACTCCGTATAAAATATCAACTGGGCCTGTGCATATAAGTATTTAAACGTGCAGTTTTGGATGCTCTTTAAAAGCGTTGTCCTGGACGCATGTATCACTGAATCTGTTTTTGAAACAGAGTTAAGAGCGGGGAAGCGATTTAGCCAAACTGAGGTACCACTAACTGAGACGGTAGGATGCTTTCCTTTTTTTTTTTTTTTTTTTTAATTCATTAATCTATCTGTTATATACCATAAGCACTCGAACGAGGGAAAAGAGACCAGCCATGTCAGGAAATGCAAATAAGTTCTGACTTGTGTAAACAGCCCTAATTTTTCAACTTCATCAGAATACTGAACGGTTCATTTTCATTATCGTTTTTCTGCTGCCTCTACTTGTGTCCCAGCCCATATCCAGCTTTGAAACCCATTGGAGTCTCTCAGGCGTGCCTGTCAATGCTTACTGAAAAGAAAAGCAAAAAACCAAAGAACAAAAAGAAGCCATTAGAGTTCCTTTTTATTATGAACATAAACAAAACTTCTAAGGAAAGTCAATACACTGTCAAAAACTTTCACCAATGATGTTGTTCTGGAATAGCTCAAACTTCAGGAACCTCCTGTTCTGATCACTTCAGCCACCAATCAAACTTCAGAAAGGTGACTGGCATGTTTTAAAAATATCATTCTGCTACAAATGCAGGGCAGTGTGCTTCATTTTTCCCACTATCACATTTGACAGTATTTCAAATATTATTTTATTTGAGCAATGAAAGTGAGAGTCATTAGTTTGGTCTTTTTAATAATCTGTGTTTTGAATTTGCATACACCCTCTGTCTCCTGGATATATTCAGAAAGCACAGACCAGAATGATGATGATAGACACATTATTTGTTAAAAGAATGATATCAATCCAGTCACATGCTGCAAAGATCTGAAAAGAAGGGTAGCATAAAATGCAGCATTTTTTGTTAAAATAAGAATCTAGTAACAGCATGTTTCTTGTCTTCCACAGTTTTTATTTTCAAAATGGTTGGTCAAATCATTGAGGCTTCTTTTTAAGGTGAAATAGCCAGAAAGTAGTTCTTGACTAATTTCAGAAGACAGCTGTTTGGACCTTTTTTTTGGCTAAAAGAAATACTATTCTTAATGTTTTGCCTTTGGTTCTGTAAAAAGCACATGTTGCTCGCTACAGCTATTTGATACTGAAAAAAAAAAAGATAAAATGGCTGCATAATATATTTAAATAACTTTTCCTCGTGGGATGTATGAAGGATACAAATGAAATGTCCTATTAGGTTTCAGTAGATGGGTCATCTCCCCGAAAATACAATAAAGATATTTTCGGCACTGTGTATTCAGAGAGCTAAATGTTTATAAATGTGCTTTCATTGGTGTATTCTTACCTCTTCATCAGTTTCTGGTCACCTGTCCTATCCAGTCTTAATTTTGTTGCAACCACTCATTTAATTCTCTATGAGAGCTGCATCTACAGGTATAAGAACGTTGTGTCAAAATATGGAAACTTTTTCATCAGTGCATAGAATTCATCCACACTAAGAGCTAAAACAAAAGCTCAGCTGCTTACTATGTTTCCTGAAAACATAAGAAACTTGCCAAGAAATTAATTTTCCTTCTTTATATTCTGTTGAACATTTTTAATGATAATTTATTATGGAAAGGGAGACACTGTGTCTGTGCTACTCTTCCATAAGGCATGTGCAAATCTGCAAGTGCTTTATGCCAGTACCTGTTTGTAAAAGTGGCTTTTCTGTGTAAGACTTCTGGACTGTTCCTGCAACTTGTACCATTACTGACTGAAACCGTACACCCTCATGGATAAGATTTGCCAGAGGAAGGGGTGGTTCAACACTGTAGGCAAGTCTATGATGAGATGTTATAAATGTGCAGTCAGCCTTTTTTTGTCCTGCTATAGCAGAGGGGGAGCCCAGCACCTTGTATTAGGAGGGAGCCTTCTTCAGTTACAGCATTAACAAGTAGCAGGGAGGAGTACACTAAAGAGATATGTGGAGGGAGAGGGAAGAGGGGAAGAAAAAATATGCCCTTTTCCTCAAATTTTCTATTCCTTAGATTTATCTTGCATTTTTCTCACTTTCTCCCTTGCTTTTTTCTCATGCCTCTTCCCCTTGCTTTGTCTCGTTTCATCTCCTCTTTCCAGATTTCCTAGTCATTATGTGACTTTCACCACCTCTCTGCTGCATTTGAATTCTGTTATGGCCACTTACAGTACCGCCTCACCTGCTCCTCCGCGTGCTATTCTTTTCCTCCCTCAATATCCTGCCACAGTTCAGTGATCATCTGTAATTCAGCAAATAAGAGGAAAGACATAGGTCCTACCTCCCTTTCTGAGCCTTGTAGCTCATGTTGATTACCATTTGGTTGGCCAGCTACTAAGCCTGACTGCTCAGTTTGAGACTGGCTCTAGCTTTATGTGTTAAAAGGACACTTAGTGGATATTTTCATGAAGGACACAGTAGCACGATACAGTTCTGTATAACAGAGCTGGATTTGCATCCCTCCGGGGTATTTATATCAGTCTGACACTCAAAGCTGTCTGGCAGCTCCTTGAGATGATTGTTTTGCTGTGGGTATGCAAAACCAGGACAATAATATAGTTTTTGTAATGCTGTTAAGGACATTAAAACAGGGACACTCTGCAGGTTATGCCTGTATTGTAAGTTTGGAGACTGAGTCAGGGAGTGGGCGAAAAACCTCATGTGCTGCCTGACTCACCCTGCACTAGATGTAGGATGTCTGCAGTGTAATAGGGTTAGCCTGAGCTCAGGCTGCCTGCAAATCCTCCCTGCTCTGTCTGCGTGTGACATCAGGGCTTTGCTAGGAAAGGTCCTGGGGCTGCACAATAGCAAGTGGCATAGGAAAAAATGTAAAGCTGCCTTTTGGCCCGTATGCTGCAGCATGCCTACAAGCTCACCTCACGTCTGTAAGCATAGCCTGAACTTGAAGAATTATTATTTTTGTACGTATATGTATGTACACCTGTGTGCGTATATATATATATGCATAAATGTATATACTGCTAGAGTTATCATGTTTATTTAAGTGGAAAAAAACAAGGTATTAGTTAATTTTAATGAATTAATAGTGAGGAATGGTCACAGTTCAGAAAACTTAAAAAAATGAGATCTAGGGGGAGGTGGGACAGAAGCTGGTATGCTCTGCAGAGAAAACGTAATGGTGTAGTGGAATATGTGTGTGGGAAATTGCTAGCCTGGAAAAAAATATTAATGCAGTCTCTGCAAAATAAGCAAAAACCCTTTCAAGTCAAGGCAAAGTAAAGATAGAAAATGCTGCAATATTGTATTACTTTCTTCCCTTCTAGTCCCTTACATGATTCATTAAATTGATGTCTTTTGTTAGCAGAGTAAAACAGAGAATTACTCTCCCCTCCCCCCATAAACAAAGGTAATTTAAAATTTCTTCCCTCTGAATAAAACTCCAAATGAATTAAGCAGTTCCTTTTTAAAACATATCCATAAATCCCCTTGGAATCCAAAAATCAGAACACGCAGCAAAACAAGAGTGCTTTGTCCATGTTAAAGTGTAGATGGATCTCATCTGCCATACCAGGGTCTGCTTGTCCAGTCCTCATTTATACACTCTCTCTTCTGCTTAAGAGAGTCTTGAAGACTGAAAGCTCGCTGGGTGATTGACATTTCTCCAAAAGAAGCAAAGACACAAGGATATAGTAATTAGAAAAATGGCTCAGCTTTATTCCTGCACCCAATTTTCACATCGCTTTGTGCTTTAACAGTGAAGAGAGCCTCACGCACAGGGGGTTTATGCTCCAAGAAGCAGTAACTAGACACTATCTTCATGCTGAGGTCCCTTGACAGGCAAGCTTGAAACGCTCCAAGCGGCATCCCTTCAGTCAGCCTGAACCTCTGCTGATGCCTGAAACCCAGTCTCCACGAAAAGGGAGCGTAATTCTTTTGTGCCCAGTATGTGTAAAACACGAGCTATGCCTCAACATTGTCAGAGCTGTTTGGTTCAGCTGACTTTTGTTTTGCATGGTGTAGCTTTGGCAGTATCCCTGACGTGGCTGAGGTCCTGCTAGTCCTTTCTGGTTACTATTAAAAACAAATGTGGCACTGAATATTCATTATTACCTGTCTACAGGGTTGAAAAAGTGAAAGAGGGAATAAAGTATGGGTGTGTGAACATACAGCAATCATAAAATACACTTGAATATGAATGATTAGAGTTTTATAGGCCTTATTTAGATACCCTGCCTTCCCTGGCAGTCTCTTTTTAGACAAAATGATTCAGTGGGCTGGAGTACTCACAGCCACCACTAACTTTAGCACTGAGAACTTGGGGGCATTTGTGTAATCCAAATGTGGACCTTCATCATCATTTTGTCTGAAAAGGATTGTTTTGTTATTCTAATTGAGAAAGGAAAACTGCCTGTATAATGTAAGAAATAAAAAGACTACAGATTAGAAAGATGAGCCAGGAAGGGGGTTACAGCAGGGCAAATGTGACCCATTTTGTTTTGTTCATTTATCAGGGGTGAAAGATTAAACTACATACGTTAATAAAGCAGTTTCACCCATGTTTAGTCAAAAATATTGAGATCCAGGAAAATTAAATTTGGCATTAAACTTTAATAAAGATCTAAAATTGAAGCTACTCATGTTCTTACAGTTAAGGAAGCACTTAATTGCTTTGCTGGATGGGGTTCCTGTAAGAGTACTGCTACCGCTGATTTGTTGAATTGTTAGTTGAGAGATTTTTGTAGAGGGCAGGAGTTTGGCATCCACCGGTTTGCATGAGTCGTTTCCACCCACTAATCTGTGAAGTCTGGTGAAGAGAAGATTTTTGATCCCTTTTAATGTACAGCCAGGCACATTTGGTTAACTTGCTGTTTCTGGGGCAAAGAAAGGGTGCATATATCACACAGTAGCATTTTCTCTAATAAATCAAAATTTCTCATTTACCTCAAAGCACATATATGCTACAGGCAAGAAGTTGCTGTATGTTTAACATGAATAACAGAGCTATTATATCAAGTTCATTCCCAGTGTACTTCCTCTGACATCAGTGACTTCAGTGGATTTATTCAAGGGATGAATTTGGCTATTCCTGTTCTGTGTAGGTAAATCTTCAGGCAGTGCTAATTAAAAGAATGTCAACTGATTTTACCATTCCATTATGCTGGACTTTGTAAAGGTTATTTATATCATTCTACATCAGGCCCTAGTGAGAGAATATGTCTGGTGGCAGTTCATCTATTAATATAACTACAAGAAAATGTAAGCACTGGAACTAAAAATAAAACTTTGTTTCTCAACAAAGCAAGTGACAGCCACATGCATATTTTCAAATTTTAGCATGTTAATGTTTACTGAATTGAAATTGCATTGCTTTCATTGTGCTGTAAGCACTACCATGTTACTGATAGAGTAACTACTGTTAAATGGAAGCCAGATGTAAATGTACCAGTATCTGCA
The DNA here is from genome assembly GCF_013368605.1 of Nyctibius grandis. Classification (NCBI taxonomy): domain Eukaryota; kingdom Metazoa; phylum Chordata; class Aves; order Nyctibiiformes; family Nyctibiidae; genus Nyctibius; species Nyctibius grandis. The sequence goes on along the minus strand of NC_090661.1, from coordinate 96,964,475 downwards.
AAGACTTCTCGGCAGAGGTGGTGGTTGTTTCCTATGCTTTGATTATCTGCTGGCTTTAAAACCAGTGATACAGAAAAAGTTTTCTGGTGTGTGTTTACTGTTGAATATAGATTTTCTGTGTGAGCTGACTGTGACCATTGCCTAAGATTATTAATAGATGACCTTACATTCACATGTTTGTGCTTACACTATATTTGTTCAAGCACATTCTATAAACCATTACAGCAAGCTTTTCTATTATAAAGCACATATGACTAAGACCGCTGTTAAATTAAAACTTGACCGTATTGTTTGAATGTTCAGTTCACTTTCTTTTGTTCCAATTCAAGCATAAATTACGGTGGTTGTCCTCCCAGTTACGATGCTCCCTTTTCTAATGAGGCATTGTGAAATGCTGGAGATACATCTCAGTAACTGGCCATCATACAGCATTGCAAAATATTCTTCAGAATGGACAGTGTCTTTCAGAGCAACTTCTGTAAACATCTGGATGTATCACAGGCTGTCAGTTCTCAGCCTCAGTGGCTGTGTTCAGGTTTTTTTTGACAGCAGAGACAAAAAAAACCCCTCTTAAGACAGTCACATCATCCTTAACTGGTAAAAATGGTTTGTTTTCCAATCTTATACTACAAAACAGTGCTTTTTGTACCAGCGTTACATATCCATCTAAAAGCAAGTAAAACGTGTTGAATAAGGTCAATGCTATATTGGTTTGCTAGTGCCAGAACTTATCGACTTGCTGTTTGATGGGGCTGTTCTGTGCATGGAAAAAAAGGGTTCACATAAAAGAGACTCTAATCTGCTTTTATCTGCTGTAGTTCCGATTTTATATTTGTTGTCTTACTCCTGAAGTCAGAACAGTTTTTAGAATAGCTTCAGGATGAGTTTCAGCTATGCTGGCTGCCTACAGACCCTGCACGATTGAGTGCAAGGACACACTGGGCACCCTTTTTCCTTCAGCAAAGTCTCTGACAGGGGGACATGGAACTGTTCCCTTCAGGAACACCACTACACATACCACAGTGCCACTGAGGGGTTTTCCTATGCAAAAAGCATCCCTACGTAACTTAGGAAACCTGATGATCCAGTGCATCTGCCAACAGAAACTTTTCTGGTAAAGAGAGAACTTCTATTGGACTTTTAAGATTATTTTCTGTTTACAAACTCCACAAGAGTTTCATGCTTGAGCTTGAGCAATATTCTATTATAGTTTATTCAAGTGGTTACAGAGAATATTACTGTCTTGGATGTCTTTCTCAGGTACTTAGAACCACATCCTTTCAGTGTGCACTCACGATATAGTTTTTAATAAACAGCTAAGCATCCAATGGCACACTCAAGGACCAGCAGTGGCACTAATTTCTTTGGCTTGCTTTTTGAGAGTGACAATGATTTTCTTAGGTTTCCAGCCTGTAATTCAGACACTCCTGTCTGCCCAGCTAATGAAGTGAGAACAACTCTATCCGTAATGCACTAGTTCTTTCCTGAGTAACACGCTATCAAGAGACACTCTGGGGCTTGGACATCTTTAAACATGACAATCATTTATATTTAGAAGCTTCAAATTAAACGGCACGAAGGAAATGAAATAAAATGAAAATACAAAAACTCATGGTACTTAGAAAACAGCTGGTGGATTTGTTAATGTTATTGGAGAGCTTTGGTACGGAGACAGATAGACTAAGTAGAAATCTTCCCAGCATCCCATGATAGAAATCTCAGACTGACAGCTCAGCCTATAATTCTGTAGAAGATTTTTGGAGAAGTGTTTTCTTTGCAGATGAGAAGACAGAAACACATTATGCATGCTTAAAGTCAATGCAAGGAAACAGAGCCCTGCAAAACATATTTAATATAGGTTTGATTTCCTGTGGAATGCTTTCCAGATGTTCTTTCAAACAGGCCTCTAAAAAATGGTCTGAGGTAATTTTTTTGCAAACAGAAAGAGAAAATTCTGTTTTATGTCACTGCAGCTGAGAATCACTGTTCTGATTCTTTATTGCATTACCTTGTGCTCAGGATTTGCACTATATTTTTCAAAACTGGTTTTATTACACAAAAGGTCAGTACTATAAAAATATTTATATTACCCAATTGCAAATAAATCATACTTGTGTAGAATCACATTTCAGCTTAGTAGTTTTCCTTAAACCCAAAGGAGATCTAATATAGTAAATCAAAATTACTTTAATGCATGATGTTGAATAACTTAGAGGATTTAACTAACATTGATAAACTATGAGATGAGTGTTTTGTTAAGTTCTTTTGATATTCTGTAGCAGACATTACATAAAAAGATCTAACAGGTTCCAAGCAGAAGACATGAGCAAGGGGAAAGGATAACATTAGCAGAAAATGGTATAAAACTTTATTTTGCTTTGCATAAAATACAATAATAGAACATGGGTGTGGAGTATGTTTTCTTTAGAGCACTTGTTACTCAGAAAAAATGAGTTTTGTTAGTAGAAAAATAGAAAGAATGTTTGTACTGTTAATTTTAAAATATAGATGTGCATAGATGGAAATATTTTTCATTTTGCATGGCTGAATTTCTAATAGATAGCTTGCCATTATCTGGGGTAGTAGATGTCTGGAAGACCCCTGGTAAACAAAAAGCCTGGATAACACAGGTACTGGCAGACATGGTGGGAACATGGTACAGACAGTCAGCGAGCCAGTTTGGGTCAAGCCTGGGTGCTCAGCTGGAGGAACCAGCTTTGGTGGACTGTCGTGTCTGTGCCTGATGCTCTGAGCAAGCACTCGTGATGCTACAAGGCATCTGAATGAATCTTGTGTGGTCTCTGGTGTTTGTTTCTGTATCCAGTTCTTCCACAATCCAAATAGGCTGCTTGTGTATAATTGGGGATTGTCTGTATTTTACTTCCAGATGAAGAGCACAATTTTTAGAGATAAATAGAATCCAGAATCAAATATTTGCGTGGGCTTAGGCTGCCAGTCCTTTAAAATAACAAAACAGAAGCAAAATCAGATAAAAAACAGCTTCTTTCAGTTAGTAGCTGGTATTTTGGGTCCAAGATCCTGTAATGGTTTCTGCCAGTGTTGCAAAAGATTTGGATCAGCTTGTGGGAGAGAAACTGTTTTCAGTATTCAGGTCTTGGGAGCCAAATCTTCTGCCATCAGATCTTTATTTTTTTACCCTTCCTTCCCGCTTCCCAAAAGGTACAAATGCTGAGCAGTGTGTCAGGGCGCAGCATGTACCGGGGGCTCCCTGGGGTCCGTGGGGACTCCCCTGGGACAGGCAGGGCTTGTCCCACCACCCCAGCCAGGGAGCAGGGCAGCTGGGGACAGCCCCAGGCATCGGGCATCTCCCTGCGGACAGGCTGGGACATCGGCCCATGGGTGGACCTAGCTCAATGGGGCCCATGGCTGGGCAGGGCAGGGCTGTGAGGGGCTGGAGACCGAGGTCCTACAGCATCACTGGGGCAGGGACTGAGGCCTTGGGGGGCTGGAATGGAGCCCTGGGCCATAGGCTGGGTAGGGGAAGTCCCAGGGCAGGGACATTAGTTCCCTCAGGACCTGGACACTGTCATTGTTTGAGAAAGAGGATAGCAACCGACGAAAAAATAACCTTTTTGCTGAAAAAAAATAATGGAGTTGCTGTTTAATAAATATAAGTAAAAATGACCATTTAAAAAAACTTTCAAAATTCATAGTTGCTCACAGGTGCTCAATAGTGCGTGTGTGTAGCTAAGGAGGTATGAGATGTATTAGTATTACACAGCTCTAGTGTCTTTTAATGAAAAAAAATTGGGTCAAAGCTATATTACTAGGTGCTGGGAGGGTCATCTCTCTTGTGATGGAGCTGCTCTGAGGCTTTTTTCAGCTCACTGGTTCATAGAGTTTCTTATGTAGCCTTTGCCTCATTTTCTTGCCACCCACTCACTGTGTGTTCATGAAACAAAGAGAAAATGAAATGCTCCTCCAACAATGAAGCCATTAGTTTGGCCACATACCAACCTCTCTTGCCACTATTGCATCCCAGCAGAAATAGCACCACCCAAGCTATACAGGAGCTATTTGTAGCTACAGAGGAGGACCCCCACAAAAGAAGAACAAGTATGTTGGCTTGTTTTTTTCCTATAATGGTGTCATTTATCACTATGACACATATTCATTGACTTAGCCTGATTTTTTTCAGTGTCAGATTTATACTACTTTGCTGTTTTGAATATTGATGCAGCACTTCCCTTACGTGACTGTACTGTGTCTGCCAAATGGTGTCTAGACGCTAGAGCAGCTTTCACTAATTAGTGTAGTCACCCCAGTCATTCAGCTTTGGCATTTACGTACTCTTTATATTACTGCTGTCGAGACATAAATAGGTACCTAAACACAGGCAGCAATGTAAAGAGAGGTGGTGGTGAGCATGTCTAGACTTCACCTAACATCACCGAGGTGAGCGCAGCGGACAGCAGCCGTCGCTCCCTGCATTCCCTAACAGGGCAAGCAGTTGTAACCACTCACTTGGACATCACAGCACACGTACGTGCAGTCAGCGGGAGATCCGGATTCAGTGTCTTTCTTGGTCTGAAGAGCACCACTGCAAAGGCAAGGCTGAGAGAGATTTCCCTCTCTCTCAGCTCAGCCCCTGTGTACGAGCAATTCAAGATACATACAGCCAGAGAGAAAAAAAGAAGTAAGACAAATCAACACCTGCCCACCCAGGGTTTGGGGTACTTCTTGGGGAGGACTCGTGTCTGGTTCGTAGAGCTGCTTTCCAGTAGGCCATGATTTACACTAGATCCAAACTAAAAATGCAGTTTTAGAAATTTTCTGCAACTTCATCATTTATATCATACTTTTAAATATGGCACCAGTACTGAAGCTGAGTTGACCAGCTTTAAAGAGGGAGAACTGATAAATATCAAAGATAATTTCAGAACATCAAAGAACTTTTACAAAACCTTGAGAATAAAAAATAGTGAAAAACTAATCAGTTGCCTACGCGACAGGCTGTGCTAATATAAAAAATTGCCTCAAAAATTATATGCAGATTAAATAGAATACTGCTATTAACAAATCTTATTTGTAAGCAAAATTTGAAAGTTTTGATTTATCCTGCTGAGTATTTGAAGAACCACTATCATAAGGAAAACAAATTAACTTTGTTTTCTTTGTATTTTTAACTGTTACAAATGATTTTACTGGTGCTAATACAAAGCATTAGAGAATAGCAGGTTTGGGATTTTTTTCTCTTATTCTCAGAAAAACTATTTGTTGTTAGAGCAGATTCTCTTTGAATTTGCCAATAGGATTATTCTTATTTTTTCAGTTAGTGGTATACAAAATATTTAAAGTAAGCTTTCCAGAAGATCTGCAGTTTACTTTGAGGAGATTTTCCAGGGCTAAGATAGGATTCATTTACTTTCTGGGTTTTTTGCTCTACAAAGAGAGGATTTTTTTTTTTTCTTTCAAGGAAGAAGATTTCTGTGTGCTTCTCTTCAGTTCCTTTTTTTATGCGAAGGGAGGGAAAAAATCGTTAATGCTGCTGTGTGCAAAGAGGATTTGTGATTCTTCAACAGAAAAATAAATTGATAGTTCCTTTTAAATTTGGTCCTGCTACATGTGATGTACAATATAAAACTGTCTCTATCCAGCCATCTAGCAAATAGATACATATATGCGCATTGCACATGTAAAGTGATGCACACGTGAAAGCACACATGTTGCAAGCTCTGTTTGTCCTCTAGATTACCAAACTGCTCGATCATGGGTTAGACACCTACCCAGAAGTTACTACCCACAGGTTACTTCCTACTGAAGGAACACTAAAGCTAACACAACATGCACATTTTTTAATAGGACTGCTATCATCTGATTGCTCTTTTTCAGCATCCCTAAAAGGATTGTCTGTTTTACCCAAACAGTTCTTAATATCATGTGCAATACTTTACGATAAATGATTCTACAGTTTCTAATTAGGCTGATTTGTCTCTCTCTAGATAAATAACAGTACCACTGTTGTGGTATTGCTGATGAGCACACTTTTGTCAGTGCCAGTCTACTGGAAATGTTTGGGGCTAGATCTTCAGTGAGCATTAATCAGCAGATCTTTGGTGAAAATGATGGAGTTATTTTATGGCAGGTGGAGGTCTCTCTCTGTTTTTATTTACTGGTCTTAACTTTATCTCCAGTGGAAATGAATTTACATAAATATGAGGTGTAGTTAACAGCTCAGGAGAGAGTGAGAACTTTGATACTATGAAGTTTGGATGACTCACTGGGGAGGAGGTTTATGATGATGTCCAGTAATGCTTGGACCAGAGCTATCTGAACTATATTTGGCTTATGAAAACTTAAATGTGCAACGTTGTCAGATCATTACCTTTTATGACCACAAAAATTCTTCAGAAATTAACATAGAAATCAAGCTGTATGCAAAAGGGATCAGCAGAGCAATTTTTAGCCTCCTTTAGGGTTTACAATAAATAAATTCTTTAAGCAGACTGGTTGGCAAATGACTGGTATTATGGTATTATACCATAGTTATCAGCCCTTAAAAACATTTAGAGAAGAGAAATGCATTAACTGATCTCTGGACCAATGCACCTAATAATCTAAGGGAGAACCGGACATTTAAGAATGATTAAATGATTGCAAGAAATGTTTTCAGGATTTTCAAGATGCTGATCATATAATTGCAGCTTCGAAAAGGTTTATTTGTGGTCACATAAATAATGAAATTTAAACCAGAGGAGCTACTTTGTTTTAGAAATGCAAAAATTCTACACATACAGCAGGCTTGCTCTTTCTACCATGGCAAAGATTTTTCATACTAGATAGATGTAATAGTTTCTCTTCTGTCCTAAAACAGACTTCATCCAGGTATTTGTAAAAACCTTAGAATCTGTCAATGGTCTTGGTTCCCAATTGCTCAGAAGGCTGGATCCGAGCCACTATCTTAATTATCGACTAAGAGAGGAATCACTGCAGTGACATAGGGTTTCCTTGCCCAGGTTATCTTAATGGTGCTGCTATTTATCTCTCCCCGTATCTTCTCAGCCTGTCTCGTGGTAGGTACAGTATATAGTCACCAGCGCAGTAGAGCTTTTATGGAAATTTAGAAATTCAGGTATACATATAGGGCATCTTGAAGGATTGGTAGAGAGCTTGACTGTTTAAAGCTATTAAAGGCAACTGGGTACAGATGTCCATCTCAAGGTTAAATGATTAAATAAGGGAAGGGAGGGAGTGAAAAGCTTACAGTTGACTGTGTTTTGAAGGCAACCATGGATTTGCTGGTGTCAGTGCAGTTAGCGAGGGATGGAACTAAAAAGAGGTCATGAGAATAGCTCAGATAAATTCAGATACAGTTTGCATACAATCTATTTATAGGATGCTTTCTCAAACTAAGCCTGTGAACCTTTTGAAGTTTGCCCATGAGTACTTTCAGGCCAATTAATGATGTACATCCAATGCCGTTCTGAGATAGGTAAAACAATAAAGCAAACAAAGATAATTAGTCTCTGGAGCATGTAAACAAATAAAGTAAATCATTTGCAAATCACTTGTTTCTGCTAACTTTTGTGTTTTTATTGCAAAACTAAAAAAGAGTGTTTATATTGCAAACCTACATAATACTAGAGCAGTGCTGAAAATGCATAGATGATGCTATTCTGATTTTGAGAGGGCTTTGCAAAGATTACGCACCTGATCCTGAAACATCACTGTGAGTTGTTATATGCAAGAGCACATTTTCATCCCTTTTTCACAGAGGAGAAGATTGAAGTAGGAAGGTTAAATAATTTTGTTCACGGAGACAGAAGTCTAAATGACACTTTATAAATGAACAAAAGTCACTGTTCCAAGTTTATGAGTCTAAGTGAAAGCATGAAAAGAGCTCAGGAGAGCAGGCCAAGATGGGCACGAGGGTGGCTGTAGGATGTGGGACTGTGACCCACCTCAGTGATGCATCTCACATTTTACAGACCTGAATGGGAGCATTATGCGGCCTTTAAAGCGCAAATAACCACAAGAGTTCCTGGCTGCTAGTCCTCTTCTTGTTTTCCAACGTAGTAGTGATCTGTTAAGTGCAATACAGCTTCAGTCCTAGTCCTAAAGCACTTTCTATAAATAAGCAGTTCTCTCCCCCTCTTGGACTTGGGGTAACTGAGGTAAGTGAAGATAATACGGCCGTTCAGCAACAGAACTGGATGCAGAGCACGTAGTCCCTTCTTCTGAGCCCTGGGCTCAATGCTGTAGACTTCGGATAAATGCACATTTTACAACAAATAGATTCTCACTACCATGGCTCCGGGGGGCTGTGGAGACCATGCCACCTGGATCTGCCTGCCACCCCAGTTCAGCCAGCTGGGTCTGCCGGCCAGTCCAGAGCAGGGGTAAGCCCATTCTCTGGAAACTCAGGGCAGTACCAAAGCAGGTCCTGCCTCAAGTCATGTAGTAAGAGGACTCTATGAGCACAAACATACTGGTTTGTGTAATCAGTGAAACAGCAGAAACTGTGTTCTGCTCCTATAGAATAACAGATTCCAGTTAGAGTTCAGATCCAGGCAAAATGACTGCTCATATGATAAAATTGCTCTTTTGTCTTTTTTTTTTTTGGCATGAAAATGCAGAGCATTTCTTTTTGTAAAGGGCAGGCATTTCCCTGTTTTTCTGTCCCTTTTACTGTTTTCCTACACTTTTTTTGTTCTGACTTCAAAAATGGATTCTGGAAAGAGATGCATATTAGAAAGAGACTCTTGTCAGCTGGTATGTGTCCAATAGATATTTAAGTTAAAGAATATTAAGCTTTGTCCAAAAATAAAAATAGTGTAAAAGGTAAGAATGCCTGCAGGCTTGTTTTTTAAAGATATGCATTTTTCTTCATGTTACAGATCTCGCCTTGCAGATTTCTTCACAAACTGCCAGCCTGAGTCACGGTCTGTTAGTAGCTGTTTGAAGGAGAACTATGCTGACTGCCTCCTCGCTTACTCGGGGCTTATTGGTAAGAAGGCAAGGAAGGGTGGGGGCGTGATCCGTCTAAGAAAAACATCCAAACTATATTTTGAAGGCCCACATGAAATAAAAACTGTGGAATATAATACTGTACTATATGATACTAGGAAAAACTCTCCACCTAAGTGTATTGGCCCTGTTTTACCTTACAGAGATTCCTGGGGTAAATTTGTACATTGCAAGGAAATTAAGGATAGAAGATAAGGAGAGAAAGGTGCTCGAATTCAAAATAAACAAATATAAATTAAGCTTACAAAGTAAAGCTTATTAAGGTGGTTGAATTTGGGCAGGACCATGAAGTAGGAAGTTAAAAAGAATAAGTGAAACTGCAGCTTAGTTGTTTTTGCTGCTGTCATCACAAGGTTGGGTAAAATACCTCTTGGTCTTTAGGGAAAGTTTGCAGGACATTTGAGGAATGAGACAATAGACCAACCCAGCCTTGTTTTACTTCCAGCTGCTATTCTTCCCATAATGTCCTTCTGTCCACTCTGTTTTCTGAAATGCCTGTCAATAGAGGTGAACTGAGACCAAATTTATCTTCTGAAATCCTCTTAGCTCCTCAACATAATTCATTTTGTTTGCTGTCACCTTGCTGACTGTCAACAGGGACAAGGATGCCTTTATGCAAGCCAGATTCCATATTCCACATGCAGTATTTGATTCCTGAAAGAGAGATCATCTCAGGAAGGTGAACTTGTAGAAATACCATGGTTGGGGAATAAAGAATAAGTGAATGTCAAAACTCGGAAACAAACAAATTTTAAAGGCCACCAGATAAGATGTTTTCAAGCTTACAGCCTGCACCTGCTGCAGTGCAGTAATATCCCCTTCTGTTGGGTGTGAAGGTCCCAGCTGAGGCCCTGAAGCAGATCCTGCTGTTAAGTAAATGTCTCTGGAGATAATATCCAAAATAAAATATTTCTAAAATAGGTTGGTTTTGCTGCAAAACGTCTGAGAGTGAGATTCACTGGCTTATTGTTATCATTCTTATTACTCTAACAGCTAACAAGTGAGGTAAGTTCATGTGGCAACTGGTAAAATCAGATGTGATGGTTTCAAAGGTTATGCTTCTATGACTTAAGAGATGAAGACAGTTTGCAAAGGGTATAACATATGAATAGTTATGACAGAATGTCATTTGACTCTGAAACAAAGAGTTGAATAGCCTTGAAATCTGATCTAGTCAATGAGATGAAGAAGTTTGGCTGCTGGCAAAGAGCAACTGTTGCTAATAGATACTTCTGGGTAAGAGCTGCCAAGAAGTCCTTGCTGGACCAAGTGAATTTTGCTGGCAGTTTTGTTGGATCCTTTTTTCAATTTAACCTCAAGGATGACCCAGTTCCTATAGTCAGGTGGTTTTGTGTTACTGTGGATGACCACGCTGCAAAACACTGTCACACATCAGAAATGTGGAATGGATCCCTAAGGAGTCGAAATCAAAAGGAGGTCTAATTTTCAAAGTGAAAAAGAAGCATTTTTCTTCCTTCCTGCTAGCCCGTAGACACATGCAAAAAGATGGGTACTGACTAGTGTTGGTAGTAATTCTGATGAACAAAAAAAATTACCAAAACAAAACTTTCATGTGCTGAAGCAGTAAATTCCTGCTTTTGATATCAAGCTGATATAAAAGTGGAGTAAATTGTGTGAAGACCATCAAATTTGTAAGATGCTGAGACAGAAATCAGAGATACAATCTTTCAAATGTCTGCTTAATGTATATAAAACACAGGAAGAAGAGATAGATAGACTGTGGGGAAGAAGGTGTTACAGATCCATTCATTCATCAGAGCTTCAGGATCTCCAGGTGTTTTAAGATAAAATATTGTTCATTAAGATAAAATATTATTTCATTTAGCCGTTTCATTAAATGTAGCAAAAATTGTGCCTCCCTAGAGTTTGTTCAGGAGATTGAGCATTCTCTATGGAAGGTACAGTGGATGTGATTCTGCTGTCGCATACAGTGATGTAAATCAGAGTTAACTTCAGTGAAAGTAGTGGTATCCCACCTGAAATAAATTACTTAAGTGGGAATAGAGTCAGGCAGGTTTTGTATGAGGTGCTTTACCAGTTAAATGGAGAACAGTCTATATAGGTTTCTTTAAGGTTTATATCAGGGTGTTATATATATAATTTTTAAGTTATGTATATTTTACAGGCATTTTGAAAACCTTAATTCATTGCTTTAGGCTCCTTGTTATAATAATAGGGATAAATTAATATTTTTTAAAAAACTAAAGGAAAATAAAAAAAAAAATGAAATGTAGAATAAGATTGGAGATAGACGCGTTTGAAATTCAGTACTTTGGTTCCAGCCTAGTTAAGCCATCTGGACCTATCTGCACTCCCACATCAGTTAGGTAATGCTCTAACTGCTGGCTTCGAGATCTGATGTAGCATTCACTTCCTGACACATTTTCCCTTGTCTTTAGTAAAATCCACCTAATTTCCCTGGGATTCCCAGGAATTCCATGAGTTTGTGTGAATAAACTGGAATTGCTTTGGGCCAAAGGAACTTCAGTCACATGCCTCTCCTCCTGGACTCACCATCCATCTCCTCATTCTTAATTGATGCTAATTTGAGTAACCTCTTGGCTGTGTTCAGGTCAATTCTGCTTTTGTCTAAAATACGAAGACCTGACTTCCTACTATCAAGACCATCACGGAATTATTTGATACACAGAACACAGAAAACCAAGCATGTCCTATTTTACTGCCCACCACCATAGTTTCTCTGATCTGTTAGTGTCCTTCAGCAGAATTTCCAAGATGCCAGTTAGCGGGGGGTGGGGTGGCGGAGGGAAGGGGAAGGCACACACATTGCAGGGAAAGAAGAAAATCCACCCCAGGAAACCAAGCATATAATCTGCTTGGGTTCACATCTGCCCCCAGGTTTAAATGACAGACTGATTTTCTACTAGCTGCTCTTTCAGCCGCTCTGTTTTTGCTGGATATACAGTTTGTGTGCTGTGTATACACAGTCCTTATCCTGTCTTTCCTGTATTCATCAACCCTAATCGTAGCTTGGTATCTTACACTTTTAGCCCCTGTCTTGACCCATTTTAATTACCTTGTTACCTCTTCATGATAAGAAAGTCTTACCTCAGTGACCTTTTTAATTTCCTCAATACCTTTCTGTTTTTTTAACCCTTCACTAGAGCGTTTGTTACTTAGCCTTTTTTTTTTTGAAGACTACTGTTTTCTTTTCATTTGCAAAATCCTCTTGATTTTTGTTTTCTCTCACTTTTCAGATCCTGTCACATGGTTGAAATAGTGTACTGAACCATCAAAAGGATAATGGACAGATATTTTCATTTGTTTTATTTTAATTTAACATCATTCCTCTTCTTATTTTTATCTACTGTCAAGGTTTCATCAATAGTGCAAATGGTATTTGCCTTTTTTACTAAATTCTCTACCTCCATTTAATAAATTTTGAACTGTGCTAGTTACTCATGTGCTAATCTCATGTAAAATATGGGCAATTATTACTGCAACTATCTGTTAAAAGTACGAAGTAGGTAAAGGTATGGGATTGCATTCTAATTTAAAAATATCCCAAAACAAGACAAAAGATGCTTTTTGTGAGTTTGGCAGTGGGACAGCATTCATTTTCACATACATTACTGCCTTTCTCAGGCCAGCCCTTAATGTCTCTTCTCCTTTGTCTCCCACATCATGTATGAAGCAGTTTGCATGTTGATTTGTTCAGTTCCCAGCACTGCCTGGTGACTGAAAGGCTCTTTGACGTCATTCTGTGATTTGTCTTATTTCTAATGTTCCTTTTTTTAGCTTGGTGTTTGATAGCCCTTTCCTGTGTGGTATTGCAGACTCCGGGATCCTGGACCTATGGACCGAATTTTCTCTGCTAGTGTACACTTTGGGTCTCTGATATTTATCTTTCATCTATTCCATCTTCTTAATGACTACTTTGATGTCTGTTTTGAGGAGATGTGATCACATTTCCTCATGATACATAGCTTGTTCTAGAACTGTAGATTACCAAGTGAGGAATGCGTTTCCTGAAACAGCTGTCATCAGTGCAAGTCTGATATATGTATAAATACCTACCCCTTTTTATTTATTTTTTCCTGTTTGGTCAGACAAATAAAATAAAGGTTCAAACTTCTCAGTCCTTAGGGAAGTTTGAAATCTCTGACCTGCGGGGACGATACTTTCAGTGAGACTACTTGTTTGAATAAGTGCTGATCATATAACAGTTGCCTGATCCAGATGAGTGATGAACAGTTGCTGTGTATCTTTTAGGACACAAAATATGTTCTTTGGTTTAATTTCATTCTTGATAGCCTTGAGGTGACATACACACGTGAGAATATTAACGCAAGAATTTGTAATAGAGTTAGAATGAACCTGTGGTTGCAAGTTGTTGACAATGTTTAGGAAACAATCACTGTACTGAAAAAGTAGTGATGCAGCAAGATTAATAGTAATTTATTACCCGCAAAGAATCTACTCTACCATTTTATGCATGCTGGTTATGTTTTTGCTTTGTTCATCGCCATAACCCACTCTGTTAGCAGGTCCCTAACGAGCACTATGGGGTTAACTCCCCTCCAAGATGTATTAGGGCTCCTCTCAGCATGACTAGGATTTTCCTTGCTCATGTGTTTCAGAAATGTTTTTTTCAGGCTGACTCCAGACTGAAGGAGGTAGCTCAGGACTGGATGTCTGAGTTTCAGCCATTTATTTGCAGCTAAAACAAAAATGAGAAAAAACACAAACAAGGAAAAAAAATTGTTTTTTTAGAGTGCCACTCTAAGGACACAGGTCTGCTTATGTTTGATTTGGCAGCAAAGCCCTTTTAAGAGGTTCCCACCTTCTCCCAATCCATCCCTCCCCTGTGCCACAGTTTTTCATCAGTCAATTCTGCTGATGCAGCTCTCTGTGGGAATGCGATATAAAACTTTTTGGAGGACAGGAATGAGTCTTTACTGCATGAGTCATTTTACAGTCCCTAAAGTGATTGTACTCAAACAACCGAGGGTGTGAAGTACAGCACAGGGCTGGGTGTCAAAGGGCAAAAGGAGCCAGGAACTGTTAAGTCTGGAAGTTAGAGCCCTGCCATGGGTCTGGATTATGAACCCAGCTCTGAATACACATCTTACTAAGTGCTGTTTGCTGTCTTCTTAGAATGCAAAGAATATTTTAGTAAAAAGGTTGCTCACAGTACTGCACTTCGCTCTGTTAATAGGCACAGTGATGACACCAAACTACATAGACTCAAATAGTCTCAGCGTTGCCCCATGGTGTGACTGCAGCAACAGCGGTAACGACATAGATGAATGCCTGAAATTTCTGAATTTCTTCCAGGACAATACATGCCTTAGTGAGTACAAAATTAGATGTCTTTAAATGTGTTTTAGCATGTTTTATGGAATTTCTCTACTGCTTAAGTACGTTATGATACATAAGGCCATCTCTTTGCACTGTGTAAGCATGGTTCTGCTGGAGGTGTAAGAATTAAACAAACGAGCAAATATGCCTGATACTATGGTTTACAGCCAAGATTGCAAACATGAGAAGCTCTTGGAAAAAAATTCAGATAACAAAGTTGTATCATACAGAAATATGTTTTCATCACAGATCATATTTGGACCCTAACAGTCAGGCAGCATCTGTACCAAAAAATTGCAACAGCTGAGGGGCTTCTGTATAATTTAAAAACTTAATATAAAAAAAAGACATGTAGTTTATGAGATGAAGGATATGCTGTAGGTAAGTATAAATTGGATTGTACTTGCATTTTATAGCCAAGCTTCAGTTTTTTTAGGCTGCTTGATCTCAGATGCCTGGTTTTAACACATGTCTGGATGGTACCTCTTGTAAAGATTTTGTTAAATTATTGATTTTTTTTTTTTCAGTCAAACTCACTTCCAAATTAGGGACTATTATAAATTTCAGAATGGCTCAGTGAAGTTGATTTTGGCAGGTTCTCTTTTCAAATTTCCTGTCTGGCTGGAGCAACATAATTGGATGATGTGGAGTGTACATCAGAGTTTTAATTTCAGATAAATGAGGAGACCAAAAGAGCCTGGCTTCCCTAGCCTAGCAGAACAGCAGCTGAAAGGATACGTGATTGTCCTGTGAAACTGCAATAGAGGAGGAGCAAGCCCAGGGAGGGAAAAGTATGTCTTCTTCATGAAGAAATTAAAGATGTTTCTTGTTTAATACAAAGTTTTTTCTCTTACAGAGAATGGGAAAAGTTTCAATTTTTTTTTTTTTTAGTTGTTATTGTCATTAATGGGCCTTCCAGTGCCTGGAGAAAATGTCATTTATTTACTGGATGAGATTAAAATCCCTCCCACTTTTTTTTACACAAAACAAAAATCGCTTTTCCACAATGGGATGAAAATAGGAATTTCTTGCTAGTCTGTTTTGCTGAAGTATACTTCCCCTTCCAACTGGAAAATAAACCAGTGATTTGGGGCATTTACAGAAGATGTGGAAAACCTAGCTTAAATGTTTATTGAAAAACCCATTTGGTCCTTTATGCAAAGTGGGATAACTGAGACTGTACCCTGAAGGCTAGGGGACTCAGAAAGCAGGAGACTTAGGGTCACATTCATACTGTGCCTGATGTGGAGCTGGGATATGAAGCTGAGTTTGCCATGTCCCACATACACACCTGAAATCCTGGTCTTCCTTGCATCTCTGTATGCACTTGCCTAGAAATTCCACTCTAGAGTTGAAAAGCCTTTTGCAACAGATGTTAAGTTGAAACGAGAGTGGAAGTTTTGATTTCAAAAGGTGGGTGTTAAAATACTACTGAAAATTCCAATCTGTTTTAGTAATTAGTTCCAACAAAGACAAACATGGCATTGTTTTCTTTTTACATATATTAGACAAAGTGTTTCTTTATCTCAGCATTGTCCTGCAGACAGGCTTTATATCAGAACTGTGAAATTGGCCCAATCGCAAGAAAGCTAAAAATCCAAATTAAAAGGCCCCAAATCAAATACATTCCACCCTAAAATATGGGGCTGTGTATTAACTTGCTTATACTTTTATCCTCTTTATTGGAAGATGCAAGTTTATTGGTAATAGTACAGTGGTCCTAATTGCTGCCTCTTCAGTTAAGGATCATCGAGTATGATTCTATGAAATAATTAAAGATGACTAATTGTAAAGACCACTTTTACTTAGAAAACTGGAAGGATTACATGTATTTCTGTGATCCTTCTTGCAAGAATGGGAACAGAATTACTGTTAATTTAGGAAATCATAGGAAAATATTGTTTTACATATTGCCTTACTCAGGTAAAACCAAGAAAAATATCATTCCACTCTTCCCACTTTGTCTCCATCAACCCAGCTGATTGTGATGCCTTTTACAAATACTTCTCTTTGCATGTTGGAGTTCTAAGAACTAGTATCAGAATAAACTACAACTTTTTCAGATGAGAATTAAATGTAAATTGTTTTATAAGGCCAGCAATACCACTGAGAAGTATTCATAACTTGCACATATTAGTCCCTAGTGAAATTGTTTGATTTCTTGTACAAAGAATTTGAAATAAGAAATCCCTAAATCCATGTTGAATCCCCAAAGACCTGATTAAAAACTGTTTTTCTATTTGTTTATAAAAAAACCCAACCAATTTACTCTTGCCATAAACACATTCTTTAATCCCATGAAACTGTGATAAGCTTTTTAACTTTTATATTCTAAAGTTTTAGTTTAAGCATGCTTCCCTCACCTAATTATGCAGATTTTGATTGAAAACTGTAAGGAAAAGATTGTCTTAGTTAAACCATTTTGTACTTATAGACGTATTAGTTTTACTACAACAAGCTGTAGAAATAAATTAATATTTTGCCTGCTCTCTGTTTTTAGTTTGCTATGTAACATCAGCTGCCTGAATTAGGACACAACATTCAGACTATATTTGAAATCTTGAAAGTAAATTTTTGAGGCTTTTGGGTGGTAACAAATATGATTACAGTAAGTCCTAGAGCTTCTGTCAAGAATTACTGGGAACATTACAAAGAAGAGGCTGCACCAGAGAATTATGTGACCCCAGACTATCAGTTCATGTTTCTGATATGTTCAAAGATAAGATGCATTTTTCAGCATAAAAATTGAGTTTCTATAAATACATATTTTCAATGGAATAATAATAATGATGACGATTTAAAAGTCAGTTCTGCTTTCTGCCATTTGTTTAGAAATAGAAAATTGCCTGTAATTTATTTTTACAGAAAATGCAATTCAGGCCTTTGGCAATGGTACTGACGTGAATGTGTGGCAGCCAATTTTACCAATACAGACCACTACAGCCACAACTACAACAGCTTCCAGACTTAAAAACACAGGTTCAGAGACCACCAACAATGAAATACCCACCCACAACGATTCACCAGCATGTGCAAACCTGCAGGTAAGAGAGTCTTGTACTTGTTGCAGTGCATAAATGAAAGTTTTTCTTAGATATGTATACAGAGTAGTCTCCTGGTGCATAAATAAATGCCTGCTTAAATTGGAATACCTGCTTATTCCCATGTTGTAGTTACGAGCCAGTTACATTGTAAAATATCAGACACTCTTATTTTAAATCAGAAACATGCATATTTCAAAGGGGACTTTATTGCCTCTCTGACTTAGAAACAGGGCATAGTACTTAATTTGTTATCCCAGGTTTGGATATGAATGTGGCACTCTCCAAACCCTGCCAGGGTATGTCAGATTAAATTAATCCCCTGAGTAATCCACATTCAGAGGGAACTCTTAATGTCAGCTAGCATGTCCTGCTGCCTTCTTTCTTATGTTATTAACAATAAAATTAAGAGTAGGTCTGGATATTAGAGAATATGTGGTGCTGTGAACTACATGGTGAAGAAGCTGGACAAAGATAGAAGCTATTTTGAATCGGGCACTTTCCTCAACTGAGCTCAGGGTCATGATGTGATTTTGGCCAATGACTGTAGTGATTTTCTTTGACACTTCAATTTGACTATTCATGATGTGTCATTGGTTCTGGATTTAAAGCAGCTCATCACTCACTGAAGAACTTGGACAGGAGACAACTGCAAAATCAAGGCAGGAAAGAGGTAACAGGAAATGTAAGCTGAAAACGTCCTTGGGCCAGATTAGAGTCTTGGGTTATACAAATTTCTGGTGGTTTAAATGCAAAATTAGGTCAGGGATAGATCAGCTTGGTCTGTTTATTTTTGTCTTTACAGAAGGAAAATTGCTATGTGACACAAATGAAAGTGTCCAAGTTTTAAGGTCTCATGTGGCATTAAGAAACTTTTTTTCCTGAATTCCCAAATTCTTCCAAACTTGTAGCATTCACGTTTCACTTACGTAGAAAGAATTCATTTTGTATTCTTCATATTAAACTGTATCAAAGTTTCCGTGTTCACTAAAATGGACAGTTCGTATCCCGTGGAAATGTATTTTGCTTCTTAATTTTTCCTGCAACACTCTCTCCTCTCCATCCTTTTCTAGTTTCTCCATTTATTTTGCATTGGCAAATTGCGTATGAATCAATATTTTTCAGAGGCATTGTGGAGTCACAAAGTATATGGGGTTAATGGTAGATGGTGTTGAGATTAGGTCCTTCTGGTTTAACTCTATTTTTAATATCTGTGCATTCATTATTAGTTAAGCTTTGTAAATTATTGATGAGGAGGAGATAGTTGTAGGCATGTATTTCTATATACAGTAGTCATCTGACCAAATAGAATATGCTAAAAAGTAACGTAACCTTTTAAACCTGAAGCTTGGAATATCTTGCATTTAAAGCAAGACCTTGATGGGATATTATTAATTCACTTCATGTTATATTAAAAAGTTGTTTTATGGGCGAGATCACATTTTCCTTCAGTATTTGTACAGTCCCCTATAGAGCCAGGCCTCCAGATGCTGCCAAAGTACCAATGGTAAATAATGAACTGAAGAAATGGCAAGTGATCATTAATCCCATTGAATTTCGTTTGATTTGCAAATGTTCCTCAAGCCTGAATAGATGTTCCAGTGTTTTGAAAATGAATGAAATTCTTCCCTGTCTTTACTCCTGTTACTCTGGCATTTTGAAGTCACATCCCACATGACTTTATCAGCCCTGGTTTAAAGCTATGTTATGACTTCAAGTGTACCCTGATATACTTGACACAAGAAGTAAAGGTCTGTAGGGAAAACAGCTTCCTTTAAATAAATGATCTGTGCTGTTTTGTGGAAACTATAGATAAGTCTGCCCTAAAAGATCACTGAAGTTATGTGAATCAAGTAGTTTTATTCTTGTGAAATACAACATTCCAGTGCTCACTACTTCCTTGTGTCAGAACTGAAACACAAAGAACAAAGCTCTTATATTTTAATGCATTTTTCAAAAAATAACTTACAAATAGAGCCAAAACAAGCCCACACTTTTTAAAAAAGAGAAACCTGTGTTTGTTGGACAGTGTGGTGCCACTTTGCATGTGAGACTGAAACCTCAATGCATATTTTACAAAAGAACTGGAGGCATTCATATCACACTTGGAGAAGTGTATTCATTGCAAGGCTCTCCTCCCATGAAAAATATGCCTTTGTAGTATTTTCAAAACATGAACTAGTGCGACCAAAAGCAATCTCAAGGGCTTTGTTGTACGCTTAGCAGTTGAGCTGAAGGGTTTCAAAACAGCAATATAGCCTAAACACTGTGAAAAGTGGAATTAAAAGCATTAGTCTCAGCACAAAGAGACGATGGCAGAGAAGGGGATAAGGAAATGATCATTGAGATACTACAAGGCTGCATATCCTAGTTAGTGGGTTTAAAAATACAGTGAAGGAAGAAAGAGACGGAAGTGATTGATTAGTATAAATTGCCATAGAAATAAATACAGTAAGGGAAGAAAGAGCAGGAAGTGATTGATTAGTATAAATTGCCATAGAAATGAACAAATAGCAACCTCCTGGGGTTGTAAAATACAGGGCACTAACCCAGTCTGCCAAGAGTGTCACTGGCTGAGCAATTTTTGATACATTTTTTCCTGACTTGTTCAGAATGGTTGTATGAAAAGCAAGAATACACTAATGGCTTTGTCACTGTGCCATGTTCTCCTGCACACATGAAAACCTGGGAACTGGAAGGGTTGTGAATGCTTAAAGAAAATATGAGATACTCTTTGTTTACCTATTTATTTTGAATACCTGTTGAAGGTTTGGACTTCTAAATAATTTTTGTTTCAGTGATGCTGTTGAGAAATTGTTCTTCATTTCCACTTACCATTGCTACAAGAATTTACAGTTCTCCCATTATGGTGGTGTTTTCTTATTTCAAGTTGATACAGATAAATGTTGATTTCTGATATATGCTTATTTCATGTTTACATATGCATGGATTTATGTAATATACTCTTTTTTTCTATCCCTGAATTAAATCAGCACTCCATCTTTGCCAGGAAGATGCTTGACTTTGTCAAACATCCTATAAACTCTTTTGCAAACCTGACTTCTAACAGTTTGCTAAACACAGAGAGTGATTTATATGAAAGGCTAAATTCAAGTATTTTTTGGGGTGCTTGACATCTTGCAAAGGATCCTCAACACCACATAAAAATAATCTATAAAATGTTATAAACGAAAAGGAAGATGAATGCCAACAGCGTGCTCCTTATGCAGACATATTTTATTAAATAATTGCCATCCCTATCTTTTTTTTTCCTGATATCTTCACTCTAACATTTTCTATTTAACTGACATATTTGTTTATCCTTCATTCTCGGTCGTAACTTGTGTTCAGTACGCCAGTCAAAAAGTGGTTATGGTCTTTCAGTCTCATGTTCTACCACCACTGCTTGAACCGTCATGTTGGATTATTTGAAAGGGACAAAAGGATGAGTTTGGATGTGTACTCACACCATGTATTCTTCAAGAAAAATGCTGCTTCTGCATTTAGGAGAAGCATGGAACTGAAAGATGATAATGAAATAAGTATCAAATGATAGACTGGACTAGATTAGACCAATTGTTACTACATCATGAGCAGAGATAAATAAAAACCTAAGACTTTCATACTGGGTTTGTTGTAACATATCAGAGGACATTTTGCACAAGACAAAAATGATCGATATCAAGATGGTTAAGGATGTTTAAGTGTAAATTTATGCATTGAAATCTATCAACTCCCTAGACAGTTCTATAGTTTGTTTTCCTATGTTTGTTATAATTGCCTTGCTCTAATTAACCTTAGTTCAGCATTCATAGGGAATTTAAAGTTTTTGTGCTTTTGAAGAAGTGTGAGTAGTGGACGTGTGTAGTCGAGCACTTCAGACTGAAGGCAAGTACTTTTCAATAGAGTCCAGTATGTGAATGTCTTTGTACTCTCAGCAGCAAAATTAAAGGATTATGAGATAGGAATTAAAAAGCTTGAACATTTTGTGGGGAACAAGAAGAAAAAGAGAAATATAGATACTTTAATATGTCGATTCTTTCTATTTGCATGTAAGATTAGTGTTTAGAATAGACGTGGGTCATATGGCAAGCTGTTCTTCCACGAATTCACATAATTCCACATAAACTTGGGACTTTAAGAAATAACTATTATGGCAAGTCTTAGGACAAAAACAGAAGGCAGGGTTCACAGTTCTCTGAGGAGACTAGGACATAAACATGACTCAAACTGAAAATGACTGTGCTTTTCACTTGTAGGTCTACCTGTTGCAGATCTTCAACACTGTGTAAGGAACTGCTAATCTGGTGTTTGAAGTACTGTCTATAATTATTTAATGTAGCTTCCCATGTGCTAAATAGTATTATTATTATTATAAAGTGTTGTGTAGGTGTTTGGAGAGGGTTAAAAGCTTCAGTGTAGTTTTCTGAGGATCAAGACACAGCAGGTGTGGAGCTTCATGGACTGGTAATTGGGTGGTGGGTGAGCATAAGTAGGAAACACGAGCAGCATGTAGATGTGTTGTTGGTGAGGGGATAGTAAAACTGCTGAGACAGTACGCTGGAATTGATTTATCCCCTGAGCACCAGTATTAACTCACCCGTATACCTGGCACCCTCTTTTCCCTGTCCCTTCACATAGCCTGTGATCTTTCTGTTTCTTTTTTAGTTTTGTGAAAAACAAGCACTGTCCTTTCAAATTCCCTGCCTGCTCTGTCTCTTGGGAGTTGTACTTGGACCTCTTCCTCTGGGCATTGCAACTATGCAGAAAGTTATAGTCTGGGGCAAAAGATGGACAGGAATATAAAACTCCCAATGCTGTGCCAGAACAAAATAAAAGAAAAGAAAAGAGAATATTGACTAAATGTTCCGAATGAAAAGATTTAAATTTACCTCCTGTATTTCCAGGATTATCTGACATAATGGGATCAGCCTGCTGGTACAAGTGATTTAAAGAACACCTATTGGCAACTTTTCTTCTGAAAAACCAATGCCTTTAATTTGCATCAGTAGCAATTCTGTTGTACCTAAAGAAGTCTTGTGTGCTTTGCATGTTCAGATTAAAATCTGACGGCCAGGGATAATTTAAAGTTTCATCTTTAATCTTATACTTCTAATTTGGGGAGCACTGAACAAAATTTGGTATTTTACCAAAACAGAGGCTGCTTTGTCCATTGATTTCATTGACACTGATTTCAGTGAAGTTAAGCCTTGTTTGCTTCAGGACCATGCTGGTGTGGGTCCTCAAAAAATGTGGAAGTATAAAATTCCCTGAGACTGTATGCATTCACTGCATGGCTCTTGCGCCTTTCAGGCAGAACCAGAGAAGGCTGGGTTGCCATGAGCAAGGGACAGGTTTGGGTTTTCAGTCTCTGTGGCAATCTTGGTGTTCATAGGCAGGAAAGCAATCTGCAGTTCGCTTGCCTTACTATGCAAATAGGGGACTTCAGTGGCAAAAGGCTGCTTTGCAGTGAACATATACATACATGTATACTAATAGTATGATCATGTAGGTTGTTCCTACTCGGAGCGAGGCTGTGCTTGGGTTCTTCACCATCTTTGCCAAACAATTTCAAGACCACACAAGATAGATCATTTTCAAGCTTGTTGAAATTCTGCTGAACTTAAAGGTCTGATTGATATAACTGATTAATTTCTAAGTACAGAGAGTCTTTTGCCTCTCTTTGGAACATCAGAGGAACAGTTTGAGGATGTAGCCAAGTATCATACCCTATAGGCTCAGATCTATCATATTAGTGTCAACGTTGCTATAAGACATCAGCTATCATCAGTCAGTAGAAAATTGTTCTCATTTACCAGCCTTGGTTGAACTTCTTAGTTTAACATCAGGCCCCCTTGCAAGATCAGTCACGATTCGTGGAGTAAAATACAGGCTAAAACTCTCCGACAGTGTAAGTCAGCACATGTCTTTTGTTATCATCAGAGCTACGCAGGTGTACACAGGTTAGCGTTCAGTCTCTTTGGCATGTAGAGCACTCTGTAAGACTGGACCTTATATTTAATGATCAGTACTCTGATGAAACATTTTTAACGTTGGAAGTTGGGTGTAATAAATTTCTGTTACTGAAAGACAGCAAAATGGTTTATTTTGCATATTAGAATTACAGTTTAAATTATGGATTTTTTGATTAGCACGCTTTTCATTATGCCAAAATATTGTGCATGTGTACTGCTGGAGAGCCTAATACTTTAGAATTATTTCATCAGTGATAAAATATTTTACAGTTCATTTTAAAAAAAAAGTTTTAATAGTCTGAGCATCTTTAGTGTATTATAATAATACAGCGCTTTATAGCAGACTGTAAAACTCCAGACTACAATTTTAGGAATCGTGCAATTTTGTTTTATAGTTTAATAATTGTTCAATTGAAAATGAGTATGAGGTTACTAAAAACCAATTTAATGACTTACAAAAATACAACTTTGTTAAAATGTACTACACACCTTTACAGAAAATCAAAATTTCTATGGACAGATTATAGTTCTTATCCTCAGAAAGAATTTTGCAAATTATTGCTACTAAAAGCAGATGTAGCATTTGCAGTGTTCCCCTAAGCCACATTTGTTTCTACGTTTCACATCAGTATCCTCTTATAGGAATACCCACAAAAGTACAAAGTGCTAGAATAAACCAGAATAAGAAAATTGGATCACATCAGATAAGACAATTCAAACTATTCATAGTCTGTGTTATTACTTTATGTAGTTCTTCATCATATTAAAGGAATTCCTAATGTCAGCCAGCTTGAGTTCTCAATCAAATATCTAGTCCATCATGTATTTCCCTTTTAAAGAGATAGGTCACTGTAGCCTGCAAAAAAACAGCCATAAAATGGAGTACAGCATTATAATTTAATTTTAAGGCATAACTACTGCTAATAAAAACTCTAGGTCATTGCATTGCAATGGTAGATGTTTAATCATATTGTCTTTGGAAGTATAGTTCATAATATATTGTGTGTTTGTGGGACTTGACAAAGTGCTTTGTTTAAGAAGTATTATTTGCTGTTAGCTAATACTAGGTTTTAGCCATGACTCTGCTTCCATTTATGCTTGTTCAAGTGAAAGTAACTCCAGTTATGCCAGCAGGCTGACCCTCTTGCAAAGCAAGTGCAGGCAAAAGTGATCGTGCCACCAGGTTTCTAATGGAACGGAGAACAAGAATAGAATCCATGAAATCATTAGTACTTTTTTATTTTAACTGGAATAGCTTGCAGGAGTCCTACTTATAGACCAGAATCCCATCATACTAGCTGTTCCGCAGGCTCATAATGAAGAGGTACTCCTGACCTTAAAAACCCAATGAATTACAGTTAACTTCAGTGAAGCTAAGCTATCACCTCAAAGCCTTTATTTATTCTGAAAACCACATAGTGTATTTGAGTGCTCTAGAAACAATAAATATTTTGGTATTATAAACTGTGTTAATGCACTATGTTATCCTCAAGAAGTACAGCCACAGAGATACATGAGGAAAACCAAAGTAAAAGACTGGTGCTATCTCAGATAATTGATACAGTTGTCAATAGAGATGTTTCTTTCTAAAGTATGAAAATAGCTCAGCGGTTGCCAGAATAGATCAAAATTTAACAAATAAAATCTATCTTTATCAATTCTGCCATTTTTGCAAAGAATTGTTATTTACTAGACAAGCAAAAGGATTTTATAAGAAGTTTATGATTGAAATGTATTTTTAAACACTGTTATTGAAGCAGGTATTGATGTTTTTGTTTTGTAGTGTGACGGTTTAAGACAAATGACAGCGTGGAGGCTAAGTAATTTTGGATAACGAAGCATTTTAATCACAGATGCATACAGTTTTACAAATTAGATGCCTTCTCCATCTGTTGGGGGGATGATGCAGAGGGGGTGAGAAGTCAGGGGAACAGTGTAGCAATTTGTTGCAAACCTCCTCCTTCTGTGGGGGAGAAGCCTCACTCCCAGAGAGGGACCCTGATGCATTGTGCACAGTCCTGGTGCAGGGTCATTAGGTTTGCCTCATCTCTTGTCCTGCCCCCTGAAATCCCCAGAGGTTGGAGACATGGACCCAGGTCCTGGAGTAGGATTGTGGGGCTCCCCTTCCTGCCGAGTCTTTTCCCAGAATCTTTGTTCCCTGGTATTCTTATGAGTCCTTGTGTATACGAGTGGGTAGAGAAAAGCTCACGGATGACTACTGCATTCAAATTGCACTATAATTCTTTGATTTGCTGTCACCCTTGTTAGCTCTTGCAGTCTGGTTGTTGGAGACACTTCTGGACACTTTTGTGCTTCTTAATGATCAACAGGTTGTTTGTATAGATTAGCTATCTATTTCCCAGAGCACACCAAGCCTATGCTGTTGTTTGGGACAAGTGGTTGATCGTATTTTTTCTACTGCTACAGCAAAGCATCGATTAAAGTTCACTGTCTTATGCTCACAGCTCTGTCTGATTTATTTTCAGTCCAAAATAATTTTAAAGAAGATAAGAATTGGGTAGCATGCAGAAGCCACTGCCCTGTTGTGGTGAGTCCTGAGCAGTTATCAGGCAAATAGAGTTCTCCACAAGCCTCAGGAGCCTTGTGCACATGTTTAATTGTCTATTTCTTAGTAGTTTCAAGTGTTCAGATTGCTTTGTTACTGGTTTTAGCTGAATCATTATGAAGAATATAGTACAGTTAAAGCATTTGAGGAAGATGTTTGAATTTGAGTGCTCCAGTGCTCAGAAAAATAGAAAGGATAACCTGATGTTACCCACTGGATGAAAATGGGCTTGAAGGCATTTACCGAATTCTCTCCTTTTATGCATCTTGCAGAACATGCCAGTCGTGGAACTGGACGTGGCAGCTTTGTTCAACCTCTTACATTCAGTCTCATGGCAACATTACTTTCCCTGGCACAGAACTGTAACCTTTCCTATGGAGGTCTAAACATCTCTGCAGTACCAGCAAAGAAAATCACACTGCTTTTAGAGAGATAGATTCCCTTAAACTCATACACGCATAGCCCTCTAAACACAAAGATCCTTTTTGAACACCTTCCTGTACTCTTGGAAACCCTCCCTATTGGAAGTAATAGAAATTCCAGAAATACACTATTTTATCATAGAGGAAAGTTCCCCTTCAGGAAACAATAACCAAGACTAGTTCTGCCTATTTATGTGATGTGAGTTGTTCGACTATTAGTCTCAATTTACTGGCATATCTACACCATCTCTGAAACCTCACTTACAGTTAACCATTAGTCTTTATTAGATCCTTTTGCTATCTGTCCTTTCCTCCTTTTTTTCTTTTTTTTCTTTTTCTTTTTTTTACTTTCTTCTTGCAGATCTGTAATGTTTGGGCACTCAGCTGCCTCTTGGACTTAATTCTGGTATGAAATTTATCAGTATACATTTTTCTATATTCCCTCTAATGATGTAATGGCTAAATGCAGATTCAGGGTGAAAAAAAAGACTGCACAGGACTGAGCAGGAGGGATGTTGAGCCTGTATGGCACAGGAGGAGTCACCATGCCATCACTGACTTGGCTGCCTTGGAAGCTACAGTGGGGAAGGGGGAAGGGGCTGGGGGTTGTGGCCATACTGGGGTGCAATTAAGGGATTGGAGTAGGTCTGTATTTTGATTTGGGAAAAAAGCCTGAGGCAACCCTGCTTCCTTGTCCTTGATTAAAGAGGATACATTGCCTTCCTCTGCCAACAGCAAACCCAAGTACATGAAGTATGTTTATGCATATAAAGTCATTTGAGTCTAAAGAGGCAATCACACGACCTAATCAAATTCTGCTTTTGTTTATACACTTGTAAAAATGGAATAACTCCACAGTTGTGTACATTACAATTATCCTTAAGTGTACATTGTAATTATCAGTTACTCCTTACGTATATATACATCATTCTTTTATATTTCTGTGTAACCCATAAGCTAATGTTCTTAAAAAATAAACTACCCAGGCCCACAGTTATCGTGTGGCAGATATGATCAAATGCATTTCAGTAATAATAAAGACAATTTTTAGGAATAGTTTCTTCCTTGTAACCAGCAGCAAATGAAATATAGAAAAGCCCAATGGAAATTAGAATACAATAAGTAATCATGCTAAATCATACACTGGTGACAAGGCAGCACAGCTGCAAAAATAGTATACTGTTGAAGAGCTAAAATTTGGAACCTTTTCCATAGCATGCCTAAATTTTTCAAGTAGTCAAACCAAGTTTATAGGACAGAAAATAAAACACAGTCTTTTATCCAAGTAACATATACTCTTAATAAAAAAACATTAATGATAACAAAACATCTGAACATAAATATATTTTTGTTCTGCTTTTAACCTGTCTGCTCATTTTATTTATGGTCTTCATCTCCTACTTACTTTTTATCTGTGACTCCTAATCAGCTATCTTACCTGAGTAATAGATCTCTATGTAACCCTCAAACTATTTACAGCATTTTTCAACTTGCTATTGAGTTCTAGAACATGAGATGCTGTCACCCATTTCAGTTCCTTGCCTTCAGAATCAATAGGAGTTCAAAATATTTATTTAGTCTGTAGTTTGGAGGAGAGCCTAACTACGTCACACCAAATTGTAGTTCTAATCAGTGGACTTGGCCTAATAATCCCACCTCACGTTATGCCCTCCTGTGTGCTTAGCTCTTTCTGTGAGCCACAAGTAAACAGACTGACTGTTGTGCATAATGCAGGGTATTTTTTCATAGATTCACTCAGCATGTGTCCTGAAGTATTATAGGATTATCCTCCCTCATGTCTTTCTTAAAAGAGAATTAGGTATTCAGGGCAGTAATTTACTAAATACTGCATTACATGGTACTACTTTATTTTTCCAGATTGACATTTTCAGAAGCCTCAAGTTGCCTCTACTTCAAGGCTAGATATGCATTACCACATGTGCATGAACATTTGAATGTACTGAATTCATGCTCAGGTTTGAAATGTGTGCATTCAAATTTGTTACCTACATGGCAGGTAAGATGTGTACCAGGTAGGATCTAAACAGCTACCTGCAGTCTTAAGTACCTAATTTATGCAGAGAGTTGGATAAGTGGGCTTATAAATTAAGTGTGCACAGATGAAAGCAAAGCAGTTACAAGTATCTGTGAAAACCTGTTCCTAAATTTGTGTCTGCACAAATGTAAAAAAGTGGTTTGATCAGAACTTTTCTGATCAACAGTGTTTAGTATGTTTTTTACAATGGCTTGCCCTCCTCTAGAAAAAGTAGTGCATTAACAGTTGCACGTATCCGAGTTAAATTCTTGAAGACCATTATATAATAAATTCTGTGTCAGTATGTGACTCTGCGCACTTCAGTCACATATGCACTGTAATTATCTGGTTCTGAGGGCAAATTTAGGGATCTGGTCCTGCAGGGGACTAACTGCCTGTATACAATTTCAGAAGTCAAATGCAAATTCAGAAGGAAAAATTGTCCCTTTTTTCATAGTGATTTTGAACTTAATTAATTTGACAAATTCTTGCAACTATTTGCAGAATCATGCTCTCATCAAGAGCTGGCCTAACCCCTATTAGTTTTGATTAAGATTTCTTGATTATTCCTGAGGATTCAGTCACGGTTATTTGCTGATGAGAAATTCAGATTGTTATAGGCACAACTGGAAATGTTTAGATAAAAAACACACCCAGTATATACCCAGAGAACAGCTTAATGAGGATACTCAGGAATAGTTAAATAAGCAGAGGCTTTTCACCTTCAGGCTGATGGCTCAGATACAGTGTTGTATTTAGTAGCAGTACAACTCTTTGGTAAGTGCCCTTAGTGAGAGAGCTCTTGCTCTTTGGGAGCTGAACTGTCCGTCCTGGGTCCACATCACAGGGACAGCCCCTAAAATACAAGTCATGCTGGCTCATGTCAGTGTAACAGGGGACTGGACTCTGGTGTTTCATGAACATTTAAAAAGAGCAACTGGCAAAGCTGCAACTTCAAATAATGTCCAAGCCAGTGAGACGCATCTGCTCATATATGCTCTGCAAGTCCTCATTCATCATCTGCTGCCCTTTGTTATGTACAAAGCCTGTTGTAGTGCAATTACGTTCATCCATACACAGCATATCAGAAATGCGATGTCCTGTGCTGTTCAGGTGGTTACTGAGTGTGAGCAGCATAGTGATATCCCAGATCCGTTTTAATCACACTGCTCTGAAATACTAGAGAGGCCAATCCCATCTTGGCCATTGAACATGGCATCTCTTCAACCCGTTAAACTCACTTCTCACTGGGACAGCTCAGTACACTAGTGCAGTATCAGTGCTGGTGTGCATATGCAGCCTGCATATACAATATACATATGTTAATATAGAGTAGACACGGCCTGCATTATACTCATCCCTCATCTCTAGTAATGCTGTCTTAGTTCTGACTTTCCACCCACTGGTCTGGAGTTTGGAGTAGCACAAGAAGCCATATTGTTGCTGTAGTTGACACACACACAGATGTACTTTTTTTGAATGCCTCCACTCTGGAAACTTGATGACAACATATTGACACTGAAACTTGCTACTGAGACAAAGCTGATGCTTGCGAGTATTAGGTGCATGAGTAGGTAGATCACAAAAAACACCCCTCACTTGGTACTGTTTTCTACTTGCCTCAGCTCAGTCCAGAACTGTTAATAAAACTGTTATGCACTCAGGGAAATATTTGCTGCCAACCATCATCAATCAAGATTATCTTCAGATAGCACTCTCAAGATGTTTTTCTAGGTGAAACCTTCTAATCTCTCTCTTGAGTCCCACTAAAGGATGTTAAAATTTGGTAGCATAGGGCACCTTCAAGGTTTTTCTTGTAGGGTTTGCAGTAGAATTAGAATTAGAAAAATCTGAGGATATAGGCGGACTGTCTGTTTTTAACAGAGCAGCTCATCTCATAGAAAGGGAAACGAAGGGCATGGGGAAACATCCTGAGTGCTTTGCAATGTTACAAACCTATAGCCCATTAATTCCTTAGTCTCTTTGATGAAGTGTGCTGCCTGAGGTGCAAATTAGTGCCGCTTTTGTGCATTGAACCTGTCCTCTTAAGAGAAGAAGTGCTCCAGAACCGCCTCCTCATTTCAAAAATACTACAGAATAGTTGTCAGTATTGACCTGAGCTAGATTAAACTAGCTACCTTGGAATATACGGCTGTATATCCCATTAATAATCCCCTGAACTCTCCAGTCTGCCACAACATAATACTTCAAAAAGTAGGCAAACTAGTCACAATAAATCTTCAAAAGCTTCTTCCAGTTTAGTATGGAAACCTTACAAAATATACCCAAAGTGATCCTGTTGATCTCCATTACTTGCATTCTTAGCATTTGTCTGTTTGTATTTTCTGGCTTATTAAATGTAAACGTAAATGTAAGCCTTCTGTCATTCTGTGAATGATCTGTGTGATGAAACAGCAGGTTCATATCCTGTGGATACAGTTTTACATAATCTGATAATTATTTGCATAATCTGGTTGTTATAGGCTCAGATTTGTTTTAATAGGGTTATGATTGTTAACTAACATTCATAATACTTTTTCTGTCTAAGAAATTTTTTCAATGACGGGAAAAGTTTCTCAGTACTTCTTACTGTGCTCAAATTTGAGGCCATATATGCAGATGATGTTAGGAAGTTACTTTTCATTTTCACTTGCTGCTACGTGGCCAGTGGAAGAATTCCCATTGGTGTGGTGAGATCAGGGCAGTAAAGAATAAGGCACCTTTCTAGTAAGGTTGTGATTCTGCAGACTCCTCTTACATGAGAGTTTCTCTGCTTACTTGAATAGCTGCATTAACTACAGTGCAACTGTTGTGTGTGAGAGCATCGCTCATGTGTAAATAATGGATATGAGGAAGGCCACTATAATATCCATTAAAGTATAGTCCACTATAGTATAGCCCATTAAAGAGAATTAGTGTTAGGTTTTCACTCCTAGCATTTTTGGGAAGGGGTGATTTTTCTCTCCTTCACTTATTTCAGCAGGGGAAGAATGAACATAGGATGCTACATCTAAGTCTCTTGCAAGTATTGAGTTTTAAGATCCGTATTGCAAGGGCCTTTTAATAACGTTTAGGAAGCTGACAGGACAAACCAACATCTAGCTTAGCTAATGGAGATCTGTGGGCAAGACCAACTGGATGTTTATTTTTTTTCAGTCATGACTTAAATCTGTTGAAACATATGCTTGTCATAGAAAATAAAATATCAACAGTCAAAATTGTATGATATTAATTCACTTTTAGAAATTAAAATGCTATCAGAATTTATTAATCAGGAGTACTAACAGTGAATTTGAATACCTTTCTACAAAAGTATAAAGACATATATTCTAATGAAAATAAAAATAATTATTATAGACACAGCTAGCAGCTATGCTTAAAGTTGAAGTTGTCTTACATTTCACATTAAAAAAATCCCGTGTTCAGTTACTTTGAACTTTGCCAAAGCATTAACTATTTGGGTGACATTTTTCTTCTTATGTGTGTGGTTTTGGCTGAATTCTTGGGCAATAACTGCCTGTCAAAACCACAGTGTGCCATAAACTATTTTTTTATAGACTCACCTTGGTAAATTTGATTGCATTATTTTAAAAAAAAAATCTGATATTTTTATTCTGAATGGTATTTTCAGTTTGAGAAAGGAACACGGGTACTGAGGCAAGTACTTCAGCAAGTTCACTAAAATTTCAGCCCTGCCAGTTCTGAGGATACATCTGTGCACCTGCAGAATTCAGCTACAGGATTAGAGGAACAGGGAGAAAAACACTTCAAATTTTTATTTCAGTGGCACTTCTGGAGAGCAGATTGTGCCAAAAATGCAAAATTCACCAATTAATCCAAATCGCAGCTGTTCAAGGTTAAATTAAAAGGAAAAAAAAAAAACAGTCTCTAATTCATGTCATGATTTAATGGGACTTGGGTACAGGTGTAGCCACATGACAGCAGATGTAAGGAAACTAATACATTGGGCTTGAAATGTGTAAACAAAACTGAGGAGGGGAGGGCATAGCTGTATGATGGGTGCTCAACTAAGTGGGTAGTTTCTTCTACCTTTCTGTGCAAGGTTACATTAGTATCTGCAGCCTTTGCTTTTGCCTCCCTGTAATTGCAGCGGTTGCTTGTTATCAGAAGCGTTTTTGAAACCCTCTTAAGGCTTCCTGTGTTTTCTTTCTGTGCATAGCCATGTCAGTACCCACAACACACACATGCATAGACATATGGTTAATAAAGAGAAAAGTCTTGAACACTTTTAGTCACTTAACCAAAAGCAGACATTCATGGCCATTCTCTTCTCTTTTAAAATTTATGAGTGAACGCAGTGCTCGAGAAACCAGCAATGATACCAGTTGCTTAAGGTTGGCATAGTGCGAACAGAAGCTTCCTGTAACGCTCAGTGCTCAAGGCCTCATGCAGGCTGGTGTTCAAGCAAGGTTGCCTGATCTTTCCTTCCGGCTGCAGAACCAGAGGACAGCACTGCTGGTCCTGCTGCCTGAGTGCGGAGGCAACGTGTGACCTTGTTTTCTTAATCTCTTCCACCTACTGACAGCTCAGAGCTGGATGTCTCATGAGGCCAGCTGACATGATGAGCATCCCTACTGAGCTCTCTCCCTGCAACTCTGCTCTTGGCTTGGGAGCCTCCCAAGTTTTCCTTAGGAGAGAGTACCGGTGCAAAGGAGAACTTGCCAGTGAGTAACAGGCGTAGTGCATGCCTGCCTGGCACAGAGCAGCACATCACAGCCGCCCTCCAGCCAGCAGCTTCCTGCCAAGGCACCCCTGGAGGTGTGCGACACGGTGTAGAGGCAGCGTAGCTGTGTAAGTATGGTGCCTCTTTTCAAGGCTCATTAGCGCAATGCAGGCCTGTGCTGTTCTGGCTGATCTGCTTTTAGTCCCCTCGTAGCCGTGGCTGACAGCTGCTCAGGAGTGTTTACAGCACACTCCAGTGCTCCACGTAGCCCAGACTAATAGAGGAGGTAGGTACTTTGCCTGCTGCCAAATAGAACAACTTTGTTTGCATATGCGGACATGCAAGGGCGCACACTCCAGCCTGGGGAGGTGGTGTGGGATATGTAGTTCTTCAATGGCTTACCTTTTTTCAAAATTAAAAGCTGAGTATGTCTTTTAACTGGGATTGTAGTGGCTTTGTGTTCGTGCTGCTCTTCTTTAGATGCTGTTCAGTGTGCAACAGCCAGATGCTACCTGTAACTGCTATGTACGGCACTGGTTTGATAGCTGTGGTGAATCCCTAGGGAAATGGGTTTTAATAATAAAATCCCAAACGTCTCGACTTTGGATTACATGGGTGTTCAGTTTTATAACTAGAGGAAATAAAAAAGAAAACCTAGGCAGCCTAAGCCATTGAGATATAAACCTAACAAAACATTCTGTCTATGCTTTTTAGTATTCTGTTTTCTCCTCTGCCCTTCTTAATGCAAAAATATTTGCTTGAGGCAAATCCATAAAAAGACCATATTAGGAGAATTGCATAATATCCTCTAAAAATAGGAAGCAAGAATCTGGGACTATAGAGAGTAATTTTACTCAGATAGATGAATGACTGAACATGAAAACAAAATTGTTAGCAAGTTACTGTACTGCCATGAAAGGTAAGTCAGTCAGTTCAGTTGTCTTGGCTGGGTGTCATATTTTGTGCTGTGCTCACTGGGAGACTAATTGCTTGAAATAAATATTTGAACATCTCTGTGTCTGGTCCTTGTAAGCTGTTTGATCAGTTTGGTGTTTCTGATAGGATCTGTTTTTTATAAAACCTTTAAGATTGCTGTTAGGCAATTTTTGTGCTGTATTGTCCCAGCCATATAAGTGCAGTGAGACATGGGGCTTAATTAAGTCTCATCTTTACTAACATAAGGATATGAGAATGGTCCAGCAATATTTCATATGGTACAGGTCATCTTTTCTTTCCACATTTGTTTCTGTGTGTTCGGGGATGATTACTCCCAGCCCCTGCACTTCACCCTGCAATCAAATTTTCTCTTAATTTTAAGATGGTAGAGGTTGGAGGGAGGAGGTTTTTCTGTATCTCTATCGTACTTTATCAACCTTTAGGACCGTTTCTCAGATTTCTGAAGTGATGTCTGCTGCTAGGTCTGTTTCCACAACTACAACAGAGATCTGAATCTCTGCACTGGACACCTGTTACATCAGAGCTAATGTGATCCATCATTACCCAGTGGTCTGGGGAAGAGACACTGTTCCCAGCCCACCTGACCCTGTCCAGAAGAGACTGGGTAGTGCTACCTTGTTGGTGATCGAAGAGCTGGAAAGCTGGATTCAGCAAAACAGGGACCTACATGTGTCCCAGCTCCTCTTCCCCGAGGATTCCTTTTGCCTGCCCTATGGTGAAGCCTTTTCAACCCCTTTTCCTCCTGAAGGAATTAATGGAAACGATCTCAGGAGACCCACCGTCTCTTTTTCCCTTTCCTGACCAGAAAACCTCTCTGCTTTGAGGTTGTCCTCTATCCCTCGTTTCTGATGCTTAAGTACACAAAACCAGAAAGAATCTATTAATGTTGAGGGATAAGGGAACTTTTTAAATGCCAATGTGTGTTCCCTTAAGAAAGCCAGAGCTTTGTGAAGGTGAGCTATGTAGATCTGTCACTGTGCAGTGTTGCCCACTGAGCAGCTGTCTGCTAGTTTTGGATGGAGCCTGGCTCATGATTTCTGAATGCTTGAACTGGCAAACCAGAGGGTGGCTGGGACCAAAGGCAGTCGGGGCATCCTGCAGTGCTCAGGGCTGCCCAGGGTCCGACACCCTGCCCAACTGGGGCAAAGCTGGGGAGGGAAAGCCAAACAAGATGCCTGTAGGAGAATGGGGACAAACTGTGATTTTAGGACAGGTACAAAGCTATGGGGGACAGAAACTTAGGGCTGGGAGGTGATGGGGTCTGAAGGGACTGGCCGATAAACTATTCATTGCACTGCACTGCAGCCTGTAAAACTCTGTGTGTGTCCCCAGTGCATATTTGAGCACAAGGGGATAATTGGTTTGCTTTATTTAATGTCTCCCAGCTGAAAAACTTGTGATTTGATTCTTACTGTGCTGGGTGTTATCTACATAGCTTTGGAGACTAATGCCATCATTGTCTTGGTAATGCCTGTTTTTAAAAGATGCTTTCTTCAGTCTACAAAGTGGGATGACGGCACTGTAGTGCTTTTGTGTGGAATGACGACCAATAATTTCATGCCCCAGGCTTGTATCTTGAGGGCTGATTCAGCACAGAAAAAAAAAAAAAGAGGAGGAGGAAAAATGATCTGACTTCTTTTTTATAGGATTGTGCAAAGCTGATTGTTTTTATACCTTAAATAGCTTTGCACCCTGGCTGGACAGTATAGGTTTCAAAATTACTCTGTGCTGAATTGGATCCTTATTTTAGTGGCCTGTGTCTCTGACCCACACTTTGCTTATCTTCCCTGTTGAAAGTAATTTATATTCCAGCGTGGCAGAGTATTACTGTGCTAATAGGAAAATGCTATTGACAATTGTGATAGATGCACCCACCACTTAGTGAGCGCAGAAGAGTTAAACTGATTGCATTTTTACAGTGTGTATATTTCTCTGCTTATTGTTTGTGTCCTGCTGTTGGAAAAACAGGTTAGTTGCATAGTAAATCTCTCTGATCAACACAAGAGAAGAACAAAAAGAACAAGCACCCTCATTTGTTACAGCTACTTCAGAAGTGTGGTCATTTGAAGGATGTATTCGGGGAGATCTGTCTCTCTTCTTCAGAAAGGCTTGTTAATATGGGCATAACTAACCAGGCATCTCAGGAGAGGACAAAGGCACACTCATTAAAATTAGCTGAAAAAACAACCCACATAGCTGATATCTATCTTAATGATACTTCTGTTGTCTCTCACTGTAATGTCTAAGCAATATGTTCCATAAAGCACATAAGGCCCAAAGCATGTGGCTAACAGAAAGGGACTGGTTTCTGAGTTCACATGGTCACTCTTTGCCTGTTTGCATTCAGATCAAATGCATTCAGTTCTTTACATGCTTCTGCTTCCTTCCCCTCCCTCCAAATTAAAGTTCACCTCCATTTGGAGCCGTCCTCAGTCAGACCTTTTCCTTGCTGTGAGTAACATAGATATGCATGCTGTAGTGGATATATAAAAATACTGCTGCATGACAAGCCATAAATAATGTGTGTACTGAATCCTGGTGAGATACCACTGCAGTGTTTAATGCATTTATTAACCACGTAGTGCTGTGATTTGTAGAAGCTGGATGCATAATTGCAAGATAGCATTTCTGGGAATAAATTCAGGGCTATAGTGTCTGCAAAGGATGGAGGTAGAGGGATTTGGGGGAGGGGAAGCAGAGAGTTACTAGTTTTGGG
This sequence comes from Nyctibius grandis, assembly GCF_013368605.1. Classification (NCBI taxonomy): domain Eukaryota; kingdom Metazoa; phylum Chordata; class Aves; order Nyctibiiformes; family Nyctibiidae; genus Nyctibius; species Nyctibius grandis. The sequence goes on along the minus strand of NC_090661.1, from coordinate 96,927,748 downwards.
AGGATCTTATGATGGTTATTAGGTGCAGGACAAGAGAAGACTAGGTTTCGGTGTGCCTGAGCAAGGACATATGATTGAACTCATCTAGAAGCCATTGGGGTTCGAAGGAAACATGGAGTTCCACAGAGTCCTGTGCATGGAGGAGAAATATCTCCATAAGTGATATTCCTTTCTCCTTTCAGAAGACTGCTAGCTCTTCTGCTGACCCTGATTCTCCTTTCTTTCTGGGAAAGAAATAAGTAATATTCTGCTTCTGATCATGAGAGTTTTTTCTTCTCTGGACATGCAGTTAGTTTCTCTACCAGCCCTTGACTAAGTCCAACACTTTAGTTCGAATATTAAAAGATAGAGGTTGTGAAGACCAAAACAAGGCTTGTGTGACTAACGTATAGGATACTGAAGAGCTCATCAGGAGGTGCATGAATATGATTCTCTCTACATATCGTCTGTTGCTTGTGCTATCACAGTAAAAAGATTCTATGTAAAAGCAGATGTTCATTCTTACAGCATATAAAAGCTTAAGTCAGTGGAAGGTTGTCATCAGTACAGGTGCAGCTTCATCGGAGTAGTCCACATTACTGAATTATAGTTCCCTGCGAAGCCAGGGTGAGTGTCAACCCGTCTTACATAACTTTATTTTACAGCCAGAGACATGTCACAGCTGTGTGTATAAGTCATTAGCAAATGCTATTTTACTTCAATAGAAAAGATCTCATACCTCTTTCTGTATGTTTAGCCAGTTATTTTAAGCTGCTTTTCTTTCGCTGTGTTTTTAATTGTTATTTTTGCAAACCCAGCCTTGCTTGTGTTTTGTTTAATGATGAAATTCCCATAGATCTTTTTGTCACCAGATAAGAGCTTTATATTAAAATTCAAAAAAATATAAGTTTCAGTACAGACTTATTAGCCATTTGTGTGTGCTATTTTACTCGTGTGGAATTAGGTACTTCTAGCACCTTTGAAGGTACCTTCTTGCCTGTATGTTAGGCATGTAGGAGACCTGAGATGGGGGTTGGCAGTGAATCTTTGGCATCTTGCATAATGAACAACTCTCATTTCCCAAATTTGTTGATGGCATAGATATTCCCTGTCAGAATTGTCTGCAGCTGTACGCGATGGGCACACATTTCTATTGTTTAATCTTTTCGGATAATGGAAGATGTTGTAAGGTAAATATCCAATGGCTGAGGATATCCTTCATAATTCACATGCATGTCTCCCAGCCTGGGTGTATTTCCACCAAGGCTATCAGCATAACCTCCAAGCCCTGATTTTTTACCTTTAATAAGGTGTTCACTCACCGTAGCACAAATACGGCAGTTCTGCTACATGTACAGTCCTTTCTGCCCCAGAGTAGGGCAGGAAGAATTTTCCCCTTAGGTTGTAATGACAGGACATAGGCTTTCTGTAGCACTCTCTTCAACACATAGGCAGGTTTTTTTTCCATTACTGGTGATTTAGTAATGCACTGTTGTATTATAGTAGTGCAGCCTATGCCAGCATTTCCATTATAACCCGTTTTTACATGTTTATAACCCAACAGTAAAAACATACTCTTCCAATTTGAAACTTGTCATATAATGTCTCATCTCATCCTCAAAATGATTTTTTTTCCTTTCCCTCCACCTGCCCCCGCCGCCCCCCCAAAAGAGGCTGCAATTTTGCTCTGTTTTTAAATGGAAGATATTGTCCTTTCTGCTTTGATAAGAGGAAGCTCTCCCTGTTTATTAAAATTACTTTTCAATTCTAAGAAAGGAGGACTTCATAATAGAGATTGCATGTGAGTAAATGTTGTTGATGTTAGAATGACTACATTAAGTATATGGATACAGAGAAGTATTACTTTCCAAAAGAAAGCTAGGGAATATTGGTCAAAATGATTGAAAAGCTTTTTTTTATGTTGATTTTGTTTCCAGCTGTTGATTTTACCCTTAAAATAGTGTTCTCAAAGGTAAATATGTTTTAGGTGCTGCATTCTATTGTTTATCAGGCTGAATGAAGTAAAGGAAGACTTTACTGCATGTAGACAAAATAATGATATTTCCCTCTTTTCTCATTTGAGAAACACAGTACAGAAGGAACATAAATTCTAACTTTGGTGTTGAGGCCAGCTACCAAGAGTAGACTTGGAGTTAGCACAGTGTTATGACTCCAGAGCAGGCATAAGGAGCAAAGCACAGTGTTTCCAATAGACAGATGCTTGTGTGAACTAGGAAATTTAGCACTTAAAAGGGGGCTCAGGGGTGACCTTATCGCTCTCTACAACTACCTGAAAGGAAGTTGTAGCGAGGTGGGTGTTGGTCTCTTCTCCCAAGTAACAAATGATAGGACAAGAGGAAACGGCCTCAAGTTGCACCAGGGGAGGTTTAGATTGGATATCAGGAAAAATTTCTTCACTGAAAGGGTTATCAAGCAGTGGAACAGGCTGCCTGGGGAAGTGGTGGAGTCACCATCCCTGGAGGTATTTAAAAGAGATGCAGACGTGGTGCTTAGGGAGATGGTTTAGTGGTGGACTTGGTAGTGCTAGGTTAACGGTTGGACTTGATGATCATAAAGGTCCTTTCCAACCAAAACGATTCTATTCTGATTCTGTGAATGACAAACTAAGAAATACAAGGCTTGTACGGTCCCTACAGTTTATACTATCAAGATCTGAAGCTCTGAACCTGAGGCCTCCTATGAAGCCTCACATTCCAATTCAATGCAGTATGAATGTTTAAGATATAAGAAAATCAGGACTGAAATCCAGTTTCTCCTTCTTTACCTGTGTCCTTGGAGCCATCCATTTAGGAGTTGAAATCTACCCAATTGCCGTTAAAAGAAGTTTCCTGACTGCTGTGAAAACCACCACTGCTGCAGACATGGCAGGAAGGCTTCACTGTGTTGCTTTTTGCTGTACCAAATTTACTTCCAGGCATTTCTTTTTCCTATATTTATGCTTACCATAACAGCTTTAATGGTACTAATTAGAAGAAAGGGTGTGTAAGAGAGAGATTTCACAGAGGGTGTTTATTAATGGATTGAGCTATTATTTTGTCATATATTTGCAAACTATCAACATATCTACAGTATGCATTCTTACTATAGCTAAGCTGTCTTTCTCTTAAATCCCAGCTGTTATAGTTTTTCAGTTGGCTCTGATATATCTATTTATAAAGTATCATGAAAAGCAGGGAATGGCTTCCTAATGAGAAGTTCGGTTCCTTCATTTGGATTCTAAAATCAGTAATTAGGTTGAAGACTATTTTGTGTCCATAGGCAGCACCAGTGGCTCTCAGATATGAAATAAAATAACTGTATGTGGAACTGAATTTTTTGAGGGTATAAAATCAGAATGCTCAGCACTTCCTCGCATCAGCTTTAGGCCAGTCCATCTCTGACAAAACCAGTGGGATTCTGCAGTGTAAAATGAATGCAACACAGGGAGATTCAGATCCTCGTTTTTTGCAGGAAATAAATTGCAAGTCCAACAAAACTTCCGGGAAGTATCAGACGTGCTCAGTGCAGTCAGCATTTTCAGCGTGTAAATCCAAGTCTTCTGTTACAAGACTTGATTGTACATTTAACGCTGGTAACTCCTATAAAAGAGTGCTGTTTATGTTTCTGGAATATACAAAGAAAGAAATTCTATTGAGAATCACTGAAGTACTTAAATCAACCACAGCACCGTTTACTGAAAATATCTTCAGCACCATGGGGATTGCTATTGCTATTATAGAAAAGCAGAAAACTCCCAGCCCAGTCATGTTCACTTGAACAATGGAAATATTGAACACCTTATGATGCTAGACAGAGTGCATGCTACTGCTTTCATTTTGTATGATGCCGCCACCAGAAATGTTTCTTACTTGAGTCAGTGTGGAGAGCACACAGTAATAGCAACAGATGGGTGCTCATCAAAAGACACGGCTGAAGATACAGATGTTTCATTTTTTAGGCTTTGATCATCTAAAATATTCTTGCATTTAATAATATTCCATATATAATAATCAGTGAACACAGTGTAAACAAACAACTCGTTTTCACTTACAAGTATATGTTAAAGGACATGAAATGTTCTTTTTGTAACTTTCTGGAAGAGACTCTGTGGCGGCCATGCAATATATTAAAATTAGATTTGTATTTTCATAATAATACTTGGAGAAATTGCAAGAATCATTAAGGATAAAATACTCCTGTGTTGTTTATTTTCCTAAAACTGAATAATATGATAGGTTTTCTATTAATATGCGGTGGTATTTTGGTAATTATTAACGGTCTTATTTAATTTCTTCTCATGAACATCCAGCACCATTTTTAAGGGGCCACAGAACATAACGTGTTCTCTGCAGCTGATAGCACTCATCGTTGTAATTACTAAGTACCCTTAGCTGACTGTTTGAAGTTTTGCTGTAAATTCAAATCAGAATGTGAATGTTATTGGAAAACATGCAGTTACATTTGGAGAGTTTATTTCCTAATCATGTGCGAATCACTATCAAAATCATAGGAGCATCACAACCCATGTGAATTTATCTAATTGTTTTGTGCTGCTGTATGTATAAATTTTACAGGGAATAAATTTTGCATTTGTTCATAGGCACAGAAGAAGCGGAAATCCAATGAATCTGTAGATACAGAGCTCTGTCTTAATGAGGTAAGTGTGTGGATCCTGTATGTTTCACAGTACAGGTGGCTCCCCATAATATAAAATGTTCAAAGTCTGTCAAGATTACAATGGGCTTACCTCACATTAAAGTCTTGTTAGTATTGTTATGTTTGGATACCATAATGTATTAAAGAATGCTCTTACTCAGAAATCTGGAGCTGGGCTCAAAGTGGCCTCTGCTGACTTTATATTTTGATAGCTGTGTAGTACATGTTTAGGCAGATCCCATGGTAATTACCATTGCACTTTGTAGGTGTAATTAGTTAATAATCTGCAGGAACCCAAGATGATATGGCTTTTAACAAATACACAGAAACATACTGGACTTCATTCTGTGGCTAACAAAAATGACCAATTTAGGGCATGAGATGATGTTCACATCAGGAGATGTGATGCTCCTACATCAGGAGACAGATTGACAGCCCCCAGAGACATGAACCTCCCAGTACTGTTTGAGTAGTCTGCTCAGCCTGACCTCCAAGGCCCCCTTTCAGACGTAAACATTACATCAGATTCGCTGTCTGTCAGTCCATATCCTTTGTACTGAGTCTCTCAGGAAGCTTAATAATTACTTAGGTACATAAATTAATTTTTACAATGTGGAAGCACATAGCCTAGGCATTGGGGCAAGCCAAGCTGTACTGGCATAAGTCATCACATGGATGTGACCATATCTTGCAGGTTCTCCTTTCACCAGTCCAAATTTGCACAGTCCTTCTAAACAATGACAATTCTATAGCCCATTCCTAATTCTTTGGATTCTCTTAACAGTTTCCTATAGATGCTAGAATGAAGCCTAATAACGTGTGAGGGAACAATGCAGTGATGTTAAACGATCTGTTGACATTTCGTGCTGGCTAAAAGACCTTTCACAAGAAGGCCCTAGTAACTGTAGCTTACCGTAAGAACTACTGATCCATCTTATTCCGTACTCTGTCTGTGACAGTTTCCAAAAAGCAGATGCCCAGGGCTGAGTATAAGGCGGCGTATTGTGATAATTCCCCCAGTGCCTCTACTACCTCCAACAGTTTACATCTCAAGGCCTTCTGGTTAGCCGGTCCTCGCAGGTGATAGCAGAGTGAGGGAATGGCACGCGGATTTATCCGTGAATGCCTCCCTGGCTCTGTAGACAGTTATTCCTGTGGAAACTGGTGTTCTGTTCTCATTCTTTGTATCTGCTCTTCTGGGTACTTCTAGCTTGTACCTTGGCCTATTGCCTCGCCAGGATGGGGGGAGGCTTGTCACATCTGCAGGGTCTGAGCAATTTTGCATGGAGTAGGTTGGACTTAATGAACTTAGAGGTCCCTTCTAGTCTAAATTGTTCTGATTCTGTGGTTGTACCTGTTTGTTCTTTTTTTTTTTTTTTTTAAAGAGGATGGTAAGCAATGAGAAATATTCCTGTTGTACCTCCTCTTTAAATAGCTCACTATATTTGCCAATCTGTACTTGAATATGCAAACAAGGAATATAAATAATGCAGCAATTAAGGGGAAAAAGGTGTGAGAAAGATAATTTTTCATAAGCTAGAAACCTCTGTCTTTTCGGATTCCATGGATTAGATTTTATCTATTGCAATCCAGAAGTAACTTATTATCAAAGTTGTTCTGTTGACTGTGCAGAAGTTGCAGTTTCTCTGCAGGTCCTGCATTTGCTTTTTAAAATAAACTGTCATGATAAACACAGATTGCTAAAAAAATTGCTGTACTTAACAAGGGTAGGTTTACACATGGAACCACTGATACAGTAGGGATTTTTAAATACTTTCTTCTTTTTTTTTTTTTTAATTGTGCTGTACTGGTGTTTTTATCCTTTAAACTAACTTTAGAATTTTGTCATTTTAACATCTGTTTTTATGCCTTTTGTGTCTTTCAGTCTGTGGCGGTGAGATATAGGTAACATTGGAGGGTGGGACACGAACGAACAAAAGATGAATTTCATGATGTAGATTTAAATATTTTGCAATGAAAATGTGTAATGGTGACCAAGGAAAGTATTGTGTCTTGCAGAACGCTATTGGGAAAGACAACACAGCAGGAGTCTCCACCAGTCACATATCTTCGGAGAATTCGCTCGCTCTTCCTACAAGCTACTATCTAAGCACACTGCTCACTCTGATGACATTTGCACTCTCACTCTGTTTGTTCCTAAGCTCATCAGTCGTCTTGTAGCTTCATTACAAAAGGACGTTTTAAAAAAAATAATCTGTTTCCTGTCCTCTGTTGTTTATTGGAATTCCAGGTCTGGGAGCTAAGCTGAGGCACTCCTGCTAGAAAAGTTTCAGTCAGCTGGAATTTTTTTTTTCTCTCTAAAAAAGCTTCTTGTGATATTTAGAGGCTTTGTGAAATACTTGGTGCAGTGCTACATTCCAAACCCAAAAGGCTTTTGGGCATGCAGTGTTTTAAAGGGACAGTGTGTGTAAATTTGCCTGTAAAGCGACCTGATTGGATTATTTTAATAATAATTATTTTAATTCTGGCTTTTACCTGAGAAGGAGGATGACAGTTTTCTTAAGATCCTATTTATCTCATTGAATGGTTTTGGTTTTCAAATTGGTTAACTTCAGACTATCAAGGATGCCAGGCTTTTGTCTAACGGTGAATGTTCTCCCAGAGAGTGGACTTTATGAAACTTCTTCATTTGATAAATTGCTACTGATGTTAAACTCTTTCAGTGTATTAGCATTTTCCTCTTTAAATGTTTACGTACTGTAAGTGATTCTGCGTTCCCTGCTGAGAGGCCATTATAATTCACATACAGGTATAATGTACGTCTTTCAGTTAAAGTCTCATAAAAATAGAGTGTGGCGTAGAACTTTCTAACAGTACATTTATCTTTTGATTATATTCATCTAGCCTTAACAAGGGTGAAGATTCTTTAAATTAACAAGAAGCAGCCATTGTGAAAGCTTGATAAAGATATATTTCTTTAAATTTGAGGATAAGTGGTAGAAACAAATTTTGCTACAGGGTTTCAGCTGTACAGTCTATGGTCTTCTATGCTTCCATTGTGATAATTCAGTCCAGTTATTTTACTGTTTGTTTAATAAAAAATGACATACAATTTATATGCTCTACTAAAACAGCATTATCTGTTTATACATAGCTGATAATATCAGCTCAAAAAGTTACAGGAACTTCATGCCTTACTTCTCTTGTCACAACATTGTAGAGGGAAAAGAGGTAGCAGAATATCATTTAAACTGTGTTTTATTTCTTAGACTGGTAAAATCAACACAAAAGAATGGTTGATCCAATTACAAGGCAGCGTCATGCACACCCACCCATGTGACAGGCTTTTCACACCCTCGTAGTTCCTACTGCAGACCTTGGCATTGCTGACATGATAAACTGTTTGCAAGACCAGTTCCATAAATTGTTTTAATGGTTTGAATGCCAGTATTGCCAGTACACATGATTTGATTGCTTTGGTTTTCATTCAGTGACATTGACAGCCTGTGCTGGATCATGATGATGTTCTGCAGTATCTAGAAGGAATTCTTTAAAGCTTTAAATGTCATCAAATAGGCAGCATTTCTCCTAAGGGCTGTCTTTATACCTTACTGTGATGGCTTGTTGACTGTTACAAGCAGTTATGTCTAAATGATCAACAGTAATCAGTTTTTGTTTCTCTTGAAATTAGAAGATAACTTCACCAAGCAAGGAGTTCATCATGTTGAATTTACAGATTTACATTGAGACTTACTCAATTATGCCCTGGCCTGCTCTGAAATGTCCAGATGACTTATTTGCAATACAACTATAAAGTACAAATCACTCTTTTATAAGCTGCAATGAAGTTTGGGAGTGTGCAGAATACTCATCTTACTGAAAGATTATTAAACCTATTGACAAGTTCATCTTTTGAGCTTTTTCTTAGCTAATAATAAACACTTTCATAAATTCTGAAATTCACTTATGTACTCTTGATTATGGTCACATAATATAGGTTTCAAAGCACTGTGTATGTGATAGAATTCCAGGATACTCTGAGACACTGAACATAACAAATTAGACAATATTACTCTTTAATTCTGTGCTGATAAGCAACTGCAAATTACTTTCAAAGGCCTCATAGCTGCTTTTGGAGAAGAAATATATTGCACATCATTACCAGCAAAGCCCATGTGGTTCCTGTTGCTCTTCTTGTAGAAGCTAATCAAATTATTGAAAACTAGTGACAACAGAAAAAAGATCACGAGATTCATGATTTAAAAAATAAATCAAATTATTTTATGTCAAAAGAAGTTTATAGTATAATCTATTGAAATGCTAATGAACATAGCATTATAATTCAAAAGTCTGACATTATCCAATTAAAAATATTTTCAAAACAAATTCATAAATATTACAATTATTAAATCCATCTTTGATCCACAAAGCTTTCTTTTGTATTCAGCACATTAAACATTTTAAGCAGTATCGGGAATTTTAATAGCCTCCCAGTATAGTACATACTTTTTGAAGATTTTTTTACATTTGATTTGATTACAGTATCTCTATTACATTTAATACCAATTATTAGAGCTTTGACACTGTGTGATCCAGAATAAAAGCTATTGATCACTTATACTGTAAACAACAACCTGATTAGGTTCTGATTACAAAAGAAATTGCTAGTTATCTGATTCAATGAGAGTTACCTTTGGAAATACAATTCTGTATGTAGGAGAGGAAGAAACGGTGTTTTATACAGCTAGCCAGGTTACCACAAACAAAACGGAGCACTCAAGCTTTTTTCCCCATGTAAATTAAAAGCATACTGAATTCTTAATTAAAAAAAAATTGATTATTAAACAGGCAAGAGGGAAAAAAACCCCTAAGAGTCTGATACTTAATGAGGCTTTTACAGGCATCACCATGCAAATATTGGAGGATTTTTAGAAGTTGGATGTGGCATGGATGATGTCGATTTAGCATGGTGACCTTGTCAATGCAGTCATTTGCTACAGTACTGAAGTATGCAAATTGTTTCATTTTTTTTTCCCTTTCCAGTGACTAAAATGTCATGTGTTGAGTGCTCAATGAACAAGCTTAGGCTGGGCTTTGTATATTCCTTTAGTACATTAATTTTCGCAATCTAACAATAATATAGGAACTGCCCAAAACCAGGATGTACATACAGATGATCTACTGTTTAAATTGTAAATTTAACCAATTCAGTTGTGTGTAAATTAAATCATGGGCTACTGTAAACATACACAAATCATCTTTTTCATTTAACATAATGGAACAGACATTGTCATTAGTGTTAGGAGGAGTGTGTATACTCTGTCATGTTAAATAACCCGATTATTGTGTTTATGTTTCCTCTTAAAAGTAGTACACAAAAAGATAAAATTCAGACTGAACTGAAATATATGGCTAAGGGTTTGCACTATTTAACGTAGATATTGATGCCACAAGCTAGTCCAATGAAAGAGGCACTGAAGAGGAACCTTTCAGATATTAGTAAAAATAATAACAATTGAGGCTTCTCTTGCCCCAGTGCAGGAGAGCCAGTGCAGGCAGTGACATCCACCACCGGGCAGCAGTCCTACGGGCATGTCTGCGCAGTGATGTCAGTAAGGGGGAGCACAGCCCTCGTTTCACTGATGCCGTTCTCTGAGATCCCAGCTGCTTCAAGAGAATGGGGAGGGAGGTAGTGAGCAGGAGCCATCCATCCATCTTTGCTAGGGCACTGGCCGCTTTCCACTGAACAGCTTCGTTCCCGCTGTGTCATTAGGAAGAATTAGGAGGAATGGGAATTCTTAATCATTTCAAAGCATTGCATAGACAGACTCTGTCTGGAGACCTTTTCTCAGCCTTTTTTTTTAAATGAAATTGTGTCCCTCTAAGACCCAACCTTTTGAATATGAGGCTGCTCATGATTTGAGCGATGTTGCAGTTTGAATATGTAGACTGAAAACATGAAAGTATATACCTTTGCTAAGCCTATGCAATTAGGCTGCAGATGAAGAAAACAGAGGAGGAATCACCTTGAAATCTCAGTCTGATTTTAATTTGTGATTGTTGGCTTAATCATGATGATATTTTCATGGAGGAGAGATGGTGAGAAACCAGTGAAGGAGAAGAGCAAATGTCAGAACAGCTCCCTGAAGGGTCATAAATTTTGTGTATGTCAAGTGACAGGAGTATCTCATACTTAGCTTGAAATAAAAGAGCTGAGTTCTGCTCCTTCAGAGCAAGCAGTAAAAGATGGAAGAATGAGTAGTTCTTTGTACTGCAATTATAACTTTCTTTTATAAAATGCAATTGTTTGCCTTCAACACCAAGGTGGATCTACCTCAATATATGTTCTCTGACAAGTCTTCTGCATTAAAGCTATTCTGGGCTAAAGAGGCCCCCAAGGTTGTTTTATACTCATAAGGTTAGTCAGATTCTACTTAATGTCCCTGACATCAAATAGAAATATATTTGCTTCTGATGAACTTGGCAGAGAAATTAATCCAGTGACTTATTAAATATTTCTCATCTTTAAATATTTGCTTTTTCTTACCAGCTCAGTTCTTTCTATGACATTTCAATTATTGGCTATTTCAGCTCTCCTTTAACTTCAGAAGGTCATTTTCTCCATACTCTACAGTAATTCACTTTATAGATTTGCCTCAGTGTTGGGTTTTTTTTTTTAATTACAGCCTTCTTTTCTGAGGAAAAAAATGTGATCAGGAGTATGTCTACTGAACGACCAACACCTTTACAGGAGGAGGAAATTGCAAGTTCCTATTTTATCTGTTTAGCACTGGTTTGACTAGAGCAAGCTAAAACATGATGTTGCTATTCCCCAAATGGAATTTAAAATTTAGTTTGGTACTGAATAAGGATTAAAAAGTTTTAAACTCTCTCAATCTTTTAGAAATATTTAGTTACTTCTAATGTATTTTCCAGTTGGAATTTCAGTCAAATAGATAAAGTCTCAGTATTTTTTTTCAAGAGTGAGAAGTTTCATTGGGAAATTTTTATGGGTCCATTTTTAAGGTAAAATCAGGGAAGGGGGTGAATTCCCATTTTAAACTCAATATTATCTTGACTTTCATACGCCCTTGTTCCATGTTCTCTTCATCTTAGTATGTTTGCCTTCAGGGGACAGTTATGCTTCATATATATATATTAGATATGGTCACTTCAGTAATCAGAAGCCAAGTCTTGCAACTCCTACCTAGATGCTCCATCTCTTCTATCATTCATAAAAGCCAGAGCAACAAATCCAAGATGTAGCCTAAAGATTATCTGAAGTTTAAAAGAGCCCAGAGTCAACCAATTTCTCAGTAGCATTTCTTATCAATATAGATTGTGGTATTATAAATTGGTACCACCTAAACTTGTCACCACAGTTCTCTGAGCCCATTTAACCAGAGCAGCTGCAGTTTCTGCTCTTTTACCTTTGCCAGGTGCCAATAGCTGAGCTTTGCCCTGCATGTACTTAGAGCTAATTGCTACCTAGATTACAGCAGCTAAACCTGATCCCACTTCAGCAAGGGTTCCCCTTAGCCCATTTCTCCTGCTTTTAGTGATTCCAACACACATTAATTCTTTTGCACTACTTTTTAATCTGTCAAAAGAGAATTTCCTAGAATACATGAGAAAATGAGTCATAGATTTAAGGCAAATTTTCTTCAGATTCCTTCTGCCAAAATACCACAATAATTGACCTCTTTCCTTATGGACTTCTATCCTCCAAAGCATTGAATACCCCCTGCCCAGCACTTTCAGTCCTTATGAAGCTGAGCAGGAGTTTTGGGGATTCAGCTTCCAGTAAATGAGGCCATGTTTGTTTTCAGGCTTCTTCAAGCCACTCATTCTATGAATTGATGTTATGGATAAGCATAAGTAGCTAGAGATGAGATTGTGTCGCGGCATTACACTACTTCCCATGTTGGCCACCTCATGTCAAGCAGTTTCCCAGCATAGTTACCAATGATGCAAAGTTCCTCACTACTCCTTCAGTTGGACATTGCTTTGACAGTAGGAGATGACACGCAAAGTCTTGCTGTTGTAAGTGCAAAAATGTTACGTCTTTTATAGTTTTATTCTTGTGTCAGATACAGCCCCCATTCCACCCTTTTCTGAGTTCATTCGCTCACTCTGCTTAGAAGCACCAAAGAGCTGAAAATGGTTGACTGATGCCACCAAGTTCTTGGTATCAGTCTTGGTAATATAAGTCCATCTCAGGCCAGTAATCTCAGTCCATATTTACTGGCCAGTTGCATAAAAGCAGTACCACAGCAGGCGCTAACAGGCAGCAGTATTCTTCTGGGTGACCACAGATGCACAGGTAACACGAGGTATGTTAGCAGTAGCTGGTCGGTATTGTACCTAGTCTTTGTGTCTACTCATCACCCAGGCCTGTCTAGCCAGTGCAAAGTTCACTTAGACCACACTAATAAACCTTTTCAGAGCTACAAACTGACAAGTAGATCATGCCGCTCCAACTTTTTAGCTGGTCTGCACAGAACAAGAAGTTGATTTTGATCACTGCACTTGCCCTTAGGTGGAAGCTTAAAAGGTACAAAAGCTAAACCCCATAGATTTACTGAACCGCAGGGAGATGTAAACTCCTTCAAGCTCAGAAGCCAGCAAATCTGTTGAAACTCTGGAGTAATTTTCAAAACAAAATTAAAACATCATGGTCCTCTCCAGATAATGTTTATGGTATAGGATATTTGTGACAGAAGGAAGCTTTTGTCAAAAGCAGGAGAAAGTCTGAGGATGCAAAAATTACTGTTTAGGGAACCACCATTTATTGTAGCAGGAGATACTGCAGAGAGCACTGCTGAGAATTAGAAATGTGTATCCTGATAGGTAGAAAACAGAGAAATCATACTTTTGTTTTTCCTTCGACTTCATGAATTGGCCCATGGAAACCGTTCCCTCTTTTGAGAGGTGAAGCAATTCTCTCAGGAGTATGCTAACCAAAATGCAGCTGATGGGAGCACAGCATCTCCTTCCCACATCCCCAGACCTGATTTTTAGTAATGACATCCTCTGCATGCTTTGGAGTGGGACAAAGGCTTTAACCCTTAAGTGAAAGTTAATTCAGGGAGAGTGTTTGTAAGGATTATTAGAGGTGGAACAAAGCCCCACAGTTGGATTGCAGCTGGCAACCCAGACTGAGGTGTGTCACACATTGCTCATACAGAAAAGTAAGTGGAGGTAAAAACTGAAAGCAAAAATATGGTCTTGAATTTTACGTTGCCTCCTCTCTGGGAGGGTCACAGTAGAAGTGAGGCATAAACCCAACCTCTGTTTCTTCCCAGTATTCTTCATTGTTTCTAGATAAGAAAAAAAAATAATCCAAAAGGCAGGTAGCAGAAGAAATTGCTTCAAAGCACTGTAACATGTGGGAAACTTAACTAGTGGCAGTTCTTAATCTTCATGTTCTCCCCTCCCCCAAAATTATTGCTACTGAGTCTGCTTAACAGGGTTTGTATGATGTTTCGTTAGTGCTGAAATGATTATCTGTCATTAGTACTACTCACGCTGGGAAGGTGTATGTGTCTTTCCTCTGAGGTTATGTCTAAATTTGCACTTTTTTGGTAAAGTGCAAGTTAACAAGAGCTGCAGCAAAGAGGAAATAGCAGGGGAAGGCTCAGGTAAAAGAAATTTTTGTTACATCGCAACGATAAAGGGATTAATTGAGGGTAGACAGAAAGGATGCAGCTAAAGGTAACAGGCAGCATTTGGACCCAGGACGACTGGCATTCACTGTGAACTGAGGATAGCCAATGTTAGTATTTTCCTGCCTTTTTTTTTTTTCTTCTTTTTCCAAAACTATCTGTCTAGAACACGCTTCAATTTTCTGGAGGAAATTCTTACACAAATAGTTACCTTCTCATGTAAATTCTATGTTGTCTTATGGATTTCTGTACATCTCACTGCAGGTTATTATGTGTCAGGTCTTCAGTCATAATGGCTGGTAATTTGTTGTAAAAAAAATAAAAACACTGTTCACTTGTTCCTGTTGACTTACTTAGACATTGCTTTAAGGACATTGCTCTTTGGACCATCAACACTTTAGAAGTAAATTCATGATGTTTGGCGTTTTCTGTTAGCATCATCCTCCTGCATTAGCATTGTACATATCCAGAAAACAATCCCTCTCAATAAACATTATTCTCTTTTTTTATTAAAAAGCATGTTTTTTGTGAGAAAAATTTCCTGGTTGTTTGTTCTGTTTTGATTTATACAAAAAAAAAGAAGGAAGCTTGACTGGCAAAAAAAAAAAAAAGGAAAACAGCTCATTGAAGGTTGATCTCATTGTTCCCTGTTGTTTTACAGTCCACTATGATTTAAGAAAATAAGAAATAAAGCTTTTCCCTTTAAATATCCGTGCATTTGCTTGCTCCCTAGTCTTTTTGTGTCAGTGAATGTGGCCTGCAAAATTACAATGAGCAGGGAATATCAGATGGAAATGATGCAAAGACGGGCACAAGAGTGGCCAGCTGGCCCTATTCATGCTTGTTCACTCTCTGGCACACAAACACGCCTCCACACCCATCCCACCCCTTCATCCTGCCAGGCCAGAAAGAAAGGGCTCGTTCCTATTTTCACACAATGGGAGCAAAAGAGCTGCAAAGGCTTCGAAGACAAAAGGGTCTGTGGCGAGGGGGATATATTAGGAAATGCGCACTGTGCTAGAAGGGGAGAGGGAAGGTGGACAAACAAGCTTTCATGATGCACTTGCTCATGTTGATGACTAGAAACCAGGAAGATTATTTCAGCATTTACTCATATTCAGACTGAGACTTAACAAATGAATACATTATGGGCAAAGAGCAATCACACCCGCCTGTGAAAAGCTGCTGCACAGCAAAGGGCAGGTCAAAGCCTCCTGCCATTTTAAGACCAGACAGTTTCAATTGCTGTTGCCTCAGGGAGGGGAAGCAAGGTTTGGGGGGCAGGATGCAAGAAGGAAAGATGGGAGTGGTAGAAATGCACGTTAATCCAAGATGAAAGGGCTGCTCTTTTAGGGCTGAAAATGCTTTCCCAACTAACACAGCAGCAGGTTGACGTCCTACATGTTCACCATCATGTTTTGGCAGCACCAGAAGGGGCTAGCTTTGCATGGGGTATACAAGCAGGAGGAGATGTTTAGCTGTCCTGGCATCGTTTGCTGCTCAGATGTTCTGTGTTTCTGGAGGTGGGAAGGGAAGGCAGCAGAATCTGTATGGGAGCATCCAACAGCTCAGCTTGGGTTCCTGGGCCAGCTATTGAGATTACTTGGATTTAGGAGTCACTCTGCTGCTATTATGGTCCTGTGCATAAAGGGCTGCAGGTACTTCGGCTCCTGCGGTGCCAACTCCAAGTGTTTAACCATTTCAAAGACACAGAGTTGGGGAATGTGATGTACAAAAGAAATCAAAATGTTTGACAGCACGAGTTAGCATTAGGCTTTCCTTCTACCTGCTTTTCCTCTTTCTTATGCTGCTACAGCACCAGTGCTGTGAAAGAGAACAGGGAGGGGAGGGACAACAGTGACGCCTCCATTCAAGAGGTACAGCTCTACGACAAACTCGCTGAGCAGCAGCCTCTCTGGGGACAGATGAAACCGAGCTGTGTTCGACATCACTAGGCAGCCAGCTATGCACGACCAGATGGGTTCTTTTGTGTGCGTTGTCTGTGGGTTTGATTTTGAGGGTTTGTTTTGTTGATTTTTTTTTTTTTAAACTTTTAATTGTTACCATTCACACATAGCCTCCCTTTGACAATTTCCCTCTGGGTTGAGAGAGAATGGCAACAGGGCTACTTTTACTAGGCAAAGGCCAGCTGGGTAAGTTAGTACCAGGGGTCTGCCTAGAAGGTGCACAAACAAGCCATTGTGCCACATCATTGCCCTTCGTCCACATGTATGTGTTATGCCATTAATAAAGAATGATGCCTCATAACATCAATCTCTTGTGTGACAGAGAGGACCAGTGCCCTCATGAGGAAACTGCATTTCCTCCCCACTGGCCTGGATGCCAGGTGTTAAACCAACAACGCCCATCACACCCGGCAATTTGGCTGACTTTCAGTAGGAGTGTCAGTAAGGTCACATTGTGGTCTAGTGGTGCCCAGACAAGTAGGATTAACTACTTTTAATGACATTTATAGAGTAATTTCTATTAGATGTGTTGAGTTATGCAGAAACATTTTAAATGCCATCCTGGTAAGCAGATGAAGGAAGTGGGTTGGCATCTACAAAGCAGGCACATGATGGACATGTTAGAGGGGCAAATTGGCCACCTTTCCATTAGGAGTCTTCACAGAGATGCAGTTCCAGTCTGCCATTCAACCCACAGAGGGTCTCAGCTGTCTGGGACATGGATTTTGAAAGGTGGTGCTAACCATTTTCCAAGCATGCTCCTACCACGCTCCAATGGTTTCTGCCCAAGCAATTGGGCAGCCCTGACACTTGCACAGCTCCTGTGTGCTGGCAACAAAAGCTGTCTGTGTTATTATCTGTTTCGTGCTGGATTCTGTTTTACATTCAGAGGCAGGAGTATGATTTCCTGAAACAATTTTTTTGGTAAACAAAAAACTCAGTTGTTTTGGTGATATGCATGTCTTTTTTGTCCCCGAATACAAATTACACCCCCTAATTCTGCATTGCCAAATTTTTTTTATCTATATTAATTATAGAAAACTGCAGAGCACCAGCCAGGAACAAGCCAAAATAGGGACTGGGAAATGTTGCTCCAAAGTAATTGTGCAGAAGGTTTTTTTTGTTTGTTTGGTTGTGTTTTTTTTTTTCCCAAAGAGAATGCTAGAAAATATGTTGCTTTGAGGTAGAAAGCATAATTCACAGAGTCTTTAATAAAAAAAACATTTGTGTTTTGTAACATTACAAAATAAAGACTGGTAGTCAATTGCCTTGGAAGGACCTGGCGTTCAAGCCTCTGAATTGCTATTGTATATATTTTTTTAAAAAAGAACAACATTCCACCAGCATGCTCAGTGAGGTTAGCTAAACAGTTGGTATTTATCTTTGAGTTTGCAAGTGTGCCACGTGAATGCAAAAATCTTAAAGAGAAGCAGTTGCAAAAGCGTCTCACAAAGTATGCACACACAGATATACAGGCATAAACCCAAAAATCATAAAATAAATCTACATTCACTGATCCACTGCTGGCTTCATTCTGGATGGGAGAGGCCTCAAAGGTAATATTAACCTGGCTGAGCAGTGATATTTGCCTGTTTGTCAGAGGTCAGAATCTGGTGGCTATAAATACAATTTAGCTTTTTTTTTGTCTCCAAAACAATATTTGTCAATACTGCAGTGCTGAGTTTCGAGCAGATCAATGGCTGTACGTAACTCGCTGCCTGAGGGCTTTATTATTAATACAAATGTAAGTAGGCTAAATATTGAGTGACATTATTAGAAAGGGATTGTCCTTCCCTCTGTGACTTTAACTGATGTCAAATGAACTTAAAGCCTACTAACACGTAGCCAGGATTCTGCTCATACTTGCAAGAAACTGTCTCTCCGTTTCTGTCCGTCGTGGGAGTTGTTGAATAATCTAAGGAAGATTATTCAAACTGAGTTTTGGAGTGCTAGCAACCTCAGTTAACATATAGAAATAAATTTGCCTTCTTGGGTGAAAGGCTGAGTTATCTCTGTTCAACATCTTCAGTGGGATGGGATTAGAGCAATTTGTGAGAGGCTCCAGAACGTTCATCCTCCTTAACTGCCGCATACGGGGCTGTGGCATAGTTAAGAACGAGCATGTCCTGATGACTCTGGTTTAAAATAATGTCTCATTTGAAAAAAAGAAAGAAGCACATGTAAAAAAAATTTATTGCTGAAGCAGGAGACTTTTCCACATACAACCTGTGTTACCTCAGACATTGCGACCCTTGCACACAGATGTGCTACTGCCACATTGATCTGACCTGAGGTTGATCACAAGACCTCTTAGTGCAGGCCGATGCCTGCTGCTCCTCAAATGCAACCACTTGCTACAGCCCCCCACGGGCATCAGAAGCAGACAGATGCTAAGCTAAGGAAGATGCTTCCCAGGCACACAGCTGGCTGTAGAAACAGTCGTCCTGTCAGGTCCAGTGGTGCCCAACTATCTGATATGTGAATAGGCAGCTGACTGGTGAGCTGTACTGTGTTATTCCCTTGAATAATATTTGACCTGAGCTCAGAAAAGGAATCCCGTTGACCAAAAAAAGAGATAAATAGCTGCATATAATGCCCATTGGTTGCTACTACATTAAGTATTGCTGTGAGACGTCCTCCTGAAGTAAGCATATATATGCATGTTTAGATAACTTTTTTAAACCAATTTTTATAATAAATGAAACAATCTTGTGCTTACTTGAAATCTATCAGTGAGATTTTAAAAAATGCTACTCAGTATAGAAAAGGAATATTTTTCTGCTGAAGAACACAAAATTTGTGTAGTTGGGGGGGTTTCTCATGTGATTACAGACTATCTACACGTGACAATAACTTAACTTTCAACACCCAGTGACATTAATTTCACTTGATTTCCTGTTTTAAGGTCAAGAACATTAATCAGCACTTCTATCATTAGCTCAGTTTCCTTTTCTATTAAGCGATTATGATCACTTACTATTAATGAGTCGTGAAGTTTTAATAAATTTTTGCTAGTGTGAAATTGCTAAACAGTAATTATGGCATATACTGTATGGATGGTTTGTTCCACAATGTACATTTTGCTTAATGTTGGTTAGAAACATGTACAAAAAACAACAGAAAATAATTAACTCGTTATAGCTGAGGATGTGGAATGGCATTTTTCACCACATTTATAGTCAATAAAAAGACAAAGCAGGTAATTTTTTTTGTCATTGCTGGAATTACTGTATTTCTGGACCTTGTGACTTTTACAGTTCTTTATATGAAATGGCACTACCAAGGCTGCTTACTAAGCAGGAGATAAAAGAAAATATCACATCTTTTAAGAGCTATTGTTTTAACTTGTGTTATATTTCTGCTGTCCTGGCATTGACACAACAAGGGTAAAAATGAAAAGTCAGACCCTTTCCGTTAATACAGAAGAGAAATAACACAGCAAGTCCCATTGCCAAAAAGTAATGTCTGAATGCTGGCTTGGCTTTCCTGTAGCTTGCCATTACTCACAGACACATCTAAACAACCAATGCCAGATGCCCATTTGGAGCTTGGCTGAGGTTTTTATTGGTTAACTGACTTTTTTAAACACTCGTCAACCAGGAGCTGGACTAACAGTGGCTGAAGAACTGGAAGGTAACTCTGAACACTGAACATATCAAGAGGGTATATTAAAGAAAACAGACGAGGTTGCATCGATAACAGTTTCTCAACTAACTGCCCCCTGTTCCCAATTTTCTGGTTTACTGACATCAGTGAAATTTGCTGAGAAGATTATACCTGCTAGAGCCACTGCAGATGTACTCCCTTTAGTACTAAAGCCAAATTTTCTGGACCACCCAAATGGAGGAACAGAGTCAACTGAGGCACACTGGCTTCGTTGAGCGCTATTTTTGTGACATTGCACCCCTGTCACAGCAGTGAGTTCCTTAAAAATGTAAGATTAAATCCTTTTCAGTGTTTGTTGCTATACTGATAGTAACGCACATGGAATGGAAGTTGTATTGTCTGTTTTGAAAGCCCTGGCTGGGATGCCATCTGGGTCAGTATTGTCCCTTTTCAGTAAATCTCATCAAACTGGTGCTGAAAAATTGAAGATGGTTCTGAGAAGAGCCAAAAGGACTATTCTAAGACTATGAAAAGCATGGCTTTTAGTAAATAGTAAATCCCTAAGAGTGCAATTTCATCACAAAACCACTATGTATTGTCTTGAACACTGACTGTAGGTACCTAACAAGGAACAGAAATGAGAAAATAAATAGAAAGTTTTCCATCCTGTAGACAAAGCTTTAACAAGGCTGGCTGGCTGTTAAATCCAGACCAGTTCAGAATAGAAAAGTGTCACATTTTTAGCAGAGAAAGTAAGTAAACATAGGAACAAGTAAACAAGATTTGTACTGTGTTCTCCACCATTGAACAAAATCTTTAAACCTGGACAAGGTGTTTTTCCCAGAGAAAAGCTGTGTTCAAAGAATAGTTCAGGAAAGTCCTACACCTTCCATAGTGCCAGAAGACAAGCCTCTTAGTCTATAATGGATAAACCCATTTCTCTAATATTTAGTTCTGTAGTGCTTGGGGTTGCCACTTCAAGATGTCAGAATAGAGTCTTTGGACTGACTTTGAAGATTCTTTATATTCTAAAATGCAGGAACAAGACACCATTCTGGTTATTTCAACCATGGAGCAATCACAGCAGATCTTGACTGAGAGCATATGTGTATGCGTGGGAAGGCTGGCATTGTGTAGGTCTGCAAAATGTCTCATATTGGTTGACATATCTCAAGTCAAATCTAGTGTTAGTCTATCAGAAATTGAACAGGTACTCGCTTTCCATTATAAAAATGGTGAATGCCCTGGATCAGTAGAAAAGAATGTGTTGCATAGCCTAGTATTAAGTAGAAGTAAAAATAAACTAAT
This sequence comes from Nyctibius grandis, assembly GCF_013368605.1. NCBI lineage: Eukaryota > Metazoa > Chordata > Aves > Nyctibiiformes > Nyctibiidae > Nyctibius > Nyctibius grandis. The sequence goes on along the minus strand of NC_090661.1, from coordinate 96,906,606 downwards.
TAGCTTCCTCTGTCTTCAGCAAAAGCTGTGGCATTGTAAATAGCAGTTCTGGCCAATGTACACAGTTGCACTATCCTGCTGGGACAAGGTCATAACTTTATTGGTGGCTGAGTGACCATCTGTCCTTGAAGACATTAGAATATCATCTCCTTGGAGAGTTATAAAGCAATATCAGTCCATACTGAAGGAGCTGCATTGCTCACCAGCAGTTACTGGGATCCCTGCCTGTGTGACTTGTGCTAATCTGAGGAAGATTATTAAAACATTAATTCATATCTCTTCTCTTTATCTTCCTGGCCTGACTCTCACAACGTTCGTTACTAGGTAATATGCAGTTATATCATCTAAGTTTTATAACTCTCTGAGGATCCTGTGGGTCAAAAATGAGCTTGAGATTCCAGGGCACAAGGGAAATATAATTTTTATCTGAAGAAACAACAAAATGTAGGGAGAATTATGACCAGCAAAAGTCATCATAGCCAAGTATCTACTGAAAGCCATTTTGCTTTAATTGCACCTGAAAATGACAATTCCTGAATATGTAGACAGGCCAGTAATTGCTTTGTGGGGATTTGCAAGGCGCCACTGCGCGGTGCCTTGGATACGTGCACTGTATAGCATTACTAGGAAAGCCCAGCCATGTGTATGAGGACATCCAATTAACTTAAAACATATGGTAATTCCTATAATCAAATTTGTTGTATAGAGATTAAGCAATCTCAAGAATGAGCAGCTGATTTGATCATTAGCACCTTTCCCTCATTGATTAAGAGTTCCAGGACTCCTTAATAAGTGTGACCGGTGCTGTTACCACACAGTAGGCTTGCTCGATAGTTGAGGTGCATGACACAACATTCATATTTGTGTAGCCATGCTCTGAAAATGCCTGCCCCTTGGATAAGTGGGCAGCCAAAGCAGGTGCAGCAACATGTGGGGCTTGAGTCAACTCCACAATGCCATTTTCAGCACTGTCAAGAGCTGAGCCATAAGCTTCTCCACAAACTATCCTCAGTACCCAGGGACTGCTGAAAATGCAGGCTTGATCATTTTCAGGGTTGGTAGTGGCTGAACAGGGGTTCAAAACACTAAAACTGGGCTTGGAAACTTAAAGCACTAAGGATGGGGGAGTCTGGGCACACACATCTTTTAAAGAATTAGCACAAACACCTCTCAGAGGCAGCGGGCAGATCACAGGACTGCTTTTTATCTGTATGTAAAAGGAGATGATAAACATGACAGCCCTTTAATGGAAAGTAGTCACTGGCCATATGGTGATGTCTGGCTACGGGGTGAGATTGTTCGCCCAAGCAAGTGACGCGAAGGCAAAGTCAGAGCTTGTTTCAAAGCTCATTCCTCACATTTGACAAGGGTTTGTGTTGCCAACTTCATTGTTTCCCCTCTGTATGCTAGTTTCTGTCTAGTCATTTCATGACTTTGTACTCAATTACTGGATGGCAGAGCATATACAGTATATATATATGCTGTAAATTCACATTTTAAAACAGATTTCAAGTTGATAATATTCCCTACACTTAGAGAAAAAGCTCTATATTTTAATCCCCTTCAGTTTTGAAACACTTTCAGTCCATTAGAGCCACATAAATACAAGGCACAAAACAATAACAGGCTACAAATCAATACATTTGCACAGCCAGACCTAAATATGATCCAATTGCTGACTCAAAAACCTGAGAATAGTCCAAAGTTTTGAGAGTAAAATGCCAGTGATGAAAAACATTCAATTGCGTGCAAGAAACCCTGACCCTCTTGTCAGGTGGCGCACTCAGTACAAGGTATTAGGAAGGTATTTAACAACAAGGAAGGCCAATCTTCTGATAAAGTAATAGTACAGTTAAAATTTACCCTGGTGTGAAGTGGCATGGTTCAGCATTATTGTGGACAGTATGCCGATAAAGTGGGTTGTTAAGTGGAATGGGACACGTTCAGTTCAAATACTCAACAGTGATTTCTCGTGAAGCAGCCATTAGGCCTAGCAGGAGCTTTATAAATAATACACAATAAAATCATAGTCTTCAACTTGGAAATTAGTACTAAGCATATAGATATAAACATACTCACTGTAATCACACGTGATTGGTATGGCCCAAGGGAATCTCAGAAAGCCTATAGGAAGAGACAAATCAGAAAATCTATTCATTTTGCCTTGTACATCTTACAGGTTTCTGCTCTGCAGCCGGTTTTGTAATAAACAGCAGAGGATGCTTCAAAAACCTTGGAAAGAAAACCAAGAGAAGAGTGTTTCATTCAATTTCAAACTATAAGCAATAAAGTCCATTGGATTCAAGCCCCAAGTAGCAATTTAAATTTCACGTTATTTTATGCCATGATATTCCTCTCTTGCTTAGAGTTATCACTTCCTGATCCTGACACAAATTAACATTTTATTGCATCAACCATTAGTAATGGGCACAAGCATAGGACGGGATGTACATATGAGTAAAGGGCAAAAGGCAAAGCAGGCATGAGAGGAATAGCTCCTCTGTACCTCTGGGCAAGCAGGTACAGTCTGCTCTTCCGTATGCACTTCAAACTCGTGTTTGTCCCTTCTTCTGTACAACAAAAATACTCTGATAAAGAGTGGATGTGGCCATATGTCACACTAGTCAAAGTCTAAAAGCGCATATCGTAATAACTGGTGGATTTCAATTAAATAAATTTGTGTATGAAACAATGATTTTTTTTTTTTTTTCTCTCATTTGATCCTGTGTTTCTACGAGAAAGGGAGGACTGAAAGGCCTGGGAATTTTTCCATCGCTTTTGGGGTTCAGAGCCCAAAGACAGTGATCTGAGGCATCAGCTCTCTCCCTAATGCAGTTGCCCCTACTCGGGTCTTCTTGCTGTGCAAAAAAATAAAATAAAATAAAATAAAATAAAATAAAATAAAATAAAATAATAAAATAAACAAATGGGTTCTCCAGGGTGAAAATGTTGGACTGTTCTGTGCATGTACCTCTACATTTAATGGGTTCTGGCCCCACAGTTTCCCCCACAAAATATGAAGGTTTCCTCTGGGATACCCCCTCAGAAGTCATCTTAGTGATTCAGTTGTTTTCAGCAAAATAAAGAAAAGCCCCCTAGCTTTTTAATCTAAAAAAAAAAAAAAAAATCTAGCTTTTTTTAATCATTTACAGTATTCATGCTAAAGCACACTGCCACCTTTGTGTGCTTATTCAGCTGCCTTGAGAGGCAGGCAAATGCTGTTAAATCAATTTTATGAATGAGAACATAAAGATTCAAACAGTCTAAATAGGGATTAAATTGAAGTTAGGAGCCAGCCTCTCAGAAGGTAAATGTACTGTATTTGCTCTCCACACTGCCAAGTCCCAAAGATGACTTAATTCAGTCAGCACCTTCATGCTGGACTCCAGAGCTCATTAAGTACTTTTGCATGCTGGGAGGCTCCCTGGGTGGAGCAGAAAGGCGCCTGTCTCCCAGATAATGTGTTATCACACCTCAGGGATACATGGAAAAGCACCTCAACTCTGCCCAGGATCTCAATGGAAAACGCTGCTGGAGTAGGGTGCTGTGCTGGTGCTGCTTCCTACTGCTAATTTCTGTTTCTTAAAAACTTCTGCAAAGTGTGAGAAACCCAGAGACTAGGCCCTGCTTGGCCCGAAGAAGTTCAAATTCATACTGTGCCCTTTAGGGGCTGTAGCCAAAGCCAGGCCCAGTCATGTTGCCTTCCTGGGCTGAAGGTTGTTCAGAAAGCAATGCCAGTTGAGCTAGTTGTTTTTTTTTCCTTGTAGCTGGTAACCCTCAATGAATTCCTCATCAGAGGGTCTCAAAATTCACAGAAACCACATAGAATTTTCATTGAAATTGGGGAGAACGTGTGTACAAACATTAATCTGTGCTGTAAGTGTTGTACAAGCTACAGTAAGATTATGACCACTGTCTTTCTGCCTTCTCCTGGGAGAAAGAATTAGGATACATTCAAAGACTACTGATGCCTTCATTCTCAATTTGTTTTATTTCCTTTTGCACGACTATGCATAAGGTGGATTGTCTGCAGTGAACTGTGTCTCTGAAAGGTTCCCTGAGTGGCTACATCCTACAGAAGATGCAGTTGAAGCATATTCTAAATTGGTAGTCCAGACAAAGAGCATAACTACCATTGGTTCATTCTGCAACCACTTTAGGAAAATTATCTGGTAGCATAAAATTAATGTTATGTGACAGCATATGTGAAAAGGACAAGATAAAAGGTTAACTCACAAACATCCATTACTAGCAGCCCTTTTTTTGTCTTCTCAGGGAAGTTTGCAGGCATTCTGGAGTCTGACCCAGTGACTGTTTGTGAATAGGTACTACCCTTTATACACCATGGACTCTCCTAGGCTAGTCATATCTCTAAACACAGTACATGAAATCTGTCCCTATCTATCTTAATAATAATTTGAAAATCTTCAGAAGCCTACATGTCTTTTGTCAAGACCATGGCTGACACCATCACAGCTTTAGGAAGTCCCACTGTGTTCATCGACACAGTTCAGATTAGTGTATAGTGCCAATACTCCAATTTTCTTGGAAGGAACTGTACTGGATGCTCTATAACATGTACAGTTCCCCAAAATAGTCATAATGCACACAAACACTGCGTTTTTCTTGTACAAATACTCTCTCAATGACCCCAGAAGCTTAAGTTGAACTAAGATTTTGGCTCTATGTCTATGATCTTTCTTCATGGAGAAGTTCTCCTACTTCCAATGAACCATTGTGACCACAGTAGGACAATCCCCACTGTGAACAATGAAGAACACTGTCTTTACTAGTGGACCTCATCTTGATTTCAACAAAGAAGAGGTGCAGCAGCATGCCCAAACCTTCCACATCATTTTGCAGAAAACAACATATTACATTTCTGGGAAGTTCTCAATATTGTGGGAGGCTGCCCTTTTATTCATAGGATCTTGAATTCACTATCCCTCTCCTCTGCAACACAGAAGGTTATTAGAACAATTTCCCTTCTGTTCTTTTAACGAAACCACTCATCAGGAATAGTTAATTAAAAATCCATCCTTTGAACTCTCAATTTGGAAAAAGAAAAGAATTCCAAGTAGTTTAGCTCTCTCAGGAAATGAGGCGAGATGAAAGGAGTATAGGCATGATATGGAAATGCATTGATAAAGGACCTGTGGGACAAATGAAGTCATCAGCCCAAAGAGAGGAGAAGAATCAGTGAGCAAACTCCAGAATGAAGATGATTTTGGCTCAGGTCTGAGATCGTAAATGCTTATCTTCAGAGGTTAGGCATTCAAAGCTAGCTGAAAGCCAGATATTCTTCCAGGCACCTCTTATCATTAGTCACTTCTGAGAATCCAGCCTTGTTCTTCAAGCCTGTACTTTCTCCTGGGCTTTGATTCCGTCATTTTAAGGCTGCATGTTCCACCTGTGAGAACACAACTGCGTGTTATGCACGCCATTTGTCAGGAAGCTCACCAATTTTTCCACACAAGAAAAGCTTGGATATAATAATTTTCAAATAGATTCTGGATGTGACTCTATTCACAATAGTTAAACCAAGCTGAGAAACCTAGAATTAGCGATATAACTGACAAAAAATTACTTCTACCCTTGCTAATGGAAGTAAGCAGACAAATAAGCATAAAACTACATAATTTGTAAGAGATAAAATGCTTTCTTAAACTTTGCAACTAAGAAAGAGGAAAATAATGCAAAGAGAAGCAGAAACTGAAGGTTGTTAATGGTCTTATCTTTACAATTTCTGTTGGGAAGATTAAATTTAGCAATATTCTCCTTGTGAAATTACTTCCTTCCCCTTCCAGTGATTTTCATAGCATGTATCCCCAGGTATGGCTTTTTTTCTGATTAAAATTGTGCTTGCTGACATTGCCCAATCTGTTGATCAATAGGTGTATTCTTAGTAGCTCTCAGTTGTTACCCTCTTGCCCTGCATGGAAGCTGAGGTTCCCTCATTCAGCCATTCATTCTGATTCAAAGCAGCCCCAAATCTCAACCAATTTGCCTATGGATGCAGAACAAACAGATCTAAAAAGATGTGACCTTCATATATCAAAACAGCTACCATCTGGAGACCATAAATGTTGTGATCCTACCTAGCACAAGCTTCTGCACAAGCATACAAAATGAAGTCAGTTTTGGTAACTTGGGCGTAATGAAGTTCAGCAATGTTTCAGTAAGATCACTGTTAAAATTACAGATTGCAAGTTGGAAAGTGAGCCACTATCCCCATTCACCCTCTAAAAAAGAAGAAAAGGAGAAATAAAAATTCATGAAAAGTCATCTTATATAATCATTCCTTTCTATTTGACTCCTCTGTTCTTGATTTCTCAGGGTCTGTGTTCATTGCCCTCCACTTTTTGTCACAGTGTGTCACATGTGTCCAGATGTCTTATGTTTGCTAGCAGTGCCTCCAACTCCTAGATACAATGAGATGAACATTTGAATTAGCACAGACATTCTCCCAAGGAATGCTATGCCATGAATAGCCTTAGGAATTTGTTATGCACCCAGCTTCTTAGGAAAGCACATCATATACCCATTCACATGCAGCTAACAAGATGACATCAGGCTGCATGCGGTGGGGCCTGGGTCATAGAATCATCGAATTGTTTTGGTTGGAAAGGACCTTTAAGATCATCGAGTCCAACCAATGCCATTGCACTACATCCTGCTTCAGCAGCAAGCCCAGCCTCAAAAGTCCCTGCTCCCCAGCTGCTCATTCTGCACGTTCCCTCCCGACCCCCATGTCTGATATGCCTCACTTACTTATGCCATCATGATTGTTTGTGGAGCTGAGCCGTAACCCGGATTCCTGAAATGAACAGCCTGAAAATAGCTGTTAATAATAAACTGTTGTATCAACACAGCTGAGGGGCGATGAACTGCAAGAAGGTAGGTGGGAATTGGTCAGGGGGAAAACACATCTTCAGCCAGCTTTGCTGCTGAAATCCATATCTCCCTGATTGCTCTTCTCAGTTACAGCAGGGGTGTTAGCAAAGTAGCATTGATGCGATATTAAGATATTAATATCCACGTAGATATTAAGAAGCTGGTTCATGGAGACATTTAAACCTTTTATTGCTGTTACTGCTGTGAATTTAAATAGCATACTGCTTTCTGCTACACTTTCTTACAGTACCTTTGAGGACAACGGGGAATTCAATGCCAGCTCAGCCTGTGATCTCTGTAGTCCAGTGCCTTGTTGTAAACACTGGCCAGCAAGACATTTCTAAAGAAAGTTCCTACAGAACAAAGCTGCAGTTAAAAACGAACATGTTGCCTGGGAGGTTTCTTATTGGCTTCAGTGATCTGAAGGTGGCTTCAGATTATCATGAACACCTTGCCCTTTACAGAAGGGCTCATACCTAGTTTACTGTTTCAGAAGCATGGCTTGCAACTGATACAAAGAATACAAATAATCAAAAAATTAGTAACACTGAGGCCAGATAAACTGTGCTGTTTCTTCTAATTTCAGATTTTGAAGCTCGGGTACAGTCTTACATATTTGCATTCCCATCATTATGCTTTGAGGGCCACGGCTGTGGATGTCTTTGCATCCACACCTAACACCAAGGCTTAAAGAGCTGACAGTCCAAATAGACTGGAGAAGGGAGAAGAAATACGCTTATCCTTATTTTACAGATAGAGATCTAAGACAGAGAGAAATGAGGGACCTAACTGAGGTCATACAAAGAGTCAATAATAGGAATTGAACAAAAATTGCCTGAATCATGCCCAGTGCGCTAGTATCTTGACCTTTATACCAAGGCATTTACACTTCCATAGGAAAGAACTATATAAATGGCTGAGGGAAAGCAATGTACAGACAATTAATTATGTTTTACTTGCCCTTTCTTTCCTTGTCCCCAGTTACCTCCTGGCTCCACAGCCTGAATCATGAATTCTTGAAGAATTTTCTCCATTCGGGGAATCTATACATAGAAGATAAATAGAAGCTGGAGGAAAAATGCCGAGATGATAGAGTAGGTGGAGGAGGTTTTCTGTGCTACTAATGTATTTCAATGTACTCCTCATCTGAGCTCTGTGCAGCTACTCTGAAGACTTGGCTTTTTCCTCTAGGTAACAACTGCAGACAGTAGGTGCTGAAGAGAGAGTATGTCAGCTCTTTAAAGAATGACGAATAAATAAAGAGTTTTGTGAAAAATAACAGGAGAAGAAAAACCCTCTGCTTTATTTCTTGCCCTGAGAACTTCCAGACTTCCCCCAGTAGGTGCAAAAGACCTCAGGAGACATTGGAGGTGGTAACTGTAATGGTTGAGGGGGCCAGTGGGGATTTCTTAAAACACTGATGGGATTTAGGAGCATAAGCCCCACTGACAGGTATTACATTCCTTAGGTTTGCCTGAAATACACACCACAATTAACACCTGGAACAGCAGATTTTGTGCATTATCCTTCATAACTGCAGGTGATATTGGATTAGATTTAATTTTTTATTACACTAGGAGATTGTGCTGGGAACAATGTTCTGCTCTCTCAGCTCTTCAGAGTCACAGCCTCATCTTTCTATGGGCTCTCGGGCATGGGGTGGCTGTGACTTGAACCTACACTCACCAGAAACTCTCACTACCAGCTGTCCTTCATAGTCTCTCTCCCCGGTGATACCATCTCTCCAGTGTCTCCTCAAGAGACACTGAATTGAGCAACAACATATTTAGCCCTCAGTGCCAGGTACGCTGAGTTGTGTTGGATGCTGCTCTTTGATTTACAACTTTGTGTAAGGAAATTTCGCACTAGTTTTAGCCTGCACAATCTCTTTGTGCTCTCACATGTGTGGATGTAAACCAGAAGACACACAAAGGCAATCACAAATGCCACTGGTCTGAATAGATTGTTAAAAAGTTTACATCTAGCACAAATGCACACATGCATGTGCAAACTATACTATGCTTCTTAAATAAAGCACATTCGGGAAAAGAGAAACTGATTGCAACAGAAGAGTGGCTGCTTAGTCAGTGTCTTGACCTTCACATGGGGAGCCACAGCTCTTTCCTGTATCAGTCATCTATACACTGGGGAGAGCTTTGAACAGCTACAATTCAGACACTGATCCCACTAATCCCACTAATCCCATGCTCCGATGTGCTCCATTAGCCTGTGGAAGGCAGATTTGGACTTTCACAACTGGTGACACTCTACGCTTCAGAGAGGTGGCTCATACATTTCCCCAGACCCAGTCAAAAGGGGAACAGCGAGGTTGCAGCCAAAGGACTTACACAACTATTGTACCTACCCATGAAACGAGCTCCCTGGAGGAGCTGTGGAGGCTGATCTTGTTTGTATCTGCACACCAAAAGTCACCGTCAGTCTCTGTGGGAACTCCTGGTTTACATTGAAGAAACTTATTTATTATTTCATGACACTGTTAAGAGCAGAGTGAGCCAGCACTGTCACTGGAGTATCTGCTGATGCACAGAAACTATCATCTCCAGCCTTCACTTTAGTGCCACCAGTTTCAGCAACTGCTTTTATACAGAGATATGTAGCCAATGTGGACCAGGTACAGAGGCTACAGTAGTGGAGTGAGGAAAACATTTTGGCACTGCTAAGCACAAGTATGTATTACCTTAGCCCACAAATTCTGCGAGCTTTCAATTAAAGATGGCAACGTCTGTGTGGGAACAGTAAGTGAAAGAATCATTAAATCCTAAGGAAACTTCTAGTTAGCTAAAAGACGTGGAAAGATGCTGTGTGCGGATGCATGTGTCTGAGAAACAGCACAATCCTCGTACTGATAAACTTTAAAATATGATTTACTCTGTGCAGGCAGCAGTCTCAGACATCAAAGCTTCAGACTCAGTGCAGTGTCAAAAACCCATGAAGCTTTAAGACTCAACCAAGCATCAACACCAAGCTGAGGCAGAAGCTTTTACTCTTGAGACCGCTGACTGAACGGATTAGATGATTAAAAAAACCCCCAAAACTCTCTAAAACTGCTGGTAGAAAAATAAATGACTAAATGTGTGTTTGCTCAAGTATGTCTTTATTTATCCTGCTGCACTCTATACATCAGTATTTAAACACACTGCATTTTAAATGGAGGCTAAAACCAGCTGTATATGCACTAGTCAATGAACTAATGATAACAAATGCATCCAACAGAGGAGACAAAGGTTTGCTTTTAATCAGAGAAACAAAACAGAGACCCATGTAACAGTGTATTAGGCATTTTCTCTCATTCTGCAGTGAGTGGTCTAGAGCCATGTTGCTCTTTCCTTCGTTCATGCATTTTTTCAGAACCATTGATGATCCACCCAGGGTTATTGTACGAGATGTGTGACCCGGACTGGATCCAGTGGCTGGGCAGAGAGGGAAGGTGTTAGATCCTGGTAACTCAAGGACTATGGACTGCTTAAACCCTTCTGTCCGTATAGTAGAGCTATGCCTAAAACTACTGTGGTGCCAAAAGGTGGGACCACCTTGTGCTAAGCTCTGTATGTGGTTGGAAAAAGCTGATTCAGTGAGGACCATAAACAGGCAATATACATAAATGGAGGGGAAAAAAAACCCAAACCCTGAAGTGTTATCATTTCACTTTTATACATCAATAATAAAACCTGGCACAGCTCCTCAGAAAGTTATTTAAAGCCTTTCCCTTAATTTCAGTGGGAGTTACATACTGCAGTGGCTTACAGAAACCATGCCGGATACTCACCCAAGCCTTTCATACCGTCTGTGAAAGAGATGGGAAATGACTACAAAGCCGTCTTGTAGATACGACAGTCATGTGAATTCTTCTCTTTAGAGCCACATGGTTTCATCCTTAGATTTTGCCACCAAGTGAACACTTGAGGAAGACATGACCGGAGAACCTCAGTTCAATGGTTTGAGCTTGTGACACCCGACGTTCCTCTTGAAGAGGGAGTGAAGTCAGTTTTATTTGAATTCCATACACTTGTATGAGACGGTGACTGAACTGCTAATGGGGGGACACTGCCTCACTTTCAACGGCATACACAGATTTATGCATAGCCTGCACCAGCTGGTGGGCTGCAGCTGAAGTGATAGTTGGCATTAATGCTTCTTGCACAGCTTATCTACGGGTCTACTTCGAGAGGGTTTCATTCTTTGGACTAGAATTGGGCTCCTAGTATTGTGCATGGAAAAGGATCGCCTCCTTTCCATCAAGATTGTACAGACTGATTTCATGTCAAGGGACACTGGTTACTCTTCTTTCCCCTCTCCATTTGCTTACAGATAGCAACCTCTCTCTGTGTACCTTTGTGGTAATTTTGAACACTTCAGAGCTTCTCACCTCCAACCTGCCTAGGGGAAATTGGCACAAAAAAAAAAAAGGTAAAACCCAACAACAAAAATTGATTTCCTACACTACAAAAGAAAAATGAATCTCTTCCTGTTGGTATGTAAGCCCTGCTGCTGACAAAGAACAAGACAGAAGGGAAAACAAAGAGAAAGATAAATGATTGAATGAAGATGCCAGGTAGGAGGCTGGCAGCCTGCAAAACTCCATCTCTTCTGCCACTTACTAACACTAAGACCATTTAAGAGGCACTGTGTTGTTATTTCTGTAACAGGGCAGCAAACCAAGCTTAGTGACATGGAACAAGTTGTCAATAGGCCTTCAGATCTGCAGGAGGACTTTAATTGGGTAAGAACATATGTCAGGAGGGGGTGGAGGCTGGGTTCTTTTTATTAGCAAGAGATGTTACTAGGCATGGTAGCTTTTGAGAAGGAAAAACTTTTATTCTTTTGTCTCTTTTATTATAAAAAACTACTAAACCACAAACTGTTCAGCTTTGCAATGAAAGAGTGCCTTTTGTGTCATTTATATTACCCTACTGTGCTCTTATTATTAGCAGTTTTATGCTTAAGAACAGCACTTGGAAAAACATGCTCTTAAGAGCTTGAATACACTTCCTGCAAAGCTTTCTTCCTTTGCTCCCACCCCAGAATCCCAATCAACAAGTGGATTTTGTATTCAGGCTCCCCCACCTCCACCGACCCAGTCACTTTTGTGAAATATTAATTCCTCATCAAGTTCCAAAAAAAAAAGATATTGAAAACCAGCTTGAGACACTTTACTCCCGCCGGGAAATGTCATCCAAGACCCTTAGGGTGCCTGGAGACCAGGAAGGTTAGGGCATGAGAGGTAGGAAAAGCTATTGCCCTTTATGAAGGAATGCTGAACCTGAGCAACAGTCAAGAAAAACCTGTCAGGACATGCAAATTTGCCTCACTACACCGAAGTCTCTTGTCTTTGAGAAAGGTAGGGGGAATACAGCAATCCTAATGCTCTCTCAGTAAAAGAGGAGCTTGGCTGAGCATGTGTGCGATTTGAGTTCACAGATCCTGCGCAGTTGAGGAATGGTAAGTTATGACAAGCTCTAGACTAAAGACTAGAACAGACGTATTTTGGCCTTCAGCCCACTATCCTGCTACATGCTACAATAAGCATCTCGTCTCTGCCTTTCTTCCTTTTTTCATCCTAAGTTAAATTGTTTTTGTCAGTGAAAAGTGCTGGCCTATCTGAGTATCATGGGATAGACCAGATTTGGGAGATCTACCCTATCCCAAGACATAGGGGAGAAGGGCCAGGACTGACAAGTGATGACCTCTACCTACTTAAGATACAAGCAATACAGGGGAAAGTTTTCCACTGCCATCCTACAAAGTACTCATGAACGCAATAATTTTATTCAGTAAAGTAGTGCAGTTCTGTGCTGGCTCAGTCTGCTGAGCAGTTTTGGTGCACACCAGCTAGGTAGCTTTTAGAGGCAGCTAAGCCTGAAACTCCAGTCCAGGTGTGTACCAAGCATGTCCAGCCATTAATGGGGATGTGATGGTCTGCACCAACACCCGGGCCTTTGGAGAGCTTTTAACAACATGCCTGGTGTGGAAGTCCAATCCTGGGGACCAGACTACATCTGAATTAAAGCCTTCAAGCTGCATACTGTGTAGGTGTGGAGGTCTGGGCCCACCTGACTCAGAGAGTGTCTGCCTGATAGATTCTCTGACTGATCTGCCCTAAGGATGCCAAATTATTATTATACCTAAGGCCCCAGCCAGTCTGTGGCAGAAAGGAAGCCTGAAAAAGGACTAGAGGACTATGTTGTTTCTGTGGGTTTTTTTTTCCAGACTACAGGCAGGGCAGTCAGATGCTTCCAGTGCAGCTTGAAATGTTGAGGAACAGTGGGTCTTGCTATGGTCTCCTCAGAGACTTGACTGATTCTCTAGTCTGCCAGAAATTAATGCAAGAATCTTAAAGTAAGATGACCTAAGACAACTGCAATTAAAACACAGAATGGGCAGAGGACTGATGGTTTTGGGATCTTTCTTTTAATACTGTCCATCTCTCACAGAGAGTCTTATAGTAAATGATTCTTAATTTCCCAGATATACAGTCATTTCCCCCATGTGTCTTCTCAGAGACTCAGATAACCCAAGCTCCCATGTATCTCTGGGTAATGTTTTGCCTTTTTTTAGAAAGGACTTTGGACATACATCTCTGAAGTTAAAATTGCATGCAACTGATCAATGTTCATGGTTAAATATAATCAAATAAGACATTTCTCCTCTGATTAATTTCAAGTGCATTGTCAAAGGTGGTACAGATAATATCAAATTCACATTGCAAGGCAAAAGAGGCAGCACAGTGTCTCTGTACTTTTCAGCTGTCTGGTTTGATGAGAACGTAAGTATTATTCCAGTCTTGGCAGGGAGGAGCACATCTCAGATACATACAAAACAAGAAGGTGGTATTCTTCATGGTTCACCAATAGGGGACAGCCTTTTGCATATTTGTCAGATTAACATATTCTCGGATGGCATTTCCCAGAGGGAATAAAGTGTCTCAAGTTGTTTTTCAGGCTCCTGTGCACTGTCTGAACAGATAGTTATGAAATTGCGTTGCTAATGCTTACAGTGGAAAGGCTTTCTATTACATGCTACAGTGAAAACATTCAAGACATAGCTACACGTACTCACTGTCTCCAAAGGTACAGAACAGCTTGCTCTGTCCTAAGCAGAATGCCATGCTGTTAAATGATGGGGCAGCAACCAGAGAATATTTCATCTGATGAAGGAGCCAAATTTCATTGTGAAAGCACATGCCAGCTCACCTCAGCCAAACTGGTTATGGTGCACTCTACTTACAGCACATCAGCAATATATCTGCCCTGTCTGCTCTAGAAATTTTCAAATCCCCATCTCTGTCCCACTCTCAGCCCTTTTTCACTGTCTCCTTCCTTCTTCCTCCAAATGTCACTTCCCAGCCTTTTGCCAAGCATTGTAGTTCTGTACCCAGACAAACAGAAATATTTTAGGCTCTCCAAAATCCCCCTCCTCTCCCCCTGCTCTTTCCCTGCTTCCTCCCAACAGGAGGAAAATACTCTAGAGAGAAAGAATCTAAGGTGGTGATCTTAAATCATGTGTACTTGGGCACACGGCTTTAACAGCTTTAATCTGTCCCAAAGTCAGAAGCTAATAGGGTTACAAATGTATACTATTTGGCAGACCAAGCTACTCAAAGGACAACTTCTCCTTCCCCCTTCCTCCAGCCATGTAGATATGTCCAAAGCTACTGGTTGTCATTCCTGGGCAAGATGGCTCTTTCATTACAGCCATCAGGTTCTATTTCTAAGGTCACAGTTTGTTCTGTCTGGGCTTACAGGCTCGAGGTAAATTTAAAGGGACAAGGCTTATTGCTTCCATTTAGTATATATTTTTATGAAACCTATATGTCAGTAACAGATGTTGCTTTGACTGATTAGAAAGTCTCTAAGTACAATGATTAAATATGAATATCATGGGATATTTATTCAGACTTAATCTCCCTCTCTCAATCCTCAAGACAGTATCTGTAGAGTTGCTAATGCAGAAAATGTTACTGCCATCATGCAGATAGCAATCTGAGCTATCCCGTGTAAAATGTGATGGATAGACTTTCTAACAACGGGGTGGGAGGTGGGCAGAAGGCAGGGTTTCCAAAGAGCAGGTTTGAAACTCCATGCGTCAGAGTTGTCAGCTAACTGCGTATCAGATTTACTAACAAGCCTTACTGGGGCAGGGATTTCTAATTTATCATTGTCTTATGCTGGAAGGAATGCTTACAATACATGGACTGGGCTATTTTAGGTAAGACCTGCAAATTAATCTCCATCTTGTTGCATTCCCCAGATCTTTACAGTGAAAATGCCTGCAATGTCTGTAGTTGACAAAAGGCTGCCTGCTTCAGAACTGCAAACAGCAAATAATGTAACACCTATTGCGAGGGTAAAAAAGCATTGAAGGTAATATCCCGCTCCTGTAGTTCAAACCTACCTTAATTTCACAATGAAAAATACTCTGTATTTTGAATAATAAGTATCCACATCCGTGACAGGCAGTCTACTACATTTTTCAGTGTAGTTCAGTTCAGCACCTACCAGTCCATTTCTCAGAGGGCTAAAATCTTTTCAGGTCTCTTTGTTTGCCTAAAGACTTACAGCAGGGCCAAAAACATTACCCAGAAAACTCCCTCTGACCAGAAGTTTTGTCCCATCTGTGAAGAGCTGATTTCATGGCTCCTCACAGACTCTCCTTCGTCAGAAACCCAGGGCTGGCCAATGTGTATTTAGGGTTTTGCAGACACTTGCTTCCTTCCAGCCCCCAATCCATTCATCAGGAATATGTAACTATCCTGCTCTGATGGAAGAAGAGAAAAGATGGCCCCCAGACACCCAAAATGCCTTAAAGTTATCCTTGACTTCTTCCCCTGAGTGCATTAGATGAGACTCAGGCTCAAAGTACAGCACGAGTGCCAGGTCTCCTGTTCCTTCTCACTGCATTTCATCAGCAGAGCTTGGTGTTTGATCTGTTGAGTGATTGAAGTCGGAAACAGTGTGGTCACCCTCATGCTATTTAATGCTGTTTTTCCTCAGTTTAGCAATTAGCACAGTCACTGAGCTGTTTTACAGGAGGTGTTGCTATGCTGAATTGTTCTACAGCTGCACAGGATCAAAGAGTCACAAAGGGAGCCCAGTGCATAGATCTGCCACATGTTCCCTTAACTCGGCTTTGGTTGATGTTAATAGTTCTGACTGTGGTCATTAACTCTCTTTCTCTCTAAGATTTTTTTATTTCTTGCAACATGTCTGAGAGCTTTGTTCCAGACTAGCAAGCCATGACAGTGAGCCAGGGAAGATCAGACTGATGGAATATAGCCAGGGCTGTGGCACTGTCCTGCAGAAGTATTTCACCCAAGAAAGGAAAGATCTCTCACTGTTTCAGTTATCATTATTGCTAGTGTACTTAAGACCCCTTAAGGATGTGTTACTTGTTTCAAAAATCTAAATATGACTGCATAGCTAGTGAGCCTTAAGAACTATACTTTTACAGGTATATCCTAGGGAAACATGAATGGACCCAATAAGGAGAAAACAAGTTAAAACTGAAAGAGTCAGCTGAGAAAAGCGACACAAACTTTCCTCCTCCTCCCAAAAATATTATGGACACACTTGTTCCCATACTTTCTCAAGTTTAAAGCTTCCTTCTTTAATAAAGGTTTTGCATCAATAGCTCTGTCTCAAATTGCTGTAAACTTGTAAACCAACAATGAAAAATGACACCCCAATAGCTTTGGCGAAAGGTCTTTCCAGAGCTTTATGAGTAGGTGCTGCTGCTTGTCTCTCTGCTCTCTTGTAACTAGGGCTCCAAAACATAGCACCCTGTGTAAACATGACAACCTGATTATCATTCATTTTCTCTTTCTCCTTCCCATGTCTTCACCAATGTCTATAGCCACTATTCCTTTACTCCTGTGTTCTGCCACTTGATATGATAAACATTATTCTCTTACTTCAAGGTCTGATTTACTTTTTAAAGACACTCTATTGTCCTAAACACCTTGATAAGATTGGGAAGGTGTCTCCTTGCAGTCTCTAGTATCATGCAGCTCATGAGACCTCTCACTTTGAGAAACTGTACTCCATTTCTTTAAATCTAACAGTAATGCAGACAAAAAAGGGTTGAAGGTTTTCTGAGGATGGTGTAAAATTCTCCCAGCAATGAGGCAGTGTGTAAATCAGAAATCTTAGGGATAAATATTCTTTGTTTTAGGAAAGTGATTCTTGCTACTGCTGCATACCACTATTTCTCCTGCAGATCATGTTAACAGTGAGACTCATCCCTTCCTTGGGGATAACTTGTCACAGAGGATATGGATATGGATCCTATCTTTTTCATCACTGTAAGAACAGATGTTTGCTCTGACTCGTGGATCTAAAAAATGAATTATTTTCCTCTCTGCTGAGATAGATATACTCCCTAGATAAATTTGAGCGTGATCAACAGATATCTTCTTTAGAAGATTGACACAGAACTTGAAAAATGATGCATGTGTCCCCCGGCAGGAACGTCCTCTCTGCAAAGCAGTGACATAGAACAGGAAACAAATGATCTATACTCCTTGCCCATTCCATCATTTTATCCTGAGCTCTACACCTTTAGCAAGGCAATAATAAGATGAAAGCTTGAGACAAAGTAAAGACATGGTATATTGCCAAATAGTTTCTAATAGTATTTTTGGCTTCTCCATTGTTCGTTATTCCTTAGGAGGAACTTTGTTCCTTGGCAACTAGATGTTAGAGTGTTACTTCCATGCTGTGCAGGGAATTAAGACTTCTGTTCGTAACCTTTTCTTACCTCCACAGTATCAGGGCAGCTCAGGGAAAGTGCTTCTTACTTAGCAGAAGCACCAGAGGAAGACAAAAAGTGGGCCAAATCCTGCTGCACTACCTGTGAGCCAGGAGAGCTTGCCAGAGCCCCACAGCCTGCCCAGGTTCCGCTCCTGAAGAGAAGTAATCAGCTGTGGTAGGAACTAGGCTGGTTCCTCCTCCACAGTCTCCATCCTCTACCAAAGAGGAGATGACGAAGACATTACATGGGAAATGTCACTGCAGCCATTCAAGCTCCAACACCTCCTTCTGGCCTGGAATAGGACAGAATTTCCCTCTCCCTCTGCTACATGAAGGAAGGAGAGGTAATGAATGAAATCTAAAAAACAAAAACATGCCACAAAAATCCCCTCAAGACTACAACAGTGGACAAAATTATAAACCCTAAAAACGAGGGAGGGAGAGATGAAAACCCAGACAGATAATGGATCAATAATTAACTATGTCTAAAAAATGTATACCATCTTGTTATTCAGTGCCCATTTTCCTTTTTCTCCAGCCTTCTAATGACTTGCCAGATGGACCATCCACTGTGCAAGCAACTATGTGCGCAGCTGAAGTTCCTTTGAAATGTCATTTGAATCTTTTTTAATATTGGCTTAATTTCTTGTCTGTGTTATGCTAGCCCCACTTCCATCCTAAATGGCCATGGAAAAGTCTGCCTAGTATTTAGACACAGAATCCTTTTTAAGTTGAGTTTAATACTGGATACTGAACACTGTTTAAATACTTCTTGTGTTCCTCTGCTGCTTGAAGCAAGAGCTAACGTGAGTCTTTTTGTGTTTTAAACAGTTTTAAACTTAGCCTGTTAGTGAGACGCGTAACAGATGAGGCACAGAATGTGGTACATACTTACACTCTCTGGATACAGCTGTAATTAAGCACTGCTCTGCCTAGCACCAAGACTTCTCCAAAATCTCATCTTGGTAGTGAAATCCTCCATCCTGAACATGGAACCCCATGGGGGAGCCCTCAGTTCTGGGGTGGCAATATCCTCCTCCTCTTCAGGCAGTAGGTAGCTCTGCAGAGGGGCACAGCCACTACAGCAGCTCTGGAGAGGAGCTGGAGCACCTCACGGCCAAGCTCTGGTGCTGCCTGCTGAGCATTCTCACCAGGAAGACTTCAGATGGAGCACCCTCAAGAACCTGCTCAAGAGACATATGAAAGGATGAAGAGAGTGTGTTGGACTCACCGAGCTGCCAGGAGACATATTGATGTGAATCAACCCCACAAAATCTTTTGAAGCAACTTGTTCTCTGACAGGTTGCGTATACCCTGAAATGACCATGGCTTAAGTGACTGAATTAGATCAGCTAATTCAAAGATTTGAGGGTACGATGTTATTATGGTTTATGTGACTCTTCCTGAATTTCATACCCTTGAAATTTTGTGAAGAGAAAACTAGGGTACTGCCGCTGGCCAATGCAGCAGTACCACGGCAACCTGCACATTTAAAACAGTCTCATCGAAGCGTTGGAGCACTACCAAAACTCTGACTTAACGACCTCTCTCTTGTGTTTTGTTTGCTCATCATCTCAGCTCACTGTCCCCTATTTCAATCCAGATTGTAAATACTTCTGAACATAAACTATGTCTTTATATTTTTCTAACACTCACTGGGTGCCCAGCACTAATGATCACCACAGCCATTAACGACTCAGAGGATTCTGAGTTCTGGCTGTACTTAAAAGAACCTCAAATATCTCAAAGTATGGAAAGTCATAGTTGGGGATTTCAAAATATTAATTAATATGTACCCCACTGCTAACCCCCAACTCCCCATCTTTGTTCCATTTGCCACTTACTTTGTAAGGTGTGTTTATCTTTTCTAATCAGTTACTTTTCTTGGGTTATGTAGGAAGGCTGCAGCAATACACTAAGGATATATTCCACATGGAAGAGACACTGTAGTTGTACCAATTATTTACATACCACAGAGCTTTCCTTTTATAATTGAATTCATACATTCATGTCTTCAATGCTAAGTGCACAGCTTCATCACCACACTAATCTTTGTTCTGTTTGGAAAGCAAGTGCAATAATTTCCTGATCTGGGCCTGAGAGGTTTATTTATGCAGACATACTGTGTCCTATATCTAATGACACTTGTATAATTGGTGGTCCATGCAGAGGGAGCATTAGAGTCGTTGAAGCCCCGCATTGTGCCTTCAGCATGAGCTCCTCCATGTCTCACTAGCTATTTGCAGGACTCCCAAACTTAACCAGTTGCCTCCAGTTCTCCCTACTCCATGACTGGAAAGCCTCAGGAATTGCCCCAATACCTCCCTCTCATTCTGTTTTGTACGGATAAAGTCTGAACGGGGAAGGAAAGCTTGCCAAGCACACTATTTTCCTGATTGTGAATGTGGAGTATATGGCACCTACTTTTCTTTGGTCTGCATCTGGCCATAGAGAAAATTAGGGTTGGCAGAACTCTACTACAAGATTTAAAGTAAGTCACCAGTAAAACAAGCCTGTTTGTAATGGAAATATGAGATTTAAAGTACATCACTGATAGATAAAATAAACCTGTTTGTGATGGAGATAAAAGCTATTTATAGTGCTGTGGTGCTGGGTAAACATTTTTTTTTCAGTCAATAATAAAGTCACCAAAAAACCATATTTTCCATTGTCCAGAAACTATTTCTAAATTGAGGTCAAATTTCCTAATGGTTCCATGTGAGAAAAAAAAATTGAGCCAGGACTCTCAGAAGAGGTGGTAGATGGTTTTGCTACCTTTTACCCAACAGTTTAATGCAGACCTACTCAGTCAATTTTTACTGAGGTCCTCTTCCTCTCAGCAGAAAGCACTATGCTATCTCCCGCCTTGCCAGTATTTGCAAGTTGTCTTTTCAGCCAAGATGGACCATTGCAGCTGTTCCTTCATTTCCCTGCCTTCCTGCCTAGCAAGACATGAGGGAATGGTGAGCAACAAGAAATTTGAGGTCTCTTGCTTGAATTGCATATCTGCAACTGCAGTGATGCATCAGAGAAATGTGCACAGGATCTGATCCAGCCCATCCTGGCATGGCCTTGCTTTAAAGGTTCATACATCCCTCCTGGGACGTGAGGCAGTTTGTCCTCTGACACTGTCCACGCATATGTTAATTGGAACAAGATTTGCAATGCAGTTCCACACCCCAGCTGAAAATCCTAACCTCAGGGTCACACGCTCTCCCTTCCTTCCTCACTCTTCCTACGAGTGCAGACGTGTGTTACGCAAGTGGGACAGGCTCAGCGCATAGCATCCAGTAGCTGCTTCTCCTGGGAGGTGAGGAGGTGGTTTCTATCACCATAAGCCAGGAAAGAAGCTAAATCTGGATCTTCATCTTGTGGTGACTATTGCTAATCAATGACCTACTGAATGAGAGGAGGATGGTATCTAAATCCCTCCTACCTTTGTTTATTAGCTTGCTTTCTGTAATCAGTGTTCAAAAAATGACAGATTTTGGTTTATATTCCATAGAACTAAATAAACTGCTGCATTTTATAAATTTTGATGTTTTCTCACACTATTTGGTTCAATATTTCAATTTTGATTTCTCCTGCCTGAAACAGCCCTAAATTGCCTCATCTTGACTTTTCACTGCACTTCTGTTTGTACAGGGCTAGATGCATTACAGAAATGCTTTTAATAGCAATTTGCACACTTCTAGTGTCTAAATTTTGGAAGTATTCCTCATAAATTAGCCTTACCTCTGAATTCTCTGGCTTTACTGATAGCTGGAAGCTTAAAAAAAAGCATATAAAATCTGAGAATGGTTTTTAAAACAGCCTTGGCAGAAGGAACAACATATTCTAGAGGGAACACTAGGACAAGTTGCAGGGATACTCAGGAATTGAGATAGTCTATATTACTTCAGCTTCTCAGTCTTCATGAGTTATCTGGGATTCCCCTCACCTGCCCTCCAGTTCCATAACCAGCATGTCTTGCTTAGGAGCTGCTGCAAAGGTAAAATCTCAAGAAGATCTTGAAATAGTAATAATAAAAAGTCTCCTAACCAAATCCACTCACCTGTGTTGACCAAAATCATAAGCAGTTTTGCTCTCCCTTTTAAGTGCAATTTTCCAAAGAGTCTGTTTACTTGAAACATTTCTCCCAGCTTTGATCAAATGCCTGAAAAGGGAGAGGTTGAGAACTGAGACAGGCAGCGAGATCTCAGGGATGCATAACTTTGCCTTTGCAGGTTCAAACATTATTATTGTCAGAATATTAATTAAGGACATTTCTGGAAAGCCCAATTGGCCATCTGAGGTCTGAGACTGGGCTGAACATCAGCTGCACAGCTAAATCCTTTGCATCCATTAGCCTGAAGCTGTGAATGAAGAATGGACTGGGCAAAACACTGAAGTGGGAGGGAGAAGTCCCTTTTTCCTCCGAAGGGGAAAGGGCAGGTTGCAGGAGTTCACCTACGATATTGTATTGTCTGTGGTTGTGAGATGGGAGGCCACTTTTTTAAAGACAAATTGGCAATAGTTGAAATTGAGCTGGCAGAACCTGCCTGGGGAAAAAGCTCACCTTTTATTAAAACAAAAGAAAACTTGCCAGAGCTGCTAGGCTCAACACAGCTTGATTAAAGCCATTGGGGAATTTACCAATCAAGGAAAGGGCAGAGCATGGAAAAAAATAAGAAGTGCTAGATCAGTTAAAAGTAGCTAGCGAAAACCCTGAGGCTCTGCAGCTGGTCATTACAGGTGCAAGAGATAGACTGCCTCATGGAGAAGGGATATAACAGGAGAAGAGCAACACATTAATCTGTGGAGTTCAGCGTTAGGGCTGACTGATCACACGCAGCTGTAGACCACAGACCACCTTCTCAGAGTAGGGGCATTGATATGGATCCCTGTTTGTCATCAAAACTCCATATGTTACCATGTCTGTATGCCTTAAGCAGCGCAGCTCACTACTACCCTTCCATGCCAAAGAAGATTGGTTTGAAAAGTAACTCAAGACTGTGTCCACACTAAGTGCAAATTGAACGTACTGCAGTGAGCTGTGCTAATCGAGGCGTTGCTTAGTGCTTTGGCGGCAGGTTATCACTAGCCCCGCTGGGCAGTCAGCCCTGCTGGAAATCATTACCGCTGGAGAAGCTGCAGCTAAAAAAATCTCTTCTAAAGGCACTTTAGTGAAACAATGTTAATCACTAATTCTGATTCCCTACCTCCCACAAGACAGCAGGACAGTGATGGTACAAGGAGGATGCGCAAATGAGCTCCCTGAGGCAGGTAAGGAAAAGGCGTGTGCATCTACCCAGGCACAGATAAAGGGATAAAAACATATCTCTCTAAGTCCTTTTCACGCTCTCACCAGTAGTGCTGGGATAAGGAATTTAAGGTTTCACCATGCAGAATCCATTTCTGCCTTACTGAAGAATTACCTGACTCACATTCAGGCTATAAACTAGCACTGATTAATAACAGGACTTAAGGCACACGGCCATACACCTGGTCAGACCACAAAATTTTGCTAGAATCCTGTACTTGCTATATAAGAGAAGGAACTGAGGCCACCCGGGGCCTCACATAACTCAGATTGCTTTGTCCATGCCTTTCACAAAGACAGTTATGCAATCTCCATAGATGCATTTTCAGGCCTGATCTCCTCTGCCAGAAAGGACATGCACTGAACTCAGTGTAACCTGCCTCCTAGTCACATCCAGAAAATCCATACCTGTGCTAGAAAGCAATTATTTTGTGTTTGCCAGTGTAACAATAAAAAAGAATGGCAACAAATCTGTTCTGCCCTGCTGCATCTCAGAGTTTTGTACAGCATCTTCTCTCCCCATCCACCTCTCCTCCTGTCTGCCACGAGAAGTGTCAGAAGACGTCAGATTCCAACGTCTAAATTAAATGTAGTAATCTGATCAGGATGAAATGCCAAATGAGTCACCTCTTTCCGCACCAGCCTCTATGCCACCTGCCCTTTGCTCTGCTGCTTGGCTTTCACAGTTTGCTTCTCAGCACGGTGTCCACGATAATATAAAATGGCCCTGATAAAGAAGGGGCTAATGGATAAAAACTTCATGAGAGCTTTCAGGTAGAAGACTTTGCAGTATAAGCAGATGTAAGTGATGACATTTGTGGAGAACCTGCCTTATACTCTTCCTTTTTAATGGGAAAAGTGAAGTTCATAGAATAATTCTGAATTTTTCACTTTCTCTCTTCTAAATGGCACATCAGTGAGACACTGACAATATTCTCACCATTAAACCTGACAGAGAAATATATGCTCCCTGATTCCATGAGGCTGCAATAATGTAAAAAGCAGTATGAATCTGAACCAGATGACCAGGTGAGGACCTGAACTCAGAACAATGTGAGATCAATAGCTTTTAATAAACTCGCTGAATTTGGCACCAGTTGTTGTTCCTGAACATCAAAGAAGAAATTAATCTAAAAAACAGATCTGGATTTAAAAAAAAAAAAAGAAGATAACGACATGACTATTTTTTCCTGCATCTTCTTTGACTTTACAGAAATATATGAAATACCATCATGTGAAACAAGATATTCTACCTATTTGCTTTCCCCCCTCTCTGAGGCCAGAGCTAAGCTTCCATAGGGGCAAGATGATAGCTTTTCATAACCACTCATCTGTGGTACAAGCTAAGTGCAGGTCAGATCATTTAAGAGTGCTGTGCCTTAAGTTGAAGCTATTCAGAACACGGAGCTTTGGTGCTAACTTGAAAACAGAAGGAAAACTTCAGAAAACTCTCTGCCACCTATAATTCCTTCTTATCAACAAGCCAAAAGAAATAATTCTGCACTAGAATTTAAGAAAACTCAAAAAAAGACCCCACCCCCCTACACAGCTACTTTTTCTCTTTGCAGACCTGTTGGAGAGCAGTGTAGGGGAAAGGGACCTGGGGGTCCTAGTGGACAGCAGGATGACCATGAGCCAGCAGTGTGCCCTTGTGGCCAAGAAGGCCAATGGCATCCTGGGGTGTATTAGAAGGGGTGTGGTTAGCAGGTCGAGAGAGGTTCTCCTCCCCCTCTACTCTGCCCTGGTGAGGCCGCATCTGGAATATTGTGTCCAGTTCTGGGCCCCTCAGTTCAAGAAGGACAGGGAACTGCTAGAGAGAGTCCAGCGCAGAGCCACAAAGATGATTAAGGGGGTGGAACATCTCCCTTATGAGGAGAGGCTGAGGGAGCTGGGTCTCTTTAGCTTAGAGAAGAGGAGACTGAGGGGTGACCTCATTAATGTTTATAAATATGTAAAGGGCAAGTGTCATGAGGATGGAGCCAGGCTCTTCTCAGTGACATCCCTTGACAGGACAAGGGGCAATGGGTGCAAGCTGGAACACAGGAGGTTCCACATAAATATGAGGAAAAACTTCTTTACGGTGAGGGTGACCAAACACTGGAACAGGCTGCCCAGAGAGGTTGTGGAGTCTCCTTCTCTGGAGACATTCAAAACCTGCCTGGACACGTTCCTGTGTGATATGGTCTAGGCAGTCCTGCTCCGGCAGGGGGATTGGACTAGATGATCTTTCGAGGTCCCTTCCAATCCCTGACATTCTGTGATTCTGTGATTCTCTTTGCTTATGCGCTGTATTAAGTTCAGTGTAACTCACTGCTTAGGCTTTCTGAAATAGGACACCTTAGTAAGAAACCACTGTACCTCCCAGGCTATCCTAAAAAGTAGATGAGACCTTTTCTCTTTTTAAAGATTCTTCTTCTGAACCAAGATATCTCCAAAATAAAACAACAATAAAAAAACCCCAAGTCCTCCCCCCTTAAACACTGGACTTTCTTGCTTCACATACCTGTTCCCCATGCAGCCACAAGTTCTCAAGTCCCATGGCCAACACCTCCCATGGCAATCAGATTTTATCAGTAATAACTATTTGCTGCTATCAATCAAGGCTAAGGAAAAAGGCAAAACTAGAGACGGACTTGATGGTGGGAAAGCCTGATGAAAGAAAAGACTGATCCAGTGGAAAAATGGGACGTGCCAGGGGAAGATGAGCCTTTCGCAGTGCCTATAGTAGTTTGCCTTCCCTGTATTCTTTGTCCTTTCCCTATAACTGTCTGGCTCCCTAAGGGTTAAGCCATCTTTGATAGCAGGAAGTTAAAACTGTCCTAAATGTCTTCAGAAATCTGCTTGCCTATTAGTAATTCCCTGGTGACAATGTAAAGAAAATCAAACACCAGACTTCACATCCTGAGCAAGACTGGTTATGCATATTTAATAAAAGGAAACATACTATGAGATAAAAATGGGTGTCCATGGAAACTGCATACCTATCTTTAAAAAAAAACACAGCACATTAAATTTTACATATGACTTTCTTTCACATACACTCTCCTTCTACCGGTTTTCTTGTTATGTATTGACTGTCAGAGATCTTCACTGCCTGACTGTTATTTTCCCATCCCCGGGCTGATCTCAGCATTGTACAGCTCTGAGATCTGTTGTGTACTGTACACAGCTCGGGCTGCACATAGGCTTTCCTGCACTAGGCAAACATGGGCTGCAACAAAGCACTGAGCAGGATGGCTTGGCCCTAGGATTTAGAGCTCTTCAGTAATTTTTTGTAAGGGGTTAGAAGAGGGGAAAACAAAACAAAACAAAATTGCATGGGCAAGCCAGAAGCAGCCTGTGCTCTGCAAGGAGGGGAAGGGAAGTTGTGCTCCCAGCTCTCACTCCTCCCTGTCCTCACACTCTGCATGTACAGGAGAGAGATGAAAAATATGGGTATATATCTCCCCATGGGGACATGGGGGTCATCCATGGGTGATTTTCAGAGGCTAGCTTGAGCCCATGGTACTGTAACAGTTCAAAGCTACAACCAGCAGCTGTCCTAGGGCTTTATACGGGGTAGCTGAACTGCAGCTCTGAAAGCTGGGGTTCAAGCTCAGGACAAAGTGCAGAGCGCAATGGGGGGGAATCAACAAACACTGAATCATCTTGCAGTTCTCTCAGCTCCAGCCACCAGAGCAGTGCCCAGCATCGTGAAATGCTCAATAAGCCTCTTTGTTCGCAGCACCAGCTGCTAGGCACTGTGAAGGGTTGCAGTAAGCAGTGGTTTGCAAGAGATGCATGTGCAGAGACAGACAGCAGAAGAGCTCTGTTACAATTAGCACAGGATGTACAATCAAATTTTTATTAAAATGAAAGCAATAGTCGGCTTCCTCAACATTTTACCTTTATCACACAGGTAAATATGCCAATTCTACCAGCTGGCTGCAGTACAGCTCTGGGAAAATGGTGAGATGTACACAGTGGGCCATCCTGAGGGATACACTGAGGCACCACATGACTGGTGGTGATAGCAAAGGTCACCGTGGAAAATTTGACCTCCTCCAATCTGTTTCCATATGGAGTCCCACTGTATAAATTGCCTTAGCCCTCAACAACCTTGAGGATCAGGACCCTACCAAAGAAAAGCCTGTGGCAGGATCGTGAGCTATCACCTTATTACCATTGTTTCCAATAGAGTGACCATTTTCTCCTCTTCAGTAACTAGGCAATTAAATTAGGTCCCCACTGCATTTTTTTAATAGCAGTGAAGAATTTCCACAGTGCGATCAGACAGTTGAACAAAGAGCAGCAGCTTCCTACCTCACTCCACAGAACGCTGACAAACCCAGCCTCTACCTTCCTCTTCCTCCTCTCCACATCTCTGCACAGATTTGTTCTGTAACTGCTGCCTTTCATTTAACTTGCTCTTAGGGAAAGTCTTCCCAAAGGTTTTAGGTGCCCAATTACTAGACAAACATAACCACACACAGTTAAGCTAATGCAAATAGATTCTCTGCTCCTTCATCCAGTACACTTGCTTCAGGCTCTACTATGCATTCATAAGCAAATTCTGTTTCCTCCCTCCTTCCCTCCTGTTTTCATCTTGAACTAGAGAGAAGATTTTATCCTTTTCCCTTGTTATCATACTGAGCATCCATAAATTCATTCCACTGCTTGATTCTCCTCACATTCCTGAAACTAGGCACCTGCAAAGTCTGCACTTTGAAAGTCCACTCCTGCAGGCAGAGTCATTCAGGAACAGATCTACAAGACCATGCAGCAATGCCAGAGGCTACCTGGCATTGTTCACATTGTCCTGCTGTGCAGTTCAGATCTCTGACTTCCCACGGTCCTGTTCAATAGTACTCTAAGGCTGTATGCCCCTGGTAGAGAAGAAGACCTGGCTAAAGTACCTGGATGTGAAATCTGCATGTTCCATAATCTAAGGATTTCATGCCTGATATCCACCACCATATATTTGACAAGACTGATTAACAATGCCTGCACAAGCAACGCACATGCTGTTAGTAGCATGCATCTTCACATACTCCATGGCACAAGCAGGACATATATTCTTCTCCTTTTAAATAGAATGATTCCACCATACTAAACCAGCCACACTGGCATCTTACAGCCTGCAGCCCAGGAGTGCTCCTCTGAAAGATTGATTGCACAAGTGGAGGGGTGTCCAAGAATGGGAAGTACACACAGAACCAGGCTCATGTGCAGGCTTCACATGGTCAGTCACTATCCACAACATTTTCAGTCTAAAGACAAGGTATGCTCCTAGACCATGGTTTCACAAGTGGTACTTTTCGACCACGTGTAGGGATTACAGTGCATGAGTAGATTACATATTGCTGTACTCATCCTGCCAAGCAGAGCATGCCGTGGACTCACCAGAGGATGACAGCCTTGCTCCATGGCCTTGCCCCAGAGTTTGCACAGCCTGAGGGTTATCAACAGTGTACTAACTTATGAGGAGGCCCAGCGAGTACAGGAATGTGCATGAAGTGGGCTGACACCATGATAGCTGGGTCCTGGATGTCACGGTGCAGGGCACACAAGCCAGCCAGATCTGTGTGCCAGGAAACACACAGCACCTCTATAGGAACACCAACACGGGCCCTCAGTGAGGACTGCATTTCTGGCCACAGAAGTAAATATGTGTCAGCAAAGGAAAGAGCACAACGTTTCTGATGAGGGCTAGCAGTCTTCCTCTCCTGGCTCTTCCTTTCCAGTGGTAGGTGGTCCCATGCCTAATGCCACACACACTGGCCTATCCCAGGGCCATAGGCTTGATAAGTCCTGGCAACCTACACGAAAAAAAGTGATCAAATGTTTCTATGAAGCTTGCAATAACAGTTACGGTCAAGTAAACATGATAGGTAACGAGGATGGAGTGCAGGAGGAAGGGCAGAACTATATCACATAATCAGCAGCAAGGCTACAATGACACACATGAAGTTGCTAGGAACCACGAATTTTGGACTATGGGTCAGCCAGAACACCTCATTTCACTTATTATTCCATTTGCTCTTTTTTTTTTTCTTTCTGTTTTGTTCCCAGCACCAAGCTCTTTCTATGCAACTTGCCAAGGGTACATACTAAACATATTTCTTCCTGTCAGAGTAAGAAATGGGTTAAGTAAGCTTAGAAGTGGGTTTGTGCTCCAAAACTAGCATCTGTAATAGAGTCAGATAACTGTATTACTGGGGTAGCTTGAAAACAGACAAAATCTGCTTTCTGTTTTTGCTAAATCCACAGCTAAATGATTTTTGAGGGGGATGTTTTCATGGGAGATAAAAGACTAAAATCAATGATAGGACTGTCTGAAGACTGAAGTTTCATTTTATCTCCACAAAAAATCAGGAGTCAGCTATTCCAGTCGCTCTCTATTAAGTTTCGGTTCAAAAATGTCACTTGTACTCACAGCAGTGCTGAAAAGACTCTTTATCTGAATCCAACTGTAGCATAAAGATTCTCTTGGAATCTTTTGTTTATCCAATTAGATAAGATACATAAGTAACACTGTTTATTACAAGAGAGCACTTGTAGGTGATATGAAACCTAAACTATGATATGTGACAAAAATTAATAATAGTAATCATAAATGATTATGAGAACGTTGTGAGGTCTAAAGACAACACATACATACACTCAGATATCAATCAGTGGTTTAGGGAACTTAGGAGAAAAGTGCCTGACAGTTCAAAAGGAAAATTACCACCTCTTCCAAACACTTTTCAAGAACTGCAACAACAGTTTAATCCTCTAAAATTACAAACTTTACTGTCTAACCATGGTGATGGGTCTGCATCACATCGAAGTCTAAATAAGAACTCTGAGAAGTGAGAGCACCCTACAAGATGGAAGTTAGTTAAAGATTTCACAGTCTAAAGGGATGTATATTATATTGTTTTACCTTCCTGACTGTACACTACTGTGACATCTTTACCAGAAATCCCAGTGTCTCTGTTTAGCTCACACCCAGGGCTAAACAATAACCAGTTGTTCTATCACCCAACAACACCTCCCTAGCTGAGAAAGGGAATTGGGAAAAGGAGGGAGATTCATGGGTTAAAATTTAAACAGATTTTATAAGATAAGAAAACTAATATTGATGCTGGTACAAGAGACAAAAAATTATACTTAGCCCACAGAGTGGTGGCAAGTTGCTCCAAGGATACCCATTGTTGATGAGAGGGAGAAAGTGGGTGGGGGAAAAGAAAGCAGAACAAAGAGCCCCACCCCTCCCCAGCAGCTTTCCCATTTATAGTGAACCTGATGTTAATGTTACAGAACACACCTGTGGGCCAGCCTGGGGCAGCTGCCGTGGATTTAACTGCTGATGGCCTTGATCACCATCCCACAGCTGGCCACAAATTGAAACAAAATGTAACAGAAAAGTGATTCTATAAATTTTATCCCCACGAAACCAGGACAACCAGCTTCCATAAAATGCCACCACAGACTTGGTTTTGGCCCAGGTAACCAGACAGGCAGCTGGCAATAGTTCCTTAGTTCCGGATCTATCTGGTTGCTAAACCCAAAGAAGAGCTAACAAGGGTTAGGCAACATGGTTGTCTACAGTAATTGGGTGACTAGAATTGATGGTCCTTGATGTGCTAGTCCTAAAATCCTAATTTTCCAATCAGTCTTTCTTTTGCAGCTGGCTCTGTCTAGAGACTCCTGCAAGGGGAATTAGGATTAACTATTTCTTTCTAGACACTATACTCTTTAGACACAGATCTAGCTGTAAAGCACAACTAAGTAGAAATGAACCCCTGCTCATTTTCTCTTTGCAACTAACTTCTTTTATAACGAGCTTAGTCTCCAGTTCAGCTAAGCCTTTAATTGTGTGCTTAACTTTAAGTATGTGCTTAATGTCAGTGGGACATATGGGTAAGTATGAAACTGTGTGTTTCGTTGAATAGAATAAGTTATGTCAAACATTTAAATGTTTTGCTGAACTGAGGCCCTGGCAAATAGAAAAAGCAAAAACATTTAATGGGATATTGAAAAGAAATAGGTTCCTAGTATCAGTTGGTAAAGCCAGTATTTTAAGTTTTTTTCTCCTCATTGGCATAGTTATATCAATAACTCATTTCCATTCATCCAAGAAGGAAAGATTTCTTTGAACGTTAATTGAAATGTGGGAGCTTAAGCTAAGTAACTGAACTCTTTGCTTTTGGGTGTCTTTGATCAGAATGTCAAAGATATTTGGATAATTATTTCTATTACATCAGTACTGAAGACCTTGCCATTAAAATATGTATACACATCCTCTCATCTTCACTGCATTTCTAGGATTACTACATTCCTGTAGGTATTCAGCCAGAAAAATGATTAGGTGAGTATCGTGCATAACAATGCTGTAAAACCAACATATGCACTCACTAGGATTTCAGGGCCGTTGTGATGGTACCCTGCTGAGATCCTTGTCCCTAGTTTATATACATCCTTGTTACCTAGCAGGGTTAATAACAGCTCTAAAGCAAGAGAAGAGGTATGAAATGATAAACTCCCTCTTGTTGCCGCTCCTGTTCTTGAGTCTGGGAAATTTATCTTCCACGAGTTTCTGTGCTTAAGCACTTTCTTTCACAAGTAGTTCAGTCATTGCATTTACCATCATTTGCTCTGAAATAGATGCTACCCTGAATCAACTGAGGGGAGCGGCTTTTGAAAAGCTATACCTGGCAGACAAAAGCAGTCTGCCTTTTGGCAGCTCTCTTTCCTTTTCTGTCCCTGAGCTCACCCTGTAGCAGAATGAGGTGTTACCCTGTAAAAAAGAATAAATGCTACATGCAGGGAGAGTGTTTCTCTTCTCTTGCCTTATCCAAATGTGTTCTACTCTTGTCTGTCCTATAGCTATTGCATCATATTCAGCCTCTACTTGTCCTCTAAATCTTGCCAGAATCTACATTTTTGCGTCTTCAACTGAAATTTATGACCACACCTATTCATCCTTCTGACATGTCTGTTCTCATTACTTCTTCATCCTTTGACCCTTTCTGGAGTCATTATCATACTAATATCTTTTACCTTGTCTGTCTTCAGCAATGGGAGCAGTTCTTTCGCATGACTTAGTACAGAGCATTACTAGAGAGTCAAACATTTTCTAATGCCTCACTAATATTTTTCTTCATTTCTTTCACATGACAAGCCACAGAAATATAGAGCAGTGATACCAATATTTCAAAAAATGTTTCATCAAAACTCTTTCATCTAATGGCTATAGTTTTATGTCACAATCTTGGCTACATTTCAGTGGTAAAAAGAGAAAGTCAGTGGCAAGTTAAAAAGGGCAATAAACAAGATGTATCATAAGCAATATGCCAATAATTACACTATCACTGCATTCGATTCTTAGTGACATACCTTCCCAGTTTGTTCTTTTCCTTTGGCATTTTGGGACAGCTTAGACAGTTAACAGAAGCTCATGTCACTGCTCTTCTGGTTTTCCTTTTAAATTCTGATGCATAATATTTGGGTTGAAGCTATCACTAGAGGTTTCTTATTTCTTTTAAACACTTCTCTTGGAGATTTAAAATGAATCAGGCACATATTCCTATAGGTCTTTCATTTTGTAAACATTTTCTTCTTCAAACAAAAATCTGCATTCTGGGTCATATTTGGAGATTTGTAATGTTTCTTTAATGGATTGTAAAACCAAAGGGATTGTTACAATAATCTATTTTAAATTAACTTCTCTTTAAACAATAGCACATTTTTCAAAAAGATAATCAGAGGGGGAAAATACATTCTGATCCTAGATAAACTGTTCTGGTAATCAATTACCCTCAGTTTTAAAACACTGTGTGGTTTATTTTAAGTC
Source organism: Nyctibius grandis (assembly GCF_013368605.1). Taxonomy (NCBI): domain Eukaryota; kingdom Metazoa; phylum Chordata; class Aves; order Nyctibiiformes; family Nyctibiidae; genus Nyctibius; species Nyctibius grandis. Next base: position 96,873,824 of record NC_090661.1, on the reverse strand, counting down.
TGTATTTGTTTAGCTCCAGCTTCCATCCACTAGATACCGTTACCCTTTTTAGTGATATATTCACACTTCCTCACAATCATAAAATAGCTGTTTTATGTAGATATTGAAGACTGGTATCAATTCACCTATTCACCTACTCTTAGATAAATTAGGTAGATTAATTTTCTTAGATCACACGTTATTGGAATTTTTTTCCACAGGCTCAGAATCATTCTTTTGTTCCTCTCTGAACCTTTTCTGTTTTTCAGATTTTTTTCTTAATGGGTGAAAACAAGATCTGGACAGAGAATGCTAGCAATTATCTCAGTCATACCATGAACTCATCTCCCTCCTGCTTGACATTCACTGCTTACCCATTCCAAGCTAATGTTTTTCTCTTAGCCATTATCTTGAGCAAGGAGCTCATATTCAGACAGTACCTATCACAAACTCTAAATCTTCATCAGTATCACTGTAGTTCAAGGGTACTTTTCTGCTATTCTGTATGTGTGATTGGAATTCTTTGTTCCCAGGCATATGACTTTGTATTTGACTGTATTAAAATGCATATGGTTCAGATGAGCTCACCGTACGGAATGATGCAAATCCAGAATATAGAAATGATCTGTCCTGCCATTATTTACCACTCCACTAATCTTTATGTCATCTGCAACATTTACCAGCAGAGATTTTGTATTTTCTTCCAGGTCATTGCTAAAGAATACCTAGCATTAGGCCAAGAACAGATTATTGCAAATGTCTCCATAGGATGCAGATTTTCAGTCACAGTACTTTTTAAAGCTATCTACTAAATACATCTTTCAGTCAAAGCATAAAGGAGTTTGGAATAAGCTCTAGATACATTATGAAGTTGTAGGGAAAGGTTAAGCTGTTTTAAACAATAAAAATCTAGCTGACCAGGCAATAGACTGCAAGCTATTGTTGCCATCTACTAACATTTTAGACTATCCAGTCATAAAGTTTGAACATCAGCATGGGAATAAATACAAAACCACATTGTGCAACTAGAAGAAATCCAGTCCCTTAGAAACAAAGCAAGACAGCTTTCTCCTTCAAATGCGTTAATCTGAGTAGCTTTGTGAGAAATACGACATGAAAATATTCAGTAAAAGAAATTTTAATATCGTACATATTGGATAGAGAGAGGCATCTGCCTACTTTGTCCCCAAAATACAAGCAAAACTTGGAGAACGCTTTGACTCTGGAAGGGATGCAGAGAGGCAGCACTACATATGCACCTCTCATCTCAGGAATGGCCTAATATACATGGTAGCATCACAATAATCTAATTCTGTCCTTTCTTTTTCTTAGTCAGCACATACACGGTAATCTCACATGAGCCTGCATCTTGCAAGTTATGTAGGGTTTTGGCAGAACTGTCACTTCCCTTACAATACAATGCATTTCGGGCTTGGATTCATTATTAAAGAAATAGCATTTGTATATGATTTGTCAGTCCAAATGCAACACTTTAAGTTTAATTTTTAGTGATTTATCTGGGTCATACATCAGTATGTGACATACAACAAAACTGTATATTTATCTAATCTTGTAGTAGGAGGGATACAATTATTATTGCAATATGGGAATAACTCTAATAAATTGTGTTCCCTCTGGAATCATATTCAGCTGAAAAAAATAATTGTCAAAGGTTTTGTATGGATTTCAAAACTGCTTGCCAAGGAAGTCCTCTATTTCCACTCCTCCAGCCTTCCAGGACCAAGACTCCAATCTCACCTTATTATTCAAGGAAGTCAAATACTCTCAATTCTTATTGCCTTCTATTTTTGGCACTTTAAATGGATGAAGAAATATTTTTTCACTTTTTGGCTTTGCAGTAGTTTAGTCAAATAGCTGTGGTTTGTCTTGCTTGTTACTATGATGTGTATGCCACAATCCAGACAAATAAATATGCTATCATATTATTGTTAAAAGAGAGGTCAAAACTTGCCCTTTGTCTTGGTCATCCACATTGATGTAGGGCTCTGTCATAATGCATATTAAATGGGGGTTGAAAGTCTAAGTCTTTATACCTTACCACCATAGTTTTGTTCAGAAGCTCCTGAAGTCTTAATAGGTTAGCTATATGCAATATTTCTTCCCTCTTCTATTTTTACTTGGTGTTACAGGATTCAGTAATCCATATGGTAAAAAGGGAAATATAGAATTCACAACAGCTCTTTCCTTGCCGTATGTTGTAAATCTAAAGAAAATTAATATAATGAATAAAAACATTTGAAATGTGACTTCAGAGTCTCCTGATTTTAAATATTACAGACTTTCTTACTGCCAATAACACAATGTAGGTGTTTAAGTATAGTTCAACTTTACAAGCTTTTACTATGTCAAATATTTTTACTTAAGGCATAATATATGTTTTAAAAACTCTAGCATGTGCAAACCATTTTATAGCCCTGAGCTGCATGGAATTAATACAGGTTTAAAGGTAATAAGGCTCATCTATTTTATGAAGTGGATGAGCTACCTTGACATGCTCATATTTTGTGGGTTCTAGAGTTTCCAGGTGCAAATAGAATTAGACACATGGGCTGGAACTGGTAAGAAAACTGAGTTAAACCACACGAATTGGATTTTCTAAAAGTGGAAACATGAAATCACCCTTTCATTATCCTTGCATCTGACAAAATACATTATCATATGTTTTTTGCTTGAACAGTGTAAAGATCGTTCAAAACAGATACGATTGCAAATCAGGAAAGATCACACTTACGTGGAGCCCTGACAATGTGATCTCATCAAGCTAGAACTTGAAATTCCAAGTGTCACTTCAGATAAGATCAGAGAATGCTTCCTGTCCCAATGATGTGACATTATCAGGTTTGAGACTGTAGCAAAGGCACGTGCACGATTTTGTGAACTAACAAGGCAGATTGAGAACACACTGGTTGGCAGGATATTTTAGATCCTGAGATTGCCTTGAGCTGGGCATAATTACAGCTCATTTTTTGCACATGGGAAAGCCATCTCAAAGACAAAAAGAGCAGGGTACTCACTGAAGAAAGAAAAATGTTGATCTTTCAATTAGCATAAGTTCAAGCATCTGAACTGTGTTTCTTGGTGTACGGACAGCTTTTCAGTGGAAAAAAAAGCCATTTTCTATAGAAATCTTAAACAGCTGTGCTTCCATTTGTACAGGAATTATTTAACATATAGAATTCTACTTGTAGCTGTGGTGTATTTGTTTGCTTTAAAAAAATAAAAACTATAGAAAACTGAGAGTTTGCTGCAGTTATATTACATAAAGTTCATCCTTAAGATAGGACATTGGGAATTTATTAGCAGGATTTTTCTGTTGATTTGGGCTCCTGAACTACGAAACTAACACAGTGGTTCACAGTCATAAAGAAAGGTGGCAGGAAGACACCTTGCCTCTTGGCATACTTTTGGTGTTGTTTAGAGCTTAGTACACAGCACCTTGCCAGGAACCGATTCAGAATGAGAAGTTAGGTACCAGTCCAAAATGGAATTTATGCATTAAAAGCAGTGATTGGGAAGATGCTGGAGGTCACATGAGAATTTGCAATCTGAGAATGTTTCCTAACACTAAAAAGCTCAAAGCCATTAAATGCTTCTCCTTCTGATCTGGAAATTCCTTAGCACCTACAATTTACCTTTAATTGAACAGGTGCTAAATTACTGCTTATACAGGAAGATCTCCTTTTTGGACTTAGGTGTCCTTCATGGCTTTAACTCTGTCAGATGGCTGAAAATCCCTGGAAGCCAAGCCTTGGGAGCACACCCCTCGGTTGAAAAACGGGAGTAGAAGATGCACGTTAGTACTATTTTCATGGTGGAATACATGAAGTCTATCGTGGTAAAGCAGCTGGAGGAGGCAGAACTGTGAAGTGCTTTTGCCTCAGTGCTATAAATAAATGTACTTAGGAATGAAACATCATTTTGTCAAGCATATATATGGTCTACTCAGAAACCATGTGATTTCACGTAGCATGGGCTGCAGCATTTGAAATACTAATTCCATGTGCAGGAGAATACAGAAGGTCACTTTGCCCAATGTATGCATGTAGTGTGATACCAAATTAATTAAAAAATTAAAATTTAAATGGAGAGCATCCTATCCCCCACAAAACCAGCATTTTTTTCCAGTGACTCCCCAGCATATTAAGACCACAACAATTGACACCTTTCTATACGATGTTTGACAAAACATGAAACTATAACTTGAGTGTGTAACTAAGAACCAGTGCTGAATGCTTTTTAATATCATAGCTCTTGTTCCAGCTCCTCATTTTTGCACAAATGTTCACATCAGCTGGAGGAAAAAACACTGCACGTTCTTCATCTTAACAAACCTTCTTGCATTGATTAACGCAGCATTTTATGAGACCTGAAAGAACAAAGTTAAATGAACAAGAAGTGAAAACTTATGATGGATGTATCCCTCATAGCATTTAGATCTTTTCCACTTGATTAAAAATTCCTAGTTCCTCTTCACTGAATTGTTTAGGTTTTTAGCAGTCTCTGTCCTGATTAAAACAAATTAGCATCAAAGATCCCCAGCTGAATGAGGAATCATTAATTGAGAAACATGCAATGCTCCTTAATTACCTTAGAACAGTCAGAGAACAAATAATCTTAGGTTTCAAAGGCGTTTGCATGCACTGTGCACCATGGGCTTATTCTCTGTGTCTGCTGGAATAAAAGTAGACTCATCTATACCGTTGAGGGATATCAGTACAAGCCTCAGTAAACACATTGTAGATTGTTTATCTAAAGTGAAAAAAAAATAGCAAGGTAGTGGCTGACTGGAAGAGATAGATGTTTCAGTTTATTATGTTGATCATAGCTTTCAATTTGCTTTGCATATGCCAACATTGACTGAGAAAGAATGAAAGCTGTTCGTTATTGATGCAAGTTAAATACTTCTGGAGCTGGAGCATTTTACTCAGAAGCACCTAACAAAATGTCAGACACATAGGTACAGAGAGTAACTGTGCAGCTTGAAATAGCAGACAAAAAGGCAACAAACTTTCATAAAACCTGGCTCAGAAGGAATCCAAGGAACATTTGCTATTCCTTGGTTGCTTGTTCCTTTGTACACAGTTCTTCTGACTGATGGGTTTTTTTTAAGCTATGACTCAGATTCCACAGATCAGCACAGTTAGTGCCAGCCTTCATAGGAGAAGGAGTAACTGAGTTTTTAAGGGTACAATATACTTACTAATATGAATATCTTAACATTTGTTTTGCTTCACCAGCTCATAGAAGAAATCCTGCAGAAAAATGTCACTCAATAGCACCGAGTGTATTCCTGGAGTGGGGCTGCTATTTACATTGCTTTGGCACTACGGCTAATCCAGCAAGTGCTGCTAACTTAGAAACTAGGCAGCAAAATTAAATGCTGTGCAGAATCACCTGAGCTAGCTGGGAACAAGCTGGCTTGTACCAGTGCCAGTATCCTGTGCTCTCACACTGAGCTATCAGCTCTGCAGAGCAGTAAGCTATTAGCAGGCGTGCAGTACAGTGCTGATGCAGCTCTGCCCTTCTGGTACCCAGACTAACTCACCTAGAGGTAGCTGGAGAGATCTTCACTGTACTACATTACACCATATAGGCGTATCCTTACAATCTTGGGCATACAAAACCCTGATGCAATGTAATACAATGTATGCAGTTGACATAACAAGATGATCCCAATAAACATAAAGAATAAATATCATAGTAATAAATTTTAAGAAGAGTCCCTACACCACAGGAAAGCCTTGGGCTTGCTCCCGGTTCCTATAAACCTGTGCCACTCCTCTGTCATCAATGAATTTTTGCTGACACAGCTCAAAGGGGTGATCCTAAGACCTGTTAAAGAACTTGAGCTGAATGTTACAAACTGGCCTTAGTATTCTGGCACCTGAAGAACAAGAGTGGCACATCCAGCCTCTTATGCTAAATGCACTTTGCTTGATCTGGTTTTGGTCCATAGCCATGAATTTCTATCTAACTGGAAGCCTGAGGATTTCAAAGATTTAATTGGGCTCATTCTTCTCCTAGATAACTAAGGATGGTATCTGCTCATAAAGCAAAACCCCCTTTTAGCTACTGTCTATATAAAAGTAGAAAGGAAAGTCAGAAAAACCCTCAAGCCCCTGGAGGACATTGCTCTCTTTATGCAGAAAGATATCATATATATTTGCAAGCAAAAAACACAGATCTTGAGCCAAACTAACACTTCTACAGATGAGGCACATTATATAAATATGTGTGTGTGTGAGCACAAATGTACCATGTTGGGTAAATATGAGTTAGATTAGCACTTTATTTTGTCTCTCCTCCTGTGAAACAGAACTTCACCTGAATATCACACTCCTACCCGATTTCTGAGAAATCAGAAAGCAAAATGTCATGTTGTTTACTGGTTTAATTTTACTTATTTAGAGTTTAGTGATGCCGGGTTTGTTGTTGAAATCATAATCTGTATGGGCACAGCTACTGATGCCCTTCCTGTTGGCCTTCATTTTTAGAGTCTATAAACCAAACAAGTTGATCTTCCCAGACAGCAAAACTACTGCTTGCACATTGCACTGTCACAGGAACACAAATAAAGAAACCTTTGCAATTCTATGTTGTTTGCCAACAAAGTATCAAAGCAAGGTTTTGCAAAGCAGGCAAAGGCCAACCAAGCTTCAAAGCACTCCTTTTGGGTTGGTAAGTTTTATAACAAAGGCAGTTTCTCGTAACAGAAGGTTGAGCAAAGTCAGGGTAAATCACAAGTTCTGAATGCTTCAATTTTGAGCTACCATTGAGCCATACAACTTTAAAAGCCCCCTTTGAAAATTTGATTAGTTTATAAAATAAATAATAACATAAATCCTACCATTGGTAATATCAGTCTCTCAGTGGTGAAGAGACCAAAAAGCTGTATGTTTTCCTTTTGATGGGACTGGGAGAGGCAGTGGGAGGCAAACCATATAAAATGGCAGTCAGGTTAAGTAAGATGAGAAGACCTATACAGCAATATGATTAATTCACTTAAAATATTTATATTTCTTAAACATTCCCCCCTTGCCCTCCAAGTATTGCACAAAACAACCTCTAGATCTACAGTACTACAGAAATTAGGCAATGGTTTAGCACAGCTGCTCTGGCTAGAGTTGTCTGGATCTTGACGTAACAGAATACCTTGGATACATGTGTGACTCCAAAAGCTCTGCTGACTGTAAAACCCTGGGCAGGCTAAAGGAGTGGGGTCATATTAACGTAATACTGCTTGGAGCTGAAGGCCGTTTCTTCACAAAGCAGCATAAAATCTTAGAAGACACTTGAATATGTCTTGGGAAAGCAGGTAAAACTGCAGACGTCTAATGAAAGGGCGGACACTGAGGACGTGGAACGTTTTGAGTGCATATGGTGCAAGAGAAGCCAAAATGCAGGGTGGGAGAACGGGAACAACTGGATGCGTATCAAAACTTTAAAGGCCTATACAGGAGACAGCCTTGTCCCAGCAGAGTCAAACTAAACATATATGCTACAAATAAAACTTACAAATTCTGAGGGATTCAGGAATCACTGAGTAGCAGCTAAGGACAGGTTTGAAGCTTTGGAAAACTTCTATGTGAAGTGAGCAGATGATGCTGATAGTAAGCGTAAAATAATCAGAGATACAGTAGGAGAACTGCTGAAGAAACCAGCAAATTTCTAAGAGGAAAGATAAAAGAATTTGGAAAGGAATCAGGATCAGCATGCAGCAAGGACTGTGCGCCTTCTGAACCTGGATCGGTTTCATGATGAAATTGAATCAAAAAAAATACCAAGAGAGAAAGCCAATGTGAAAGACAATATTGGAATGGCATGGTGGAGAGGATGGAGCAGAGGATGAATGTTAATGCCTGAGAAAAAGGCAGAATCTAAGCCTGGAGGAAAGGGCATCATTTTCTTGCAAATCTGCTGAACAATGAAAATCTTTTATTTTCAAAGAAGGAAGTTACAGAGGGATGGATGAGAGTTGTTTGTGGAGCTCAGTTCTGAAGAGATCCAAGAAACAATTACAACCCTTTGGGAAGAGCCTGGCACCACATGTTGACAGGGTTGCCATTAAATTATTAAAAGCAGGAGGAGGTAAATGACAAACGTTGTATGGAGTAACTCTGTTGATTTCAGATATCTGAAAAAGTTTCAGAGCAATGGAAGGTGGTTTTCATAAATGCAATGTAAAAGCTAATGTGGTGCCTGTCTTTTTCTTAAAATCTATAACGGATTTCTCAGAAGGCTTTACTTTTTTTTTCTTTCTTTTTTTTTTTTTTTTTTTTTTTTTTAAATAAAGCAGGAACTGTTCAATAACTCCAGTGGGGATTCTGGAAAAGAGTTCTACCAAATATTAAATATTTTCATCAGACATTTGATAAGACATAACACTATAATCAGAATAAATATGCAGACTTATAGATTTTAAGAAATCTTATGATGCTACATCATGGCCTTTGAGCTACATTGGAGGAATTTATAACCCCGTAAAACATTTTTAAAAAGGCATAGTCACTATTTGCAATGAAGATGGAGCATGAAGAGGGTGTAAAATCTCTGGCCCATTTAATATAAATGAGGGATTAAGGCATGGAAATGCATTATCCCCGATATTCTTCAACATGGTTAAAATAGTACAATCACTGACATTTTCAGACTATAACGAACATCAAAATAGTGGAGCACCTTTGGGATCCTATGGTCTGGGCAACTGTGAATGAAGCAGAAGGTACTGTTCAAAGAATGGCTACTTGAAAAACTAAGAACAAATAACATAAAATCAGACATCTGAGAAGCCTGATTGATCAAAGATATCAGTAAATTGAGTAGATTAGTAAAATGATTTACCAACAATGGGAAAATGACCTCGACAGGAGAAATTGAGAGCAAATTCTGTGACCGCTATTTTGTGAAAAGCCACAAGGGTATGAATTATGTAGTATCTGCCAGCAAATGTTTATTTTTTCTTTTTTTTTTTTTTTAAAATATGCCTCAAGTTGTGGTATAGAAAACTGCAACATCTAGCATTATTAAATAAATCTGATACTAAATAACTTAATAACTAAAATATACTTAGCACTTAGTGACTGTTATTTTTAGAACACTAAAGAGCTCTGAGTACTCTCTAAATATTAATTAATTAATTTTCAATATTCCCATGTCATTAGTAAGGTTAATTTTATCATTCCTAAGTATTCAGTTAGGAAACTTAAAGTAGAAAAATGATTTGCCATATTCCAACCATCTATTTAGAAGCAGACACAAAATTACCTACATTAATACATTTCGAAAGATTTTTACACCTGACCATCTGGGTCATTCTGCTTTGGGGAGGGGGGACGAGGAGACTGGCAGGAATATTAACAGATTTCATGTCTGAGAGAAAGCTTTAGGATACTGACAATTTGGGTAGAGTTCTGTCATAAAAACATCACAGTGGTTATCCTAACATTATATTCCAAAACTGTGTTTATTATTTTTTCTCAGGTATATTTTATAACTGTCACGGTTTAAAGCTGGGACGGCTATTAAACCTGTGGCAGACGCTCTCTGTTAACCCTCCCCCCGCCCCGAAGGGAAAGGGAAAGGGAAAAGGGAGAGAGATTTCTGGGTTGGAAAGTTAAAACAGTTTTAATAAACTATAACAATGAAAAAGAGTATAATAATAATAATAATAGAAATAATCAAATATATACAAATATATATACAAAACCAAGATCAAGCTCCCCTGAAGTCAGCCACGTCACCACCGGCACTGCAGGGCAGGCTCCGGGAAGGCCCAGGCTGGGCCCAGTGACGGTCGAGAGCTGGATTCAGGGATGCACGGATTGGGATCGGGGGGAGCAGGAAAACAGACAGAGTCCTCTTCGGACACCGGCCATAGCAGAAAGAGAGCGAGACCCTCGTGATCCCCCGCTTTATACTGAGAATGACGTGTATGGGATGGAATACCTTCGTTGGTCAATTTTGGGTCACCTGCCCTGTCCGCTCCTCCCTGCAGGTATGACCCCCCTGCAGCTCTTCACTCGTAAGCAGTGAGGAATTTAGCAGTGACCTTGGTTTCTCTAAGACTAAGTACAGCAAGAGCCTTTCTGCATAACATCCCTACTGGTGCCTCAGTGATAACTACAAACTTCGAGCATTATCAGTCCTGGAAGCAGACACTGCAAAACATGCAGTTAGTTTCAGAAAATGCAGTTACTTAGAAGAGACTTAGCTGAAAGTAAAAATCACTGAAAGGAAAATTGGCCTGGTTTAGGCCAAACCAGGACAATAACTAAATATCATAAAAGAGCTTTAGGACTTCACAGGAAAAAAGAAATTGTCCTTTATTTTAACTACTAAAAATAATGTTGTAACAATGATTTTTTGATAAATACTGACCTGGAAAGAAATGTTAAAAAGACTCAGACTTTCAGTAGAATAAGATGTTTAAGATATCTTCTAGGTCTGGAAGTGTATTTGAGGAGCTCCATCTTATTCTTTTCTTGCTTCTTGTCTAATAAAAGGTCTTTTGGAAAAAAGCATTTGCTAAAATTGGGAAAGAACACAGCTAAGCATTGTTTTGACAACATAGAAAGGTAAACAGTTATTGTTAAATGAGTAACAATTCTCTCCAGCTCCAAATTTATATAAACTTTATGTATTATGAACTCTGACCTTTGCATGTAAAAACTGTTACAGAAAAATATACTAAAAAATACAGGATATAAAAGGATCGAAGGCACTTGCCTCACTTTATGCACTCGGTCTTGGACTTGCTGAAAATACTGATAGCCAATTGATAAGCCCCTAAAATAACATTCTCCACAAAGTATTTCAAACAAACTTCTATATCCTCAGTCAGAAGGCTAAATACATTTAAGGTTTTATTTCTGTAGAAATGACCATCAGTATAGACATAAATAGTCATTGATTCCATTAAAGTCTTCATACAATTCAATCTAATATGTGAGAATATCTGAGGAAACCGAGAAAATGTTCTGATTTAGATCAGCTATGAAACCAATTACCTAATTCCATATATATATAAGCTTACTGTATGTTTTAAAGAGGGTTGTTTGGTTTGTGTTTCTTTCTCCCCACTCATTATTCCCATCCTTGTGTTCTTATCTCAGAAAAAGGAAGTTTTGAACATATCTGAAGAGGTGCAAAGAGATGTTTTTCACCAAACCATGACTCAGCTTCAACTTACATGACCAAGGAAGTATCAATTTAAGAAAGCCTGGGGTAATAACAGTCCCCTTGCAGCTTCACAATAAATTTCAGAGGGTCACTGGAATTTCAACTAAATATACAAGATGATGATTTTTTTACATGAGAAATATCTGTAGCCATAGAAATGGCCACATGTGGCCATATATGCAGTCATATAGAAATATAAACATTCATTTTGAAAGTGAAATATCATTAAATAAGGGAAAGCTGAAACAACATATGGCCCTGAATTATACAGCCCAGGTTCTGCAAGGTCTGCTTTTGCCAGGTTTTTCTTCTTCATTAGTATTTAGCAAGCAAGTACAGCTGAAGACAATATGGGAAGTTCTGGCCACCTGTAGACAACATTTAGTTTTGCATTATTTGCTATAAGCAAATAAAATAGTCTTAGGTATGAGTTAATTTATTTAGTTTTCCCCAGTAATGTCAAGCATCCTGGATAAGACAACTTTGCTTGAAAAAAGAGAGGGATTGTTAATTACCTTTAACAGAGACTTTTCCTTTATTGTCAAGAAACCTTTCAGATGCTTCTTAAAAACTGGTAATGAAATTAGATACATAATGATTCCATAATTTAGATGAATACTATGAAAATTATTATGCATAATGACTGAACATCTGCTAAAGTGATCTGATCCCAAACTGAAATTCTTACCATCAGGATTCCAGCTCTCTACATTAGATTATTTAGAAAATATTTATTGCTGCAGATTTTACACATAACAAATTCCAAACCCAATATGAACTTGTCCAAATGTTTTTGATTTGGGAAGATGAGAGGGGTTTCTAACTACACAGAGAGCAGTCAGCTATGAAAATTTTCAAATCAGATGAATGTGAATGTTCCTAATTAATGGTATCTTCATGCCTTAACATATCTAGAATTTGGCCTTTTTTTCGATATAGTTTTAATAGGGGCAACATACAGATAACCATTTTTTTTGTATAGGTAAACTAGCATTTCATTACATTTCATAGGAATGTAATGAATGGAAGCAAGGATTCTGAAGTGTTATTTATATGTACACAAATTTGATTTAAGTAGTTTCAGGACTTTTTATAAATCTCCAAGTACAAAGAGGAACTGAAGGACTGGTGAACCCATGCTACCATGGACAGTCTATCTCATATTTTGAACAGTAATTCATAGCTGCTGAACTTCCCTCAGCAGAATCCATGGACTGAGGGGGTGGAGGTGGAATCTTGACAATCAGAACTTCACTGGGGCTTACTTTCCAGAACAGTGGTTAGTCATTTATTTTTCACCCACTTTAAATCACATCAGGGGTAAAACAGGCCATTCAACATTTTCTGACTCTAAGGAAGAGTTCAAAAGTTAAACTGGAGAACAGAGTTTTAAAAAAATTGGCTTTTTTCACAAAGCAATCATAATGTGACAGTTGATAAAATATCTCATCTGATGTACAGTGGTCATTATTAAAAAGTTTGCACTTGCCAACGACTAACAAAATGTAGTTATCAGACACATTATGCTATTTTATACCTTTAAAATAGAAAGCTGTAACAATTACTCTGCAACTTTGGTTTGAGATGTGTTGGCAAACTTCTGGTATTTAAGTGTGGCCATTATATAAGTATTTTTATTTATTTATTTTATTATATGATTTTACTAATTTGCATGCAATCAGGGACCCTGGGAGAAGAAAGATACTTTAGGAGAAAACATTCTCAGTGTGAATAAAAATGCTGAATGATCCCATGACAAACATGCTTTTCTTGTAAAATTAAAATAACATTTTTAACCGTTAACACAATAAAATGGCTGATAGCTATTTGCCCATCTTCAGTGTTGCAATAAAATATTTTAATCCCTTTAAAACTCATACCTGCTTTTCAAGTAGTTGTCAAACTCTGCTTGAGATAAGGAGGAATGTAATCCTTTACGAGTACGGTCAAAACTACTCCACAAGACTACGTGGTCTTTCTCTGTATGGGGTTTCCAGTACATTCACAAAACACACTGTACATTTCTTATATGAAATGTTTTAGGTTGAGGATAATACAGAGTTCAGAATATATTCCAGACAAGTGGTTCTTTCCTTTTCGTAAGTGTATGCATCATATAAACCAGTTCCACTGGTTTATATTCATTTGAACAGATCAACTTTAAAACTGACAGAAAGGGTTGTTTTCAAAACACCATTTTTTTCATTATGCTAAGTAGCACTGATTGAAAGTTCCCAACAGAAGCTTTAAAAAGGAATTTTTAAAGTTTTAAGATATAAGAGACTGAGGTCAGAATAGGCAAGAAAAGTCACAAGATTGTGATGGCATTATTTTAGGATAATAATCTTATTTTAAGATATGAAAATACTGAAATAATCATGCCAGCATAAGAAATAATTATATCATAATTCATAAGTGCATAATTTATCAAAACAATAGAGCAGTCATGGTTAGACGCAACCTAATATTCCTGTATAAGATATAACTACATACTGTACAATCGTTCCTTTTTATAGTTATTTTTACATTTAGTCCTCATCCAAATTAAGCTGAGTACTTCTATGTATGAATGGCGTTACGAAATAAACACAACTCACAACAGGGCTTTATTACTGCTACTGCACCACCATGGCATGCAAGTAACTATGTAGTCAACTATAAACAGTAAAATGTCATCATCTTCCTGAAATAAAAAGAACATGAAAAATACAGATATATTAGTAAACATCAATTATCTTTTTTATATCTTTCATATTTACCAAAAGTCTATCATTACATGAGGCATTTATACCTCTGTATCACTCTCCTGTACTAGTATGGTGGCAAATTTGGAGTTATGAAACTGTACCTTCAACAAGCTCATACAAAACTACTAGTTTCATATTATACTGCTATCAACATGTAATGTGTAAATGAGAACATGACACGTCTGCTACCTACCCCTTAGCATTCTCTTGCTTTTTTGTATACTCATGAATTTTGAGTAAATAAAAAGACTGAGGGCCATTAAAGCTGTTTGCTAGGTTATCTGTTGTGGTGACCAAGCCCCCAAAAGACTAATGTCCTACAGAAAGGAAACTCTTTCATCTGCTTTTTGTTGCTGAGTACTGATTGGGTAAGGTTCCATAGTGGATGCTGGATTTGAGAACCACTGTTGGAAGCAACTTGGATTTCTGAATGTTTATTTATTTAATTTTTGTTATGCAGGGTAATTCCTTAACTGGTGTGAAAATGGGGATGAAGATTAAATTCTGCAGCTGGGAGAACAAAAACCATACACACTTTATTATAAAAACAAGGGTCAAAGTGTTGACTGGGATTCATTTCTTCTGCTTGGGAGAGTCAGGACAATATATAGATACTAGAAAATTTCAGTATTGAAATAAGAGCAGGTAGAATAACAGCAAGTCTCCTTAGACTTGCAATCTTGGAGACTCTCTTGGAAATACCAGCAAACTTGATAGTAGAAGAAGTTTTCCCTTGCCCAATTAATTTTGCTAATCAGTTAGCTGGCATGGAGGACCCACATGCACTCTTTGTAAAATATATCATTCAGAATTCAGAATAGACTCTTAGGATCAAAAACATGAAAGCCCACCCATTACTCTGCTGCAGACCAGATTATGTTTCTGAGGCTTTTTGCAAGGTAAAGAAAAATAATCATGAAATGCTCAAATCAAGTTTTTTTATCGAATTATCTTTCAAATATTACATGTGGTGTTCTCGGGTTATACCTATGCTAAATTCAAAAGCTGCCTACCTGTTTTGGGCAATGATAAAAGAACACCTAACTCTAAATGATCCTCTTTAGTTCCTGCTTGCTGGACAGAAATCTTAATGTTGATTACAAGGAAAGAACTGTACAATTCTCATTGTTACATTAAGCTATATAAAAATGTCCTTTAGTGTCCTGGAATTTGCTTAGGTTTCAATTACACAATTTCCTTCTACATTACAAAACAATGTACAGTTTTTCCTGGTTCTGTTCAAGGATTTTCCCTGCTCTGATATGTTCAGTATTAAGAATACTAGGTATTTTATTTCATATTTTGTTGATATCAGGATTCACTCTTTTCATTAAAGCTCATCAAACATACTCATACCTACCATAAGTTTCTTCTGCTTTGGGGTATAGTAGGGTGTGTGACTACAACAGAGCACAGTACCTCATATGTTCATTCATAGATTTGCCTCCATAAAAACTGAGGCTGTAGTATAGCTTTCAATGGAAGCCATTTAAAAAGAAAACATTACAGAATATACAATTGTATTTTTCGAATCTCAGACACAAGTTCCTTGACGTGTTGAAAGATGATGTTTTCGATTTCTGACTCCTGAACTCTTATCTTTACAGTCCGCAGGCTTCTGTTGTGAAATGTCTATCAGTGCACTTGCAATTGCAAGACCTGTAAGATAAATAAAGGGAAAACAAAATTTAATGCCCAGCTTTCCTGAGAAGAGTTCCAGAGCATCCAGTGTGATGGTTCCTTTCATGCCAAGTTTTTGTACTTTCCCAGAAGTTACCAGCTTTATTTCAGAGTAAGATAAGAAGTTCTCACTTTCTAAAATGCTACCTGGTAACAGTGAAGAAATAGAGGAAGAAGAGAAGTGCAGTTAAGACACTAGACTGGAAATCAGAAGACCTGAGTTCCATTTAAGTCTCTTATTGATTTGTTCTCTGATCTTAGCATCACCTCTATCACCATTTTCTTGGTTATGTGGACCAACAGCCCTCTGACATGGATTTTCTCTTGTTAAATGTTTGTCCATTACATTTAGAAATGGATGAAACTATCAAATTGGAAAATAGAAGTGGAGACCACAGGTAAGACAAAACTGTATCCTTGAATATTCCCCTTTGCAATATATATGCCTTCCTAATTTGGGAATATTCAGAGGTTAGTATTTACCATGAACAAAAAGATATGAAAATATTTTTTCCAGAATGCATGGATTTGAAAACGGACAGTGAACTGTGATGGCGTGGGCCTGGATAAATTCTAAATCTTGTCAACTCACCAAAACTCTTCTTTTTCAGACTCTAGTTAAGTCGTTGATATTTCATGACCTTTTTATAATCTTAATGGGGTATTACAGAGGGCACAGACAGGCATGCTTAGAAAACGAGTAGTTTAAGAATTTACTCTTCCATTTGCTTGTTACTGCATACTTGCTAGAAATTACTGACTTCTGCTGAAATGCTGTGACCGACAACACACTTAATACATGGCAGTTCTGAATTTTTAAATTCACACAGGCAATACTGCAATGAAATGGATTTGGAGTATTCACATCATTCATATATTCTACTGCACCACAGCTGCAATAAAACCATGACACTTAGATCTGCAAAAGTATATCTATATATACCCATAAGGTAGGTAAAAATGGTGCCAGTTCTCCATACTGCCCAATGCATCTCAATCTCTAACCAATAACAGTACTACTCCACAAGGAAACCTTTGAAAATACTTTTCACCATGTTTAACAGGCAGCCTCTATTTTTTAACTCAGGCCAATATGAAACTCAGTTTATCTATTACAGAATCACATCTGGCAATATTTTTCATGCATTCCCTCATTACAACACTTACCTACTAAGAAACTGAAAAAATATTTTTCACTTACAAGCGTTTCTACAGAATTCTTTCCTAGTATATGAAATACTGTCAGATTCGGTTCAGGTTTCCAGTATCCTGAAAAAATCTATGCTACTGCACACTGATAACGCTACCTTTCTTACTTCTCAAAAATGTTGCAAGAATTAATTAATGTGCATACAGATGTTTGAAAATGCATGGCACTATATTGTAAAACGCTAAGTACAATTATCATTGCTACATTTCAGGAGATGTAAGAGCCAAGATTAATTAAGTTGTTTTTCTCACATACACATATATTTCCTGGCATGAGCTAGTGATGCCTTAAATTGGACTTTGATAAATTACATTTTTGAAATCTTTGAGGCACCTTTAAAGTATCAGCAGTATCTGGTATTAGCAAATTCCGGGATAAAACCTAAATAACATTTTGATGGTTGTTTACATGTGATCCTGTCTTGAACAACTAGGCTCAGGGGGCATGCTAAATTGAATGAATATTATTAGGAAAACAGATTTTCCATTTTTTATAAGATTTTTAAAATAAACTTGGATGTATGATGCTAATGTCACTTTACATAACAATTAACAAAAAGGAAGAACTATTTCCTTCAAATCTAATGCTGCATACTGGGATATACTGGCATGCTGTTAAAGCTCCATTAAAATCGGGTCACTACAGAAGATCATTTTTCAAAAAGTCACACAAATCATCTGATGAAATTAATTTATTATGTTCTCTACGCCCCGCATAGTTCCTTGTTATCAAAGCAATACAATTAACTGGGGGAACAATTCATTATTTCAGACTGGCAGTCTAAAGGAATTTCATTTACCAAGTCAAGCTGATGCACAGACATTGCAAGCAAGCAGAATTTACATCAAAATACAACAGAAGATTTGATAAAAATGCTGTGGCCTAAATATTCATTAAAAGAAAAAAACCCAAAACATTCCCTTTATTTTACAGGTTTTGTATCTAAACAACAAATGGAATACATTTATAGTCACTGCAGTTGGAACTGTAAATCGTATAGTGCTCTGTATCTGTTACCTGAGTCCATAATTTATTTCATTTACTCATATTCCCTGAATGGTGCCATTTAAATATCCTACCTACCATCCAAAACAGTATTTTCCAAACCAGTACATGCCTCTGGTTGCTTCTGACTCTCGAGTAAGGTGGCAGAAAGGAACAGTGGAATCAGTAAGCATCCCACACGGAGAATCAATGGGTCACCTCTAATAGTCTAATTTCTGGAAATTCAAGCCTAGCTGCAGAACTGGACCTATTTTTAAGTTTAGTTTGTTTTTCTACTAAATGTTATAGAAATAACCTGACCTAGTTCTATGCAGCTAAAACAATCTCTAGCTTGTTTTAAGGATATGTATGGGAAGATCATTAAGAAGTGAGCCCAGTCAAATACATAAGTGGAAAGTATATTTTTGTAAGAGATAATTGCATCCACAATGAGAAAAATACCAGAGAAAGCAATATGAACTTGGTTATCTTTAGCAGAACTATTGTCTTTCCTAATGGAAGTTAAATGGTAATAGTTTATTCTCAGGAAGTAAGGGTCTAATCATAAAATTACTGGTGTGTGAATTTTTTGTCTTTTTTTCTTACAATTATGCAAAACAATTAATAAGTACAGGAATAAAATACAGCACATCAAATGAGATTGCCTTGAAAAGCGCATTCCCAATTTATATACAAACAGCACTTTAATTCTGCATTTGAACAAAAGCATCTGAAAAAGTCATTCATTTCGAGATGCTCTCCTCCCAGTCTCTGTAAAAACAGGCAGTACTATATATTTTAATTTTGCAGCAAAACAGCTTCATTAGGCGTGAAAGGTTAATTGCAGGTTTAAGTGCAGTTCAGGGAACAGTGCACGGGTCTGTGGTGAATAGCACAGTCTGCTACAGGAAGGCTGAGTGCTATAAACTGTTTGCCCTCCTGAAATGTTTTACTACCTCATTTACTAACTGTCTTCTTTTACTGCTTGTATTTGTAGTTCTTCTAAAGCTTTAATAGCTACAGTTTTATTTCACTGTAATCAGATTTAAATGGAAATACCCATGCTGGGATGTTTAAACATTTTTCCTCTGATTGTATACAGCTACATTTGAACTGATGTAAGGCCACGCTATCTCTCAAAGTAGAAAAAAACCCTTACATTGAAAAAGTTAGTCTCACATGCTGGCATGCATATTTAAAACCTTTTCTCCTCCTCTATTGTTCATTTTCATGAGAAATGCATTGAATTCTTTGTTAAAAGTAATGGAACAAAGAATGACCTCAGATTCATGGTTAGGCAGGTAACTGGAAATGTTTTTTTTTGATTTAAATATGTATTAGTCAGAGATAACATTTGGATAGATGTCTTCATTTGATTAAATTCTACATGTTTTCATTGTTACACAGAGTCAGAACATTCAGAAAGCTGAAGACAACAAAGTAACTACAACTCAGGTAGGTCAATTAGATTTGTTAGACATTTTAGCCAAAATTATAGTCCTTGCTTAAGGTGACCTTAAGCAACAAGAATAAAATGACATCTGCCATACAGAGAGACTTAAATGGAAAAAAACTGGGCAAATGCTATACTATTAAAGTAATAGCTTCAGCCTTCAGCACCCAGCAGTCTTTGTGTCACTTCCATTTGTTGATTCTTTAAAGATGTGTTACTGTACATGCTCACCTAATAGTGGGTAGAGTCCTTTTATCATAAAGGATCTGTTATTTGAAGTCTTTCCATTGTAGAAGATGCAATGTCCATGACTATCTGTACAAATGGATCTAAGCAGTTTCAAGACATACTAAATGATGAGAATTACAGACTCTAGTGCCTCATGAAGATGACCATAGCACACAATGAAGCCAGTGAAGACAATCAATAAAACTACCAGTTATTATGTTGGGAATTTTAATGAGTTCTGTCATTTATCATTATTTCAAGTCTATAAAGCACTACTTTGTGAATAAACAATGTATATTATGTGTGTATAAATGTCATTTATATACAAAACCACCTTGATAATAATGCAGTTTTGTATTATCTATTTCTTAATTTGATGAAGCAGATCACATTCACCATAACCTTTATGGATGCGTACCAGGACTGCAATCATTTATTCTTCATAGGAAATACATATGTTAGCTATAGCGTCTATAATGTGAGAAGAACATAACTTTCAAGAAGGTTGTTACTGGGCAAGTGTTTCTGAGTACCCACTGAAAAAATTCTCTCACTTTCTATGAGACATTGTGCTATGAATATTCTTACTCAGTTTAATTGTTTGGTAAAATTTTCAAGATTGTCTGGTACTTCCTATACTTTTCCTGGACTAACTCATGATTAATTTTCATGACTGAAAAGGCCAGAATGTTGTTTGTGCTACACACTCCTGTGTTATAGATCAAGTCATGTCAGGAGATATCGGGAGATATCCAAAAGGCACATAAAGTGGAACCAGAACAAAATTTGGGATTCAAAAGCATGATCTGTAAAACCTTCTCCTAACCACATACAAACCTGATACTCAAGTGCCTACTTTCCAGGAGAAAAATTAAGAGTCATCTGAAGTACAAGACTGTACATGGCTAGAGGACCCACTGTATCTCACAACAGAGCTAAGTTAATTTCAAAGTCAGAAAACAGTCAAATTCTTCATGTGAATCTGAGGGTCCAGATCTGGCAGGTGTGCCTAGACAATATCCAGAGATCGTGGACTTAGTCACAGAAAAAAACAATCATAAGCAACTGCCAAGAAGAATAAGTATCTCCATATCCTGTCATATTGAATGTGGTTTTTTTTGAATTAGACTTTTTTAAAAAAGGACAAGCTGACAGCATCTCAAAATCACAAAGTCTTTTTATAGGCTTCTCTTCCTGTTTGGTGCATGGATGTGTATTTTAAGTTGACATCACTCTTACTATGAGAAAGATATATTAAACAAGCTAAACTAACTAGGAAATTACTTTGGGCAAGTAACCCCATCATTTTTTTTTTCAGTGATAATTTTTGCTAGATGGGAAGACAGCCAAGACTCCAGGAGGTATGTTTTCCTTTTCTTATGCATATAACTTAATTAAATAAGTAAAATATGAGACAGAGCTTAAACCATAACAATAATAAACTAAATAATGATAGTGTGGAATTAAATAGCCACACACTAGTAGAGAGGAGATGTCATGCTCCTTTGTATTATACCCTTGGTATTTAGTAATAACAGCTATCTATAAGGGGCTAAGAAACTCCTATTCCCAGAACAGACTTATAAATTACTTGCTGTCAGTTTGTGGGAAATGCAGACTATACAATAAAGGATCTTCTACAAAATGTTCAGCCTTTCCCAATTTTTCTCATTTTGAAAGGGAAATGGCCCTACATATTTGTGTGAAATATTTGTGCTCCAAGGGGCCAGTAGTGATTTTTTTTGTATATGGTAGGGCAGTTTCCCCTTCCGTTTCAGTGTGAGCTATCTCGAGTTTAGTCTGCAATCCAGGTCTGTACAACATCGGGTGCCTTTAAACTATCCAGCCTGCCAGTGGCTAAGACACAGCATGGGCTGTTTGGTCTCTCTGGCTATGGACAGGCAGGGATTGACTGTGCACTTTGGGATAGCTCTTGTCTGTTCAGCAGGGCAAACAAACACCATACTGACAAAGGGGACCTAGTGAGGAGTTGGAGACACTATGGTAGTGCTATTGGTGCAATGTAATGTTGATTAACTGAAGCTTTTTTCTCCCACCCTCTTTTCTCAACTCAAGCCCTCCTGGAACACAAGAATCATAGAATTGTTTAGGTTGGAAAAGACTTTTAAGATCATCAAGTCCAACCGTTAACCTAGCACTGCCAAGTCCACCAGTAAACCATGTCCCTAAGCACCACATCTACACGTGTTTTAAATACCTCCAGGGATGACGACTCAACTGCTTCCCTGGGGCAGCTTGTTCCAATGCTTGATAACCCTTTCTGTGAAGAAATTTCTCCTAATATCCAATCTAAACCTCCCCTGGCACAACTTGAGGCCATTTCCTCTTGTCCCATCACTTGTTACTTGGGAAAAGAGACTGACACCCACCTTGCTACAATCTCCTTTCAGGTAGTTGTAGACAGTGATAAGGTCTCCCCTCAGCCTCCTTTTCTCCAGGCTAAACAACCCCAGTTCCCTCAGCTGCTCCTTCACTGATTACTTTTAAAAGGAGCTAATATGAGATTATTGCATTTAGCTGGACCGTATCATCAGACCTGTACACCAATCCGACCTTTGCCCCTTGCCCAGGGAAGGAAGCACAGGTGGAAGTAGTAATGCAGTTACTTAACAAATGGGAGAGGAAGACTGAAATAATGGCTGACTTGAGCTGGGAGAGAACCTCTCATCTGAAACTGCATAAGAGATGATAGGTAGGGAATGGTAAGTCATGGTGGGTCTTGAAGATGAATAATGATATGTGAAGCAATAGAAAAAGGGAGTGGTTAAGAAAGTAGTTGTTTAATGTGGCAGTAATTCAGAAGTAAGCTGCAGAGATCCTGGGCAAGGGCTTTTGTTTTGGTGATGCAGAGGGAAGATGGTGTTTTGAAGAGGCTGCAGCAACAGAATTCAGCAAGACTATGCACTCTGGTGGTGAGGAAGCAAAGGAATGACAGTCAAAGAATACTTGGGAGGGACAGCAAGGGTAATAGCGTCAATAACACAGACTCAAGGGAAAACAGTGGAATACAAACTAATATGAAGAAACGTAAAACATTGTGGGAATGAAGAATAAACTACATAAAACTGATCTGCAACCTAACCTGTTGGCGAAGGGTAACCGAAATCCAGGTGTATGGAATACAGACTTGCATTAAAGTCAAATACATTCATTTTCTACAAATAAAGGAAGAAATTGAACTTCAGATACTTTCCCAAGATCTCTGACACCTGGCTTTTCCAAAAATCTTTAAATTTGAAGGGTAAAACATACCTTAAGCTATGATGGTTAAACAACATATCTACTTATCTATTTCTTGGACCCTATTCCTTGGGACTCCCTGGTACAGCTTGTCACAGATTTGTCCAGTGATATTAAGGATATGACTGACTTCAAAGACAAAAAAACAAAACTAAAACTGTAGCTAACTGCTGAGTCTGAAGATAAAACTTTCTTCTCAAACCCTCTTTTTGATTCACTTTAGATATTACAATAGGCGTGGGAAATGATTACATTTAGATGTTTAGTAATAGCTCCTAAAGCTGCAATACTTATCAGTACTAAATTTCAATTAATAAAGCAGGCAACACATTTAGTCAGGAAATATATTCTTCTCACAGAATAGAAGAGCTAAGAGAATTAAAGCATCTTGATGATTTTATCTAAAAAGTTTTACCTTGACAGACAAGTGATCTATTGTTAGATCATTATTTTACTTCATTATTGTAATTTTTGGACCTTGGACCACAAATTGTAATTACAGAAATCTGAGAATGCCCCTAACTGTTCCATTGTCTTTCTCAATATGGCTTATTTTATACAAAATTATGGCAGATTTTTGGGTGCTTTTTTTTTTTTCCTTTCACATTAAAAAATAAGCAACAAGTAATTACTGCACAAATAATTACGCACATAATCAGGCTTTCTCTACCCTGCATTTCCTGAATATAAGTTGTGGAGGCTCAAACAGGTGTACCAGTAGCAAAATATGTTTACATTTTTAGGGGGAAAATAGTGAATTTATGGGATACATAACATTTTCAGAAAGCTATCAATCAAGTACATGAGTGGCAAATCACCTGTAATTCACAAAATAGTTGTTATTTTAAGTTATTAGCAAAACACAGGTTTTGGCTTTTAACCGATGGCTATTAAAAACACCTAAAAAGGAATAATCTTAGAATATGTGCAAACCTCATGCAGATTAATCCCTTGATGCTCTCCCACTGCATATTACACATCACGTGTTAAAATGCAAGTAATTACACAGGTTTCTATAATGGACAGTAAAATTTGAAACATTTGGAATTTCTTCCGTACAAACTATTAAATTTTCAGTTTGATTACATCTCCTTTCCATTGAATCATTTATCCATATGTTATGAAAAACATCTCTATTCTTGTAATGTTGTGCAGCCGTTTAATTTGTTTTCGAGAAAATCACTATAAACTAATTTGCTACTCTGCAAGAATTTGGTGAGATGCATTAATCATGCCAGAATCTAATTTGGTCTTGTAAACCTATTTCTGTAGAAGGGAAAAAAATCTGCTTGGAGTACTGAAGAAGCACTATTTTCACTTACTTTTAGCAATACCTGGGTTAATACAAACGAAATTATAATTGGTTTTGTTTAGAAGTCAGTATCACACCTGTGACCCAGTTGGGGTTAGTTGATGAACCTCTCTATAGTAATTAGACACATTTGGATTGCAAAAACCTCCTCCAGACTGGAACACTTGAGGTTACTTGTACAGCATTATTTTACTCTTTGTCTCTGTCTTCAGCAATCTCCTTTTATTGGGATCGTGTATGACAGAGAAAAATGAAGATATGAAAACTGTAAAAAATTGTGAGCTTCAGTTACAATATTTTTAAAGCTTTTTACCCAAATCCATTCATGCAGTTGGACTCTTCAACAACAGTGATGAAAGCTAAAGCCTTACTAAACATCATGAGTAGGATGAACACCCGTGAGACAGAGATTTATTATTCGTATAAACAGAGTGTGATCGACCTGCTATTAATACAGTGCTGAACTATCATTTCATGTAATTAAGTAGTCAGAATATCTACCCGTGTGTGTGTGCATATATGTGGAGGAGTATCTGGGAAACAGAGAGAAGGTTCGAACACAACTGAGCAATCAGGAGAACAGTTAGGAGGAGAGAAAGCAGAGGTATTCACCAGGGTTTGCTTCCCTCCAGAGGGGCCTTACTTGCAGGAGGTGATTTAAAGCAGATCTCTTCCTGTCTGTAGAGGAAATCTGGGGTGATTAACCTCGCCAGGTGAAATTCAGTTTTTGTCAATACCTCCCTAGTGCTCCATTTGGGTCATAACATATATTGTCAGATTTGCAGCTTTACTACTCTTCTCAAGACAAAACACACAACCTTAAAGACAACAGGTTTAAGGGCCCAAGAGGGGCCAATTCTGCCCCCACTGGAGATAAAACAATACTACTTACATTATCATTTACTTTTAAGGAAGAAGATCAGAGCAATAATCCTCAAAGATGCTG
The DNA here is from genome assembly GCF_013368605.1 of Nyctibius grandis. Lineage (NCBI taxonomy): Eukaryota > Metazoa > Chordata > Aves > Nyctibiiformes > Nyctibiidae > Nyctibius > Nyctibius grandis. The sequence continues at coordinate 96,848,825 of NC_090661.1, read as the reverse complement.
TTTCTCACTCTTGCACCTTTATTTTGTAGGTGCCGTTTTTTTTTTCCACTGTCAAAAATTTTATTTAAACCAGAAAGTGATGAATATGTTCATACAAAGAAATGATTACAGTTCACCAGAAATTCAATAGGATTGCAGCTTAATCAGAAGTAGGCATAATATCTGCAGTGCTTTCCCATAATGCATTCTCACTTTTGCTTTCCAAGGTTGATAAAGTACTGGACTTGTTTTCTATTTCCAACATACTGCTGCAATATATCATCACTCTAACCACTGTTTGGCTTGTAATTTGGTTCTGGCCAAATAACAATGCCAGTTTTTCAATATTCTGCTGATTTCCACAATTAGACATTCAGTACATCCCCAGCTACATAGCCAGCAGTCATTCTGACAAAACAAACGATCTTGGGAGTGTAACACAGAACTAAGTCAACAGGACAGAAAGCGTGCTCAGAATTTTGAACCATATTTTGAAATATTACTAAAATGACAACTTCAGGGTCCTCAGGATCTCTAACATAAGGGTATTCGTAATTTCAGTACCTATTAATGCCCAAGAATAAGGAAAAGAAAAAAAAACCACAAATGCCCTGCTATCAATATTATGGTGGGTCCATCAGCTTATACAGAACATTGATTTTTATTAACTCTAGCAGAAAAGCTTGGTAAAAGGCTGAAAAGCTCAAACCATAAAAACAATTAAAAACTCAAAGATTTTATACAAATAGCCCTGCCAGAATCCTGGTCAGCACAGAAAGAGAATAATTCTCAGTGGTATTCCAGTATATACAGGCAAGATATATAGCTACTCATTTATTCCTTCCTGAATCTTCTATATTACACTGAATACACTAGGTTATGACTTCAACAGGCAAAATGACACACTTAGACCTGGTTACTGTCAAAATGCATGGAAACAGGGTTCCATTTCCAACACTGAATGCTCATAATTGATTATACACACTTGGTCCTAAACAGTCAATATAGATAAATATCAGTAAAATTATAGTAGCGGAGCACTATTTCTGTTTATGTGACATGCGGGTAGAGCAAATGTCTGGAACTGCAAGATAGTAATACTATGACTGCGTATCACTGAAAATGTATTATATGCCCTAGACATATAATAGTTTGGAGAGAGAAAACTGACAGTAGGTAGTCACAGTTTGCTACCTACCTCTATGTGTACTCACACTCCAACAAGTAGCACTCATTGTTTAATTTATCAATCCCATTATAAAATTTGAAAGAACTCTTCTGGTACAAAGATTACCGAACTATAACTTTTGCCATTTAAAACATTCATGTAGATGCTTCTTTACATCTAGAGGACGTAACTGGAAAAACCTGAGAAAGATCCTCCTAACACCCAAATTCAGGTTCAGTGTTTCTCCTTTTAGGAACCACATACACAAGAGATACAGGAGCTGTGAAATATTTCTCTCTTGGGATCAGATTTGGCATAAATCTCAGCCTGACGTGCACACCACCTTTTTATACAACAAAGTAAAATCTCTTACTCATTTCCTGTTGAACAGGACTCATGCTACTAGATGGATGTGAAATTAAAAGGTAGGAACTAAATGAAAGATACAGTCCAGAAATCCTCATAAAGTCCATTTCCCAGCAATGTCAGCTCACGGAAGATGCACCCAATGAAAGTAAAGCTTGAGATACTGAAGAGTTACTACAGCAGGCCTTTCTCATCACTAGTCATGGGAGTAAGAAGCAGCAAAAGTGAAACCAGGGAGAAGAGAAGATGGTGTGGCAAGAGATACACTCTACTTGGAGTTTTCCAATATCAGGATGGTTCTTTGAGACAACAGGCAAAATTTAGAGCAATTCTGTGCATTGTTCTTCACAATATTTTCATTAAAAACTGATGTGCTGTATAAAGCACCACACTGGCTTCGTATTTCCAGGATGTGATTAGGAGCTAGTTTTCATTTATGTATTTTCAAAAAGTTTTTACTATGTGATGAAGGAGAAACAAACCTTCAGCAGGACATTAGAATTCCCTCACTGCAATTTTGCTAAATCTCCCATCTGTTTTTTAAAAGCAGAAATTATGTCGAGTCTTCTATTTTCTATTTAACTGCTGACCTTTTCCCCCTCTATTTTTTCCCATATGCTTTTTGATCACATGTGAAAAACTTGGCTTCAGTTCTCTCATTTCCTGATTTTTCTATATTTCAATTATACTTTAATGGCTATATATATAGTGATGATGATACAAGAGTGTGTTGCGAATGAAAGCTGTTTTGAACTATCCCAGTTTCTGAGAACTGCTACAATTTGAGTTGCTTCCTTCCATAGCCTCTGAAGTGCTTTCTATAATATAATAATATAATAAACCCTGAATCTGCTCTTCCTTTTGCAATGCAATCCAGCATTGTTTCCCATAATGCTGCTGCATTATGATTTGCAACTATAAATAATTATCCTAAGTTATAAAGATAAAATATAAAACTTTAAAGCAATACCATTAGACACCATACACTTGAGACTCAGAAGCAGCCGTAAGCAAACATTGATTTTCATAAAGAACAGAAAAGAAGGTGATAATGAAAAGCATCGTTCCTGCTTAGGATTAGTTCACCAAAAGCTTGCTGTAGTCTTGGGTGCAAAGAGTGGAAACACTAGGTAATCAGTGGCAAACTGCACCTTGTATCTAACAGGTGGGGCATCACGTTTGATGACCTCTATCTTAAAAGGTGAGGGAGGAAATAAAAACAGTTGTGGGAATGGGATTTGACAACGTGTGAGGTTCAGTAATAGAAGGTATTATCCTCCAAAGAGGGAAGCATCAGAGACAAGAGGGACTTATCCAAATCTCTGTAAGACTTGTGTCCAGATGTGTGAACTTGTGAGTTGATTTTCACTTGTTCTGTCTTGTCTGGACAAGCATGCAATATAACAACAGTGGAGTATGTAGGACTCCTGGCTTTTTCCTACACTATTTTTCATTGCCTTCCTTCCAAATAGCCCTCCATTTTCCATTCTTATTTTTGCATCTTCTTGTTCCATGAAACTTGAGTTGCCACACTATTTAACTGCCTTTACAAAGTACTTATTTTTCTCTACCTAGACTTCCAATAATCAGGAATTCTCTTTGTGAATCTGATGTTAGTTACTAAGGCTGCTCTAATTCCCTTCCTCATTCTTTCATCTCTTTGGATTGTTCCAATGTGAAGAGGTGGTGGTATGGCAGGTTTTAAAAGCTGCAAACATCTTAATAATCATTTATATTATTTCTCCTTCTCCTGACTTCTCATTTTAGTGGGCAATTCTTTTCCAAGAAAAATACCCACGTCTACTATTTACAAAGAGAGATAAAAATAACTGTTCACATTTGAACTATGATCTAATTATTTCTTTAAAAGTGATGAAGTAGATTGTGAATAATCTAAATAGAGCCAGCCTTATTTCATTATTTCACTCCCACATGTGCTTCAAGAACAATATTTACTTTCAAGATTTTAAAAGCTGTGTGCTAACTAGTGCACATTTTTATGCAACTTTTAATCTTTGATGTGTTTAACTGTACCTTCACTACTCATGCTGCAAAAGGGACGTAAATATGTTTTTCTCACAGGGATGGCCTCAAGGATAGAGCTATCCTTTGTGCCAGTGTGAGACGTGCATGAAGCTGCTGACGGTCCACAGAGGCTGAAGCACTGTGGTTTAAGTCCTCTCCAGATCCACCAAGATGGATTTCAGGGGGAGGGAAGCAGGGCCAGGAGGCTCTTGCAGGAACAAACAGCCTTTAGGGTGAGGTACATCATTGCTGTGCTCTGCTGAAGCTGCATATGCTCAGTAATTTAGACAACTGGGTGCTTCATCTAGGATGAAGTCACGATGCTGTCTTTACATTTTCTTCTGGCTTCCTACTCTTTGCCTTTCTATTTACCCAGGTAAAATCAACCTATTGCCCTGAAACTTGCCTCTTCTGGTCATGCCAGCAGTTGCATTAGGTCTAGATAATCAGAATTTTTTAGTGAAATAAACGCTTAATCATACACGAGCCTGTTAGATCTAAAGCTTGGTAGGAGAAATCTGGCTCCCCAAATTGAAGGCCTGACTTAAACAAGTTGAATTTTCATACTTTTTTTTCCCCAAAAAACACTAGCTCTTTCAAGTCATATTTTAGAGCTTTCATTTACAAAATCAATTTTTACTGACCTTTCCATAGTGGTTTAGATATGAAGATGAGAGATGTGTCCAGGGAGGAAAAATAGTATTAAAATACTGAGCTGGTTATCTCCAAAGTGCTACATACAAATTAACTAATGCATGCTAATATAGTGATTAGTTTGTTTGCCTACGTTTAGTGCAATGACTATGTTTCCTAATGGCATCATTCAATGAGACATGGTTTGGTATCACACTGAAACCAGAACAGCTCTTGTTAAAACATAACATGCTTAACATTTGAAAAGAATATAAGTCTATTTACAGTACTGATTATTTGCAAAAGACAACTACTTTTGGAGAAACATTTTGAAATCTAGATACGCTTTGAGTTACTGACAGATTGCAGTACTAGGCAAAAACATAATGGATTGTTGTTGGCTAGGTGGGGTGAGGATGGAGCTACAGACATTTCATCTGGGATGACTACTGTGCTCTGCATAAACTTCATAGGCATTTACCCCTCACGGCATCTTCTCAGGAGCAAATAGCACAGCAAGTACTTAGAGGAAAGTGCTGTCCTCTCCATGGAGCTGTCCCTTCCCTCCTCCTTTGGGAAAAAAAGTAACAGACCAAACAGACTTTGCCTGCGGGCTTCCCAGAGGACCACACTCCATGGACAGTTGCGTGGCATGTACAGTTCCAGTGTCTGTAGGCCAGATCAGGTATGTTTGTACACCTTGTGATGTAATGGGGTCCCAAGCCACAGTGAGGCCTCTGAAAGCCTCAAGAATATAAATAATAACAAATAATAGTAATAAATAGAAATGAAACTGGTAGCATCACAGGTATTTGTGGAGCTTTGGAATGACCACAAGAAAGCTAGCACGGTATCACTGGTACGGTGTATACTGAAACAGCTTGGAAAAAACAATCTGGAAAAAAACCCAATATGAATATAATGAATGAGCCTTTATTCCACATATGAAAGTGTTTCTGACACTGACAAAAGAAGGTACAATATTTATCATTCTAGGATTGCAGGGGACAAAACAACAATATTAAATCATGAGAGGTTTTATTTGTGAATTGGCATTGTTTTCTGTCCCTTGTGTTACCAGAATGATAAATGCTTTCCTTTGTGTAGGAAAGAAAAGGTTTGATACTGGCTGTGCATTCTATATATTTGTGCTACAATTTTCTGAGAGGTTTGGTTAAATCCTCGTAAATACCAATGTTTACACTAACGGTGCTAATAAGCATTTTGGGGTGGTTGTTGCTTGTTTTTTTCCTCATCCACAGTTTTATTTGAGAGTCCCCTTCATGATATTTTACTTTCTAGGGCAGATGAAACAAGATTCAGTTATCAGAGTTCTTAGGATAACTGGTGGGAATATCGCAGAAGCACAATGTGATCAAAGCGGATGGAAAAGCAATCCCCAAATGACCTAGGGCAAAACTGCACCAGTCCCAGAATTACAAAAAGAGCTGATGTGTATGAGACATATTAAACACTTGCATTTGAATTTTTAATATCAAAAATAAATGTCACAGCATTTTCATGAAGAATCTATTTGTCTTTAATGCAGCTCATCTGCTGCTTCTTGCTACAGATTATACCTTTTACTTTTTATCCATCTTTAACCCCTGCTGAGTGCTCTAGCATTTGCGATGTCTGATAGGAGGTTATGGAGTTTTTTCATATTTTTATTACATTTTATGTTTTCAAAAGCTAGCACAGAACATTCCAGTGATCACATGAGAGTTAACACACTTTGTTGCCAATATTTTCAAATGCAAGTAATATCTTCTGGTTTGCACAATTCAGGATGAATATGGTGCATCACTGTGCCATCTAATGTGACTCAGCTTTGAGAGCTTCAGGGCTTGGCTCTGCCTTCGGTGCCCTAAGTACACACAGCTGAATTTTTTTAGACAGTAAATACTGAATGTGTAAATAAATATATAACTAGTAATCTGATTTCCAAAGATATATAAGCATGACCCCAAGAAAGAATTATTTCATAATGGTATAATTCTGTGCATGCTCTGAGCACTGGGGAAAAATTCCTAGAACACACCAATTTTATCACACAGATTTCAATTGTTAGGTTAGATGCACTTAATATTTAAAATTACACAGAAATGTGTTCTATGTATGTTACATATTACTGCATGGATGGAAAGAATGGCTCTTCAAAATAGCTTGATGGGTTTTCATTTTCTTTTTAAGTGCAATTGCTGTTACTATTATTCAGACATCTTCCTGTAACCTCTATCAGCCTCAGTCAGGGATACAGCTCCCACTGTGTTGGGTGTAATATGTGAGCACTGCACCAAAGAGCTTACAATCTAAACAACTTTTTGCTGTGCTTAAATTTTCATGTTAAAAGAAACATATTCACGGACAGCATTAATCCACAGACTTTTAGTCAGGCTGAACATGAAAATTTAGCTAGACTTCTTTTATGCAATAACCTACTAGGTATAAAAGTTCTGCAAATCACTATCAGCTCTCAGTTACACTGTGTAGTTCAGAGGCTTCAAATTATATCTCTGACATCCTGTTACACGGCTACTACTGAGCAGACCTTTGTAAATAGCTATATTAATGATGTACAAGAAAGAACAAAATCTACCTCACTCTTGCTTATCTACATTGGCCTTGCAGTTCGAACACAAGTAAAAAAGTACTATTTCACATTAAAAACTGTCAATATAAATACTGCATAGATCTACAGAGCAATAAGACTGCATTAATCAACTTTTTTTTTCAGAGAGAACTGGACTAAATTATTGTGACAACTAATAAATGAATAAGCTGCAAAATTCAGTGACTTGTATAGTTAATTTTAATATCAAAATGAGTAAATGAGTTTTATTTTAAAATAGCTTATGCTTAGAGTTAAGCATAGAATACCTCGGTAAAAAAAGATTGGTAGTTTTGATCAGATTGTAACATTAGCACAAAATTTCTGGGAAACTTTTGACCTGTGCAAACAAAGTTTTGTGTAGAAAATCACACATACAGAAGTTACAACGAAAAGTCAAGAAGTTTCCAGATTTTGATAGATTTCAGGCTGGATGTGTCAAAAGATAAGCCCTGACACTATCAGACAGTCTCCCTTGAAAATTTAGTCTCCATATACAGAGATCTTCAGGTAAACCAATTTCTACTTTCACCTCTGTCTCCAAATGCTGGTCTCAAAGGACTTCATTTCAGCCAAGACCTGTCAAAACCCCCAAATGTTTTTCATTACTGAATTCCTTCTGTATGTTCTCTGTCAGCTGTGTTAAAGTAATAAATTCACAACCGATTGATTTGAAAAGGGGGAGAACCGCTTGAAATCATCCCCTGATTTGTTATTTCAACATGTAAAATTTGGGGCATATTTAAAACTGTTGTTTGAAGTCCATGCTTCGCATGCCATTTATGGGGTTTAAAGTAGCAGCAGGTTCAGAAGAAGTTATAATAAAAATCATTTTCAGTAGGATGACTGAGAGACATTTGAGGTATGCTCCAGTCAGTGCATATCCTTTTAAATCATTAATATTAATGGTAATTCACTCACAAACATCCATCACAGACTAGGTGCCCTGGTGCTCTTAATTGGTGCTATGAAATAATAACATTATTTTTTATATTCTGATGTATCTGGGGGGAATTCAGGACATTTCTAAAATTCCTTTGAGAGGTGATTCCATACAGTTTTTGTCAGCATCAAGGGAGGAAAATACACAAAAATCATACTGCTGGATTAAGAAGACAACAATGGTTATATTACCTAAAAGGCAGAAAAGAGTCTTTGAGTCTTTTCAAACTGTGTGTGTAGACAAGGAGCTTAGTTTGGATGAAGCAGTTGCAAGAACACCTTAATGGAGGACAAGAAAGCAATTAACAATGAAAAGTCACTGATGCAAAAGATAGTCCTAGAGATTAAAATCTTATTGAAACAAATGCTTCTCCATTTGATCATAATGAATTGAGCTGAAAGATCTGCAAAACCAGTTCACTGAACACATGAGAAGAAGATAATAATTTGTTACTCAATTATAGTACAAAGCTTTCTGACCAACGCACTGCTCTACAGCATTAGTTAAATAGAAATAAGAATCTTGGGTAAATTGAATAACACAACAGGAGAATTAGGCATAGTATTATTTGATATCACAGTGTGATAATTATGAAAATATATACAGATACAGCAATTTGTACAGTGCTTTAAAAACACAGGAAGAATATGCTTTATCCCAAATGGATAAACAACGCATTCAAGGGAACAGAGGTGAAATGGGCACAGCAGGAAGGATAGGGCAGGGATAGATGGAGCTAATAGTGCAGGAAGAAAGGTGCAGTGGTGGAGTTAAGCTGAGCATGGGGCAACTGGGGAATATTCTGAAACGAGAGAAATTGCAGAGACGGAAGTGTGAAAGAGAGAGAAAACATTAAGAAGTGAAGATTGAGAGAGGTACCTTACATGTGTGGGAACAGACTGCTTAAATTAGAGAAATCCATCAGATCAAGGTAGATTGGATCTTTGTAATGGGGACAAAGGTCTCAAATTCATCCCATCTGCCTTTAGGCACCTAGCTGAGACATTCATGTCTGGAAGGTATCACATCAGATTTGAAAAATCAGTGGAAAGGCATGTCCAAAGAGGAATCAAGATTGTAGGTGGGCTGAATTGGCCTTTGACAGAAACTTTAAGAAAGCAACATAAGTGATCAGTTTAGTAAAACATCTAAAATAATATGCACAGATTATGTGAAACCATTTTATTAGATGGGACTGCTATAAAAGGATTAAAGGAAGGAACGATAAACATAAATATCTGCAAAATTAGCTGTCAGGGAATTGTTACTGAATCTTTTTTTTTACACACCCTTAACAGGTCCTGTGTTCTTCACTGTTGCCATTTATGGTAAGATGTGGCAATGACAGAGGTAGGCACAACAAAAGAGTCAGCAGTGGTGAAGATGGCATCCATAGGAAAAAAAACACCTCTTTGTTTTTTAAATTGGTTCTATTTAATTTTTTTTTCTTTTCAGTTGCTTTGCCACTACAGCCAAATATGACGTTACACATCTGGAAAAATAATGTGGGATATACCAAAATAAAGCAGTGGCTTCAAAAAGGCTCTACAATTCATATGTCAGGTAAAGGGAAATGATTTGATTACATTTTGGAAGTTCAAGGAAGGAAAGATCATGTGCTAAAAGGTCTCTTCTTTCACACTTTCAGCAAGAAAGATTGAATATCCAGGTCTAAAGCCTGAACTCAGGAAACCTAAACGAGATGAAATTAAAGGAACTTTGATGAACAAGTCATCAGAGTAGGTAAGTCAACGATTCACATCTTAAACTCTGTGGAATCAAGCAGATACCCTGAAAGGCCAACAGGCTTGGAGGCAGACCATCAGAAGAAGCAGCATGACAGTAAAGCACTGGAAGGAACATACATAGGTGGGAGTAAATACGAAAAACCCAAAGTGCCTTTAAAAATCAGATATATATCTATATAAGTATATATATAGTTATTCCAAATGAACATATTTCACTAATAATTTGCTAACAATTCATTCCATCAATGTCACAAACTGTAGAACTCAAAAAAGACATTTCAGTAATTTCAGGATGAAAAAAATTATCTGAAAATATGGATTTCTACACTGTCTAGTAAACAAAATATTTTTAGCAAATGAAAACAAAACCATGAAATAAGCTTCTAGATGAGGAAAACAAAATTGAAATAATCAAACTATCAGTATGGTTTGGGTTTGTCGGTCTGTAAACAATCAACATAAATCCCACCTGAAATTAAGATGTAAATATCATATATTTTCAGATGACCCTCTACTTGCATTTCAGTCACCACAGCTTTGAAGAAACTCAGTTGTGTGTTCACACCGCAACTATGTTTTCTAATACTCATAGCGATGTGCTACAAGCTTTATGTAATTAGGCCTGACAAACCTTGTCCCTTAATAGGGACAAACCCAAGGGTTAAAACTTAAGTAGGAAAAAAAGACAGGGCAAAAGGAAGCAGAAAATGTATTGCCTACAGAAAGGTCTTCCTAGATTTGGGGAATTATGGGCAAAAGCATATGTGTATCAAAAAGAAGTTGTAATACTTGTTTAAGAGAAAAAAGTAAAAAAGTCCCAAAAAACAGGACTGTAGCTGTTCAGAGATACCTTATCCTTATCTAGTGATCTACTGTTAAAAAATCCCAGTGCTCCAGGCCAGGAGTGTACAAATCCTGTACAGGAACCAGACAGTGAACATATAGTTGTACATTGTGGGTCTTACTGAGACAATGAAATTCAGTTTTAGACATTTTCTGTATTACTAATCTCTCTTGATTTCATTTTGAAGTTTTTCAGTGAATGATTAATTAATGATGCACAAGGTTTCCTCTTGGTGGTTCTGCTCTCTCCAGCACAAAAGGATCACTGGACTTTCGCGCATGGGCCACCACTGTCTAGACTCGTCCCTATTAGATCATTCCTTGCCTTCCTTGGAGGCGTGCGATAGAGATACAGTGAACCTCAGTGCTGGGCTCAGCTCCCTGTGAAGCCACCAGCAGATGAGTTCCATTTCCTCCTCTTGAAAAGGGAGCTTTGAGGGGAATTGTTGCCGTCCAAGAACAGCCTCCCCACAACCTGCCAGATCAAAAAGGGAAAGAGAAGTGTGTGTTCAGTGCTGAATGGAAGGACAGGACCTGCATGGATTTTCTATCTGTCGGACTTTGTTCCTCTTAAGAAATATTCCCAACACTGTTAATCTCTTCCTGGAGATAAATACACAAATGCTTACCATCAAGTCAATGCATCCATTGCATGCTTAAACTTTTACACAAGCGTCTTGATCAGGACCTTACAGGGACCTATCCTGTCAATGCAAGAAGTATCTATCCCTTAACAAAATCATCTAATAACACTTCTAGGAGATTCACATGAGTTTTTTCCTTCCCTACAGTTGTCTTCCACAAAAATATTTGTGGAAAGAGATGATATGCCCCCAGGTTTGAGAACGCTTAACATCAGAACTGCAGAACGACCCTCAAGCATAGCAGGCATTTGCTTCAAACCAATTTTCCATCAGCCTTGATGCAACTGTGCACACAGAAACATTCTCTTTGCAAATCTCTTTCACAAACTGAGGCTAATACCTGGAGTGTCTAGACCAGAGATGCACGACAAGGATGTGAAGCTCTTTATATCTGACTGAAGGGAAATCAATATTACAAACATATCCATGACAAGGGATCCATTACTGCTACAATATATAAAACAGCACTGTGCTATCCAGCAAGCCCTTGTAAGGTATGCGTCAGGAGTGGGAAATTCTTTTTTCTGCTCTCTGGGAATATACAGTGATACAATATCACTGAAACTGGAAAATATTATAAGCATACCCATATGTTCATAACCTCAAACAGAGTTATCCACCACAGTATATCCTCCTGTGCTTCAGTCCCAGTACAGTAAGGTTTACTTTAGGCTTTTAATCTGATCATGTATGCCCCTAATTGTTTAAACTATAATTATAGATGTTAAATTGTTTTGCCTTCTATGGAAAATGTGCTTTGGAGAGACCAAAACAGAAATTAAATGCATCTAAAATAATAGAACTATTTCATTAGCACTAATTGCAAAAAAATTTTAAAAAGCATCTTTTGATGAAATAATTGTTTTAATTATACAGTATACTTAGGTTTACCAACTATAAACACTTCAGCTTTTAGCATTAAGATAATTTCATGTGTACTGCTTTCCCACACTTTATTTCAGAGCGTAAATAAACTAGAAATATAAATCACTGCAAAAGGACTTCAGAACAAAACAGAAGGAGAAGTGGTGATCTCTTTACATATAACAGGGTTCTATTACAGTATATTGTTAATGGACATATCTAAATGCAAACAGGCAATTAATGAATTGCCTAGAATAAACCTTAATATTGGGGCACTAGAAGGAGACCCAACCTTAGGTCATTCAGAAATGGCATCTGCCCACGGAGGGCTCTGAGTGGAGCTCAGCGAGGTCCCTCCCATTGTAGAAGGACTGCACCAGGGCAGGTGTTCTAGCAGGGGTTTTTCTAAGTGGAAGTTTTTGCAAAGTACAAGGTTCCCATGATTGCCTGCCTTAAACTCACAGATTCATAGCTGGTTCATTTCAAAACCAAAACGAGATGCTTCTTGACTGCACACTGTGGCAGACCAGAAATTAGCCATGGTACATTGTCCACTGTCTCAAGAAAAAATAAATGCAATAATTCTTATCTATGTGCCAGCACCTTTCCACTGGCTTGGTCTTAAAGTTTTCTTTGAGGGTGACACACCTAGAAAAGGGGTTAAAAATCAAATACCGTAGTTGGGAAAATCTATTCAATAAAATAACTGTTAAAGGTAATTAAATGATATCCCCATCCAAATGTCTCAAATCTGGCATTGTCTTTATTGTTGAGTGGACACAGACATAGTTAATGTGTTGTGACATTTGGTAGGAAGGAGAGGGGAAAGGAGATATTTGTGATATGGAGTGAATGTGGAAAGGAGATGTGAGAAGGAGACATTGCAGATGTAGACATGCTCTGGCAGAATTGCAAACATTTTTACAGCTATAAAATACTCAAATCTCAGTTTAAAAATGTGCCTGTAAACAACTACTTTATATTATTCTGTGAAATAACTACAGTAACAACTGCTTGTATTCTCACTGCCTGCAAAAGCTCAACACACAGCAGTGAGGAGGTTCCTGCTTCAGTAAAAATCACAGTACTACTCTTATGAAATTTTGGAACTATCAGTCCTTTGCATGACAAAGAAAAATCCTTCTGTGCTCTGACTGCTGAATCAGTTGTTGTAAACAGAGCAAAAAACAGAGGAACTGCTTGGCAGGATTTTAAGTAGTCTCTTATCTCTAAACTGCATTCTTGCTTGTACTGCACCTCAGTACACGCACAATACTTTTGTGTTGATCTTGCTCGCAGCTTGTAATCCACCAATCAAACTGGTTGAAGGATGCCAGAGACTAGCATATCTGTTTAAACTTTCCCACCTGGTAACTGCATTTCAAATTTTCTAGACGAAAAATTTATCTCAGTGAGCTTTTTTTTGTGAGGAATGTTATTTTAAACAGCCTTACTGATTAATTCATCAACTCATTGAGAATTTCCACACTGCCCTTGAAATTTGTTCCATTATGAGGAAAAAAAAACCCTCTTCTGCAACATATTTTGTTATAAAAGATAATGTTGAAGCCTTCAGAAGAGCTATGGGTCATATCTTCAGCTGGTATTAATGGATGAACTCTACTATGGGCAATAGGTTAATCCCAAATTTTGCTAGCTGGGGTTCTGGTTCTCTCTCTGCCTAGCTAGCAAACCACTGAAGGCTTAATCAATGTTACTTGCAGTATCTAGGTATTGAACTATATACACACACACATATATATATGGGTTTATTTCTGCAATTTTCATAACAAACTTTGATAAGAAAAGATATCATTACTGTCTTGTACCTGTTTTCTTTAAGAATTATTATCTCAGAGAATTCGTGCTCCTCAGCTGCAAAAGTGTTATTTTTCAATTTTACTATTTTACTTTCTTTCCATTGTTTGTCAAATATTCCTTCTGGAATATATTATGTGACACTGGTCAAAACCATGCAACAAAAATGTTTTGAAATAAAAACTGTCATAAGGTTGACACAATCTCTTTGCGTAGACAGAGGTGTCTGATCATTATGGGGCACATTTTCATCACTAACAAAAGTTTATTGGCTGGATCTTTAAAACTGACAGTGTCTTTCAGGATCTAGCAAAGGTATCATAACATAAGCTATCAAAATGAATAAAATATAAAGTGCATATTTCTTAGAGACATCATTTCCAAGCACGTAAACTTTTATCTTACATTTGAAAAAATGTCAAATCACTTGGAGAAGCACTTTTAAAAATATGATTTATGAGAAAGGCTTATTTTACAGGCTCTGAGAACTACATAAAAGTCCTTCAAACAGCAGGACTAGCACAACTTTTAACAGAGAAAGCAGTAAAACAGGTGAAGGATGGGAGCAGGTAAGATAGAATCATGGTCTCTGCACTCAATCAAATGTGTCTGCGTTTGGTAAATAGCTCTAAGAATTAAGTATGTTACAGCTGACAACACACTCTTCCAAGTTCCCAATTTGCATTCAACAGACCAGATGTTTGTAGCATAATAGATGCTGCCACACTAAGGTGCCAGCAGTAATCTACTGCACAGAAGAGTGCTCTGAGTGTACAGATAGGTGAGGACCTCATGGCTGAAGTAAAGAGGTTGACATGAGAACAGCCCAGTCATGCGAAACACAGTGCTCTTTTAAGTAAAGTCTCTTCTTAATGTAGGAATCAGTGTACAATATTACTATTTACACAGCACTCAATATATGAGTTCTTACTACTCAATATATTGTTCTTACATTACCTCAAACATTAGACCTTCTCAAGCTGATTTCCTGTTAAAACTAGTAGTCACTACTAAGCCTGGCCATCCTTTTAGCTGTGTAACATCCAGGTTAACTAATACAAACTATTCTACCCCAGCTCTTACACAGGCTTTCCTTACATTCTTCCCATACTTGTTGGTCAAAGAGATGTCTGCTAACTGCATCACCACCCTACATTTGACAGGCTGAAATAAAAGACAATTCAGCTCAGTTTCAAAGGTTGTTTTTTTAATCTCATCCAACTTCAGCTGCGTAGAGTGAGGTGACTAGACTAAGCTAATCATCCCGTCTTCCTCTGCAGACTTCAGAGGAGCAGGGCCACCTCAAGACTGAGTTTTAAAAGACAATTTTATTTCGAGCTCATGTAATAGAATAGGACAAGATGTCCTTTCCAAGTGCTTCATTCTTTCTGTTGACTATCAAGGAAACTTAGATTAGAAACCTAACTTCTAGATGAATGTTAAGTGAGACGGCTCCTGGTTATTTTGATATAGAATTGGTTAAGAACAGCTGTGAGAGCAGCCTTGCACAGACAGCATTAAAGATAATTCTTGCTTCAGGCAATTCACAAATTAAGCTAAACTAAAATCCCAATTCAGCTATAAAACTATTTTAAAAGATGTTTTTTGGGTTCATATTATGTATCTTAATGGGAGACGGGTGCCATATGGAGGGATTTCATTTTGTTAAGAGTTACTCAGTGCTCTTATTGTCCCTATGTACAGCATGGAAATCGAAAGCAAACATAAAGCTTATCATATATTTTTGCGAGCAATTGTCATTTTAAATACAGATAACTTTATTAATATAGCAATGGGATACAGAAATATCAAAGTGAGAGATCTCAGAGTAAAGGCTCTTTTAACTCATTTAACGCCATCTAGCTGTATGTGGTTATCTTGCATTTATCGGCTTGCATATATGGATCATGGCTGTTTAAAGTGTCATGTATTATTTTCCAAAGATCATTTTCAAAGAGAAATTGTAATTTGCCAAATACAATTGGCATATAAAATAATAGCTAATGTAACCATATGATAAAATTGATGTCAAGTTGTTTACCAACTGTCCAGTACGATCAAACATGGTCTTGTGATTATTTTCCTATTCTGCTTGAGAAAAGAAATTTATTTGACTTCCAAATCCAGGCTTTTGTTCCAGTAGCCTTTGAATTCTGAGAGTACAGAAGTATCTCATAACCTCCTTAGCCAAACAAAGGATTTCATGTGCTCAAAAGTGAACGTCATCAAACTGTCCATGGCCAAGAAGTGCCTGCTGATACAATGGGAGAGAAATCCTTCAGTAAGGATGAGAAGAAAGCATTCGTCGGAGGGTGTTCCACACTTACAAAGTTCATCAAAGGCATGCAGCTTTAAGCTCACTCCTATCCATACAGAATGCTGCTGTAAAAAATATGTACTTATCTAAAAATGTTGGTGATATTGCCACTATCTGTGTGATTTCTACTAGTTTCCTACTTTCTATGCCCTAAAACCCGAGACATTTGGCTTTACGTCCAAAGCCCTTCCCTATCAAGCTGCTCATTCTTAGAAGGAGTTCCCTACAGTCATCTGCAAAGCTGTCTTAATTATCTCATTTCAGACCGTATCTTTGTTACGTTGCTTATAGAAAACTCATAGCTGGCCTGCTGTCATCCTTTGAACACTGACTTTTTGGCTGACCAGTACTGTCACATTGCTTCCTTATGCTCCCCCGTCTGTCTAGCCCCATCTGTTGTCTCGTTTCATACTTAGATTATAAACTGTATGGCAGAGGAACTGCTTTTTGTTCTGAGTTCATTTAGCACCTAAAACAATGCAGGCTTGACCCATGATTAGGGCTTTCCAGCACTAGAGTAATACAAACAAGCAAACATTCTCACAAATAACCCGGCCGGAGTGCCAGATGCAGACACTGCCTCGCAGCCACCACAACATGGAGGAATCAGATTCCACCAAAACTAAATTATCCAGCAATACTGGTCTATTTGGTCATCACTGCAAAATAGCCTTCATGTTGCTCTTGTTTTTCCATCTGGCTCACAGTTGTGGCTTTCAGCTAAATAATGTCTCCTCTGAATAAAACTTGTCACGTTGTTGCATTGCGCTCTTTAGGTATTGGGGATCCGCTTTCCATGTCTTGGCTCTTCTAAAGCAAGTACCCTCAGAATCTCCCTTTCTCTATTTTACCAGAAAAATGTTGGAGTTTGAAACCAGCTTCCTTGAAGCCAACTTGGATGTAAGGAGATACTCACTCACAGCTTCACTGATTTAAGGTATTGCTACCTTCTGGTGTGTATTACCATGCCTTGGCCCATACCTCATTCACAGAAGAGATGGAGAAACAGCATGTCTGAGTGCTCCTCAGCTGCTCTACATGAAGTCTGGGACCTTCAATTCGAGCTACCTCCTGTGGCAGTTTTAAACAACGCTCTTTTTTTTTCTCCTCCGTCTGTCTGTCTCAGTCTTGCCTGGAACACTGCTCCCTCAGTTGCCTTGCTCACCAGCTCATGTGTTGGTTTCTGTCCAGCTCTGGCCAAGCTGGATTGCAAGTATAGCTCCTTAGACTCTTCTGTCTAAATCCTCACAACAGTGCAAGGAATACGCATGGTCATCCAGTCAAATCTCTACTACATGGGGGGGGACAGAAAGATAAAGCAGCCACTGTGAGCCAATCCCAGAAGAGCAAAGAAACGAAACACCTCATGTGTGTCTCTGGATGCAGCAAATGATGAATCCTGCAACTTCTTGGAAACTTCATGGATGCAGAATCCGAGTCTATCGGGACTGACTGACACAACTGGGGAAGTTTACACTGCTTACAGCTATCCTCACAAGTCGCCTGCAGGTTCTGGCAAGGGATGTGGCATGGTTATGTCCTCATTCCATTTTCAAGGCTGCCTGTATACAGATGAGCAGAATGTGGGACAGGATTTCTCTTGTGGTTCTTAAAGTGCTGATTAGTTTAATTAACTTTTTCATGAAAGTAAAATAGGGAATAAATTTTAGCTGTATTCCTATGAGATCAGATTATTAATGGGTCTCGCTAACTCAGATTTCTTCAAGCACCTCTCTTTCATATTGTCAGTATTTTGCTGATTTGACTACATAGAAGAGGTGGCAGCATGATGGCTGCTAATTAGAACTGAACTCCCAACTTATTACCAGACCACCTATTTCTAGGTTTCATATTAGCCGATCAATACAAATAGATAATGTGTGTACAGCTGTGTTAACTCTAACACTGAAATCACTCTGGTTCAAACTTGCCTCCTTGAAGATCTTTTAGCCTGAAGAATTGATGAAAGAAAAAAGAATATAAGGAAATCCAAAAGTTCAGCTCTAAAAGAAAGTTTTACTACAAATAACATTTTATAACTCTGGTGATCAAGAATGTCCTTGAGCTCAGAATTTTTGATGATATCATTAACGCGCAGTGGCATTACTTGTATGCAGGCATCAGCTGTAAATTATTCTTTATGTACAGTCACTATATAGTCCTCAGGGATTCAGGACCTCATCCAGGAGGTTGCAGAGATACCCAGCACCAATAGACTTTAATAGGCGCTGAGGATGTTCAGCAGCCTGCACTACTATGACCACAAAACACAACTGTGCAGTACATGCTGAAATAATCATGAGGTAAGTACCTGGTAACTTCTCTTTTCCGGCCAAAGTGCACATTACACATTAATTACAGTTAAGCCACCTAAGCACGATTACCAAGTATTCTACAGAAATACATAATTTCTATGCAGATTATATTTGGCAAGAAAGCTCCATGAATCTACTGTGTTATTCTATGTTGCCACATATATGTGGACAATGCAAACCAAGCTATTAACAAACCAAATAACTCTGAAAGAAAATGTAATATTTTAGTATTTATTGCTGCCACAGACTCACCTTTTACGGATGCCAAAGTAGTTTAAAGCATGGAAAAGAGTAGATTATGAAAGACATGTAGATACATTTCTTTGTCTGACATGCAGAATGCCTAAAGAAGCTAAGTCCAGTACTCTGGCTCCTCATTAGCTGCTTCTGAATTTTATAACAAAATTATAATTACACTTGCAGGTGGCAAAAATTCTGTTTTTACAACTGCATCAACTGCTCAAAACTCAAAAGCAGCATCTTAATAGATTAACAGTTCTCTATAATATTATCTTTGTAGCATGCAATTTGTTCCCAATTATAATTAGGTATTTAGAGACACACATAATTAGAGAGAAATGACTGGATGATTTTTCATTTGCTGAGAAATCTACTGTCAGGAAAGAAGATCCACTATGGGGACTAATGTGATTCTGGTGGTAGAATTAGTGTCAGAAGGATATGAAAAAATGTCGTTTAAACTATCTAGATGGTAAAATAATGTACCAATACAGACCTACACAGTTAATTTGTGCATGACACTTTTTTCTCCAAATGGAAGAATTCTGTTCCTAACATGCATTTCATAAGTGTAGGTAGTGAGGGGAATATACAAGATTTAGTAAAAGATGAACTTGAATTTTTTTTTCTGTTAAATAGATCTTTCCTAGTCTAATTTGGGATAACAGATAAAACATTCAAGGGACCATTAGTTCTAGAAGGCATCTTTCTTCTTATTTTTTGCGTACCTACTGCAGGGCTCTATTTCTGTTTGCCTTTGCTGCTGCATTGCCTGTCACTAGTACACATCTTTAACTGTATATCATTTTTCCTCTGGATTTTATTTACCATGTCACTCACCAGCTAGCTTCATATAAGTACACCTCAAGCTACTGAAAAAGAGCAGTCTCCACATTCACTACTAATATCATTCCATAGACTGAGTGGAGTGCTTTATGAGAGATGCTGCTATCATCGAAAAACAAATCATCTCTATGACATATTCAGTCGGCTTTTACCCAAGGCTTAAAATCATATATCTACAGCACTAAAATGTTTAAGCTGGCCCTACAGCATCCTTCTTCTGAGAAATTGATAGATCTTCTTGTACAGCAACAAAAAACTTGTCTTTTCCTCAATTACAGATGCATGTGTACACACACACACATACCTCCACCCTTACAAGTATGTGTGTATCCAACAGCATCCACACTTCACACGTTAAAACATATGTAAGTGGCAATACCAAGTATTTGAACATTGCAGCTGTTTGTACAAACATAATTTTGTCCTTTCTTATGTCCAACCTATGTAATGAATGTTGCAGGTGTTCTGCAGAAACATACAACGATATTACATTATTGAAGGCTGTATCACAACGCTCCCACCCTGGGGAACAGAATGACGTCTGCACAGCCAAATCTGGCAAACCATTACTTCCAAGAACTTGGCTTTCCAGTTTCAACGATTTCCTTTTAAAACAACCTTTGAAGCATTTTTTTTTTCCTGGCTTTTGCTGTTTGTTTGTTCTAAAGGAAAAGGCTCTGAAAGTTTGCTAGCTTAACCATGATGTTCTCCCCAAAGCCCCAGTACTCGATACTGGACCCATCAGCTGCATCACACAACTCTTCAACTTTATGTTCAGGACTAAATACATGACTTGTCAACAATAATAATTTCTATGACCCTCCAGATGGAGCAAAACAATAAGGCTCTGTGGCAGGTCTGGAGAGGTATGGTTGTAGAGCAGAGAGCCTTGACTGTGCCTGCTCCTTTCTCCCCACTGCTCCAGCAGCTCAAATACTTTACAGTGCAGCCTGTGCTGCTACAGCTGCTCTGGCAGCAATGTGAACCTGAATCTTTAAAAATATTTGAGTTCAGTTATTATTTTGGCCTCCTGCCATTTTTTCCTATAAATTGCAGCTAAAAGAAGGAAAACTGTGATCTTCTACAGTTTATGATTCCACTAAACTGGACTGAATTCAGGGAACAAAGAAATGGCAGTTCTTTAGTTCATGTTTTTTTTTTCCTTGACCAAATTTAAAAGTCTGCTGTAAACAACAGAAGTGTTAGAAATTGCCTTTGAAAGTAACCATATTTTTCTGCAATAATTTTTCATTCCAATGTGCTGGGAAACTTAGCTGATAGCCCTAAGTTTGTCTAAATATATGTTTCATATATAACTACACAAGCACTTCACAAACAAGTTTATAAACATGATAAAATGGGCACCCATGTGACAATAGTTGCATTTAAACTTGTTAATTGCTTCAAATATCTAGCTGGAGATACAGACAACCTTACATATAGTTACTAATGCCTTATACACAGCCCGATTGAATCAGTATTTGAAAATAAACCTCTGCTTACTGTCTAAGGAATCAGAATTTGAGCATTAAAAAATACAAGCAATTAGTTAATCCTGTTATTTACAATACTTCAACTAATTCCCACAGGTAGTTCAGCAGGGCAAAATTCAGAGTACTGAGGTACTTCCATCCACTTATTCTGAGTAGCTCTCTCAAGATCGGCAAATTGTACTTCAACATATCTCCAACTTCTTCATTTCTACACAACTTCTATTGAAAAGATCAGCGTTACAAAGTGTTTCTTTCTTTTCTTGCCAGTATGGAACAAGTTCTATATTGGGAAGTTCCACATGTTGTTCCCATTATGGAACAACAAACATGGCCAAGTTTCATGAATCTTTATGTACAGTCACCAAAACTAAGTACTGCATCACTTACATAATCAAGGTTCAATATTTAACGATGCATCACAGTGATACATCATTGAATGACATTGTGGTAGGATTTGTATGGAGAGATGGTACAGACCAATTGATAAAGCTGGAAAATCAGACTTTCTTAAACAGGACCCCTTCTTCAGATTTGAGCCTTCTAAAGAGAGGGTTCTCAAGGGTGTTATGATTCAGCTGACTAAGAACCATGAAATTTTATCATTTTTTTAATCTATGCACACACATGCATATGCATACACATTTAAAAATACACTCAAATATCTAAACATTTCTAAAACAGTACGGTTATCTGGGGGTTTTTTTTAGCAAAATGCATAGACGGAATGGCACTATGCTATGGAAATAATTTCTTAATTTCTAAAGTATCTGCTTAAGAGCACTTAAAACTTTGTAACTCATTTTTTTGATTAGCTGAGTTCACCCAAAAAAGAAACCCTTTACCTTATAGAGCCATACTTTCTATCATGTTCTCCAAAAAATACATATGCAGGTATGTGTAAAAGAAAGTTGAATACATCGAAATAAGAACTAACTTATTAATATTAAATAATACTGTAAGATTCTTGTCTTTCCATTAAAATAACAAAAATAACTGCTTCCACAAACAAAACATAGTAAATTACATTTGCCCATATGTGTAGGGATGTTTACTTGCAGCAACATCTATCTCCTCAGCGAGGTAGCCATTTTCTTGTCATTTCCAAGTAATACGTCATAACTCGCTCAATCTCTTGAATGTTCTTTCCATAATCACACCTTGAAGTGTCCTAAAAGTCTGGGAGAAGTCAGAATATTTTATTTTGTGATATCAACTCACCACTCTATATGCAGACAATGCATAATTAAAGTTGCTCAGGAAAGAGCGGTATGTGTTGTTGACTTCATTTTCCATTTCTGCTTCTGTTTTTGTTGTTCATAAGGAGGAGGCATCAGTTTGAAAGATATTTGTAAGTGCAGGACAGTGTCAAAAGTTTCTTCCCGATTAAATATTTTTCAATACGAAGATCACGTTCAATTTGGAAAAAAAAATACTACTACTTTTTATCGCATTACTACACCCATGTGTACAATCACAGTTAAAAAAGATGCCTACTGTAACAATTTGATCCCATGTTGGCATTTCAGCTTACAAATGGGGTATTTAACTTTACAGCCTCATCTAACAATGCCTTCTCATTTAGTCAGGGAGAGATCCAGGAAATCGAGCTGTAGCATATCTGTCTGTCTGTGTGGAGTCAGTGTACATAAGACTGGATGCTTTTTTCCTTCTTCACTAATGGGAAATAAAATTGGTTTCAACTGTATCTAGAATGAAACAAACTACAAGCAGACCTGCAACTTCAATCAGGTTCATTTCTTTCCATTTCAACCTTACCAGTCTGGGAGAAGAAAATGGTATTACAACACACTCAGAGTTTACAAGAAAGGCACATAACTATGGAGACAAAATCAGCCAGCTCTTTAATTCGTGACTGGTCAGGTCATAAAATGAGCATAATTCATAGCCTTGCTTCCAAAACAAAGAACACGTTAAAGTAAGATTCCAGATGCAATAATGAGTAGTCTGCTCCTATTTCTTTAAACAGAGATCTATTCCTCTACATAAATTGTTTGGCTTGAAATGCTGAAAATGTTTTGAACAGAAAAAATGCTTCCTTTTCAAGCTCTGGCAGAACAGCATTCCAATTAAAGAGTGGTAGATTTGTGGTATAAGTGGCATCCAAAAGCCAAGATCAGAATGCACTTCATGAAGCATTGCCAATGAGGTGCTTCACCCCACTTTTTTAAGCTGTTTCATTTTTTAATATATGATTTCTTGAGAAATCAATATTCCATTCTCTTCCCTATACTTTGGAGAGTGCTTAGAACTACTGATTTGAAGGTGGGGCTTTTACTCATTACTGACTTTTCAATGGACCCCTTGTATTGCAATCCAGAAGATATAAATAACACCAAAAAAAAAAACCCCAACCAACAGCTAAGAGCTCATAACTTCAAGTTATGCTTAGTTCAATCTTGCAAATACGAAGCAGGTTAAGTGCTCAGACATGGTCCTCCTCTTCAGCTACAGATTATTACTACTACCATCTGATTATTATTTGGTGCTCTCTGTGACATGAATGTGGTATTTTTTTCATTTCGTTCTACTAGAAAAATCGTTACAAGAACCTCAATAACCCTTACTAACCTCCATATTTGCTGGCAATTTCTCTAGGAGCATTAAGGAATAAGTGGAAACAGCTTCCTTCAAAGTCAGGGACCAGACACATCAGCGAGCCCTGCTGGGAAAACTGCATCAGTGCTGCCAGTGCTCAGCTGAATAAACAAAGGTTTCATCTCCCAGAGCAAGAAATGTGGCATTAAAATTCAAGCATGCAATTTGATATCAAAAGAAAAATAACATGGGGAAGTAAAGTCTCTCAACTTTTGCTTTTCAAAAGGGAAAAGAAAATGCATACAGTAGCTATTGTGATTAGGTAGGGAAATTTGAAGAGGAGAATGTAACAAGTACTTTATCAAAAGCACCCAAGCAATGAAACACAAGCTAAAGAAGGCAGACCAGGTACTGCACAAAAATGGATGTAATCAAAACATGGAACAAACACCACGAGGAACATATAAGCTGGTTAATTTGAGTGCTTACAGAAATTATTTGTTTCGTGAAGTTTCTTGGAACTTTTCTAAGGATTGTTTATTGAAAAACCTAAGCTGCTTTAATGGCACTGGTATCACTTATAGTGATACAATTTCTCGTGAGGAAAAGGTTGTGGAGATGTATGTATAGATATAAAGGCGGTCATAGCAGCATATCTTACTTCTGAAAGAGAAAGGTAATACTTTATCTCCGTATATGGAGTATTTGCACTCTTTGTCCACACAGGCTGCACTGTGTGAGCATAGATCTTTTGATTGGAATTCATCTTTTTAAACATAATTGGTTTGTTAGTTTATTAACAGTGTGCATGCCAAGCTTTCATTTATGCTATTTTTATACTATTGGTGAACACGCAAACAAATAAAAAATTTACTGCAATTAAAATTATGTTCCATCCCTTAGTCAGCTATAGGAGATATGGTTGAAGGGACATCAACTTTTACTAGAACACCTGAAATAGGCTAGAAAAAAGTATACAAGTATACCCACAAAATATGTTTAGAAGATGAGCTTGCGAACGAATTTCATAATTTTCAGGTGGCTACATATCTTTCATTCAGTGGAAGCATTGACTTGATGAGGGACCTACCCTTTTCATTTGGATAGACTCACATTAACATAGTTCAGGACCAAGAACTAGAATTTTGGAAAAGAAATTATTTTACTGGTAGCTGGGACTTTCTGTCCTTCATGGATTGTAAATTCACTCTGCTGCACGGGGGTTGTTTAGTCACACCTATATCTATCTATAGAAACACATGCATTTGGTACATTTGAGGATATAAAAACATAGAATACATGGAATATGATGATACAGAGCGGGGCACTGGCTCAGGTGGATTATTTTATGTTGGTTGTATCTTCTAGAAATTCGTTGTCTTTGTATCAGTTTCCAGTTTGATGGATAAGCAGCAGCTAACAGGCTTTGTGTAGAAATCAGTCAGGCACTCCAGATTAGGTTTGCTAGCATTTCCATGTTTGAACACTTTGGATAGGATCTAATAAGGGATGAGAGAATGGGGAGTGGTTGTTCAGCACCCCTCAGAGCTGTTGGGTAAGAGTTGACGGTGTAATTGCTCCAATATGAAGAAGAGTACTGGATCTTCCTTGAGCTTTGTGTAGCGTGATGTCAGGTTCTTGTCTGTTGTTGGCTAACGTAAACTCTCTTTGATAGTTGGGCTATACTGTCCGAGTGGGACAGATGTGACTGTGGTCATATTTGTTGACTATTACATTTTTCACATTCTAGTCCACTGTAGGTATTTGTCTGGTTTGGGAAATAAAATCCAATATATCTTGAATTTTTCATAGGGACTGTCACAGCAGGGAAGAAGTGCAAAGTGTCCTCCCTTAAGTGTAGAACCACACACACAGAACCACAGAATGGTTAGGGTTTGAAGAGACCTCTGGAGATCATCTAGTCCAAGCCCCTGCCAAAGCAGGTTCCCCTAGAGCACATTGCACAGGGTCACGCCCAGGTGGATTTTGAATATCTCCAGAGGAGGAGACTCTACAACCTCCCTGGGCAGCCTGTTCCAGTGCTCTGTCACCCTCAAAGAAGTTTTTTCTCATATTTAGGTGGAACTTTCCATGTTTCAGTTTGTGCCCATTGCCCCTTGTTCTGCCACTGGGATGAAGTTTGCAAAACCAAATTCTAAATCTAATGCAAAAAATAAGCCTTAAATGCTTGACATGGTTACTGATTGTTCATTTGACTAACCGGAACACTGTCATGTACCTACCATCAAAGAAAAACCCCAATAATTTATGATAAGAAGATGCAGGAGAATGGTGCTTTCTAAAAATCTCTTCATATCACTACTTTTGATAATGTAGAAAAATCAGAGAAATCATCACCGAAGCATAATATCAGAGGAATATAATTTGAATAAAGCTCTAGTTGCCTAATAACAACTGGTGAAATTTTATCACAGAATTTCTTAGTACTACACTGGTGGAGTAGATTATCAGATTATAAAGCTACATGCGAATGTTAGGAGAGAATATTTATCCCACAGGTAAGGATTACCTGAATAATTTATAAATACCCTTGTGAATGAATTACACATCCTTGTAAGCAAAATGCACATCGCATCATATTTCCTAAATTGCCATGCTCCACTTTTGCTGGGAAATAAGTCACACTTTCTTCCTAAGACAAATTCCCCTTCATTAAATGCAATTTTCATTGCACCTTGCTACACAGTGCCATAACCCTGCAGGAAGAAATAACTGATCCCTGCTGGCTGACTGTACCAGACATGAATCATTGACTCCACTGTGTATGGAAAGAGATGGGCATGTTTGTGGGAAGAAGGAATTAAAGCCCATAGCCAAGATCTCTGCAGGAAATCCTAAAAATAGCCAAACTTAAGAAGTGTGGAGTAAGCTTTCTGGTTTTAGTGTCAAGTCACTTAGTAACATTAAGTTTTGGGAAGTAGAAAATCTGAATCAACCACAGCTTTGATTTTCCTCTTACTCTATAGATCCTGCATGTTGCCCAAGTTCAGAATTACAATGTCACAAATCATGTACCTTTCATTTTAGGTATGCCAGCCTTTCAGCAAATCATTTCAGCTATATCAGACATCAGTAATTAACAGTGTAAGGAGGATGGAAGTTGTGCATGGGAAAAGGATACATTGAAGAAGACACTGAAAGATAAACTGGTGTACTTGGAAAAATGCTATTCAATGCTTGGTATAATTTTAGGAATATTTCCTTTTAAAATACTCAATTTCCTCCTCCAGTCCTCAGTATTCTATGCTCCTGCTGTACTTGTCTTTGTGTAAGCATAATATAGAGGACTAATACAAAACAACCAGGTCTAGAAAACGTGACCTTGACCAGCTTGGAGGAAGTAGGATTATTTTGATATAGAGAAAGGTGATAGAGGGGAAACATAAAAATATAAAAGGCTGCAGAGAAGACGAAGGAAGGAAATAATCTTTTTTCCACGCTCATTTTGGGCATGATAAGAAGTAATGGGCTTAAACCTTAGCAGAGGAAATTTAGGCTAACTGTCACAAAAAACTTTCTAACAGCACAGCAATGCATGGGAAAAAAATTTCCTAGGTAAGAAGCAGAAACTCCATTTTTGTACGCTTTTATGAACAGGTTAGACAAACATCTGCCAGGAATTGTTTACATGCAGCTGACATTGCCTTGAAGACGGGAGATGGAACTAAATGATCTCTAAAAGTCCTTTCCAGCCTTATTTTTTTATGATTCTGTAATCAACGTTGAAAGGAGCTTGGCATCACTCCTATTCAAAATAATGGGAGTTTGCAGAGTG
This sequence comes from Nyctibius grandis, assembly GCF_013368605.1. Taxonomy (NCBI): domain Eukaryota; kingdom Metazoa; phylum Chordata; class Aves; order Nyctibiiformes; family Nyctibiidae; genus Nyctibius; species Nyctibius grandis. The sequence goes on along the minus strand of NC_090661.1, from coordinate 96,821,620 downwards.
TTCTGTAATGGCATTCCAGATTTCCTCCAGTACAAACCAAGGTGGAAACGTGTGTGTTTTAGTGGAGGGAAGTGGGACCTTGAGCTCCAGTAGCTGCAAGAAGAAAAGGGGGTAATTTATACTTAGCTGCAGTTGTCACTGATACCAAGCTCTTCACAAAGCAGAATAAATTTGATGTCTCTTTCAGGCCATTCTTCAGATTCTGTTCTTAACTGAAGCTGATAAGTAGCTGATAATGTTTCTTAGGTGGATGAGTAACTGGTTTTAATGCATTGTTTCACATAAATTGGAGCTTTTTCTATTCTAAGTATTTTTCTGAGCAAATATTCTTAAATCATTGGAAAACAGTAATTAAAGGCTGTATTTTAATTTCAATCTAACGGACCATATAAAGCTACATATAACTCTTCTATGTCAGTCTGAACAGTCCTCTGATGCAGCTCAGGACGTGGCTCACTGTGCTGTCAGCCATGGTTTGCTGTTTTCTAGAAAAAAACCTCATTATTTTCATCCTCTCCATATACAAATGCAAACAGAATTCATTCAAAGGATATTTCTTTAATAGTTAGCATTTAGAATTTAATAATTACAACCTCCAGAAATTGTAAAGAAAATTCCATCTGCAGTTCAGATTTATGCTTAGATCATTTTGCACTTTATGGCCAACGTTCCTTTCCTTCTTCCCCAGGAAAAGATGCAGTCTCTTCTTGAATGTAATGTGTTATGCTCTAATAGTTTGTAGTGTAACATGTTATGCTTTTTGCATATTGATACATTTTCAGGTAACCGAAATATCTCTACAAAAAACTTCACTGTGTACTCTCAGATGCAATGTGCTATCTAAGATTCTTCATCTGTTTTCCCTCATGATGACTAATCAGTATTTCTCTATTGTGGATAGAGATTCCTGCATGAGTATATATTTGACAGGAATAATTTATCTATAGGAAGAATAATGGATTAATCTGTACTTCCCTGGAAAACAAAACAAAACAGAGTATCTTATATATTGAGATACTGATCTGAAAATTCATCAACAAATATTGAATAAGAGTTCTTAACTCCATCCTTGACTCAAACTTTCCTGCTGAGGCAACACAGGGATCTGGAAATTAATGAATGATCTAAATAACTAAGTGATCTAAATAACATGGTTTAGTTATGCACTAAACCATGCTATGAATGTTTATATTTTTTTCTATTACAACAATGAATCTGCCAACATCTCAAACATTAATTAATTTATTCCCACAACATCCTCACAAAGTAGTATTCCTATTTTAGAAAGAGCATAGAGAAACTCCTTCCATCCACAAACACGTAGGGATCTGGTAACAGAGCAAGGACTAAAGCCTACTTTGGATACAAGTTCCAGTAGATGCAAGTCTCAGCAAGTCTTTTCTTCCTTTTGGATATGATTAACTACAATCAGCCATCTAAAACTGCCACACTTACCTCTAGTCAGTGAAACCATTGCACTATGAAGCAAGTTCTGCTGAACCCACTGTTGTGTGAACTTGAACTGAAAGAGTAAGAAACAGAGGCAGATACAGCTGTGAATATGTAGGAAGGTGAAGGGTTGAGAGGAAAAAGACAGCACAAGCCTGAAGCAGTTACGTAGCTGGGAAAATCCCTGAACGATGCTAACAGGGACAAGTCTGAAGCCTTGAACTGCAGTTATGGGTATCATGCTGGTATATCACTCTCAGAGGACAAGGATAAGGAAGGTTAACCATCGATCACTGAAATTCAAGCACACTGCCTTACTGGGTTTGCCCTATGGCAAAGTGCTAGGTATTTAAACTGCCACTTACAGTCAGTTGCATTCAGAGAAAGCTGAGGACACAGAGTACTTCACAGAAGATACTCAAGATTGTGCATCATTGAATCCTGAATTATAAGTAATAAATATACATAAAAATAGTAGGAATTAAGCACAGAATGGGTAGATACATTGTCATCCTAAACTTTCCATGATTGTGTCACGTTGAGTCACTCTCCACCCTAAATATAGCTTGCCATTGTAATTTTCTTTGCAATCTTTCATTTACACCCTAGCATGTTTTGAGCACTGAAGACAACTTTATTGAAATGAAAGACTTAAAGTGACAAGAGTGGTCTTTTTCTGCTACTGTTCAGATTCATGCTTCATGCTTAGCAATTTGGAAAATTCACTTAACATTTTTCAGATCCAACAATTTTAGAAAGATTAGGTTTACAAAAAGGGATTCTTTTAAAAGTGATTCACATACAGGTACTAGTTTAAAGTGTCCCTCTTTTGGGTGGATTATTTTGTCTGCCATTTTTCCATATTAACTAGCTCTCAGTCATTTTCAAGTTCATCTTCTCCAGTATGAAAAATATATGCATTTTGGTGTGTGACTTACTTGCCACGTCCAATCATATTTACAGAAACCTAGTTTCATCTCATTTTATATTTTCCTTACATTCATTTTTTATGTATTTAACTGATCCTTCGATTTTTGTTCAGATTTTTTTAAAAAGCAATGTTTTAAAGAGCCTGTTTTCATTTTATGGACCTGCTCATTCTGTATGCCTAAACCTATCCCTTCTCGTTGTTTCTGCAGACCTTTCTCTTTGCACTATTTTGTAATGAAGATAATTTTTTTTTTTTCAACCTGGGTAATTTCAGGCAGGAATAGCCCTGATACCAGAGAAGCTCACCTAGTGCAAATACTACAGAATGGACAGTGGTGCATCCTGCAGAAATTCTCAAGCAGTTCTGCAGTCAGGTATGGTTCACCAGGGTGTACAAGTTCTGACAGTCTTGCTAGGCTCAAACTCATTCCAAAAAGCAGCATTTGGTGGTTTCCACACTGTTCCCCATTTCATGTTCCACAAAGACTTAGTCATTTAGAGGCACCATTTAGCTGCTTGTATGTGTAGGCACAGTGCCATACCGAGATGCTAAAAGGACAGTGCAGAGAGATGCAGAACTCGGCCCTGGTCTTGTACAGACAGTACTGACCTGGATCTGCTATACCCCTACAGGACATGAGCTGACATGTAGTTGTCTCTGAACTATATTCCCTATACCTCTCAGTTCCAGAATTATGAAGTAGAGCTATCCAAGGCACACAAATAAGGGAAGCTGAGAAGTTGTCACAGTAAAGGAAGGTGTCCTAACAAGCAACCTCTCTAATAACCGTGAGCTAATTAACACCAACCCTGAGTTCTCAGCTATCTGTGCGTGGTTTGAGTTAATATTTTTGCTGGATCCAAAACAGGTCCTTCAGAAGGACATTTCTAGTGATTTCACAGTTAAGGGATAGTTAATCCCCTGTTACAGACTCACTCTTATTACAAGAGAGAAAGTATCCCATCGAGATATATTTTCTCAGTCTGCTATTCAATTTTACTAACAGAAAGTTTTGAACTTTAAACCCTATGTCTTTTCCTTTGTTCTTACAAACATAACTGAATATATAGAGCACCAAGCGTAGTTAATTTCCCATCCTTCATCTTAAAAGTGTCTGTCTTAATAATGATAGTGATGTTAATTTATTTGTGTCCATAAGCTTTAAACCTAGCCTCCCACAGTAGTTGCACAATATTGATTGAAAGGGTTTGGAACAAACGAATCTAGAAATTGAGCTGCTCCAAACTTTTAAGAGCTACTTTTAAGCAAGAACTGTCCTTATCATGCTTTTAAACTGCTAACAACAGAAAGCCCTGACTTCCTTCTGTCAACATTTTCCTGAACCATAATTGCTCATGCATTAGAAATTCACTTGAAATGGCATAAAAAGGCTGTGAAGTAAATGTATTCCTGAAGGTCTTGCTGGTCTGCAAGCCAGTGTAATTTCAGAAAACACCACACAGGCTGAAAAGACAGCAGATGCAAGAACTGAATTTAACTATAGATGATAACTCAATTTATTTTCTCTGTCGTCTAGTAACTCAATAAGTCTTTAATGGTTTCGTAAATAAACAGATGGATGCCATCAAATGCCACAGAATGATAAATTTGATTGGTCTCTGTATAATTTTGGATAGCTTTATCCCCAAAATAGACAGTGGAAGCATCTTACTCCAAGAGTGTGATAAAATAAATGTGTGAAGGTAGATTATGGGCAATTACATTGTCCCAGTGATAAATGAAACTTTCCATTATAGTATACCTAAGAATCACGACAAGTCTCATTGTAACTCTTTCTAGTGGTAGATTTGAACAGATTTGACTTCTGTTGATAAAAAGGTGCTTCTTTTCAAGGAATTCAAAGTTAGAGGAAGGCAAAATAGGTGATGGGACCCCTGCTGAAAGATTTAAATCATAAATAACTATCTTTGAAAGGTTTATGGCTCTAATTTAACTGTAAACCATCTGCTCCACCTAGTATGTGTTGACTGAATATAAAACCAGACCACCAATTCCAAATAGGAAGGATGCTTACCATCCAGTGTGTCACTTGCACAGGGATTTGTTCACTTTACCTAATTTTGCAACTTTGACTAGATATCTGTTGAATCCTCAAAGTTTAACAGTACAAAATTAAAATCATCTGCTTGGTTTTCAGAAGGAACATAGCCAAATAAGATGCTCTGTTAAGAGGAAGCTGTACATTCATATGGGCTGAATGTGGACAAGACAGGCCCTAAGAAAAACACTGCTTAATAGCATTATCTGATCACCAATCTTTCAATTTGTGTAAAATAAATCATACTAGTGAAACATTTATTTTCCATGAGATTTCTATTAAAAATAAGTATCATATAACCTCTCTGAGCAAAATTCTCAAGTGAGAACTTCACATGTTTGTTAGTTGCCTTTATCACTTTCTGTGGTTTTTTTGTTTTGTTTTGTTTTTTTTTTCTTTTTCATTCCATTGTTGATATCTGTATAGTTCATGTCAAAAGAAGAAAAGCACACTACAATTTCTTTTAACTACAGAAAGCTTAGCCTTGCAGAGTGCCTAAGGGTCTGCCTGGGAGACAATCAAATTTGAAGACCTAACTTTACAGAACATTTTCTTCTTCCTATTCATGAATCACTTTTCTTTGTACATCCTATCAATTTCACTCTGACTTTCCAAACCCTATTCATCCTGTGGCCCTCCTCATCACAGAATGGGCAAAAAGAAAAAAAATATCACATCCAGTAATACAAGTATAGGATTTCACAGCCTAAAAAAGAAAATAAGACCAAACTCTGTAAACTACCACTTTGTTTAGAGGAAGTGATTATGGTGAGAAAATTAGAGCTGCGAGTAGAAAGGGGCCAAAATATTATGGGACAGCAGTTCCCTACCCCTCCACATGGAGCCCATTGTGGGAGCCCAAAGCTGTTCCTGCCATTTGACAAGCAAGGTAGGGAGCACAAGGTCCTGGCTACCATAACTCTTGCCCAGACTCTCCAAGGGACAAATCACTGCTAGAAATCTGTCCCTTTCTACGACAGAAAACCACATTGTGCAAGGTTACTGCTGACCTGCAATACATTCATCAAGAAAAATTCTTGACTGTTCCCTGACTTCCAACAAATGTATTATAACTATGCCATATGGAAGCCAATGAACTTCTAAAGGAAGGAGGCTATGCACGTTTTTTAAATTCAGAAAGCCTATGAAAATGGATAAAAAGCATCAAGCCACAAAGGAGCCTGTGTTTTAGAGGTAAAGAAATGTGAGTGAAATAAGAATTGCCAATAAGTCAAGCTGAGTTAGACTTTGCAAAGATTTATTACAACAAGCATCTAAATATTTTCACTGTATAAAAAAATAAGAGACTAAAAAAAAAAAGAAGAGTCATTATGTAGAAAGAATGAGGCGGAGATCAAGTATTTTCTAGATATTGTCCCAGGAGTGAATTATTTTATGGTTTTCAAGGAGGGAGATAATGTTTATCAAAGAAGGTGCCATCAACATGGATAATGGAATGAGGATATGGAAATAGAAACAACAGAAGTTTTATGCATTGATGTTAGAGTAATCAGAACACTAGTTCTGCAAGTATACAAGAAAACAAAGGCTGGTAACAGGGAAATTTAATAGTCTGTCACGTCAAATGCAGTGGCATACAAACTGAGAACAGTATGTGTTGTTTATTTCATACTCAAAATTTTCTAGATTAAAGAAAGAAAAAATTATTCAGTTCTTTACTGATCTATTAATCAGACTGAGCTATATGATACTTGGCAAGAAAGAATAATTAAAGGCAGGTAAATTAAAAATGGGTCACAATGCATCAACATTTCATCAAAGACTGTCAGACCAACCTGATAGCTTTCTACAATAAGTTAACTGATTTTCTGGGTAAGAACATGCAGAAGATTATCTAGATTTCAGAAAGGTATCTTACACTGTGGGAAATTATCAACAGACACAAAAGATGAGAGATTAGTACTGGAGTTATGGAGAGTGGACAATTGCACGAAGGAGAGAAGACAAAGAGTAATTTCAAAGAGGAAGAAAGAGGCTGCTGAAGGTATAGCATGGCAACAAGAATCAATCTTTTGACCAGTCTTTTTTAATATTTTCATTAAAGAGCTTAGCATAAAAGTAGGAGTATGCTGCTGAAATTCAATTGTGACAAACATTGGTATGTATCATCAATACAGAGAACAAGTAGAATATAAACCAGAAAGAGATGCATGACCTTAAGAACTTGACGAATATGAATGTACTCAGATTCAACAGTGCAAAATTCAAAGCTATGTATTTTGGGAACAAGCAGAAACTTATGCCATAGAAGTTCACTGCTTGAGGAAGAGAAGAAGGGCAGGGATGTAAGAAGTTGGCCACAGAATGACCGAGTTGGAAGGGGGGAGGATTGTTTAAAAAAAGTAAAAGTTAAATTGGATACAGCAAGGAAATGTTAGTGCCATTGGGCAAGGCCAGATGGGACTTCACATGGCACTCTGTCTACAACCTGGCCATGCAAGGTAAAAAAAGCTGGATTGAAGCTGAAACTGGGACAGTGCTACAAAGGTGTTCAGAAGACTGAAGAACATGTTTTAAAGCAGACCTCATTTGCCTTAGTCTGGTAAAACGAAGGTGGAAAAGAGATACGATTGCTGTGTTAACACGTTGTGGGTGATAAATGTCAGGATGAAAATAGGATAACTCCCAAGTACTTCAACTAATGGTCAGCAGGCAGGTGTGGTTGAAGGATGAGGTTTATTTCCAGGTTAGAGCCTTTGATTTGAAGGTTTGGGTTCTAGCATGTCTGTTCACAGCCAGAAGCTTAGGATCATGAGAATCCATCATTGCCATGATGAGTGGGGAGAGGAAACCACTAAATTACCATCTGGATGCAACCTGAAAATGGCTCAGCCAACCCCCAGGAACAGTGTACATGACTGTACTTACATTTCACTGTGTTCAGAACTTTTACAGTCTTGTCAGACATTCTTTCAGTTCCCTTTATGCAATTAAAGCTGCAAAAGCCCCCAAAAGAAAATAAAAAAACTATTTCTGATACTCTGAAGGAACAGTGAGAGTTTTAGTTTGAACAATGAATAGCTAGTTGTCAAAGAAATGTTCATGGTGTTTAACAGTTTTTATTAATATGTCTCATTTTATTGAGTCCCTCTAGGGCAGGAAATCCAGTGATAAAGTTGTCAAACAACCACCTCTACCTCCTCTGTTCTCTTTTTTTTTTCCTTTCCTTTTTTTTTTTTTTCCCAGTTGATATCTCTATAGTATGCAGTTTTTACTGTCCAATCAATAAGTTATTTTTGCCAAGATTTGTGGAAGACACATTGCTAACATTATACTGCATGTTCTTCAAGTGTGTATGTCCTTTTCAAATAATTTTTTCAGAATAAAAAGGAATAAAGTTCCATGGCTAGAATGATGTAAAAACTAATTCACAACAGAACCACCTAAAATGCTTTAAAAGACCACACAAAATTAATACCCACCTCATGCTTCATCACTTACAAAGCTTACTATGCTAAGAACCTCAGTGCTTTTCAGGTAGACTTTATCCTGCAGGATGCAAGAACAATTGCTTTTGGTTTGGGATGGAGGAGGGGTGGTGGTGGCTACTGGGTCTTATTATCTACTTTGTTTTTGCTATTGCCATAAATATTTCTTAAGTAATCATCAGCACCATCTGCTACTTACCACTGTGTTCTTTTCACAGTGTCAATACTATAAACACAGTCTGCTTCCTCATTTGATGCAGTGCAGAAGAATGGAATTAAGCAGAAAATAGTTGCTCCAAAAATAGGCCTGACTATTTAAAAGAAAGCAACTCCTTCAGTAAAACTATCTTCAGAATAGATGATTTCAGTTTCCACCAAGTCTTAAAGAGCTATTTTGCTAAGCATCTCCAGTTAACTAAAAAGAACTCCAGATTTTACTTCTTGAGACCATGGCATTTGACAAATCAGTCTCTCAGTGTCAATAAGTTGAAGTAACTGCTTAATATATTAATTAGGAGTTTAGTTTTAGTTATAGTTATTAACTATACAAAGACTATTTTGGTTTTCTCACACAATTTTAACTTTTTCTATTTTTTTTGAGCATTTAACTGTCAGCACATTGGTAACTAATACAGAGTATCCTTCAATGCAAGTACCAAAATTACATTTCTACACAAAATGTTCTCGTCATGTCTAAGGTTAGAGAGACAGATTAAACTCAGTCTTCACACAGTCTAAACAGTAAAGGCAAACTTTCAAAAAATTCTGTTCCTCACTGAGTCTTTTAATATAATCCACCTTAACTGCAGAGCTTCTGGTCAAATGAATATGGCCATGCAGCTTTGCAAGACGAGCTATGTGAATTGTCACTGTGATTTCCATCATAGAAGTATCATTCGTATAAATCAGAAGTAAAATATTTTCTGGAGACAGTTTTTTTTTCTAGGAATGGTGAATTATATGGTACTACAAACCCTACTTTGGTTTCGGCACAGATAAAATGTCTGACTCTTGTAATTTAACGCAAGTTCTAGACACCCACGCTCTTTTGCTGTAATACATAGTTTGGCTTATTTCCAATTGCATGTTGGCACTTCAGAGAAGACAAACTTGAGATTTTTTTCAATATTTCATAGTAGAAATCTTGTTATGATGGGGGTGTGTGTCTCTTCTAGGCATATTGTGAAGTTGGTTTTGCTCAGTGTTTTTATAATGCTTTCCCTGTTTACATCTCACTTTATTCTACCTAAATAGCAATGCTAGATTATAAATATAAAATCTACTTTGGTGCATCAATAAAATATATATTAATAAAACATAGCAAATAATGAAAATAAGCCAATAGTCTGTCTCCCAAATTACCAAGGAGAGATAACACTCCTCTCTAGTAACTACCTGACATTATACCATACATACAGCTCTTGAACTTGTAAGTCATTGTTTTCCAGTTTGAACAGAGACCACCCAAAGGACAAACAAGATTAATGATCTGGCCTAGTCCTCTGCTCTAAACAGAAGTAAGCCTCAAGCCCTTTTTTTCCCCCTCTTTCTGAGTATAAGAAAAGGTCTACAAAGAGATGAAATACCATACCAGAACATGTATGTATGTCTAAGAAGACAAGGGGTTAAGTGGTCCTTAGCAAATGAGCCTCTGAAGTTCACCCTTGACTCTTCAGCCTCACTGCTACTGTGAGGCAGGAGCTTTTCAGTAGGCACACATATAATTGCTAATGCAGAATCAGATTCAGCTGTTTCCCTGGATTTCTCTTGTCTTTTCCGTTTGAGTACCTGAGAAATGCTAGAACCCTCAACATGCATACACAGGCCTTTCATAATATGTACTCCATACATCACACTGTACAATTCAATTTATATTCTCTTAACTTTTTCATTAATTCGCCTTGTGTTTTCACTCCTTTAGTATTCTGTAAATACCCTCCAACATGAGAAAAGACCACAGGAGATTCAACACAAAGATACAGAATATATGTGCTCACAGTAACCATCTTCTGTATGTCTTAATTACAGTATATTTTCATCAACATCTTTAACATTTTTCTACAAGAAGATCTTTTCTCATCCTTGTAGCTCTACTGACTTTATTTTGCAAGCATGAAGGGACTGAGCAAGGAATGTTTTTGTAGCAGGTAGAAATTCATAGAACTTACTCGCCCCTGGTGTATGTCGGCAACTATTTCACTGCATATTGTACGCATATGAACCAATTCCACATATGGAAAACCCTAACCTATGGGTTTATTTCCAAGGTTCAGAACAATTGAGCAATATTAGTAAATATAGTGCTCTATTAAAACTATTCATTATTTCATATTTATATTAATGTGCCCTTATGATATGTATTACCTTTTCTTTTGCATTTTAATCTGAAAATCAGAAATAGAACCAAGAAGGCCTTGTTACTGAAAACCCCCATCCAGAGCTAATTGTCTTGTAGAACACTTAATGAGTCATTATTCATTATGATGGTGAGTACAGGGAAGGCAGATGGCATGGTAATTTTATTGATTCTGTGATCCTACTGTAGCTTGCTGATTAAGTGGGTTTGAACGCCACAGTTAGTGTGGCCAGAATTACATGAAATTCTGTTTTCATTCAAGGATATCAGAGAGTAACTTTCAGATAGCACTGTGAAGAGGCCTGCCGAACATGAAATTTTCCTGTCTTCATTTATATTTGTAGCAACCCAGTATTGCATGCAGTGTTCCAGGATGTACATTCCACAACTTCCATTGCAAAATTATTTCCACTGAAGTTGCTCTATTAATTACTATATTTTATTTAGTTTTTAATTTTAATTTGCAAGTGTTATTTTTAACGGTTAGGTTAGATTCACCTCACCTAGTCATAGCCATCTAGATGTTAGATGTCCTGTATGGTTTAATAGCGAGACACTCATATTCATACACCTTCAGAGACCATTCAGTTCACTGTCTTAATAGGAAAGCACCTTTACTGGGTGCTCAAACACTTTTACCTGCTTGGTAAATATGGAAATTGTGCTGTGTGAAAGTAACATAACATGTAAATAATTCACAAATTACACCCCTTGATTCTGAATTATTTTGAAATGCTCTAATCTTCTCATTTCTCTTTGTGCTTTGAAGCGTTTACTGGCCTTATCCAAGAACGATGCAAACATCACAGAGTTTTATAAACTTATTGTACAACACCTTGATACCTCAAAGTGTGGGATTTAGTTGGCTTTAATAAAAATGATGACATGATCACAGTTCATTTAACAGAATTTATCACACTACCGAGCTATTCTCTCCGTATTGCCCAATATATCACCAGCGCTGTATGAAGACCTTGAAGGAGTTATTCTTGGTCTTTCCACTGCTGGTAATTCATTGGCACCTTTTTCTGCATTAAGTAATTTATATATTATCCTCTTGCTCCTCTTTCCTTTTTTTTTTTTTGTCTAGCTTGTTTTGTTCAATAACCTTTGAGATGTATAATTTAGCTCTTTCTAGAGATCTGGTTGCAGCTGCTCTCATTATTAGATCTCCTTTGATATTAAGAAGACTTTAAGCTATTTAAAGCATGGGGTCAGACACTACAACAATAATAGATGATCTCTAGCTTCCAATGTATTATAAAATCTGTAAGAAATATATGTGCGTTGTATACTATAATCTGTCCACAAGTAATGAACAAGTGATTTTTATGATATGCATATGCATTGATGCATGCATATCGATATACACATGAATTGTGCAGAGAATTGCTATTTTTTTTGAAGCTTTAAATTTTGATCTCATTACTCAGGTACAATGCAGCCAGTGGGACAACTGAAGAATGAGGAAACCACATGTTCTATCAGTCAACCAAAAATTGAGAAATTCAGTTTTTTATCACTGCTAAACTTCCTTAATGTTTTTCATTGATCATTCTAATTTATAATGTGGTTCTAATTTCTGCTTTAATCCAAGCAAAATTTCAATTAAAAACAGCTGTTACTCTAGAGAAGTATAACTGAATTGTCTTCAAATCTTACACCTAAAAGAAAATGGAAAGCCTACTGTGTTACACCTAACCTACTACAATGGTAACATTTACTGACTTTCCAGATTTTCAGGATGTTTTATTCTACAAATCGTTCCTTCACTGAAAATGTTCCTTTTTAAAGCATCAGTCACAATGAATAGTGGGGGCCTTTTTTCAATAAATTCATTTTTATCAATATTTCATCTGAATCTACATGACCAATCTGTATAAAAAATATCTTAAACCACATATTAATTTTAAGCAGTTTAATTGTGTGTAGGATTAGCACTTAGAACTAAACAATGCTGTCAAAAGTCTGTAAAGTTCTGAATATTTTCTGCAGTAAGTAGAGAGCACTCAGATCTCCACTGGGACATAGGGTCCCTTCTAGAGAAGTTTTTGCCTTGCATAGCCTTTGGCCAAAGCCCACTGTCTGTAGTTTCAGCTTTTCTTCCAGCTGCTGATAAAGGTGAAGTATAGAACATATGCTGCAGAAAGAGTAACCTTTACATTAGTTTGTTGGGGTTTTTTTAATATTCAGAGACATTTTTCAACATAATATTTGTTAATGTAAACCTTGGGAAAAAAGTAAAACTCACATTTGATCAAATTCAGATCTTAAAAACATAAGAATACAACTCTAACAACTCCAGTAGAGCATAGACTAGTTATTTGTGGAAAGAATTAGCTTTCTTGATTTTGGAGAAAATGTAATGCAGAACAGTACAGGCAGTTCCTTCCTATATTTCAGACATATGTATACAAGAAATGAAACCCAGTCTCTCATTGTGAACTGAGAATCAGTATCATTGACGTATCATTTAAACAAATATGTTTGACACACTGTCAGTTTTGTCCTAGAACGATGCCAATGAGCTTGAAAATGGTTATATGCAAGCAATAGAGGATTCTAAAATTACTTGGCAAGACATAATTACTGAACACACTACTTCCATCCACCTAAATACCATTGTTTTAACCTAGCTTAGGTCATAAGGGAAACCAACTGCATAGCAAACATATGTCTGCAGCACAAAGCTTCCACATCATTTCAAATAACTTGGCACAGTTCACAGCATCTGCTCCCACAAAGCCCAGGAAAGAAGCAGCAGGTAGTGCTGCAGGACAGGAATGAAGCGAATTAGTAGAGCTACAGGTATGCCAACAAACTTGCATAATAGCTTCTGCCTAGACTATGCATGGTTGCATACACTGAAAGCAGTCCATGAGTACCAAAATTCATTACACACAAGAAAAAATGATTATAGCAATATAATCTAATGGTTGAATCAGCATGGTTGCACACCTCAAGCATTTCTATTTGCTTTTGACCCTGAACAAAGTGAAAGTTGTGGGACTAAAAATTTTAGATATTTTTAAATAGTAGATGGGGTATTCTTTCACATATTGAGAAACATTCAAAATGACACATCTGCCGTGTTGTAGAACCCAACTCCTGTTTCAAAAAGCCTATTGTCTCCACATTTTACACACAGCAAAGAACAGCAATTACTTTTTAAAAAAATGTATATAGTAAATAGAAGCTGATTATGAAGTAACTAGATAAATAAATTTTTACTGCCAAGAAGCACATCATAGGTAAATTTGAAAACAACAGAAAAAAACATTTTAAGCTCCAATTTCAACAATAACTTTTAATTTCCTTTCATAATGTTTTTTCTTGTTGTAAGACTATAAACACCTTCATTTCTTTTTCATTTCCTTAAAGCATGAACAGGGAATATGCTAAACATCCTTCCTCCCTCATTGCTCTCTTCAGAGCACTTACATTTATATACTTCTTCCAGGAAATGTATTTGATGAAGCATCAGTAACACTTTTATTTTCATAGCACTTCCAGAAAAGATATTCCAAGCCAGAAACAACATTTTAAGAATGAAGTCCTCACCTCAGGACTCAGAGAGGGGAAAAAAATATAACCCCTCCCCCCAAAAATGAAAAAACAAATAAATAACAGATAGTCATCAGGCCAAAAGAAGAAGAAAGAACACTCAGCTGAGTTTATTTACAACATAAGTCAACTGAGTTTGCCCTCATCACCATTAGTCAATACTTTTTAATCTCTTAAATGGATTTTTGAAGGTTAAAAAGATATCTTTTTGGCCTTAATAATAAAAGTTAGCCTTAAAGCATATTTTCTGGCTTATAGGAGCACTTTGGGCACATACCACGCAGCTACCAATGAACCATACTGTTCATTACAAAGGTGTTTACTTTGGCAACAACTCCAATGAATTCTGAAATAGTAAACTGGTCATCGTGCAGCACCACATTACTGTCTAAACTTTGTTGTCATGACCATTTTGTATCATATTATGGTATTGTAGGCAATTATTTAAAGGATTAAAAAATTGTATTTAGGTACCTCCTGTTTAGGAAGCATTTTATAAGAATGGCTGTAATGGTTTTGTACAACAGTCTAGCATAGATCAGATAAGGTAGACTGCCATAAGAAGTGTTTCCAGATAATGCAAAAGCTGCTTAAAAATGAAGTGGGGTCATTTCCAAAGTGAACACCTTCCTAATGAAGCAGACACATTCACTCACACAATCCCAGGTTTCATCCGACAGGGATTCTGGGAAATGCTAATATTTTAATTGAATCCTGGACAGCACAGCATTGAGATTGATGGAGCAAAGAACTGAATTAGACGTTAGTGCACTGAACATCAACTTGAACTGAGAATACTCACTGGTATTCCCTACACAGCCTCATTTATAGCAACTTGAACTGAAACCATAGAAGTGGCTGCACATGAAATTTTTTTGCCCTACAAGACAAGGTTGAAGTATATTGGTATGCACACACATTGTTTCAGGAAGTGCTAATGAAATATGACATTGTACACCAGCCTAGTTTGATCACTGGGCTTTCATTTGAGACACCACACCAAATTCCAAACAAAAACTCCTCATTAAACATTGGCCCTAAACTTAACATCAACTTGACTGATGTATTCATCTGCTGTGCCATTATTTTGGATCTGCATGGGTGCATTTGTCCAAGTAGACTGCATCGCACAAGGACAGACATGACGCTCACCTACACGAGCCTTACCTGACTGACCAGGGGGTGGGACTCCTGAGGGTCCTCTGGGCAGACATAAAAATACCGTGAGGACTGCGGCTCTGTTTCCTGAACATGGCTCAATGGCAATCGGTTTAGGAGCACCCTGAAAAAGGAAGATACCTATGTAACATCTGAGATTTCCATTATATTTTTACTTGTACATCTTTAATTTATTTTAAGGTTCACTGTAACAGCAGGAAAATATTTTTCCAAATTAGTTCTTTTCATTTAAACAGATTGTCCTACCCATGTTAATTGACTTAAAAATGGGCTTTAACAGCCCACACTGCAAATCTAACCAAACAGAAAAAATGAACACAAAGACAAAAAAATTATACTTAATTTTATAGCTCACTCAATGTAGTGGTATCAACTTCTTAAAGCTTAGAAAATGGCAAAACCTTTTGGTATACACACTGGTATCTGAGAGTACCAAAATTTCCCCTATTCTAATAAGAAGCACCCATGTGAAAGAATCGTGCTTCAACAGCATCCGTTACTTAGCTACTTAGCCCCCTGAATGCCCAAAACATAAAATGAGAGCAAATCTGTATTATATACAGATATACAAAGACAGCCAATCCATCTTGAGTTTCCCAGACCAGTAAGTCTGCCTTCTCTGTGTCTGTGGAAGCAAATGATTTCTTTGAGGCAGGACCTTCCTGAATTTTTTTGCATACGCAGAAAAAAGGTGCAGTGTTGCTATATTTAAATAAACTTAGAAACTCTCTGAAAATGTTGCCTGTGTGATTATCATCTTACTTTGTCTTATATAAACTATGATAATAGTGTTTTTGCTGGTGGGAGGTATGTGCTGTTACCAAGCATCTCTCTCCTATTAGCTATACAGATCTTTTAATTTGCAGTTGGCTTGTGACTAAATGGTTGCTGCCATATTATTCTCAAGTCACCAAGTCTGAGGACACTGGGCACCGAAAAAAAGAAAAGCAGTCTACAAAGCCATAGAATAATAAGTTTCTAATATGACAATTTGCACTGTTTCCATATTTACATGTTTCTACATTTTGTGCTTACTAAGAGGTAGGTGTTTAACTTTTGAGAGCTTAAACATTTAGTCAAGCACTAAAGGTATTTCTAAAAACATTAGGTCAAAATCAGTATACGCATTTGTTTCTTTTTTTTTGTTTGTAAATTTTCAGAATGTCTGTCATGTTGCAAGGCAAAATATGAGTTTGATGTTTTGATTCAAAATTCAAAGCCATAAAACTTTCCATTTACATGCAAAATGCAATATATATATAAATGTCAACTGATTCAAGTATACTAAGAAAAATGATAGTTTAGCCAAGTTAAATGCAAAGGACTAGATACTAGATACAAGGAAAACAAAGGCATTTCCACCATGTAAAGCAATTATCATTTTCTATTTTTCTACGTTCAAGTAACCAACATTTATTCCTGCTCAGTGAAGATAAGGAAACAGAGAATACAGCAATAAAATGAACAATAGATAAATATACTTATTTTTTACTTCATGGTCATATTTGAAAGGCATTTCTGTAGATTCATTTGAGGCGATAGCATTAAAACAACTTGGGTGAAGAATGTAATCTTATTTAAAATTGCCATGACATAATGAATGACAACTTACATTCACTAAAACCTTACAAAACGATGAAATAGAAAAGTAGAACCCCAAAAGCTTCAGCTAAGAAAATAACTTTTTAAAAAACAACAAAAGAAATATTTTCTAAACCGAGTGCACTGGATTTGTAGCATTTATTTTTTTTTTTTTTTTCGTAATGTATTGGCTTAATGAAGGCCAAAGGAACAGATGAAGAGAACAGATTCTGAACTTGTGTAAGCTGGTATGTATCTATAGACTTCCATGGATCTATAATCAGCAAAACATTTAGACAGGTATTGCTGGATGATATGATTCTATACTAAAAGCAATGCAGAAAAGGGGGAAAACAGAATAAGAACCTTACTAATATTAGCAGCATTGATTGCACATGCACGAAAGTAGTATTAGTGGATTATCAGAAAAGAAAGGTGTGGGAAAATTTTCCTATTAAGGTTTCTTTGACTTACGTATGTTGAAGGGCAATGTAAAAAACCATACAAAAATAATGGTAATTCTTCTGAGCATAATATTTAATATAGACAAGGGTCCTGATGGGATCATTCAGATTAGCAGCTAGTCTGTGCCCTGGGTTGTTTGAATCTAATCAGACAAGCGTAGGCATAGAATAATATAATATAATATAATATAATATAATATAATATAATATAACACAGCACTGACAGCAGTCTGGTGTAGATCTCCCTGCTTACTTCTCCCACTATTACACGCTTTCATTCACTCCTACTTGTTGCACTTTCAACTGTCAAAATCCAAAACTTCCCAACTGTCACACACTCATATCACGCCGCCCTTTGGACCTAAATACTTGCCTCTTCATACCAGCACTTCCACCTATCTCTCTTCCCAGCCACCCAGACAGGGATGCAGCTCCATGCCAGTTAAGTTCTTCTCACTTTGACCTTGTGCTTCCCACTTCACCCTGCACTAGCCCTGCTCCTGCATCTTCAGCGCAAAATAGACTTTCCAGCTCCAGGCAAGTTCCTGCACCAGGAGCTGTGAAGGGAGCAGACCAGGTGCTCTTCGTGTCCATGGACAGAATGCCATAAATTGGGGAGGTGGTTAGTGAGATAACTAATGAGGTGCACTCACTAATATGATAAATAGATTTTACAAATAAATACCTTTGCCTGGGGCGCCATGGACCATCTTCCACTATGTACTAGAACAACAGCACCTGAATCCTTATACAGCATTTATGATTAAAATAGTTGGTATTACTAATGCAAGCAATAGAGCATTTATGTCATCTTTCCTGACTTGTCACAACGGCAAATCAAATAACATGATTCCTTTCTATTTGAAAAGGCAGACAAAATGAAATCTTCATTTCAAAATGTAATTCAGAACACAGTTTATGCAGACACACAACTGAAAAGAACAAATTTACCATTATTTTTTTATTATTTTAACTTGGTGAATAATTACTTTATTATAAATCAAAATATATTTTGTATTGCTGCGTAATATAAAATCTTTCATTAACAGGCCCCGTCCTTTTCTGTCTGAAGAAACGTTTTTCAAAACACAATTGGAGAAAATTATTTCTGATAAATATTTTTCAGAGGACTTCCTCCAAAAATCAAATACACTAAGAATTTTGTATTTGTGCTTATTTGTTCTTTATAGAACATTATGACTGAAAAAGCAGATGTCTTATCTTACCTCACATCATTCAGATTCACTAGCAAAAAACCACGGAAGCATAGAGCAAATGATAATAATTTAGATACCCTAAGGTTTGTCAGTTGTTTAAAGATAAATACATAACCATGAATCAAAGTTATTTCACAGTGACATAACATGTTCTCTGAAATGTGCCGTTTATCATGCATTTTCCACGGGTTTTTTGGAAGAGATAAGGCACATGTTTGTTTGCCCAAAGCACTTAGCTACCATGATTTACTTGCTAGAATTATCTTTTTTTTTTTTTTTCCCCTGTACAGAAAGCGACTTACAATTTTGCCAAAAAGCATAAGTGATAATCACAGAGTTAATAAAACTTTATGAGTGGAAGACAGAATAAACAAATACTTCTTTATTTAATAACGTTTTACTCTTATATTCCCTTTCTTACACACACTATGACAGAAAGAGGTATGTCAGTTGGGAAGGTGAAAAAGAAAGGGGTGGAAAACCATGAACGAATAAAAGGGTGAAAGAGCATATATTATTATCAATAGCAACAAAAGAAGAGTAAGTCAGTGGATGCAGAAAGAAGGAATAAGTGGAGAGGGTAGGGAATAAAACAGAATTTTAAAAAAAAAAAAAAAAGAGAGATGTTTTTTCCACAATTTAAATATATAGTCATATATTTATTCACAGAAAACAAGAATCAGAAGTCTTCTTCCCAGTGTCCTAGATTTTTATCAGAGAAAAGTTTCTACATTCTCCAGATATTTTTCTGAAAATCCTACAAAGACCTAGCCAAAGTCCAGCTGCCTCAGTGAGCTTGTGAGGAACTACCAAGCTTTGGGAAGATTCTTTGCTCATCCTTGGTCTGTTTCTATAAGAAATAAATTTTGGCTGGATTTTTTTTTCTATACAAAGGACAGATGACAATACTACCATTACTGGCATAAAAACATATGTCAGTGTACGCCATATTCATAATTGTATTAAAAAAATTTCTTTCTAAGTAACTTAGCACATCTGCTTTATAATGACAAGAAAATAACAAAACAGGTGTATTTTTTAATTGAAAATCTTGCACCGTTTTATTTGGCTGTTTAGGTATAACACAAATGAGCAGTTTTAAGAGTCCAGATCAAGAAGAAGCTGGGAGGTGTATTCTGTTACTCTTGATGGACAGGATGGGCAACAGAAGGCAGCAGCATGAAGAGGTGAGAACAGAGCAATGACTAAGGGAATGTTCATGGGGCTGCTATAAGTGTTCAGAATCTCTTTGGAGGAAATGCACTGAAACTTTAGCATTGATTCGTATCTATCAATGAAAATATTTAATACTGCGAATACGGGAAGATGAAAAGTGTAAAGTATTTTGGCTCTATCTGTATTCCAAGAAGTGGTGTCTCACAGAAGTGCTATAAAACTTTGGATTTTCTCTACTAAGTAATATCTATATATATATTTTTCTGTTCAGCATTCTAAGTTAGGTACATCCAATTTTTAAAAGTGCATTATTATGCCATAAGACAAATAGATCATGTAAGACTAAATGGCTCCAAACTCATGCCAAAAAAGCAATTAGAAAATTGAATCAAGGAATTAAGGATTAATGTGAACATGTTACACCTGTCAGCAGTAATAAGTATTTTGACAAGAACAGAATAAAGTTTGACAGTGTGCACAAATACAGATCTGATATATAAATCAAGTATTAAAATGCAAACAACTATGCATTAATCACTGTAATGTTTCCTAAATAAAATGGTCTTAGTACTACTTATGAGAATTCATTATGAATAAAACTTCATCTCTTCTTAAAAAAACAGCTTGGCGTACTTTTTGTTTCAATAATAAATGATGCCAATTTAAACTTAGTTTTTAATCATACTATTAAAACAGAATTAATCTGGTGAATTCCCCGTAAATTAAGCTTGATGGCTTGGCAAATAAACAATCAAATCTGTTGTTATGACATGATTAGTACCAGACTCGGAATGTAAATAGTCACTTTTCTGGAGTTCAACATGCAAGACTTCAGAGGGGAGAAAAGAAAACAAGAAACAAGATTGTGTCCTCTGAAGAGGCAAGGAATGTAGAAAAGGAGGAAAGGTAAAATTTAGACTGATACAAGTATTCACATCTTCATTTCTCTTAGCTTCAGATTCCTTTCCTGAATTCTTTGGTTATTTTCTGGGTTTCTTGACTTATTTGTGATAAGCAAGTCTAAGACTCAGAAAAGCACTTTAGTACCTAAGTTGGATTTTGGTCAAATTTAGATACCTACATGAAAACCCAAAAGCCTCAAAACCCTGTTAATTTCAATATGAACAATTTCCCAGTAGCTGAAGCTCTCCTCTACCTGCCCAGGCACATCCTAGTCTCTTACACCCACTCAGGATTCATTGGCATGCCTGGAACTGCCCTGGATGTAGAGCTTGACCTAGGTAGCTGTTTTCAAAACATGTTATCAAATGAGGCTTTACAGTACAGTTGTAGCTACTTTCTTTTAAACCACGGTTGAAGGCAGTGGTAGCTCTGTTTTTCACGGAAGGAGAATTAATCCTATTTTTCCTATTCAGCTTTTACCAAAGACTCATTTGAGGTGAAATACTCTGGCCTATAATTAAAGATGCAGAGTAAAATGTTGTGATTGCTCTGACCATTTTCAGTGCCGTGAAGGCAGACTTTTCAGCAGTGCAAAAGAGGAAAATTCATCATCTCAAACTCACAGAATTCCATTGATATCATTTGTTGGTGGCTTTTTTGGCCATTTTGCTGGAGAAACTCCAAATGTCCCTCGCACAGCTATCCTGCTAAGAGAAGGAGATGGGAGACTCCCACCTGTAGCTGACCTCCACCCTATCCCCACCTGACTTTCTCCATGGTCATTTGCCAAGAGAATCAAAACCAACAGTAATGTCAGAGGAACAAATAAACACTGTTTGCTCCTCCCAGCAGAAGCCCACCATTTTGACAGCACCCGCTGCTGCCCTAAGGAGAACCTGGCACTTCTTCCAGAGTGCTGAAGGCACATTGCTAAGGCAATGCTTCAGATAGAAACAAAGGCTGTAATCAGTACTGCTATTTTCTTAGACTATCAGTGTTATACTGCATTACTATTCTAAATGTTGGGTACATATTAACTAACACTCATTAGCATACTTTTGAGTACGAGCTTCCAATCCACCTAAAAGTTTTGACAATTTTCTCCACAAATTTATTCAATGAGTAATAAGCCTTAATGACAGTGCAACGGGAAAAAAAAAAAAAAAAGCTTTCAACAAACATCATTTATGTGCCAGGAGAAATATACTTTAGGAACTACCGCAACAGAATAAATAAGCAAGGCTGGAGTTCTGAACATTGCTTTGTGGCTGGCATAGAAAACACCAATTCTTCATATGACCCTAGGGTTTTACTGAAATTATAAGCATCCACTAAAGATTCTCATTTAATCCATCCTGTTAAGTTCCTCTCTTGCAATTACTGAATGGAAAGCTTCACTTCATCTAAACCTACAAGAACGGCCCAGAGCCTGAGTGTCCTCAATGCTTTGGGCTTCTACACTGCAACTTCTTTTGCCTGAGGATTTCTCAGTGTTTTCTAACTTTGGTTAACAAGGTCCCACTAGCGCATGTGAGGTACATAACCACTTTACCTAGAGCAGTAAAAGCTGGAGAACATTTTGGTGTATCTTACAATTCTTCCACGTATACTAAAAGAGACTGGAGGTAACTGCCTTGCTTCTGCGACTGAATCATCCAGCCAGTACTGATTTACTGGGAGGACTCTACCAACTCTACTTAACTTCAGAATGAACCAGTTTTCCCTGAAAACTTCTATAGTGTCTAATGGAGCCGAGACCAACAAGACTTATTGGTAATAAAATGTAACCTGACCAAAATTATAGTAACATATCTTATTAGAGATTTTTTTTTTATAGTGAATTATCTTTCCATAGTAATTTTGCCCCATTGTTTTAGCAGAATATAAATCTCCGTTAATTTCCTTGTTTCAAAATAGCCATGGAAATCTTAGAATATATTGGTACATTATTTTCCGTGAGAAAAACAGTGGGAATTAACAATACAAAGAGCACATTATGATTACCAAGCTGTGATTACAGCCCCCGTGAGCAAAACGCATTGTTATCCTTCAATTTATTGTCTTATCTCCCTGTCTCAACTATATCAATATGCAGCAATAGGCTGCATTCTCTTTTGCAGTCTTTTCTGAGTAGAATGAGGTTGTTAGTTATCAAAGGTTATGGACTGATGTTAAATTTATGTATTAATATGAAAGTATTTATGCTCAGAAGAGCCATATTTCTATTATAAGACCTATATTAATTTGCAACAAAGGTTTATATTTATTTGTAACAGTTACTCTCAGTTATTCTAGTCATAGACTTCATTTCAAACCTAATACTGTGTCATATAGCATTACATTAGCAAGAGAGTTATAAGTTGACATTTTGATTAAAACCTATTTATTAAAACAAGCTACAAGAAACACCTGCAGATGCATTTATTTTCAATGGGGTTTGCAGAAAGAACTCCAAGTCAGGTTTCCTATTCAGCTTTCATCCTATTGCCTAGAGGTTGCTTTTTCTGAACTGTGACACTAGTGCGAACCATCCTGCAGTTTTCTTGACTTTCACAAGTGGCTGAACAGAACAGAAGACATTGAAGTTAAATCAAAATATCAGGTAGCTGCAAGGCACGTTGCGTTTCATTTCCTTTTCTGTGTGTCCATGTATGCAGTTTCCTGTCTCTTCACACTGTTAAATAAACTTGGTTTTACTTTACTGTTCCATCTTGCCCACTAATAAGAGTAATTTCAGGTTAATCTGGAAAATATTGAACATAACTTCCAGTGGACGGTGTGTGTTGTAGTTGTACTGGATTACTGCCAGACGTATTCCCAAGAGCCTCCAGAGCATTCCCTTATTAAGCTGTACGAGTCTGATTAAAGGCTGCTGGCAATGCTAGCGTCCAGTTTGTGAAAAGAAATTTATCTTGGCAGCAGCTAGCTAGATCCTGTTGGGAAAAGCACCTGAGACCCTATGTCTGTGGCATATACCGAGCATCATGTATCCCCAGATGCTTGCGTGTTAATCCTTCCCACTGCCATTTCAAATTCTGTAAGTCAAAGCGGTGCTGTGCAGTGAAGTGATGCTAATGGGCATTTGTTTCCCAGACGGGTGTATCTGTTGGATCTCCAAGGATTAGAAACAAGAAGTGAAGAATTCTGTTATTCCTTCACAATTCAACCTTAAAGGCTCTTGTCTATGAAAACTCACATTTCACTGGTAACAAATTACTGACAGTCCATCACTGTTTGAACTTGGGCTGATCACATAAGACCAGATCATCACTCCCCTATATCACAGTGGGTTAACTTTACCTGAGACTGCCTGTTAAAAGAGGATGTGGTCCTTCCAGAGCCACTACTAACTTTTAAGGGTGGGAAAGACGAAGTACTAGGTGCAGTTTAAATTCTGCCTGACTTGCAGGCTAACAAGGGTGGCCATGGTGGGAGGCAGGGGAACATTGAGCTAAGGGTGAGCACAGTACAGGTTATTTTTTCTGGGAGCCATCAAACTGAGTCAGCTACAGATTCCTGAAATGTCTATGAGATGGATAAACTTGGGCTGTCCTTTGCTCAGGGTGGATCATAAAATTTCAATCTGTTTTTGTGACAGTGAATCTCGGACAGAAGTCAGAAGTTCAGACTAGCAGGTGGCTTTTGTGACCACAGAAATCTCATTCCTGTAGCTGTGCAGAATCCTAGAGTCATTAAAGAAAAGGTTTGATTATTACTTAGGAGATCTATGTCAGACTCGAGGGTTAGGAAAGGCAAGTGTCCTGAAATTATTATGCTGTGTTTTGCATTTCTTGCAAAATTGGAAAGAAAATATAGTACATCATATGTCATCCAAAATACACTTGTAGTGAACTTTTCTTCTGCAATGCCTTTTAAAGTTCTTCTGTAACCTCCTGGCCACATGCAGGATGCCTAGTGAATGATAAATTAAAACATTTATACCTGGAATTGTAATAATAAAAAAGAGAACTAAATCAAGACACATTGTGAAAACTAGCTGTCAGCAGAAGGGACTAAAGTGCAAACTTGGCAATATTCTTAATGCAGGAAAAACTGTTAATGGCACCAGAATAGCAAATTACTTTCTATCATGACAACTTACACAGATCACAGTCTACTGAATGTAGAGAGGACACGAACCGAACATCTGAAAGCATGACATAGCTTTTACTTTGATTGCCCTTGCCTTGGTCCAAGGACAGCTGTAAAGCGTGTGCACCATAGCCAAAAACATTCTGAAACAAATTATCTCACTATTTAAGATTTGTAAGTCTATGGAAGTTTTCATCCTAATATCTATGTTTGGATATTGTGGATCAGATCACAGCCGCTCCAGCAGCAGGAAGAAACAATAAAAGACTTCTCTATCCCAAGGAAAAGGTTTGTGACGGCAGCAAAAGGGAACCTAGTTTTGCTCTATTATATAGTAGTAGCAACAGCACGTGTTATACTGACTAGCACTTTTGGCAGTAGCTGCTGCCAATGAGGTGGAAAGGGAGAAGGAAGGCTGGCAGGCATGTGAAAGCACAAACCAGACCTTTTTAAAGATGTTGCAAGATACGTTTCTCACTTTCCTCTCTTGAGGACCTCCGTCACCTACTCTGCCCATTCACCAATTTGAAAGCATAACTAGGTACAGTTTTTCACTTGAATCTTATGTATTAATTCAAATCTCAAATATCTGTGAGTTAATCCTCAGCTGCGTAAATCAGCACAACACTGGCGTAACAGCAGAACTACGTTCATTTATACCAGCTGCAAATCTGACACTCTATTATTAATTTCTTAATGGTCTCCTTGAAAAATCCTACACATAAACTCAAACTCAAGTATTATCACTTAATGTTGCTTTCCAAGATGCCCCCCATCAAGACTGTTAGTACTTACAATGGTCACAAACATATTAGAAAATTCACTGAAAATGTACAAGAAATGAAGCTTACAGGATCTAATCCGACAAATAATTTAGACACACGAGAATCAGTGCTTGGAGAAACTGTTGCATTAAAGCAAACAGGATTACTCGCATGAATGAAATTATTTATGCATATTACTCATGTTAGCATAACATAATTGATAGAATATTTTTTTTAAAAAAAAGAGGCAGTTTTTAAAAATATAACAAAATAGGAAAAAGACCGCTCCCTTAAAATATTACAAAACCTGCATAATTTTTACTAAACCATACTGTATAAAGTATTTGCTGAATCCCACTTACTTATTCCACCTACATGGAAAGTAAGTGTTATTTTTTTAGAAAGTACTTTATCCCAAGCCTGTTTAGCCCCTTGAGCACTGCTAACTGAAAATGAGTAGTATGGAAACATAATCCCGCTCAGCTTGCACTTCTGTTCCACGTGTGTTTCCTAGGGCACAGCAGGGACTTCTAATTATTTTATATTTATAGGTTATATTTTATATTTTTATTATTTTCTTCACTAAGGAGGTATGACAACAAGAATCATTAGTCACGTTGAATTCTATAGTCTCCATCCTTATTGCATGAAATCACAGAAAAGCTTGTTATTTTGCTTCAGGAAACATTGTCACTTTAAATTTTATATTGTAAAATTTTACATTGTAAAATTTAGTAGCAGCGATGATGCTTGAAACATCTTTTCTTCAAAAGATATACCATTTTCACAGCAGACTGACCATCTTTTTTAAAGCATTTCCTTGAAAATTCACAGATTAGTGAACTGTTCATTGGAGTTTGCTTCAAATCCCTGCATTCCATGAAGCTTTGTATTCCATCTCATATTTTTCATATCTAACTAAATGATTTCTCTCTCTCTAATTTTATGCATAGAGCTTAATCCACTGACAAGAGTAAAACAGAGGAAAGTTTGTCTTGTACTTCAGTCAACAGAATGGTACACATTTACTTTTGTACTATATGTAAACTCTAATTTATTTTAGCAGTGACTACTATTAGGCTAATGAGGCAAATCTTGCATTTCACCATTGTTTTCTGATTCCTCTTCCCTCTTCCCACCCCTTCCCAACACTTTTCCCAGTCTTAGGGTGCTCTTTCCATGGAAATAAATGCCCCATATCAAACGCTACTGACTAATACAGTAAGCAGAAGGAGCAGGATCTTATTTATTTAAAGAAGGGTTGAGATTTGAGAACAGTCATCAAGCAGATGTTATTTCTGAGGCTGAAAGTATTCATGATGATTGTTACCATAGAAACCAAGCTTTGTAAAATATTCCAAACAAACACTTCTTTATTAGCCTGTGCTGTAACTACAGCGCTCTGCATTACGCTGTATCCCGCGGTAAAGTTATCAACCACGCATATTTTCTTTCTGGTTATTTGCTTTCAACAGTAACCACAAGACAAGATTTCTATAGGTCTTAAAAGATAGTGTATCACAATATCAGCCATCCATTAAATGACACACACTGTACTCATTCAGCACTAAACTCCCGTCTGTTTCATTTCCCCCCTCCTGTGGGCAGCCACGCAAATCAGCGTTTCCCTGTTCAGCAACAGTGAAAAACAGGAACCCACTGCTAATTCCTGTGGTTAGATCAGCAGCACAAAATCAGCAGCAGTTCCTAAATGCCAGCCCCAACCTCTTTAGCAATTAAACCATTCTTCATTCTTAGTAGACTTTGTGAAGCATGTGCGTCACTCAGAAAGCATCTCTCAATGGCCTGTCACATCATAACCAGAAGTTTCAGACTTGTTGCTTTATTTGTTAATCATACTAGAAGAAGAGTAAAAATTTGAATCTTGGTTCCAGTGAAGTCAGAGGGACTCCAGCAGTGCAAGATCCCCAATCCTGAGTGTGTCCCCAGGGCTGGAGCAGGTCACAGCTGTCACTACCAGGTGACTTAGAAACACCACAGCCTGTCCCATTAGCCCAACCTGTGCCTGGCATTTTAACCACCTCTCTCTCTTGCTACAATTAAACTACCCATAGTAAAATAAGAGGGCAAGCTTCTATTTGAAGTTAAGAAGGTGAAAGCTGGCTTGTTATTATAACACGTATAAAGGAAACTGTATTTAAGGCTATGCGAGGAAATTAGAAGGAATTTTATTGCAGAATGAATGCATCATGTGGAGAGTGGAAATATTCCTTCTCTGAGGCCTTTCTGTCTCCTTTCACAGAGAAATCCTTGGAAAGGATAAAATGCTACCAATATTTCAAAATATCGAGATGTTAAAGACAGGTGTGGTAGCAACTTCTGATTACTATAATTAAAATTCCAAAGCTGTTTTCATTCTCAACTTATGTTCATGTGTCATAATCAACTTTAAGTTTCTACTGAGTTCCTGTTCAAACAGGACAACTTTGCCCAAGTCCTTCAGAAACTTCCCATCTATCTTTGAAATGTTTGAAATGTGGGACAATTAGCATTTTTTCCTAATACCAGTTCTATCTGAGGCTTACAATTTAATTTAAAACTTGGCCTTGACTCAGGTAACATTGAGGATTCCTGCCTTTCATTATTGTAAAACAAATCTGTTTTGAAATGCAGTGATACAATCAGAGCACAATTAGATTTCCATAAGAATATACAGAAGTATGGAACTGCATGTGCCACTGCTATCTATTTTAACACACAATACTGCCATAGCGAGGAAAGTATTAAGCAAAAGAGTGCAACTAAGGAGCCAGTTAAAAAAAGTTGTGATCAGTTCTGTCTGCAACAGTATGATGAAGATAATAGTAATAAAAAAAACTATAAAAAATTTTAAGTGTGAGAAATGTGTGGCAAAAGATATTCCAGAAACAGACCACAGCCAAAGCAAGAGTATTGCAGGCATGTTTTGTGAAGACAGAGTTACAATTTAGACGTGGTTGTGTGGGACTGAATACCAAGAATGCAATTAATGCATGGCACATATCCTGATGGACCAATATCCAGAAAGGAAAGTGCTGTAGTTAACTGCTGTAGTTATAGGAAGGTTAAAGGTTCAGAGAACATACAAGCTACGTTTTAAATGGCAGTTAGCTATGCACTATATTCAGAACTTCTTAACAGATTTTTGAATGTCTGTGAAGTAGGTCACGCTTTCTCCATGGAGGAGAAGTTACAGATAGCTGGGCCTAACATGGCCAAAGCATTCCAGGTCCTCTGGATAGGGGCCCTCAAGGAATTACAACAGCTAGCAACAAACTTCCCAGCCTAATTGAGCAAGTTGCCATTTACAGGTACGTTGACTTAGGGCAACCTTCAGTACCTGCCTAGAGCAAGCCAAACCCATTCCCCTTTATGTGTGGCAACTTAGCTTTTCTCAGGGTTTTTGTTTGATTAGTTTTAAAATTTTGCTTAGCTTTTTCTTGCTGTATTCCACGTAGAGAGGACACGTAATGTAAAAAAATAAAATACATATGCATTTATAAATACATGCAGATACTTTACACACACAAGTACATGTCCTTATTTCTAACTGTGACATCAGAAATCTCCAGAACGTTATGTTGAAGCAAAAATGTAAGCAAAATAAAAGCTACGTCAAAGACCTTAAAAGTGAAATCTTCTTGAAAACCTCAGTCCCAGACAAAGCAGTTGCTCATAATTCCCCAAATGCCTATTGAAATGAGTTGCACTAAAAGGTTCTAGAGCCATCAATATCATTAAGGACTTCATAGACATCTTTTAGTTCTCTCTGATCATAAATTGCCAGAATGGTTTCTGCTCTCTCCAGTTCCCTTGTCCCTGATTCTTCTGCAGTGACATTTCTGGATGACTTCCAGTTCTGATTGTTGTAAAGACCTTGTTTTTGCAGAATCACCCAGTGCTGAAATTTGCAATTCCAAACACTATCTTTTTTAGTCTGTTTATCAGCTAGCACTCTTTGCTCAAGCAATCTTTGTCCTTCACATTCCAATTGGTTTTGTTCTTATTCAAACTTCTATGAATTTACCATAAGTAATATAACTTAAAACATAGATGGTTATTTTTCTTTGTTTAAGAAAACTTTTATCTTTGTATAACCTTCAGGTATAGGAAGTATCTGAACACACACATAATGACAAACTTAATTTGGGAGATTAACATTTCATCCATTTGATCTTTATACCATTGAGTTCTATTTTTACATTTTCTTTACATATTTAAAACAATTTTTCATGTCCACATTAAAGGCCTCTTTGTATAGTTGTAATTTTCCTCCAGTTTGCCTGGTTTTGGTTATTAGAGTTTCCTAATTTTCAGTGAACTGCTGAGCAAGCTGAAGATGTTAATTGAACATATCACTTTATTTTTTCTTGTAAGAGCTTCTTATTAATGGCTGCACATGTAGATGATATAGATGTTAATCTATATTTACGTCTGTCCTTCTAAAAGATTCAGTTAGGTCCCTAATTAACCACCTGTAAACAAACCCTTGTTCAGTAACAGGGTTCAATCATTTATTATGAGCTAGGGAAGGCTAGTAAGGGCCTTATTCTACCACTTTGCCTTGCTGTAAATATTTGACTTCTCTTAATATACAGAAAGTAATTGGAAAAAGATAAGTGACTCACAATCTAGACTGTGGATCACTGGATTGTCTCTAACTGAGTCATTGTTATTACGAGAAAGCATAAAAAATTGCAGGTGTCTGTTGCTCCCATCAAGTGTCTGGTGTTTTAGCAGTACTAAGAGCTGTGTATTCCATAGCTATGAGAAGTGAGGATAATGAAGATCATACATTCTTATGATGAAAGGAAGAGAGAGAGATAGTCTTTAAAATTAAGTTACTTCCTCATATAAAAATTATATTTTTTCCCCAAAAAGAAAGGCACATTATTCTGAGAATTTGCAAATATCCTCGTCTTCCAGAACACCAATGGTCACCCGCTAGAAAGTTCTTTTATATTTTTGAGTTTTTAATCAATAAGTTTATCAGTTATTTTCCTTTAATATTGTTTTCAAAGCTGCCGTCTACCTACTTCTATACTGTACCACTTTCTACACTCTGCAGTGACCACAGGAGTTTCTGAAGAGCTTCAAGCAGGGTAACTAACCTCCCTAATAAATCTTGTCTCTCATCACCTCGTGGGGAGCATGCTCATTTGAGCATGCCAATGCAATGGGGATATCTTTTTTTTATTATAGCATGCATGGCATTATATACTTAAGGCAATATATATTTTTATATATCCCATTCCCAGTGTGCTCTTATGGACCACATATGCTCACAAAGACTTGATGCACAGCCTCTAGCTCTTCTTATGGGCTGCTCACAGCCATGACAAAGAGACAGACACTAAGTTATTGTCCATACTTAAGAGCAATTTCTAGTACAAAAGGAAATAATCATCTCTATTCTTACAAGCAGATAACTTACTGATGTGTGTCAGTAGGCATTATTCATTTTTACCGCACAGAAGCAGATCAAGGGTGCCACTCAATCACACGGAAGGGATTACAGCTACTCTGAGGCACTTCCACTTCTGCCATCATATCTATTTCTCATCCTTCACTATTCTGTTCAGTACCTTACTAAAACTATTGAAAATTGTGGGCATTACTTACATTCCTGTTAATCCACACCGAAGATGATTTTGTGTGATGCCCACAAATACTGGACTATCTGCACAAAATACGTGTGTGGAAGTGACTGCTTTTACATAGCGTGTCATGCCAGCAGAAAACATGACAGAATCCACCTAACTTGGCATATACAACTTTAGAAGCAGTTATTCACATTTTGATTTAGTGCTAATATCTCAGTGATAATATTTTATGCTTTCCACTAATATTTCAGCACGGGATCATTGTGACTCATGTTTGAAGTGCTTTATTTTGTCTTTACTTCTCCAATTGTCGGAACTGCTTTCTGGACAGCACTTGTATGTAATTTGATCCCTACTATGTAGTCTTTAGGAGCTGAGCAGGATCATTAGGAGTTGAAAAGAAAATAAAGAAATAAAATGAACTTGTTAATCACCGAAGGTTGGGAAAAAAAAAAAAATCTATGAAGGGGGAAAGCAGAGCCACAAATCAGAGATCTACCCTGAGGACTTTCGTCTTCTATTTCTGCAGTTCTAGTTTTCTCTGACTCAGTGATCTCCCTCAAAATCCAGTTTTGTTATAGCATATCTATTTCATATTGATTGCAACAGATTGTATAGCATGAGACATCTTCTCTTCACAATTTTCCAGATTCCTCTGAAAGTAAACTCATCAGATCATCTAAAAAACTTGTTAACAGGGTTCTTAAATATGGCACCTACTGCTGTCTTTCCTTTCCATTTCCACGTACATCCAAATGATTAAATTAATGTTCTCCCATATCCCACACAGGCCGTTATCCTAACTGTTGTGTCAGATATAATCCATTGCACGCCTCTGTTTGCCTGTTCCATACTTAAAAGAAAAAACACTCTTTTGTAAACCTAGGCTGACTTCAAAAATATCTAAATACATTTTGTAATAGTTGTTCCTAACTCAAAATGCGAAAACTCTTTTCTGTTCTTAAGATCTGGAATTCATCTAAGAGCTCATGACATATATGCTTGATATTTTATTTGGCACCAGCGAGCATTTTTTGGATCTGCTATCTCATGATCCTGGGAGCTGGCAATTAAACGGTTGGATAACCTAAGTTGGGAGATTCACAGCTTTCCACTGAGATACACAACACCTGCTTCAGGACTTCAAATTTAGACTAATACAAATTAAGGAATTGGCTTTATAATCCAAGAATAGGAGAACTAAACCCATACCACAGTTTTTAATTTCCATTTTTTTTCTGCTGTGAAACATGTGGCATATGCATAATGTATGGCAATGTGATCTACAGAGCTTTTATTGATGGTTTGGTGTGATCTATATAACTCATATATTGCTCATTTCTGAGTAATGCAGTCCTCCCAAACTCTTGCTCACACATATAAAAGATGAAAACATTCAATGAAAATCACTTTAGGAAGGCCACATATTCTTGAATGTCAGAGCTTATGCAAGTCTTGCTGAAGAATGCGTAGCATTAACTGACATCACGCAATTATGCACTCTAAATACATTATGCATTTTAGAAAAAGAAGTAATTTAGAGAAGAAAAGTGAATTTTTTTCCTCTCATACTAGTTTTTGTATACTTTGGATCTAAAACCAGAGCCTTAACTCCATTAATTCAACTGCATAACGTTCAAACACAGGGAACTGGACTGTAAAATTTTCTGAGTTTATAATTTAATCTAGCAGGAGCTATTTTCACTGTCTGATTTGCATTTAATAAATAAGATGGGTTTTTTTTATAGCATATATTTCTAGTTCCTATTTTTTTTGATGGTACCAAGGTTCTACAACTTCCACTATGTACAGGCATCTGATACCTTCACCGTCAACATCTCCGCAACATGTAATGATTAGGGGCAGATTCTCACATGCTCAGTTTTTTGAACTTTGAAGAACTAAGGCTAAAAGATTATACGATTTTTTTTTTTATAGTTGGTCACTAAAATTTGTCTAAAAAGTCCAAATGTCCCAGATTTTAAGATGCTGTATTGCACTATAACCAAAGGCCTTATATGTTCTTATTTTAATAGAATTTATTTGATGTACAGGGATTTAACTATATATTCAATAGTTAAGTATTCACTGTGAAACATTCAGCAGTAAATCAAAGTCTACTACTATATTAAAGTGTTTTCAGTATATTAAATACCAAATACAAAATTTTAAGTGTTGATTCATAAAGTCTCTAAACTATCTATAGACCTTTCAGTTTCTTCATAGGATATGGTTTGTAAATCTTTAGGATATACATTTTAAATTATTCAAAATCAATACTAAAATCAAAGAGTTGGCAGCTAGCTCATTCTAAAAACTGAAGCCATGCAATTCATATTGTGCTGTAGTGGTCAGGTCAGAGTAAGAAAACAAAATGAACTGATGCAGCTAATTACAACCTAATTCCAGCTTCCCAAATTGAAACAAATGATTGAACTGTATCTGCCACATTGAACTTAAAATCACTCAACCACTTGATGTTGTACCAGCGTGATAACCTGTAAGAAAATGGACACTGATTATGAACAAGCTTGTGCTGAAGTGCTTTACAGGTTTGAGACCTGCCTATTATACCATGGCAAGACAAATGGACAGACACTCTAATCAAGACTGCTTGCAAGATTTAGATTATACAGTAAGTAGGAGCAGGAATGGGACTCCCTCTCTTGAGTGCTTAAACACTAGGATATAAATTAGCCTCTTTTCCTTTTTTTTCTCTGGGATGCTTACATTATTGTAGTTATTTAATGGCCCACCTTCAACTCTCATTTTTTAATGAAATCATGACTTTTTATGACTTAAAGGCAACTTCTCTTGCCAGCTGCCACTGTCACTGATAATCAGGTTTTCACTGCTCATTCATCTGTAGGCACATATAGGTGCATATAGAACCCATACATGACTAGCCAATAATAAATTTGGCCCAAAAATTATTTTGGGGTGTGAGGGAAAGGGGCACTTTTCCGCTAGTCCTGATTAAATGCAGAACACAGAAATCAAACAAGTTAGCTCTTTGGTACTAAGCAAAATTAAATCTAAACCATGACCTTAATTATACTGCATTCATGACAAAGACCAAAATAATGAAACATTGTTTTTCATTCAATGCTTATGTTCAGCATGAATTAAAGACAGTATTTTAATATCGTTTACAAATATATGTTAGCTATTATAACATCATTTGTTTCAGTCACTCGTTGCTAATACTTAAATACAAAGTAATAGTTCAACAACTCCTTTGACAGTGTGATAAATTACAAGAAACCAAATGAGTAAAAGGTAACATACTTGCCATCACGCAACTAGGGAGATTGTAAAAATAACAGAAATCTTTAATTAACTCTGGGAATTAAAAGGTGACTTTAATAAGGAAGTTTAATAACAAGACACACTCAGATGAACTCACTAGCACATGTTAATCAAGAACAAGAAATAATTTCAGGTACACAATTGACTAGATGCTTATACACAGCCTAAATTAAACAAAAAAATGTTTTAAACTGGTATCCACATAAAGGATGAATCTATGATATTAAAGACTATAAACACAGGCACTGACCATAGGTGTCTCATAAACAACTGGAAGCAGGGCTGATTCCTTAATGAGCACATGTTAAATGACAGTGAAACTACATTGAGACTCATTCTGCAATTTATGCCACATAGAAGATACTATAGGTTCAGAGCTAACAGTCCTATGTTTACATGTAGTAGATAACAAAAAAAGTCATATGGATGGGTTTTTTTTCCGATGAGAAACGCACTAGCAGTTGATTATTTTTGCAGCAAACGTGAGATTATGTTCTTAAGTTTTATTTCTGATAGCTGCCTAACCATAATTCCCTTGGTTTCAATAACCATATTTACTGAACATGCAATACAAACACAGGAAATAAGTAGTCTTTCCTATTCAAATATACCTAAAAATACCAATATTGGCAAAAAATGTAGGTCCTAAAATATATGAGAAAATTGAAAATTTTATAGCGTTTGAGGTGTTCGAACACACAACATTGCTAGTTCAGTGGTATTCTTAATCAATAACAACTGAAACCACGATATTTCAGTTAAGAGTCCCTACAATTAATTGAATTACTTAAATACAAAAACTCCCTATAAATAAGTGATTGATAACCTCCTGAAATTAGAGTATTTATAACACAGATTCAGAATACCAGTATACTGAATTTAATGGGCAAAACTATGACTAAACTATTTATTAAATATCATCAAATATTAGTATTCATCCTTGTAAATGTGAATATTCATCCTTCTTCATCCATGTGGAAAATGTTTGGAAAGGTTCAGTCTCTCTAGTTTTAATGTAACTTTCAGGAAATAGCCACAGGCTTCAGCAGTTTACACTTCCATGGTAGATTTTCAGTTCCTAACAAAGGTAACTTTTTAAGTCTAGCCCAACCCTTACAAAACAGCCAGAGCATTCCAGATGCTGCTTTCAGTGACAAAATGCAAATTCAATGGAAGCAATAAAGATTACATTGAAAAAAAGTGAATTATATTTAAAATATGTCTCAATATCTTATGTAAATAAGGCCTTGATAGTGATAAACTACCAAGTGAATTTTAATATTAGATTACTATTTTAATGAACATTTACAAATGATCTCGTGGCTTTCCTAATCTCAGTCCATATTCAGCTTAAAAATTCTGCTTTTGTTCTTCCTACAAAACGTGTTGCCTGAGTTATGGAATTAAACTTACTCAATTTATAAACCATGTTTGTTAACTCATTCATATGAATTTGGCATTGTACAGTGGTACCACGTTTATTCTCAGCAGCCATGCCTCACCCCCCCTCCCAGTTTATTCATTTCCTAAAGGAAATTGCAAGTTAATAGAAAAAGCAGCACTGGAACTGCCTCACATCCTATAGTTATTAATTAAGTAAAGTCTGGTTCAGTAACTCTGGATACTAAAAATACAGAGTTAAACAAAGCCCAGTGCTTCTTGAAATGAAGTTTCAACTTCAGCAGTCATTCTACAAAATTTATGCATTAAGATCTATATCTGTCTTTTAAGGAGTTTTTCACAAAATCTCTGAGTGAAAAAAAAAAAAACACAATAGCTCTTGACCATTTCTTCCGAAGGACTCATGAATGAAACACAATACAGAAGCATCAAAATAAGTTATCTTACTGTCATATAGAAGCCGCTAGCTATATAATTCTCCTTTATTCCTATATGTAGATTATTAAAACAAGAAGCTGCACTACCTGCTTCATTGATAACATATAGTAGTTAGTAAAGCTTAAAATGCACTAACATGAGAAACTTCTAAATGTTCCTGATATTTGCGGGTCTTACAGGATAATATATAGTTGCAGTTGATATTGAATATTAAGGTAGCACGCTGGGAAAAATGCACATAAACTCAGGTTATAACAAGTCTATTCCTTTATAGTGAACCTTTTCTTAAAGTGAACAGGTTATTATTAAAGTGATTTTTTGGAATCGAGGACAATAACAGGTTCAACAACTATATCCAATATCTTTTAAATTCTGAATGGAATTAAATATATAAAAAAAAACTTACTGCAAGTTTAAAAGTTGGAAACAGCTGATGCTATAAATGTGAGATAAAGCAGGAAATACTGATGAATTTGATCTGTGAACATGTATGTTACAAAGAATACTTGAAAACAAATCAGTGTGTATCCTATGGAGGAACTGAAGTCTTCCCTTTGCATAACTCAAGGGATGGGAGCTTCTAACTGAAAAGCAATGAAAAGGAAAGAGAAATGCCCCAACAGCCTGGATTTTATGACAGATTAGAAGAAACTGCTTATTATTGATGGACTGACATTTACCTTTGATTAAGTAGTAAATATTTAGTTTGTTTTGCTCTCATACCTGCTTTTTATACTCTAAACAAAATACTTGTGTCACATGAGAGGAGTTTGCCATGTTTGTTCAGAGTTAAACACTAAGTGATGTTTGCTGTGACCTATCTGCAGAGGCTGGACTGTGCCCTCAGCATCACAGCTTACACCTCGAGAAGGGAAAAGCAGAGGCGCTTATAGAGAAAGGAGAACATTCCTCGTGGGAACAACAAGGAACAAAATTACTGGCGAGTGAGTGCAAGGCAGATGCAAGGCAAACCCCCTGCGTTTACCCCTGAAGTCACAGCAGCTGCCTGGGCAGCGCCAGCACTTCTCCTGTTCAAAAATTGCTGCCAGCTTGTGCTCCTCATATTCAGCTAGAGGGTTTTTTGGGGTTTTTTTTATGAAGTAAGCAGAACCCTGTCTCCAACCTTGTCTCTAGCTATTAGCACCTCCATCTGCCAATTTCTGTAATAACCAAGTATCTGCGCTTTGGCAGGCTAACTCTTGCAGAAACACAGTCTGTGCTGCTGCCAACCTTACGGGCAGTAACACACGTGGGACTGAACTAATGACACCAAACCAGAGTTTATAGCAAGAAAGAAAAAAAGGGGAATAAAGGATCACTCATAACAATAAAGCACAGAAGTTACATGATAACCAGCATCAAGATTTCCTTAACCATTAGCTTAAATGGAAACCCCCCCCACAATCTCTAAGCTATTAAATATGAAACTGAAGTAACAGAAATATTGTATTATTAGCAAGTTTTCTTGTAGAGGTTTAAAACCTAATCCTTCAACTTGGCTACACCTAATTTGTGTGTGTTTATGAAAAGGGATGAGTAATGAATGAGAGCTTTTCAGATTTGCTGTTGCTT
Source organism: Nyctibius grandis (assembly GCF_013368605.1). Taxonomy (NCBI): domain Eukaryota; kingdom Metazoa; phylum Chordata; class Aves; order Nyctibiiformes; family Nyctibiidae; genus Nyctibius; species Nyctibius grandis. Next base: position 96,784,113 of record NC_090661.1, on the reverse strand, counting down.
TTCTTGTATGGGGAGTTTTAGCCCCCCTTTTTCCTTCCCCTCAAATAGAAGTAAACAAAAACGTTGTGTTTCAGCAAATCTTCCCATAATTTATATGGTCACATATGCACAGCAATTATGAGGCCTTTTAGCTTGCTTTCTTTTATGGAAAAGCTCTTCTAACAAGCAGAGGATATACTGAATACCTCAAATAGTACGGAAGTAAGCCCGTTAACCCAAATTAATTTGTATTTTTCTATTCCTTACAGACACTTTTGCTCTACTGCACCTGAGTTCCAGTTCCCTTCTTCCCTGCCAAACATTCAGCTCCTAAGACCCTTAGGATACTTTCTAAAGTCTTTTTAATAACAGTGCTGGAATTCGAGTTTGAAGGCTAAAGGACATATCCTTGTCTGCAATGTGTGCTGTGCCGTACCACACGTGCTAGTGGTTCTTTCCTGGAAAAATTACTGTAAATTACTTCATATAAAACCCCATTCACTTAAGATATCGGCTTTAAAGCACAGCATCTCCTTTAAAATCCCATGTGCACTAATTGTTCAGCTCTTAGGCTAGGACTTGGTGTTACCTTCTCATCTCTGCATCGCAGCACACTGCCCTGCTAGGTTTCCCAGCCCAACTATTCATGTAGTCATACCCTGAGAGCTGGACTGCTGACATGGTCTACCTTAAAAATAACCCAGGAAAATAAAAGCAGGTTGAGGTTTTTTAGAGTAGGATAACTTCCCCAATTCATTTAACAGAGTGGTTGTTCAAGCAGTTTCGGGGGACGCAAGCAAAAATGTACAGGTAAAGGGTGTAAGTGACGGGGGCCTGATGCAGAAGACTGAAAATATTATAAGTCATTATTATACTGCCATTAACCAGATGAGAACATCAAACTACATATTCCTTTGCTACCATGCCTCTTTGCTCACAGGAGCTAGTTTCTCTCAAACTAACTCTTTATGTTAGTTACACTAATCAAACTTAGACTAATCATTTACAACCTGTATTTAACTTGAAGATTGCCATTTCTGTTTTCAGGCTGAAAGAGAGCTTGTTTGCCTCAAAGTTGGCCTGATTTCCAATTCAGAAATATATTAGTTAGTTTAATAAAATACATGACTTTTCTGGGAAATCTTTATTTTCCTACAGAGTATGAGATTAACAGACTTGTGAGTTAAATTTTATGTAAGCAGGATATATTTCTCCAACCTTTTAACCGTCTTGTCTCAGTTTTCTCTGGAAGACTAGGTTTGTTGCAGGAAAAATTACCATTATTTCCCTCCCAGGGAGAGGGTATTTTTTATAGCAGCTCTTTATCTTCCTTGATCTAAAAAACCCTCAACTTTACCAATGAAGAAAACCAGAACTCAAAAGTAACTCTTCTTGCTACTCACTCACAAAAGGTACAAAGCACTACGCTTCACAGCTCTGTGGCATTGCCTCACTTTTCTGCAATTAGAAACAAGTTCCTAGGTACTGCTGTTTTGGCAGAGATTGCATTTAAGTAGGGAAATAAATTAGACACAGCCTGCCATAATAACCTTCAGTTATGAGTGAAATAATAACTAGAAGTTTTTATTGGCCCGGGACATGCTAGAACAGAAAATGTAGGAATGGAAAGATATCATTTTCCATGAGGTTTTTGAAAACATAAAATCTTCCACAATGTCATCTCATTGAAGTTTGGTTATTTTTTTGAGATATTTTAAGAAACCAAGTTTCCCTATAAGCTAATGAAGTATTCCTCTCCATTTTTTTTTTAAATTCTTCAAGAAACTGAAAGGTTAATTTCTGTCCCTCCCCTTACATGTTCAGGAATCTATGTACATGACTCAGAAAAGAAGAAATGCCTAATTCTCCCTTCTTTGATGAGATAAAACCATATTTGCTTTTCTTATAATTTCGAAAGAGGGGACAATTAAGAGAAATCAAACTGCTAGACCAGATTAATAAATAAATTAGTCACGATGATGGGAAGGTTCGTGTTCTCAGACCCTTCTATTTATACCATGTATATAAATATATGTATGTATATAATGATAAGGGGTGTATTTCTACCTGCACTTTCCAGATCATGAAAGAGGAAGGATAAACCTGTTGTTCGGCATCAACTTTTTGGGTTGGTAAAATTTTTGTTACACTTAAGAGTTTCTCCAGTTCCCAGAGACTTTGACAACCAATATCTGCTGCATAATACAACTACTTTTACCAAGAGAACAAAGTGTTGCAGTTTGTCAGTGGACAAATTGCAATCAAGAGTCAGTAGAAACAAATATCTTTTCAATCGATGTCTAAGTCAGTGGGTTGCTCTGTTTTACTAGAGCCAGACCTACGCAAACAAGCAGATACACAAGGGAAAGCCCGTATCTACTGGCAGGTAAACGTGTAACTGAGGAGACAGATGTTCATCAAGGATATTCAGATCCTACAGTGATTGCAACAAAGGTCTAGCTAATGAAGATGTGTGGCAGAAATGAGGCAGTGCTCAGAAGGAATGAAGCAGAAATGATTATCAGTCACGTAGGAAGTGAGAGGTAGATGGGAGCTGAGGGAAATTACTCTGGGTGAGCTATGCGGTATGGCAGGTAAAAGTCTTGATAGGAGCTACTCTCACTGATGTAGACAAGTTTTATCACAGTGACGGTTAACAAAGAAACAGCTTGGACACTAGGCTACCAAATTTCCTGAAAGAAGAAATGCAGTGAGAAGAATAAGGCTAAAAATGTCTGCTGAGGAGATAAACCCAGGTGAGCAGTCTTTTTCTACCAACAGAAAAAACAGTAAAATCAAAAACATTCAGTCCTTTAACTTGCCTATTACAGCATCTACGATATGTCCCAACAGGTTAATACACTTCCTCTCAGTAAGTGTATTAAAGAAAAAGAAAAGGAAGATGGAACAATAAATTCATTCATATAGCTATGATACAAATTACTTAAAAAAGCTGCTGATGTATTTGCATTACTGATTTTTGCCATGCTAAAAAAAGTAATTAAAAGGAGAAAGAGAGAAGATACTACTGAAATTTTGCATTTCCTGAAAGGTCACTTCTAAAAATTATTACTATAATCCAGGTAAGATTGCACTCCTTAATGCTAAGTTTGTTCACATTTTCTTATTTAAAGACAATACTCAGACCAGTATTATTTAACTCTATCCTTCAGACAAAATGATGCACCATCTAAAAATATTAACATAAATTTCACTGCGAGAGGATTAAGACCAAAGTAGTTCTATCCAAATTAATTTAGGTAAGTACACTAGATAAATAAATCAGCACCCTTCAACTCTCAAAAAGCACTTCAAGCAATTTCAAGTCATTAAAAATACTTTTAGTTCCAACATTTTGGCTCTTAGAACAGTCTTAATGGTTATATGACAGTATGTTCTACTACTGGCTGTATGGCTTTTATTACACACCCTGATCTATTTGAAGATCATGGCAGCTTTTTAGAGAACTACAAAGAAAAGCTGAAATAATGAATTATTTTTCAGACAAGTCTAATAAAAGTGTTAATCAAAAACACCATAAATGTCAGAAACTCTCATAAATCCTACATTTTATATATTCCTGTTTCTAAACATTCAGCCAATGGAAGACCATTCCTAAAAGGAAAAAAAAAAAAAAAAAAGGAAGATAACAAAAGCACTACATGTGCATTTACAAAATCTCACCAATTTATTTATCCGATCTCATTTACTGATTTAGTTAATAGTATTATTCTCCTATGACTTAATTTCTGACAGCTTATAAACATCACATATAGATGAATATGATTATGTTTGATTTCTGGTTAGATTATAAGGTATTCCCATATGACAAGATACAGTCAATTATTTCCCCCTTATGTTACTATTATGAAATATTAGTGGGTTTTAATATACTTCTATAAGGATAAGAATCACTCCCCAACCCATTTTCCAGTGACTTGCATGTCACTGATCCTGAAACAACAAATAGAAGATGTTTCAGAGTACAACTTGAAATGTATCTATCTGATTTATAATGATAATTTTCCTTTTTTTTTGGTGACATTTTTCAAGACTAAATGTGATTTGACCCTCTCTCTGACAACTTCTAAATCCTCCTTGAAAAAAAAAAATCCTCATTGGTAAGCGAGGAGAATATAAGTACATATAACATTGTAGATTTGTTAGCAAGAATTCATTTTGCATTTTTATGAGGTTCCAAGAATATTATGTTGGAAGGTGAAATTATAGAGCTGTCAGTTATGTCTGTTGGATCCTGGACTGACGTTAGCATGATGCTATGAAGTTTCAGGAATTCTTTGTGGGGTTTCCATAGAGCTGTGCAGATGCTTTGTTTTACCTGTGGTGCAAATACCTGCTAATTTGTTTCACTTTCTAACTGAAAGCACTGAATTAAAAAAAAAAAAAAAAAAAAGTAAAACTTGTTAGACATAATGCACAGGCAAAAAGATGGAGCTTTGTAACAGAAATCAGAGGCTTCCGGATCCCTTGATAACAGTGGCACAATAGATAGCCATTTTCAGTCATAATATATATTTTGCTCTACCATCAACATACACACATAAATACTTCTAGAAAGAACTAGAAAAAATAAGCTGCCAATTGACTTGAGCATGCATTAGCTATTGTTTCCCTTACAGTATATTCCTCATGCAAACACAGACTGTATATATAAAGAGAGATAAATATTTTACACCTTACAGAGATTCTACAGAATTCTTCGATAACCTCCAAACTCAGAGGAGAGTCCAGTTATTAAAAAATGCATGATTCTTGGTGCGAAAAGTGAAATATATACAAAAAGTTCCATGGAGTACTTTTAGGAGTACCAATGCGACACTTCCGAGAGCACTGTTCTAATACGAGAGCATCAAAAGTTACACACAGCCCCTTCATTTGAAAACTGATAATGAATGCTTCTCTGGAGTTCCCTGTTTTTTGGAATAACCAATGACAGAAATTGTCACTATATGCTTGATGTTTCAAACATCCAGCCCAGCTCATTTTATATACTTGTAACTTTTTAAAAAATGTGTAAATACCTTAATTTTATTTTTAATTAATGATTAATTCCTTTCCCTATATATTTCCCACCATTAATATAATAAACCAAATAAAGTTTACTGGTAGACTTCGCATGAATCCAGAAGAACAAAATTGAAGATTTTTTCCCCCAGCCTTTTTCATCAGTATAGGTTTAATCTTTTAACAAGTGACTCTGATAAGGACAATTTTTAGCTACTCATTGAAAAGAAACACAACATCTATTGAACACTTTTTTCCACATTTTGTTGAAGCATCAGTATGGAAGAATAGGATCTGAGAATTCAGGGAATACCGTCATTTGAATATTGCATTACTTAAGTAGAAGTCTGTACTCATTACCCGAATAGTTGCATCCATATGTTATTAAGATTTGAAGGATTTAGAGTGACAGGATCAATATGTTAGGAGAAATTAATACATGAAGGGGCAATTTCAAACAAAATTTTGTGTCTGGATTCACTGTAATCTTCAGCATGATGTTCTTCCCAAAGTGCGTCCAGCTGCACCTTTTCTGAAGAACTATGACTAACCAGAAAAGCAGCTTGGTTGCATAGATCAATGTCTGGGCTCCTGTCAGCTGAGATGAAATGCTGTGCTTTTGGTCAGCACAACCTACATTAATGGGGACTTTTCAACTCAAGTTTCACCTCCTGTATCTGCTATAACAGCAGTTCCAATGGGACACGATCCTTTCAAGCTGAGATTTATTTCACTTCCTTCTAATTAACCTGATCACTATCTAGCCATACACATCTGTTAACATGAGACACCAAAAAAAAAGGTTCTATCATCATCTGCAGAAAATGCCACGACACTGTCTAAACATAGCGTGCTGTCAACGATTTAAAATGTCAGAGGAAGATGGTGAATCAGGCGCTCAGATTAAGAGTGTCAAGAGCTAGGAAAAGGAGATTAATGAACGTTGCAGAGTTACTGAGTTCTGCTTAGATTATCAGATGGAACCCAGCACTTAAGCTTGAATAATACAATACAAATAGATAATAGACAAGTTCACAGATATTGATTACATCATTAGCTCAAAGAGCAAAACATACACTTAAACACATAAATCATTAGCAAAATGCAATAGTGACCAAATTACTAGCTATCAAAATTCAGTTTCCACTTCCAATGAAATAAACAAATTAAGTGTTTGGTTTTTTTTTTGTCAGCATCCAGCTTGGAAGAGGAGCACACAAAACGTATTATAACATTACTTGTAATTTGGTTTGAGCTTTTCCAAAAGCATTGGAGGAAAGAACAGGGTAAGCTTTTACACCAATTTCACTGATCTTAGAAGAAAAATAAGAAGGCAGAAGTACTGTAGGTTTATTACTAATTATTTTAAATCTCAGGAGGTGCAGGACAAGAATTAGAAGCAGCCTATCATAATCACTTTGTAACTTTAAATATGAATGGAGTACTTTTATATATGGAAGGAATATGTGAATCTTATAAAGAAAAAGAAAAATGGAGGAACAGAGAAACCAAGAGAGGGAATTCACAAGGTTTTTACTTAAAACGAATCAGTGTTTTGCTCTGTGTGCTCTTACTTTGTTTTTGCAGATCTCTATCTAAAACAGAGGGAGAGATTCCACACTGCTGAGTTCAATCTCACCTGACTGGATCAATCTCAAGAAATTTTGCTGAAAAAAATCTCTGCTCTGCCACTTAACTGTTCTGTGACCCTGGTCAAGTAACTTCACCTCTGCGTGTTTCCATTTCCTTCCCCACTTCTATTGAACTATAAAGCAAACATTTCAGAGTAAGGATTCTTCTTACCACATGCTTGCACTGTGTGTAGTCCAGTGGGAATTCTGATTTCAGTTGGGACTACAATGTGTATAATAACCCAAGTAAAGCATAACAGGAGTTCACAGAATTATGCAGCCACACAGATATGAAAAAGCAGGAAGAGAAAAAAAGTAATAAATTAATCTTATTTTTACAATCGAATGACAAAATTTGGATAGTGCTGTCAGTAGCGCTGATTAAATGTGCTTTGCTGAAAACCTTATATATTATTTGATTATTCCTATAAGCAGACATGTCAGCTCTTAATGAATGCCTCCTTCAAAAATGACACAGGATAACTTGAGTTTTTTTAATTCTAGGGACATTAGCCTCACCAATATCTGTCCCAGATGGAGGTCTGGTGGCAGATGTCTGCTCGTATACAGAGATCATTGATTCTGAAATCTGAGCTCCATATTAAAGACTTTGAGGAAGAATCTTTCATTCTGAGTGAGAAAATAAGCTCTCTTGCAGAAACAGGAGAAAAAATCCCAAACTTTAATATATTATGGCTCTAATCCTCATTAGAATTTATTCCCACTGACTTCCCTTTGATAATAAAAAGCTTCACTGTCATTCTATAGAGGGTCCAGGCTAATGAGTGCAATTTCGCACCTGAAAATTTAGGGAATTTTTACTTAAAATCTCTATTTTAATAAACCCAGACTCCCAGCAAGATCAGAATCACAGTATTCTGTCTCAGACCTCTTGTGATTTAGAAAATCTAAAAGGTCTGCTGTTCCAACCAGCAGCATTTCTAACTCATCAGCCCTTATTTTACTCATCCTGTCTTTAAATCTGGCAGAGATCAGGCTCCTGTGAAGGGGCTGCCATGAGATCATGCAAAATGCACCAGTGAAGCTTAATGTGTGCAATGACAGAGGTACAGGAAATAACTAATTTCTCATTTTCTGCCTCTTCCTTTCTTTCCTGTCAAAATTCTAATTATATGAAAAAAATTGCATTTTACTGACATTGTGTCAAGTAGTCATAACTGTTACCCAATATAAGTGTTTGACTCTGGCTCCCAAATAATAATGATAATGAGATAACGCAGAGCAGAGGGAGTGTGGGCTGCCAAGCCTGTGCAGCAAGCAAGAGCAAAATTTCTAATGCAAATTATTTCCTCCTGGACACAACTGCACTTGATTTGAAGATTTCTTAGCAGCTTCATTTTCAGGCTATATCATCCAACACGCTGCTTATGTCATCAGCATTTTGCACACACTTGCTTTCCGCCAATGAAAGCCTCTCTTTGAAATGTTATTACAAGAACTAATCCTATTTGCACCTATGACTGTAAAAACTCTGCCTCATGACAGAAATACACAGAGAGACCCAAACAGACAAAATACTGAGGACTAGGGAGGCCAGCACTGAACTGGATGGGATCTCTGAAAGTAATTTCACACTGTGGAAAAAAAGGAAGTTTTAAAAATAACATAAAGTCATGGTAGAAATTAGACCCATATCGACAGGCCACTTCATATGTTCTTTCAACACTGACTTGCTCCAGACTCCATATTTTCAACCATAATTTTCAACCTATGTCATTCACCTCTCTCAAACAGCAATACTTGTATTATTCATCTTGGGAACTCATCCTATGATATTGCACCATTATATCCAATATGCACCTTTCCTTCTCAAAAAAAAGTGTGATTTGCCCTTTTAATGTCTTTGAATTTAAATGTACCATCATCCTCTGTTCTTTCACTGAGGAACAGAACTAAAGTAGATCTTATTGGACAAAACTAAGCTTGCATCAGACCTCAATTTCTAAAACAACAACAACAATAACAAAGAACTGTATTGCCCCCCACTCTCCTTTAATTATATCCAGACCAAATGCCTTCAAGTTAACTAGTTTAAGAGAAAAGGATGTGCAGTAATTGCACACTCAGCTGGGCTCTTTGTAATTCTGTCTCTAATGGTACTTGGAGGTCCCTTGACTCCTAGAATTCTGTACAGGCATCAGGGATGGGCTCAAGGGATGCAGTCCTGTTGGTGAAAATGCAAAACTGAACAGAATCAGCTACTTGCTATCCTTTTCAGTTACTTTATATATGCAGGGGCAAAAGAACAAACTACAAGTTGCATAGTATTTGCATTCCTTAATGAACTGCTGGAGGCAATTGGGACATCGTAATGATGAAGACAACCTAAACTGATCATAATTAAAAAACTTTTTTGTTTGTATTTTTTAATACTGCAATTAACTCCAGAGACACAGAAAACAGATCTGTTCAGAAAATGCTTTTACAATGACCTTTTCATCCTCAAAGATGCATACTGTATGTCAGGCAACCTACGTAAGTATCTATGCTCTCTCTTCTAATTTACAATTAATTTGTTTTCCTTCCAGGTAGGTTAATACATTAATAACAGGCCTTATGATGTTCTATATCTCTTCTTCCTCTTGCTATCTTCTCCATTTCAGCATTCAGCAACCACAGGGATTTTGCAACCACCCTCTCTAGGGTTCCTTCTATCAAATTTTTCATTACATAGGCAGGAGCTGCAGTCCTGCAGTTAGGGTAAAATTCAGCATTAAAAGCAGAAATTACATTTCTTTCTTAGACATGAATAATAAGACAAATAATTACATGATTAATATCACAGAGCTTTCCCTTCTACTATGGCTGAATTTTCCCAGTGTTTAGATAGAAAGCAAATTATTACTTTGGAGTTAAAATGAATTACAGTTGGGTCCTTCAACTAAAAAAAGCAAACCAAGTCCCCCCCCCACCCCCCCCCAAAAAAAACCAACAAAACCAAACTGGGCTTTGTTTTTGAATGAGCTAAACAAAACAAATCTGCCCTCCCTCCCCCAATCTGTGTAATTTAAACCCTTCAAGTCTTGTGCTTATTTCACTTCTGAATAGTTTTCTCTGAAAGCAACAGTGATTTCCCCTGTAAAGACTTTACAGCTATATTTTTTTTTCTCTTCAGTATTGCCAAATAATCATGTTCTGTTCCAGAATTTCCATGAGGAACTGCTCTGCACAAAATACTTATCATCTTTCACTGCTCTCCCTGGAAACAAAACAAGATGCTGCCTACAAGTGGACACTTAGAGAAAGACTTCCGTCTCCTACAGTTCTCAGGGAAGCTGTTTCTCCCTCTCCTCAAAGCACAGGGGACTACCAGCTAAGGGCAAATGCAAGAAAAATCGAAGGTGATGGCCTTTCTAAAGGAGGACAAGTCCTCATAAGCTTTTCAGATGGGCAAGACTTTTATGTTTTAGCCTGTCCTGACACATATTTGTGACTCCTCTGTTTAGGACTGATGTGACTGCTGAGCACAGGAAACATTCCTGATTTGCCTATCAAGAACTTGACAATAGAAGGAGTTAAAATACAGAATTGTGTAGGACGTAACTGGTTAAAAAGGGGAAGTCACATTGGAAATATTCTGTAAGACATTAAGAAAATAAATCAATATTTACATGTAGATATAATTTCTGTTTTGCAGGAAGAATGTAATAGACAAAATATGAAACTATTTTCCTTTGATTGAAGTTATTAACAATAATTCTGTATCAGCTTTTATTTTTAGCAAAGATGATCTCAGAGAACCTTAACCTTTTTTCTGCAGCTCTATAGTGTAAGCCAAGACAATTGAACCCTTTCAGCAGTAACGCTGGGCGCTCAGAGGAGCTCTCAAGTACTATTATCCCCGATACCATCAAACACGCTGTAATTTGTGCTGTGTATAACAGTTTTGAAATGTGTCATGGAGATGGAGTGATTCATGCTTTTTATTTTTTCTTGACAATAGATGTTAATATTTTCTGGTATTTAGAGTGCCAGCTTTTTGACAACTTACATTGCATTTTGGGTTTGTGGTGGTTTTTTTGTTTGTTTGTTTGTTTTTTGTTTTTTTATGTTATCCGAAAACTAAATTGTATGACTTGGTGCAAAAAGCCTACCACTTGACTACCACTTCTAGCCCCTCTTCTTGTGGATACTTTCAGAAAGTAAATATTCTTGTGAGGAGGCAGTGAAATCTTGAGGGGTGGGGTGGGGATGAGGGAATGAAGGAGAAAAATAGGGAAAAGTTAGGATCACAGAAATATTTGGATGTCAGTGTGAAGAATGAATTTTGAAGATGGTTTCCTTGAGGGAAAAAAAACCCAAGGATTTGTGATCATTAAAAACACTTCACATCTATGAAAATCCTGCTATGCAAGTACTAGATATAAGCTAAGTCATAAAATAACACAGGGTCTTCTTCTGGCATGCCACTTCAGAATATTCGAAAGAAATTATGAAATTGCCAGAATTATACCTGAAAATTTGGTAGAAGCTTCCATGGAAAAGATGGGATAGCATTTCTGTGAACACACAATTTCCCCAATCAAACTTGCATATTAACTTCAGAGTGCCCTTGCAGGCCCCATGCGAAGTTTCCAGATAACACTGACTGTACTTAAAAAAAAAAAAAAAAATTGCAATATCCCAGTCTTAGTTCTGCTCTTTTAAAAGTTATATTTTACCCTTCTTGCTTGGAAGCAGCAGTATAAAATAACTCAGGTGTTAGTCTCTGAAGCATATAGCTTTTTTTAAGCATTGTTGAAGAGCAACAGAATACACAAGTTCACACAAAGGAGGAAGTATCAAAACGTGACATTTCTAATAATAAAGAGGTAGCATGACTTGTTATGAAGCTCAACACACAAAGAAGAAGAATTACAGACTTATTTCAGAATTGCAGCATGATCTCATATACCCTAAAGGAATTCGACTTCAAAGCTGCTGTGACATGCTATGTGCATGTTGGACAACAGGAGAAAGGGACGAGACCAGCAGAAATGCCAGTTTTGGTACTGGTGTCAAGATGGTTTCACAGTTCATACTTTCCTTGCAGAAAGTATCTAGAAACAAATCGCCTCTTTCAGGCTCTCAAAAAACTGTTACTGTGATGAAGGAAAATCATTCCTCATCTCCCAAAGGGAAATTATCCTTTGCAGATTCTTTTTACTCTCTCCCTTTCTCTCTCTCCTTTCCCCCACATCACATAGCAATAGCAGTTAATGAAAGCATAATGGTTCCACCTCTCAGAAGCAGGAATACTGGACATTTATCAATAATGTGACCATATTTACAGTAACAGACTTTCACAATAAAGTAATACACAACAAGGTAAAAAAAAGGATCCAACTTTCTCAGGAAAGAAGGGAGATGTAGCAGGAGAAAAGAACAATTATTACAAACAAAATTATCACCCGGTAATTTCTCTGATACCTCCTATCTAACAACCGAGGCTGTAAAAGTGAAGCTAAAGAGATGAGGCATAAGTAATAGCACTGCTTGGAAGAACAACCCACGGATATTCATTAGAAAGGCCAAAATCAAGGGATAAGGCTAAAGGAAATGCCTATAATATACTAAGGCTGATCCTTCTTATACTGTAGGGGACTTTGTCTCTGAAGCCTAGATTTCCCAGAAAGACAAAAGTGGGTTGAGCATTGCAGAACCTTTCCGGTTCCAGTTGTCTGTGCACAAGTCAGATACAAAAAAAAAAAAGCAAGATTAGTAAGATTTGGTAGATCAGTGAACATCACATAGCTCCAGGAATGAAAAGGAATTACTACCCAAAGCAGAAAAAGCCTCTAGACCATCTCTGAAAGTGTGGAAAACAACTGGAAATTTATGTACTTAAACTATGTCCTTGTGTCTGGAAGATATCAGGGTTCCTGTAAAAAACACAATAATTTGAAAATTTCTGACAATAGCGGGCTCTGTAGCACTTGAAGATTTTATTAACTATGTCCACTAACAAGAACTCTGAAGAATAAGATGCTACAATGGAGATACTATGATTGTACATAAACATTCATAAGACATCTAAGTCTGCAAAATTAATTCTGTAATTTGGCTAATTTGCAACAAAATCCCCAGAATTGCCAAAGGGAGTTGTTTTGTCCAGCTTTAAGCTTATGCAGGGTCCAATGTTGTAATGTGTTTTCAATCCAGCAGTGGTGAAGATGATGCTGTGAGTAAGTACTGTAACAGGCTGCATGTGATAGAGGAGTTCTACCTAGTGGAAATCCTGTGAACACACACGCTTATTTGTGCACAAATGCCATGAGGAAGGCAGCTGTAGGAAGGAGAAAGTGAAGAGACAGGAGAGAGCTGAGCCTCAAGGGGTCTCAAGTCCTTATAAAATCAACCAGGAGAATTAAGTACCTGCGAAGGCTGCAGAGGGTGATCCATTCCACCTAACTTAGATATCTTCCTTCTCCTAGTGACTAAGGAGTACCAATAGGAAATGCAAACTTCATGTACCTAGTTGAAATCCAGGCAATTCAGCCTTTTTTGAGCAGGGGTGCCACTGCTGCAGGCCTGGCTCTCAGCCATCACCTCACAAGAAGCACGTCCCTAGCACCAACCTGGGGAGCACCCTCCACCCCACTGCCAGGCCATGGGACAGCAGCAAGTGGAAATGGGCCAGGAGTGCAGCGGAGGTGCAGCCCAATTCAGCTGAGAGGAAACTAGGGTTTTGCACCATGCATGTATGTTACACTATTTTACAATCTTATTTGTCTATCATTAAATAAAACCAAGAAAACCCAAAAATAGTCCCAGAAGCAAAAACTCTGACTCTTGGCTTGCCAGAAGAGGTCAGTGCCCTAACTTCTGGTCTGCCAGAAGGTTCTCTGCTGCTCCTGTGTTTCTGACCACTGGTAGCTACGGCAGCCCAGCATCAAATAAGGGAATATATCATACTCACACAACATATATATTAACATGATAGCTGTGGTCCTCTCCTGACACTTAGGGTTAAACCCTTTAGACTGAAAAGGGCCTAGAACTGAAATCTGTGTAAATGTTTTAACCATTAAAGAAGAAAATCCACAGTAACATCATTCCTGTGAACTTATAGTTCTGACCTGTGATGCTAAAAGCTGCTGCAATTTTTTTCTATCAGTCTCCTGCCTACACGAAAGCACCCGCCTACTCCAACATGCATTTCTGAGATCACACAAACTCAAGGTTACCTATAACAAAGTTAGCTATAACATTCGTCATACACATTCTCTGATGCCAGCAGCATGAGATGCAGTTGCTTTAGGCTCCATTTTAATAATTTCCTCCAAGTGCCACTTCTGTAGCAAAAGTCTAATCTCACTTTTCTACAATAACTACTACTATTTGTGGTATTATGGTACCCATATCTGACTCATCCAGCATAAAAAAAATGGGCAAAACTCCCTCATTCAATAATTCTTGCATCAGGCTCAGCTGCTTGCTCTTGAGGCAGCTCTTCTTTTAGAAAGATATGCAGTTTTGATCAAAGACTTCCACTAATGGAAAATCTATCATATTCCCTGAATGATGCATTCCAATAATAAAATACTTTGGCTTCTTAAAATTGGCATCATCTTTCCTGATCAAATTCTCTGACTTTCAGCCTCAGGATCTTGTTATGTTTTGTCTCCATGATAAATGAATCCCCAATACCAAGCATCTACTCTGTGTGGAGCAGATATGTCACCCCCTGCATTTTTCTTTGACAAAGAAAAGCAAACAAAAAAAAACAGAAGTGAAAAGAAAGGCCCTATATGTATTTGTAGAAAAAAAAGAAAAAAAAAAAAGAAAAAAAGAAAAAAGAAGAGGACCCAATAGAAGTTGTTTCCCATGTTCTTTCTACGTTAAGATAGACCTATCAGAGGTTACTGAAGTAAAGAACTAAGGACATGCACAAAGGGGAAATACAAGGGGAAATCCTCATACACAGCTTTAAAACTAGGAATTATCCTTCTAAAGTTCCTTTACAATTATATAATAAATTTATAGTGCTTTTAATTAGTTAGAGTATTAGTAAATGAGCATGGTGAATTTCTATCAAAGTTAGAGGAAGCCACAGTAGTGACCAAGGAGATGAATACATACAATATTTTCCCCATTGAGGAACAACGAGGATTTGCCAACACAGTAGTACTACTGCTGCTTAACATGAGGGGAAAAAAATGGCTAAGAGGAATTGGTGGAAAACACAAGAAAAATAAAACAACTTGTGATCTAATCCTGACTCTCTTATTCACCTCTTGGGAGCAGCAACAGATCTTTAATAGACCATGGTAGCTCTAGCAACAGAAGAACAAAGCACTGAGCTGGACTGAAAGCCACATAGCTAACCAGAAAAGTTTGCTGGTTTGTATCTTCAGTAAAGTGTCTAGAACAATCACATGGAAAACAAAATGGGTCTGTAATAACAGCAAATACTCCCCTGCTGACTCAGAAACAGATGTAGCCCCAATCATAGGGAGGACTGCACAACCACATAAAAACCTTATCTGACATGGGAGAAACATGTAAGATCAGAAATGCCCGTCAATTTTAATGGTGGCCAAAGGAGAGGAAAAATTAAGTCACGTAGCTATTCCAAATTAAACCATGACTGACTTGACCACTTTTGGGGCATGATCACTGTAAAAACATGTTGCTTTGGTCAAGCCAAATGTGTCTTTAGGCTTTTTGTCTCCTATTAGAGAAATACCTTGGGCCTTTTTGCCCTACACACTACTCAATAGCAAAGCATTGGTAAAGGTTTCTTTTATTAGGGCAGTAACAAAACAGCATCAGTACATTAATAATCAATAGTAAACAATGGAGTTTAACTGTCCAGCATCTAGATATCTGAAGTTCTAGCCATAGCTTTCTTTATGTATACACATTCCAATAGTCTCAATGCATATTTACTAGTTGGTAGCAGCTCATATTAACATCTTGCACACACGAACACATACATATGTATCTCAATATGAATTCTTTTATATTAATCAGCCCAGCACAGAGACCCTGCAGTAACTGACACGTCCAATAGTCATGCACAACTTTTATGATCAGTTAAGGCCAAATAATAGGGAGGAGAGAGGAGGAGACACAGGGAGATGCAAGGACAAAAGACAAGGAAGCAAAATCACTGATGAAGATAGGCTGTTGTCTCCCAGTTCTTCAGATCAAAAGCTAAGGGTTGTTAAGAGACAGTGTCCATATTATCATCTAGAAAAGTCTACTTCTTGGCTAAAAACAGCTTCTAGAACTGCGTTTGTTAAGCTAGACAGGGTGGGAGGGCAAGAAGAAATAGCTGTTGAAAAAAAAAACTTTCAGAAGTTGCAAAGGGCATTTAGGAGAAGTAAACTAATATGTCCTCATCTGATAAGGCTAGGCTCACCCAAGGTACCCTGGTGGAGGATGCCTTTTTTGATTAAATAGTTTCTATTCAGGTCTGTCCTTTGAGAAGTCTGTCTGGTGACTACATATGCTAGTGGCCACATTTTAGAACAGAGACACTGTAAATGCCTGAATTCTGGCAGACCTGCTAAGCAAGCCCAGTTGGCATAAAAGGGCTTGTGGTGTGGGAGTTGGTATGAAAACAGAAGAATTATAGAATTCTACCCAGGACAGTGAAAATCACTAAGCCTCTCTCCATGTGGATTGACTCCAGGAGAAAAAAAGGCAAAGTAAGCCCGTTAACTTTGGTACAGCATTTCTCTGTATGTAGTCATTGTTTTTTGACATGTTAGCAGAATTACTTAGGTAACTAACATGTTAGGGAATGTGTCTATATACAGACACGCTTTGAAGGTCAACCTTAGCAAACACTGTTACATGAAATCTGTGGTTCAAATCATATTCTAAGATACTAAGCAGAATCAGTCTAGCAGAACTGCATTTTATTATAAAGTGAAAATAAGGACACTTCAAGAAGTAAAATAGTTAAATGTATAATCAAGTTTCAAGTATACTGAATATTTAGTAAGGAAACTTACAAAGTCACTAGATGTCTTTCTATTGATTTAACATCATTCAGTATGTTAGAGTAAGAAATCTATTCAAATGCTCAGGTAGCCATAACTGACCATATTGTGAATGTCAGTTCATTGACTCAGTTAGTGAACTCTTGCCATTTTAAACTTAGGCAAGTCATTAACCATGAAGAAAAACAAAGATTATTACTCAACTACCTGTTCAGCTGCAGGTACAAGCATGGTATTATAATCTGATGAACCAAGCACAATGTTTTGTCTGCATTTACCTTTTTAGCTACACATGATATACATAAATCCCAGAGGTGCTAATTTAACTACAGAAACTATGCAATTAAAATTTGCTAATATAATGTGGAAATAGGAAGCAGAAAAAAAATAAAAATGCATGAGAGGCTTTTGGGGAGCCATAGGAGACTAGTAAGAGGTACAAGCATGTGATATTCCACACTAATGAGGCACGCTGGCTGTGGGCCAGCGTCAGCCACCATAAGACACCCTGCAAGAATTCAGCTGCAAATCTTTGTTTCCTTTATGTCTTTCATATCTTTGCAATTCTCAAGGCAAAAGGCAAAGACAAAGTCTTTCAGCTGGAGTTCTTTCATCCAAGAACATTCTTCATCCAAGGCCAAAGGTTCACCACATCCTAAAAGGCCTTTGGATCTGCATGTTCAGTCATCTTCATCCAAATGTATTTCTTTGGGAGCATTATTCAGTCCTTGTGGTCGATCCTAAAAGAACACCAATAAAAACTATCTTCATTCCTTCAAATACAATCTTCAACAGTTTTATCTCTAGGACCACTGTATAAGAGTATTGTGTCAAAGGTGTAAAATGGTAAATGATTCAGAGATATTTCAATTAAAACCACAGCACATTGAAACACTTCTTCTACAGTTTTTGAGATTTTGGTTTTGGTCAATTCTTTAGATAAAAGTTTCCAAGGTGAGACAGACTTTCTTGAAAACCACACATACGAACACAATATTTTTCCCTTGTGCTGACAGCAGTTTAAAAAGACTACCTATTAGCTTTCCCTGGACTGTATCTCTAAAGCGATAAAAATTGTGATAGAAGACCCTAGCTGTATACTACAGTACTACAAAGCGTTTTCAATATAGAACTCCAGAATATGAGGAGGTTCCTGTATCCACTTAAATTGCTTTACTGAGTAAGGAGAAGCAGAGTTTCCTCCGTGAAGAAACAAGACAGTTATTTAACAGCGCATGATAATACTATAGAAAGGAAAAATAAAAAAAACACACAAACCTGCAATTGCAACTTAAGATTGCCTAAAAAAGTGTCAGCTAATCTTGGTTTCAAACCCAATCCCTCTCTCTAACTTGCCCATCAGTATTCCACATCATCTAGCTTGTTTAACTTTCCTCCATCTTTTTCTTTTTTTTTAAATATGAAGTTTTCCTATCCTTCCTTTGCTCTTTTCTTTTTTTTTTTATTTTCCCCGAGCTACCTATTCACTGCTTCTTTCTTCCTTCTGTCCAAATATCTTCTTTTCTTTTTGTCTTCTGGCAGCCTTTCCTTGCTACCCTTCTCTTCATGTCCACAAGCCCCTTTTGTTTTTAGTCTTTGCCTACATCATTCTCCATAGTCTCTCTGCCAGTTCTGGGTCTTCTGCCCCTTTTCAACCTATTGCTCCACAGTCACCTCCAATTCCTCTTTGCCTTTATTATTTTGTAGTATTCACTTCTCCTCACATCCTTCTTTCACCTAAAAAACAGTCATTTACTATCTTCTCAATTATTTTTTTTGCATGCTACTAAATTTCTGCTATTGCACCATCCTGCCTAGAAACTGGGTCACAAAATGTTTCTAGAATAAGGGACCAGTCCTGCCTTGCTCTGATAGTAAAACAAGGCTAAGTTGGAGGAAAACTAAGTTGGAGGAAAGCTGATCTTGAGCATAATTTTAAAAAACACAAAACCTTCTCTCTGCAAGCAGTGCTGTCAGTTCTCACAGTTTTATTACAATACTTTCAACAAGCTTATTATTACTAAATCTACAGCTTCTGAAGATGCATAAGAAACCTCTCTCAAAAGAAAATTTCAAGTTTTGATGGTGAAACTTAGTGAATCACCGGTGAGAAAGGGTATAATTCAACCCTAATATTTTAGTCTTACAATTTTTAAGCTAGCTGTGTAACTATTAGCACTCTGACCCACAGGGACAGACATAAACCTGATCTGAATAGAGGACTGCATAACAACAGCTTAAGTCCATACCCAATTTTGAACTGTTCTGAGTTAACACTACATATTGTATGGTCAGACTATTAAAGGAAAGGAAGAAAAAAGGAAAGCTAATCTCAAGCAGTCAGAACATGAATGCCATTAAAATGTTACTCATTACACAAAAGTTGTAAAAACAGGCAGCAATGTTGTCTCAGTAACTTCTATTCAATTTTGGATGGAAGTGACTAGAAGTGAGAAGTGTTTGGTACTTTGCAGATTTCAAACCAGAAGCAAATGGAGGAAAAGCTCAATTTTCCTCATCAGTTTGAGAGATTTGTTCCTATCAAAAGTAATTTCTTTATCTCAAATTAGAAGTCGTTTCCCCTGTAATGGGAAATGGACAGGTCAGATAAAGGATACTAATGAGGATTACTTTTTCCTTGGATGGAATGTAATCAATATCCCTCCTTAATTATCTCAAAGCAATATGATGGGGAAGGAAAAAGGGTTGGTTTTTCTTTTACTCCACTCAGCATCCACAAAATCTTTAATTGCTGTATTTTATATTTTGTAGAATTAATATAGTTAAATTGCCCTCGGGATTCTTCTTTTATGGTCCTACCTAGTTTTTCAATGTAAGAGTAGAAAGGATTAAAATTTTGACTAGAAACTCTTTGGCATCCATCTTCTAACACAAATGATACCCCCCCATGACTAGGCTGTTTGCATAACTGGGTTAATTACTTAGAGGAAACATTTCTATATCAATTCTGTGCTGAGGTGAATTTAAAGACATTGAAGGATTCAGAAATCAAATCATTTATAACATTAACTTTTTGAAAGATGTTAACAAGACATATTAGCTCAAACAGAAGCTTTCTATTGACTCTCTATTCTGCCTTCAAGGCCTGACCAAAGCAGATCTCAGACTTTAAATCTGATAAAAATCAAATGGGATTTGGTTTGTAAAAAACAACTCTAGGCTTCAAAGTTTATTAATTCTTTAGTGTCCTCTGTTCTTTAGCTTTTTATGTGTAAACTAGATTTCTGTGCACAAGAGTCAATAAACAACTTTTAGCTGAAAGGGGATAGTGATATAAGGTACCATGTACTTCTTGCAAAAACAAACATCGTAAACTTGTTCTAATATCAAGACAAATGTAAAAAGGGAAGTTAAAGTAGATTGTGTCAGCTGCAGCCTGGAGGAAGACTGTAGGCAAAATGAGGGAGTGTGCTCTGAGGTCAATTATTCCTAACAAGTTTCAGGCCTATCAGATCTTGGACCTAGCATATTATGCAATTAAGGATCATTTCTGGATGCTCAGGCCTTCCCAAATTTATTCATAAACAGACTTAAGCTATTGCTTTCTGTCCTGGCAGAAAGCAGTCCTTAGCTTTCCCCTGCTGACTCCTTCTGAAAAATGCAGTACAACAACCATAACGTACCAACAGCAAGCTTGGTGCTGGTTCAGTGTTTTCCCTAGAGTGGTGAAATACCATGAAGTGCTTGGAAGCACTCACAAACAATTTTCTCAGTGTTCAGTTCTCAGTACTGAAGCTAGCTGTGGGTCAAGTCAATGCTAAGACAAATCTAAGCTTTACGGCTGTTGAAATACTTAAGCCATACCAGATTTTAAAGTGATGTCATAGCAATGCAGTTATTACTTGCCTGCCACAGGATCTGCTGATGGCAGTTGAAGTTCTTATTCATCCAGGGGCCCAAATAATTGAAACAATCCATCTGCTCTATGTACTCTCTTTCTGCCTCTACTGTGATTACTTACTGCCTTGTGATATCTGCCAGTGATGTTATACTTAATCAAGCAATTGGTGGCCTGTTAGATCTCCTGAGAGCTGCACTGCACCCCTGTGATGGAGCATAGGAAACTAAAATAATCCACCTGTTCCAAGCTTTCCCTTTGCAAAACCTGATGGGACATGATATTTGGCAGGGACTGTCGTAACTGATCAAGCAATTGCCAGACTTGTGCATATTTCCTGAAAGCTGCTGCTGTTTTTCATCATGAATTCCAGATAATTGAAATAATTGACCTGCTCTAGGGCCCTGCTTTGACTCCAGCATTTTCTGCAATGGGACATTTGCCTATTGTCACATTTGGTTAGGAGCTGCAGTAGGAAGAGGCTTTGATTACTTTTTCACAAGATGTTGTAACACCACAAAGGAAAGTGACATTTTTTGCAGTTGGTATTACTGAACTTCCAGATACTACTCTGCTCTCACACCACAACTCACAAGTACACATACTATGCTATATCCATCCAAGCATTAGAAAGGTATAGGAAGAAGAAATGAGGGAAAGCATGCAAGGTAAAGTTTTGCAACCAGGCTGATAGTCGGAATGCTATTACTGCTCCCATATAATAAGCACCAAGTAATTTAAACATTCCTGTGGCTCTGTTGGTTAAATGGGCTTCTATTAAGCTTTTTTTTCAGTAGTTAAGGAGCCTACAAATGTTTTACAGAGGACTAGGTACCTGACTTAGGCTTTTCACCACTTATTACATACTTAAAGGACAGACTTGCCTGTTGATTGATATAAAGAATTTTAGAATAGTCCAATTAAGTGTTCTAGCCATAAAAAGCTTATATATGTTCATCTGCTATTGTGAGAATAGGGGTATAGATTTTACTTGTAGTCAGATTATATTGCTCAGTTTTATTTGAGAAGAACAAAAATACCACATTCACTCACTAGATCACATCCCACTCCTGAATTTACTGTATTCATCTCAAGGATGGATGTTGTGTTCATTACTCTGCTTAGCATCTGAGCAGGTCACAGACTGACTGACAGTAACTGTAGAAGTCTACCATAACCTCAATAATCTTGCAAGTGTCAGTCGGAGACTTCCAGCACTCTCATTAAGATCTAACCTTTCTGCAGCTGTACTTTTTTAAGGGGTTCAATATTTTGCCCTGCACAAAGTACAGCATATAGAACTATTTTTAAAAGACCTCTTATAACATAGTATCCACCTCTAAAAATGCCCAACTTTCCTAAAGTCCAAGCTTTATTTTACCTGCAGCTTTTTCTTTTCAGCTCTTTATCTTCAAACAGATAACACTGAAATGACTAAAGAGAAATGCTGTTTTTAAAGGGAGAAAGCTGCCAAATCTTATACTGATGTACAGCTAGGAATGATGTTAACATTAGAGTTACAGTTATCTACCCACTTAAATAAAATTTTGGTGTTTTTTTTAATTTTTATGAAAATGAAACCAACTCAGAAAGTCAAGGTGATTTGTTATGAGTACTACAGTTTACAAGTAAACTATGTGATGAAAGCTATACATTTTCCTCATCTTACATTGAGCTTTCTTTAGAAGAGACAGTGCTAAGTCTCTCTTGATTAGAAAGGTTTGATGTGAAACAAGACGACAGAAAGGACACTCTTGTATGTGTGCACACAACTGTGGGCTGGGGGAAATCAACCTTTTGATGAAATAGCTTTTTTTTTTTTTTTTACATATATAGGTGATGATTGAATGTAAAGAATTCAAAAGAGTGACTTTACAGATAACTGGCCCTGACTAACAAAAGAAAACAACACTGCAGCTTTTTATCAGCAGTGGGATGTAATTATGCATCATTAATTACACTGGCATGTCAATGAAAGGTCAGACAACACAATATGAAGGAGTAAGAAAGTAGTCCTATACACTGACAATGTTATTATTTGAAAATGTTAGTGCTTATATAGCACTCTTGGTGTGGGAGGAAATCATTCTTCATTTAAAACAGGTGAAAATCTGGGGTCAGATTCTGATCTGACTTAAAACCAAGAATATGAAATAAAACAAGGTGATAGGAATAGAGGTGCTGTTGCAGACTTTAATGTAACCACCTACCCTTTCAACCTGGCCAGACAAGTCTGCTCAAGAATGGGTATGTAACACCAGGCAGCAACACTTTCACTTAGTAGGGGGTCAGTAACAACTTGCCAGCAGTAGTACAATTTGAAGCAGAAGACCTAGCTTTCCTTATCACTGCACATGCTTTTATTAAGATAATCTACTGCTCTCAATGTTATTTTTATTTGATGCCTTCTCCCAGTCACCAATCTGATTGCTCCCTGTGCCAGCTCTTCTAGAAGGTAGATTTGCTATTTGTGATGCTGTGCCTCACTGCAAATAAAGCTGTGCTTTATTTGTATGTTCTTATTTGACCCACCATTAAGAAAAAAGGCTACATTTGTTAGCAGTGAATAGCATTTTTTTCTTAAGAGCAGTCACTTTTAGCTAGATTCTTCCCTGTCCACCAAAGTGCTTCCCCCCCATTGCTTTATTCACACAGACTAATTTGCCCATGAATGATAAATGGGAGCAAGTTTTGTGGCTTTGTAAGTGCATTTCAAATACTCTAGTATATAAAAGACACAATAACTTATATGATGTCATCTCTGCATGCAATATATATTGCTTTTCCTGATTCTTTCAATTTTTTTTAATTGTTTAGAAATACATATACAACCTTGAAGGCCAAAATCTTCTGAAGTAAGAAGCACACAGTGTTCTAATGTTTATCACTAATGGAGTCAACCATGCCTCTTTGCCAGGATGAGAGAGTCTTGCAAAGATATTCCAATACTGCTGCTTCCTTTCCCAAAGCAGGACTGAGACTTGGCAACAGGTAGAGATGGGAGAAGTTGTGCCAAAGAACATCTCAGGGATGCACCTTCCCATTGGCAGGCTCAGATTGGGTTAGGCGATCCACTGGAAGGGGAATACTGTGGTCTAAGTTGACAATATTTGCTTCCTCATGTTCAGGCTACTCTTTCCACATGGGAAACTTTGAGGTCTTGGGGGGCAGGGGCAGTGTCTGTCTGTCTTTAAAATACAATTTACCCCTACCTCCTCATACTCCGATATATTCCCTTTCCCTGCCAAAAGGAACACAAAATTCAGTTAAATATTGAAGTGATTAGAGTGTTGACAAAGAACAGCGCTGGACTGGGGAAAAAACATTTTCATTTTTCTTTCCAGTTCAGTAGGGAAATCTTGTTTTCAGAAGTTCCATTTCACAAACAAACCTCCCTTGAGATACTAAACTCAAAGCCTGAGACTGCCTCCTTTCCTCATGTTATTTTACCTTTTCACATAATTACAGAGAAATCGCTAATGGTCACACTGAACACTTAAATTAGATTTATCAATAGGGCAAATCAAACATTCACAGCAAGTTAAATTATGCAGGATACATATTTCAATACACCACTATACCACCACAGTTGGTAACTTAAAGGCAAGCATTTAATTGCATGAAAATTTTGGAGAGAGGGTGACGGAAGTGGTGTAATGAGACTGTCTTTGAACAAACTTAGTGGGATAAACACTGATAAAAATATCAAAGAAATAATGTTGAAAGTGATATTAAGCCAGAATAAAGAAAATCTCAATAACTGGATTTTAACTTGGTACAAAATCTAAGCAGAAGTGAACTTTAAAACTAGGTTAATGTCTTCCACTTTGCATTTCTTTTTACAATGAAGTTATGGGGGTTTTTCAAAACTTTGGTTTTGTCTAACTGCACAGCTCTTCTAATGGCTAATGCATCTTTCTTTTCAAGTCTCTCCAAGCTGCTAGAGAACAACTTAGATACTATTCACTGTATCCAGCCTTCTGCTTAGGCAGCAAATGCTACTCTTAGACAATGTTATCTTGAGTAGCTATAGCATCATTAACTTGTCTCAAATGCCCTATTTTTAAAGATTGTTCTTGTTAGGAACAATTTTGGAAGAGTACAGAAGAGCTGAAAAGGGCTGAGTGTTTTAGATGAGGCTATTATACTAAAATTGAGCATCCCAATCAAGGTCTCTGGTATCTAAACTGATTTATTGCATCCTAGCTCTTCGGTGTTAAAAGAGGTCTGACAAAAAGTATGCATTAGGAATTTTGTAGTAGTGCTTCATGTTAAGCCCTCCCCAACTCCACAGGTCAGATTTCAATTTAGATTACACAATTTACTAGAAAAATAAAAAAAATCCTCTACCTCAACATTATATTAATGTATCAATGAGATGCGTCCAACATCTCTCATGCTTAATCTAGTAGACAGTAATTAGTAGACAGCGGAGGCAATTTTGAGAGAATCCTTGACTGTTTCTGAGGTAAGCTAGCAACAGAGAAAAAGATGTTTGGGAGATTCCTTCTAAGACAGCACAACTACCATATCTCCTGTTCAGATACACAGCCACAGCCCCAGTCTTCCCTTACCTCCAGCTTCTACTCCTGTCCAGTTCTACAGGAAGAAAGCAGGCATTTGGATGACTTCAGTGTACCTTACACCTCCCTGAAACAATGACTCATAAGATGACAATGATCTTATTTAACTGGTAAAATGCTTGTACTGTATTCAGTTATTTAGTGATCAAATAAAGGAGGTACCTCCCACACACCTCATATATAACATTATAATCCTTGAAAAAGATTTCAAAAATATTAACTCAGTAAAAACTGCTGAAGAGAACCAGAGGTGACCAGAACAATACCCAAATGTTACTCAGGGACCTAAATAAAAGATATAATCCTCATGATTGCAAGCTAGACAAGACCAGTATTAGTTTTTAATCCTAGAGTTCTCTCAGAAGCAGCAAGTTCTTCTTCTTCCATCAATAAAGGCATCTGTGGCTTGACAGTGAAAGCCGTACACCTACCCATGCTAACATAGGTTAAGGTGTAAAATTACAGTTCCCTGGCCTTCATTCCACTAAAGAACTAATTTAAGCAGATGCTTTCAGTGCCAATCAATGTTATGTTTTCAGGATCATGTTCTTTCAGACAGACATACCAGCCTTTTTCTTCCAAAAAAATATGTGAAATGGAGATGGGATCAGAGCTTCCTTAATATACAGACTAGTTGCCACAAGATTCACAGAAGTGGGAAATGCAGATTCAGCTGCCTCTGATAAAGAGTTAATAACCTTTATCTCTCTAAAAGCTGTCAATATCAACTAGATCATGGCCTACTCTGAGAGGACATACTTGCCACCAATATTTTTTTTTCCCCCCTCACAACAAATAGAATTTGCCAGAAAAAGGAAGACATACAAGTTTTTCAAAGGACAAATAAAATACATTCTACATTTACATTTCAAAACATTTCCCTGAGTATATGAGTTGGCAAACAAGTTTGACAGTATTATCGGATTACTTTGTGTTTTGTATATTCTACATCCAGTGTTACTACTATTTATTCAAATAAAGGTGATCAGGGCCATCGTCCTAATTCGTAAGAGGAATGCTGCGCTTACACTGGCGAAGCAGGGCTCTGAGCCAGGACTCATGTTTATTGAGGTGAGTTTATTTAATGGAATTTAACGTTTTAATATTATGTAATTAAATCTCTGTCAACACAAATCAAAATACATAATGTAGGTTCTGTTACTGCAGTCAGAGACAGGCAAGCAGACCCTTGCTCTCCAGGGAAGACCTTTTGACTTAAAGGGCACTCCAAACTGATGAATCTTGGCATTCTCTCCACAGTCACTGCAGTCAGGGGAGTTCACATACTTAGAGCATCTGTCCAGAATGGCCTGGCAGTAGGATGGAGTTATCTCTTTGCAATTCCAAATTTTAAGAAAGCCTTCTTTACATGTGAAGGAAGATGCAAATATTTTAGCTAGTCTTAGAAGAACATGATTTGATGGTGCTTTTCATTATCATATTTTTGATGATTAGTACCTCAAGTCTTTTCAGAAGTAGCTAGGTCTTTCCATGGGTGTCCAAGCAGCTTTCAAGAGGGAATGCAAGACTAAACATTCTGTTTCGAAATACTGCATAATGGTAAGTATAACAGAATTTTAATTTGTTGTGTATTTTGCAATTTAGCATACATAATTCTCAGTTTTGCTAGTAATTCAGAAAGCTTTAACACTTATTTAATTAGTCTAAGCTTGGTAATTCAGCCAATGAAAACTAAAATGTTTAAGTTATATTAATTGAAAACAATGTTAACAGTTAATTTTCTGAATGATGGAGCAACATAAAAGCAAACTTGAGGAACAGTATGATTAATTAATTGATGAGGTAGTTCCTGTTGAGAAATTATATTCAATAAGAGTCTGTCAATACAAATTGCTATGAATTGCCACTTTATGAAGTGCCAAGAATAATGGGTTCAGGTACATATTAGAACTAGTTGTCATGAATGCCCACTTACAGCAGAAAAATGGATTGTTTATCACCTAATTTAATTTCAGACAGCTAACTCATAATAACTCATTTTAGCATTGAATTTTCAAGAACTTCAGTGTTGTTAAAGCAGCAGCTTGTTCTAATAACTTTGCAATTTTGAATTCTTCTGTAAATAATTTAAAGCAGCCTATAACTCAATTTTGTCATTGATTACTTAGAAAATACTTAGCATTTGTGTTCAACATCCAAGCATCCCCATTCCTCTCACTGGCAGCATGTTTCACTACAAATCCTTCCCTACTACAGCAGTACTAGACTTCAAGAACAACGAGAAAGATGCAGTGTCCCACGTTGCTCCTGCCTGACTCAGCCAAAATACCTTGTGGGGCCTCTTGGGTCATGCAGGCTAGCAAATATACCACATGCAGAGGCATTTACTACGCTTTATTTCAGCACATCTGGTCAGTTCTGATGTCCAGAGGCTGAAGAAAATGCAAAGAAGAGAATTCTGCTCACAGGTTCATAAGCAGAGTGAAAGGACGCAAAGTTCCTCTGTTTTGGGGCAAAGGGGGGTTTAGCTCATCCTATACTTTCTCCATCCTATTTCTGAAGTCTTTTAGGTTATTTGACGACAATTGTGAACAAGGAAAGTTTTAAGAAAAAACAATCTACTTAGAGCCTTTGAAAAACAATGCAAAACATCAATTTCTTAATGGCTCCTAGGAAGTTGTCAGCTACAAACTGTTTAACACTTAAGAGACCTCCCCCTTCCAGACTTCAAAAATCCACTGAACTTCAGTTAGCACTGCCCAAGTACTAATACACAGTTACATTATAGCAATAAACTAAGATGACATAACCATTTAAGAGTTTATTAATCTGCACAAAGCTTTACATCTAGGAACCATGCCAATCTATGTCTACAATTGTAATATATGTTCTTGCAACAGTTTGCCGTTTCTGGAAATCGATATAATATCAGCCTTTTTCTTTACTTTGCAAACAAGGCATTGAAACCAATCGTGTTCCAGCATGCTTGCAATAAGTACCTGACAAAGCCCACCAACTTGTACTCATATCTGCCAAACATGAGTGAGCATAAAGCTTACTGCCAGTTTCACTGACCTATTGCAACTATCTCACACTAGTATGCAATACTAGTTCATTAGTTGACGCAGATCACTTCATATTTCAAAATAACTATTGTATAAATACTCTCCTGTAATCTATGACTTCAAGAAAGATCAACCGTAGTTGCAAACAAGCAGTAATAAACTAAAAGGTATCAAAAGCCTTTTCAACCTTCCTCTAATAACATGAATTGATTTAATAAAGAAAAAAGTTCCACAGCAAAGTCTTTGAAATGCCACCTCAAAAATAGGTCAGACTCTTACTTCCTAACTTCTCTTTTACAGCATGAAACGCTGTCTGTGTTTTGCCTCATGACTTTTCTACTTATGGGAGCTCCCATGGATCATTTCTGTTAGCAAAAAGGAATCCATTGACTAAGCCTATCCTAGAGCTAATGGACTGAGCTTCCATTGGGAAAACACTGCAGGCTGAACACAGATATTGACCGATCTAGTTAAAAATATAACAGCACATAACCAGCACTACACTAGCATCACTGTTTATTAGACTTCACACAAAACTTTTTCATAGGCGAGGAAGTATTTTAGCTTTAGCTTCAAGACAGACTAATAGCAGAACATTTTACTTCGACTCAGAAATTGTTTTGTACAAGTCTGATATTTCCCTCCCTGAAAACATTTAACTGGATTTTCTGAGATCCATTTGCTCCAGGAACGGTTTAGGATGACCAGCTTCACGAAGTCACTCTGTTCTTTCTATGACCGTTTTGGAACGCCCTAAACTGCTGTCAGTATACTACAGAGCAAGGACAGATTACAGAAGCCCATTTTGGAAGCAGACCATTGCAGAATAGGTATGGCTTAGCACTTTAACATTGCAGACATACAACTGAAACTTCTAAAAATTCAATTCAAAAATCCTGTCAAATAGAGAGTTATTTAGACCATGTTCAAAGAGCCTTCGGTAATAACAGAAATAACCCTTTGCCTGGAGGATTACTTTTGAACCTGATTGTTTCAGTGTTTTACTGTATTGATCTACAGCTATACTGACACAAATGAAGAGGCAATCAGAGATGGGAACTTCTTAATCTAGTTTCATTATCAAAGCTAACACCTCACACACCTATGCTGTCAGGAATCAAACGGTTATTCTCAACCCTGTCAGCAAGTATTTGATGACTGAAAGGCAGGGGGGGAATATGGCATTTGAGTTTTTTCTTTTAGGGGGAAGGAAGGAAAGTATTCTCAATTAAGAGTTTATATATTTATTATAACTACACTTAGGAGGTTCAAGAAACTCTCTATATTCACTGAATCAAGATAATAGTGTAGTAGACTTAAAAAGCACCCTCCCCCCCAGTATGTCATAAACTTAGTAAAAACCACTTAATGCTTCAGTTTTGAAAAGAAATTGTTTGGAAGAACTTTTCCATAAAGAAATGTGCCCATAATTCATTAGTTTGAAGTCCATATCACATCTTAAACAGTTACAAAATTAGAACTACAAGAATCTGCAATTACATCAGAACAAAAAAAGGCAGTATTCCACAGGCTGCAAGGCATTACCACATGACTGAAAAGCCATGAGTGGATCTTGCTTTCAGT
Organism: Nyctibius grandis; assembly: GCF_013368605.1. Classification (NCBI taxonomy): domain Eukaryota; kingdom Metazoa; phylum Chordata; class Aves; order Nyctibiiformes; family Nyctibiidae; genus Nyctibius; species Nyctibius grandis. Next base: position 96,754,473 of record NC_090661.1, on the reverse strand, counting down.
TCAACACCAGAATTGACTGATCCAAGTAACAGTAGACATTAAAATACAGGCAGGTTATAATAAATTATACTTGTGATGAAGTATCAACTAGTATTTCTATTGGCATTCTATGACAACTGATATTTGACTCTATACAATCCACTACTTTAATCATTACATGGTAATAAAGCCTTTCTAATAAAGCTTTCAGATGATAAATAACATTGATCTGTAAGAAATTGTTATTTACCATTGACAGACACTATGTAGCAAGACAACTTTAAGGAAGATGTATGCATCACAATACAGCTGAATGTAAGGTCCTACCTAGACACAGGATGTTATTCATCCTTAAGTGGGAACTGGGAAACAGTAACAGATGAGTGCAGTGATGCTTTTATACAGCATTTGTAAGATTATGTTCATTTTTGACCAGAACCTTACCAAGCATGAAGCACTAACAACATCATAGCAGCTTATGATCAACTCTCAGTTTTCATCCTTTGGCTCCAGTCCTAGTCCAAACAAGGAATACAAAAGATGGAAAATTGCATTGCATTCAGAGAAGAGCTCCAGAACAATCTGCAGTCTGGGAAACATGCTCTGCAATGTGAATACCTCGATTTGCTTTACTGAACAACTTTTAAAAGACTATTAAATCAAAACCTCCAAGTACCTATAAAAGTACAAGACTTTGAGACCACTTTAATAGATGAAGGCAAACCAAACTTAAGTGAGTCTTAAAATTTATCACATCTCAAGTTGATGCATTATTTTAAACAGACCCATAAACACAGGTGAAAAATATTAACCATTGGAAGACTGTAGATCCAGATCCAAAACGGTCAACTGGGACTGGACTGAAGATATATAGAATTTAGATACCTATTCCTATGATGCTTCCCCCCCTCCAAAAAAAATAATCTGCATTATTTTACTAGCACCTGGGTCCAAAACCAAATAAATTCCTGTCGGTACACAGAGAAACTTTCACACGGTCAGAATTTACTGCCTAAACAGAGTTAACGGCTTCAATGTTATGTCTTACATAAGCACAGGCAGGAATACCAAAGTAAACATTCCTCTGCTGAAGTTTCCTATAGAACAATGAAAAATTCAGGCTTAATTAGGCCAGAACAAAGTACAATTTTGTAACCTATCATTAATATGTTACTAGGGAGAGAGACAAAGTTTTTGATTCTGCCTCAAAGGGCAGTTCATGAACTACACATTATATCAGAACAACTGGATTACAGGCTTGGACAGCACTTGGCGCAGAAACTAGAAAACCTATACCCAATATCTTCTGTCTCCCAGGACAGCAGTCTAGGTCACAGGTCATTTTTCTACCAAGCTTGTTGAGATCAAGAACCCTTTTCTCTACAATAGCAGAGTCACAGCTATGACGATAAATGACAAGAGCAGCCCATAGCCTTACATTCAGCTCACAGAAATGATTCTTTGACTCTGTTGGCTGACAATGGCCTGTAACACCCATCTCTCATATTTTCAATGACTGTTCAAGGCACTGAACGACTGTACAAAGGATAAATGGCAACAGCACTCCCTCTGTTTTTGAAAGCAGAAGCATGAGCACCTAACTCCAGGAGACCATTTTTAGATGTGAATTCTGACTTGACAGCAGCTTTCTGCAGCCTGTTTTAGGTACTTTTGAAGAGGCATCCCTTTTCAGTATTCCCTGTTGGCTCTGCTCCACACATGGCTCTGGATTCAGTTCTGAGTCAGGCATCTAAAAATGGATTACTACAGCAATGGGTAATAAAACAGCAAAATCTTTTGGGAGAAATTTATCCCAACACTCCATTTGGTGTTTTTAAATTGACAACATATTTCTGAATGAGTTCTAGTTAAGCCTTGTATTTTCAGGAAAAGCTATAGTAATTACTGGGTTATATTTTATGGCTTCTGCTATGCTGAAAGCCATATCTAGATTGAAGATAGAAGGGGCCAATATAAATACTGTCATTTATGAGTAGGTCACTGGATAGGGAGCAAAAAAAAAACCTGGGCTTCCTTCCAATTTTTCTTTGTCAGTTTTCCTGTGTGTAAAGTGGGATTGATATCTACTAATATATAAGAAGCATTTTTATACCCAAAGATGAAAATAAACATCATTTACTGACAGAGTGTTTCAAATAGCTACAAGGCTACTGAAATATTGAATTACTATAATATTTGCTTTCTCTCAAAGGTTCTCATCTGCATTGTACAGAATTTACTACTTAAATAATGCAAAACTATAGATCAGCAAAAGGACATTCACACTTCAGGGAGCCTGACTCCATACCCCACAAATACCACTTAGATTATAACAATGACTCTTAGATAATACTGGAATAACCTCACTTTGTGACACTTAAAAATAAGATAAACTGAAGCCTTTCAAAAACATTTTGGGCTCCACCATTACTACAGTGATAATTCAGCTTCATGTTATAACGAAGGAAACATGAAGCATAACAGTGTGTGTTTTCTCTGAACATACAAACATAACAGGACACTTCAGGTAGCGTGGAATATTTATTCCACTACAAAGAATACCTTTTATTCCTTTGAAATCACTCCTTTTAGTTTTGATCTGTGCTCATGTCATGCAACATACATATTTGTACTATTATCTTAATCTATCACATATATAAATACCTAAGACTCCATTGCAAGTACTGTTAAAGGAGAAAAGCTACGTATCTTTTCAAACACAACATCTGTTTAAACAGTATTGTAATTTATGAAGAAAATACTAAGTTTCATGCATTCATTTCTATAAGAAACCTTTAATCCTGGAAAAGTCTCTCTAGATTATCTTTATGCAAATAGATTTTAAAAGATTTTTTTTAAAAAAAAAAAAAGCAGCGACTTGGGTTTTTTCCTCAGAATCAGTAACAAAGTCTTATCAGGAATGCAGATTAAGGGATTTCAGAATGCTAGAAGTATTGACATTCTCCCCCCTTTATTCTATGCAAGGGTGAAATTCCTAGCAATTGTTAAAGAATCACATATAAAAATCATAGGCATGAATGTCTATTTTCAGTAAGATGCTATTGAACATAGCCAGATATGCATTAATTCTGCTTTTTAATCTTGAGTTTCTAGAAGTTGAACACAAAAACATATACCGAGAGTTACATTTTCACATGAGAAATCAAACAGCATAGCATACAGTTTTTCTACGAATAAGTCTACATTGTGTGTCTTAACATTAGAGAGGATGCCACAGTCCCACACAAAGCAGCATAAACTGGTTTGTGCCCATCTTTTTTAAGTTGGTGGCCTTTGTAGCAGTAGATTGCAGCCATACTACACCTCACTTGTGTGCATGTTCCCAACACCATAACAACAGCTGCTCCACAGCCTCTTGCCACCATCCCCCTCCAAAATGCACTACCTTTCTCATTCACCTGTGTTACATGCATTTTGTGATCACACGAGAATGCTTTGCATAAAGGGTAGGTACAGTTATGTTCCTCTCTTCTGCTGCTTTGCAATAATTGCATAGATATATTACTTATTGCAGCTAGTGCAACAGGCAGGATTTGGCTTAGGTCACAGCTTTTACTCACTCCATCGCTCACTATTTCACAACGTTCCACCCTTTTATTTACAGCAGGTAAATGGAATCAATTTTATTTACCAGCTACCCAACCTATTCACTTGTTTTAGAGACTAGGACAAAATACCTTATAGTATTAATCAGCTGCTTGCTATTGAACCTCAGACCACTGTAACCTTGAAAGGGAAAGATTTGGATCTCCACTTGATGTGGGAAGCCTCATTCCCATTGCATAGATTGTTTCCAAGGCCCCCATATCACAGGGAACCCCCTGTGATCACAGGCCCCCATATCTTCAGAACAATTGTTTTATTTGTAGCCTTTTTAAAAAGACAAAGTTGGTACTGTTTGAGTCACTGTGGAAATGACCAGAGGTGAACCAAACTGCCATTCCCTTATTAGCAGTGGGGAAGACAACACAACAAGGATGCATAGGCTTTCTTTAATTCCCATGAGTATTCCTTTAGTCCGTATGAAAGTAAATACTAACGGTGACAGCTCACTAAAGCCATCAGTTTTCAAAAGTTTCCTCTGCCTTAAAACTTACTTCACAAGCATCATCTTAATATTATATTCTGTGACAAAAGAGCTTATAAAGGAGTGTAATGTGATAATTCATTTGGCCCTACATCTCTGGTAATGGGCACTGTATGAAATATGAACTTTCTTATCTGTGATATATTATCTTTTGCTTGAAAAATGGCTAATTACTGTCATTTGTTAGAGATGAGACAGTTGAGTATCATTTCTTGTGTCACATTGACTTTAAGTTGCTTATGATTGCATGAAATTAGTGACAATGAATTTCTGAATACAAGTTTTAGAAGATTCACCATGTACCTCATAATTATTAATACACTGCCTTCACTGAAACTTCCAACTGAGGAAAAGGGTACCAATAGTAACACTTAATAAATTCATTATCACATTCATTGTGGATTAAAATATCTATAGAAGTAGATCAGTGGTCTGCATTAGTAACACCAGATCATATACAAAGGGCAGTTTTTCAAACTGTAGCTTAAATAATTAATTACTTTTGCATTGTTGAGTATTTGTATGCAATGCTAAAGATTCACTTTCCAAGATAACCACTTCCCCATTTTCCAAAGCTGTTTTATATCACGTACTTAATAAATCACTGAAAGAAGATGATGCCTTTATGATGTGGCAGGGACGTTTTTAATTGGTCAGATGAACACACCTATTCCAAAAAGGAGGCACTGTCTATTTAAGTGAAACTTTATTAAGATTAAAAAGAGTGGCCAGCCTATTTCCTGATTATGGAAAAAGAGAAAATACATACTAGGAAGAAAAGCTACATCTGCCTGGACTACCTGGTAGGCTTCAGAGGGGACACTAACAAAAAAGTACTAACACACACTAAAGAAAGATGACTTTTAATAATGGGGTCTCTTAAAGTGCAGCTGGCACACACAAATAAGAAAACTATGATTGACATGTTACCAAGAAAAAGAAGAAAAAAAGAGACACCAGGCAAACAAAATCAGACCTAGAGAGAAAAACATCTTTCTCATTTACTCTCAGTAACAGGTACTTGAAACCTATTTTTTCTTTTGTTTCTTCTTTGAAGAACTAAAATAGCATTGCCAATTTGTACAGCATAGAACACAACTTTAGTACAGTTCATCTTAACTTTACTGAACTCCAGGCAAGTCACTCTGCATTAAAGAGGAAAGAGAAACTTTTCTTTCCACAGCTCACCAAGCTTCCAAGCTGCTTTCTGTGGTCAACCGTCACTCTTCACACAAAGTTCTTCCTTCAGCATGACTCTACAGCCTCTTCAGGAGAGCCTGCAAATTTGTTATTTATTTGGATCTAGGCTTTTAGAGCTGCTGTTTCTAATTGGCTAATTGGTCAAAGCTGAGGATAGGTAAAAGCCTATGAGTGGCATCTTCATTAACCCTTTCTGGTTTGTTATCCTGTGAACTGTGCCTAGGTTACCACAAAGCCTCTAAAAACAAAAGCTCAAAAACCTGAACTCATCTCACCATACATGAGCCACTAACTCGTAACTGTGTTTTGTAACTGCATATACACTGCCAATATTTAAACACAGTCTTCAAAAAACACTGTGCATAGTATACAAAGGTACACGTTGCAACTACTGAAATGTAGAAGTCGGGAAAAAAATCTGGAATTTACAGGGTGGCATAGGAAGAAAAACTCAAAAAATATGTCTCACAAAGAAACATCAGCAGAAAAGCAGACACTGACCACTCTTACATGCTGCTACTGAAGGAAGTGCCTTTACAGCAGTTCTTTGATTATATTAATGTCAAAACTGCTCTAGTTTATGCGAGAACTTTATATCCAACTCTATTCCATGCACACAAAAAAAGCCTGAAATCCTGAGCATCACAGGCTTTGTTTTTTGCTAATGATTTTCATTGGGTTGAGTTAGTAGAGACTATACACAGTACCCATAGTAGAGATATAATGAGCTGGGGACCACTTCAGCAAATTGGATGTAGTCAAGTCCACAGGACCAGATGGGATATGGAGGGAACTGACCAATGTCATTGAGAAAATGCTATCATCTTTGACTGGTCATGGTGATCAGGATCAGGGGAGGTTCCTGATCTCTGTAAAAAGGCAAATGTTAGACACATCTTTAAGAATGGGAAGAAGGAAGACCTGGGGAAATTCAGACTGGTCAGCCTAACCTGCTTCCCTGGGAAGACTATGAAGGAAATTCCCTTAAAATCCCTGTCCTGGCACATGAAGGACAAGAATTTCATTAAGAACAGCCAGCATGGATCTATGAAAGACAAAGTTTGCCACACCAACCTGCTTACTTTTGGTGATGGTATGACTGGCTCAGTGGAAGACAGCAGTGGATGGTGTTAACCTTGACTTTAGCAAGACTCTCAAACAGTTTTCAAAGGTATCTTTGTAAACAAAACAGTGAGATATAGGTGGCCTAGAAGTTAGGAGGAAAGCCTGACTGTACAGGATTTTTTCAGTTTCAAGGGTAGAGGGCTAAGGTGGGATCTTACTGCTGACTGACTATGCCATGCTTTTCTTACAGGAATAAGACAATGAACAGCAGAAAGAAGTTGCAAGAAGGGAGATTCTGATAAGATATTAAGGAAAGGCTTTTCACAATGAGGGCAGTCAAACATTTGAACAGGAGCCAGTGAGTTTGTAGAATCATCATCCTTAGAAATATTCAAAACACCATTGGACAGGGCTTTAAGCAACCTGATCAAAGGTGGCCTGACTTTGCTCAGGGGTTTGACTCATCCCCAGTCTGTTTGACTGACAGATGACTTCGAGAGGTTCCTTCCAACCTAAATCATTCTATGATTCTATTGTGCATGATGAAAGGTGTTTTCTACAGATTAGATCTACTGCCTAATTCAAATTCGGTAAGTAAAAATTTTGAATTTCAGCTTAACATGAACTCTCCTAGCAAGTATCAGTTCCTTGGTCCTGTTAATGTAAAGTCTCCAAAACAGCTGATGAGAAGATGAGGTCTCTAGTGCTGTAAATACTCAGCTAACAAATAGCTCCATTCATCTGTCAGAAGTGCTCACCATGTTACTATCTTAGTGATCATAATGCTGAAACAGAATGGTGCTTGGAGAAGATCTGCATACTGATGAAGAAAAGCTGGTTAGAGTTAAAACTGGGCAAGCAGAGGTGAGCAGGGGAAAGCATTCAGAAGACCCTACAATTATACAGAAGATGTACCAAACAATGATCAATATAACCCGTTGTATAGAAGAGCTTTTTAACTTCTCTTTCGGTCCCAGCTCTCATTAAGCAGCATAATGCTTAAGCAGATAATGCTTTCTGCCTTTCCCAGTTGATTTAAAGTTGTTCGCCCACATTCTGGAAGATAATTAGTTGATTGTACTATTTTCACCTCTCAGAGCAACTACACTTCTATCATATACTTGGACATTTTAAGCCCTTTGAAAAACTATCTGAAACAGAGCAACAGACTATACCTCAGTAGCAGAGGCTATTGCAGAGATTGCTGTAAAAACATCAGACCTACCCTTTGCTTTCCGTGCTGGCTTTCTAAATAATTCAAGGTTTCAAACCTTATCCTCAAGATACTCAGTGGCTAAGATGGCACATCTAAAACACTGTCTAAAGGTCTGTCATCAAACATTTCATTTTTTTTTTTTGCTCATCTTGCACAACGGAACTCTTTGGAACAAAACTAATTCCAAGCATTGAGGGAGATGTAAGATCCTTAGGATTACGTCAATGATGTTACTGAAATATTACTTGGTCTGTAGACTTCCAGAAACTTCCTTATTATTTACCCCAAATTCTAGACAACTTTCTCTGACTTTGCCCTCTCTCACATAAATGCAAGGCAAAACACATACATCAAACAAAAGAAAGCATGACATCATACATTCCTACACTAAATGCACTGGTTTTATGCCATTTCCTGTTGTGAATGTCAATGGCTATACGCAGTGGATATGCAAATTGTAGCACTACGTGTAGGCTTTGGGAAATATGGTTTGGGTTGCACGCAAATTTTATCAACATATTACTCAGTGAAGAGGTCACATTAGGGGACATATAGACACAGTTTTGTGTCATTTTATGAATGTGTATTTTGTGTATTCTACAGATATATAATTGTTGCTCCCAAAGCATCACAGCATCTTCCTGTATGGCCCCACATTAATTATTGGTTTCCTTCAGGGTCCCATATTGTTCATGCACCCCTTCCAGTTCTCCTCTTACTTCCTTTTCACCTTGAGATGTTACATCTTCATATAATTAAAAGTAAAAGTCACTAATAAGATAGACATCTGGGTTAGAGAAGCTTATTTAAAATCTTCTTTCACTATTTATCTTGCAAAATAGTAGCACACTGGTTATAAACTGTTGTTAGATCCTAACCACACTGCGCTTTGCACTCACTTCAATGGCTATTGTCCATGCACACAAATTCACTATACCTCAATAGATCCCATCAGAGTGGGTATACTATTTCACTAGTCTAGTTTTACTGGTGCTGTAGCAGATACACGTTGTGCTGGATTTGGACCTCGTGCAATTCTACCTTTCTTAAGTTCAGCAAGTGAGTGATGGGTGAATGTAACTCAACATTCATGATTAAGCCTTGAAGGTACATAGGAGTACATGACAGTAAGTTTTGGAGATTTTTTTAATGCATACTCAATTTATGATGTTTGGCTGGCACTGTTTATATCAAAATGGTAATATATTTTCTTTCTTTTAATACGATTTTAAAATATTCTTCATGCAAAAAAATGAAATATGCACTTTACGGCATTCATAAACCCAGAGGAAAATGATCTCACTGGATGTCATTGCCAAAGTAATGTCAGCACCTCTTGGTATATTTTAGTGGTGAACTTGAAGAGTGTCCTACACTTGTGTGTTTTGTGTTGCAAAACACAAATTATGTTGGTGAGTCACTGGATAATGCTTTTCTTTTCTGCACATAAACTGATATTTAGGTGTGTTCAGAAGGGTACATTTGATTCCTACAATTTGAAAAACTTCTCCATAGCAAATAAATTGCTTGTCTACTTTTCCAAAAGCCCAGTATCTTTTCCTTTAATAACCATTAAGTTGTTTGTAGAACAGAATAACTTTATTTATTAACTCCAGCTGGTTCAATATTTGCATATCTTTTTCAAAGGCTTAAACAGTTGAGACAAGAAGATGACAGCAAGTGCTTTTTAAAATTCCCAGTTTCTTACTGAAAGCTGGATAATGAAGATAAGAAAAAGGTCATCTTGCCAAGGATACAGTATAAGGAATAGCACTTGGAAAGGCAAAATTCGACTTTAAATACAATTCCAATAATGTGAATATATACCAAAGGTGAAAAAAGGAAAATTTTATTTCATGCATATCTGTTAAAAACTTTACTGCTTCACACTAATGAACAATAATGTTTTACAGTCTTTGTTATAGAAAGCTCTAATAGATTTGTAAAGTATGCGACATTTATAACTGTAAGTGATCACATATCACAAATACTGCTCACTTTTTAAATGAGTTCCTCTTGTAGAGGTGGTCCTGACACAAACTTACTGACCTTCCCAATTTCACTGCAGTCTAAGTACCTTTGTAACTTCTACTTTACTGCAGCTTTTACTTTACAGAGGAATACCTTTCATAATCTTTTGATTTCCAAAAGAAATTGTACAAGGAGAGGGCTCCTTCAGGACCACTAAAGAATCATATCATTGGGCCCTAACTCCTGATTGAACCCACTCATTTTCCAAGTTCTAATATTATGGTCTTTTCTGTAATAAAAAAATTGTTGAGATTATTACTGAAACTAACACCTCATGCAATGTTTCTACCTCTGCTTTGCTAAAGCCAGTGAATGGAATCCGTGCCCTATAACTTACATACCCAGCCTCCTCATAGTTTCTTTGAAATTTTAGGTTCCTCACACCAAAGTAGTGATCTAGTCTGCCTGTAATTACTACCACACTTTTCTAAACAGTCAGAGTGAAAAAAGGAAACTGCCTCTCACAATATGTAAGGGCAAAAACAGGCCTCTTCCTCTTCCACCGAGAACACAGGGAACAAGAAGGAATGCTATGGAGCATGCTTAGACTAAATTCCACCAGATCTGATGATGGGCACATAATGAGAGAGGGACCCACATTTGCCTTTTGTATTCAGAACAGTGATCCTGATCCAGGTAAAAGGAGAGCTGAGCTTTATGGGCTCATGGTCTACCTAAACAAGAACATGCTCCATCCTTTTTCTTGAAATTGAGCTACTATGCAACCAAAAATTCAAGAGCCATGATGCCCAAAGCACAGCAGGCACAACCAAAGTTAGCCATCGAGAAGGAAAGAGCATACTCTGGAGCTCTGGATCCTGCCCACAGGGAACATTTTACATTTGCCCCCTTCCAGAGGAGTGTCCAGGTCACCTGAGCAGTCAGATTCAGTGACTGCAAGATGGAACTGGCTACTCTTGTAGCTGTAAAAATAAGAGTATGCTCCCACAGGATGCCTAGAGTTATGTAGGAATACGCCCCCTCAGGCTCAGTGCTTTCTTACCTCATGGACAAATGCTATTCTCACTATATTATTGTGCAAAACGTTGCCATCTTCAAAATTAGTTTAGTTGTAGTCCTGACCAAATACAATACGTCAGTCTTTTCTGTGGACTCAGGCAAAGCTTAGCTAATAATTCTCTGAAAGTTGAGTCTGTAGACCAAGTAGGGAGGTGCCTGCTGGGTTGAATGGTCTTGGAAAGTAAGCAAATTGGATGGGTCTCTGAAGCTTAGGTGAGATTTAGGCATCTGCTGTCCAGGGCAGGTGCATTGCCTTTTACACAATTAATTCATATTCACTTCAGACTTGAACTTAGTTTGATAGAAGCTATAGAATGATAAAACTTCAGTGAAAACTGGCATAACCTATTAGATTATCTAACAATACATGCAGGTTGTCAAGTTCTGTGAGGAAAAGCAAAGGCACTGCAGTTTTGTCTGCTGCAGTTTCAATATGTACTGTTGGCAGGAAGAACTGAAACTCAAGCACAGAGCTAGGAAACGGCATGCAGGTAAAGTCTCTGAAGCAAAGCTAAGGATTACAAGTTGCCAAATATCAAACAACGCTATACAGTAGCCAGTTCCATCTTGCAGTCACTGAATTTTGTACCTTATCTACCTTATGAAATAAGATGTTGGAAAAATTGTATTTATTAATTTTAACGAACATAGGACATGTACAGTGTGATTATTCATAACATTTACAGACACATCTAAACACTTCTGCTTGAAAACAATCAGAATATTTATTTTGATACTTTCAATTTGCAACTATGTGTAATACAATAATTTAACAATTTCTATTCACAGCGTGCCAATTCCACTGAAACACCTACATTTAGTTAGTCAGTCAAAATTCTTGCTAATTGTTCCAATTGAGCATGAAATTTGTTGGCAATTTTGTTCAACACAAATAATATATTTCTATCCAAACAATTTCTATAGTTATCTAATTATGCAGTACATGTGCCAAATAAATTTTGTGAAGTGGAAAGATACATTTTTATAAAAAACCTGAACAAAATCAGGTTTTCAGAACTAATTGTAAATTCACAGATCCTATAGCTCATAAGCTAATAAGCAGAGGCTTTACTCTCTTGTTAGTATGACGTATTAGAACATCAACCCGCATGCGGACAAATCTCCTATACATCATGTTAAAGGCATTCTTACAATGTCTGTTTGCCCATGAGGGTAAACTGACTCAACAGAAATAAGCAAGCAAACAAGAGAATGTAGGGATTAAAAATGTCTTTTCTGTAAATTTAGAGACTGGTTACATTCCAGAACCAATTTAGAATTTTTAAAAACTTTCTTTAAGTTAAGGACTCTGTCAAAACATCAACAAGTTTCGAGGTGTTAGTATATATTTTAGCAATAAACACACACACACAAAAATTTGGCCTATATGAAAAAAAGATGTGGTTTATTCCAGGCAGCATTTCTCAGACTATTTTTAGATTTCCCATATGCCAAAGAATAAAACTATTAGAAATCTTAAAATATTGTTAATTTGATTCTGTGCAATGAGTTGAACATCTATACACTTTACATTGAACAGAGTTAGTATGCACAACACACGCAAAAAGTCATAGCTGTGACCAGTATGCATGAGCAACTAGATCAGGTATTTGTTCTGAATCACAGGCTCAGAACATTCACACATTGCTAGATATACATTTAAAGAGAAGCAACAAAAGTCTTATGCAAATGTAAAGATATTTAACTGGGCAGAGCTACACTGTTGTATATGACCACTGAACGAGGAATTAAATAGTGTGAAAGTTCAAATTCTTATTTCATGAAAAACAGTTCATTATATGAGGAAGGAGTTATTGCAGGGACCAAACAATGCTGCTTTTGGGTTTTTCTCTAATAGAACTACAGAATGTGATTTTTGTGTATGATATAACATTGCTCACACATGGTATCACAAAAGGCTACCCAAGGTGAATCAATCATTTGCAAAGAAGAAAAAAAAAAAAGATTTGAAGGTAGAATTTAAAATAAAGTGGCTCAATAGTTTAGGAGAAAGTTTTCCAGATGAACAGGATTGAGGAAGTGGGAAGAGAAGAATGCAGTGAGCCATCAAGGTCAAAGTGTAGCACAAGATAATGAACTTCTTGAGGCAGTGGACAGAAAATTTAGCATGATCTTTGAGTAATACAGAAAAACAGAAAATGTGATCCAATATAGATTCTTCTCTTCAGTGTCAGGTGTATCATCTGACTACATTTCTCTGAGATCTAGTAGCATAGGATACATGGATTTTGAAAGGCTATGAAAATGGTAATACACTGGTTAAGATAAAAAATAATTACATCGTGAATACAGACTTCAAGGAGAATATTGAAGCTATTCCAGAATGGATTGGAGATCATGTTAGGCAGACCTACAGTCATGGAGAGATGAGGGGACAAAAATGACTTAACAGTTTCTGATCTTGCAAGAAAACTGAGGACATAAATCAGTGAAGATAACAACAAAAATGAAGAGAAGGGTCAGAAATATTCAGTTACAGAAAACTAATAGTGCAATGAAGGTAATTAAGATGTTCAAACAACAGAAATGGAAAATTTTCATAGAGTATGCAGAAAGAAGAGCTAGGTGGCAATCAGAATAATAACAAAGAGCAGAAAGATGCTAATGGAGCTATGGGTACGTGGTACCTGAGAAATGTTTGTCTAACCTGTTCTAAAAAGCTTCCAACAAAAGAAATTCCATCAGCTCCCCAGGCAATTGCTTCCAGTGATTCAGCGTTATTGTGAGAAGTTTTTCCTGATATCCAGCCTAAACCTCCTCTACTACAATTTAAGCCCATTACACCTTTGCTGCCTACAGTGCACACAAAGAACAGATTGTTGCCCCCCTGATTACTACTAACCTTTTGCATATTTGAAGGTTATTATTTTGACTCCTTTCAATAGTCTACTCCATTTTCCTTGACTTTTCCTTATAGTTATATTTTCTAAGTCTCTGATTGCTCACATTGTTCTCATTTAGATTCTCTCTCCTCTGGTCCTCCTTGAGCTGCAGTGCCACAGACCAGACACTGTATTTAGTGAAGCCCTTTCCAATGCCAAGCAGAGTTTGGCTTGCAGACATAACATATGGACAATATGGATAATCCAAACTTGGAATTAGCAAGAGGTAAAAAAAAAAAACCAACTTTATTAGGAAAGAAAAATATTAGTTAGAAAAATGAAAAACTCAGGGATGCGAGTTCTGAAAACACCAACTCCTCACGTGCACATGCAAAGCCTTCTGAGGGGCAGGTTAAAAAGACACAATGCAACTTTCGTTTCTGAATGACATTGAAAAGAACGAACAGGGCACGTGTCTCTAAACTATGTTTCTGCCCCCTTGAACCCAGCTACATCTTTTGCAGTCCCTGGAATCATTCAGAACAACCTGCAATTTGTTCCATGTGATCGCAGCTGAACTGGCTCACAGGCTGTATCCTGCACTTGGCATCACACCTTCCTTAGCACTAACCACGACAAAGACAGAAACATGGATTAGCCAGTGAAACTATCCTTCCCCATCCAGGAGAATGTCTGGTTTTCCCACAAGACAGTTTGGGGTAATATCTAGTTATCCCACTGTAACAATAAAGAATAATCAGATTTGATTGTATTTTAAACAAAATTTATAATAAATAAGATAATATACTAACATTGTCTTTGAAGTTCCTAGAGTTCAGATCCCCAATAAGCTTGTGCAAGCAACACCTGCAACTTTGTAAATTATATAGCATGACTTTTTAAGTAAGCAAGAAGTGCCAGTATAATGGCCTTTGATAGCTCCTGTTGCCAAATATGCATTGCCTTATGGTCACTGAAAACAAGATGACCATTCTAGGGACAATTTCATCATTCTCTTCAATAAATTGTTACTTTCTTACACGGGGACTGAATTTATCCTCTGACACTGAGACTAAAATTAGGAATCGAGAATATCAAGGGGCAATCTGATGACCTGTAACAAAGAGTTGGCAAGAGTCTGTTCCTTGATATTAGACATTATGTCATCAAAACAACGCAGGTGTAATGCTGATGAAGCATACAACTAGTTTCATTTTGCACAAAATAAAGAAGTATGCTTAGGTTGCAGTTCCAAAAATTACTCACTGAATTATTCAAATTAAACAAGAAAATGAACCCAACTTAACTGAATTTATTTGTAAAAGTCCTGACATCTTATTGGCAGGAGAAACCAGCAACACAGCTTACCAGTATAAACTTCTATTACCTAAACCCCACAAACCTCTGGTACAGGATTTTAATGTGTTTTAACAAGTCACTCTGATTTCCAATAGCCATTCTTGGTACAAGGATAGCTACTGGCGTTGGTGCATACCTTCCAATTCTTTTGCTCAAATAAATGAGAAATAATGGTCGATCTTTGCTTCATACTTCCCAGAAGTGCCTGAAATTCAAAGCTTATTTAATGTACCATAAACATTACTTACTGCTTGCTAGAGAAACAAAGCTAGATTTTATTTGAAATTCAAAATTCTTGAGATCATCTTACTTTGTCAGAAGTAGAAAACAATCTAACATCTGTGACAATTCTACAGGAAGCGCAGTAACTTGATGGAAAAATGATTGAAAGATTTACTGCATGTTTTTCTACAGAAATAATTATTAAAGAACATGGATTTGTGAAAAAAAAAAACAGGTATCCAAGTAATACTATAAAGATATCAAATGGATGATCATCATAAGAGCAAATCTGTACTTGGTTCTTATGCAGGCAGTAACACATCTGTCTTTACTCCAGCAGATGAGCACAGTAGATGCTGCTATCCAGAGACTTATTATTAGAGTTTACAGTAGTGCCCACCTTATCTCACAGGCCTAAAGAAAGAATCTGTCCCTGTTTCAAAAAAAAATCAGGGTCTCTGAATGAATTGAAAAATACCCCAAAGTTAGGTAAAACAGGACAGATAAAACATTTTTATCACTTCTCCCTTAACATACAGATTAACTACAACAACTGTCAGCAGCACCGTGGAAGTGACTCTTCAAAAGTGATTTATATTTCGGGGAAAAATATGGTGCCTAAAGGAGGCTTAGAATATGAAGACAGACTAAATGATTTAGCTTTTGGGATATACTAAGCAGCAAAAAGCAACCAGGTCTGGAAATGGCTTGGATGTCTAGAGAAAAGAAATGAAAGGAATAGAAAACATTTTAACACTGAGGGCACTGAGTGTCAAGAAGCATTGTATCTATTGATCTATGATGCTACTTTATTTTTTTATGATTCTGGTATTGAAAAAATTATGGTGGTATCACAAAATATCACAATATTCTCAAACTCGCTGGACAAGGTGCTTCTGCTGTTTTCTTACTCTGCTCCTTAACAGCCTGTGCTATGTGAAACTGCTATGGGGAGGATGACCTTAGAAATTCTTTCTCTTCTTTTACCTACCCCTGGGACACCGGCCACTTCATTGCAGCCCCCCTTGCCTGTCCCCCTCTTGGGATCCAGAGGTTCACTGCCTTCCAAACTTCCCTTCCTCTCCTCCACTGGAGTAACTTTAGGCTGCTCTTGTTCTGGCCAAGAGGGAGGAGGAAGAGCAAGGGGTGGCCTTCCTCCAGTCTCACCTTCACTTGTAAGAGCTCATGAAGATTTCCTCACTTCCAAATAGGGAAATGATAATTGCAAGGGAAGCAGATGAAGATGCAGATTAGGGCTGGCATGGGTTAAATAGGATAATTGTGCACAAGATTAGTATCATGAATCTCATGCCACAGCAGGAGCAGGTACTGCTTCATACATTTAGAATTATGATACTACAATGCTATCAATATCATTAGCAAGATAGTGGTTGACATGATACCAAGAGGGAAGGAAGGCAAGGGAAAAACCAAGTTTGATTTCTTCTGTGTAAGTTTAAGCTGACAATAAGATATTTAATCATTGATGTAAGGCCAATATGACAGACTGGATGACAAGATGAGACTTGTTAATGTCATCTTGTGAATCAGTTATACGGAAAGGCAGCCTGAAGAGGTAAAGATTGATTAATAATATGGCTTAAATTGGGAAGAGCAAAGGCTATTGCCAATCCTTGAAAACCCAGACAGCAGGAAACAGGAGGAATATGATGCAGATTAAAGTTTTTTTGAAGGAGTTAATATCAAGATACTATCATTTTGTTGGCAAAACATTAATAAAGTTAGACTGGCTGGTAAAGACTCCAAAGCAGAAAGGGAGGCCAAAATAACAGAGGTTCAACTCTCTTCTGTAATGTTTTCAAGATCTTATTTTAATCTGTTGCAAATTGCTGTTAACTGATAATAGACCCAAATATTATCAGTTGTATTGTAAGTATCTAATCTAGGCAATCATTTTAAGTTCAGTATCCATACTCTTATTTTTTTAGATATGCTTTCGAAACGCTGGGCAAGAAGTGCCTTACTACTGAAAACTAAAACTCTAGAGTAAAACAGTTGCTCTGGATATTTACAAATAAATGCAAATAATAAACCAAAAGCTAATCAAATGGCATACTGGAATTACCATGTAGATAGTCGTATGAATATTGACACGTTTCAGACCATCAATATTAATATAGCACATTAGCTGTACAAAACCCCCATCATGGAAGCCAGATGACATTAATGAACAGCAGTCATACTATGCCATTGAATGGGAGACTTGCAATAACGTTTTAAGCAGTTCAATGACATTATACTGTGCCCAAAAGACCCATGGATCAGCACAATGTCATTGGAAGTGTCAGAGTTATTACAAGGTCAATAAAAGTACGAGGTGAGGGGATGCAATGCACCACCATTAAAATTGGAAGCCCTGGTATACCAGTGAAAGATCCCCACATCAATGGAACATTTGAGGAGAGTTACTGCATATTGCTCATTTTTACCAAAAGATCTGTAACTTTAAAAGATCACAATGGGCATCAGATATCACAGAATTATTAAAATAGTTTACTGATTCTAACTTAATAAGACAAAATGAAGTTATAGCTACTTCATGCTATCCTATTGTTTAAGCATTGCATCCTGGAAATACATGTGATCCAAATTCCCTTCAGTCCAGAAGAGAGCTGAGAATGAAGAACAGAATGGCGACTACAACTTTTAGTGTCCTTTCACAAACTGAGGATAGACCAGGAATAAAAGCTTAATATAGCTCTTTCTTACAGAATATACATCAAAGGACAATCAATACCCTGAATCACATTCATTTCATCCTCAGCACAATGCTTTGTTTTGATATAGATCAGTATACTGTAATTCCAAGGAGACTTTGAATGGACTTCATTCTGTGTATAACTATGTATTAATTAGGGAAAAACACTATGGAGATGGAATACTAAACAATTACTAGAAAATGCTAGGCTAGGAAGAAAAAGATAATAAAAACTGTAAAATATAATTAAAATATTTTAGCATCTACCTCTTTTAGTGCTAAATAAAATACATGAGAGAAGAAATTGTGGCAATTAACTTGTGATGTTTACTTCTAAAGTTTGATTAAGTAATCAGTATGTACAGAATTAGAGTTTGGATGCCTCAGCTCCCACTCATTGCCTCCCTCTGAAAAGAAAACAGAGAAAATGTTCCCAGACACCAGTGTAGAAACAATGAAATCACACTCAAAAAAAGTTAACTTTTAACTACAGTGTAATGTGTCCTCAGCCTGGGGAGCTGGAGAGGTCTTCTATTCCAACATAAAAAAAGACAGAAAAATGGTGATATTGGTGAAGAATGTGGGGGTTCTAGTATTTGGTCAGAAAATAACAAAGCTTCTTCAAAGAGATATGGCATTTTTATGCACTATGTATTCTAAGTATTTAAATTATATCAGCAAGAACAATTGTGATTGCTTCCTGTACAGTAGCAGGACAGAGCACCTCAGTTTGATAAGTACTCAAGAGCGGATTCTTTTTCTTTCTGCTATGAATCTGTTTTTCATATTGCTCACTTCTCCATGAACCTTAGAGATTTGATAGAGTGTATTTAATCTTCCATTGAAAGAGGCTATTGAGAAAAGAAAGAGAGGCTTTGCATTTAAGAGGAATTGGCAGCAATGAAAAGCAAAGTACAATCTTGAAAGATTTCAGAGCTATCACACCTCATTCCCAGGTCCCACCATAAATAAGATAAAGTAATAACTGTAAACACAATGTTGTAAATAAAAGTAAAGGAATAGAGGATTATGATCTACCAAAAGCCCAACCTAGGTTAGATATTCATTATTATCCACACATTGTAACTCTCCCTCTGTTTTCAGGTGAAATTTCCAGAATCCATTTCATGCATTATTACACTATTCCAATATCACATTGTCTTGCATATTATTATTTCTTTTCCAATATACTGCAATTACAATAAAAGAATGCAGTAATGTAGCCATTATCTACAAACCAAAATATGCAGTATATTCTGTATTCTTTAAACCTGCACATATAAAACACAACACTGAAATTCAACTCACAGCTGCTTTATTTATTTATTTGTTTGTCTGTTTGCTGTAATCTCTGTTAATTAAGATAGATGTTAACTAGGGGGCACTGTGTGCTTGAAGGACCAAGCACGAGGTTTGCTTCCTCCTTAATGCCTACATCTCTCATTCCTTCAGCTCACATCCATCACGAAAGGACTGCCAGGTGAGCTGACTGTCACTCCAGCCCAGGCTAATAGATTCTCCAGTGGCTTTTGTTACAGCTCATGTCATGCTATTAAAACTCTGTGCCTTGAAAATGGCATAACATGTGTAGCTGAGACTTGTCAGCTCCAGGTAATCAGACGCTGCTTGGTTTCAGAAGCAGATGCAGATGAGACTAGCAATATAAATATGCAAATCACAATGGTCCCTTGTCAGCACCACTGTTCCTACCTCTAATGGCCCTCGTAGAAAGTCTGTTTGCTCAGCTCCTACTTCCAGTGCTACATCGACAGAAGCAAAGGGGCGGCTGGCCATCTGCTGTCGCTCCCGCATAAGTTGCTGATGAGGAAAAAATGATGTTTTAACAAAATGTTAAAAAATGCACCAGATATTAGTCTGCCCTACTATACCTCCCATTAAAACATAAGAAAGCAAATAGCATGCAAATAGTCATATTTGTAATATTAAAGGGAGAAAGTTATACTAAATTATCATCATCTATATTTACTCGAGAACTGAGCCCAGAGGGCTTATGTTGTCTACAAATGGTCTTTCAGCTTGAACTACGATGAAATCTCCAAATGAAAGCTTCCCTGACTGACTGTTCACTCTAAATAACTTTGCTGTTTGTGCAAGTTGCAAGCAAATATGGGAAATGGTTGGTAAAAATAGTTGAAGTGTAATTCCACTTATAATGCATGCATTAGAACACCTGCCAAGAACAAGTCCACTTGGCCTTCAAATTTTCATACTTCACTACTAAGCCAGTTAATAGTGTCAGGACTTATATAGGCAGTATCTTTTCTGTAGTTCCTTAGATATGAAGAATAATGTGTCAGGACTGGGAAGTGTATTTGAATACGATCAGCTATGCTCACAGAGCTTGTATAATCCCTTCCAATCATACCAGTGTGCACAGAAGTCCCAAGCAAAACCACAAAGCTAACTCATATTTCTTCCTCAATCTGTAATTATAATGATTATTAAACCATGATGAATAAAAATGATGACCAGTACTAGATATTACAGATCTTACTTCACTGGTTCAGAGCAACTAATAAAAGCATTATTAAATATTTAAAGTGAATGAGTCGTGCAATTACAAGTCATGTGCTCCTTCAACTGAACAGGATGTCACAGCATCTTGAAGAGACAAAACGCTTGCAAAAATGTTTTATTAGGAAAGATCTAAGTTTAATTTTCTTAGTGTTTTTCTCCCTATTATATCTCCAGAAAGCTTGAAACATTAGAATCTGGTATTTGTAAATGACACTAGCACTGTGACATACTGTTCACAAAAGCCTTTGAAATAATAAAAGGTATGCAAGCAAATATTTGCTGGCAGCTTACTAATAAACACTCTTGATTTAATGTCTGTTACAAGGCAACAAGCTCATTTTGTAATACTTCTCTTGCATTTTTACTCGACTTGCATTTTAAGATTGTCTATAGAAATCTAAAGAAGCACTCATAACGTTAAAATTAAAACAGTATAGTAGCCTCCTAATGCATACCCAGTACATTCTTAAGGCCTGGTTTTTATAAACACGCAGTGTATTTGTCAGTAAGCACCTGTGCAAATGGGCTCCCAGTATATCATACCAAGAGGATCATTTATATGTCTGCAGGTAAAACTGTGTGTTTTATATTCAGAATAAATAAAAGCCCAGTATAAATATCCAGATGGCTAAAAATGACGTTTTTAACCCTTCATTTAAAAATGAAACTGGTGGTCCATGTATACTGATTTACGTCAGCACTGATTTGCATCAATACAATATATTCACAGATTTTACAGCCAGAAAGAACTGCTATGACCGTCCAGTCTTACCAACAACTTGACGAAGACCACATGAATTGGAAGCATAAAATACTGAGTCACTACATGCTAAAATTACAATATCTAGCTCATTTTCTTCCTAAAATAACAAAAATTAATGAAAACAATGTTATTAGAGCAGTCCTGCCATATGGAACTCATTACAGTATTGCACGTCTACAGAGCTATTGGCTTACTTTTTAATGGGAAACCAAACATTGTTTTAAACAAATAGAATTGCTTGGGGAAAGTACTTAAATGAGCAGAATAACCTACACTCCAAATGCATACACAATTATTTAAAAGAATTCCTTAATACAGACTATAAAGGAGTGTATATTTGATATGGTCTGGTTTTTTTAGGCTAAAAGTTTTCTTCACCTCTGCTTGAAGTCATCTGTTCAGTAAAACCTTTCCATTCACAAGGTAGTCACTGTGATTTTGATACTTTGTCATTTGAGAAGAGTACTGCAAAGATTCTTAATTAGCTCTGTAAACAAGAATGAAAACTTTAAAATGTTTGGCTGCCCATGAAGCGCTGCTGAGTTTGGCAGCTGAGCACTTGCACATCAAAGAAAAGTGCTGTATTCAAAACACTGCTGCTTTCTGTTCAGCATTTTAAAGCTCCTTGTAAGGCGCAGAACAGGAAAAATAAGATGCAATGAGGAGAAATACAGGAAGATATTATGGTGTTTAAGATCAGTTTTGTGGCTGGAAAAGGTCACTAACTCCCACCATCTGCAACCATCCGTGTATCAAGGCTGGGACAAAGGCAAAGTTCCAGCTATAGAAAGCCTTGTGAGTTAGATTATTGCATGGGAGGTGGCATTCAGGTGTGACACCCTGTGCTCCAGTCACCCACTGTTTTCATGTAGCCCAGACGGGTATTGGGAAATTCCCGTAATTCAGCCATAGGCCAAGAAATAGAGAAACTCTCTGAACGTGGGTATTATGAGAAGAGTAAAAAAACTCTTCATTACCTTTTTCTCAGCAAAGAGATTTTAAAAAACCACACAGAGTTTACCATAGCTGAGGCAGAATAAACATGGGATAGTGGGAAGCGGAACTACGTTGGTGTTACTTACATACTCATATAAAAAAAAATTTACTGGATTTAAAAATCATACAAACAAAAAATAAACATATACTTCTTCAGTAACTATGGATATTTACTTGGAGACAAAGAACAGATGGACATTATTAACATGTACTATTTTAATATTTTATCACACTTTTAATTTATAATATTCAGAATTAAGCATATGCCTAAATATTCACTTAAAATTATGGGAAATTCAAAACATTACTTTCTTAGCCTAGGACTGAAAAATTCAATGAGCATTTATCTGACTGAGCAGACAACTGATTGCAAGGTCTACCCTAATTTAAAATCTCATTAAGTATAGGAATATTGACGAAACTATTTTTTTAGGCATCTCTATTATTTTGCAGCAATTTCAAAGTATTAATATATATCTAATTAAAGAGTTTTTCTTGTAAAATATAGAATTATATTTGCCATTAGTGAAGAACAGTAAGATGCTAGGATACTATAAAGTAGTTCAATTTCTCACTCAAAACCCATACAATTTGAGAACATTTCTTAAAAAACCCAACAATTTTGGCACAATTAGTCCCTTGTCATGGAAATACACATTTCACCCGATTCTCCACAGACATGTAGACATCTTTGCCCATAGATTATGTTAATTTTGAGTTTTGGTGTGCTCGTCACATAAGTATGATAAGTATCTTTGAAGTAGGACCTGCTTCCCCATCTAGAAGTATATCACAAGAAAGTATTTGCTTGGGTCTACAATTCAATTTTATCAAAAAAGTTCTCATGGGGGATACTTCTCCTCTGATCAACGCAGTTTGGAGTGAATTAAAATGTTCCATAGTATCTTGAATAATCTTCTATAAGAAAATGTATTTGTCACAAAGTTCTTACTTAAGTAGAAATGTTTTGGGTTTTTTTACTTTGGCTGATAAAATTTAGACTTACTTTCAAAATATTTTAATGCCCATATGGTACTCGTGTACAATAAAACACTCAATGCTAAATATATATTATAATGATTTAACATTAACAGAAAACAATGTTTCAGCAATCCCAGGCTACATGTTCCAAATCTTTTGCATTTTAGGAAGTGTACTCATTTCGATTCTTTTTCCTATTTAGAAGACTTTTTTCTTTTTTTTCTTTTCTGTCTTCTCTTTTTTTTTTTTTTTTAAGGACTTGATCTCTCGTGTGGAATAGAACACTGTTCTTCTGACTAGCACTGCTTTTTCTATGCTCTTCTCTTCACCTTCCAGCATAACTGTCCTAGAAAAGCCCTCACTGAAGGAAGTTAAATAATAATAAAGTACATGAGATGTTAGGAACTAGGGCAGGTGTACTTTCTCTTTGTTATACAGTAACAGACATTCTTGAGGGACTGATCGATTAGGAGAGCTGAAAAGGATGAGACCATCTCAGTGCCATAATAAGATGAACAGAAAAATCCTTTCAAATATCTTTCTGTTGCTGTTTGCCACCTTTATGGGCTAGTTTAGCCAACTGGCCAGCAAGGTACATGTTAAAGTGTGGCATGAAGTATTTGCAGATAAGTGTGCATGCCCAAGTTCATGGGGCAGCTTGACAGCTAGGGTAGGGATAAGAGGTGGCAAACATTTGTAAAAACATTAGGAAGACTTCTGACCACCAGACCAAAAAAGTTTTCCTTTTGGCTGTTTGGAGCCAGGCAGTCTCAGTACACTACTTCAGAAATAAGGAAGGATATGGCAGTTGAAAGGGTGCCTATTATTTTAATAACAGCAACAACTGCCTACGTTTTCTAGATTTTCTTCTTTCACATCTTAGATTTTCTTTTATTGTTGTTTTTTTTTTCCTACATCAGATCACTACCAACATTGTACCAGAACGTCCATGACACTGTCAAGATTCAAAACCATGAAGAATAGTAATTCTACAGTCTCTCTGGCAACTGCTGTCCAGTCCAGTGCTGCACTACCCTCCTAGTGACAAAGATTTTCCAAGTGTCTGATCTGAAATTTCTATTCTGCTCATTCATCACCCAGCTCTGACTTGTCTGTTGTTACAACTTGGTCTCCTCCTCTCCTGTTTCTGTGCTGTCAACTGTTGATGGGAGTAACACCAAAAGGCTACAACAAAAGCATTAACAATGCCATGCACTAAATCTGAGTTTTATAGGAAAAGCGTTTGCAATGACGAAAAATGTCAAAACCTCAACACAGTTTGAGTTGCACTGAGTAATTTCTGATCACATTGTATTTGACAGACTCCAAGGCTTAAAAAAATGAAAAATATATGTAAATGTACAGCCCTGCAAAAACAGAGAGTCTCTATAAGCAGTTCAATTCAGTCATTCATCGCATATTCCCGAGGTTTCTTATTGCCATATCTAATAAACAGAAGTAACTTAAATGGGTTTAAATGACTACACAGATCTAAGTGGACCACAGGCATTTTAGTTAGGAACACAGTTTAGTTCTCTTCAAAAACCTTAAATTCTTATTCTCAAGCTGAATTATACACAGTGATATTTCAATGAAGCTCTGATTATTTGCTTTAATTTGCACAAGACAAAGATTGCTGTCTCTGTAACTTTTCCCATTGTAACTCTTGGTGTTACAAACCTCTTAAAATTAAATTAGCTATTTACATAGCTGGAAAATAAAGCAATTTCTCATTTACATGTTGAATAACCTATTTGACTTGGTTAATTTCCAAATCAGCTGATTTCACTGGAAAGGCATATCATACTCATTAAACTTGTTGGGTTTTAGGTGAAATAAGGTCACCATTCCATGATCACAGGAGATATCGTGACTTTAAGAGATAGACAAAAGCTAGTTTAGGAAACCAAGCAGCAGGAATAGCCATACTTATGACAGTAGTCTGACAATCTGGATTCATTCATTCTCTCATTTCCCACTCTGTTAAGTGGAAAATGCCCTGACACAAGAGTGTGTTCAGGTAGGCAATGAGATATGACACTGATGGACATAGAACAATATGCTATTTGCACTGCAAAACAGACTGCATACAAACTTCCTAAGATACCAGGGCCTATTCCACACCACTTTCTTTTAAAATTGCCTGAAGAAAAAGTGCTCTCAGGTGTGTCATGGGAAAAAATGAGAAGTTATACTTCTTGTCCTAGCTTTATACTGAATAAAACAAAGGGTTATTTAAACTAGACATAGTCCAGCAAACAACAGCTAAGACATACTTAAAATACAGTGTACACATCCCAAAAAATAACAGTTCCAAAAGGTCAAGTTTTTATGTATCCTTTTTGGAAACCAAATACCAGTCGTCTGTAATTTCCCTTGAACAAATCAAAAACGAGAAAAAAAGATGAGCCCTGAAAAGGTCATTTTGTTGCTAGATCCAAGGAACAGACATTTAATGTATTGCACATTAGCAAGCAAAGAGCAAAATATGAATCTACTGTGACTTCAAGTTTTGGAGCTTTGTGCTTCTGGAATAGAATTCCCATCTCTAAAACGGATTCAGTGTATGAAAAGCTGCTTATTACAATGGAAATGGTACCCTGGTTTATGCTTATTTGCCAGTAATTTATGGAGCTTCATCTTACAATAAAGTTGTGATCAATCCTTCAGAATTTTTCCCTAGAGATTAATTTAGCATCGGAAGATTTCTTGGGTGCTAAGAATCAATAATAAGCTCAAAATTCAGTTTAGTGCTTTCAAACTTAAGAAGTACTAAACAAGACCTAATCCTATTACCTCTTTCACTTAGATCACTATGAATCCATATTACACATTGACACAGTTCTGTAACCATAAACATTTTAGAGATTCCTCTAGAGGTATTTAAGTCTTTCTGTAGGTCTTGCTCACCCCAGAATTGCACTCTTCTTCCTAATCACAAGTGGGTTTAAAAAAATGCATTCAGCAAAGTGTTGATTATTTTGCTGTTAGCTAGCAGAGCCATTTTCAATTCACAGAAAATTTCTAAAAATACTTATTCTGCAAACTAATTCTGTGTACAGAGAAAAGGAGAGCCAGATCCACTAACTATATATGTTACAATGTTTCCACATAAGGCATTCTACTGTATTTGCCCAAGGACAGTTATCCATAAATTAATATACTAAAATATGTGTTAAAATTAATTATTTCAGAGTATAAAAGAGAGATTCAAGTATCATATTATGCAAACTACTCCTTGGAACTCTTTCATTTACAATGGTGTCACACAAATAATGCTTTTCAAAATGTCTCCTAAACAATTACTAACACTGATAAGTGTAGTACTTTAAACATAACTGCCACCTTCATAAGTGGAATAGACACACTATGAAACTACCTTACATTAACAAAATCTCAGTGCATCCTATTGACATTATTAAGCTACTGCTTTTGACATGAGGCATCATGAATATTATCCATTATTATCACAACTGCTAAAAACAGCTTTAGTTACTTACCTTAGACAACAGATGTCAAGCTGATAATTCCCAGCTCTGAAATAAAGTTTTAGTCTGTGCCTATAGCAAATCAGATTGCTTTAAATATAGTAAATATGGTGTAATAAAAGAAACTGTGTATAAGTGGTACCTCATGAAATCACTTTGTCCACCTCTGTGCATTGGTCCTACACAAAGGCAGCTTGCAGTGTGATTATGATCCTTTTAGCAGATGTACAAGTTTCTTAAAAAGGTCCCAGTGATGGAGGTTCCACAGTCACTCCAGAAGTCCAGAGTGCCTGATGACCCTCATGCTGGAAAGGTCTTTTCTAAAACCTAAACTAAATCTCCGTGCTGACATTTAAGCCAATTGCTTCTTGTCCTGTCTACATTGGAGAGCATTCCCTGCCTACAAGTGAGAGAAAAAAAAAACCAACAAAAAAACTCTCTTCTCCTTTACAGAAGCTCTTTATAAATTTGAAGTTTCCCTTCGACCTCCTCAACTGTAAACAAACATGGGTATGTAAGTATTATCTCACCACTCCTGCTCCCATTTTCAGTGTTCCCCTCTGCACTCTCCACGTGCCAGACACTCTTGTCAAAACTGTGGCCCCAAACCTTACATAGCAGAATAGAATGGTCACTTCTCAGGCCTTACAGATCTTTTTGTTGATAATACTATGCCAGCATCTTTGCTACAACAGAAGTATGGTGACCTATATTCACTTCTGATTCATGATCATTCCACCTCATTTTTTGAATATTCTTACCAAGCTCATTGCCCATTTCTCCCTACCTATTTTGCAGACGGTTACTTCTTTCTCAGTGTAGAATCATGTATTGGACAATTACAGAATTGTGGAATTGCAGCTTTTCAAGCAATTATTTCAGATTCTCCCATCTTCTTTTGTCCAGATTATAATTCTGTCCTATAGAGTGTTTGCAGTTTCTCTTACTTCAATGATAGTTACACATGCAATAACCATGGTCCATCTCTTAAACTAACACCAGAATCAGATTCCAGCAGAAGCCCACCTGATACACCTGTTCCTTTTCACAATGAATGACTTTACTCCAAGAATACAGTTTCACATTCATGTCCTTTTTATCTAAAAGGTCTTCTAGTCTGCCATATCAAGAAATCAGTTTGGCTTGACATGATTTGTACTTGAAAAAACACTCTCAACCTCGCTTTCTTCTAAATTCTTCTAGTTTATTTTAAAAATTGTTTATTCCAGTACTTTCCTAAGAATTAATGATAAATTGGCTGGTGTCTAACTGCCCAGTCCTTCCTTTTTCCCCTTCTTTTCTAAGATAGGAATTACAATCATCCCTTCCTTGAAACTCACTTGTCCTAGCTGAAGTCTCAGAACCCTTACAGGCTTTGAGATCACATACGTGCTTAGACAATTCTCTAAATATTCTAGAATAAATTTAATCAGGTTATTCAATCTGAAAATATTTAGCAAGTATTCTCTAACCCATCTTTCCACATTACTGCTTGATATTGTATCCCTTTTTCACTGTAGGTAGTAACAGACTTTTAAAGAGGCCTTAATTAAAAGTGCTTCTTAAAACGGACTCTTTCCCTAGCACAGACAAAGTCAGAAAGATGGAATGTACATACTATTACTTTAAAGAGAGGTTCAAGTGCAGGACAAGTATATTTTAATTTGCAAATAATGTCAATGCATTTTTTTTAACCTGCAAGACAACAAAAAGGGTAAGCACTGGATTTGTTTCTATGTGAACTGATGTGAAAACACACAGTCCAAATTATAATGACTGAATTGAAGCTATGCCAAAGTGGAAGTTTCTGAAACATACCTGGACCTTAGACCACATAGAGACTTCAGATGATCAAAATCTTAATAATTTTTTTCAGATCACATTGATCCAAGGTTTATATTTATTTTTCTTCACTATTTTCCTTCTACGTTTTTTTTTAATTAAATTGTAACACATAAAGTAAAAAATGATGAAAGAAGACAAATAAAAAATACTGAGCAGGAAAACTGGGCTGTACTCCAACAAAGGTGAAGTTTGTCTTTATTATTACCTGTAATTCTTTAAAACCATCTATTATTTGAGATTAGTGATACACTTATAAAGTGACAATGTAAATGAAACATTTTAAGTGCAGCATCATTGCCAATTATACAACTATTCTAAAGCGGTACTTTAGAAGCTACTTAAAGCACAAATGACATTACCATTAAGGAAGGTAAACTGGTCATGTACCATGACTGACTGATGCCTTTAAATGCTTTCAAGCTTTAATCCTTAAAGTATTAAGCAAAATAACAATCGTTTTCACTGCCTTGCAAAGGGGACCAAAAAGAGGTACACTTACCAGTAGTCCTGCCTGTCTCAGGATGGAAGTGCCCTGATCTACACGGATCCTCAGTGTAAGGAGCTGCACAGCCTTTCTATCACAAGTCGACTGGGCATGCCACAGTACCTTGTGCTACTGTGTTGGGTGAGTAAAGCTCTTCCAGACAATCCTTACCAAAGTTGAGCCCATGTTATTTGGTTACCTACCCACCTTTTCATTAAAAATGAGGCTCATCCTGCCACTGATAGCCTTTTTAGTTCAACTGCCCCATCCAGGAGAAGCTCTAAAACGCAGTATTTTTCACATCAACAACCCAATTACGAATCATTATTAAAGCCCTAGTTTTAAGTCATAGCCAAGAACAGGAAGCGTGAAAAAAATGTCTGGTCACTCAGAATTCACAGAAAATCCTTATAACAAATCCTGTCCACTTGGCATTTTCAACGAGAAGGGGTTTAGTTAATCAACTTAAAGCTAGGATACACATCTGAAATGTGGGTGCTCGTCCAAAGAAATATTCCAGACTTCACAGATTTGCTCACCATACCTAGTACATTCAGGTCAGCAAGAATTTGGCACGCACTGCTAGTGGGAATGGCGTGTGGCCACAGCCAACTCATTTTGTGCAGGGGAGTAAACGGCTTTGAAACAGATGCAGTTCTACTCTGTGATCAGAGTAATAATGCGAATTAAAGCAGCTCTCCTTTGCTCATGTTGTTTCTCAGTTTGAAATGGCTGATTTAGCAGATGTCAGATGCTACACCTTTTAATGGTGGTTGCTCATGAATACTTGAACAATAAGTTGATCACAAAGCTTTCCACTCCTGCTGTAGACCCAAGAAAGCAAGGCAACTGACCATCCCTCACCTTTAAAAGAAACCAAGAAACCAAGGCAGTTTTCTCTGAGTTGAAGTATCTTGAACCGGAAAGTATGAACAACAAGAAACTGCTGAGATAAGGAAGTCTGAAGCTTGTAATATTTTAATGAAGATTATTTTAAGAGTCAAACTACTACCTAGTAAGCTACAGCTACTGAAGGGCTAGAACCTGTCTAATCTCCTAAAATATTCAAGCTACATCAGAATTTCAGAAATAAAGGGGTTTCAAGAATTAAATACCCTAATCCTACAGTCTAAAATTCAGTTCTGAAATCAGAAGCACAACACTAACTCCAAGAAACTATCTTGGCAATATCTGTAGCAGCATAGGTCAGGTTGTTATTCTCTTGATAATAATTTTGTGCACAATCCAGACGCAAACAAGGAAATCTGACTTTCCCAGTAGTGTTCCTACAAGGGGTTGCACCAGTCTGGGTGTGTACATACCCTACAGATTAGAAAAAAATACTGTGAAGAAGTTAATGCCTCTCTGCTGCCACACTGAGACTTTCAATATAAAAGTCACAAAGAGTGTAAATCAAAGTACTCTGGCATTTTGAGCTCCAGTCAGACTGTTTCAAGAGAGAGAAGTGGGACAATTTAGAGTTCATCAATTATATCACATCAAATTAGCCTCCATCACTGGCTTGGCTTGACAGCTTTCATCTATTCTAATTTACAACAGAGAGGACAGCCAAGTACAGGATTGTGGCAATGACACAGTCAGAGGGAAGCACAGCACTTTTGCTTCACAAGAATGGTAGGCTTTTCTGGACAGCTGCTTCAGCTGGGACAAAATCTCCAGCCACGTTTAGTTTCTTTCATTTGCTTTGATCTGACAACCCTCATTCTCATTTAAGGAAGCAATGTGCTAAATATCTTTTTAGCAGTCCTGCAGTCACTGCCTTTCTACAGACTCTGTTCTGTATACATCTCCCTTACACAGTGATTTACCTTTGCAGATAAATCCTGAAAATAGATGAGCACACTACTGGCATGCTATTGTAACTGTATGTGGTTAGGACATAGGTTAGCTATTTTAAAGGAAAATCACTATCAGTGAATTGTTAGAATTTGCCTTCCAACTGACAGACTTTAAAGTTGAATTTCCCATGGTTATTTGAAGACACTGACAGTACAATAACTTAAATCACAGGGAAACACTGAAAAGCATTGAAGAACCTTACACAGATATCACTTCAAAAAATATTTTACATTAAGAATTCATCCTTTTGCTATGGATGTTATCACAAGCACTGTGCATCGTTTAAATTGCAGTTTGGAGGCTTAGATGGATTCAAATGGAAAATGGGCCTTGTGTTAGGCCTCTGCAGAGTGGTGAATTTGCACATTTGCACAACACGGATGAAAACCCAGCTTTACTGTTCCTACCACAATAAATACTAAGAAAGAAACCAAAAGAACAAAAAGTCTGTGTTTTGCATAGCATCCAGGTTCCCTCTTCTCCCAAAGAAAACTTTTTCTTAATACAGGAAAATGAAAATAGGCATTTAAAAATGCACATATTGCAGTGATTACTTCACCAGAATGAGCAGACTTCCAAAAGTGTATTTCCATACTCTTCCATCACAGTTTCTGAGCATATTGGCATTATGTGTGTGCCTCTTTTACCTGCTTTCGTCTAATATGGCCTGTTTCCAAATTAAATATTGCAAGCTTTAGGCAAGTCAAGGTCGTCTTTCCCATTCCTTTACTTCCTCCCCAAGCTTGACTTAGCTGGTGGGATTTTAAGTAGTGAACTACTAATAGGTTTTTTATGGCAGTCTTAAAGTTATTTTAATAATTGTATCAGATCAAAATGCTTAGAGACAAGTAAATTATCAGAATTTCTGACTGCTAATTTTTAGAGACCCTCATATGATATTATGAGTGATAAATTTTAAGTAAAAACTGAGAGACAGTATTGTCTTTTACCTGGAATCTTAATTGGCTCCTTTTAATATGCAGTCTTATACAGTTTGCATAAAGAGCAAATTAATACAACAAAATGTAGTCACGACTTTCCTCTTACAAAACTGAAAACATAAGACATTTTTATGTTCTTCCACAATATGCCCCTTTCTGCATAGGAATCTTTTACCTGCATTAGAGAGCACCATAAATTTTTCAAGAATGTGGATTTGTTTTCTGTTACTTGTTCTAGCTGGAGATATATTGGTTTAAAATGTCAGGGAACCTGCTATGTGTTAATGGATTTTTATATGGGCATCTGCTAAATGCTTTCAAATTTACACCACCATAATGTATGAGACAGCTGGAATTTCATTAATTGAAATTTATTTACCAAGAAAAAAACAACAACATCCTTAATTGGGAGACAAAAGAAAACAAAGATGTGATCTATGAGTCAAAGGTGCCACACATCTCAATGATTTTACTCAACAGACCTATATTTATCACAGAGCATGCAAAGCAAGGACTCGCCCTCAGGGGCTTCTTAAAGAGAGCATGACAACTATGATTTGGCCAATTAATTTTCCCTACTTATTTGGAGTTAAGGGAAGTATTCTAGTATGTAATGCTCAAACCCTTCAACATAAGTTCTTATTTTCTTACTTGGGGCTGTGGTGGTTGCTCGATTATTAACACGGAAAAAGTTATTTCTTTATGACATGAACTATCGTTATTTAAATAGATGTGTTTTAAAAACACACATGAATTAAGGATGATATTCACCTCTGCAGAGACACATTTATGTTCTCTCTCCCATATAACTGGGGACCAACAAATCTTCTATCTTTGTATCTGGGTAAGGATCACTCTCAACATCAGATCTAGTACAGGTTCAATATGCCAAGTCTAAAGCGTTGCGGAGGAGGCAATTCTTCTCTGTGAAGCAAAGATCAGACTCCTGTCAGTAAAGGTGAGCTGAATGACCACAAAAATGTTCAGTGCAAGAGCGGTGGTGGGGTGTGAAGATCTGAAAGGATTCTCTGATTCTTCCCTGCCACACATAAATAGAGGTGGAGTACAGAAGTCATTAAAGATACTACAGAAGAAACTTCTGGATAATGCCACCATTGCACCTTCTGTGCATTGGTGGAGAACTCTTTCTCCATTGATGTTCAATGCTTTTGACACAGCTTAAGACAAACTATTCAGTTTTGGCACTGGAAATTGAGTACATTGCTAATAGGTCCAAATGGCCTCAGCTAATACCATCAAAGGATGAGAAAGATACTTTCCTCACCTGGTTAGATTGAATCATGTAACACAGGGGGGTTTTGCAGCTTCTCATTCACTAGGAAATCTTGCACTGGTTGCTCAATACTACTATTCCTTATGCCCTCACTGCAGGAGGAGTGCAGTGTGGAGTACTAATTTGGAAAGCCCAGCTTGGAACCAGAGACCAGAAATCAACACAGGCAGCTTGGCGTTGTCGGAATATGGGTCTGAAAAACCAGCATCAGTTGCGAGTTTTCTTATGTGCAACCTTAACCCTTGTATTAGGAGAAGGTAACATGAAAATCTAGCAGTAGAGACACCTTGATGATAGCCAAAGCAAGACTGAACAGTCACACGCAGTGGATTATTAAGATCAGCATCACTACATTAAGAATGTACACAGCCACAGGTAACTCTAACTATATTATGGCCTTTATGGCCTATACGGCCATTTTTGAGTGTCAGTATACAGGAGGAGCTTCAAAGAGGTCCTCACAAATAATTTGGTTACATTTGGTAACTGATTACATTATTTTTTCAACCTTATACATGTCCCAAAATGCAACAGATTATATTGTTCCTACAGGTTATTTCTTTAACATGTGATAAATACTCAGATGAACTAGGAAAAGTTTTAATATTTTTGCTTTCAGACAATATATATATATCTAGTATGAAGTTACAATTGCCA
This sequence comes from Nyctibius grandis, assembly GCF_013368605.1. Taxonomy (NCBI): domain Eukaryota; kingdom Metazoa; phylum Chordata; class Aves; order Nyctibiiformes; family Nyctibiidae; genus Nyctibius; species Nyctibius grandis. The sequence continues at coordinate 96,720,864 of NC_090661.1, read as the reverse complement.
ATATCCATGATTCAAATATAAAAATCTACCCTATATAAGTACCCCAAAATGGCTTTTTAACATTTACTGCTTTGTTCATGATGCAACACAAAAGCTGGGCAAACATAACACTAGCAAATTTAGCTTTGTGTAGATACAGGGATACCCTTGTATCTACAAACCATTGACTACGACTACAGCCTTATTAGAAAAGAAAAAATAATAACTTTGAAAACGGATTTGAATATTTGCCTTGCTTTATAATTTATCAGTATTTTGATTCTCTTCCATTTCAGTTCTGATGAACGAATTTTATGATTTCAACAGTAAAGATTTGCTTGCAGTTATATTTCACTGGCCTTTAAACTAATGCACATTCATTCCCATCCTACAGGCAAAAGTCATTTCTGAGTTTCTCAGTCTTTCGTGGAGGGAAATTTTGACCTAATTCTCCTCAACTTTAAAGGCAAAAAGATGTCAACGATTTTCAAATGTGGCTTTTTAAATGCAAGTGCAATAAAAGGTGGTCCAATAAATATAAGTACTTAAAAATTATGGTAGTCTAAATTATTTTCTTTGAAAGTGGAACCAGTCACATCCCACAAATGCAATCTTCCATTTGACTGTAACACCATTTTAGATACATAATGACTATTCCAATTAAAACAATTTGAGAGTATACCTGGACGTCCATAAATCCATGGGCCCTGATGGGATGCACCCGCGGGTGCTGAGGGAGCTGGCGGAAGTCATTGCTAGGCCACTCTCCATCATCTTTGCTAAGTTGTGGGCAACGGGAGAGGTGCCTGAGGACTGGAGGAAAGCGAATGTCACTCCAGTCTTCAAAAAGGGCAAGAAGGAGGACCCGGGTAACTATAGACCGGTCAGCCTCACCTCCATCCCCGGAAAGGTGATGGAACAACTTGTTCTTGGTGCTGTCTCTAGGCACATCAAGGATAGGGGGATCATTAGGGGCACTCAACATGGCTTCACCAAGGGGAAGTCATGCTTAACCAACTTGATAGCCTTTTATGAGGACATAACCCGGTGGATAGATGATGGTAAAGCTGTGGATGTGGTCTATCTCGATTTCAGTAAAGCGTTTGACACGGTCTCCCACAGCATCCTCGCAGCTAAACTGAGGAAGTGTGGTCTGGATGATCGGGTAGTGAGGTGGATTGTAAACTGGCTGAAGGAAAGAAGCCAGAGAGTGGTGGTCAATGGGACAGAGTCCAGTTGGAGGCCTGTGTCTAGCGGAGTCCCTCAAGGGTCAGTACTGGGACCAGTTCTATTCAATATATTCATTAATGACTTGGATGAAGGAATAGAGTGCACTGTCAGCAAGTTCGCTGATGACACAAAACTGGGAGGAGTGGCTGATGTGCCGGAAGGCTGCGCAGCCATTCAGAGGGACCTAGACAGGCTGGAGAGTTGGGCGGGGAGAAACTTAATGAAATATAACAAGGGCAAGTGTAGAGTCCTGCATCTGGGCAAGAACAACCCCATGTACCAGTACAAGTTGGGGGCAGACCTGTTGGAGAGCAGTGTAGGGGAAAGGGACCTGGGGGTCCTAGTGGACAGCAGGATGACCATGAGCCAGCAATGTGCCCTTGTGGCCAAGAAGGCCAATGGCATCCTGGGGTGTATTAGAAGGGGTGTGGTTAGCAGGTCGAGAGAGGTTCTCCTCCCCCTCTACTCTGCCCTGGTGAGGCCGCATCTGGAATATTGTGTCCAGTTCTGGGCCCCTCAGTTCAAGAAGGACAGGGAACTGCTAGAGAGAGTCCAGCGCAGAGCCACGAAGATGATTAAGGGGGTGGAACATCTCCCTTATGAGGAGAGGCTGAGGGAGCTGGGTCTCTTTAGCTTAGAGAAGAGGAGACTGAGGGGTGACCTCATTCATGTTTATAAATATGTAAAGGGCAAGTGTCATGAGGATGGAGCCAGGCTCTTCTCAGTGACATCCCTTGACAGGACAAGGGGCAATGGGTGCAAGCTGGAACACAGGAGGTTCCACATAAATATGAGGAAAAACTTCTTTACGGTGAGGGTGACCAAACACTGGAACAGGCTGCCCAGAGAGGTTGTGGAGTCTCCTTCTCTGGAGACATTCAAAACCTGCCTGGACGTGTTCCTGTGTGATATGGTCTAGGTAATCCTGCTCCGGCAGGGGGATTGGACTAGATGATCTTTCGAGGTCCCTTCCAATCCCTAACATTCTGTGATTCTGTGGTTTTCTGTATTATATAAGTTGGTACCAGAGTCCTTGTAGAGGTTTGGTTAAGTGAGAAAGGGCACGATCTTGTGCCACTGAGCAGTCTGAGCAACCCAGGCTTTGAGCAAGGGTTAAACCCAGAGCTAGCGACCTTGGACTCCCCTTGCACGGTGCAGAACAAAGAACCCCGTGGTGCCTGCTTCGCAGGAAGCAAAACTACATCCGGGAGGGGGGGGGCGGTCACGGTTCTGAATATGTAAACCTATGGACCAATCACAAGTGCGATCAGGGCGCGTGATTAACATATGCATAGTCTATATAACCACTGCTTTCTTTGTTAATAAACGAGAAGCTTCCATACTCACATTGAGATTGTAAAGTTTACTCCGGTCCGTTCCCCAGCACCTGCGAGCGCGCCTCCCCCGGTTTTCCCCTTATTACAAGTCCTCATGTTTTTTTTCCGAGAAATGTAAAAATTTTTAAAATATATAACTTAAAATGTATTCTCAGCTGTAGTCTCTCTTCCTATGCTGAAAATAAAATAGGTCCTGTTGACCTGCTGAACACCCAATATTTCTGACAATCAGTTTATGTATATTCCAGCACAGATTTAAAAATATGGTTTTATTTTTAAAACTCTGGCTTCTTTGATTGCAAAAGTACAGGTTGTACAATTTAGTGCTCAACTCAGAAATGAATGGTATTTGTATCTGAATAAGTCCAGAGAAAAAAAAAATCATTGGAATTTACAGATGCAGGAGCACAGATTCATGTACACTAAACACTTCAGCTATTTAGTCCTCTTTTCTTAGTTTATATTCAATGAGTCAAGGCTTACTGGAGCTGAGTATCTCAATTATTTTTTTTTTTTAAGTCCCTGCATTCTAACCACATTACGTACACAGCAGAGATCAGGTCCTTCCATAATCATGTCCTACCCAATTTTCAGAAAATGAAATGTGAAACATATAGCATGAACTACACTGATAGTAAGAGTTGGTGTCACTCAGACTGACAACGTCCAAGATATGCTAAACCAGAATCATGTACACCAGAAATAAAATTAGTGATGAAAAGCAGAATCGAGGAAAATGCTCAGTACAGGCTGCAAAAATGTCACATTTCTTTTTCTCAGATGTTTACTTCCTATGTCACCAATGCGATAAAAAAATATGATGGCATTCCACATCTTATTAATGAAAGATACCCATTTTTTAGTTCTCAGTTAATGATAAAATTTATCAGAAAAATCAGAGTTTATGTTCTGTTTCTGCAGATATTTTTGCATTCAATCACGCATAGACAACATAGAGACCTGTAGATATTGTTTTACAGTTTGATTCATCTTGTCTTGAGTATTAACATAACGAAATATTTAATTAGAGGTATTTGCATAAAGAAATACTCTCCAGTATTTAGAATAAATACTGTAAATAAAACACAATTAAATCTCATGGAATAAAAATACTGCCTTTACGTTTTCATCCACTACCTATATTGTGCATCTAATTAGGTTTTATTTGATATAATTAGAAAATGAAAAAATTCTTCATATTCATCTTAAACGTACATTGAATATTTGCAATGTGTAGGAACTTATTATTATATACAGTTATTTAAATGGGCACACCAGCACATGTAATATTTATACCAGCATTTACTGCAACTACGAGGAGGAAAGAATGACAGGATATTGGCATTATTTTTTCCCACAGTGTAAAATGGGTTGTTTCAAACACTGAGTTAGGTCTAACACAACTTTTTTTTTAGTAAGTCAAAGTAAGGCTTACACAGAACGAATGCAAACAATTTACATACATATAGATGTCCCAAATTTCATGCATTCTATTTAATTCCAGTGCATATTAGGCTTTCACTGCTGAGTGAACAGGACTTTGTAATACTGCTGGAAAGTCAACTGAAGAATCATGTTGGCTACAGTCTGCTAGACAAGCCAAGACACCCGTAAGCCAGTTTCCTCTTCTGGAAAAAGAAGTGTCAAGCCACTGAGCAATATACAACGGAGAGCGAAGATGGGGGAAAGCTAGAGCTAAACCATATAACACCACCTTCTGTGGTGCATGACGGTGGGTAGTAATGTCAAGCTCTCCAGACAGCCAGTGTGTGATAGATAGAAATGAACTCTTTCAGATCAAGGGAATCGACCACGTTTGCTCTACACATTACAGAACTGTGGCATTTGAACCATGGGAAGAGATTGTACCTGGATGTAACCCAGGTTTGGAGCTGGACTCAGATGATGGAGAACAGCACTTCATGCTACCTGGAATTACAGCTTTCAGAAGGTATAGCAGCCTTCTGAATATTGCAGAGATCAATGTTCACCTAACTTGAAACAAAATCATTCATTTTTTCATTCACTCGTTAGAAATGTTCTCTGAAGTATCTCTCTTCTCACACAAAGCTGACATTTAGATAAAGTAATATTTTTGAAAAGAAAAATACGCTATTTAGCTTTAGTAACAAATAATGAGAAACATTTAGCGTGGGGAGCACTGCCATAATTTTCAGGATTTTACTTACTCTGTACACATTTCAAAGTCATTCGGAAATGTTTCTGATCCTAATGTACATCACAGAATAACACGAGCTGCTATGCACAAAATAAACGAAACTGAACTGTGTGGAGCAAGACACAGCCAAGAGAAGAGCAGACTCTCAGTCTACTGAATTTAATCTGAGATTTTTTTGCTAATCTTGTATTTCCAGACAATGTTTTGGCCCTTTTTCATACAAACTGCAGATTGGCAGCTATGAGTCAGCTATACAAAACAGCTCTCATATTTTCCTCTCCTGGGGCACTTCTTCTCCAGAAGCAAACTCATTTAATGTCACCTCAGCTGCCACTGGCAAACTCACCAGCAGTGCAGAAGAATCAAGCCGTGATGTGATGAGATCTAGCACTCCTTGAGCACGTCATTTACTTTTGTGATGAAGTAAAAATAGAGGCTGGACCTACAGTTTACTATATGAGAAAAAGACATCTAAAGCCACTTCACCTTGACATAAATTACATTTACTTTTCAAAGGGTAAGCCACTATGCAAAACCTTACTGTGTGCCATACATTCTGTGGTGTCAGCTGAATTTCTCAAAGTAAATTTACTTGTTTAAAATAAATACCATCAGTAACAACACTGTATATATACGTGGTTCAATACAGATTTTTTTTTTAACACTTTCATACAATTTTTAATAAAAGGTCCAATTTTTAGATTATTAACAAACCAACCTGCATACCAAGTTCACACACACACCTCACACAACTGGGCACTGCTTGTGGGCGTATCGCCTAAAAACATACAAGGCTTTGATGCAAAGGTTTGCAGACATCATCCAGACTTAGGATATGTGAAAGTTTCCTTAAGTACCTGCCTGCTTTTCATAGAGGTGGTTTAGGAGGGTTCTGTTTTAACTTGATACTGCAGACAATTGTGTGCTGTTAGTCTAAAACCACCAGTGCATAACATGGAGCTTGGCTACTGTGTTTCGTAATGCAAAATGACATGGAACATTATTTGCCACATCAGGAAAAGCTGAAACTATGCCCTAAGGCAAAACATCCTGAGTCATAATTATTCAATTATGATGTTTAAGATCATCCACTGTTGTGTGAGCACTGTGAAAACAAAGCATAATGAAGTGGGTTATGCCAGGTCTGACATTTCACCCTTCTTTCTCATCATGCTGACTTTGGGGATTTAACTCTCAGTTCTGTTGTATAGTTCCATGTGGCTTATTATTATTTCCATTTTAATATTAAACTAGAAAATGTCTGAATCTGTATTGGAAGTGTTTCATGCTACATTGAAAAATATATATATTCTAAAAGAAACACACATATATTTAAAATACTTTAAAATATTTAAAATCTAGGGAGCTAGAGAAATAGAAGAATTAGGTATTCATTATTATTGTCAATCAAACCAGCACATACTGATCTGTATAAGACTGTCCATTTTCTTATTATAATGCACTATTGTGAATAAGATCACTGGGGAATGCTACCAAGAAAGAGAATATAACCACAAGAATGCTTGTGCAAAACAAAAACAATAACTAATAAAAAACGAATGGCAAAAGTTTACAAGATTCTTTCTCAGCTGCCCAGCTCTCTTGTAGCCGCTTTAAAATATATTTAATATTGTATGTAACAGAATTGCTAAGCAGCAACAGGGCTTTCAGCTAATCACCCTTACAAAACAGATTTCAGGAGGGAGCAGTTTCCACCCGCGTGTAGCTCCACAGCCAAGGGGAGCGCAGGGGGTGCAGAAGCCATCCCTCCTCTCCCCTCAGGAACCCATGCTGTCCCTCCTGTCCTACCCTTCATGCAGATAATACAGTAACTCGGTGGTCTGCCATGATGTCCCTTCCCTTCCTCTTCTCCCTCAGGCAGGGAAGATTTGGGATGGTTTTGCTCTTCCCTTCAGAAACAGCAGAACCTGCTCAGGGCAGGCTTGCATTGCCCTGCTTCCTTAGAGACCACTTGTTCTGAGTTTTTGACAGCCAAAGATGGGAGTGAGGAACACCTCTTCCTCCACTCCTTCACATCATCTCCTCCCTGATGGCCTCCCATGGCCATGATGCAGAGGCAGCAGTGATACAAGGAGACAGAGCTGTGCACTCAGTGGTGGTTAGCTATTTGGGTTGGTTCACCAGCTATTCCCTCAATTTAGGAATAGAGACAACAAAAAGAGCATCCTTTGTTTTACCCTACTTGGGAGCTGCCTGTTGGACCATGCTGATAGTGTACTCATAGAGAAAAAAATCAACAAAACAAAACAACAAGTGGGAGATTTAGTCACCAACGTAAGAATGGTTTGACTAGCGAAAAGAGAAAAGCTAGAATTTACCATTCTTCTTCTGAGACTATTGTGAGAAAAAAAAAGAATTATGAAAAAGACTTAACTCATAATAATCTTTTCCTCCTCATGGATAACGCTCAAATAGGAAATAAATACACTGCAAATATACAGACAACTTCTGGAACGACAAGCTTTTCCCAGGACCCATACACAGGCCACATCACAGCAGTAAATATTGCTCAGTGCATACAGATAGATATACAGAGCAGGAACTCTCCAAAGAAAATAGTATTTTAGAAAATTTAATCTGGTTTCTTCTTAGCTGTGGGGCAAAAATTATGTAGATTTTAATAGAATGCTGAGATAAATTAAGACTATAATAAATATATGTACGAGTAGATGTCTCTTATTAACATAGCACATAAAGCGTGAAGCCAAAAAAGGGGCTGAAAAGCAATTTAGCTGAAGAACAAAGATTTCGGGTATTAATTTACTGCCACAGATATAAGCCCACAACTAGCCAAGCACAAAACATTTCCTATGCAAACAGGCAAGAGAACCTAGTCCTGTTTTCCCTGGACACGTTCAATAGAAGGCAAACATAATATCATAGGATGAGTAAAAATCCACTCACCAATTTTTATACTATAATTTTTTAAAAAATATAAGCATTTAAAATCTAGCACTTATGGTACAGAGAAACCAACTGGGACATGTTCTTAAACGTGACACGATACTTGCCTCTGACATTATCCTGTGAAACATTTATTCAGGGTCCGTGGCTTTTGATAACAGCTCAGCACACGGCTGCTGTTCTCCAATTTATTCTTCAAGTTTTTGATCTGCTTGCTGATTATCTCTGAGCCAGTGCTTCAGAATCTCAATTTTTCCATCTTGCATCTTACCATCAGCAAATTCCTTAAAGGGGAGAGGTCTCAGTTGATGATCCTACCTTCTAACAGCATCCTACATGCTTTTAGCAACAGCAAGGCTGCTACAGTAACACAACAAACGAAGGCTGTTCTGTCAGAATTCACTGCTTGCAGAGATGGAAAAATGGCTTTGTTTTTATATGCAAGGAAGAAGGAAGAATTTCTAATTTCCATCAGTGCTTTTAGCCACAGAATTAAACACATTGTATGTGTACTTATCGGACTGTGCTACATGGAGCATTACTAGACAAAAGTGATGCAATCAACTTGAATGCCTCCTTATTTCATCATGTGTTATGCAAAAGCAGGGTCTGGTTAAAACCCTGACTTTGAGAAAAAGATTAATTTGCATCTGCCGTCACCTTGGGAATGAGCATGCACTCCGCCATGAAGAAGGTGTGGATGGCCCCCATGTTATGGAGGAACAAGTTGAAAAGAAGGAAGAAATACAGGAATTACATTCACATCTTGATGTTGTGTAAAGAACTTAAATGGCAGTACCATGGATGGTGTGTCCCTGGACCATCCATTTTGTAGGGCAATCAGTATTTATTTGGAAAGACTTGCAGACTCCAGAGTAATTTGTGTGAAACGTAGTAATTCTAAAGAAATCAGACCAATAAAGGACAAATAACAATCCGCAGAGGCATTCCTCACACATCTTTGTAAATAATAAAATAACCATGTGAATATGTGTAAAACTAGCATAAAAATCAGCATCAGGGCCTCCTTATTTTGAAAAGCTAGAGTACTAATACAATGGCAGGCATCAGAAAAAGGAGTAGACTAAGACTCCAATAACAGATCAGTACTTTTTATGTTGGCAAAGCGAAATGATTAAAATTTCTGTTGATCTCCACTGTATATTAACATTTGTTCTTTTTCATTAGCTTTGCCTCAACAGCAGTAGCAGAATGGGAAGCAATGTGTGAAGGCAAATTTCAAGAAAGAGAAATGCAATACTTCTGATAAAATGAAAGTAACTACCATTTCACCTAAAGCGTCTGCTACAGAGGCAAAGCCCCTCGTCATGGATGTTGACTGCATATAATCTATTCACTTTAAAGTTGAATTTAATTGTATTACTATTTTTATATACAGTGTATTGCCTAAAAGCCATGAGCCAGGACTTCTCTGCATTCGCTGCTGTGCAAACAAAGGAAAGAAGGGGTTCATGGTCCAGAGAGTTTATAATATAAATTTGTTAATTTTTGATGAAGAGTAAAAGATAATCTGAATGAGACATTCAGGCATTCAAAAACAGAAAGCATTTAGCTATATAATGCAGGTCCTATCACAATTCTCAGTCTGCGTTTAAAAAACACCATTAGCAGAACACTGAACCTTGTTATAAACTGACAGTAAAGAGGATAAAATTCTCTTTACGTATAAATGCCTGAACTACTACAACATCAGTGGAATCATGCCTATTTACAAGAGAATTTCGATCCGCTATCAAAAAAAGGTGGCAGCAGAAAAAAAATACAGCCAAACAACCAAAAAGCACACACACAAACAACAGACTGTAAATTACTAGTATCCATTAAGAGAATGCTTTTCCCTATCACTGCAAAACTAATTTTACTTCAAAATAAAATAGAAGTAGTAATTACAATTACTGCTCAGCTGCTACTTTCTGGACCCAAAGTCTCACTGGAGGTTCTGGGTTGGTAAAAAAGAAATCTAGTGGTGCTTATTGTACTTTTCCATCTGCAGTGAACATTGGGCCACTCTAAGAAAAACCTGCTCATAGCTAAGGAGGTATGGTTTTAGGTCCTCTGTGAAACTAAGGAAACACAAATAAAGGTATTTGATTACTATAAATTAATAAAATACTTTTTTCCACATACAGTATATGCCCACGTATGCTTACTATAAAGATTTAGAACAACTGGAAATGTTTCAAGCTGCAAATCAGAACATTATTTAAGAGCAGAAATACTGACTCATGTCCCTTTGCCTACCCAAGACCTTTATCTGCGGTCTTTAAAGGATATCTCTAAATTCAAAATACAATAATCTATCCACATATCAGTAATTTCCTAAGTTATTAAACACTTAATCAGGTAAAATGCATTGTCACAAGTTCCATATCCTGACACACTAAATTTATATAATTTCTTGAAAACGCTGATAACATAGGGTAGATGTTATTTTACATTAAAACTTTGCACTTGACAGTAGCCATTACCCAATTGTATTTATTGTAATGATAGAGCTAAACAAGTAATCATCACTACTGAATTTTAAACATATTACTGGAGTTGAACTCTCTTATAAGTCAACAATCAGATTCCCAAATAAATAACTATCCCAGGAAGGGAATTGCAACCACTACAGAAACCTTGTGACTAGTGAGATTGTCGAAATTTCAAAATCTGCTGAAATATGTTTGAAACTGAAACAGTTTTAAAAGTAACTCCACTATTAAATGAAAACATTGCAAGTCTGGTTCTGATCCCTCATGGCGAATATTTCTTTAAACTGACTAAAATATATTCTCTAGATGAATTGTAAGAGGCAGTAAATTGCTTACATGGTCATTATTCCCATTAAGTAATTTCTTCGAGCAGAGTAAGAAAAGATTGTATTTTCAAGAATTACAAAAGTAATAGAAATTTTTAAAACTATGTGAGATAGAATTAGATCTAGAACAAAAAATATGATTTTAATAATAAAGCAACCATTCTTTCAGCATGTGCATACAATAGTTTTAAAATTCATCTTTAAAATTACTTTAAGATTTAATAATTATATGTAAGTGAAAATGAACATGCAGTGTGCTGTGATAATGCCACCACTGGGTGATATCATCTGAGTCTATTATTCAGCAAAGCAGAGAAATATCAAGAAATAATTGGCCTGAAAACTCTAATTTTAATTGCTCTGCACAGCCCTGGAAAGCAAGTTTGATGCCTCTAATATCAAGGAACATATCCAGTTCTGAAAATGAAGCAAAATGGATCAGGCTGGTCATAAAGAAATTATAAGCATTGAGCAAGGGTATGCTAAACCACCTTCAAAACAAATGGGAACAATTTTACTATACCAAATGACAACAAAAGAAACAGCTCACATAGGCTTGTTTAGCATTAAAAGAATATTTAGACTCAGGAGCTGGATATGGGGAAGTTGTTCAAGGCTGGAATTCAAGGCTGGAGTAAAGCCGGACAGCCATGAGATCTGGGGGAAGCAGTTGGTGGTGAGGAATACCAGAAGAGACTGGAGGCTTTTAGTCTACACAGAAAACGATCAGTATTCTGCTGCCTTCTAACCCACAGGAGTGACTACAGACAACTGAATGTGTTGCTATACATAGACGCATCTTTCCTAGTATCCCCTTCTTTGCCACGTTTTTCCCCATCTCCAGTGAACTTTCCACCTCAGAAAACTGGCTACTGTCAAAAGATGCAAAGTCAATTTACATATACACAGGTTTTATTTTCTTAAAAACATCCTGTGAACTTTCCAAGATACATTTTTAAGCATCTCCTTAGCCTAAACTATGGAAAAAAATATTTTTCTCTTTTTTTTTAGCTGTAATTTTGTAGATACCATTACTTCCCACCTCCCCCAGGATCAGACTGATTTAAAAATACACCACAACCTCAATTCAGAGTGTTCGAGTATTAGCTCTATCAAACTTCTCATAAAATGTCTAGTCTGTGGAAAAAAAGTACTTGGACAATTTTCAGAAGCTTAGTATCTCTGGGGTAATAAAGAGATGTTTAAGTCAATCAGTTCTATAATGGAGAACTAGCATCAATGAGAACTTCGAGAGTGACTCTTGTCTCTTCATTATAAATACCAGATCTGTCTAGAGACATAATTTTATTTCATTATATGTTGTTTGCCATGTCAGAATAAAAGCGTTAGCTACAAAATAGTAAATCTGGGACTGAGTGATTAATAAACGAGCTTTAGGTTTCACTGTGTGAAAAGTACAGTTGCAATTGTTTTTTCATCTCAGAGTGCCTGTTGTGTGAAAGCTTGTTTTGTGTGTCTAAAACCACTTATACAAAATGCATTTTTAACTACCATAGTTGATCATAAAGGGAAAGAGGGAGAAATAAAAAGATACATTATGCAAACAACCTTGAGATTTCTTTTTGTTAACACAATAGACAGCAATGTTTCTTTGCTCGTTCACTGGATTCTACAGCATGGCGTAAAGTTCAAACTTAATTTTAGATTGCTAACCATTTTACATTCCAAATGAAGGGACAGGTATTTTTTAAACCTACTGGATAAAATATATTGGTTTTGGTGCCTTGGAAAAATAAAGGGAAAATTGGATCCTGCCAGCATGAATAAATTACACTGGCATGAAAAAAGGACAGAACAATGCAGTTGACACCAGATTAACATTGTGGGTTAACTGCCAAAACCAATGCAATGCTTATTAGTATCCGACTGAAAAGCTCATACTCTGTACTGGGCCACATCATTCATTTGCTTAAGCCAAACAGTCTCTTCATCAGCTTCTGTCTTGCCTTATGTTCCCATTTCCCTGGAAATCTATGGTAATGAAGGTCCTTCTAACAGATGTTCCTTTAGACTCATTAACTTCTGAATCTTGTTGTTAATTTCCTCCACTAGAAGTTAGTTTATTAGAACAAACAATGATGAGAAAATAGAAAATCACAAAGAGCTTTCATCATGATACTTAACTCCAGATACTGATATCCAGTATGCAGGTGCTAATAAAGTACAATACTTAATTGTCTTAAGTGATGAGGGAGTTCCTCACGTCTCAAGAGACAAAGATATCCTGTGTGACGTCAAGCAAAAAATCATAAATCATTGCTTAGCAAAGATCCAAATAGCCACTGTCCTGGTGACTGACAATAACTAAAAGCACAAAGCACTTTGATCCTACTTGCCTGAGGGAAAGTTATTTTAGTGAGCTAAAATAACACTATAGGATTGTATAAATAGTACTAGAGCAACCAGTTTCGAGGAAAACATTAAAGTCTTGATGATTTAATGAAAAATGCATGAAATAAAGCCCTAAGAAGAATGAAACACAACTATGCACAGGATTTACTTTATGATACATAGAACATGATAAATGGTAGACCTTATTTAATATAGATAAAATGATTTTAATGTTTCATTTCTGTGGCAGAACAACTAATTTAGATTTAGCTGTTGAATTACTATACGAAATCCTGATACTGAGGGTTGGCACACTTTATTTAAAAAAAAAAAATAACTTCTGTAAAGGTATGTCACCACTCTTCATTACCATGTACAGACTCTAAACAGTTCAGTGTCGATAAAAATCCGGACAGTTTTCTAATATTTTGATATAATAAATGAGTTTTAAGGAAATGCAAAATGTCTTCCCTAAAATGAAGACTTCCAAAATCACATTTTTACTCCTATTAAATCTCAGATTAATAAAAAATTTACATGATCTTATTTGAAGACTGACAGCAATGTGCAGCCAATACCTACCTAAAAAAAGGAAAAGGTATCTTTTCCAACAAAACTACATAGCAGATTTAAAAAAGTTATTACTTAAAATACCCCACAGTTTTAAAATGTAACATGTCAGCAGATGAAACGCAGCTACAACAGTAACATTTGTAACTTGCTTCAGCTCTTCTACTTAAAACCAACATTAGTCACAGTTTAAAGGCTCTAGTTCTAAAAGCATCTACTATCAACCAGTAACTTTTCGGATTCTGCTCAGTAAGAGACATTGATCAGAGGGGAAGAACAGTGCCAGGATATATCAACAGAGATAAGCTGTAACCTCTGGAGAAACTTTTCCATGAACTTTTGAATTGGTTGTCACTCTGAGGTTTTACCTGGAAATACAAAATGAAAGCAAAAAATCTTTTCAACACATAATTTTACTAACTTTCTTTTCTACTGTGTGCTTTAGTTTTATTTACCACCCAGAATATCCTCCAACTGTATGTACCTGACAGTTTTGTAATATTTTAATATAATAAACAATTTTTAAGGAAATCCATCCTTAAGTTCACAAGCAGCTACAGTATGCACTGCCATGCACCAGTCAGACAGGAGATTACTACGTTTCTTTCAGAAGCAAATATAAGTCTGTTGAAAGGAAGAAACAATTTGATATATATTTGATAATCCTGAGTTAAGGTGAAAAATATCACGTAGGCAAATGTCTCTGATGCATTTTGGAGTCATATAACGATTTCTGTATGCTTATGTCTTACTAAACAATCAGTTTATGGTTTGATTTACACATTTACATGAGCTAAGCATTCTTACCCTGAACAAGGCAGTACTGTAATATTCTCAGTTACTGAGAATCACATGCAGTAGCATTTCTCCCTTGAATGAGGTAGGAGGAGATTGCAGGCCAGTTGCTTTCCTTTGAAATATACACACTGATTGTACAAAAATCCAAAATATTTTACTGTCTCAGTTGATCACCAGAGAGCTGGTAAGATTGTTTGGTAGAGCTAAGACAAGCAAAACAAATGCGCACTGTGTCCTAGGGCCAACTCATACCCTCTAAAGAGATCAAGTTCATGGAATTACAAAAATGTTATGCCTGCCAATGACACTGTTGTATGTGAACAGTGCTAAGAAGAAAGAGTGAAATAACCCATTCTTTCACCACTCCTGCAAAATATTTGACAGTTGCATTCACTATCCAAATGTGTATTTGGTTATATACAGTTGTCAAACATTTTTGCAGGGATGCTATAAGGATGACTTATTTCTAAGTATTTTGTCCCACCTTCTTTCCAATTAAAATGTAACAAGGCATTCACGTTTCATAGCCAAGAACAAAATCTTTAATCACAAAAAAATCACACAGACCTCACTTTAAGGACATTCTCATACTATTCAGTCAATTTCCCTCAAATTAACATATAGTAATTACTTATAGTTATTTTCTCCTAGAATCATTCCAAACAATGCTTTGCCTTTCTTCAGGAGTTGAAGGGTGTGCAAAGAGCTAGGAAATCAAATTCTCTATAGTATGTGGAAAGAAAAGAATCAATTAAGCTTTTACTTAACAAAAGTATTAACCAATTCTATGTATATGCTTGCTATAACTAATCCCTGATTTTCAAAGATGTACTGCTTCTCCCATTCTAAAACCCTCATTCACTTCAATGTGCACTACGGACATTCTGCATTTTGAAGTACCGAACCTTCAGGTCCAGCATCCCACCCACGTCTCACGTCATGGTTATAAATTTTTGAATTTGAATTTTGTTTTTTATTTCAAGAAACATAACTGACTATCTTTAGTAATGAATACTCATACCCGCACCATATCCACACACATACACAATACTTCAGAATACATGAAGTAAAAGTAGAAATGAAGTTGTATCAAAAAATGAAGAAAAGGTCAAATACAATCACACAAAATTACTACCAATTTAATCAAAATAATTTGGTTTTGTGATCCAGTGAATATACAGAAGATGTTTTTCTTGGCAGTGCTTCTGGACAATTGTTACAAAATGATGACTGTCTGATTAGCAACCCAAACTTTTAGGAATTATTCTGTGACTGAAAACAATAGAAACATACAAGTTGGACTGCAACTCTGAATATAAAATGTCCACAAATAAAAACATCCTTAGGAAGGCACTGTGTTGTAAATGACAGCACCCAGCTAACAGTAGCACCTTCAAGTACCACTTACAAGACCCAAATTCATTTCCTCAACACTAGGTGTCTTACAGACACAGAAGAAAAACCCAAGTCCTGTCTCAAAGACCTTTTGCAATATAGGCATAAATCAAAGAAAATAGGTGAACAACGCAGCATTGAAAGTAAATCAGTCATGGCTGGTAAATGGACAGCAGGTTGGCAGAACTGAGTCATGAAGGCATCAATGTAAAGTGGAGCTGAAAAAGTATATTTAACATAGAACAACTATGTGACTGAGGAGTTGTTCAGAAGAAACTCCTTCTGCTTTTTCTTACAGCATGATAATTGTAGCTATCACAACAACACAATAAATATACATATAAATAGGGAATTCTTATTCTCCTCAGAATTTCTTGCTCTTAAGTGCCACCAATCACTCCCCAGTCTTATACATACACAGAATAACAAATTAAACCAGCAAGACTAACTACCGCTTAGCATGGATATTGGTATACAAAATGGAGAACAAAACCCAGCTGTCTGCATTTTTTCAGTTTAGAATCATCTTTTTATGCTGTGTTATGTATATGGCAAATGCGTGTGTTAAATTTCATTTTCACGGATAAATGTGTAATATCAACCATCAGGCTGTTAGCTTCACTGCCTTAAAAAACCAAAACATCTCACTGATGGGCAAAAAAAAAAGTATGACTTTGTTAAAAATCAGGCTGTGAAAAATGACAGAAACTTCCTTTTGAGCACACTGTCTTTTGTTGCTGTAGGTACTGTGTTTGGTAAAATTCCAGAAACTTAGCCCATCTGGATAATTTCTTTTTTTTAGTTACAGAGTGCTTAAATAAAAATATACATTCTAGCTTCAAAAACAAAAAGCCAGAGATTTTCTCAACTAGTTCATTAAGCTAGAAAACTTGTAGAGGAATTTCTCCAATGCCTGATTTAAATCGAAGTCATTTTAATGACAAAAGCAACCTTACAGATCAGATCAGATATTTTAAGGACTAATTTTGAACTATTTCTGATATTTGTATAAAACCGCGAAGATTTCTGTAATTAATGGTTGCTATGCCAAGGGATGAACGATTTCAGATTAAAGTAATTCTATTATTAAACAAATTATTTGTATCATATTATTTTTTAAAAAAGGCTTTTACTGCTGCTCATATTTTCTTACTCTTTTAAAGCTGGCTGGTAAACAGGTATGGCAGTAATAGGATTAAACTCTGCCTAGTACTTCCTTTTTTACTTTGTTTTCAAATATGTATGAGTTTCAATGTTTATTTTAATGCTTAATTTTGTAAATTATCTTGTAAATGTGTAACAATACTATTTCATAAAAGGACTTGGTAGCACCTAATATCACTACAATACAACAAATAATGTTTGAAAATAAAGTTTAATAATTTTATAAATTAAATATTTTGTAAATATTTACTTGGATAAAACTAATTGTTGACTAATTCTAAAGAAAATGTTAATGTCATCTTTCAAGCCAGATGGCTGAACAGCAAGACCAGTACAGAAATGTAGGTTACTTAAAATTAAAGATTTTAATACAAAAGTGGACATGAAGAAAATTCCATTAGCTCCAAAGAAGTAATTTCTGATGTACTTTGCTGTCTGACCTGATAAATCTGTGCTGTGTCAGTTTTCATTCAACAGTTAATATTTGACTACACTAAATTAAATTGCAGGATGAAAACGCACTCACAGATCTTCTTACCATTATATTTGTCTATCTTAAAGCTGTATCTTCCATCATGGTGTGTGCAAACAATTATTTGTCTACAGTTCAATCTCTATTTTGTATATATTCTTTATAGTGCCTATTCCTTCCAAAACACAGTGTGGATCGGAGCAAAACAGATCTTTCCCTTTTCTGACAAATTCCATGAGTAGAAGACCCTATGACCCTATAATAAAACACCACCACTCCTGAACATACAGCTCCTCCTAATATTTCTTCAAATATCTGTATATTATACAAAGCAGGCAGGAATTAGGCAGTAGCTGTTTAAATAGCTCAGCTACTAGCTTGTTGCTTTGTTATTTGCCACATATATGCATGATACATTGATGTAAACACAGCTTCGCAGGAACTGGGAATGAAAGTGATTATCCTCAACAGTAGCTGGTTCCCATGCTGCAGAGCACACCCTCAATGCAGTAGAGAACTTGTATTGAAGTCTTTAAGTCCATGCAAGTTTAAGTTATATTCATTTTAAGCCTGAAACGGAAATGTTCTGTGATTGATAATATCATCTTCATCCTATCTCGAACTGGGATCTGTACTTTAAAAGTAAAATTAAAAAAAAAAAAAAGTCTGTTTTTAATAGTGGCAACCAGCCAGTTGCAGCCCAGGTGGATTATGGAAAGGAAGAGCACAAGACACTACCTGGAAGAAAAAAAATAACAACATAATATGACCCAGTAATTTGCTCTCATTGCTCACTTCATAAAATGAGATGAATTATTTGGCCATAACTATGTGAACAGATTTGGGCCTGGTGCTACTGCAACTGAAATGTATATTTAGAGATGTTCTGCTCATTCAAAGAGAATATGCTCTAGAGAAAATGATTATGATTTCCAGTTGGGAAATGTTTATTCCATGTAACTTCAGAACATCACTAAAAATGATAGAACAGATTACCTGTATAGTTTGGATGCTCTTTACTTTCTATGAGGTGTTGGCTAGAACTACAGAATGTAAATCTGTAATGTAAATAGCCACCCAGCTATTCTGCTGCCAGGGCAAAACGAAAAAAAAAATTAAAATCTTTATAAAAAAAAATGTTGTAATAAAATATAAGACAAGACCCTTCAGAAAACAAAACAAAACAAAACAAACCACAAAAAACCCACAACAACCAGGTCTGCTACAAACTTATTTCCTGCAGGGATACACACAATATATTTAAGAAAGAATAGCTTTTTATTTTTAATTAAGAAGTAAAGGAAAAGAACCAGCTTTATCTTCATGAGAGGAGAGACAGATTATGATTTGTGCTTTAGAAGATCATTGTTCTTCCACTGAGAATGCTCACTTGCCACAACAAAGACATTTAAAGTACAGCCAGTTGGATCAGCAGCCTACAAAGATCTGTGTAGGTAACAGGACCTACATCACGTAAGACTATTAAGGATCCACTGCAGCCCCTGCACTTCTACAAAAAATAACTGAAAAGCCAAAGGACTGCCCAAAGACTCAATGTCAGACAACATCTTCAACCTGCATAACAGCCACACGGTCGCACTCTGCAGCAATACCCGAGTGCTCTCTGTGGCTTCAGGAAGAACAACAAATATAATCACTGCAATAATCAAACTAGCAGGTACATAAACTTGGATTAATGTGGCAAAGTACAAATTCCAGTGTAAAAAGTTTTAGATAACTACACAAATGCATGTCAAAAAAACATTCTTTGCACCAAGTCTATTAGATCTCAGTGAACTAGTGAACCCTTTACTCCGCTCTCCTGAGACCCCACCTGGAGTACTGTGTTCAGCTCTGGGGCCCCAACATAAGAAGGACATGGAGCTGTTGGAACGAGTCCAGAGGAGGGCCACGAAGATGATCAGAGGGCTGGAGCACCTCTCCTATGAAGACAGGCTGAGAGAGTTGGGGCTCTTCAGCTTGGAGAAGAGAAGGCTCTGGGGAGACCTCATTGCAGCCTTCCAGTACCTGAAGGGGCTACAGGAAAGCGGAAGAGGGGCTTTTTACAAGGGCAAGTAGTGACAGGACGAGGGGGAATGGTTTTAAACTGAAAGAGGGGAGTTTTAGATTAGATTTTAGGAAGAAATTCTTTACTGTGAGGGTAAAGAGACATAGGAACAGGTTGCCCAGAGAAGCTGTGGATACCCCCTCCCTGGCAGTGTTCAAGGCCAGGTTGGATGAGGCTTTGAGCAACCTGGTCTAGTGGAAAGGTGTCCCTGCCTGTGGCAGGGGGGTTGGAACTAGATGATCTTTAAGGTCCCTTCCAACTGAAACCATTCTATGATATGATTCTGTGATATGAACAAAGTGAACCTTTGGTGAAGCTCCCTACAGATAAGGACGAATCTCAGGTTCCCAAATGAGCAGTGTCTGCTTTTCCTAGTCAGAGCATTAGCCAGCTCATCATCATCCAAATCCAATTTCACAGACACTCTGTGAAGGTGGAGACAAAGGAGACCTTTCACTGATAAAGTTTAAAGAAAATAAATCACAAGAGCACCAGGTCATCAGCATAGTAATGACAGCGAAGCCTACACTGTTTGCTCCCTTTCCTGGTGATATCATATTTCGTGTATGATAGGTTCCACTGGACCCTTGTGAAAAATCAGTCTTTGAAGGGAAAAAATCTTTCCAAAATTACCCTTAAAATCTCAAAGAGAAACTAAGGATATCTATTTAAAGAAAACAACATAACCCAGTCTGGACCATGGCCAGAAAATAGGAAGAATAAATATTACAGTTATGTCTAGTGAATGGGTCACTGCTTCAGAACAGCAAGATCTGGAATCATGACCCTGTTCTTCTAAGGACATCTGATATACAGTCATAGATTATAAACAAACACAGTGGAAGAGACTTCATCTAAAACTGTTGTCTGGATTCTCTAAAACCAGATTGCACCTTGAATTGTAGGGCTCAGAAGCTAACATAGGACTCTAATGAAACATTGTCCAAACGAAGCAGAGTGGAAAAAGCACTTCATGCCTTTTACAAATTTTATTTGTCAATACACAACTTCCTTTCTGCACCCTCCCCCACCCAGGTTTAACTTTTGGATCATGATTAGTTTGATACTCACTACACCCAACCAGGCATCAATATATATTTCCCCAGTTCTCCAAGATTAGAATCCTGTTTTGCAATGTAGCTGCTGCCTCCTCCAGCTTTCTTTGACAGTTTCCTGAAGACAATATACTCCATATCTATTGCTTCTCCCATATTCACAATATCTCCTAACTTGTTACAGGAGATGAACAGTTTAATATGATCATGGGTCCAGCAGGAGTTATGTCTAGAAGGAGGTCAGTACCTAAACACTTCGGAGGACTTTAGTCTTCCAGATCTCAGTTTTCCATTTATAAATTACATATAGCAGTACTTTGCAAAAGGTTTTTGAGCTTACAACCATTTAATATTATCAAGTGTTCACATAATATTGTAACAGAAATACATTTTAAAAGTACATGGGTTTTATAGCCAAGCAATATAGTCAAGAATATCAAAAACTGCTGACAGGTAAGTTCCTAAAAACAACCTGTATACTCAACAAAATATAAACAATGCTATATTGAGATCTGAACCAAAGTAGTACATGTCAGAACATTAGACTATGCTTGGCCATTATTATTTTACAATACTCCATAATCATTGATATTTTTTTTAAAAAACAGACATTCATATAAAATGTGAAACTGGTTCCTGAAACAGAGCACAGGCACCCTATCTACTTCTTCCTCACGTTCTTGAGAAGTGCACAGCCCTTAAAGAGGACAGTGCTTTCCCACTATTCCCTAAACTCACTGAATGGGTAATAAGAGAGAGAGAAGCAGCATAAATAGATATGAAAGCAAACTCAACAGCCTGCATAATAAGTTATATGTTATCATATACACATATAGACAAATGAGCAGGTGAAATTGAATTAAATCTTAAGAAAATGGATGACAAGGCTAGCTCACAACCAAAAGGCATATACTTCATTGCCAGTGATGGGAGATGGGAAGTTTTTGCAGAAGTCCTCACATTAATGATGAAATTCTGCTTTATGAAGAGAATATCCGCGGTCTCCAGTGCCTATAGCTACAACTTTTAAAGCATAATGCAAAATGTTCAGATAAGGATCACATGGTCCAATTATCAACTTCCTTATTCATGAATTAATCTATTTATGTGGTATGTTAAAGATGGAGTGAAAAGTATGTATCTTTAAATGCTTAATTACAATATTTGAAGGAATTTTACACATATTTATATAACGTGATTATTCATTATTATAGTTATCATCATCAATTTCCTCATAAGTCTTAAAACAAATATAAGTAGCATTAAAAATCCACATAATTAATTTTCAAACTGAGCAGCAATACTCTCTTTTTTATTCATAGCAAATGTAATTGTATCATTCCTCATTCTTGTTTAAATGGAAAACTTATGCTATTCTTTTTTAAAGGAAATTATTTTTAGAAGTGTCAGTACTTAATGCATGCTGCCAAACCTTTGAAATAATAGTGCAGAAGTATTTTATATATGGTATGATATGATTTTAATCAAGTGATGGCACTTCCACCGGTACTTAAGATTAATCAGAAATCCCTGATACTGAAGACTAGGAAAGGTTCAGAAGTTGAATTTACATTTGTTTTAATATTTCTTTATTTTATCAATCAGATCTCAGGTTTAATGTAACAGTTTGCCTAAACATTAAAGAAGGGTAATCTTCAGAGTTCATTTCAGTATTACAGATATTAACATAAACCAGTTTGGTTTTCATTAGACACTGTTAAAAAAAAACCACAGCTGAACTAGGTTCAGGGGATGTTGCAATTACATGCAATCACATAGCTTTCCCAAAGACAACCTGAACTCATTCAATTTGATTAATCCTTACTCTTGTAAATCTCCCAGTGTAGCCCACTGCAATCTCAGGATTTCAATTCCTGTTTGAAAACAAGTAGCTACTATAAAAGAATGTACGCTTTCTGTAAACCACATGATCTGTCACTAAGGGGGGAGAAAAGGTAGAATGACTACTGGGAAAGGTGTGGACTAAGTAACCAAAAACTGAGGGTTTGGGTATTTTTTAATATCATGCTTCACTATTTGAATTGAATATGACTTCATTTTTAAACAAGTCATCACCATTCTGTCCAAATAGCGTTTACATCACCTTATTTCCTACAGACGTTTGAAAATACATTAAGTTCTAGTGTAGCTGTGACAGAAAAACACGTGGAGAGTCTGCAGTAAGACGACAGGGGAAAGGCTATGCTGTTCCATACATAGTTTACTTAAACTAAACAAAGTCAAAGCATCACACTCATATGACAGAAGTGATACAGGCCAGAGGGAACAAGGGCTGTCTGTAAGTAATCATCTTTATCTGACAACTGGAAACTAGATATTGAGCCAAAACATCACATGACATACTGTCATGTTCAAAAGTAACTCAAGTTCTTCAGTTTCTGTTTAATTGAATTTTCCTCTCATATGGTAGCGAACTACATCAGGCTTATTCATGTTTATGAATTTACCAAAGAACCTTCTTTTAAAAAACTTATATATTTCCAATATTCCAGATATTCCATATATTCCCTTCTATTGTAATTACATTAACATACATCCTGAAACACTGTTTCTAGCTTTTAGGTGCCCAACCACCTTTCTGGTTAAGAGAATACCTGTAGTCATGGAAAATGTCAATGCTATATTACTGTCTGAGAAACAAAGAAGACACATCTGAGTTAACATGGGATTTTCTGTAGGAAATTCTGGGCTCATTTCTCCCACATGGTCTCTGCATAGAAGGAGGGAGGTTGAAACAATTTATATTGATTATATGCTAGAGGCAGTCAGGAACAAAACAGACCACAAAGAACTGGTGAGCCATTTACTGCTGATTCAGTGTGAGAATGGGAAACAATGTAGGCACTCGTACCGTATAGCTTTGGACATCTAAGGCTGGGTTTCCTTTACATTCTACAGAAAAAGGCAAGCTTCTCTATAGGGCAAGTCAAAACACCTGAATCCAACTCCTGTTCTACATGAACTTCTAGAGGAGCCTCTCAATCATCATCAACTATGAAGTTTAAAAAAAAACCACAAAACCCTGCTAATACAATGACCTCCTCCTTTTCCAGTTACTTTTTGAAAATTTTTTGGTTTATATTTGGGCTAGCCTGATATTTCCTTAAGTCTCTCCTCTTTACCTCATTTCAATTCATGTCTATAATTAAAATATTCTTTGGAACAACAACAAAAAAAAAGAACCTGGCATCTCCCCCAGCTGATGAGGGCACTAGTCATCACTTCCTGCTATTTGGTCCAATTAATATTTCCCCCGAGTGAGAAACGTTAACAAGACAGGCTCAGAGGGTGTGATGCTCCAGAATGTTCTAACATAGCAATTGGGGCGTGCTTTCAAGAAATGGAAAGTTTTATTTCCGTCTCTCTGCTCCAGATAATACAAAGGAATAATTCTAATTGTGGTTTCCTATCTTACACCTATATAAGTGCCTTAACAATTAAACAAGGCACATCATTTGGATGAAAGCTCCTCCTCTGGACTGTAAATGCATCAAAGTCTAAGATTCTAATCTTTCATTTCCAAGTCTTCTTTGCTTTTATTAAAAGTACATATCATGTTAAACTTAGCAATTAATTTCCCCTGATATGTTATAAAAGTGAGAATAATAGAGAAAAAAATACCACTTGGGTTGACCCAAATAAATTTCTTCTCTACTTCTAGGACTGCCAATGAACACGAACAACAAAATTAACAATTTCAGTATTTCACAAAATTGTAGTTAAAAAGGACTGGAAGGATTAGTTCATCTTACTGAATTCTGGCGTTGCAAATACCACCAATACCACAGATTAAAATGCAACTAACAGAACAATGTGAGCATATTTAATAACTCACAAAATTCTGTTTCTTACTCATGTGGTCATCGGCTTTTACCTCGACCATGGCAGTCGTCTCACTAGCCTTGACAAATGCAATCCTGGCCCACTTATGTCTATTCATAGCATTTCTAGAGAATCATTATCTTGTCATCACTTTGATCATAACATCCCTTGCTTAACATCCTTTCCCTGGCTCCTCGGTTTCCCTATCATATCAAATACCTTTTACTTGTCTTCAATTTCAAAATCCTTTGCAATTTATTCTCCTCTGTCTAGCACTTCTCATATGCTATCATTATGGCCTCTGAATCATTAATCTGCCTTCCGAAATTAGAAGACCATTTGTACCTTCTCCTACACTCTCCCTTAGGCTACTCAAAAACTTAGGCCATTGTCAGCCTTCCCCATCAGTCCTTAAAATTCAGCTCTGACACTATGTCACCAGAACACTGGGCTAAACTAGGCCACTGGTGTACTGAGCTGAATGAGTAGTATGGGCTTGCACACCATCACAATCTTATCCGATAGATCACCTTCCAGTGTGTTACCACCTGTTCTTTTTTTGACGACAGCTTTCCAAAAACTATTCAGTTTAAAAGCTCTGTCAGACACAAACCAAGTTAATGCTGCAGGTTCATCTTTAAAAGAACCAAATGCTATGAGTGTTGACCACCTCGTAATCCCAGATACCGAGACTTCATTGACTCAGGAAACCCCCAGTCTTTAAATTCCTTTAGGACCTTAAATTCATTGCCATGATTCAAGAATTGGCATGAAATCTATGAAGGTTGGTATAACTGCAGTGAGTTAAAACAAAAAAGTCAAAACTAGAATGGGCAGTTTACACAGAGATTGTTTTGAATTTTGTTTTTATTTTAGTATGATGTCTGCACCTTAGCCCTGATGAATTTACCACGTGACACCATGAAGAATAAATGATTTTATGCAACAACAGTAGAGGAAACTGCAAGCAAGCTGAAACACTTACAAAATGAAAACCCTTATTTTCTAGTACCTGCAGTTGTACTAGAGGGCAGGACTTCCAGTCCACTAAGAGACATTCATTTAAACGCCCTGCAGCCGCAAGTTCCCACAACAGATCCTGCCCTTTAATAAAATCAAGTTATTCCTTTTAAATGTTATTGGCATTTTACAGGCTGTTAAAAGGAACAGAGCTCAGAATGTTTATATTGCTCTGAGTCTCTCTGATTGTGTCCCATTCGGATAACCACCTGTCTGAGGAAGCTTTGATTGGGTATGCATCTTCTGCAAATAATTCAATAGGAAAGAAACATGTTACTGTTGTATTAAAACCAGAATGTGTACTGGGACCTAAGATTATTGGTCAGTGCAGGAATTTTCCAGGCATCTGGTCTGTAGCTCACATTGCATGCAGTGAATTATATCCCAGTAATTGAGAATGATGAATGATTTGACCCTCTTAAATACATAATGAGGGGAAAAAACAGCCCAGTGAGAGCCAAGATTTAGGCAATTTTAGCCTCCGGGAAAAAAACAGTTGTAACCCAACACCACCTACAAATCTCAGTGGGTGCCCTGGTTGGGTAGTATGTCATGTACCTTGGGTAATACATCTTGTGTTGTGGGCAAGAAGAAACACTAATATTGATCTTCTACACCATGAAAACCCATATGTAATGTCAAAGAATTTAGAGGTTTACACAATAAGGTTAAAAAACCCTACTTAATCTTTTGCTTGGGGATTTTTTTTTCTGCACAAGAATTTTATAAATCCCTGTAAAAGGCAGAAGTATTAAAATAAGTGTTACAAAAGATTGCTAAATTACTCTGATACAATTTAATGTCACAATAGCAAGATAATACCTCTTTCTGCATATACCTCTGTATACTATGGTGACTTTACAAAAATACAAAGTTAGCAGCATATCCTGAACTTGAAAAGCATGACAATTAGTAATTTCATGCTGGCATTTCACACTGGGATATCCTGCTGTGGTAAGAGACTGTCCAGGGCCAACCTCCCATTCACATAGATACTGAAGTCAGAGGTCAGCTCAGTTCTGTTACGATTTGTCTCTCTTCCCAGCCGGCTACTCTCCTTCCTGCTGCACCGAGTGCAAGCAGCAAAATACAGAACGTCTTGTGAGACTTTGGAAAAGATGCTGTCTACAAAGCAGCAGCATTAAGTATACTGATGACAAGCAGCTATGGAACTTGATTTATTATTTTGCAACATTAGATAGGAAGAGGCGCGAAGGAAGTTCATATATTGTCCTAAACTTTTTATTTAAAAATACCAGGCAAGATTGTTGGGGAAATTTGGTTTGTATAGTGAGAGAGGGAAGCGGAAGGCAGAAAAAATATGGATTGATAAAAAGAAAAAATCTAAAAGTGAAAATAGTTTAAAAATTACTAAGGTGAGACCACTTTGGTATTCTTGCTTCTTTTACCTATTTTGCTTATTCAAGCATTAGTTGCTAAAAGAAGCTTTTGGTCAGTTTAACTGGTCATTAAAGAAACTCACTACGCTCTCTTGTCTGTGGTTCAGACACATGCATGCTTAACACTGTAGGAGATAAGCATGTGACCAGTCTGCATTTCTGTTTTGGCACAAGGACTAGATTTCAATATGAATGGGTAGATCCGCAGCTGACAGAAGTGCTCACTCATTCCACCACTGCTGCAGAGATGTTGCCACCAGCTCCAGGGTCCCATTTTCAGAGCAGCAATTCAGATAATGCATATTTATAACGTTTTTGCAGCCGAATGAGTTAACAAATCACAAAGAGCTTGAATTACACAGGAAGTAGCAAAAACCAATTGGGTAGAGCCCTAATTTGATACATCTGTATTGTGTGATGGGCTCCATTGTATGAACTCCATCCTGCTCCATGGCAGATAGAGTGTGCATTGAAAGCCCTACATTTGTGCTCTGAAAGACAGCAGCTGCTTCCCATCTTCCACAACATCTGAAGAGAGTTTTACATTAACAGTACTCACAAGCCAAGAACACAGATCTCTGATATAGGCTGAGGGACAGAGTATTTCTCTGGGTACCCAGACTCTTTCTGCTGGTCAGGAAAACTACATGTGGCAAACAAATGAGGATTTGCCAAGGAAATATGTTGAGCTGTTAAGCACGTACTCCAAGAGAAAAACACAAAATTTTACTAATATTTCTAAATGCTGTGACAGATTTGTGAAATTTTGTACAGCACATCCATATTTTCAACTGGGAGCTGATTTCCACAAGTGGAATGAGCATTTTGTATTGTGCTAATAAAATCAAAGCACAAGAAAAACAGAGAAAAGTCATCTTCTCTAAACTACTCTTATTCAACAAGCTCTTATTATACATTGTTACAGCAGCTTTCTTCTTATAATTTCTAATTTGTAGTTGATTTACCTTTTTTTATAGTACATTTTACCTACGTCTCTTGCAGTACACAGCTACCAGTGAGACAAAAATAAGTCTCACTTTTCATTTTCATTTTCTAGACGAGACGATTTTCTGATTTTGAACCTTTGTGTCAATACCTTTCTTGTTCATCCATTAACCAATTTCCTACACAAACATCTCAGTTTTTTCTTCCCAGTTACCCCTGACACATATGTGTGTAAAACATATTCAACATCTTTTGCCATATTAGTTTCAGGACTGTAAACTCATCTCCATTTCCCAAAACTGCTTCTTGGAATTATTATAGAAAAATTATGAAAACAATGGTTTGAAAAGAGAGAGGAGAGATACAACAAATATTTTATTTACAGTTGGAATAAAATTATGCATTTGTGTACCATCGTATACCACTTCCCCCCTTATTTCCCTCTTATTTTTTAGAACATGCATGCTTATGTGATGCTATATAGAACCTGGCACCATGGAACTTTCAAAGAACAAGTGAGATACCTATTTGCTAGCATAATAGAAACAATGATGATTAAAACAAAACCACCAGTTTTCTCTAAATGCTGTCTTTACATTCCTGTTCCCAAATCTGGTATCTCCCAGTGTTGAACCTAACTCTTAGAGACTAGCACTCCTGAGATACTATTTACCAAAAGCCAGCCACAAAATATCCAAATAATATGAGTGCTGCTATGCTTTTATCACATTATTTTGTCTAGTGTAAAGATACCCTATTCCAAACACAAAAGCAATATTGTCTAGATATGAGAAAAGTAAGTCAGATGCTAACAAACACCACCAAACAAAAGCCAAAACAAAACCAACCACCTGCTAATTTACCCATTTGTGCATTTTACCCAGAAGATTTTGTAATTCATAAATGAATGAGAAGCTACCAGAGTTCTCTTTTCTAAAGGCTTTTATGTTAATTGAGTTTGCTCTAAACATTTCCATATATCACATCAAGTATTCGATGAGGTGCCAAAGCACTTTGTTAACAAACTTATTTCCCAGATGTGGCTAAAGCAGGGACAGAAGGCTTGAATGTTCTAACATACCTAACAATTCAATTACAGTTATCTTATGGTGCCATCACATATTTTTCTTCAACAATCAACCAACCTCAGCTGGAAACTCCAAGCAATAACATAAATAAAGGACCATCTGGCAAGAATAATTAAGGAAGGCTGGAAATAAAACATTAATTAGTGCAGTAGTTCAAACGACCTTCAAAGGCCTTATTATGAAATTATATCCAAAACAGATAATCATTTATTTCATGTTACAGCTATATTTAACTAAGCATGAATAAATAATAATATCATTTTAGGATGCTATTACACTGTTATTGACTCAAACTGACTTTGAAATTGTCTTATTTTTCTATAACAATAAAATTAGAATGGAAAACAACCTACATCAGTTTAGAATGGCAGCCCTGGTTTTCCCCTGTTTCACATCAATGAGTCAGCTGAATCAAGCTTGCCTCAAAATTTATGTACTAGAAAGGAATAGAACAGTTTGCCAGGATAATATGCATGCAACTAATTGCTTTTAAATAATTTACATTTGTTTTCTCAGTTTTGGAAGAAAAAGAATGGAGGTCTAGAATCACTTGTTTTCTGATCTACAGAATGAAATGAAATGCCAAATACTAAGGTTTCTTAAAATCTCTTCTGTACAGAAATATACATTGCTATCACAAACACAGGGAAGATACCTTCTCATGTCTTTCAAAATCTCTGCTACTTTTACTGATGATCTTAACTTAGTTGCAATTAAAAGAAATCAACGTATTTCAGCATAATCTGCAGATAGGAGATGGTGGTCTCAAATGCGTTCATTATCCTCAAAGCAATACTACGGGAAAAAGATTCCTTGAAAATATAAACCAGGTTGTTCGAAAGGAAAAAAAAAAAAGAGCTCAGTACTTCCCATGTTTCCGTACATTTTCCAAAGTGCATTTAAAATGTATGTATGAATTATTAACAAAGTTAGATCTGTATATTTTCTGGGTTTGTTCTTTCAGTTGAGCATTATTGCAAAAATATGCTAAGGCAAACGATTTTAAAGAGGACTATTATTAAAACACACTAATTATTTTATTTTATTATTGTACAGAATTGCCATCCAGCCAATAAGACTAGAGTCTTCATTATTTGGTGGAGTCACCTTCTCCTTATCCCCAGGCTACAGGACATCAAGCAACTGAATGAATTATCTTGGACCACAGCCAACAGCATGTCCTTTAGTTATGAGCCAGACAATGACAAAGCTCCTGAAAGTCTCAGGCATCATCTGGATAAGCAGACACAGGGGACAAAATCTTCCTTAGGGAATCTGAAGACCAGATCCACTTATGAAGATCCATTACTAACAAAAGAACTACAGGAGTCCCCAATGCCACCCGAGGCCAAGGGAAACTGGATGAATTTTTGCCGATATGTTATCGTTTCCACTATTGACTTGTGCCTAACACAGCATGTCGTTCACAACATCAAACGGTACAAACGGTGACAGCGCAATTCTAATGGTGATACTGAAGCAATGAATTTCAGGTTTGCTCTTTTATCTTTCTTAAAGTCTACTGACTTAACCCCACAAACCTTATTAGGATCACAGATACATTGCTGATATGAGATGATGTTACTTTTTAGACTGAGAAATTACCATGGGATAAGATAGCATGTGAGTTCACCACGGCATCGACTGCTTAGGAGGTAAATTACTACAAGGACCTGCCGTTATTCTGTCTTAAAAATAATTAAATTATTGCAAACATGGGCCCACATCACAGAATCACAGAATCACAGAATGTTAGGGATTGGAAGGGACCTCGAAAGATCATCTAGTCCACATAGTAGGAATAGAAAAAAAAAAACACAGAGAGAAATCGCTGGCCCCATATTACTGGCCAAACTATGTCCATGGGACATCAGAGAGACGAATTAACAACAGCCGATGAGTAACTTTGCTGAGAGAAAGTGGAATTTGCACAATATCCATCCATAGGGAAAGGTGCTGAAAGGAAGGAAGCAAGCTCAGCTCTTTGGAAAAACAGGAGAAATAAGGATCTAAAAATAAGAAGGTCATAGGCAGGCAGTACTTACAATTACTTAAGGGAAAGAGGGAAGAAATTACTAGGGAACAAAAGAAAGGTAAAAGGACATGGGGCAGACTAATAAAGATAAAAAAAGGAGGAGGTCTGGACTCTATACCAGCACGAGCTATAAACCAGTTGTAGGCTAGTGAGCTGGGAACAAACTTGTAATGAGACAGGGAATACAGATCCTGAAAGGGGAGCTAATTCTCTGTAAGAGAGCCTGCCTAGTTAACACAGTGATCTCCACAGAGTTCTCTGATCACCTGTGCTAGGTGTAGAAGTACTTCTCTAGTTAGGATGCTTTAGACACTGTGATTCTGCACATGGGTAGGGGAAGGCAGATGGTCTGACAGTCTGCAATGATCTGAATGAGTCCAAGTTTCAAGATCAAGCAAAGGATAGCGAACAGGAGAGAGTATGGTGCTCTATTGTTCCTAGTTCCTGGACCTGCGTGTTTAGGTAGATGGTCGCATTGGTGTTTTTTCTATGGGAGAGTAGAAGAGTTAGGTATATGATATTCAGGTTTATGAGAGAAAAATCCTTATTTTCCAACAAAAAACTGAAGCTACATTAAAAAAAAACAACACAGGATGAGCCAACATAACCATAAATATTTTTTCATTATTCTCATTGTCTTCAGTCCCTGCATCTCCCGAATAGCCTTCCACAGTACTTAATTTCTTAGGAACTGTGGAGGAGTTGAGGCAGTCATATCCTCCAACACCATTAGCTGAGACTGCAATAACAATCAAGGTTTATGTCCCCCTGGCAGTCCCCAAGAGTGCTGCAAGCAAACACTATAACTCAAGTGCACCAGGAATGCACATGCCTCGAATGGTACGGACGTAGCTGCATTGCATCCCAAACACTAATCGCTTCAGAGACATGTAACCATTCCTTCTCTTTTGCATATCCCACACACATTACTGAAGCCATCTTTGTGGATGCAGGAATCTCAGATTGCAGAAACACTAAATGAAGGACTGACCTGAGAAAGTCTGCTCTGCATCAGGAAGTCTGATCCAACGAATGTTACATGAAGTAATAAAAGATCACACTGCAGCCTCATGGGGGCAGGGGGCTCTCAAAGAATTTGCAAAAGCAGCTCACATTCAAATATTATTCTCATTTCAGCAGATAGCCTCAGCTGACAGGAATGCAAAAAGTGCCTCGATAATCTCATTCTTACCTACCTGAGGGGAGAGTATAGCATCGGATTGAGACTGGAAATCCATCAGATACTCTGCATGGTCCTGGCTGTTATGTATCACTTCCCAGGAAAGAAGAAAACCTCAAAAATAAACTGTAAGGTGGTATTGAGGTATATTACAGAGGCACAAGGCATGCTTCTGATGAATTGGTGCTTTCATTGTAAATCTTACTAGGTTTTATGAAACATACAGTAGCGTTTGTATGAAATATATATATGACAAGATGAAAAGAGCTTTTTCTGATTCCCAGTGAGTCTTTTTGGAAAGTGTTTTGGTACTTTTGCGGCCCTTCTAGAGAAAGAGGTAGAGAGATCCCTCTCTTGGAGGAAATCTGTAAAGGGCAATGCAGACTTCTCTTGAAGCTTCTGACTTTATTTCAGAGAGCTTTGCCAAGGGCAGAAAAAGAGCATATATTATTTTCTTAGAAGTGACAGCTTAACAAAACTGTACCTTTTTTTCCATGTGAAATGACTTGTACAGTGAAAGGCTGCTTTTCAAAACTCTCTGGCCTAAACAAAATAAACAGCTTGAGTATCGATCATTAGCAGGTATAATAGCTCTGCAGGAGATACAGCTTGAAACTTGGAGAGCTATGCCCTCCAATTAAAGCTAAGAAAATGCAGGAAAATGAAAGAGAAAAAATATTCCCTTAAGGAACTTTTGTATGAAAACCTATTAAAAACAATTTTAACTAATAGTAATGTATATTGTCTGACTCATGGAAGAAAGGGTATTGTCAGAACATCACCTTTGGCCACACATACCAAGACAACACTTAAAGAAAACCTCAAGATTTCACTGAAAGAGAACTCTTAAGGTTTCTTTTTCTATCTTCTAGTCTCCAGAACCACCATTTTACATGTTCAGTTTATGCTTCTCTTTCTTTTCCTTCCTACCCAAGGTCAACAACTTCTGGTTTTCATGATTATGATTGTGAATTACAGGGAAAAGGACACCACCAAACTGCTTTTTTCCTCTGTCACAAAACAGTAATTACTGACAATTCTAAGTTCTCTGTTGCGCATTTGTCTTTATACCTTTAAAACACACAATTATAAAAACAGAAACTTAAAAAAGAATCTTATCTATATTAAAAAAAATTAACCTATTAACCCTATGATTGTATCGGAGGTTTTTTATGTTTATAACACAATCCAAAGTTATAAAATTCTGAGCCACATGAAATATTTGGAACAAACATTTTTTATAAACACATCATTTTGTTACGTCTGAAAAAGACAAGCATAACACATACAAACAAAGCCACAATTCTCTGCAAGCAAAATCAAGCAAAACTTTTATGAGATATGATAATCACCGAGGGTAGAATCATGACCCAGCTTCACAAGGAACAGGAACTACAGCAGCACCAGAAAGGTTCTAGAGGAAAACTTCCAATACTGATCCCGCACGAGTCTACACCATTCTCAGGAGAAGGAGCACACTCCTTACTCTCAAAAGATTGTAACATCTAGCTTTACAAAGAATGACAAAATAAATCCTTTGTACAGAAGACAGACAATTTTGCATGTATTGAAATTAAATAAACCCATTAGGAAACAACAGGCTTCTAAAACAGCCACACAGCAGGAAACACCACATGTAACTAGACAATTTACAACATATTGTCAATATAATTGTAGTGAATAAGTGATGTAAATCAAAAGCATACCAAAACCCACCATTCTTACATTATTCCCTGGAAAATAAACATCAAGCATAAGTACAAAGCCAATTTTCATCTTCAGTTTGATCACAAAGATGAACTATAACATCTTCAAGTATCCTAGAAATACATCCATTTACTCTAAAATTTCTTTCTCTACAGTCATCTCTATATAAGGAAGGCAAAGGGAATGGAGTGGTTTAACATGACACCATTAAAATTAAAACATACATTAATTCCTTTTTCTTACGCAAAGGTTGATGGTTTGTGAAAATGCTAACATAAGCATTTCACAACATTCCCTCAGTTCTCTTAGAAGACTATGAACTAGTAAACCAAAGCTTGATGACTGGACCTAAAATATGCTATGGCTAAGGATTCCTTAGTATGGGGCCAGTAACTCCATTAGGTTTAAGGGTACTCAATTATATAGCTTTTCTACATACTATTTGCTTACTAACCAGTGGTCAATTAAAGTCACTGTTCCAAGATGATTTCTAGGAGCTATAAAAGCCTGAGTTTAACTTCTAGGATAGTAGAAGTCAATCTAAATCCAAACACATGTATCTCTAAGCCTTTGAACCATCCCGTTAACAGGTCATCACTTAATATGGTTGATTGAATGCAAGCACTGTCATAGGAACTAATGAACTGCTTTTTGTGTTGCAAGAAATGGAAAAATCTGTCTAGGTGAAGTCATTCAGAGAACAGCAATGATCATTTGCCAAAGATAATAAAAGTTGATGGTAATTATGGCATACCACGCATCAAAAAACTGGATTTGTTAAATATGCTTCAATAGCTGAATTGTCTCAATAAAAAAGTACAAAGTGGTTCTATGCATAACTTTTTCCTGACAAAACAACTATTAAGCATTTCTCACACTTTCATTTAACATCTACATTTCAAATGTCATCAGCAATGACCCAGTGACAGGAATACAGTAAAGCTAGCATTTGTCAGAGCTGACAGTAGACCGAAGCAGAGAAGCAGGGCTCTCCCATCTCTGCCCAGACTTAACCTGCGAACTGCAGTGTGTTATTTAACAACCCAGACCTTACTTTCTGCAGTTGTTAAACCAGAACGATAGTCCTCATTTTTGTGTAGTATTTTGAGATATTTGAATGAAAAGTGAGGCATATAAAATTCTTATTTTTCTTAATCTCTATATGGCCTTATAACTTACTTGGGAAAAGAGAAGAGCCTCTCTTGTATGATAAATATATACACATAGATGCAGCTATAGGCATACACTATACTGTCATTACAAATTATATATGGTACATGATGAAGTGTTTTATGTCATTTTTTGCCCCAATTTTGCCTCTACTGCTTCTGTCAGAGTTCCTCAATGTACATCAGCAATGTTCTATTTTTTAAACATTTTTCTTCTTTCCTTTTACCCCTACAGAAGTAAAGGAGGTCCAAAATGAAATCAAAAGGTACTGGGAATTTTCCCTCTATTTACTAATTAATATTAAAAATTATGATTTTTGAACTTCTGGAATTAAAAAAAATCTGTAAATATTCTCATATTACTTTGATTTTGAGAGATTGATATCCTGACAAATCTCTCACATGACAAATATTTGAATGTTCTTAAATATTTCAATATTCTAAAACAGGACTTCTGCAGCTGTTCTTCAGTCATAAATCAAATGTAGGTATCAATAAAGTAACTCACAGGATAACATTATGCAAATATATCAACCTATTCCCAAAATATACTTTTAAAATACTGTAACTGAACTGACATGATTGTCCTCTAAAATAACAAAAGTCATATAATTATCTACTACCCTAGCATAATATTTATTGCTTATGGTGTTACATAATTTCTAGTCTTTCTATGCATTTTTTTTACCATGGAAAGACAGTGAGGTGACAATGGGGATTCTTTCACTCACATCCCAATGTCTTAAAATTAAAAAAAAAAAAAAAAAAAAGAAAAATAAATTTTGTGGAACAAAATAAATAAGAAAGTATTGTTCATATGGAAAACAATATAGTTCTATATTCTATCCACACACAAAATATCAAGTTTTTTTTTTTTAGTTTGTAGAAAAA
The DNA here is from genome assembly GCF_013368605.1 of Nyctibius grandis. Taxonomy (NCBI): domain Eukaryota; kingdom Metazoa; phylum Chordata; class Aves; order Nyctibiiformes; family Nyctibiidae; genus Nyctibius; species Nyctibius grandis. Next base: position 96,685,238 of record NC_090661.1, on the reverse strand, counting down.
TATACAAGAGGAATTAAATATGCAGAACACAGGTAGAACATACTGAGAAATTTTAAAAAATTAACTCAAGGGCAGACGCTTAAACAGAATACAGTCCAAAAACAAATCGCTTGGGCCAGGTCCCTGTTAACTCTAAGTATTCTAATTACTGAGACAGATGATGTTTCAAATGAACATAAGCCACTTTGGCTGGGGTACAATTCCTAAATGCTGTATAATTTTATTATGTCTTTGTACATTTACAACAAACAGTGAACACTGAGGAAAATTCTACCAGAAGTAAAGTATTAAGTAATGTAAAGTATTCCTATTGCAAAAACCATAGCATACACCTTGTGATACCTGGAGCATTCTCTCCAGTTTTGGATGAAAAAGCAAGGTTATTCTCCTCTGTATCCCGCCACTTTTGTTTGTTTGGTTGGTTTTTTTATAAGTCTGCATTTTCTGGCCAAATAATTTACCATAATGAGGAACTGCAACAGTTACATTGCTTTCAACAGGTAGATCCTATGGCCTAATTTAGAAGGTCAGCTGGGATTCCAGGTTGTCCCTCATACAGATATACAGTTCAGCACAACTGGCTTTGATCACAGAGGGTAGAGTCTGCTCCCACTTAGTGCCTCATATTTTTACAACAGGTTCAGGATTCTTCCTTTTGGTCAGAAATGATATTGCTCCCCATTTGGATATTGGTCAGTAAAGTGTTTCTCACCGACAGACACTGTATTAACTGCTTAGACAATCAACAAGAACATCCTTACAAATAGACAGAGAAGTAACTCTTCCCAGCAATTTTCACTCAAATCATAAACTCTGGACACCAGGGAAATGCATTCTTCTGCCACAGGCAGGCAGTCATTACAGACTTCGCTTATAAATGAATATGTAATATGGTAAATACTGGTCACAACAGTAGAGCTGGCATAACAACTACACATACATATATCTCATGAATGGTCACTAACTTTGTCTTTTCCCAGTAAGACTAGACTAGACTGAAGATAACCATAGATTTCAACAGCAGCAAGAGGGACAGAGAAAGAAATCACTTTCAGGGCTAGCATGCAAAGTTGCCATGATCTCACTCTGGAGTGTCATCTGTCAGTCCATTAACTTGAATGGAATCCATTCTCAAAGAAGTTACAATTTTCTGAGATCCTGGAATATCTTGGGTTTAGCTCTCTTTTACTTCTGAGCCCTAACAACACGCTCATGTTGAAACTAAACTTCTCAAAAATGCTTTACAAGCCTTTCAGAAGTATTTTTAATAACAGTAAAGTATTCTATATGGAGCTGAAAAAAAGGAAAGAAAATGACTATTCAGCAAGAAAAATGAATAGCAGGCACATTACCAGAAAGCTCACTGCAAGATTTGTAAATGTGTAATTTGGCAAGGTTACCCCTTCTGGCTGGAAGAGCTGATAGACTCTCACATTAACGAAAGCACAAGGATGGTGTGGTTCCTTTCAAAGAATTCTGTACTGACAGAAACCTGCAAGTCAATAAATCACCCTCAAATTTCAAATTCAGCCTTCAGGTTATCCCCTTTGTGAAATTTTTCAGAGTGGAGTAGCAGCCATATTCTTGTCTACTTCATCTCATTTCCTACTGGGATTAAATCACTTACTCTAACGCTTTATGTTGATTATTTTCAAGTATCAGCCCAAAGTGGGTTCAGCCCTCTTAAAAGGGTATGAGTCTATATGTATTAGAACAGAGTAACCATATCACAACATTCACAATTTGATTCAGGTTTCTTATATTATTTGTCTGCAGCAGAATTTGACTTTGTCTCTTTTCATAACACATAATCAGGATTTGTTTCATAAACTGGAAATGCAAAATATTTCACTAATTTTGTAGAACAATTACCAAGGAGGCTAATATGGATAGTCCATTAAAATGATGACAATCACTGTATGCAAAAGTAAGGAACTCTGTAAATCTGAAAATCAAAAATTTAGTTAATTCTAGTATTTTTAGTAAGTTACTTTCACAAATGGAATTAAAGTTAAAACAAAATATATTAAAAAGTAAAAACTCAGCCATTTTTGTGTATAATATATAAAGGCATTATCTTATACGGTCTGAGCTTTTGTTCACAGTCTCTAGCTACTCTTCCTGAACTTTGTATATCTCATATATAATCACTCAATTATTATCACAAGGAAAGAGTTTTATATTCCTCATAATTTCAACAAATTTTAACTGTTAAGGTAAAAATTTTCCATATTTCAGTCAAAGTGATTTTTTTTCAAGAGTGCATAAGTTTCAGGTATAATGTATCCTTTTTTCCTAAGAATTTAAAATACACGTTTTCCCTCCATATTAGGAGCAATCTGACTATTTTTTATAGTCAAAGAGGATCTTGTACTCTAATACTTTGGAGATAAACTTGTAATTTGGCAAGTGGTATATTAATATTATGACTTTTGCCTTTTTCATGAGAAAAAAAATAAAAATCTGTGATCAGATAATAAAAGACTATTTTAACACAAATATAAAGGACATGAATTATGCAAGAACTTTAGTGCCCTACATTCAGGATTTCTTAACTTTGACATAATGTTTTTTGTAACCTTTGAGGTATTCCAGCATATGGGTCTGTATTAAACTCTTGCTTTTTACTTGCTAAGCAGTAAAACAGCGGTGGAGTGCCATGACTTTCAGATCATGACGATTCCTCTCTAATTAGATATAATTCCACAAAACAAAATAGTGACTGCTTCACTTGACTATTACAAATAGTATTTTCTTCCCTCTTTCACCCAACTTTCTTTCCAGAAAGGTGTGCCAAAGGACTCTCAAATCTGTATACTGGGGATAATACATAATCTTATAGAAATCTTAATGCATATCCCAGTTGACTTTGTTATTATATTGCTGTAAAGTTCTATTACTAAATGATTTTGATTTTCTTTGACTTGCATTAACACTACATGTCACCAGGCAGAGTGAAATTTGCACTTCTGGAATGCACAATACTTGGAGAAAATCAAGACCAGGGTAGCAGACAACATTTCCCTCAGATAAGATCGATAGCAAGGATCCTCCGGAGCCCTGGCAGTATTTTAAAGTGTGTCTATTAATGGTTGCCAAGAAAAATACAAAGAGAGCTTTCTCTTGCAGAGTCAATTCAGTGCAGCAGACAACTCGCTCTCCTGGTGTATGCAGAGTATTTTGCCCTCCCTCAGCCAGAGCCAGAATCAACAGGAATAAACAGGTAGGGCAGCACAGAGAACGTGTGATAGCATCTAAAATTGGAAAGTGGGGAAAAAAATCTGTCCCTTAAAAGGCTTTCCTGAATATCACATTTTATTATGAATGTAATTATTTATACTCTACAATACCTTTCTGTCAGAGATATTAATGTCAATGTTTTTGAAGTCAAAATTTTAGCTGATGTATGCAAAATACATATGCTTGATTTTGATAAGTTAATGAACTCACTGTAACAGCTGAAAAGCTGTTTTGTCATTTCATTTGACTTTACTGAATCCTAGTGGCATTGCTTGCACCCTGTTACGATGAGGAATCAGTTCTGATTTTTTGCTTATTTCTGTTTGCCTGCTATAAAGGCATATAAAAGGGAACACTAAAACCTGGTATTTGCTGTTCTACACTTGTGTTTTGGAAATGTATTTTGAATAATTCTTTTTAACGCAATGAATTTTATTTTATAACTTTGCACTGTAATTAATTTCAAAGATATCCCAAGGTTTCAGAGTGAGTTACAGTACATCATATCCAACAGTCCTAAAGAGTATCCACAGACAGAACTAACTCCTCATAATAGTATGCTTCCCAAGTATCTCATATTGTGCCAAAGTAAACTCACATCATTAGTCTTAGTGCACCACAGATATTTAAATCCATCCCATTCTGACTCTTAAACTTCATTCTGACAAACATCAATGTCAACAGATTAAGCCATCTTGTGTCCACTGTTACCACTAAGAAGAATCAATTTATCTTTTCCAGTGCCTTGGTAAAATACTAATGATAAGGAGTCAGATCCTCCTTGGTGTAAATCACAGATGTGTTTCTGTTAACCTAGAATCCTGCAGCATTTCTACTCGGAGAGCATTTTCATTACCGCATGCCTGTTAATGCTGGCAGATTTCAAACTATGATGATTTGATGAAACAGCTGTTTTCATGATTAACAGAAATCAAATTACACATACTGTATGTTGGTCTACAAAGGGACACTTGTGAAGAAAATTGTAAGTGTTAATTCACACAAAATAAGTCACTCTCATGGCAGACATCCCATGTCAATCATAAACCCAAAACACTGCAGCTTCTCAAAGCATCTCATCGAGTTCACCATGAAACAGTGCAGTAGAGCACATTTCATCAAATCAGCTATTTAGAAATCTTGTGTTTCTAAAAATCTAGTCAACATTGGTCCCTGGGAAATACTTTTTTAATGCTCAAGTGATACTTCAGCTGAAGTTCATTATCTTTTATGCTTGCTTCCCTTCACTATTCAATGAAGGTCTAACGACTACATAAATACTTTATGCTGAATAACTTTTCAGCCATTTTTTCTCACAACCATCTAACAGTTTGCTCCTAATACTGCCTAAATTACAAAAAGAGAAGTTCACAATTTTACCTACATTTCCCGTGTGAAAACATCTTTAGGAAAATACCAGTTCAATTAAGACCACTTAAGTGGGCTCGCTTTATTATGTTGCTTTGTTATTTGGAAAAAAAACCCAACAAACAAAACCAAACAAACCACTAAAACAACTTTTTGAGGAACAATTTTGATTTTCTTTTCCTATGGTGCTCTCAAGCTTGCTTTGTTTGGGTTAACTTAAATGGAATGGTCAGATCCAATGCTTACAAATGATAATATCAACTGAAGTGATGACAGGAGGATCATGCTGGCGACTGTGTTTTTCAGCAAACTGATAAGGCAAGAGGAGAGATGAATGAAGAACTCACAACTCACAAAAAAACTTTAAACAAGGAGGAAAAAGTTTTAAGAAATGAGATGAGCCTATGAGTGCACCAACTGCTTTGAGAATCAGAACAGAAAGAAGGGAACACAATTTGGAAATGCACACTGAGAACCAGCAGCATGAGGTGAAATACTAGATGCCATGAATAAAGGAAAGACAGATGTCAGACTATCGTATGATGGATTTTGAGTCTCAGGATACATACTTAAAGACAATCTGCATATATAATTCAGTTTATTAGCTGGAAGTGATGAAGCAAATCATCAAATGATGCAATAAGTAAAAAAAAAAGCATTTAATGAATCTAAAGCTTAGAAGTTCTGCTGCCCAGTAGGTCACGCCCCACCAATCAGCTGTTTCAACAAGGTCTTTTCTAGCCAGCCTTGAGGTGAAGCTAGCCTTAAGAGCCATGCATAGCCCAAGTCATGTCTAGCACTCTAACTGAGCAGCACTGCTTTTCAAGCACATCTTTGCTTAAATTAGCTGCTATACATTCTGTTATATAGTACTTCACTTCAGTACCCTAAGTATATCAAGAAAAAGCTTGACTCTGGTATAAAATTATTTTCAGAGAGGGCAAAATTATCATGAGATACTGAGTGGTGTCACTTACATCCTCTTGATTTCCAAAAACATAAAAAAGGAGGCACTGAAGCCCACTTTACCTTTTAGGAAGGAAGTCTTAATTTAACTATTGTCAAATACAATGGTTTCAGAGAAGTATACAGCTTTGGAGAAAGACAGCCCCACCTTCTAAGAGAAAAACAGTGTATGAGAAACATGGAAGATATGTATCTGGCCCTTGCTCTTCAAGATGTGTACACAGTAAAGAGAATCACCTTGGGCTGAAATCAGTATTACTCTCTGTGTACTCCACACATGCCTGGTCACAGACAACGAAGAATAAAATCTTACATTGACTAAGTTTGTTATAAGCATGTCAGTGATCACAACTGCTACCCTCATCTGCCATATCCACTTTCAATGGTGCTTTAGGGACATTATTTCTTGTGATGGCCCAGTGCTATGCAAGAGACATATCGCAAGTTAAAAAATAGACTATCACAACCCATGCAATATACGTGGTACTATATTTCCTTAACCACAGTGCAGTGACTCTGACCAATTAAAGTACACACTATATAGAATTCATTCAGATTCCCCTTGCACAAGTCATGAACTATAAGACTACTAGAACTATCATGAACTATTAATGTGTAAAATGATCTAGTCTTTTTATGTTTAACCTGATTATTATCTCAAATTCTGTGGTGACTGCAGAAAGCACAGAAGCTGGCTTGGAAGCAAGATAAATGAAATATCTTCATTTCTGTTACCCCAACTCATCTTATTTACATGTAAACAAATGAAGGCAAAGCAAGAATTATAGATTTTTTGTTGAGTTACTGTACAATCTTTTCAGATGAACAACCACCACCAGCACTCCACCAACATACATACTACATGTATACCATTGCACAAATACTTTGTGGAATCCCCCTGTACCCCCACCCCAAACTTCTCATTGGTCTATGCGAGCTTGGTCAGTGCCAACATAGTTCAAGAAAAGTCTCCCCTCAGTCCAACAGCCAGGTGCTGTCCAGGATCATCTTGAGGAGTTACTGAGTTAGATGGAGTAACCAAATAACGAGAAATCATAGGCTGTAGACATACATGTTTTTCCAGACATGGGGACAGCCAACCCAGTCAATTGTCACCCTCTTTGCCAAAGATAATCAGCCCCAGGTTAGCTTAAATGATTTAAACAGTACATCTTTGCAAGCCCAGATAATTTTGATTGAAATGGGCTACGGGAGCCCGAGCAATTCATTCAGCACAGCTGAGAGCATGACAACCTTCAGCAGACGGCAGTGATGAGCAGCTGGGGTTAGAAACAGGATTATAACCTTTTCTACTGGCACAGCAGGGTGAGAAAGAACAGATGCATTTACAGAATCACAGAATCACAGAATGTTAGGGATTGGAAGGGACCTCGAAAGATCATCTAGTCCAATCCCCCTGCCGGAGCAGGATTGCCTAGACCATATCACACAGGAACGCGTCCAGGCGGGTTTTGAATGTCTCCAGAGAAGGAGACTCCACAACCTCTCTGGGCAGCCTGTTCCAGTGTTCGGTCACCCTCACCGTAAAGAAGTTTTTCCTCATATTTATGTGGAACCTCCTGTGCTCCAGCTTGCACCCATTGCCCCTTGTCCTGTCAAGGGATGTCACTGAGAAGAGCCTGGCTCCATCCTCATGACACTTGCCCTTTACATATTTATAAACATTAATGAGGTCACCCCTCAGTCTCCTCTTCTCTAAGCTAAAGAGACCCAGCTCCCTCAGCCTCTCCTCATAAGGGAGATGTTCCACTCCCTTAATCATCTTCGTGGCTCTGCGCTGGACTCTCTCTAGCAGTTCCCTGTCCTTCTTGAACTGAGGGGCCCAGAACTGGACACAATATTCCAGATGCGGCCTCACCAGGGCAGAGTAGAGGGGGAGGAGAACCTCTCTCGACCTGCTAACCACACCCCTTCTAATACACCCCAGGATGCCATTGGCCTTCTTGGCCACAAGGGCACACTGCTGGCTCATGGTCATCCTGTTGTCCACTAGGACCCCCAGGTCCCTTTCCCCTACGCTGGTCTCCAACAGGTCTGTCCCCAACTTGTACTGGTACATGGGGTTGTTCTTGCCCAGATGCAGGACTCTACAATTGCCCTTGTTATATTTCATTAAGTTTCTCCCTGCCCAACTCTCCAGCCTGTCCAGGTCTCTCTGAATGGCTGCGCAGCCTTCCGTTGTGTCAGCCACTCCTCCCAGTTTTGTGTCATCAGCGAACTTGCTGACAGTGCACTCTATTCCCTCATCCAAGTCATTAATGAATATATTGAATAGAACTGGTCCCAGTACTGACCCTTGAGGGACTCCGCTAGACACAGGCCTCCAACTGGACTCAGTCCCATTGACCACCACTCTCTGGCTTCTTTCCTCCAACCAGTTCACAATCCACCTCACTACCCAATCATCCAGACCACACTTCCTCAGTTTAGCTGCGAGGATGCTGTGGGAGACAGTGTCAAACGCTTTACTGAAATCGAGATAGACCACATCCACAGCTTTACCATCATCTATCCACCGGGTTATGCCCTCATAAAAGGCTATCAAGTTGGTTAAGCATGACTTCCCCTTGGTGAAGCCATGTTGAGTGCTCCTAATGATCCCCCATCCTTGATGTGCCTAGAGACAGCATCAAGAACAAGTTGTTCCATCACCTTTCCGGGGATGGAGGTGAGGCTGACCGGTCTATAGTTACCCGGGTCCTCCTTCTTGCCCTTTTTGAAGACTGGAGTGACATTCGCTTTCCTCCAGTCCTCAGGCACCTCTCCCGTTGCCCACGACTTAGCAAAGATGATGGAGAGTGGCCTAGCAATGACTTCCACCAGCTCCCTCAGCACCCGCGGGTGCATCCCATCCGGGCCCATGGATTTATGGACGTCCAGATTGCTTAATTGGTCCCTGACCCAGCCCTCATCAACCAAGACAGATTCCTCCTCTATCCTGACTTCTTCTGGGGCCTCAGGGGTCCGGGGCTCCTCAGGACAGCCTCCAGCAGTATAGACAGAGGCAAAGAAGGCATTCAGTAACTCCGCCTTCTTTTTATCCTCTGTCTCCAGGGCCCCCACCTCATTCATCAGTGGGCCTACATTGCCTCTAGTGTTGGCTTTACCTGCAATGTATTTGAAGAAGCCCTTTCTGTTGTCCTTGACCTCTCTTGCAAGGTTTAATTCCAAGGAGGCCTTAGCTTTCCTAGTTGCCTCCCTACATCCTCTGACAACAGACTTATATTCCTCCCAAGTGGCCAGCCCCTCCTTCCATGATCTGTACACCCTCTTCTTCCACTTGAGTTTGCCCAGCAGTTCCCTGTTTAACCATTCAGGTCTCCTGGTACCCTTCCTTGACTTCCTACCTGCTGGGATGCTCTGATCTTGAGCTCAGAAGAAGCAGTCCTTGAATGCTAACCAACTATCTTGGGCCCCCTTACCTTCTAGTACCCTGTCCCATGGGATTTCCCCTAGCAATTGCTTGAAAAGGCCAAAGTTGGCCCTCCTGAAGTCCAGGGTTGTGATTCTGCTAGCTATTCTGTTCCTGCCACATGAGATCCTGAACTCTACCATCTCATGGTCACTACAACCAAGGCTGCCCTCAACCTTCACCTCTTCAACCAGACCCTCCTTGTTAGTAAGGATAAGATCCAGCAGCGCTCCTCTCCTAGTTGGCTCGTCCACCATTTGCATCCACCATTTACATGTGAAAGAGACCATCATATCTGAATGAGAAATCAATACTGTCTACATTTCTGATCTGGACATCTATCAGTCGGCCACTCATTCTGTGTATTTGTGAAATAAGATCACAAACGCATCCTAAACTTTTCTCTGTTACAGCTTCCAGGTCTACCTGCAGTGTCAACCAGCATTTCAATTAATACATAAATTCTTGAATGTCTTAAAAGTCAAGCACACAACATATGTACCTGAGAGAAATTCCGGTATTGGTAAACAACATTTATTTTGCTTCCTTCAACAAAGACATGAAATGTAAGCTTTCAAGCATACAGCATTGAGTGTAGAACACTATAATTAAGAACTATACATTAGAAGCAAAATTATTTTTGTGATCTCTTATTAGTTCACTTTCTTGTGTTACTCAGTTTATATTAGTCTGCTTATTTAACAACTCAATCTCATGGACAATTAAACAATACTCACAGAGGTATACAAATGTCCGACCCAATCAGTTCCACCTTATTAAACTCTTCTTTCAATGTTTTGTTGCAGCCTGAATTACACAGTCAGTATAGTCTCCTCAACAGGGCTACACTTCTGAATACATTTTAGAAATAAAATTCAAACTTGATAGATTTAATTATCAGATTAACGGCATTTGCTCTTTTAAATGTAAAACAAAAGTTTCAGGTTTTTTTCCAAGAACTTCCACAGTCTTTCCTCATTTCATTTCTGCAGTGATTTAAAAATTGCAGCACTAGAGATCTTGAAATCACTGCTGTCACTTCAGATACTTTCAGAGTTTATGGTAAGATACAAACTCAGAGTCTTCCTAGCATCGACTACAATTACAAAGTTATTTACTGCACTTTATGGAGGCACTAATCTTGTTTTCCATATTCCTACTGAAAACTGGTGACATTCACTATCTTCCCAACCACCATGGCATGACATGCAAGTCAGTTTGAAAACTGTGTCATAATAGCTCAACAGTGACATTAACATTGATTCTTTCCAAAGGTAACAGCAGACAGAGACTAGGAGAAGGCAACTTTTGCTTTCCTTCAGAAAAGCAATAATTTCTCTTAGCTTGTGTCAGTTCTATGGCAGACACAGACACTTTCTTATTATATATGTATTTTGGCATACTACATTTATTTTCTGAATTAAGAATCTTAGAATAAACTACAAATACATCTGAGAAAATAATTTCTAATGAAATATGTTTGGTCATCATAAAAAAAACATTAAAAAAACAAGAAGCTTTAAAGCTACTTTCTCTTTTCATTACAAATAAAGGGTTGCTTGTTTAAATTAAAATAAAAACTACACTTCATCTTCTGATGTTTCTCATTTTGGGTACAATCACCTGAATTTCTAGAATAAGAACCACTCAGCAAAGTGGTAAATTAAGTTCCTTATAACTTATCCTACTTTCCTCTCGTTTTATACAGTAGATTAGTGATCTGAAATTTGTCAAAGGAAAGGGATAACTTTCATATTTTGTTATAGAAGCATACATCAGTGACAGGTCATGCCTCTTTGCAGTAGAGACCTTTAAGTGATACTAAATGAAACTATTATATACATACCATATTTCAAGTGACTGCCAACATTAATGCATTGTTTCAGTAATAACTATGAACCTACTGTGACATATTTGGGCTATTTCTCTGTGCAGTTATAATAAACTTTTGTCCAAGAGCATTTAAGTCTGTAGCACTCATTATCCTTGTTGTGTGACCTAGAAGGGTCCTCGGTAATCAAAATTCTGACATAGAAGTTCACAGTTCAAATCTGCCTTTCAAGTTGCCCCTTGAGACTACTTGTACTGATCCCAAGTCTTTTTTGACAGCTGTGTTGAGGTTTCCTGATTATAAATTCCCATCTTCTAATCTTTTCACTGGAAAGGGCAGCTGCAAGTAATGGCAAGTTAATTGCAGCATATGACACAGATTCTAATAAATGCTTTAAAAGATTTGCAATCTATGTTTAAAAAAACAATTTGGTGGCAATAATTTCAGTGTAAATCTCCAAGTGCTCAAGAGGTCTAAGTTGCTCCTAAACACTGCAGAGGGAGAAAAAATTGAAGTACATTTTATGGGATATAGGTCTCAGTAATTGTCATTGCATGGCAGGGTTTTACGTTACACCAGTGAAAATGAAATTGTTCCAGACATAATCTGGCAGCCAATACATAGTTCACTCACAAAAGGAGATTGACTCAAACTAATGACAGTCTACTGTTAATATATTCCAATATTTCTCTTAGCTATATGACTGCACAAGTTTGCAATGTTTAAAGCAGAATAGGTTATAATGTGGTACAATAAGGCAGAACAACAGAAAAATACTTACCTGTATTGACTATAAACATAATAAAAGACATACAAACTGATTGTAGTTATTTGGTACTTGCAATTATTTTCAAGTCAGCTATGACAACTGTAATACAGACCTGTCAGCAGTTGTCCTGCCTCATGATGAGATACATCAGATCTGATAAACTAAGAAAATGCAAGAATAGATCAGTATGTGCATAAAAGAAGAATGATGCATACTTTTGGAGAAGGTGACATTCGAATGCCTACATAAGGACCAAACCAACGGCCCACCAAGGAGCTATTATGATGATCCAGTCTGACTTGATCCGTAACACACTTTAAAGAATTGCCCCCAGTAGTTTATGCATCAACCATACAACATTTATTTAGTGATAGCAAATCCCTGAAACTTTCGAGAAATTGTATTTCTCTTTATAGGATCTTGCTATAACATTTCCTGCTACATTAAGGACCTCACCTTAAAGCTGGTAATTTTCTCCCTAAAGAGGAGATGAACTCTAATCAGATCACCTTTTAACCTTCATTCTGCTAACTACATCGAGATCTCCAGTCTCTGTCTGTATAAGCATTTTTTCAAACCTCATACAAATTCTCATCTCTCTTCTGTTGATCCCTTTACAATTATCCAGCCAGAGATATTTCAGATAAATATTTAAGGAAAGGAGCAAACAAGGTAAATAGATGAATGAATTATAATAAAAGGAATTTGCAAGCTCATATATGCTATTGGTATATTCTCCAAATAATTCTAAGCTTTACCGTAGCACTTCAGGGTTCAGGCCTAATATTACACACCTTCAGTTCAAACCTATATAGCTCTTTAGGGTTTTCTGTTTTCATGTCAAATAGCAAAACACATAATGAACACTGGGTTGCTTTTCAATAAGCAAGACAAATGTTGAAGATAAAGGTAAAGTTTTCAGGGCTTAAAGCAGTTTAGTTCTCCAGCAAAATTTATACCTTAAACTAATCTTTGTAATCTCCAGAGCATACTTCCAAGTTCTTCAGAAAATTCTGATGTCAACATCAGTTGATGTGTAGGTGAACTAACCTACCTCAAAACCAAAAGCAAAAATACACCAAAATCAGTCAATCTTACTACCTTTTCAGGTCTCAATAGGCATCTATGCTTCCTTCTGTGACATAAGCAAGGAATAGTTGCTATTTTTTTCCTTCAAATCTGTGAAGGGACCCTTTGTTGAAAGCTGAACTGTTCTCCTATACATTATTGCCCTGGAGGTTAAAGTGATTTAAGAGGAGCCAAAACCTGTAGCAAGTAAACGCACATTTCTTTGTTCTTGTCCCACTTGAGTACCCAGAAAACAAACTGACCAAGAAAGTTGCTGATTTTATGAGTCTCAGGTAGACTCTTTTTAAACTAGCATATGTAATAGACTATACATCATGCTTCAGTCTGGCCCTACTTCTCCTCCTCTTTTATATTCAGTACTGTTTTAAAAACAAACAAACAAACAAAAAAAACCCGTACTCCAAAACAGAGCAAGAAAATATGATGTCTTCCTCTCAAATCTTTCAACACAAGACAAAAGACAGATGACGAAGAAAGACATCAGGAGAGTCACAACTTCTGTAAATTATCAAGTATTTTTATTAGATAATTAGCAACTGGAAACATAGCACATGCAAATATTCTAATGGAATAACTCACACTAGCATGTGTTTAAATGGCATTCACAAAATAAGCCAAGAGCACCTGAGGTGTTAAAGCCCTAAACTTGCAAATTTTAGCAAAACAGAAGAATAAGGCTAACGAGTTCGTTGTATATTATTCTTATATGCTTATAATAATCCCTTAGCTAGCAAGTTTTAATTTTTTTGAAGGTGTTATAAAAATTAGCAGAATAAGTATTCGTCAGAGGTATCCCTTCAGTTATATCTTCAAATACCAGCAGGAATAATCCTCAGGTAAAATAGCAAAAGCTTAATACTATCATATTTAATTTCAAAGGATTTGAACAAAGAAATCATTTCAGATGATGATGATTAAATCAGTTCATTTTGAAAGGGAAATTGTAGGGAAAAATTGCACTTTTATAAAAGTTTGTTGTATTTCTCATAAATACCCAGGAATATTTCCATAAAATTATAGACATGTTAAAGAAATTGGTCTTGCATTCTAGAACTCAACAATTAATAAGTGAGTTGTAGAACACTACAGATGAGTTTCTCGGTACTGACCTTGAACAAGGAGTCATTGTGAAGTATCATCACTGCATTTATACCGTTAGTAGTGTAGGAAGACTGTGTCCCTCACACTTCATCATGCATCACTGAACTGTAACAAAGTCTGACAGGTATAGAGCGTTTCTCTAAATATTATGACACTCAGCTAGTGACAACTGGAAAAGAAAAGCTGGACACAATCACAGTTCTTGCATTTACTGGAAAAGATGAGCTGCCATCCATAGCAACCATATTTCAGGAAACACTAACTAATAAATTTTAAATATTTTTAAATGTCTAATTTCCTGACATTTTAAAATGCAGAAAAGCATCAGTTACAATTGCAGAGGCTTTTACTGTCAGCAATTAGTCTTTCTGTCTTATGTATAACATTGTCACAGAAACCACTGCTAAAAAAACAACCAAAAACTTAAAAAACTACAACATTCAACAACCTTGCTCAATTATAAAACAACTCATGGCAAAGGTCATTTGCCAAAGCAATAATATATGCATAATAATTGCATACAAGGAATCAAGCTTGGAATGTCACAAAAGTATTCCAAGAGTACACTTTCTGCAAATTGAGTTTTCTCATTAACCACAACTATTTCTAAAGTAATTTAATTAAATATTCATTTTAAAATCAGAAAATTACGTTCAAGTGCTGCACCTTATATAGATGACAAGTACACAAAGGAGGACTGCATCTTCCCACCAGTGCTAACTTTAGCTTACAATTCCTCTTTATTTTGATGAGTGTGCATTTAATTCAAAGCATATAGTATTGCAAATTCAAGCACTCTGTTCAAATACACATGCTTTGAGGTGTACAGTTACCTACTCTTCTGTAGTTTTACAGAAGGACAGTTCAGCCTTGGTACACAAAGAAATACTTTAATCTGTGGCCAGAATAACACAAAAATCTTAGACATTATAACTTTCCTCACAGCCAAGCAGGTGTGTGCTATATCTATAAGCATTGAACTCAACATTCTCTTAAAAGCCACTTCTTTTCTTGCATGGCAAAATACAGAGCATTTCCTTCATAAATAAGAATGTTTACTTCTAAAAGGGATTATAAAACTACAATTTCATTCAGGAAACAAAAGTTTTAATGCAGCTATGCAATGTGATATGAAATACTCCCAGGAATAAACTAGCACTCTGGAACAAACCAAGTTTTTAATCATTGCAAAGTGAGAAATGAGCACTCAAAAGGCTTCTATTTATGCTTTTTTTTAAATACATTTGTGCATGTATGTAGATACACTTATAAACACATTATTTGGAAGTGATAGTAATTATGGTATGTCGCTGCTTTAACTGATTTTTGCAGCATTGGAAACAGCTTGGTTGTTTAATATTATCAGTTAATTGTATTATATTATTAGATTTATTGCTTTTAACTATTTTTATAAAACAGCTTAATTGCAGGGAGCATGTATATGACTACAAATATTTCTGTTTCATCTTACCTAAAGTGTTTTCCTATAATTTATAACTATATTATACTAAACATTTTGCCAAAATGTTACATTTGATGCTTCATTCAAGTTTATTTTAGTCAGAACTTTCTCAAAACAAATCTTTTGGGATACCTTTCCTTATATTTTGTGAAATGTTTAAAAAAAAAAAGACAAATTAATATAACTGCTTCAGTTGTTTCTTCAATTATTATGTATATAAAAGGAGCTACATTTCCTGAATGTTCTAATTCAACTTTTTGGCTCTCTCTTTACTCAGAGAAGTTGAAGCTAAACAGTTCAAAATCAAATCCGACTTACTGACTTTGCCAAGAATGGCAAAATACCTCACCTTTGAAGAAAATCAGTTCGATTTTATTAACTTATGAACGTTTCCAGCCAGCACACCAGAATATGTTGGCAGTACATTTCATACTACTTGGGGTACGTTGTACTTTTACTTTCAAATGCTTATCTGGATGCAGGAAAAGAAAAATTGGGATGGTTCATTTGATGTCTTCTGCAAAAAGGATGTCTTAAGGGATATTTATTAGGAATGCTTCATCTCAAGTTTCCTGAACATCCATTTAATTCCATCTGTTTTTCTCTCCTTTTCCTTTTTTCCACTAAGGCTTCCTTACTTCTTGGCAAATTAAGTGGGGGAGGAAGTAATAATAAAGTAACAGAGAGGCAATCAATAAATCAAATGTACAGTAGAGGCAGCTGACAAACTCAATATTGAATCTCTTCCAAGACCTTTGCTTTTCTTTAACTTGGTAATGCTAAACTTAAAATTCCTAACACAGGGTTTTCAAAAGTGTTCAGGATCCATCAACTTGAACAAACAGCGGTAGCTTAAAGTGAAAGAGAAGTGAAGAGTAGAACAGTAAAAGAGTGGAGAAGGATAGGAGAAGGTAAATACATGTAGTACAGAGGAAACAACAAGGTTCAGTAGATAGCACTCAGATCTTTACTTAAACTTCCTCACTGTATATGCCATTTCATCTACGACTTATTACTGTGACACCTCTGTCTTCATCTGTAAAACAATATGATACCTACCTACTGCTGTAAAGTGCTTTAAGTCTTATGGTTTAAAAGTTCCCCCAAAAATGTTAATTATTGAGTCAGCAAGTGACGTTGAACTATGTACCAGACAGTTAGAACCCCTGATTTTCAATTGCTTATTTATCTGCTCTACATGGATTAAGCACTAAATGAGGAAGTTACAAACTTGTTGAGTGAATTCACAATAATTCAACAAAGAGCAGTGGAACATCAACAGAGCTGAATTTTTTTCAGACTCCATACGATAATCTACGTGCTTGACTGCTTGGTCTGTTAACAATGTTCTTAGCAATTAGATGGCCACATTCTCTTTAAGCAGATGGAACAGAGCTTAATGATACTTGAAACTGCCATATTAAAGGCATTTTTATGGTGACCACTTTTTTTCTTCACTTAGTGCACTGGAAAATGGAGTTTGACAGAGATGACAGGTGATCTGAGGTTCATTTGAAAGCTGCAGTTAGTATTGTGTGTTCTTGGTTTTTATTTCTGAGTGCTTCTCCCAGACAAGAGGTCTTCAGAGAGGGAGAAGATTCTGGTTCTTAACGGAATTTAGCATTCTTTTATGGCAAGGACAAAAATAAGACAGCTTTATTTTCTTCCGCGGTTTCTGAGAAATCCAACATCTTAATTTAAATTGTTTAGGCCTAGAAATACTTAACAGCAGCTTTCTGATAATTTCCTTATTTCAGTTTTCAGCTTTTACATTCAATGAAGATGTAATGGTAATTTTCAAAGTATATTTCTTGCATTTTGGGGTTGTATTTCACTCACAGTAGGTGAAAAAAACCAACAAGACTTTTGTTTAAGTCTGACCATATATGTGTCAGAAATATTAGACTATCATGCTTAAAATTCATATCACTTGTGTACTGAAACTTTCTAAAAGGCGAGATCTGTATGACATTAAAGCTACACTTGATAGTACCCCTATAGTTAATGGTCTGTTAGATACTCTTTTATGTCCCTGTTTCAGAGGGTTTATATCTTCAGGACAAAATTCTTTGCAATCTGAAACTAAGCATATAGGATAGCAGTCCAGAAAGAATTTTAATAGGCTCATACTCAAACCTTCTATAAAACAGATTTTAAATAAACACTTCTTGTTGAGCTCTTAGCTAAAAACAAAGATTAAAAAGAATTTTGTTGGCACCTACCTATTACAATTTTTTCACAGTAAAATGATTTTTAATATAAAAAATGACACTGCAGAATAAAAAAGAAATAACATTTTCGCTACAAAGAACTCAGTATGTATTGATCTTTATGATTACTATTTAATTAAATGCTACAGCAGTGGTGAAAACTACAAAACAGAAATACAGTTTATGTCCCAAATAATTTCTAACTCAAAAGAGGCACAGATATCAAGAAGTTAAAGATTTTTTTTTACTGTAGGTCCAATCGTGAATAAATATCTTGGATGAAAGTGTTGCGGAACTTTCTACATGAGCTGAGCAGAAAGGAGTTGGCAAGGTAGAAGGAGAAAGAGGAACATATAAACAAAGCACCATTAGCATTTTGGTCAAATATAGTAGTATGCTTTTGAACCTAATCCCTCGTCATTCCTCTTTCTTGTCTTTGGCTAGGTTCACAGAGAAGTTTTGGTGAACTAAACTCTTTCTGGAGGAAACCAAACAAGAAACTCTTTCATGGGTGCACCATAAATGCTACAATCCCAATGAGTCCTGCAATCGTCCTGAGCTAAATATGAGTGGTCCTTTGGAAAACTGAACCGTACGCAGGGTAGGAATGCACAGCATAGGAAAGCAGACTAGGTCTGGTTGGAAATCTCCAGAACTCCATACAAACGATATATAGGAGTCTCAGCTGCTTCTACCAGTGTACCCCAGGGTGCTGAATTACTTTCTAGCATAGACACAGCCTGTAATACTCAGCCTTACTAAAACAGAGAATACATTTGCAAGCTATAACCAAGGTATGCAATTTTGTATGTTATGAGAGCTACCAGCTGTTGCACTAAATTAGTTGCTGCGCCAACCATAGTGTTAAGCCTTGCATCTTCTGCCCCGCCCCGAGCAGTTCAGCTGCCCATGCTCAAGGTCAGCTCTGACCCAGGGCAGCTGTGTGACCTGGGACCAGGCCTGGAAGAGAACTGCTCTAGCGTGGGACTTATGCCACTCACTTGGGAGCTGCACGTAAATCCAGGATCTGGTCCTTCCTGAGCTAGGCTGTAGGTACACCTGTGCCTGGCCTTGTACCTTGCAGAGCCCTACTCTGCTCCTCTCGGGCCAGTACTGGTACCACGTGTGTCATCTTCAGCTCCCAGCTCATCTTCCTGTGCTGGGCAGCTGGCTCCTGCTGCTGCTCCCTGATACCTCAGCAGATTCACTATTTCAACATGAAAAGACATTCCATTTTGAGATTAATACTAATTTAATCCATATTACTCAGACTTCAATAAAGTTTCCTCATTAAGCCAGCAATCCTAAAACATGAAAGCAAATACCTAACCAGAGCTCCTGAAAACAATGGATATGCCCATGTTAGTAATGTTACATACGTTTACATGTGTCTGCATGACCAAGAAATAAATTCTTAGGACAAATTGCAAAACTTTCTACAATATAAACTGAATTTCTATTTACACCAATAGAATGTATATTGTTATACTAATGCATTATTGCTAGTTCTTACTAAAAGAAAAAACATGTTAATCTTCCCAAAGAAATATTAAAAAAACCCTTAATTTGATCACCACCATTGAACCAATATATAAAGCATTTCTCAGTATGCCAATTTTACCACATGGATGCAAACATCTCAAAAGCACTCTAACTTCCTTCAAAATGAAACAATGCACTGTCACATAACAGGTAATTTGACTCAAATGCTTGTAAACCTCTACATCATGCTGGAAAGTGTAATTTTTTTTAGTGTGTCTCAAATTTGAAATATTTATGAAACATCATTATTTTTTGAGTCACATAATGCAAGCATGCACATTAATGACATTTATAGAGTTCAATCTACATAATCAGTTAGTTGATGTATGCATAATTATCATAATTATTTCAAAGATTGTTTATTCTAATTGGATGGAATTTAGTGCTCCCTAAGGTGACAGAGTGGGCACAGGATAGTCTTCTAAACATAAGTTTCGGTGAGACACAAGGATTTCTTTTTTTTTTTCTTTGTTGCAGAATCATGAGTCTAAAATATATTTGTCAATATTTTGTTGAATTGACGCCTAGAATGCCCCAAGCCTCTACTAAACTTTTTTCATCAGAGACACAGAACTACACCTCTGGAAACAATAACAGCAGCTATTATTGTCATCCCTGTGGCTTGGAAGATGGGAGTACTCCAGCGGGAGGACAGGAGCTCTCCTCTCAGCTCTGCCACTGACTGGTATTGATTACTCTGTCCACTTAGAGCCCTTCATATTGAAGAGATCTTATTTCTCTTACCTTACAAAACAGAAAGTTTTGGTTGCAGTGTACACTTCTGGCAATGCCAGGATTACAATCTCAGTTTCCAATACAGCAGGTCCAAGTTTTATTCACTTAGCCCCTCAGAACAAACATTCCTCATTCATGCAATTGTGCTTAAGGCACTTGGATCACAGTACAGATAGTTCCCCCTTTCGTACTAGTCAGAGTCTTCCCACATGATGCAAGGAAAAACATGTTAATGTATATGCAAAAGAAAAAAAAATCACATTGTTCAGTTAAATGTGAGTTTAGGAAGTCCCAGAGATTCTGATTTAGCAACTATTATTGTGCATGTTGTTAATTTTCAGCTGACAAGCAGCACTGAAACTTGGAGTGGCAAACATTTGCAAAACAGTATTTCTTTATGTAGGTTTAATGGGTATCTAAAGCTTTGCTTTGACACCTTTTGGACACCTGAGCAAAACAAACTTCAGGAAAACAAAATTAATCTGTATCCATTTAAACCTAAGCATAAGCTGTTAATGGTTTAATTATGCTGCTGTACAAAGCTTCCCTTCTTTCCCTTTCCCTTCAGTCCATCCCTCTAGCTTGTCCTTCACGCAAAAACGCCAACTAACCTGTAATTCTTTTCTTCCCCTCACAAAGATTTTTAAATACTTCCTTGTTAATAAACATAGTTTGTTGTGCTCAACTAAATATTGCTTTCAAGTACTTTCAAAGAAGTAGAAAGCATATTTGGAAACTATGAAATTATCCATTTCTATAGATATAATGTAAATCTGAATGCTTTTGGGTACAACACAAAGCTTTTCAATTCAAATGCCTTTATTCCTGTATCATAAAGTCCCAACCTTCTCAGGCACAAATACAAAAACATCTCTTGCTCGCAGTTCCCAGAGGAACAGAAGTGGAAGCAGGAGAGAGGAAAGATACACTAATAGATTTTTTTTCCGATTCTTCAATAACCCCTATAGCTTCATCACCCTTAAGCCTTCCCCCAAATCCACAGGCCTTTGAAAATCTCTACATGCCCACTCCATAGGACCCTCACATAACCCTCAGCTCCACTGTATGCCCCTAATACCTCCCCAGATAACTCCTCCTCCTCCCTCCCGTGTTCCCTACCACTTTAGCTGGGCAAACGGCATGTACTGCGGCCAGCGTGTGGTTGTGTTGCGTGGCTGGTGTTGGGGTTATGCTGATGGTTTGCGTAAGACATGTCCTCTAACTGGGGGGCTGATTAGGGTACAGAACAGCTAAATGCTCAGCTCTCTTGGCTTTGCTTTCACAAATCCATGCTTCCTTCCTCTAAGCTGTTGTCAGTTTTCACAAGACTTGCTAGAAACTGAGCACTTTCGGACATTGCATCGAAGTAATCCAGTTGCAGTTGGCGACCAGGTTCAGAAATTGTTACTGATAGTCAGGAGACAGAGTATTTGCACAAGTGTATTTTTCAGGCCACTAAGCTAAAATGTGATATCGGAAGCTGTGGAACTGTTTTAAAGGAAGGAAAACGAGCACAGTTATGCATTGTAGTGGTTTTCAATATTGTTACAATGAAACTAAATGCCAGCTTTCTCTCTTTGTATTGCATTCAGAACTGCTCAGCTGAGAAGTGAACTCAGTCATGGATGGCAAGCTGCTGTAATAGAAGCCTCACACTGTGCAAAAACTGTTGTTACTTTTTTGATGTTTCAGTTGTCTATCCAAATAAAATCATCCGGTGCGAATGTGCACGAGGAAGCATACGGTATGTAAAAAAATAGCAGGAGGCTTATGCTAAACAAACTTCTACGTTCTCTCTTCCAACCTTTCTTTCTTCCTTTGCAAGTTGACCTTAAACATACTTGGAAGGAAAAACTTGCTCATCTAAGTGCTTATACATGATAAGAAATAATAACGTCTAGTGAGGTCAAGATCTCCATTGGTTGTACGAGTGATAGTTAACATAAATAATACCTCCAGCCTCCTCAGCTCTATATATCTTTTCTTATGATGTAAATAACAGGAATGTGTTTAATTAAATGAGAAGAGACAAAAGAAGGCATACAGCACAGCAGGATTACAAGATCTCTCAGAGGGTCCTTCCTTTGCTGTGTCCTCCTGATTGCTAGCAGACGGAGAGAAATTTTCACTTAGTGGATTCTTTCTCATCTACCCACCTGAGTCAGGGACCTGTTCAAGACTGGGAGGCTCTCTTAACTCAATTAAATGATTCAGAGAGAGCTGATGCTAAACAGAGCACCGAGATCTGTACTTGACTGTCTACTATACTTTACCTTTGAGGGAATTTGTTCTATTACCATTTACATTAGGCAGTATGGTGGTTGTAACATGTCAGCTGGAAGTACCTTAGAAGTGATACCTCACATTTCATATACGATATTTCTGCATGTTCAAAATCTTTACAGGTTTGAGTTTAAGTAAAACATCATCTTCTGCATTATCTCAACGCAACATCTGAGCAGGGTAAGAACAACTACTTTTTGTCACTCTAAGGATGAGGGGGGTCAATGCAAAGTTAGCTTCTTGCTGCCCTGTCCTTTAAAAGAAGGAGGAGAAAGACTGTGCTGGGATGGAGAGCTGGAGGTGTCCTCAGAGAGCCAAGCTTACTGCCACTGTGGCAGAGTCTGGTACCAAATCTACCAATGGTTGCCTCACATACCTTCACCCCTCATTTAGCTGCAGGTACCCCCATGCTTCCCCAAGGCCCTGAACAGGTACAGTAAGCAGCAGGAATTCAGCCATGTGACTGATTGCTAGCTCAAGATTTTTTAAGTCAATTTCTAAAATTCTTAGTTTTATGAATCTTTCAAATATTTAACTTTGGAGACCACAATTTAAAATGAGCCTCTCTCATCAAGAACATACCATGCCTGTGCCAAATAGTGCTATTAATACATGTTCACTAGCCCACTAGATTAATTTTTTAAACGGAAGATGTTTTCCTTTTCTCAGTGTTCATCCTTTCCTATAAGTCTAACGGGATACATACAGACAAATAAACCAAACCAAAACAACAGAAATAAAAACTAGTAATACATCTGGTCACATGTGCTTTCATTAGACTTTCTTTAGAAATGAAGAATAGTAAATCATCTATGCAACCTTTACAAAATAGTTTGAAAGAAACAATTGAGGGTACAGATCATCCAAGTAATACAGACATACCTCAGTTAGCTTTGAAGTTAATAAGTTTTTCACAACACTACAGGTCAGCAGCATGGAAATTAAGTGAGCTGAAATAGCTAGCTGGTATTTAGTTAAATATTTTGGTAGCTATCCTTAATGAGCATCACAAGGCAGCAGTTCTACGCTTTGAAGACTTGGATTAACTCATCTAACAGCATACTAAAACCACCTTGCACAGGATTTGTGAAGGAAAAAGATACAGATAAGGCTATAACAACATTCTGCACAAAGGAAGATTTCACTCCCATTTTCTAACTTATTAATAACTTGGAGTGTCAGAACTAGAAAAATTGCAGGTTACATCTAAGGATATAACCTCAGGACACGAATTAAAAAAGCAAAAAGTCCAACAGTTTAATGAACTACTGACTAACTCATACTGACAGATTCTTTTTTATGTGTAACAATAAGAAAATATGGTCTTAGGTGGCCACGCAGGACAGTGCTTAATCACATCATGGCACTTCCTCACCTGAGCCGCCTGAGAATGCGCACACACGCATTCAAACTTCCAAAACCGAGACAGTTCTTCATCCACTCAAGCATCTCAATACAAGCAATACACTTCAAGATAACTGTGTTCTACATTAATTATGTGAATTAGAAATCTATCACTAAATTGTTGAAATAATTTAATGTATGAAAACCAAAATGAATCAGCTCACAGAAAACGTGAATCATAAATGTCACCCCTGGAAAAACACTGACTAATCTAATGTTTCTACTCAAGCCAGAAAAGATCCTGCTTAGGTTTACAGCTTGGTGATTCATTTTGTGGAAGGAAAAATAATTGATTCTGCTCTTTCACAGAAATGCAGTATGTGCAGTGTCATCAGTACGTCAACAATTTACATTTGTTTTACTGCACAAATGAGTTTCAAATCAATTTCAAAGGCTGTACATTTGAAAAGGAGCCAGCTGGCTATTCAGAACTTTGAATGTGGTTGCCTTTATGTTACCAAGCACATAGACAACTGAATGTAAAGGGAATTTACAGCAGTTAATTAGCAAATGCCATTGTCCTGCTAAAAAAAAAAAGTTATTGCCACATAGTTGGATACCATTCCCTTTAATAGACCCTCTTTTCCTGATACTTCTTTCATTAAAAGTCTACATATTTCTGTACTCTTAACATATTTGTTTATTGAAAATCTGGCTTTCAGATGGCTATCTAAATGTGTCACAACGGGCAACATAAGCCAACAAAATACTTATTTTCTTTCAAATGCTATAATAAGGCATTTGCTAAAGCCTGGCAGAAGATTCAGAGACATTTTATTCTGCAAGACATGCTTATGGTACAGTGCAACCTCATGAAAAGAAAAAAATTCAGTCTCAAATCAGTAGACCCATGTCAGCATGGTGCTACACCAAAACTAGTAAGATGTGTCTCTTACTGCAGCAGTCTGATCTCCAGCATTCATGACCACTTGTTTACTGCCAGCTCTGAATAATGAGGAACATTTTTTTTTTATTTCTCTCCCCCCACCCCCGCCTTGGAAAATTCCAAGTGGGTGAGGATGCTGCCAGGGAGCAAGCAGGTACACAATATAAGGGAAAGAAAAACAATCCTAAGCTCTACTAGAATGACATCTGTGTTCTTGCTGCTCTTCATTCACTGAAACAGACCCAGGCTTTGACCACCAGGTGCATCAAACAGCAGCAATATGTCTGAGGGCTATTCCAGGCAGTTGAATCCCTTGGGGGTTTCATCTTCAGTCACTTATGTACCCATACATTTTTCAACAAGACGAAGAGTACGTAGGCTCTCAATCAGGATCATATAGAGGAACTTGAAGAAAGTATAGGTTTTTAAACTTGACCTTGTACTTATTTTTCATCTTTTGCATAGCATTTGGCTTGCAGTGTCTCCTATTCTTCTCCGAGTTACCCATTCTCCCTCCCATAGTCCAAGGACAAACAGCACCTTAATTCTAGTCAAGACAGGAACAGATTTCTGTGATTGCTTTGTCCCTGACACCACACTTGAAAGCCCATTCACCTGTGCAGAAGACGACTTCACTTTCTAAAGGCAAGAGTACCACAAGGGGCCAGCTTTCTGGCCTAATCTGAAATTTGAACACCTGAGTTCAAATCTTATATCAGAAGGCCTGGTGAGTGGTTTTGGGATACTAAGACTGAAGTGCTGCTATGGCTAACAGGGATGTGGAACTACTCACGAGTCTGTTTTACCATCTGCCTCTTCATAAGAGACAAGTTTTATTGCTTGGATATGCTGATACTTGTATATAAAAACCCAACAATGAAGTCAATAAAAACTGTGTTTGCTGAGCAGGGATTTAAAAAAAAAATCATAAAGTAAGCCACAAAGGTGTAAACTTGATGTCAACTGCTGGAAAGCCACAAAGGTGTAAACTTGATGTCAACTGCTGCCCTTTACTCAGCACTTCATCTCAAAATCTGGCTTATCTGGATTTTGAGTTTGGTTGCTTCTGAAGACCCTTTGGAAGACTCTCATAAACGCAGAATGCATTTTGCTTCTTTTCATGAGCAGTGGAATATGGCAGGTATCACAGACGACCTCACCATACAACTAATAAACCAGTCTACTTCTTGACTGTCAAAGATCAAATTGATAGGGAGGGTTACACTGCAGAGGTTACTAGTTGAGAACTAACTTCTCAAGGAAGTTGATGAACATAAAATGTTTTCCATCTAGGTCCAGAAAAGGATGTCCAATGTCATGTTTTACCACATTCACACGATTGTATGTCAGACTCTTCATTAATCTGTCTTTCTAGACTTAAAAAACTGTCAGAGTCTAAACTGAAGCAATTTTTCTGAGGCAGATCTAACACTGACTGTTAGATCTTACTGTGCTCATTTTTTTTTATACTATTTTTAATGCTGTTTCCAATACTCATGTATGATTTTTTACTTTACTTATTTCACTCTATATCTTCTCTTGCATTATCTATCTAGCTTACTTCTTCATGTTTCTTTTAAGGCAGAAGATGTAAGATTTAAACTTTCAGTTTGGCCAAATGACAACTGAGGAGGAACTGAGTCAACAGCAATAATATAATCAGGTCACAATAACAGGAGGTTTCAAAGGTATTCAAGATTTCAAATTGTATTCTAAAGAATGCAATTAAATATAATCAAATAAAACTAATGCAAAACTAATATTATGCATTATAAATATTATTAATAACTTATCAAGTTATCGCTGTAATATGAACACACAACAAACTTTCTCACACAAACTTTTTTATAAAATTCAGGGTTATTTTTCTTTCCTTTGTATCTAAAGTCCATGAAATTTTAAATAATGTAAGCAAATTATTTGTCATTTTTCTAGCAAAAGGTGGAAAGGAAATGAGAAACCAGCATAGTTTAGCATCCAAACAATTTTATAACAGTAGAAAAATGCACATGTGAGCACATATACATCCATACACACAGGTTTACACAAGTGGCTTGGAAAATCACATGCGCTATGTAAAGAAACTATCTCAGTGAAGCCTTGCCTAGGGTTCTACATACTAAAGTTCACATTCACGACAGCTATTGCTACTACTAAATGTAAGCATATGCAAGCTGGTAAGAACACAAAGTGACAAAAAAAGTGATGTTAAAAATACTAGTTACCCATATACTTACTGATCTATTAAAAAATCAAGTTATTAAATGAATGGGTGTTTTCAAGATATATTAAACATATGAACTTTCCAGCTCCTGTGAGGTGATGCATGACATTTACTAGCCTTGAATTTAAAGGTGACGTATAAACTGCAAAAGTTGAAAATAAGGAAAAAAGAATACCCCATTTGTCCAAAACAAAATTCTCTTTGGCTCCCTTAAAAACATATTGACGCATCTATTACAGAATTTTTAATCGATCTAAAATGACAAAAATATTAATGCTTTTAATGGTTTTTCAGCCAGACTGCTTTATAAAACATAAAGCAGCACATTATGTTTGATCTTAGAGGCTGAAGAAATTTCAGAATTGATTTTTTTATATTTGCAGTAATCTAGTAATTTTTAATGTTTCACCATCAATAGATTAGCCAACATATAAAACCAATCTTTAATTCCATGACAGGAAAAGAATTCTTTGTTGCTTGCATAACTGCTGTAGAAACAGAGGCTATCTTAATAGCCCACTGAAGTTGTAGGAATATAGTATATAGTGAAAAAAGAAAATGCTATTAAAAATGGATCACTTCCATTCTTTCTTTAGCAGAGTGTTACTAAACTATGGTATCATTCTGCATTATATACAGGGTTGTTAGGAGAGTAATATGTGAAAAATAAAGAAACATAAGCATAGAAAATGAAGATTTCAAACTGAGGACAAATAACAAAGGTCAGCGCGAAAACAGGCAAAACCTCAGAGATCTAGTGTCAGAATAGTGAGACAGAAAAAACATGAGTGAAAGTACAGGCCTGACTGAGACCGCGATAAGCTCGGAGATGCTCTGGTGATACAAGCTTGTTTAACACGAAGAACAGAAGTGCAATTCATACGCCTGAATAAGCCAGCTAATCTTGTTAGGATATGCATTCATGTAAAATTAGTTTCTGCATCTCTGTCTGAAAGAAGCACTTAGACCTTTTTAATTTTTATAGCCTATGGCAGTAAACGATTGTAATCATTTAACAATCAGACTCTTCGCAATTCAGATCTACTCTTAAGGCTGCTGCTGTCCACACTTCCAACCCAACAATGGTCAAACTAAACTCATCTGTTTTGACTACCTATGTGCTATGTTTCACATTATTGGAATACATTTCTCTGTTAAAGCTTCCTGACAGAGATCTAACACACACACATTGTGTCAGCTACAATTCTGTCCATCGCATAAAAAGTCTGATAAACTGTGGCAACACAGAAAGCCTGCTGCCTGAAGTTGCAACGTGATCACATAATTATTGACCACGTTCTCTTGACCTGTCTATTGGTAGTTCAGGGCCTTGTCTTACAATTATTCAATGATCCAGTTATAAAAGACTTCAGTACAAATTACACATTTTAAATAAAAACATTTATTCAAGAGCAGAGTGTGTCACAGTAACTTAAAATAAAATCTGACTGGGGAATCTAACTGTTTATTATCACAGTAGCTATGCTGCTGGGCTTTTGCAGATTATCTGGCTCATGAGATTTCAGCAATGGGATGGAAAAAAAGTAAGTAGCTGAGTAAGCAAAACATACCTTAAGCTTTCAGTGAAACTTAAAACTAACCATAGTGAAACAAACTAAAACCTTGCAAATTTTTATTAAACTAGGTTACTTTGCATGCTTGCAAGACATGAAGTAAATTATACTCAATGTTAGAACAGAGAATATTTCCTAACAGGAACAAAACAAATTATAAATAGAAATCTGTATTATTCCAAGTGTTATAAGCACTCTTTTGCATACTCACTGTGGATACTAAAATACAGATAATTAGGATATGCAGGTCAATGTTGCTATTAATTTAACGCAGCAGGTTAACACAATGTAAATTCTCACTAATGTTTCAAAGGGATAAAATTTTCTAAACTGATATACAATTTCTTTATTAAAAAAACAACCAGAGGGTCAGACAGGTGTCTCTCACAACACTGACCCCAGTGGAAATCCAGGACAATCTATATACACAGAAGTCGATGAAAGGATTCCTCAATGAATCAGTGAAAGAGGTTAATATTCCAACAGAACAGAAAGATATTAATTGTTCATTGAATATCTACACTCTCTTCACCTACCCCCACTGTACTGAACTGTGTTTCTTTATCCTCTACCCCACTTGCATAGGCAGATATGAAGCATCTTTATCAACCTGTGCCAATACCGCTCAACTATCATCTTAAAGATCTGGTCAGAGAGAACACAAACTTAATCTCCCCTAAATCCAAATGAACCACCTCAGCTATGTTTTCCACAGTTCCATTTGGTGATTGTCTTCGGTCTGCTCTTGAACTTTTGACTCTTTTCCACTGCTTGTTGAGGAAAATTTTAACAAATGTAAAATTGCTGCAGTGAGAGAGGAAGAGAGAATAAAACTGAGGCTCCAAACATTTAGGAAAATCTGACTGCATGGCAAATGGATGTATGATCAATAACAGAGAGAGAGAGAAAAACACATTATACAAACACATTGAGAAATATTCCAGATGTCAGCAACACTAAGCCTCAGACGTCAGATAACAAATGCAAGAGTACGTTCAGGCTTTGATGTTCAGCTCTACTTTGGGCTGAAGGTTGTTACTATTCTCTTTGTAGCAAATAATATTTGCTAATACAAATTTGAAAACTGGGGGTTTTCCTATGGTATTTTGCTAGTGACACAGAAAGTTAGCTAAGTTCAAATTGGATGTTTCCTCACAAGTATTTATTCCTGAAGGTAAAACTGAGTTGAATGTGGCATAATTTTATATTTACATACTTCATATTACAAAAATATATATTATTTACAAGGCTTGTCTTTCACTTTAGAGATATCTCTCAAAATTTTTCTTGTGTAGGTTATAATGTGTTTTAGCTAGAAAAGAAAATTAATCTCTAGAAACATCATTATAATGTTTTACAGAAGCAAAATTCAAAAGACCATATAGTCAAAAAAGTTTCACAGAAAAGGCAAAGCTGTTCAATCAGATTACTATTAAAAAAGAACAGGTGAAATTAATGAAAAACACTATAAAATATTTTTATAATAGTCTGATGAATTTACACAGCAACTTAAAAGTTTCCAAAATATATTATGCCAGTCTACTCAGCAGTTTGATTTAATTCCAGATTCCTTCTGATCTTTCAGAGAAATAAGGATGTCCCAGATGAATAAGCAAGAGGATGTCCTAGAACCTTGATGTATGCAAGGAAATCACTGCAGCAAGTTAAACTATCTGTGATGGCTTTGATGCTGACAATGCCTTTCAGCAAAAGACTACCGAGACCACCAAGGAAATGCAGGCTAAGACCAAACCACAGCATTTGAAGCCCCAAAATAAACCAGATTATGTCTTTATTATGATGAGATGAAGTTTTTAGCATGTATTTCCATTAAAAACAGATTAAGAATTTTTGTTTACACTAATGGAAAGTACCTCAGTTAAAACACAAAACATTCTATTCCATTCCAAGTCCTCTCTACTTATTGCAAGCGAAAAACCTATAAACACTTAAGTCATTGCCATGCGTGTTGTGGGACAGACTTTAAAAATCTTAAACAAGGTCTGGCTTTTCACTTTCAGGAATATTTATTGTATCAAAAGCCACAATATCCTGTATGATTAAGGTCCTGCTACTTGGTCAGAATAAAAAGTGTAACACATAAATTACGTTAAAGCAGAACTAATGAAGGTTTGGTTCCTTTTATTTGTGGGTTTTGTCCCCTGACTCTTCACTTTCCTTCACTCATAAGGATATCAAATTCCCTAAGGTTCTCTTTGTCAGTCCTGCTGTGCTTAGGGTCTGGTTATTGTATCTGTGCCCAGAGTAGTTTGTTGGTTACTGACAAACACAACACATGTAGGTGTGCTGGTCCCTCTCTCAACGACAGAAATAGGATGTATCTCTGTCCTGTATCTATCCATTGACTTTCCCGATAATTGTTGAAGTTAATTATCTTTGTGATTTCTCCTTTTTTGTCCAGTAAGTGTGACATTCACCAATGGATTATAAATTTTGTGAGGATACAGAGGAGAAAAGATCACATAGTCTATTGCCTTAAGCAAAAATTTGTGAGAAGCTTCTCTGAAGTCATACATTAGACAACATTCCTTGAAGTACTCATAGTTCCTCTCTCAGTTGAGCAATACTCCAGGTTTGGTCATTCAGAGTGACAGGAAACCCCGTGATGTTTGAGACAGGCACCGACAGCTTGTGTAATGATACCAGCTGACGTCTGCTGAACAGCAAAGGTCTGAACTGACAGACCCTGACCCCTACCACCGCTGTGCTGCAGGAAGCTAAAAGACAGCTGGAACAGTCTGCCAGCATATAAAAGCCTCTCACTACAAATCAGAAGTTTTTGTGCAGAAAGACTACTTTTTGGCTGTGATTATGAATGGAAATCTCTCTGCTTGTACCTCTGCTACATGTGTATACTACAGAAGGTCTACAGAAATCACAGAATGGAAACCTTTAATTAATTGCCAGATACATTTGATATTAACATTTGATATCTAACATGTGAAACTTTCATCCAACAACTTGTGTTCTAATCTCACGGGCATTTGTTGCTCAAAAGGGCTAGAATTTCCAGATTTTGTTTTAACCATAAGAAACACCAGTATCCTAGACTTTCTGCCACCAGCACTCTTCTGCCTGTCTGGATTTATCAAAGAATGCAAGCTGGTAGCAATATTCCACATATGTTCACTTTGTATAATCCTCAAAGAACAAAGGAGCTCAGATCTGCAAACAAAGTGAATGTAATTCTTGCATAGACCTTTTGCAGTATTTCCTCTTCCTGGGTAGTAGGAGGAAACACTGGCTTTTCTTACAGAATTTTGTCAATCTTCAGTAAAATCTTAACCATAATCATGAATTATGTTCAAGGATAAGCTGACATACTGTGTATCTAAATCCCTGTACCGTGCATCTGTCTCTAAAAACAAGAGGCACTACAAGTTGTTCTGTCTCAAAACACGTGAAATGCACTATACATAAATGAAAGGCAATTATTTATGTTTGTGACATTACTAATTAAAAATAAATAAACTGCAGAATTATTCTGGTGTAATTAAGGTTACCTGAGTATATGCCACAGCCACTAAAAGAACAAGAGCAGCACAAAGACAGCCACATTATCATATGCCAGTTGGGGAGGGACACAGGAAAGGTGAGAGTGCACCCGTGTGAGCATGAAAGAATTGGCAAGGCATCTTGGCTGCGAGCGAACATAATCCGATTCCTGGAAAATATAACTGCGTAGGTTTGCTTTACCTAACATGGAGCAAAAAATGGCAGCTGCTTCTATAAGGATTCAAATAATGTATAAAATGTAACTGTCACCCTCCATGAGCAAATAGTGAAAGTGGGTATTTAGCTATGAGCAAGCAGAACTTATCAGCAAGTTTTCAACTAAAATACGTTGGAAAAAATGCTTCTTTGTATAATATATGAAATGTGGATCATGAGTTTGGAAAAAAAATCAAAGCAACGTCGTTGAAAATAACAACCATTTTATCCTAACAGATGGCCAGGTGGCAATATAATGCTTTGTTAACTTTGTAGCAAGGGCACAAAACATTTTTGCCTTTCTAATCACCTGAAAAAAACAACCCTCCCCCACAAACCCAAAATCTCTGAGCTATTTGTATATCAGTGCTCATCTGCTGGATAGAATTGTTGTCATTCACACACCTCTTATTAAGGTACATTTTATGAAACTCAGATGATGACATTTCATTCAGCTCCAATAAAGGTACAAAGAGTACTGTAATAGTTATTGTCCTGCCTAACAATGAATATTGTGATCATTTTCAGTGATGTCAGTGTTCTGTTCTTATACTGTTGTTATAGAAAGTATGTCTGGTATGGATGTGAAAGGTGATGAGGACATCAGCCCAGATAATGGGGCAGAATCCAACTCTCACAGAAGTTACCAGGACCTCATAAATTGATTTTAATTAATTTTGGACCAAAAGTATTACACATAATTCTCTGTGCTACAAAAAAACTCAAACTTCGTAGAGTTGTGGGCAATTGATAAGAGCAACTGAATAAAGGGACATGAACACTGATTGCAAAGCAAATTCACCGGAAACTGTGGCTAAATATCTCTGCTGCCTTTGACATCTCCCATTTTATGGGTAAGCAAGTCTTTAGTTTTCAGTGATGTCAAGCTTTGAAGGTTTAAAGTTTGTGTATTCAAAACCATTTTTTAGAGACACAACCCAAAATATTATCTGACACTGATTGTCTATTTCTCTGTACTAAAATAAAAATGTCAATTATTACTAAACATAAAAGTTTAAGCACCTCAAAATATCTGAAAGTTGGAAAATATGTGCCAAATAGGCAAAGATTTCATTCTAAAGGTTTAAAATCAGAACAAACACATGCCAAAAGCAATACAAAACAGCACAAAATATTGCTTCAGGTATTAAAATTCCTGCTGCAATGGTAACTTTCATTTGCACTTTTTAAAAAATGCCATGCTATGAAAAAAACAAAAAGAGATTTCCACAGTGCATTGTAGAAACATTCCGAACCTCTGCATCTCCAGAGAAAAGTTCTCAAAGATACCAACAAAATCCCAGCAACTTAAAGAAAGACCAGTGATCATTGCTGCCTGTTTTCTTTGAGTAACCTACAATAAAATTCAACATATAAAGACTGGAAATCATGCCAATTACATAAAATACATGGGGTACATATGATTATAGTTGTAAAATGAAACAATTTAACTATGAAGACTTTGCAGATTTTTTTAGTTATACTCATGAACAAAATTATTCTGCAGTGGCAGAATTTGCCACAGAACTTAGTCCTCTGACATAAGTGGTGTTTCAGACCTGTACTCCCAAAATTAATTTAAAAAGGATAAGAAAACACACAAAAGAGAAAAAAAAAAATTATAGAGGTAAAGTAGCGAATGGCAACTTTAATATCTACTATGAAGCAGGAGCTGACTTTCTCCCAAGCTATTGAACATTTATTAGATACAATATGCAGTGAATCAACCTTGATATACTAAATTCAGAATACAACCTTGTTTTGGATATTAATACTCTCTTCCAAGAAAAACAAATGAGCACATGGAACATAGGAAGTTCTAAGGGTCAGGGTGTAAAAGAGTGAACATTGCAGTTCTCCATTTACCACGCCATCTAACACAGCCAAGTAATATCCCCAAGAACCAAACTCTTTCAGCAGTTCCTACCACAGAGGCACAAGCTGAAAGTTGTAGGAGCATTTATTGGTATTTTTGCAGCCCTTCAGTCTACTCCTTTTGTGGTGTCTTTTTTGGGGGGTGAACGGCTTATTTTGTGGTTTGTTTGTTTTTTTGTTTTTTGTTTTGTTTTGTTTTTTTAACATATGGAATACCCATATATATATATATATATACACAGAGACATAGACAGAAGGGTAAGCAGTTATGATGAGAAACTTGCATCACATGTTACTCTCAGTTTATGCTACTCCCAATAATACAGGGGAATTCCTATGCTATAATTTTAGGCATCTAAATCAAGTTTCAGGCCTCAGTGGAAAGAGGCACACTAATCCAGAGGGCAATGCAAGCCCCCTGCCAGCCCCAGCTGGTCCTTTACTTTTGCAAATGCACTCTTTCTATGCGTAGGACAGTCACTGAGACACCATGATGGCAGATACATCTATACATTCAAGCAGGTTAAGCTGCAGAAGCAAATAACTGTGGGAAAAATATGTAGGTAACAACCTATAAATTCATCTTTAACTTCAAACAAAATGACGGGGTGAAAGCTTTCTGCATTTTCTCCTTCACCTGTACTCCTCAAAAAAATGCACTGACTTGAAAGAAACAATCTTAACTTGCTAGCTGTGTCTGAAATTAATGTTGATATATTGCAACTTGTTTTTTCTTATTTAAGCCACATATTACAGTTCGCTTTTTCAATTTCTGCATTACTTCATATTCTGCTGTATATGTACCACTAATGAGGAGACAACATTTAAATTAAAAGCATTAATAAAACGCTGCTTGTAGATATTTTTAAATTTAAAAAATGTCAAATGTAAATAACCATCTGGGGATCTAAATAGTTATTCTTTTTATTTCAGAAAGCTTACAGCAAATAAAATACTTCTGGAGAATTAAAGATATAATCCTTTACTATTGCACTGACATACTTTACAATGTTTGTGCTATATTGATATCTGATACCTTTTTTGATAGTTTGATACCTTTTAAGCCATTCATAACCCTGTTATAAAATAACATAATCACACCCACCTGATGTAAATCTCTTCCTATTGGAACTTGTTCGTATTTTCTTTTATGCCCTCCCTTTGAGTGGATACTAAACCATGGCTTGCCCAACTTCTTAGAACAAATTAAACTAAGAAATACCATTCCTTGTGGTCATACTCAATCCTTAAGTTGATCCCTGTGGATGGAGAGAGCCCTAAATGCTCATGGCCAAATTTAGAGAGGTTAAGAATCCTCAGTTTCCCATTTCCCTCCCTGCATTGGCCCTGGGTAGTGAGGCAAGTGCTCTCCTGGCACAAGACAATAATATTACGCTACTGCATTCTCTCATCTTCATTACACCAAGTTGCACTGTCCCTTCTGTCCTCTTAAACCTTTTGCACGGTGATTTTGACATTTAATCTTTAATGATCATTATGCACCAGCAATGCACTCAGGCAAAGCAGTGCTTTCTCCAAAGAGTCATCAATCTAGAGAAATCATTTTGACAATTGAGTTCAAGTATAACAGCCAAAAGGCAGAGGCCTAACCCTCTAGAAGTGCCAATTTTAACAAAAACACAACACAGCTGAGATGTGTTTCATAAGAGCGTATTCAAGTACTAGCAAAATAGAAAAGACACCTAACAATGAATAACAGAAAGGAGAAACTGATGTATGTGATGTGAGAGGGAATGAGAACAGCAGAAAAATCAAAGATAACAGCTATACAATCAAAATCAGGAGGACAAAGGAAGAAAGACAAGATGAATTAATATGCTTATTACAATCTCTTCCCATATTTTCTGGCAGAGACTAATATTATAAGAAAACTAATATAACTGAACAAGTTTCTCACTTACTTGGAGAGGCTTCTCATGAAAAAGCTTTGCCATAGCTAGTATTTTCTTCTAGAAGCTCTCTGAATAAGTGGCAGATAGAGAGTGCATTTGTGTATTTGTATAACAAAATACTAAGTATAACTGAATTAGAGCTAAACATGAAAGAAATGTTGTTATAGCATGATACAAATAAAGCTAGGTTTATAGACAATACTAACATTATTTTTGAAAAAAAAAATCATATAGTTGAAAACTTACACTATTCCTCTTGTCTAAAATCACAGCAACAACCTTCAGGGTAAGTGTCAGGACTCTGAGGGCACTGAGGTCTTAACTGCCATGCTGCCAACTGGATGGATTTGGACCCACTTTTTAGCCTTGTCTCCAGCCCTGTGTCTGGCCCTGTGCCATTTTTCACCTGTCTGGACACCCTGCAAGGCCCTCAGATATGGCTCATTGCCGGGGCCATCGATTGACCTCATTTCTACCACCCAGCTCTGCCCCACCAGGTTCTGCCCCTGCAGGATGGTGCCAGGTGGGGGAGGGCACTTCCCACGCTGGGGTTACTCTCAGCTCCCCTTCCCATAGGGCATTTGTGGCTCACCAGCAGTAAGTCACTGGCCAACTGTTCTTAATTTGATTGTGCCAATTTGTTTTTTCAGGAACACTCTTCATCCCAGCCTTCAGATAAGCCCCAGCCGTGCCTAACTAGCCATCAAAGGCATCTCCCATGAAGCAAGAAACACTGAACAGATAGTGCCAAAATAATCTACAGGTGTAAATATTACTTACACACTCACCATAATAAATGTCCCCAGATACCTCTAACCTTTTCCCTTGAATGTCTAACTGATTATCCACGCAAAACTCAAAACAACCATCCTCAGCCTGTTTATACCTTCAAGGTTGCCACTTCTGTTTTAGAACTTGTATTCTCCAAAGCTTGCCCATGCTTTCCAGCAGTTGAGCAGTAAAGCACATCACTTTACTCACACAAAGGTAATACAATTAATGGTGTATATTTGAACATGAACATTAAGACAGCGACACAGTTTTTTCTTTCTGGGAGAAAGACATTTGATACCGATATCATGGAAAGACAAAAAATATGGATTTTTTTAAGAAATGCTTTTTAGTATTATTTTCTGTTTATTAAAAGATTAAATCCAAACAGAACGCCACTCTGTCAAGGATGAGTTTCCATTTTGAGCAAAACTATGATTATAAACTCCCTAAGACACCAGGAAGATATATTTTTTTTCCTTATCTAATCAGTGGTTCCCAATATATATAGCTACATAATCTCTTCAGAGACTTGTACTAAGTATGCTGGCCTCACACACATCTAACAATGACCTGCTGCAAGACATGATTGTACTTGAATTTGCACAAGTTACTACTTCATTGTTATCACAAGCACCAGCCATTCAACATCAAAGGCACCTTCACTTATTATTGAACAAACATTTATCTTGAAGAAGAAACTCTACAAGTACATCAATGAGACATATTAAATATGCTCAACAGCTAAAATGGGAATGAAACTCTCTAGAACTTCAGAACTTTGTTCATTATTATCAAAAGTACATAAGCACCACTCGACAAACTTTTATGTGAGTATGGGGGGCAGTGTCACAGTGTAGTTTTTTTGAGGCAAAACATTATTCTCATTTAATCAGACAAAAAAAACGCTACTTATCATTTGATTCACTGTCTTTCACAAACAATTTTACTTTCTTACCTTTTCCCTTTGTTCACTTAATTACTGGATTGTTTTAAGAACGTATGAAGATCAAAAGCTGATTTTATGGCACTTTGAGGTGTAAAAATCAAAGACAATCGTAAATAAAAGATGATAAAAAATGCAGCTTTTTGCCCTTCAAAAATAAAAATTTTATTTTTAGAATGCTTTTTGTTGCTTAAAATAAAATTGATGTTTGGGAATGGTGTGAGCTACAAACCGTATTGGATTCTGCAAAGCAATCACACCCACCTGACGGAAAGCATAGCCAAGGAAGGTACAGAACAGCTACACTATGAAGTTACCATGCACATTTTACCATATTGCAGCATTTGCGTTCCTCAACTTTTTTTGAAAGGCTAGAAGGCTTATATAAAATATCACAATTGGGCATAACATCACCTAGATTAGAGCCAGTCAAATAATTTTAAAGGGCAAAGTTTTAACCCCACTAAATCAATAGGAAATCTGATAATAGCTTCTATAGGATTTCCCTTCTAGCAATTTTATCCATTTGAAATTTTAGTTTGCCTTCTAGCACATCTAGAAAAAGCACTAAATGTAGGTGGAGTTATGAATGCATATTCTTTATTTGCTCATTATCCATTTGTGCCATATTATTATGGTAAACCAGAGAAAGACAGATACTTTCTGTTCACAATATTATAGGCTACCTCATCCCACAAGGCAGAACTAACTGGCAATAACTAATACTCTATTCAGAAGACTGTTTACCAATAGTTTGAAAATCTTTATTGTATCTGATTCCTTTATGACAGTAATATGAAGGCACTATGAGCAGATAAAGCTAGCTCTTAACATGAACTCTAGGGAAAACACTGCCCTGAGTAAACCTGGGAAGAGTTTTCATACAGGAACAAAAGTAAGAGCCAAGTCAATGTTTTTCATATGAAATGCAAAAAATGCAATTGATTTCCTATGAATACCATTAACATATCTTTGACAAACTTCAGCTTCAAGTAGGTTCTTCAACTGGTGGGTAGCAGTCCAGTAAATACATCTTTTGAAATGAACTGTATCCCAAACTGCTAACAGGGACGAAGCCTGCAAGGAGCTGAATCTCTGATCAGAGAAACACTCTGTAAACACTTACACTACTTTCCCACTTGGAGGACACTGAGCAAAATAGTATGAAAGTGCTGCATGACAACTGGTTGCCTGAGGCCTCCCTCCATTATGGGGAGAAAACCAAAGCTAGTATTTTCAGACAGATATATCTTGCAGCTCACGTTGGAAAGAATCAAATAAGAGAAGAAAGGAATTAAACCCACAAACAATACTTCCCTTCTCTTGGAGTGAGAAGTCCCAGAAACTATGAATATCTATACTGGATGTAGGAATGCTGCAGGACTGAGCAGTAAATGGGCACTTAACAGAAGTTAAGAATTGGGACGAAATGAAAAAGTGAAGCCAATGCGCAAACTGATAGCACAAATAGCATCCCGTAAAATATTTGGATTAGACAAAGATCCTTCAAAGGTAGTGGAAACTTTTCAAAATTATTATATCAGAGTGGCCTGAGTGAGATGCTGGCAAAATAGAGGGATATAAACTCTTCTTCATAAGTCTTAGCTATGAATGAGGATTTTATACAAGTTGACAGTGAATTTTTGACTGTATCAACTACTAGAAAAAACTATTTACTGCTGGGATGCTAGACTATATTTCTTTATATCCTATTTTGCTAGCAATCCAGCTAAATCACCCCATTTCTTTATGTTAGAAATATATACTTACTTGCCTCTTCCATCAAAAAAGTTTAATCCAAATGAAGCTGCTTACTTCCACTAAAAGTGAGATTTTCAGCCTGTAGATAAATATCTTTGTCAAAAAAGGTGTTTGATAATAGCTTCTGTGTCATAGTATTATTTCCAGATAATAACAGCCTTGTATGTAGACATACAAAGAACAAAATAAAAAACAAATTGTAGGTGTTTTATTCATTTGCTATTGGCATGCATTTCAATTGGTAAAACAATTTAAAGCAATTTAATAAAGCTATAATTTAGCTCTTGTGTCACACTGTGCTTGATCCAAATT
The DNA here is from genome assembly GCF_013368605.1 of Nyctibius grandis. Lineage (NCBI taxonomy): Eukaryota > Metazoa > Chordata > Aves > Nyctibiiformes > Nyctibiidae > Nyctibius > Nyctibius grandis. The sequence continues at coordinate 96,645,811 of NC_090661.1, read as the reverse complement.
TTTTTACCCAAAACCACTTTTTAGGCACAAACAACATGGAAAAACTAATAATATATTCAAATACTGATGATGTCCCAAACACTGTATTTCAATGACACAAATATCCTAAATTAATACTATATTCATTTTAATTAGAATTTGCATTTCAAAGCATTTTTGCTCAAATTACATGATTTTATGTAATTTGTACCAATGATTCAAGATAAAAGGAAAGCCAAAGGTTTTATATAAATTATTAGTTATATAAAGGAAGAAAGTACGCTTAAATTATGTTAGCTTCATTCTAGCAAACAACAAGCCATTCTGAAAGTAGTGGAAATCTATTCTCCATCTGCAGGATAGATAAATAATCTGTCATAGGATACAGGAAAGCAAGAAGAATGATTCACAAAGATGCAGTATTCTACCTTTTATAAGAATTCTGTACATGTGCTAAACAGTGCTGTTGTAAAAAATGTGTACATGTATGTTAAAAGACCACTGAAACTGGTTCAGCTAAAGGAGAACCAGAATAATTGCAAAAATATATATTACAGAAAAAAAAAAAAAAACCACAACAAAGAACTTGCTCAATTGCTGATCTGTGTATGGTTTTCAATTTTAATCTCAAATAAGCTCTCTTGCCTTGCTTGCCACTGTTACATAGAAGCCAGTAGAACTGCACAACGAAAGGCATGTTAGGTCCAGAACAATTAATCCAGCTCAAATCATGCAACCAAAAAATACAGAGAGCAGTTAAAGTGAAAAAAAAAAAAATCACATGGTGGCTCAATCAGTCAGTTGGATGGACATCATGGATATGAACTTAAATGCTATGAAATGTAAGGGGCTAGTTTTGATCCTACTTTTCTAGTATCTGAGATTTTGCAAGTTTTAACCATGGCACATGACATCAATAACATCAAAGACTGCATTTATGCATATGAGAGTTATAAAGAAGAAAGCTGCCACTTAAAAGCCTTTTCAATGGAAAAATAACTGAACTTCTGGATAATTACTTGCCTTTATAGTCATTTGGGACACAGTTTCGCAATGGAAGTATAAATATCAAATTCATGTACATTTTAAAATAGCCTCTAATGAGGAAGTGCAGGTATTATTACAGTACTTGCCAGCACTTCCAACATTTCAAAGTTATCTTTCAATGACCTGTGAGATGTTTAGTCATGCTGAGTTAAAAAAAAAAAGAAAAAAAAACACCACCAAAACCAGTTCATGAACTAGAGATTTCTTGATTTAAAGGTAGACATAAATTATGAAATCAGATATATGCTGCTGGAATTTCATATCACCTAGCAGTAGGCAGTCTAAGAGAAGCTGTGGATGCCCCATCCCGGGAAGTGTTCAAGGCGAGGTTGAACGGGGCTTTGAACAACCTGATTCAGTGCAAAATGTCCCTGCCCATGGCTGCAGGGGTCAGACTAGGTGATCTTTAAAGGTCCCCTCCAACCCAAACCATTCTGTGATTCTGTGATAAATAAAAACCTGACTTTAACATTAAGTGGGCTTTTTTAATCATAAGATCATACGGTTAAGAGAGACCTCAGGAGACTGTTAAGAGATTATCCACCCTCCTGCATAGACATATCTGTCTTCTATTTTCTATCCTATATTTGCCTACTCTACCCTTAAATGCTTTCAAAGGACAGAGAGTCTCCAGAATCTCTAAGACAATCTATTCTAGAACTACATTATTGTAGTCACTATAATTAATTATTTTTCATTGTGCCTCCTGAATGTTCTTTGCTGCAACACAGGCACCTCACTTGTCCTTTCTATGACAAACACAGCAAACGCATTATTCTGTTCCCTATCTTTAAGGCTGTTATCATCTCTCTCCATGTTCCTCTTTTACACTATACAACTATAGACAGCCATACTTTCCAGTTGCGCTCCTCTGAACATTTCCAAATGTTCCATACACTTTTTGAACTGGAGTGTTGAAACTGGACATGATGTTCCAGTTAAGGCCATACTCAATAAATCATAAGAATTAGATGCCTTAGAGTTACTACTACTACCACCGCAAGTCAGTAATATATTCCTTTTTTGTAAATAGGTTGCTGTGGACTTACATTCAGCCCTCGATCAGTTCTGAAGAACTGTAGCACAGTCAGACTTTTCCTCATGCTGTTTCTGTGAAGATGACTATTTTTACCAGGTAAAAAGCTTGCATTCACCAGTATGGATATTCTCTCCAATTTGTAAAGACTACTTTGAAGCCTAACCCTGCCTGCAACACACTTGCAACCCAGCTTCTACTATCTGCAAGTTTAATAGATATATTCTCTAATTGCATAACTTAGGTCATTAATAGAAACACTGATGAGTTCTAGAGCTAGGACAAATCTTTGAAGTTAACCTACAGTTAATGCAGTTAACTAGAGTCAACATGTAGTTAATATCTCATTTTACTGATAATGAACATCTAAGTTTTTATGACCAGTTTTGCTCCTACTCCACAGCTATATAATCACGACAATGTTTTCTTGCCTTACCTATTCATGTATCATTTTAAAGCCTTTATAATGCCAAACTGTACAAGCATGAGATGCTTTTCCGTCCATTCAAAAGGACTTTTATCCTACCTTGGAAAAAAAAGCATATTCATGTGATTTGCTTCATGAAAAAACATCTAGGCTTTTAATCTTTTTTTTCATAGGTGCTTACAAACAGCTTAGTTTTTATTGAAGGATGTTTCTGGGAATTTACTTACCATAATTCTCTGGCTCCTCTTCTCCTCCCTTTCTACCAAAATGATTTATGTTCATTGTTTTCTACAAGCTTACACACACTGGATGCTCTAACCAGAGGTGAAACTTGGACATTTCATGCATGGTTGATTTAGTCATTAACAACATTAACAATGTGGACTTGCTTTCCATGTGAATGGGGAAAAGGACAAGTTCAGGAATATTATTAACAGACACTGTTAAGGTACTAAGTAAAAATGTGGTGTGCCTCATACTTGCATGTGGGTCATGTATGCATGGGTATGGTATTTTTGTAAAATGATCCCACTGTTCTGGAAATATTTTTCCTTAACTTTGTGAAGGCATAAATTATTATGGTAGGTAAAAAGTAGTGCAGAATTGGTATTGTACATCATTAACACACTCAGCATAAAACTCTAAGAAATGGGTGATTGGTTTTAATTAAGCTGAAAATGAAATATGAGGTATTTCATACTTTCATAATGTATATTATCAAAAATCAAAATTTGTATTAAATATAACACATTAAAATAACAGACTGTATTTCCCAACACGTTTGTATCTCTGATTAGTAGCAATGCACCCAGACAACAATTAAGAGAGCAATCCAGTGTCCATTTCCTAAATGGACAGATGCCTAAATAAATTGCCTAGGGACAAATAGGATTATTGGGGAATAAAGCAAAACAGTCATGAAAATAGGCTCCCCAAATAACAGCAACACCATCTTTAATGAAAAGCAAATCTTTAATGAAAACCTGTAAAACTGAGTCTGTTCTACAAATGGGGAAACTGATGGCCCAGGCAGCGAAGTGATTTGCACAAGGGCACCTATAATACCAGGAAGTAAATGACAGTCTTCCAAACCCAAACTTCTCCTTACCAGAACATACTGTTCCTTGCCTGCCTCCTCCAGTAGCATTTCTGATCATGGCTGAACAAATATAAAAGACTAAGAAACTACAGCTATTAGATATGGTAAATTAACTGGGATTTTCAAAATGTATGTGGAGCACAGAAAGCCAAAAAAGCTCAAGCTACAGGGTTCATTGTGGTTTAATTTTTGTTAATTACATGTGGGCCAACTGATTGTTAAAGCAGCCTAGAGTAATTTACCGATGTTACAATTTAGCTGCCATGATGCACTCAATCCAATAAATTCCAACCAAAATATCAAATGGTATTCTGTTTTTCAGAAATTACTTGTGTATAAATTGAACAGCATGGATAAAAATAATAGTCTGTTCCAATATTCATTTTCCCTATAGTACTTTTGCTACTATACAACTGCCCTAAAATAACATTACATTAATTTTAATTAAATTTTGCATTTCAAAGCATTTTTTCCACATATAGTATGTTTTTATGCAACTTCTGTCAATACTTGAAGATAAAAGGAAAGCCAAAGGTTATATGTTAATTATTAATTATCTGCTGAAAACTAATGTAATGAGCTTAGTTTATATCAGGTCACACTAACTCTCAACTATTGTTTGTGAACTGTTGGAGCAATAAAAACTGTAGCTCCAGGAAGGATAAACATTGCATCAGTATACCCTTGAGAAAGAATAACTACTCTACCTTTTTGTAGACTTGAGTGTTGTATACTCATGCTTTCTTATAAAGGGTTTTTGGTTTTGTTTTTTTTTTCAGCCTAAGGTTCCACCATTACTTTGTATTTGCAGGTTCCACAAGAAATAAGCATTCATATGCCAATTTTGTCACCATGTACCTACTTTTTATTTCCTTCTACCCAGAGAAGAAGGAGAAGTCTAGAAGGTGCCCAGATGAACCACACAGCCACCGTTTCCTCAGAGGGATGACACCAAGGAATGTTTGTATGGTACAAATATCTACAGAAAGTGGAGAAGTTCCCTATAGAGTTTGTTGATAGCAACAATACTGACATTCACGGCACTGAACACATTCTGCTGAGAGAGTAAACCAATTAATAGTGCAAGCACTGAAAAAATAAGCTGGTGAAGTTAACTAATTTCCAGTTGCATTGATCCTTGAATTCTCTTTGCATTGAAAATTATTAAAGCTCTGACCTTAGCAGGGAGTTGCCCACGTATAAGAAACTTCAGCGCCTTCAAAAAAAATTTAAGATGGAATAATTGTGTATATCACCAACACTAACTTTACGAGAGAAAAAGGTCAATGTGGTTATTTTAGAAGGCATGTGTTATCCATGCTGGGCAAAGCGAAAAGCAAACACTTTGGAAGAGATTCAGGCATGACATTAATCCTTCTTTACTGCTACTCAATTGCACACATACAGAAATGTACCTAAAAATCAGCTCTGAAAAAAAAAATATATTCGATATATATGCAAGAGGTTGGACATTTGTGGAAGCAGATATATTTGTGGAAGAACATCAAGCTGTCTACAGACCAGTAGCGAATGTTCCATACATTACAAGCAATCAAAATTACTGTTACCCTGATTTATTATAGTTTTTAGAAGATATGATTAACATTCAACTGTAAATAAACAGAACTTTAAGTAGAAAGGAGGAGCAGAATAAGAGAGGTGAACTATGTATGTCTTCTAGGCTTGGACTTTGAGTTGCTTTCCTGCTCTTTGGAGGAAGGACAATTCTGACTTAGTCTCCTTTATGCTTTCCCTGTTGCAGCTAACTCACCTGGGCCAAAGTTGTCCACCCGGTGCCACTAAAATTGCTCCCAACTCTGAGAAAAGCTAAGGAGGAACTAAAGAGGAGTATTTGCATTTCCCTCAAAGAGGTCTTTCTGTAAACCCTCAAACCTTTTCACTCTCTCTTCACAGCAGAGTTCTTCCAAGTTTCTAAGCGTTTTTGTTTGCACCTAAAACCACTCACTTATTTCTTACAGGGCTTTGGGGAATAGGAGGTTTGTCTGTGTTTTAATAGTGGACAAAAAATTGACACTATACTGCAAACACCAAGGAAATACAGATGTAGAATCTTACCACTTTGGGCCAGTATTCAACACCTGCTCTTTTGTTTTTGTTAAGAGACTAAAATGAATCATCCATTTTGGTGCAATCCTCTTTACTTAAAAAGAACATATTGAGTGTCCTGATTCCTTTAACACTGTGGAAACAAATCCAGGCGACTTTTCTTCTTGGAAATTCAAAAGAAGTTATCTGGCTTCTTCCCAGGGCCCCACTAAGGATTGCCCTTCTCACTGTCTGCTGCTTTTTGCTGACAGGTAGTTTGCTAAAAATTCTCCTAATGCTCTTATGTTTACAACTAGTCCCATGGAAACCTCTGAGACTGTACAGCTTAACGGGTTCCTTAGGCTCTGCCAAGTGGCCAGTTGCCTCAGGCAGTCTTTTCATTTTGGCCAGTTCTCTCTTCCTCTTAAATAACTTTAATTTTACCTTCCTGTTAACTTGAAAGCTTAACCTAGTACACTTGCAAGATGTAACCAGGTCTGCGACAGATAGCAGGAATTAATATAGTCCTTTATAACATTAATATTATCCCCAGCAGTATTTTATACTAATATTTAGAAATCTCAATTTGATAATAATTCTACTGAACAGAATACCACAACTATTAATTTTAAAGTACTGTTATCAGCACTAATAACTACATCCAAGCTTCCTTCTATGCATACACCCAGAAATCACACATAATGAAATTAGTTTGTTTTGATTATTGCCTTTTTGGATTCTTCAGGTTAACTACACTATGCAAATGTAAGAAGGAACTTTGACTATTATGTTATGAAAATTGAACAATTTTCTTCTCCTGGTCATATGTACATATAATTAAAACACCTTAGTTTACATTCCCCCCCATTTATTTATTTTTTTAATAAAGAGAAGTAGCCCACAATTTTCCTTGCAAAATCTATTGTCATCTGTTATCTTCTTACCTTCTGAAATTTTGTGGAATGAAGTAACAGACTGATCTGCTAGCAAGCTTTCATAAATGCCTTGCGTTAGCTAAAAGTGTGTGTTTTATCTGCACACACACATTGATTTCCTGTGCCTTTTACGGATACTTGTTCAAAACAAAACATGTTTACATGTACTTACTTTAAGAAAAAAGTACTAGAGGTATTAGAGGTACTAGAGATAGGAATGAATTTTCATAGTTTAGGTGTACACCCTTGAATAGCTGATTTGGCTTTGTTTCTGTTCCAAACTTGGACAGCAGAAAAGGTAAAGCCAAAAGCCAGCTCTCTACTTTCAACTTACAGATTCTTTTCAGCATTAATTAAAAAAAAAGTAAGAAGAAAAAAAATACTTTATCCTGCCAAAGAATATGGTAGTACAATGTATAAGAAAATTATATACCTATATGAGTTCTAAAGAAGGACAACTTCAAGAGACAAGATATAATATAATATAATGTTCTTCATTTCTCCTTTGGACAGGATGATTTTAAGATGAAACTGACAAACTTGTGGAAAGAAAAGTCTGCAAAGGAAACCAGAGTACTACTTTTTGCCTTACAACATATTTATCCCATGCTTCAAGGTTTCCATTGACTACCTGTAGTGTTTTCAAATAAATGTTTGCACTTACTGCATAATTTGACTCCTGTTTCTATCTCTGCTTCCCTGGTGATTTTCTTAGTACAGTTAATTTCCTCCAGTCTATATACTACTTCTACACTATTCCAACAGATCTCTGCCTCCATAGGCCATGCCATTGCCCTAAAGGGCACAGAGCTTTAGAACTGTGTGGGGCCCAAATAAAACTTGGGTCAACTCTATGCAGCCAGGTCATGATGAATTCCTACTGAAGATGGCAATTCATAAGCAGAGTTGACACAGGACAGCTAGGATTACTTCCTAGGATAAATGCCTCTGGCAGGAGATACATAGCTGCCAATAACTTAAGACGGGCTCTTCAATCTCATGCCCCTAGTCTTATGATAATTGTTCATGGTAGCCTCTTACCACTGTATGATGTTTTGACATAACTGCACTACATCAACTCTGTTTAACTCACCCCTCAAAATAAATCTTTCCAATATACTATTGAGTCTCTCACTGGCACCATTTAATACTTCTCTTTACAGAGAATAAGCATGATGTGAGTAGTGCTAATATAGGAATCAATCAGGTGCTTATTTTTACGGAGAGCATTATAAATACAACCTCATTTTTACAAAATTAAAGCAAAGATTAACTCTCAGTATAGGAGATTTGACTCATTGTGTTATTTGTATCATTAACAACAAGTCAGTCCCCCACAAGTATCACAGTATTAAAGTGAACACTGCAAAAATTCGGTGGGATGAGTTGTCATTTGGATGTGTCTGTTATACTGACTGCAGAGGGAGTCCCGAGACAAGATCCAGTGTCAACTAAAGAGGCATATCACTTGAAAGGTTCATTCAGAGAGGAACCTAAATTTTAGGTTGGAGAGAACTCAGAAAATGTCAGCCTAAAATAAATGTCCCAGTTATCCTCGATAAAACTAGATCCACAGTTGAAATAAGCAGTCATAGCTCTATTGATTTCAGAAGAGCTTGAGCAATATAACAAGTTCAGATTCTAGTCCTATGAATAGCTCTTTTGACTTCAGTAGGATTACTCACACAGCCTATGAGTAAGTACATATAGATAATGTAAGATACTTGCTAAGCAACAGACAAGAATCCACCAGAAAAGTGTTCTGTGAGGTTAAAAACTTTTAAACATAAAGCATGTAAATCATATAATCCTGTAGACACCTACACACATGAACAATATTATGCATTGGGGTACTTCAATGATATGTATTAACATTTTTTGGTTTCCTTACACCTACTATTGGTGGTCCTTTGCCCACTTTAAAACATATAGATGAACCAAAGTACTCCTTTTGTTTGTTGTTCAAGAACACAACACATTCTGTGTATTAATATTCGTAAACTAAACAGGTTGCATTCCATAAACAATATTACGTACACCAAAAGCCATTATTGCCTTTTCTAAAAGCAATACTTTCAAAATACAAGTGTCGTTACAATATAAAGTAAAAAGCTCTAGCTGAAATTCACATATTGTCTTCATTCATTAGTACTATTGACATAACTGAACTTTCTTGTTCTTATTAGGGTTACCATAGAAATAAGCCTAGAGCTATTACATGAATTGTTACTGTTATTAAGAAGTAGTCTATTTCAGTTTCAACTGTGTGTTTTTAAGAATCTTTGAATATTTAGGAGAATAAAACTACCTTGATATTAAAATCAAGGCTAGAAAGGTGAAGGGTTTTTTAAAGAAACATAAGCTTATTTAATAAAATTAAGCAATGAGTTGTGTGGCACCCACACACTTATAAAGCAAGCATTCTCTATAACTCCATGTTTTTATGCTTGTATATGCTATTTTTTCAGACAGGCAAATAGTGCACAGCTGACTGTATAATAAAACGCTCTATATAAATATGAAAATTCCAATAAAGGAATGATATTAACCTTTAGAGTTAGGCAAGAACCTTACACATATAATAACATGCTTTCAAACATTTTTACATAACTGTGCAACCATGCATTACTTTCTCATTTCTCAAGAGACTTTATAATATATAAAAAAGAGGTTTTTATAAAAAAAAAATGTAAAACTGCATTTTAACTAATTGACTGATCCAATATACACAAATGTCTATAATGACACACGACACATTGGCACATGAATGTATTTTGTGTGCGTCTGTGTCAGGAGAGGAAGAGTACGTCTGTATGTACGTCAGTGATTGCATGACTGTGGATTAAAGGTAACAATTCTTTAAAACATCTGGCTGAATGAATAGTACAAAGGGTATCTGAGCAACAAATGCTTTACCTTATGAAGGACAAATATTTTGCTAAAATATCTCAACAAGAAGCTGTGTGGTTTATAATCCCATCTGTATGAACTTTGTTAGGGACCTCAGTGCAATCTTGTCAGCAAAAAGTTCAACACACTATTAATAAGAAATCATTTGGATACAAATTTTATCTGCAGTCTGGTGCCTTTTAATCAGAAGTAGTTCAGGAAACAAAACCTTTGAGCCACTACAAAACTGGCAGGCAACCTATCAAGCTTTTCAGTAATATGATCTATGAACAGATTCTCTTCTACCCATTCACAACAGAAGATTGAATGAATACTTTAGGTATGAAACATACAGAGACAACAAATAACATTCTCTTCAATTTTCTTATTTAGTAAATCTGGGTGATATATCTTTTTTTGTATAAAGAAGGAAAACAGAGTCAGATTGAAACTTCATGGATGGCCTCTTGGGTGAATTCTGGGTATAAAATGCAAGAGGCCTAACAAATCTTTCGGGAGAAAATGACAGCTCTCAGTTTTTCATCCAGTGAACTAACAAGTGAAATTTCACCAAGAAAGGTACTGGTAGAAAGATTTGTGAGTCTTTGGAGGAAAATGAAGGATGAGAGATTAAAACCTAGAGTACATATCTGATCTTTTTATGTAGTATAAGACTCTCCTAAAAAATGCTTTGCTGCTCCTAAACTTTGCACTACTTAGGAACTCCTTTACCTTATTTGACAAATGAATATATCTTGCGCTTTGTCTACTCCTACCTTAATTTCCATCCTTGTCTGCAAATGTTATCCTGCTCTGTAAGTAGGAATTTGAGGTTTGGTACCCATGAGAATGTTCCCAGTTCCTTCTGGTTTGCTTCTCAAGAAAGATAGTGCCATAAGAATGCTTCAGAAATCATCTCATAACATTCTGTATTATTCCTTTCAAGGATCAAGCTCTCTCAGACAAGCAATATTTCACTATCTTACTTCAGCCTTTCTTAAAAACCTTTTTTTTTAAATGTCACAGATCCATGGGAGGTATGGGTGGGGGAAGGTGTCAAGGGATGCCAGGCAGGAGGTAGTTCATGTTCTCCTGCTCAAAGTTTCATTGATCTTTTTGGAACTGTGAAATAAAAAAAATGATACTTCCCATTTTCTTTCAATGCAGAAGGTGAATAACTTTGATGGTATAAGGTGAGAGAGAGTCTATCTGCTCTTTCAGAAGGCAAGAAAGAAGAAGAGAAGCTCAGCCAGAAGTTAAAGTATAAATATAGATGTTCAAAAAGCCTTAGATAAAGTGTATCTTAAGAGGCAGCAATGTAAGTAAGAAAAAGACGAGAACAAAATTTTGTTATGAGTAAAAAAAATTACCAAAACTCAAGGACTTGGCTTAGAGAAAAATTATTTCAACTAATTAAATCGAAAGACCAATAGATATGGGAAAAGGAAAGTTAGATTCAGTGTTGACAAACATCAGTTAAAGTCTTTTGAAAGACACTACTTATTTATTTTCATAGACATAATAGTTTCTTACCTGTAAATATAATAGAGCCTAAATTGAAATTAACTGCTCAGTAAGATTTGGGCAGTGCTCTGAACAGTGGAAAGCAAATATTTTGCTTGATGAGCAATGAATCAGGAAAGAAACTGGAGAGAAAATTTCCAAATTCATGGGAAAATTGAGACATTCCCAGTACACAATGCAAACAACTTGCTCTTGCTTTGTATTGGATTGAGGCCATGCTACATTCAATTTGGAATCAATAATGACCCAATTTAGCCAAGTATTAAAGTCAGAAGGCAAAAAAAGGACAAACTTCTGAATTTTCAGCTACACATAAAGTCTACAAAAACTTCAAAAAATTATTTGCTTACCTCAACTGCCTTATAAAATTCATTACTAAAAGATCACAAGAACTGGATAGTAAAGTTTCTCCTCCTCTAGGGGAAAACAGACTGGGATGAACAATAAATGGATGAAGAGCTATTAACAGCAGCTTTTTCATATTTGTTTGTATTCTTGTTATATTTCACTTCTTACTGTAGTTTTTGTCCATATTGAAAGTAACATCTGAAGAGTCAAACATTTCTGTCTTTCAAGAATGATGAAAGGGACGGAAAGCTCATCTGCCTGGTGGGCTTTAAAAGTAGGCACCTCAGAATTTCTTCAACAATAGATTGCCTTCTACTTGTATGTTATTCATACAATTTATTTGTAATACTTCATCCTAAAACCTCACAAAAAATGCTACCTATAGAAACAGGTTCTCTGGTCTAGATTAAAGGAAAATATTATGTGGAGCATTATCAAAAACTTGTACTTGGCATGAACTGCTGCTGATGTGCAATATCAGATTGTAAATAAAAGAGATTTGCTTAAACATTTAAAATTCATAATGCTGCCACACTCCAGGTACTGTTTAAAATAGGAAGAAATACATACTCGTGTAATTTTGAAATTAAACAAGGAACATTTCTGAATGAGAGATAACTAAGTTTCCCCAGTTATATTAAAGAATAACCAAGGATCAGAACTGAAGCATGGACCTCAGAATTTTAATCCAGTTGCCAAGTATTTGTTTCTATTTTGCTCTTCCAAAAAAGCTGATTTATGTTGTATTTATCAGTCAGCTTATATGAGGTTTCATACAGTCTTAGAAATGCTTTTGATGACATTAGGAAAATAAAGCTTGGAAAACTTCAAAAACTTGTTAAATGACTATGTGTTCTTTATAGGATGATGCCTACAGACTACATTAAAAATACTATATTTCAAACACATAGAAGAGCAAGCACTGAAAACAGATTAGAACCCCTAGATCTGTAAACTCATGTGTTCATATTTGTTCTTAGACATGTCAGCAAACCAGCCTTATTAACATAAGAAATGAAATCAAAGAATTGCTATATTCCATCACAATACAATTTTGCACAGAACTATTAATGAGTTAAGTATTGAGACAAATTCAGACAAAATATTAATAAGTTAAATAGTGTAGTTTAAAGTAACTTTCACCTGTATTTTGCAAGTAACAATAAATATATGAGCACTTGCCCTTAGAGGGAGATTACGCTTAATAATAGTCACCTGAATAAAAAACTACCTAAATGAAATAACTATGATAATATACATTTTGCTTTGTAGCACCAGTTCAAAGCTAAACCTGGCCATTTGTGCGCTATAATTTCAGTGAAGGAAAATTGTAAGTGCTAGTTACCTGGCACTTTTAAAACATATATAAATTCACTGTAGAACTACAGTAAAAAAAAAAAAAAGTTAAACATTCATTGTGCCAGTATACTAATAATATTAAAATAACTAATTTGAGAAAGGCTAGATTTTAAAAAAAAAGCACCAAGATTACAGTACCATTAAGCAAGTGCTTTTTCCAGAAATTATCAAGATTAGAAGCTTCAAGGGGAAAAAAATCACTGTCTAAAAATTATACATCTTATTTATGAGAACAAAATGAAATGGTATCTATCAGTAAACATCATCTGAATCACGCTATACACACGCAGCAGTACACATAACCTAGATTTAATCTCATATAAAGTTAATCATTTGTTAAACTGATAAGAACAAATATTTGGGCCAAATTTTCCAACACAGATATAATGATTTAGACAACAAAAGAATAAGATGACCTTATATACGAGTATTTATTGAAGAGTTTCAATTGTGCCATGGTTTTAATGACAGAATTACTGATAGTAATAGAGATAGAATTTTGCTTAGAATAAAAAAAAATTTACAAACAAAAAAGAAAATAAAAAAAGAAAGTATAAGCTCTTTGCAGAGAGGGTTGTCTCCTACTATATGTTCCAATGACGATAACAACACAGCCTAATTCACAGCGTCATTTAGCTTCCTAAAAAGTTTCAGATGCTACACTATGATCCTCTGTGTTCACTCAATTTACCAATGTTTTTGCACTACTGTTTTGAGACTGTTGAGAATATTGGGATGCATTAAACACAGTATAACCAGCTGGTTATACAAGGCAATTATCCCTCTGTATTTAGCATTGGTGCAGCCTCACCTTAGGTATTGTATGCAGCTCTGTGCCCCACAATTTAAAAAGGATGTTAAGGTACTTGAATGTGTCCAGAGGAGGGCAACAAAGCTGGTGAAAGGGCTGGAAGGAATGTCCTATGAGGAGTGTCAAGGACTCTGGGGTTGTCTAGTTTGGAGAAAAGGAGGCTGAGGGGCGACCTCATTGCTCTCTACAGCTTCCTGAGGAGGGGAAGCGGAGGGAGGTGCTGAGCTCTTCTCCCTGGTACCGAGTGACAGGATGCAGGGAATGGTTCAAAGCTGCATCAGGGAGTGTTCAGACCAGATGTTAAGAAACATTTCTTTACTGAGAGGGTGGTCAAACACTGGAACAGGCTTACCAGACTGGCAGTCAGTGCCTCAAGCCTGTCAGTGTTTAACAGGCATTTGCACAATAACCTTAATAAAATACTTTAACTTTTGGTCAGCCCTGAAGTGGTCAGGCTAGACGATCCTTGTAGGTCCCTTCCAACTGAAATATTCTATTCTATTCTAAATATTCCATCATAAAGAAAATTTAGCTGTCTGCAACCTAGTGCTGCAATTTCTTTTATTTTTGACATGAGGAAGAAACAAATTTTTCTTCTTTAGCATAAAAAGACCAGGGTAAAAAAAAAAAACACGTTTAGAGGGATATTTAATTTGTGTATACAGGAGAAAGTGGAGGTGTGATTGTTCATCAAAGCTCTCAATTTATTCTGAAAGAGAAATCTACCACAATAACGTTACTGATACCTCTCTCCGTCGAGAAGCCCAACAGGTTTGTTTGATTTTCCAAACGACAGCAGCTACCAGCAGTAAGGATAAGAAACAACTGCAATTACAAAAAAAAAAAAAAAGGTAATTGTAACATAAGGGTCTGAAAATGCTTAATGGTTTTAGGGTATCAAAGGTAATGAAAATACATTTAAGTGTGGAAAAAAAACCCACAAAAATAGAGGAAAACTAAACTCTACCAGGATGACAAACAACAGCCAACCATCCAAGTTCAAAGCCAAAAGAGAATGCACACCTCTGATGCGTGGTTGTCTCCATAAAATGCTATTACTGTCTCCATTAGCATGGGATAAGCTCCATTACAGCTGTCTACATACCCACAATAGTCTCAACAAATATGCACTGCATGTTCCACATTTAGCAGATGGAAAAAGAAGAAGAACTATAGCAAAAAATGATAGCAATTTATACTCCTCTCGATTTGCGAATGCTGAATAATTTCCTGGGATGCAGCAATGACAACTATGCAGGGAGTAGAATTAGTTTGAGGAACCAGGTTTGCACATGACAATAGGTCTGTTTATCAAATTGAATATTTCTATAGTGAATCACCCAGGGAAAACATCCCTAAGAACATTACCATGTGACAGTCCCAAAGACACAACAGAAGAAGAAAAACAAATATCAAAATTATTAAACTTTTTCAGTTCACAGTTGGAGCACATGCCTTCTCTCTTGCTCCAGCATTTTTGTATTTGTAACATTTAGTCTATAAAGGATTTTGGTAGGAAGATCATTGAACTCTCAACCTCTTTTAGCGAATTTCTGGATACCGACAAAAGGCTTCTAAAGTTGACACCTAATGTAAGCAGTCAGAACATCTTATAATTTATTTAGTCAGTTTTCTAAAAACATCTGATTTCCTAGTTGTGTGAAGAACTTTGTCATGTTAGCGCATTCGCTGTACACAGTGTTTGCAATTAATACAACCCTGTAACTATTGAACTGTACTAGTCATCATTTTTTTTTTTGCCAAAAAGCTTCAAAATATATTCTTTAACTAATATAGGAAATACCAAGAACTCCCTGAAGTAGTACAGTTCAGTGGAGTACTGTGCATAAATGCAAAATATAACCATTATCCATGCAGTAACACCAATGTTTCCCTGTATCATGCTGTAAACAGAACTGAAATTATGACATAGAAGAGACACCTCCAGAAAAAAACAGCTCATGGCATTCAATATTTATCCATAATATGGAGACTATTAGAAACAAGTTTATGGCAACTGTAGCTTAATGTCACTATTAAGGTAATGGAATGAAAGCACCCAATCATTCTTTGTTCGGCAAGCAACAGAATCAGCTGTACCACTGAGTATTTAACAACAAAAAGTACCATTGCTCGGACTATGTTCAAAACTCACTCTCCACAACACAAGCTTTCCTAGACAGCTAAAGTAATATAAATCAATACGCCTTTCTATCAGAATCTTATTAACTTAAAACTCTTTTCACTATGAGCTTTCAAAATTTCTTTTTATCAATTTCTTCTTTGAACACCCTTGAGAAAGCCTGCCAGAGTGAGACCAAGTTTGAAAGAGAAAAGTACCAAATGTATAAAGTGGTTTGGGCATAGAATGCTCAATTAAAATTAACAGCTTGATTTTTTACTTAAGAGATTTAATTCTGTCTGTTTAGCTCCAAGAAGGCTGATTGTTCTGAGCCTGAAAGGAAAAAAGTTGATAAAGGATCTGTTTCTAGATCCAAAGTTTGACTTTCCTCTTAACAGCCAATGTCAACCACCAGCATTTTTTTAGCAGCTTTTTAACGCTCTTTGGGACTTAGGGTTTTTTATGGAAAGAAAGATATATTCTCCCTCTCTCCTTGTAGGGCCATTTTAAATACTGCATTGAGCTTTTATTGGTTCTTGGCACAGATCCTTTAAAAAATAAAGGTATTTAGAATTTTGATTGGTTCTGATCAATGCATCAGAACAGTTCAGAATATCTAAGAACCATTCTGCCAAAAGAAAATTGTTGGAAGAGTCAACAATCTGTAATAAAAGGATGTGAGAGGGTAAGTGCTGGTTCAAGAACCTTAGGGAATTCAGAAGAGAAATCTCAACCTTACACTTTAATAAATCTCAGTGTAAATCATCCTTCTACATGGATCTTTGCTGAAAGGAACTAAGGCAGTAAGAACATTTTAATTGATACACCTTTTTATTAACACAGTATTTTTTACTCGAAGAGTTTCTCTTAAGAGTTTTTTATGACAAAATAGCTAAGTAGCATAAAGAATGTTATGACAGAAACTGATAATCGGAGAACATTCACCATTTTGTTTAGTGCATCACTCCAGTTGATGCACTGATTTAACTTTTTAAAATTCGTCTTTGGCCATCTCCCTTTCTCCAGTCTCCTTTGAAAGCAAGCACAAGTTGATTGTGAATTTATATTTGATGTCTAGGAAAAAGCAGAATGATAAAACCCCACTGACCACCAGAATAAATCAACCTTTGCAGCAACATCTTTTAAGCTTTTTAAACCAATAGGTACTTATAAATACTATTTCCCAGAAATGTTTTCCCTACCATATACTGTACTGTCTAACTAGTAACTGCAACAGATGCTTAGGGGCAATGTCAGAGTACTGACATGTTGCTATAAATTAGCATGCTGTGCAGGAAGTAAGGGTAAGCCATCTCATTTACTCTTTTCCTCTATAGTCCTTCCAAAAACTAAATTAGGGAAACAGCAGCAACTTTGTTTAGAATGATGAACTCAAAGCTCCCAGAATTTGAAAAAGATGAATGCATTCAGGAGAGACGAACACAAGAAACAGAGCACTTTGCACTGTGTGACTGCTTCATTATGACCAGGAAGGGAATCTCTTTCCTTAGAATATTCTGTCCTTTACATTTATTAATTTCTTGAACAATTCTCTTAAGCTAGTAGAAGAAAAAAACTTGAGAGTTCTGGCCAAAAATCTTCTGCCAAATTGCTTCTGTTCTCTGTACTTCAATGAACCTGGGTCACACATTGAACTTCTCCGTCATCAGTCAAAACATCGTTTAGTTTACATGCGAAGTCAAAACATCGTTTAGTTTACATGCGAAGTCAAAATCAGGAACAAGTGTGTCAAAGACACACCCATAAAATGACGTAAATAATTGGAAATTACAGCATTGATAATATGAAATGTTTACTTAACACTTTTGTATGATCTTTTCTTGGCAAGTAAACATGAAATACTTTACTTTTTCTCTGTTTTTTTTTAAAATATGAATAATCAGAAGGAAAGAAAAAAAAAAATCAAAATTCACGTCAATGAAGAGAAGACAGACATGGAAAATAGATTTTGTCAAACTAACCTTGTTCCAGGCTGTGGTGAGATAATACCCTTGGTTTATTTAGGGCAATAAAAATTAAAGCTGACTGCAAAGGATCTCACAATATTGAGTGACTTGGCAATAAAATAAAAGAATGAAATTCAGCGCCAATGAACTGAACGCAATGTGCACAAGAAAAAAAAAATCTCTAGCTACAAATACACAATGATAGGTTCTAAATTAGCAATTACCACTCAAGAAAATGGTCTTGAAGTCATTGCAGATAGTTCTTTGAACATATCAACTGAATGTTTAGCGGCAGTCAAAACAGCAAATAGGATGTTAGGAGAGATTAGAAAAAGAATAAAGAACAAAACAGAAAGCATTGGGATGCTAGTGCGTAAATCTGTAGCATGCCTGTATCTTGAAGCACCCATCGCCTCATCTGAAAAACACAAAGTCGAACTGAAAATGTGTGAAGGAGTACAGTCCACTTGGAATGGTAACAGAAACAAGCTCTTTTCGGTTTTGAAACAATAGGGAGTTTAAAGGAGACATGATAAACATATTAACACTATAGGTAAACAGTATAACAGCAAGACAAGTATAGATGGATGCTCACCAATCCCCCAGTACACTTCCTAGCTTCTTCTTGAGACAGAGATATGAGAAGAAAGCACAATCACAAATAGTGTGGCAAAACAGATCAGTGCAGTGGACAATAAATGAATTAATTAAAAATGGGCCAGCTGACAGCTAAAAAAGAAATTGTGAGAAGGGGACCAATATCAGAAAAGGAAATTTCTAGATGGGTTTGCAAGGTTCCCAGAGTATCAGATCCTGTCAGTTTTTATAAGACTGATATATAATAGCAGAGAGGTCTGTGCATGACACAAAGACTGCCAAAAAAATGGTTAATGGTAATGAGAACAAAGAAATCACATAGTGTGCCTATTGGTAAAATTGCACCTATTTCAGCGAATTTTTTAAAATTTTTTCTTTTTTAAACACAATGACTGCTAAGTTGTATTTACAAGGACACAGAATCCAGGCCTCATTTACAGAGTAAAGGATATGTATTCCCCTTGGAATGAAGCAATTCCCCAAATAATTTAGAGATCAGTGTGAATGACCAACTCACTATGAATTGCCGCTGGAATGCTGAAATAAAAAGGATTAAAACAACCTTCAATACTCAGGTGCGCAGTAATAATCAGCACTCGGAAGATTAATTTATCACCCTACAAGGTATTGCCAAAACAGATACTATCAGATGACTTCTTGAAATTCTGGTATTTTCATTTTTTTAAATGAAGCTGGAAACATGAAGAGAATAAAGAGAAGAATCACAAAAAATATTCAAAGGTTGGAGAAAATCTTTTACTGACAGTGATTTCACAAGCTCAATCATTCCACTCTTCAAAAAGATCAAGTGGTGACTTGTCTACAGTGTGTACGAGCTTCCATGGGGAGAAAATACCAAGGCTCTCATTCATCTGGCACAGAAACACATGTTAAGAAACAATGGCTGGAAGCAGACACATTTGAATTAAACTCAGATATTATTATGATTTATTTTCTGTATCATAAAATAACGTTACATATAGTGAAAAAAGATGTGACTATGCTGCAATGACCGGATAATCTAAGATACAGAAAATGGATGGATGGTAAACAAGGAGTACAAAAAATAAATGTGTTTACACAGACTCAGCTATATGGTCATAGATTTGGTCCACCATTTCTGACTCTCTAGTTGAGACTCTGAATGACATCGAATAAACAGATAAATGCCTTTGCAATGCAGATGGCTTATGAAATGCTGACCCAGAATACAGAGTGAATGACTTTCTGCACTTATGAATGTAAATCTTCCCAAAAAGACAATTATCATGCTAAGACACACTTAAAACCACAGCAGTCCAAGCATTATCGGGATTTTGTAGTCTCTAGAACAAAGAAATGATCTGCCAGAAGATAATGACACAGATTTCCACAGTTGCCTCTTCAAACCATGTGGAAAAAAATAGGGGGAAACACTAAAAAAGCATGCTTGAAAACAAGCAATTTGTCACCAGTAGCGTGTATTACAGGCTGATTGAAAGTTATTGTCTTAGTATTAAGCAGGAGACAATACACAATTAGAGAACAGATGAACTGAAGAAGCAGCCCTGAATATAAGTAGTTTATGTCCAATGCAGCAGAGGGAAGTGGCCAAGGCAGGGCTGCAAGAGAACAACAGGGCCTAGCAGTACGGTCTAGGCCAGACCTTCCCAGAAGGGGTCTGGGTACTATGAAAAAAGAAATAATCATTTAATAGAACACAGAAAAGGAAAACTGCAAGGAATAACCACTGCCTGCATAATTATTTTTGCAATGTACAGAGTAAATTTTTAACTTACAGAGGTCATATTTAGACATATTTAGTGCAGTTCACAGACCTGCCTGAGGAGTGAGAGGGAACCATTTTCCATAACTGAGAAATTATTTTCTGCGTGTGCGATTAGGAGGCAGACTGAAAACTAAGATTAATCACTAGCACAAACTGTACAGAAAATTAGCGGATATGTTGCTGCTTGGTATCTACAAATTAAAAAGAAACCTGTAGATCATCCTTAAACAATCTCAACTTACAGAAATAAATACAGGGGAAAATCTGTGAAACATAATGGTCAGTGTGGTTGGACTAGATGAATTAATGACACATTCATGCCTTAAGCTCTGTGCATGCATTATAAATACACTATAGAACTCCTTTTTTTCACTACATATTAATGCCTGTAAGTAAGTTACATATTGTATCAGAGTACTGTGTTAAAATGAAATAACCTACTTATTTTTGCAGTGATGTAAAAGCAACTATCTCATGAATTAAATGTAAATAATTTAAGGACCAATACTGTAAATGGAAGTCAAACAGAACAAAACAAAACGTTCCATCCTTTGCTATTTCTTTTTCTCATTCTCTTATTATTTAACATGCAAAGATAAATTGTCCAAAAATGTATGTAAACTTTTATGAATGAATAATTGTTGTTTCTATGATTTTACTTAAGCCACTAATTTGCATGATAATTCAGTATAAATTTCCATATTGGATGAAAGCAAGCACTTTTTCAAACTTTACCTTAAATCTAGTATACTTTTAAAAATTGTGTGGGATTCTACTTCAAGCACCTCTCACATTTACTCATTTTATGACAGGGGACAAAGTACAGCAGCTCTGCCGAGCTGAGCGTGGTGCAGAGTCTCTAAGCTTTCCCCGATTAAGCCCACCTTGGGAGAAGCATATCTGTGCCAGCACAGTTTGTCAAGACTATTCTAACAACTCATGAGAAAACCAATGGTCTGTTAGTTTGACTGCAGCATCACACTAACATCATTACACTGTCACCATGCTCAAACACACGTGGTAGACGGGTCCCTAGATTCTGAGGGGAATGCCTGCACTGCCGGTTTAGTGGGGATCAGGAGTGGGCTTTTGAATAAATCCCCTGATTGTCACGACTGTTATGCTTTGGCTCAGACTGTGGAGCAACCTTGGAGCTCATGACGCAGAAGCTAAACTGGAAGATGTGCAACATACACTCCAGACACAAACAGGCTTTCAGTCCATGGAACTAAACTAGAGCTAGTCCAAAGCGAAAAAATGACAAGATGAATATAGTGTGGATGTCAGGTCCTCAGCACTATTTTACTCAACAGATGATCTCTTATTTTTCCACACTGCTTACTAATAAGCACCCAAAGATTACTTTCATAAAGTTATTTAGGCAGTCTCACTGACTGCCCACATGTATATACTTACATATGTTTTAGAAGCTCCTCCCAAGTCTTTTTTTGAAAACAGGAGTTGGGCCATCAAGGCAACTATTGCTTAATTATTGAACCTTGCTGTGCTGAGTGAGACAATAGTTAAATACCCCTCTAGATCCACAAACCTCTTGCCTCTTAATGTCACTTTATTTGCCAAGAGCACAAAAATGTACACTTCACTAAACAGCAATCTTAACAGTGACCCTACACTGTATTAATGTTTCTCTTTCATATTATGGCATTTTTAAACATGAACAAAAAATAACAGTATTCAGTAAAAAAAACCTGATGACAAAAAGCTTTTTAATGTAGATATATGCAAAGAAAAAGTCTCTAAGTATCTAAGTTAATGGTTTTAAATTAATATTGCAAAAGTTTCCTAAGAGATAACACATATTGTTTTTCTAAGAACTGTTTTTCTGACATATTATTTACTATCTTTTTATTGGCAAATAGAGCACACTTTAATTGATATGTTATAAAGCAAGCACAATTCTAAAATAAAAAAATTGAACAATTATTTTTCTAAAACCATGATTTCAAATAGCAATTATTGTCACAGCAATTGATTTCTCTCATTGTACTTGACAAGAACATTGTGTTTATGATTATGATGTGCTAGGCTCAGCCATCCTCACTTGTGTTAACTAATATACACATGACAAGCAGCTCCAAAGATTTCAACAGGATTATCTGAAGTACAAAGCACTGTAAACATAATATTAGGAGTATGATATGTACGAGAGCAGTATAAAATTTTTATGTTTTTAATGATTAATTAAATTGCCCTGAATCACACAGTTTTACAAACAGTGTTTTAAGTAGGAATACTTCAATTATTATTAATTCTGAACGATTCTGGGAGTTAAGTGTTATGGTTCCAAAATAAAATGTATGAAGACTTAGAGGGAAAGTACCCTCAGCTAGTAATGGAGTAATGCAGCTTCCAAGTCCATGGTAATGCAGTGCGTGGGGTCAGGGGAATAAATCTTGGCTGACCCTGTGGAGCCAAGACCTACCAGCCAGGAGTGTTTGTTTCCCAGTCTGAGGGCGCTCTGGCTGCCACAGCCAGTGAAAGGCACTGCCTGCTAAGGCAGCATTACCAGCTAGGTGATTCAGGGACGTCCTTCTCTTTTTCTTGCTGGTCATGAAAAATACTACCAGTGCTACCAGCAGCTCCATGCACAGGCAGGGATTTTTTCCTCATACATCAGCCTTGATCTATGTCCCATTCGGAGTTAGGTTTTTCCTGCCCCTGTTGTTGTAACAAAGTAATAGCTCCTGAGCTCCAACTTTTCCCCCAAAGTTTCTTCATGACATAAAGGAACCCAAGGAAAATTTAATTCAACTCTGAACCTTCTAATCTTAAAGCCATACAAAGGGTTCAAGCCCTCAGTTCTTGCTTTCTGAACTGGAAAGTGAAAGAAATGTCTGAACATAAAGTTATCTACGATGGCATTTAAAACTTCAAGTATTACCAAAAATCATTTAAATGTAAATTTGTATTTATTTATTTGTCTCTCAAATGGAATTCACATAAGTTAAGCAACACTTTGCAAGTTAATTTGAAACTAATTACATGGATAATTCTTCTTATCCAGATGACAGCAATTAAAATACTATTTTTGGATGCAGCCCTGAAAAGCCATATATTCCATAAATAACTCTTGCATGAAGTGTCGCATGAAACTCACATAATTGCCCCTAAAATTCAGTTCTCACATGTCCACAACTACCAATGTTGTAAAAACCAGATTAACAGTTTAAAAGAAATATATATGGCCTTCTACTAATCCGGTCCTCCCAGGCAGAACCCTATGTTTGGTAAGAATGTAAGGTAAAGGATATCCACATTAGATTTGTTTTACTGTGTCATGGTCGATTAACAGGAACAGTATCGGCACAGAGATGCAGTTCATAAAATTACTGACCAAGGTTTTAAATGAAGATTTACAATCATGACAAGGGTGTAATGGAAATACCTTAGCTCATGGATTAAAAAAATATATGGAAAGTCAACTGACAGCACTTTTCTTTAATACATTCAAAGCTTCTTAAAGATGGCAACAGAAAATCTGTATACCCTTTTCTGCATTTCACACAGCAAAGTAATTGCCATGAACAGCTCTGCAGGTATAGAAAAGAGTAATACAGAGTTATTCTAAGGTGAGAAAATGCTGACAGTGGATACAATAGGGATCAGAATGTAGAAAAAGTCAAGTATTCAATGGTATAAACTTTTCTATTTAGAGTATTTAACATGTATTTTTTTAAAAAAAAAAAAAAAAGGAAACCCAAAAGAACACATTTCAACGATTTCAAATTCCTGCATTTCAACACAGTGTTCCTCGATGCCAGCCTATCAAGTATCAGAAGTGCAGACTCAAGTTACACTCCAAGAAAACATGAAACCTCTGTGAAGGTTTCCACCAAGCAACAGAGCAGTCTTTTAACTGAGGAGAACAGGAGACCACACCTAAAGAATTTCCTGCTCCTGGTGTGGGAAAATACTAGAATTCTTATTTTCACAACATCTCTCTCAGAATCACACACAAACGGAATACTTCAGCTTGGAAACAGACATAACTGATACTTGTCTCAGAATAAAACAAAAGGAAGGAAGGAAGGCTGAGATAGAGTCACAGACAGAGTACTTGGGCTGTTGAGTAAAAATTTTATTCATAAAGTATATGTCAATACATTCTCCTTCCCTGGTAGATGAGACATTGATCATTGATGATCCTGAGCTGTATAAATGAAATATTTTCAGATACAGTGGGCTGGGGGGGGGGGGCTCTACTCCCACATAATAAATTCCATGTTTTCACTATGTTAGAATAAAAGATTAGATGTTTCTATGAACCAAACAGAAGTTTGGCAGATCAGAGTAACAGATCTGTCTACAGAATTTCATCTCCCATACAGCAGATGGATATGAAAATGAAAATTTATTTCTATCTTGGAGAATTTTTATTGACTATGGCAGGAAGACTGTAAAGGAATTCCTCAGAAAGGATCTTATTCCCTGGTCTTATGAAGAAAAATACCTGGAAAACACAGGGATATTGTAACTTCTTTTAATGAAGAAGTCCCACTAAAATATCAGAAACAGCCTAGCTTTAATCACATAACTGCATCACTACACTGGCCACTGCAGGAGGCACACTCAGACATGAGCAAAAATTAAGTGATTTTTTTTTTTTTTTAAATGGCAGATAGTACTTAAATCTCAGCACTTCACACAATAT
Organism: Nyctibius grandis; assembly: GCF_013368605.1. Classification (NCBI taxonomy): domain Eukaryota; kingdom Metazoa; phylum Chordata; class Aves; order Nyctibiiformes; family Nyctibiidae; genus Nyctibius; species Nyctibius grandis. Next base: position 96,621,185 of record NC_090661.1, on the reverse strand, counting down.
TTTTGAATTGGTAGTACTCAAGTGGGCATGGAATTTCATACCCTCTAGCAGTATCTGATCCAAGCGTCATTTCTTTTAGCGTATGAGCTATGTTACAGCTATATTTTTAAATGTATTCAAAGCAAAGCCCCTTTAAGAAATCACCTCCTATACAGCTACATCCTCAATCTTCTGAAATCCCAAATCAAAAAATTTATTCCGACTACACAAAGGTAGCACTAGCTTTCAGGTCCTTCCTGAACAACTCTAACCTGACTGTGATCATGAGATGATACCATGGATCCACTGCAGCTGGATTCTGTTGCATAGTTTGTATGTTTTTTTCTTTTTTGAGCAATTCTCATTAACTAATTGTCAGGTCATCTCTAGCTGCCCAGCCAAACAACAACTAAAAAGTAAGGAAGGACATGTGTGATCCAAGCTCATTATTACTTCCACAAGGTAAGTCTGAATTATCCCAATGACACTATTTTTGAAAATATCCAAGAAGTTTGCCCCACAGCCACCTGGACCACTTATGTATGTACACGGCAACTCTACTCAAAAAAAAAAAAGTATACCTGTGTGAAATATATGTGAATATACATTATATATATATAAAAATATAATAAAATTATGGAGGTATTATGGGAGAAGAATGGAGTTACAGAACGTGATTGTTTTACTGCTTAGATAAATAGCAATATAAATAACAACAACAAAAATCAAAGAAAACTGTATGAGCTGCAGCCTCTACTCAGAACACCTATACTGAATGGGGCAGCACAGTATTCATGGTAGGTATTCACAGCCTGATTCACCCAAACACTGACACTTAGTAGCACAATGCATGCCTGTGTCTACAACAAATTATAAACAGAGGATTAGATGCACAGGCTGAGATGCTCCAGTTGTTTTGCATGTAGAGTGTAACTTGTTTTGGAAGTAATGAAGATTTACTGCAGTAAAAGATGCTTGTTGCCTTTAGTTGGCTCATTGGCCACAGTAAATGTTTTTGATGTAGCAACCTTTCTGTTTTGAGACTGGTTTTGGCAGTGGAGATCTGTAGCATTGCAAAAGAGCCAAAATAAAGGTCATGGGCAAATCAAAGATGTACCCCTGTGCCATGGAGCTTTCTGGCTGGTTTCTACAGGACCACTGGATGTTGTCGCACAGAACATTTGGACTGCTCTATTGAAGTTAAGAGAAATACATGAAAGGGAAATGAGCCTTAAAAAAACAGTATACTGCCAAAAGCACTCTGTAAGAAGTCTCTATTTAAAAGCACATTTAAAATTACTATTAAAAAAGTAACCAAAATAATTTTGTTAAGGAAGTAGAGCAAAATTAAGTAAAATAATAAATTAAAACTTCAATAATGATATTAATAAAGCTTTGCAATTTAAGCTCTGAACGCATAAGTGGAAACAGGGAGATTAAAGTACCAACGGTATCTGCTCCATTTTATATAAATTGTATTTTAAAGTAAGCAGCATCAATGAAATATCAATATAAAACATATTAGTTTATTAGTAAGAACAGTTACCACATCCGTGTAAAATTGTTTATTACTATATATTGAATGTAGAAACCCAACATAATCCTTCATCTCCTGAGGCATAAACTCCAACTGATAGTTTAAAATCACCTCTGACAACTGCCCCTACAAAGCCTGGGTTTATTGGTCTTTGCTGTGCAATGAAACATTAAAATACTTGTCCAAGGTAAGGAAGAATTAAATGTGTCTGAGTGGGGAATTTGTTATTTGCAGGAAAATGATTATGAAAAAAAGAGTATTGCTTTTTTCCATTATGTACATGTGCTGAAATGTTATAGAGAATGTAGGGGGTTTTAAATAACTTTATTAAATAGTTATTAGAAAGTAACTATATAATGTATAAATGCACATATACATATTTTATATTTATATTCTCCTACATCATAATTCATGTATATACACATAAAGCTGCCTTTCAAATTAAACATACCACAAATCATACCAGAAATCACTATAGTAATGTATGAATGAATGATCAATTATGTGAACAGCCTTTATATACAACTAAAAAGGGAAAATGGATATAGTGTACATCAGGACGCTGTCCGGAAGACCAACATTCACATTTCATTCTGTCAATACAACATCAAAGAAAAGTGAACCATTTAAAAGGACTCTGAAATATATTACACAATAAAGCTCTAGATGTGAACTTTAACTCTTGGCAGTTCTTCCTTTCACCTCTTTGAAGCAGAAAATAAAGAAGATTTACAATCAAAGGGGCTTAATCTAACATAAACTGAAATTAATCTCCATAGAATAAATAGAACATCACACCCATAAAGTGTGATTATGTTTCTTTTACTTATGGAAAAGACTTTCATATTTCATATAATTTTATGGTTTTGCCCTTCATGGGTGAAATACTCTGTATTTCTCTCAACAAGTGATATTGTATATAAAAAAAATGAGATCTAAAAAGAAAAAAAAAATCTATGTCCATTAAATTTGCAAACAAATTATGAAATACAGAATTTGATATTTTCTGCAGTAACTTTCAAGAATAATTAGAAATTGAATATATTGTTTCTATTTCAAAATAGTTGTGTTTTCGTTCAGCTTTTTTTATGTGATTTTGCTGATTTATGCTAATTTAAGATTTACAATTAAGGGGGAAAAAACACTCATTTAGATGGTCAACTAGTGAATTTGGAGAAAAAGGGCTGCCAACCAATGCCACATTTCAGCAGCCTTCCAAACCAAAAGATTCACATTATTTCAAGAAATTTTTTTTATGCTTTCCCCTCATTCTTTTCTTTCACTGCACTGTTGCTCTAGTGCAGATGTTATCCTTTGATAATAAATCACAGAAATATAAAATTCATTTAGAGAGTCACCAAGCCATGTCAGCATTGTTTAGCATATCAGACTCAAATATAATCAAGAAATTTAATATATGGCTAAAGGATTTTTCCCTTCATTATGCAACACTTCCAATACCTTTTTGAAAGCAGCAAACATATTTCAAGTAATAGGTGTAAAAAAAAAGTCATAACTCTCCTTATTAAGAACCCTATTAACATGAAATTTTCCTGAAGACAGAATACGTATTTTTAGATTTCCAGGCCCAAGATGTAAGATTATTGTTCTGTAATTGTACTGTATAAAGAAAACAAAACCTCTGATACCTCTCAACCTGATACCTAGAATTTCAACTGAAAAGACTCAAGACATGTAAGGAACAAAATATAATTTTGAAACTTGTCTCTATTTAGCCCACAACCAGGGCTAAACAATAAGCAGTTATTCTATCACCCAATCTCCCCTCCCCAACCAATAAAGGGAATTAGGAAAAGGAGGGAGACTTGTGGGTTGAAATTTAAACAGATTTAATAACATAAGAAAGTCAATATCAATACTAATAGAAAAGACACAAAATTATACTTAGCTCATAGAGTGGTGGCAAGTCCCTCCATGGATAGTAAACGTTGAGAGCAGAAGGAGGAAGAAGAGAGCAGAACAAAGAACCCCAGCCACCCCCAGCAGCTTTCCCGTTTATAGTGACCATGACATTAACGCGACAGAATACACCTGTGGGCCAGCCTGGGGCAGCTGCCCTGGCTTTCACTGCTAATGGCCTTGATCACCATACCACAGCTGGCCACAAACTGAAACAAAATGTAACAGAAAATTCATTCTATAAACTTTATCCCCACAAAACCACGACAAAACTGTAGAATGTTTTCCTAAAATACCACAAAAATTATTGAAAACATAGAAAAACAATTACGATATAGAACATAATTGGGCCACATATGCAGCTTAAATCCAGATTTAAAAATGTAAATAGACGACGTAACTACTTTTTAATGTGTAATATTTAGTGCAGCTTTTGGAGCCCACAGCAGAGTTTCCATAATTTTCCTTCTTATTGAGAAAATGTAGCCCCCCTCCATTGAATCCCAAGAAACAGATTAAAAAACCCCAAAATCTTCCGCACAAAATGCTTCATTTGGTACCAGGAAATTTCACTGGAATATCTTCCAGTATCCGGGTCTGCATCAAAAGAAGGGTGACCAGCAGGTCGAGGAAGGTGATTCTCCCCCTCTACTCCACTCTCGTGAGACCCCACCTAGCTCTGGGGGCCCCAACATAAGAAGGACATGGAGCTGTTGGAGTGAGTCCAGAGGAGGACCATGAAGGTGATGAGAGGGCGGGAATACTTCTCCTATGAAGAGAGGTTGAGAGAGTTGGGGCTTTTCAGCCTAGAGAAGAGAAGGCTTCAGGGAGACCTTATAGCAGCCTTCCAGTACCTGAGGGGGGCCTACAGGAAAGGAGGAGAGGGGCTTTTTACAAGGGCAAGTAGTGACAGGACAAGGGGGAACGGTTTTAAACTGAAAGAGGGGAGATTTAGATTAGATATTAAGAAGAAATTCTTTACTGTGAGAGTGGTGAGACACCGGAACAGGTTGCCCAGAGAAGTTGTGGCTGCCCCCTCCCTGGCAGTGTTCAAGGCCAGGTTGGATGGGGCTTTGAGCAACCTGGTCTAGTGGAAAGGTGTCCCTGCCTGTGGCAGGGGGGTTGGAACTAGATGATCTTTAAGGTCCCTTCCAACCCAAACCATTCTGTGATTCTATTATTTTTATTAATATTCCATTAAAAAAGCTCATTAGATGAACTCCTTTAAATTCAGCTGTCTCTTCTCAAAAGTAATAATTAGATTTCATATTTTAGCATCTATGAAATATACAGCAGAACACACAGTCTAGCATTCTCTTTTCTCTCTTTCTCTGATTTATCACAACTGAACACAAGGACCCTGAATATTTCTCTACTGCCATAAACAGATTGCTCATTTTTTTGATGTCACTCACTTCACAGCATGCCATACTGACTGCATCTGCAAATACAGACTGGCAGAGTGCTTGAGAAAGATGCTTGTCACTTGCTATAATGGACAATGACATTATTCCTTAACGAAAAACCCTAATATTTTTTACTTCTTTTTTTTATTATTATTATTTTTCTTCATCAGCTTTCGCCCCACTTCACTATATAGTTGCATCTGAAAACAAACTTCCGAAGTTAACTTTGCAACTGGTACACATACCCTGTCATAAGAAGACAGAATTGCTTCTCTTTTGAATAAAATGACAAAAGCAAAATTTCAAGTTCATTTATCACAGATGAAAACTTGTTCTAGTTCTTTTGTTTAAAGTATAGTGCACTGGAGTTTCATAAAGAAGTGACCAGGATTAAACACACTATAAGATAAAGAGCTGTGAGGGCCAATGTTGTTTTAGTCTAAGAAAACAACTGACTAATTTGATTTAAGAAAATACAATATAAAGCATAGCAAATCAAAACACAAACACAATATGAACTATCTATGATGTTTCTTAACAAACAAAATACAATGTAGCTGTAAAAAGATGCATCCCTGAAAGGACAGCATGACAGAACTGTCTCAGAGTAAGGGAGCCTGCAGAGTAGTGAGTGTTCAAAAAAAGATGTACTTTTTTCAGGAGTCTTGGGAAGTATATTTCAGGTGCCACCTTCTGACACCTCTGGGGTGAGCACTACTACATAAGTGGCAGCTTTGATTCCAATGAGATTTTACAAAAGCATAAGAATTGACAAAATGTTTTTTTTAGAGTAGTAGGCTAGAGCACCATGCAGAATGAAGAGTGCAATTTAAGATTTTCTTTTTTTTCCTAAAAAAAAGACTAGGAAAAAAAGAAATCTTTCAGATCCTGTTATTGTCACGCAAACCTTCACCCTACAACTCCCCTCTGCACTTAACTTATTTCTAGTTATTATGAACTGAGCAGAAATGGGGATTAAGCACTTCACCAGGCACAACGAACAGCTTTCACTTACTGTATTTTATACACACAGGAAGTGAGAAACGCAAAATTTTAAATGCACCTACTTGAAGGAAGGAAAAGTCCATATCTGGTATATATCAGGCAAGTACATAGGCCACCTTCATACATCAAGCTAAGCAACTATTTTATACCTTGAGGAACAGCATACATTGAAATCAAAATACAGCAAGCACTAGTGCACTCACATGCAATTCCAAATGACTCAAAGGACAAACACAGAAAGAAGAAAAACAAGAATGAAATAATGGAAAATAGTTGTGTTCACCAAAGGATTAAATGACTCATCCGTTGTTTTGAAGAGCAACTGCTCCAGTGGTACTGGGGAATCTCCTTTGCCTTCAGGCCAATAACAAGTGGCTGCCTTCTCAGGAAATATGAATATATCAAATAACTCTACAGTGATGACAACGTTTCTGTGTGATTCACAAAGTGGAAGACACAAAGCTACACTCCACGATTCAAAACAAACATTTAAAAAAATCCAACTCAGATTGCCCGCTGCAGTACAGACATGCTTGTCCCACTAGAAGTCAAACAACTATTTGCTTCTAAGTGAGGTGAAAACTGTTTAATGCAACTCTAAGTAAAAATCAATCTGCCCCGAATGTAAAATCCATTTTGCTAAGATAACTTGATTTTCATATTACCAGAAAATATTCTAATTTAGATTTATAAGACTTCTGCATTTTCTGAGAAGCCAGCCATGGTGGATGTGATCTGATCCTGACACACCACATTTTGTCTTTCTTAAGGTCATCAATATTTGATCTCACAAAGATAAGCATGCCAAAATCTAGCATTAATTTATCATCTTTTATTTTAACAAAAACAAAACACAAAGCCAGGCAGACACACCAAAGGATGCCGGTATACAGAAGAAATTCACCCATTGCAAATTTATACCCAGAATGGCACATTCAGGTACTGAAGCTCTCAGGAGCTCTGGTACAATCTGCTGAAAGGCAGCCATCCACGCCCACTGTGAAACGCAACTGAAGCGACTGTTCTGGGATTTTGGCACGCACAGGCATACACGTGGGGCTGATAAATGTGGTTCTTCAGTAACTGCTGCATTTCCTATTGTGGCTCATGCTACTAGTCCTCATCCTAACCTAAATCCCCATCCATTCCTCCTGCAATAATCACTGGGTATATTTTGAATGTTGTTTTCTCTCACTCATAGCGCTCACAGAAAGATTGGTCAGAAAGAATGTGCCCCTGATCCTAAATGACCATAATTTTTCATAGGATTTCTTAAAACACACACAAAAGAAGGATTTTCAAACTTTTGAAGTAGCTGTATTTCTTAATATCACTCTACTTATTACAAATTGGAAATTCTGTAATTCATAACAGTAAGGAGACATGTTAGAAAAATGACTAAAGTGCACCACACCAGCCAGTCATAAAATCCACCAGTTGGCAGCTCCACCCCAAGAACTGAACCAGAGGCAGCAGAAGGAATCGTTCTGAGAGCATAAAGATGTACACTCAGAGAAAGTGCCTGATTAGTTAGGGGTTGGTATTATGTATTTGAAACAGGCTTTAAAAAACTAATTATGACAGTAGCAGTTGCATATAATTACCTATCACAGAAATACTAATAGCTAACCTTTGTCACCTGTATCGATTCCACGTTTGCCTGGTTTTTGATTATGAGACAAAACTGCAGGTCTTACCAGAACTCCTGCTTCAGATTCTTGAGACAAGAAAGTTTCTGAGAAACATGTGGCTACTGTTATAAATTCTTAACTATTTATTCAGAAGCAAGTTTAGAAATCAAGAGTTTCTTGGTGCTCAATTGTGGATTTATTCAAACACCACATAGTAAAAACTAATAAATACTGAACTTCCTCAGTTTTTATGCGTGATAAAATACAATCTAAAGAAAAAGTAAGTAACGTTCTCAGAAACTAAAGGTACTTCATATACCATTATGAAATGCCTAAAATGTCCTGGTCACCTACTCAGCTAAAACAATATATTCATGTAACACTTGAAAACACTAAAAACTTCTTTATCACTTACAGTTTAGGAAAAAAAAAAAAAAAGAAGCCAGGCTTTAGCTTACTGAGTGTTTAGGTCAGGGTAATACAGGAATAGACTTTCTGTAACTGTGGGGACTGAATTTATTCAGTATAAGAAGAAAGATCATTCACATTTGCTGCCTGTGAAATTTTCTAATGAGATCTGTACTGCTTCAAAGCAGGTGGAAAAAAAAAGTCACACAGTTCTCAATTTGTGTGACGGCTAAACTCTTCAAGGAACGAGCTAAAAAGCATTGACTAAAGCAACACAGATGCCACAGTTTCTACACAACTGTTAGGAATCTGTTACTACTCTTACATACCTGATTGCATTTCTATTCTTAGAGAAAAGGTCACTGAACCAGTAGATACAATGAAATCCTCCAGTATAAAAAGAATAAAATTAAATAGGGTGTTGGGTTTTTTTTTCATATAAATATCATGGTCTGGGGCCCTGCAGTTTCTGTAATATTCTGCTTACTTTTTCAAAAGAATTTTATTTCTATAACTTTTCTGTTCTAAGATGTACAACAGTATCTTGGTAGATCAAGCATTATAATTGTGGATCTAATAATAGTTTTTGCACTTTATTATGTACAGTTTTAAATAAATTCCTAACAGAACAATATTTTTAAAATAGTTGATCTTGATACATCAGGAAAATTCTAAAAATGCTTATTTGATGTTTCCGATTCAAGCAGTAAAATGTGCACTACCTCTTTTACTCTGGAACACTCACCCCATAAAGGAACAGTTTCAAACTATACTTTTGAATGGCTGTTAAAAAAAAAACATTATTGTCAAATACACATATTTGCTGGTTTGGCTAGGCAGCCAGGGTGAACAGGGTTATACCATGTGCTCAGAAATACAAAAAATGTAATACTAGATGGGAGAAATGGAAATGCACATTTATCAAAACAGGTTGAAACATGTTTTGTTATCAAGCACATTCAAATTGTCTTTAAATACAATTATTTTTTTTGTCAATAAACCTAGCAAGTACAACCAGGGTTATTACTATTACCAACATAATTTGCCACTACTTTAATAAACCACATACCCATCCAGTAAAAAAAAAACAAAACCAAAAACGAAACCAGAAATAAACCCAAAAAAAACTCCCCCCCAAAAAAACCCAAAAACTGCAACCAAACAAACCAATCCTTATTAAAATAATTTTGTTAGGTTACAAACTGTTGAAACCAAATTTTTGGATAAAGGCTTGAACAGTATCAAGCACTTTTGAGAGGATGTATTGATGCTGTCTTTGGGTATGACTAACTGTCCACTAGTGTGAAAAAAAAAAAGATTAGTTAGAAATATTCTGCAGCTTGTTTAGACTAGTGATCCTGTAGAATCAACATCCAATTTAATAACTACTGAAAGTTTTAACAGTGTCTAGACTGGAAACTTTTTATTCTAAATTTCTGAGTCTGGTTTTCTGTAAAGGACACACCAAGTATTTTTCCTACATTTATTTACAACACATCGCAACTACTAGTCCAGTGACAAACACCCTGACAGTTTCTTCTTTGGATCATTTACATGGACTGACCATTTGCTAGCTCTGACGTCAGTCAGGATGCAATGCTCGCAGCAGTTACAAGTCAGGAAAGTTGCTGTGACGTTAGACATGATTGTTTTGGTTCCATGATAAGAAAATAAATGGACTTCTAACACCTATGAAAATCCCTTGCCTCTGTGCGTAACACTGAAGAAAACACACAGAAGGTATTGGTTCGTGTCTTGGAAAGAGCCAGCTAGCCAAGCAATAGGCCTGGGCTAATCTTTCTAGCACATTTAACCAGCTTGGGAACACAATGCAATTAAATATCTTTTTTCATGCAGTTGTTTCATTCAGAACCAACTCGAGCTTCTCCTCTCCTCTCCCTTCCCTTTTTCTCTCAAGTTCTACTTTGCAAAGCATGAATCTACTGTGTGCTATTCTTTCTGTTTCTATTTTTTTCTTAGAAATATGAGAGCTCCAGCTACTAGACGTTCTGCCTGTGTCTACAGGCACCTTAACACCAATTCAGTTGTAGAAGAGTACCATACAACCTCACACCAAGATTTTAAGATACATTTTGATAAACACTATTTCTCATCACAACCTCCAACCTTTAGCCTTATTTTTATGTGCCTTTGAAGCGTACCCTGTCATTAAGTTTTGTACCTTGCTTGGATTACTGCAATGCACTACTCACAGCATTTCCTGATTCCTTCACATACTTCTGCAATTAGGTTCCTAAGATCGATTATTAACGTTATGCTGCAGATAGCTGCAAGTCCCTCTTTATCTGAGTGCCAGCTGAAAGCCTTGGTAATACAATTAGACTGGGCCTCAGTCAAAGGCAGTGGTAGGATGGCTGCCAGCTATCCTACAACCCTTTCTCTCAGTAAGGGGGATTACATTGGCCTTGGTTTCCAATTAGCTTACAGTTCAGGCAGTGTGAGCTCTTTTATCAGAACAAACCATATCAGATAGACCATCACACCAGGAGAGCTAATGCAATATATCTGTAGAGATGGCTTCACCATCAAAGAGCCTATAGCTCCCCTTTTCTTAAGCCAGCGTTAGGGCACAGAGGAGAAACAAATTGCTTTTAGTCTACCTCTGCTATTTGTCACAGGGTCCCTCTGTTCTATCATACTTGGACAGACTTTGCTTTCTTCTATGGGAGTTTATCTTAAGGTTTGCATGAGCATCATCATTTTTAGATTTTGCTGGTTTCCCAGAAAAAGAAAAAACAAACAAAACCAAAAAAAACCCATCAAAAACATCCAAACACCAAAACCCCAAAACACTATTAGACTGACCTTTAGGCAACTAGCATTTCATTGCTCTTACTGTGGTGAAAGAGAAGAAATGGGATGCTTTGCATCAGCTACTAAACCACTCTCCATTAGTCAATGCACTGGGTACAGAAGACTTCAGGATCTGCTCATTTCTGCCCCCTTTTAGGTGACAGGAATTAACAGAAGTTGGTCTGTTCACAGCATTTAAGGGTCTGATTCTTCAGGTACAGTTCCTCAGAGCATGGTAATTAAAGTGCACATAAAAGCTGTACTGTGAACTTGTGAAATAAACCCATGGCAGTTCTAGAAACACAGAAAGTCTGATGAACATAGTTGTCTTTCACTGTCCATATTTTCCATACACGTCATGGTTATTGGGGAAGACTTTCACAGCAAGATTTCAAAGCACCGTAACTAATCCATGTATATTCAAGTTTGTGGCATTTTATAAGACAGCTGAACTTTTAAGAAGTCTTTCAGTGGAGTTTTGTTCAGATCCTAGAATAGTTGTCCATTTTCAGCTGAAGCCAATTCCTGCATTGCTGCCACAACCAAATCTCATGCATCACCTACTGCCTTTCACAATTAATCTCTAACTCATTAAAACATTAGTAGTGAATTCGGGGTGCTTCATTAAAAACATCATTAATAAGCCATTGAACAGAACCATCATTTTTCATATTTCTTTAAAAGAGTTTACACAGAATTCACAGACAAATTATTTGAGTTTAAGTCAGCATAGCCAGCTGTTATTTCTCTTAATCACTGTAATATACAGTTCACATCCAGCTAATCTTTATGAGCTATGTGTGAAGATTGTACCACTGAGTATATGAAAGATGCCAGCAGCTGCCTGTAGTTACAGGGCAATGGCCTGGATCCTCCACTGGTGCAAATTAGCGAACAGTTTAAAGGCTTCCTTGCAGGCATTTCTTAAGATTAAGGAGCTGAGGAAGATACTGGACTGATGGAAAAGAATCAGCATAATTTCAGTCAGAAGACAGAAAAAGCAACTTACCTGAAGAACGTGACGAAAAACTGCACCAGATCCATGATAGTATTGTGCTGTGAGAAGGCAATCTGCAAATAAAACAGAAGTAAATTATAACATTTTCAGAGTCAACAGCTCTTTTTGGGCTGGGGCTTTATGGTTCCTTGGATTATTAGTTTCAAGTATAATTTCAGTCTAGTGCGCACACACCTGCACGTACCATAAAGTGAGATGAGCAATTAACTACCATGTCTTTGCCTGTGTCAAAATACAAACCATGGAATATAGTCTTCTATCGAACTAAAGTTAATAGAAATATCCACATGAAACTTGCTTGATATAAACAACGAAAACAACATGCAAAATATTAATAAATCATATTGATATAAATTGTCTTCTTTATAGTAAACTGTTTTAAATATCAATATTTTCCATTTTAAGTACAACACTGAAACAAGGTTTTAGAAATTACAAAAAATATCTCGTGCTTGAAATTAATAGATTTAAAATATTTTAATTGCATAATATTAAAATTAATGCATATGTTAATGTAAAAAAAAACAAATTTAAAATCTGGTGCATAATAAAACAAGCTATTTCAAAGCAAACTACTTCAAAGATGAAGTAACAAATATAGGCTACATTTTTACAGCCTCACCAGAACATGCATTAGTTCAACTCTTTACTGTAATTTTTCACAAAGATTTAATAATTATCTCTAAGACAGCATATACACACAGCTGCACATTCACACTTGCACGCAATAGAGCCTATAATTATTATTATAACTACTTTTTGCTAATGTTAAGGACTATATTTAATATTTAAGTTATATCTACAAACATCCGCAAGTCCCTGTATTGTTCAGTGTTTCATAGTGTATAATTATCAAACTGAAGATATACAGAATCTTCTACTTTGAATTGCACAAAGTATTTATCTAACTATATTCCCAGCCTGTTCCAATAATTATTGTTTTTAGAGATCTTTGTGCATTTAAGATCTGATCTTGATGAGTAATTACACGAAATTACTCTGATTCCCTTTAACAGCTGATTTGTGAACTTTTGAAATGATAACTCATGATACTCAAGAATATATATTTTTTTTTTTTTGGTCAAAAATATAAGGTGATCTTTAGTATTATAATGGTGTTATTGTGCTTTGTATCAGCTAAACAGAACTAACCACAGGTCAGATTACTTCAAGTCTACAGAAGGACCAGCATGTAAACTGCATCATTCCAGGAATAAGCATGGGGGCACCATCATGCAAACACATCTATCAAATGTAGTTTCTCCTTCCTCTTCACTAATAATGCACAATTGCAAGCAATGCAAACAATTCTATGAGCTCTGGAATTCAGTACAGGAAGCAGATATTTCCAATTTCTCAGTGTAAATTATCAGGAAAGATATTTGATAAATGAATCAGAATACAATTTAGTGTACTAAACCCCTTTAACTTTAGGAATAGTGTTATCAGAGGTGCTTTTTCTATCAATATTTCTGCCTGGATTTTTATCTGGATGAACTAAAATATTAAAAAATTAATTTTCATGTAGAAACTTATAGCGCACTACGTTTGTATTCCATTAGATCAAAGTAATACCAATATACAAAATAAACGCAGATACATTCTGAAATCCACAGTCATAAAATCTCAAAGACAGAATGAAAAGATTCCTAAGTAAACATGTTATATATAGGTTCCAGCTCACAGTCTTAAGAGATAGAAAGGTACATGAAGAAAAAGCTGACAGGTGATAAATGAGCTGTGGTGATTGCTCCAACAAGCATTACTGATATGTCTATCTTTTTTCTATGCCATGATCAAGACTTTGAAAAATATTAAAAAAAAAAAACAAACCAAATCAAACAAACATAAAACCCTAAGAAAGAATGTAAGATCTTTAGATCTCGTGACCTAATTGGAAGACAAGGCATTGTGACTGCTGACAAATCTTTTATAGCAATTGAAGATTCAAAAGTCAGATATCCAGCAGAATATGCCAGAGAGCACTGCACACAAGGATGCATTGCAATCAACATTTCACTGTATGGTGTTTCTTAATTTTTGACATTTTGGTTACATGCACGATGTAGGAAATAAACTATACACTGAATAACGATGGATGGAATAGGTCTGTTGAAATAGGAATAACTTTTGAACACAGGGATTTTTCCAACCTTCAAAAGTTAATGTCTGCAGGAACAGATTTTTTTTTTTTTTTTTTTTTTGTCCCCCTGCTCTAGATACTTCATGTTGTGCTCATCTTAGCTAACACATGCAGCAATAATAGAGTCCTACAGAACAATAGGTCAAGATCTGTTCCACCACAAAAATGAGGCAATCTTGGAAGTTTAACTTATGGACATCTTTCATATAGAAATACTAAGCCTGGCCTTATCATTTTGTGTTTTAGTTTGAAAAGTATAGGTGTTAGGAAGCCATCTCCGCAATTCTAAAGAAACCAATCTAGCAAAAGGAAAAAGAAAACGAAAATTAGGCACACCAGGAGTGCACTAAATCAAAATTCCACATTTGCAGTACACATGAACCGAATCCATTAAAAGGTTCATATATTCAAATAATGTGCACAAAAAGCAATTTTAATCTATGCTCCATTTTATGACATTAACCACTAATGTAAACTTCTGTCTGCTCAGGCTCTCAGACAATGAACAAATACTTCCGTTAATACAGTTCTTTCATCTTCCACTGTCAATAAATTAAGAATGAACAAATAGGAGAAACTAAAATAAATATATGGTAAAACTCTGGTAGATCGTCCAATTATTAGACCTGGAAACATAATACAATAAGGTCAGGCATAACCCAAACTAAACTGCCTGGACTGTGTTGATTATGTATGTTTAAACCCTACAGAATTATTACTTCCTTCACTATAGTCAAAACTGTAATTGAATTTCTTCTTGGATAAACTATTATACACTCCCACACTGGTACTATGTACGTTCTGAATCAAAAGACATGGATATTGACTGGACATGAAGACTAACTCATGTTGTCTATCCTCTTTCACCCTTTCTTGAGGAACACTTTTTGACCAAGGCAACTTTAGGCAACAAATATAAAAGCTGAGGAAAATATTTGTGCAGATGGGCACATTTTTACGTATAACACTTTTATCATGAAAAGGGGAAAGGTCAAATACTGTGATAATTTGGAAACAGGATGTTGGAAAATTTAGATAGATAATAAAATTTCACGTTTACTATTTGTCGGATAAAATGAAGTTTAGGTATATACTGTGCAGAAACATGACTGCAGAGACCCAAGCATAAACTATTTAAAAGACATTATTACATACTATGTAATCACTGGAAAAAAAAACCATGGATATCTCTAAACTCAGTAAATTCATAATTACTGAATAATCAGTAATTACATAACAAAAGATCAGTTACTCTGATTTTTTTGCTTAAATATAACTACAATTTTGGGAGTTTTTTCAGATAGGATAAAAAATGGTAATGACTGTTCTTTCACATTGAACTTTGAATATGAAAAGTGACCTGCACCAGTGAAAGGTAGATGGCAGGAAGCTCTGTCCTTTTCCCAAAAGAAATATTTAACAGGCAAAGCAGAAAATGTATTTTATTTTCCTTTGGAAAAGAAAAATTCCAAGTGAACATTGCAAGAAAAGGACAAATTTACAAACAATAAATCCAGATTACTTCTGTCTAAACTAGAGAAACATTAAACACTTTCACATGGAGGCTAAAAATGCCACACATTTATTCTATGTATCTGCTTTCCTAGAACTTGAAAAGGAAATCTTAAAGAAAATTTCTCTGAATTTTGCCATGTGAAACATGTCACATCTAGTCACATGTGTGAATCTAGTCAAAACTAGTCAGCTAGTTTATAGCAATCAGCAGAGATATGAAGGCATTTCATAGGTGAGTGACTCTGAAATAGACATGGGACTCGTATAATGTGGAATTAATTACCCTATGGAGCTGCCATTTCACTCTGCTAACAACACAGGGAGTGTATGATTAGTTTAAACTATAGATCTAATGTCAAATTTATATTCTAAATAATGTTAGGTGAGATAAATTTCTCCCATAGTTTCTAAGTACTGATTGGGTATTTCTGCAAAATAACATACTGCTAAAATAGGAAAAAGAAATATTTCTTCGTAGGATGAAATGATCAGAGAAGCAATATGGAGCTAAGTGCCTGCTGGCAGAACCCTACTGCTTTCTACTGTGTTGATGTCAGTAAAGAACTTAGTCTAA
This sequence comes from Nyctibius grandis, assembly GCF_013368605.1. NCBI lineage: Eukaryota > Metazoa > Chordata > Aves > Nyctibiiformes > Nyctibiidae > Nyctibius > Nyctibius grandis. The sequence goes on along the minus strand of NC_090661.1, from coordinate 96,605,235 downwards.
TGTCAACAAACAGTCCTCCCAGATGGTAAGAATTAGTGATAGTAAAACTTTCATACTGATAACATAAACAGAAAATGAAAGATAAGTTAAAAAAAAAAATCAGACTCTGAATCACAGCCTTCACATCAAGATTTGATAAATAGCTTCCATAGATTATCTCTGCATGCTGCAAGTCCTGCTTCTCATGATGGCATTACACTAGATTATCGAAATATCCATCCCTTTCTTTCTCAAACAATATAATAATTACAGGATATTATTTCCACTATTCAGAGCCATGAGAGGCTAAAAGACAATCTAGGTTTGTATTTAAGTGAGATGAATTACAGTCTTAAAGAAGGTTTTTACAGCTGAATTTTTTCCTACCTTGCACTTTGCCTATTAAATTCAATACATATACACTGTTATTTTACTGCTTTATTTAATTTTGTGTTTGTGTACACATATGAACAAATACATACCACACAGTTAATAACCTCCAAGAAGTGAAGGAGAAAATCTGTTATCTAACTTATAGTTTAATTCAGTATGCAAAATATCTGCGTAATGATTAATACAGGTATTATTAAGAAATTGAAATATTGAGTATTAAAGTCAATGAGAGAATGAAAGAAAATTAAAAGGCATAAAACAAGGGCAAAATGACATTTTCAAAATTAAATTAAACAAAGATGAAAAGTAATTGACACAAAGACCTATAGTACCAGAAAGTTATTCTAGACCTAAATCTTTGCAGGATTGAGTTCTCCTACAAACTGAGGTGAAACAGCAGATTTCGAGACAACTTCTTCCGAAACTCTGGCTTTTAAAACCTGGCTAGATTAAACAGACAGGTAAGAAAATTAAATATAGAAGTGAAGGAAATGCAGTCAGGGAATTTGTCAGGCAGAGCAGAATGACTAAATTCTACAAAGAGAAGCATTGCATGATAATATGGTTTTATTCGTCAAACTACATTAAGGAAAAGCCATTTCTGTCACTTGCTAGAATCAGATTTCTCTCTCTTCAGCTTTCTTGTTACGACTTCTTATGACATCTTATTATTGTTAAATTAAAGAGTCTCCCATTAGGAAGCTGCACCTGTTATGGAGTGTGCTCCTGTATGGTAGCATCACAGACTCATAGAAATGTGGACTGGAAGAAACAGGCTCATGTTGTTCAGCTTCCCATTCAAAGCCAGGCTGTCAACACCAGATCAGGTCAACAGTGTCTTTTTCCAGATAAGTTTTGAAAACGTCCAAGGATGGATATTCCACAGCCACTCCGGGAAACTTGTTTCAATGCAGCATTGCTAACATAATTTATTTTTTCAAGGTTCAATCTGAATCTTCCAAGGTGCAGCTTGTGACCACTTTCCCTTGTTTTACCACCTGCTACTACATAGAAGAACTTAGCTTCATCATCTCTCTAACTCCTGCACAAGTAATGGTAGCTGACTATTAGAGGCTCTTTGCCAGACTAAATAAACCCAAGCTCCACAGCTTCAACCTAGCTTGTGTGCTTCAGGCCCATAAAAATCTTTGAGACACTTCTTTGATACCCTTTCTGAACTGGGATACCAAAAATTGGAGTCTCATTCCACATGCAGCCTCACCAGAGCTGAGTAGAAGACAATAATTTTCTCTTAATGAGGCCCTATACTTGGGTATTGCCTGAACTGGAATGAGAGCATAGTGTTGGCTAATATTCAAGTTGATGCTAGGTAATTCCATCCTGGTTAGGGCTCTGCACTTCTTGTCAGACTTCATGAGGTTTCTGTTGGCCCAATCCTCAAATTTCCTAAGGCTGTCCTGAATCAAAGTGCTACTGTTTGAAGTATCAAACTCCCTCCCTCTCACTATCAAGCCATCTTGGTTTTCTGATAAACAAAACACATTTAATGTTGACATGTTTCAAAGTAAAATAGATTCTTGATCCTTGATGCTTTTTCTTTTTTTAATCTGTAGAAGCCGGTACCAATAACAGTTGCACTATGGATAAAACAACTGCATGCTCCTCTTCAACCCTCTTAAAAAAATTCCATGGTCCTCTGACCTACAGTGCTACCCTTACAATTCATGCTCAAATAAGCATGTGTTCAAGTCCCTTTCTGATTCATTCCTATTCAAAAAACAATCTCCATTCTGACAATGTAATTTAGATTTTTTCCTGTCAAACCTAAATTACCTCAAGCACAGGCTGGTGATATCACATCTAAAGGGTGTGAGAAACAAGCTGGGTGCTGCACAGTAATACTTTCATTCTCATCTAGTGTAGCATGATCAATGGGCTTGCAAAACATCAGGAATCCTTGCCCATAATAGAGAATTCTATTCAAAGAACTGGTAGACTACTATGGCTCTAGAATACCATAAGAAGTCAAAACTGTAAATTATATTTATTCAAAAAATAAACACAGGAAATCTCCAACTTTATACATTGTTTATGATTCTACACAAACCAGTTGCCCACACAGATTAATTTCACTCCTCAAAGTGCTGTATATTTCTGAGGAAAAATGGTTCAATAAAAAATATTGCATTAAAAAAATAGTAACATGACTCTCATTTAACACAGGAAAACTAAAGTGCTATCTCTTCTCTTCTCAAAAGAGAGTCTAAAAGATACCTCCTCAAATGCAATAGACCCATATGATGTTTTCATCAATGTCAAAAGGGAATTAGTGGTGCAAGTTTAAATCTGCTGGTGCTGGCACACTACTATCATATTGCTCTGGGAAACTGTGGCTAAGTTGATGAAGCAATTTAGATTTCTTCCAGGGTTCTTATACCCAGAAAAACACCTAAACAGCTAATTTTAAAAGCACATTTCTGTAATTACTGATGCGTTGGGATGGCTATTTGAGATATATATTTTGTAGAATCCACGAGACTGTTAAAATAAAAATTTCCTGGAGGATGAAGCCAGAATCACAGAGTCAATACTACTGTGTCAGGGTATATTTAACTTTATAAAGTTGCCTGATGAATCTGAGAACATGTCACTGAGGTGAAAGGGTCACTTCCCAGCAGTTATCATAAAGTGCAGAGGGTGGCTCAGAATTCTTTCCCACAAGAAGAGTTAAAAAAAATTCAAGCAATACAAAGTTCCAGCACATACCAGTCAGCACAGCAAGACCTCAGCTCTCTGTAGTGAACCTCGGACAGAGCACTGCAGGCACAGCTAGAAAAGCCGCCAAGCTGTATCTTCTTAAGTTGGGCAAAAGTTTCTGTTAGGGTAGCTAAAGCAGACATCTGTAATGCCTGACTTGCACTAAACCACTTCACCTACACTTGACACGCCAGCCTGAAACCACTATTCACTGACCCTTGACTCAGGGAATTCTTCTGCAACATCATGTGCACCCATCACTGTCCTGCCATACCGCACATGTGGACCCAGAATTGTACAACAAGAATAGACTGTTGTGCTCCTTAGTTTGCTCAGTCCATAAAAGTTAGCACTGAAGCAAATTGTCTATACTTTTTTGAATGGAAATGCTCACAGACTGGGCAGAAGCAACCCGTGGAAAGTGCATTCAAATGAAAGTGGAAACATAATTCTGTGGAACACAAAATGTCTCCTAAAATGGCAGACTTTGGTAGTCATTCCCATGTCTATTACAATGTACCTCTGATGGAAATATTATTACTTTAAACCCCCCACTTTCTCCTTACAGCCTACAGGAGAAAATGAACAGTTTGGAGACAAGGCTGCAGATGTCTTAACTCTGGTAAGTCTGTACATCCTTCTCTTCTGATCTAAGCAAGGGGTATTGGATGTTGTGGAAGGATACACAAGTGTTAAAATGCTATACTTATTTAAACTTATAGGCAGTTAATAACCTTGTACTTGCCTCTACTAAAATGCATACTGTTCAAATGAGTCTAATTTACAAAGCTATCCAGACCACCTAGTATAACTGACCTTTTATTATTTATCAATATGTAATTTGTTTATTGTTGTGGACTATTAAACAAAATAAAATTCAAAAGTAATCCAATCAAATTAGAAAACGAGCAGCTTTTCAGGGGCAGGGAGTTCCCTTAAGAGTGGTCATAGAGCAACTGATTTTGGCTTTTCGTCTTTAATGACTGGATTTCAGTTTTACAGGGGCGTAAGTAAACTGGAGTTCAGAAGCAATGTTACTCTGTATAGAAATCTAAACAGTGGTACTGTACCACACCCAATGTATTTGAAGAGCATCTGAGATTCAAGTTAGAATGTCTGAAAGAATTCACAGTGATCATGCATTAAACTATTTTCAGTTTTAAAGAGACTAATAGCAGTCTTGTTTCTACAAGAGGTTACATTTAAACCTAAAACCAAATACAATCTTATTTTGTGAAGAGTGAATTGTTTGTGGGTCAGCTCACCAAAAAAATGGACCCTGATTTTACATTAATAAAAGAAAATCAGATACCTATGCAAGGAGATACATCTACATTATACAGTTAATCTGGCAAGCACAAACCTAACACCCTGGAAAACACTATATTGCTCAAATTACCAGTGTTTAGATTTCAATCCTTCAGGCACCTAATACAAAATCCTAATTACTGATTACAGAAATGAGAAAATAATCATTTTTGACAGGTATTTCATATGAACTAAGGAATAAATGATTTCAGAACTTACTGATTATTTTTTCCCTCCATTTTTAAAGTAACTCAATTTTCTTTAGACATGGATTAGAAATAAGATTACTCAAAATAAGCCAAGTAAATATTAGTATTGCAGTGTCTGGGAACTGAAATATCAACTGAAGAAAACTGTTTATTTATTGAAAAGACTGATTTTTAAACAACTGTTTTTATATACAGCATTCAGTGACGATTTATTAGTACACAGAAATTGCACCCCCAAAAAAAAGCAGAATTCTCATAATCTTAAATTTATAAACATGAAAAATGTCCTATTTTCTTTCCTGCATGGAAAATATTTTTCACCTTTCTTAAAAAAAAAAAAAAATCTACACTGAACTATTTGAATGACTGTAGAACTTAATATGATGGCTATGACATTTAAAGTTCATGCCTATGTGTATGTATAGAAATACACATAACAGACAGAGAAAATGTGCTGCTAAAAAGGATAAGATTTTTTTCAAAATCCACTAAGTCTTTATCTTCTTAAATATACAGTAGAGCTGGTTTTGCCAGTCAATCTACTAGTTAACCCACTGGTTGGTCTCCAGCCTAATAAAAATGATAATAAAATTTTTATAGGGCTACAAAAGCTGAATTTTTAAAATTTATGCAATGTTTTGTTCATTTTAGAAATCAAATTCTTGGTTAGAAAATGCAAAACATGCACTGAATTTTGCATAAAGATCATGCCATTCAATGTAATGTATGTAAAACTAATTGGTGAGATGCCAAGAAAAGGGCAAAGCATTTTCTTAAACATGAAGAGAGTCATTTCCCAAAGTTTATTGTTATAAATGTAGAGCATGCTATAAAGCTGTTGGAACTGTGGAATAAAAATTTTGTATTTGCAATAGTACTTTTCTTGATCACAGTGGATTAGCATATTTATGAGGTTACTCAGCCTCAGGTTTAAATCCACAAATCAAAGGTTTGTATCAGCATGGGTAATGGATTACACAGAAGTCTACGGCCTATGATATCCCAAAGGTATCTGTCTTTCAGAAGATTTATGTATATAATACCACTTTGTAGAAATTACGTTTTCTGATCTTTTGCATGGTGCTTGGTGATTCCCCTCTCTAATGTGTAGCACAACCAAAAGCAGCATTCCCTTCAGCAGTGAAATTCATTGATGTATCTTCTCGTTCCCCTCCCCACCTATTGATAAGGCCATGAAAGACGGAGGCTTTAATTCCTTGATGTAAATAGCACTACTACAATGAGCAGAAGTCATTGTGAGCATACTTGATGCAATTAAACTTCTGAAAAAAGGAAGGAATCTGTATTCCAGCAGCTGTTCAGACAACAAATACTTGAATTTTGTTCATCCTATTAACAGCACTATCATAGAATAAACCTAGAATTAAAAAAATATTCTCACTTTTTTCTCCAGAGCTGAATGCTGACTACATTACTATTAATGGCAAATACCTACTGACTTCCTTTTGGCTTCAGAAAGACCAGGATTTCAGAGCAGAATGCTAAGACAAGAAATCAAAACGCTTAGTCCTGCCTCTCATGAAAGACTAACTAGCCAAAAGATATGTCAGGAAAGTAGCTCATGTAGAAGGGCTTTTTTAAGATTATGGGTACCCAAGTGAAACTTTATCACATCATTGTGAAATGATGACAAATGAAGACACAGAAACTTCATTAAACTATACAGAGAAAATATCCATCAGCTTTATTATTATTATTTCAGTTTGTTACTGAAGATCCACATCTAATAGGAAGAGAAACTGAGGTACACAAAGAAGGGTGTGGGAGTCAGTTACATGTGTGTGCATGAGAGTGAAGATAATAGGACACATACTAACCTATATGATTTAGAATATCCAACCTAAAAAGATATGAGGAAAAAATGAAACAGATTAAGCTTTCTGTATTGTTTGTATATTCCACTGAAGCAAAAGTGTGAGGTTTTGCATGTTGACTTATCTATCCAAGGAAAAGACTATTCTAACAGATCTGCTGATGAAAGAACAACAGATCACACTAATGTGAAAATACTAATTGCTTCAAATAAAGTAGAAGTGGTTAACTGACCTAAAAAAAACCCTCAGCATACTAAGAAGGAAAATATAACATGTAAGGAAGAAAATGAGTTTAATGCTCTTCCTTGAAGAGGTGATCAAAACCCAGAAAGCGACAACTGAGACTTTTACAAGATAAAATGAAAATTGAATGAAGAGGATTAACAGAACACATTGTGATCCAATTTTGTTATGTTAATTTTACTCTTTCATTGAATTTTTATCCCTCATTTGAAACTCCTATTATATTGCAAGCTGTAATAAATTTGAAAAAAAAAAAAGTAGAGACAACTGACAGCTCTAGATTTTACTCAACATGGTAATACATTCTGTGGAGTCAGGGTGATATATCATTGATATATCATACCATTGACTGATACGCTGTCAGATCCAGGAAAGTATTTGTAAAAGATGCAGAGAAATGTGTAATGCTAGCAAGCAGGAACTTTTGATGTCATATTTTTTAATAACTTGCAGTAATTAGGTGGGGAAAGGTGGATGAGTAACTGGGTTTCACGCAGATTCAGAATTATGCAAACCAGAGACAAGAGCAGGAGCTGCTCACCTGAAACCAATTTCCAAGAAACTAGGCCAGCTGTTCTAGCATTTTTGGCAATGACACAGCAAACTACACTGATGTGTACTGGCAACAGTCACTTCCATGAAACAACAATGTTTGTAATAAAAGCTCTATAACTGAAATATAGACAAGACAGTGTAATATATGAGACGTATCACCTAGAACTGTGATCTTGAAGGCTACCTGCCGAGTTCAGAATGGGCTATTCCCACCTCATGGACAAATGGCAAGGCACTTCATTCACATTCTCCTCAATTCATAAAGCCTTTAGTTTAGAAGGAAAAAAATATTCAAAGTTGTCAGCACTGAGAGTACTTTCCATTCTCACTTTTTTAAAACTGTATTTTCAAGTATATTTTCCAGAAGCTCTGTTTAATTAGGCATGTGAAAATGAAGAGTAACCATTTGAGTGTTGAACAACTGTAACAAAATCCAAATCCAAAGAAAATAAATATACTTTTTCTGCTAGAGCACTTTATGCTTTCAGAGACCAAAGTGAAATACTTTTCAAGAGCCCTACATAATTATAATGTTGGCCTGAACTCTGTTGAGACATAGGAAGTGCCTTTTTCTTTCTCATGTTTAATACTTCATACCAACTTAAGGCAGAAATATTAACATCTGCTTTTGAGGGTACTTGTTCAGCTATCTAGATTCTTTTCATTTGAGTAGGAGCAGAGAGGGTGTCTGCAGAGCAGAATTTGATCCCAAAATAATGAATAACATCTGAACAAAACAAGTACATGAGTCAGGGCAAAGATCCTGCATGAAAAAAACGTTCAGAAAGATAATGAATTCAGTTTCTGTTGCACAGACATGTACTTTGGAATTCTGAAACACCTCATTTACTGTACCGAATCTATATGGCAGCTGAGTTAGGCAATGAGTAAGAAACCTATTCGGAAGAGTAAGTCAAGTAAAGTTTGGGTATTTTCTAGCCTTCCTCTACGCTTCAGTAAAATAATTTCTACTTTCAACTAGGGATATGTTTCAAAAGTGCAATATAGTAATTTCTAGGAAATCCTTTCACAAAAATTTGTTTCCTAAGAATCAAAGCTACAGAATGTAGCTCTGCCTGTCCTACATGAACAGCTTTGGACTCAAAGACTGATTTTAAGCATACTGCACAGAAGCTTAAGGGTCTTAAAAATTCAGTGCCTACAAGATTCGTAACAAGAGTACAAAAGAGGGCCTTAAATACACCAGCTGAAGGAAAGACATCTACACAAATGGACACATTATCAGACATCACAGAAGCAAATGGAAGAAAATACTTATAAAAGCATCAGTCACATTAATTTTAGACATAATGTCAGGATGAAGTATCAGGTTTTCTGCAGAAACCTAGGAAATTTGAGGTTGCTGCTTGCTCCCACAGCTACTCATCTCAACAAGGTGGTTATTGGCTGAGGTGGCCCAAAAAAACATAAACCACTTTTTAACATCTTTTTAGGGAAAAAGTACTTTTCTAAAATGTGAAAATGGAAAAAGTTTTTGCTAAAAAAAAAAAGTGAAAACTTGGTTTCACCCTGAAATATTTTCCTGGAAAGTTTTAGAAATACAAAACGCAATTTCCCCCCAAAATTTCCTACAAAATCATCATATTTGACAAACTCCAATTACTGCACCTGAGCAGGCTTTTGTAAGAGTGGTATTGAGCAGTGCACAGAGGAACAAATATTAACAATGCTGTCCCCAAAGAGATTAATACCTTGAAAGACAATCCGGACTATCTGGCTTCAAGTGCAGGAAGGTGTTGAAAAATAAAGTTAAGAAATCAAAATCATACTGTTTACTCCCTGCAGGGTGAACTTTCTCACGTACAGGTTTTAAAGGTATCTTTCTTGCCAACAGCCATATGTAACAGATATCCTCAGAGTATTCCAGGAAAGATTTCCAGTATGCTCTCTGAGACAAGAATACTGCAGAAAGATATCTTCAACTAAATGCATTGACTACACTCAAAAAGAAGGGTTGTTTTTTTCCCCCAATGGTTACAGAAATTGCCAAGATCATTACATTGTACCCTACACCCTTCTGTCCAAATGAGAACTTACTCATGATTTTCACTGAGACAAGAACATATTTATAAAAAAATAGAGAAGATGTTGTATATTCATTATTTCTGAGAACTAATGTTTAATTGCTTTCTAACTGCAAGTGAGTTTGTTTTGTAATTATTTTATGCATCTGTAGAGGGCTTCATGCTGATTTATGTTGTTTACTGAAATCTTGACTTAGCCTGTTGGGAAACAGTTCAACGAAAATAAACCATGTGACCGTATTCAAAGGTTAGAGGGAATTTTCACAAATGAGATGTTCTATACAGCAACATTATTTCAGTACAAATACATTCTCAATAATCATTTTTTAAAAATGGTAAAGTGTTTTATATATCATTTGCCTTTTCAAACCTGAACCTAAAGCAGATCAAATTCAAATACAGGAAATTCCATTTAAACATAAGAAATTTTTTTACTGCAAGGATGATCAAAGATGGAAACAGGTTACTCAGGTAAGTTGGGTATTGATTCTCCGTCCTTGGACATATTCAAAACCTGACTGGACAAAGCCCTGGACAACTTCCTTTAGCTGATCCTGCTTTGAGGGGTCAATCTCCAGATGGTCCTTTCCTACCACATTCATTCTGTGATTTGATGATTAGGCATGATTATCTCCCTTCTCACAGGTTGTTAGTATGGGTTATTACGCCCCTGTGTCAGTAACAGGAGACAAGACACGAAAAGGATTTCTGAGAGATTTTAATTTTCTTTCCATTCTTCCAAAGATGACAAGTACAGAGACATCCACATTAAAACAAATACTACCTAATCCAAACTTAGCCTTTTCCATGTATTTTACCAAAAACACCCACCTTTTTATTAATTTCAAAGCAGTTTCATAAAATAAGAGACATCTTGCGAATGTCTACTGATGTTGCCCCCCGCCAAAAAAAAGTACCAACTGATATTTTGATAGAAACAGAGTGACCATTGGAAGTTTGTTATATCAAAAGTTCCTGAAAAAAAAAATGCCCTGATTCAGGTAATGACAATAAATGTTTAACACTATGATGTAATCTAAAATATATTTACGGCAACATGCTATTGCAGAAGCACTAATATAATGCTTATAGTTTGTAAAGAGCATTTCTATGCTTTTTCACTGTTGGTCTGAAGAATTGCATTGTGAAGCGATATCTATTCAATGACTCAATCTTTGTACAATACCATTCATTTAATTTTAAACTACCTGATGAGTTAAAATTGTTTTTCCTAATAGACAAGCTGGAAAGCTGATCACATTTTATGACAATTAATTGAGTCCACAAACCTGATGGCACCTTTTTGGCCTCTTTTGCTGTTCCTTGATTAGGGATTTATTAAACTGCTTATTATTAAACTGTTGTAATTTAGAACATTTATAACAACTGTGTGCAGTAACTGAATGTTAAACATGTCCTTTACATGAATTAGGTGAACATGATGGCAGGTCTAACTTTACATAGAGAAAAGTTAGAATGTTCAAATTTATGTGATATAGGAAAACAGGAATGTGGAGAACAGAACAGGGTGGTCAGATCTAGTCTCCCACAGTGAAAGGCATTCCATCGTGATGGCTGGTTTACTAAGGTCTACAGAACACTTAAGACTCATGCTGTAACTGAGACACATGCTGCATTTGGTGGGATTCAAAATAAAATCTTACAAGGGAGCAATTAAGGAGGGAAGAAAGCAGGGAGGGAAGATACCTGATAGATATCCTTGGAGATATTAAAAACACATCTGGATATAGTCCTGGACAACCTGTTCTAGCTGACTCTGCTTGAGCAAGGGGGTTGGACAAGAAGACCTCCAGAGGTCCCTTCCAACCTCAACCACTGTGTGATTCTGAGATACCAATAAAATTAAGAGACAAGAGCCGAAATTGCTGTAGTAAGCCTATCTTTCCCTGTCCTGATTCTTGGTATGCATAAAATCTTAACTACAGTATTAGAATTCTTTGCACTTAGTTTAGAAACTCAATAGCTGCAAAATTCAATATAGAATGGTAATGAAAAATAATATAGATTGATATATGCTATGCACATATACACATGGGTTGCTTGAAATATCACAGATATCAATATCTCTACAACTGGATCTACTGGAAAATCTATTAATAAGGCTGTGGCCAGCATAAACTTTCATAAAGCTACCACACTAGAATTCAAAAAAAAGGAGTTCACGATAAAACGCAATGACAGTCACCAGCATGTTCTTCATGTGAGTCACAACATGAAATTTTAAACCATCTGATTTGCACAACTAATCTCTGGTGATTTATAGTTCTTACATTCAATCAAATTCAGAAGTTTAACAAAGCACAGGAAAAATAGTCCCTTCACATGTCTGCATTTGTACTATACCAGACTTAGCTAAAATTTCTCTTTATTACTAAAAACAGGAGTCTTAATTTCATCATCATCAGTATTTGAAAATATCTTGTGCCAGTTCAAAGATTGGATTAAAAAAATAGGATAGAGAATGTACCAATTAAAATAAAGAATGACCACAGAAAAAAGCAGATTAGATAACACACTAGGTCTGCTTTCCCTAGAGAGTCTTCATACGTACACACACACATATTCTCCTTTCAAAGAAAGGATATTTATGAATTATAGTCAAATTAAAATTGAAGGGAAATCTGTATACGGTATATCAGCATACCAGAAACATAATTATTTTCAGACCAGACCTAGAATTTCATTGTTATGGAAAGAAAGTCTCACATAGCTTAAATATTGAAATGTCCAGAAGGCAAAGCATCTTGAACTATGTTTTATTTCTCAGAATGAACACTAGAAATGAGAAATTCTAAAAAAAATGTAATATGCTCGTGGGGTGTTTTTCTTCTTAATTCATATTGTAAATTATCTGAACCAGGATTGCCTTATCCTTCCCATGGCAATTCAGGATCTTGCCTTTTCGTACTCTGGTGTTTTAAATATGTATTGACTTTCAATTTCCAATAATGCTAATATACAATAATAAGCCATAGGCATTAAAGCTTTAAAACGCCTCAAAATTATCTTAGAAAAAAAGCAAGCTTCTTCATTCTTAGTTGATACATTTCCAATGTTAGTCTTAAAAAAAACCCAGAAAAATACAATTAATCAATTCTGCTTAATATCCTTCCAAAATTAGCAAACTCAAATGAGAGATTTTAAGTGTTCTGAAATTAAAGATTAATGGATGTACTACCAATAAATCCTCGTGTATCTTTTCAGTCAAAACTATATAAAATGTAAAATGTCGCTCTGTTGTAATCTTTATGTTCTTTGCTTATTTATGTTTGAATAATTTATTAACTTTTTCTTTATCATGAAAAAAAAAATCTTAATGCCAAGGATGAACACATCTCAACATTGTATCACACCTCTACCAAAAAAATTTCTGATGCCTTCTATTTATTAAAGGAAGAATTTCTCCTTATTTTCCTTTGCATCTTATCTACTAAAATTCTATCTATTAATATTAGTGACTCTTCAAGGTCTCCAAATGTTCATTGTGCTATAATTTAAAAGCCTGACAGGAATCAAAGATACCAGAACTCAAGTGCTATTTCAGGTCAACTCCTTTATTGAACGTTGATAGGTTTTGATCTGTTTCCTAGGCAAAGTCATTATACCAATATTCCATCTGACACATCTGTTAAAGATGTTGTTTTTGGAATGTAAGAACTCTGAATAAAGTGAAAGGCAAGTTACAAGCCTTGAATCAAACCAAAATCTTAATCATTTTCCATAATTCCTTCAGCACAATTTATCACACCTGTGGTTTTTATTTAAACTCCAAACTGACGAACAAATTTCAAGATCAAATATTCCAGCAACAACGCATCTATTCTTTGGGATAGGTAACTTCAAACAGATGAGATAATGATCTTAAATTTTATTCAAAGGAGTTATAATAAAATCACACAATATATTTATTAAAAAAAAAACCTAATGTGTTATGAAATAAGTGATATTCCCAATTTCACATTTTTACCCTAACCTGAGCTTATTTGCTGCATTTTATATTATATCTTGAATTTGCAAAACCTGATACTCAACTGTGGATTGTGACCAATTACTGTCAACCTGCGTGTGTCTTCATACAAACCTCCAAATTCCAATTTGTTGTCTGAGTACTGTAGAGAAAGTCAACTAGTACACTCACACTGCACTTTCAAGAGGAGACAGAATAAGCTCTGAAACACTAGATAAGAGACAGAAAAAAACTTAGGTAGTGGTGGCGACTTGAAGATTATGCGAGTGAAATGCTATGGAATAGATATTCGCTAGCAGCTTCAGAAGAAAAGAACTAGAAGACATGATTCTGTACTAAGAAAGGACAAGCTATTATGCTAAATGGATTTATCAAAAATTTGCTAGTGTGTTGAGGAAGCCAGGTTTTCAGGGTCTATGGTATGAGTGTTTGTTTGTCCACAGACCTCAGTACTTGTAGTTCATCCAAGACCGATCTACTAAAGAATAGAAAATCTCTCAGAAACCTTTACTTCTGTGGATCTGACTGTCCTAAAAAAGCTGATTGTCTGGGGGAGTAGATCTTCCACAACATTCGAATCGCAATTGGAGATGTGCTATCAGAAGCAAAGCTTGAGTTCAAAGATGAGGTTGCAAGTCTGTAAGCAGATCAACAATTAAAAACTGAGGCTAGAGTTAAAAACTTGAGTTCCCGAACAGTCCGAAATTGACTTTTTGAACCTGTAGTTTGTATAATCTCCAAAGCACCAGCAGCTCTATCAGACTGGAATAATCAGAAACTGCATCAGACGGGCCAAGACCTCTCATCTGTCTGTTTGGGAGTAAAAGTCACACTTGATGGGTCAAGAAACACCTTATACCTCAGTACCTATTTCAGATGCAAAATTGTTGGATTTATATATATTTTTCAATTAAACATCTGAAGGAGAAGCTCACTGTTTTATAAAGAATAAAGATAATAGCTACATAAATGTTACAATATTTAACTTGTTGAAAGAGAAATTACACTTTATTTTTTGAAGTCTGTTCCAATGCTGCACTTATATGTCATATAGCAGAGCTTGGTTTAAAATGTAAGTATCCATAAAAAGGTGATATGATAATATCTTGTGCTAATGGTACCATTATCAAGCTATAAAATGATGCCATTATTTTGCCCAACTGTGTGGCTTCATGCCCAAGGCCGTTGTTCCAGCTGGGAAGAACAACTCTCAGTAATATAGCATATTATGAAATTTCCCTAAATACGTAAGAGGTTTCATAAATGGAGCACATTTATGCAAGTCACGCTATTATGTAATAACAGTCTCCTGATTTATATCTGAGAGTAGGAAATCATGTCAAACCAACCCTTCCTAAGATTCCAAAAAATGAAATACGTATTTTGAAGACTAACTAAAATGGAAAAAAAGTTGATATGGACCTCATTCTCAAATACCTGTTATGAAAATAATTTCCCACACATTCTGCAAGTAAGCCAGCTGTCAGAATTTAGGGTGATAAACCATAAACAGTTCAGTGGTCAAAAGCTAAAAATTCCTTAAAGCTCACAAGACAGTGTTTAATGCATATAAAAACAGTGATTATAAATACAGCTAAATAAGATATCTGTAACATTTCTCCTACATCTTGAATCTTGTCTGTTTTACATACACAAACCATAACACACCTTTTACTTTCAGCATTCCTGAGAGTCACTGAGTCACAACTTTGTCTCTCAAGTTCAAGAAAAGATGAGCTGAAAGACCTGTAATGGCATCTTAACACATTCATTATTAACATCTGGTCAGTTACTTGGTTTGTACTGCAAGCATGATCATTAGCAAAAGTACACTCCTCTTCACGCTCACAAATTGAAACTGCGAAGAGAAGGATAATTCTTGGCATCATTCTCACATAAGAAGTAAATCTAAATTATGACATCAGTTGCAGATTGACTCAATAGTAAATTACCAAATCCAATTTACTCAGGACCTTGTAATTTAGTTTCAATCTAATTTAATTCAATTTTAGCTGTGATATATAAATGTTGATTAGTAGACTATTGCATAAGAATATAAAGTATTTAAGCTTCTTAAGTTACTGCTGCTTAAGCTACAGTAGTTTTCTTTTTTTTTGTTCTTTCGAAGACAGAACTGAACGGTATTATGAACCACAAAAACAAATGTTAATAAAATTAAATCTGGAACCCATGCCAATTAACTCTATAGCATAACTTTCTAGCATGCAGGGGAAAAAAAAAAATCTTCCTTTGCAAACAAACTGAGGTACAAATGCACTCCATATTTTATACAACAGGCCCCACTGACATGGGCTTACCCATGTGAAAGATACAGCTACAAGTATCGCTCTTCAAAAATGCAGTACACTAATGTTTGAAATTTAGATTTTTTTTGTCCCGTGGCCATAAAACATACTTTCAAATTTAATTCAAATAAAATATTTAATGTATTTTACTTTTTTATCAAAAGAAAATTCTAAAGGAATAAAAGAATGTTTCAAATAATTAGAAAACAGAGGAGATTTTTGAAATAAAATAGACCAGTGGTCTAACGTCACAAACCAGTTTTTGTAGCCTACCTCCTGGGAAGATTAACTTGCAACAGCATTTTCAAAAAAATTTTTTCATACAATGATGAATAAATAAAAATTACTCTCGGCTCTAAATTTATCCTTTAGAACAATCAGCAAATATTCAGATTCATCCTACTTGGACAAGTTTTTAGACACCCACCTTTGGCTTAAAAATGGTTAAAGAATTAAGTTAATTCAAACACTTAATAATGATCCACTGTAGTTAGAAAAGAATGAAAACCTATTCTGTAGCTGAGCATCTTAGCTGAATGAAATCAACAGCAAAAATCTCCTTGTTTCCATTACGGTAATATCCTTTGGTACTCTATAAATATCTGGCTGTTGCAATAATGTTTGCTGCCTTTATAGTCTGGAGGTCTTATCATAGAAAGTCTGAACAACTTATGTTCTTCTCTACTGCTTAGAACTCAAAGAAATAAGAAAAACATGGAACTCACAACTATGAATTATCTCCTGAAGCAAAGACAACAGAAACCAAAGACTTCAAAGACCTTATCACATTAGGAAATCAATCGGACCTTCTGGATCACAATCCTTTACCAAATCTCATCACAAACTTTGCATACACAGGGTTGCAATATGAGAACATACCTTCATTGTCTACTCCTCAGTTTATTCCACAAAAAAAACCCAAAACACACAAACAAAATACCATTTCAGCCCCGAGCAGTTCTATTCAACAGTCTCTGAAAAACACGTTGTGCTCCTAATCTTGCAATAGTATAATGGTACCAAGGTATAATAGTCCATTATACTTCTGTGTAGTCTTCAGAATAGTGACCCAATGACCTCTCACTGACACAACTTTTTATAAATCTACAAGCACTAAAATGCACAGCCCAACTTGTACCCAGAGTTTTCATACTTAATCTGCTTGAAAACACCAACACATAACAAAGTGTATCTTGGATGCCAGACACAGCAACCGTAATGTCACTGAATCATAATAGCATATACATAGGTTTAACATCATGGTATATAAACATTTTAGTAATTTGTACTGATGACAATTATATATTGGTATATGTACAAGACAAAACTTCTACTTTATTCAGAACAAATGTTTTTATTTGTGACTGACTTTTGTTGCTAACCAGTTATTTTCTCAAAATGGTTTGAAGGAAATGCACAGGAAGGACTTAGCTGTGCCCATTCAGAAACAGATAACAATGATTTCGCAGGAGAGAAGATCTTCTCACAAGGCCTGCCACTGAAACCACCCCCTTAGGAACTCTCTGCAATCATGCTCTCCCAGGGGCTTTCCCAGGCCCGCTGCTTGCCAGCAGGCTTTCTGGTTATCCAGAGACAATGAAAGAGCCTCTTGTTCTTCCCAGATCCCTGATACCAGCCCTCCCTCTGGACAATAAGAATATGCTTGAACTTTGAGATCTTCAGAGAGTTACTCATGGTGACCTTACAGATTTCTGTGATCTTTTGCTTTTGAGATCTTCTAATACTACCATGTGAAAGTACAATGAAAGGACGCTTTTAAGAATACAGACATATACCACACTGTCAGCTTTTTTTCCCCCACAATATTGCACTTACTGATCTTTACTTCAAGACAGGCGAACATCAGTAAAAACTAAGCTATGGCAAGCTGTATCTAACACATCTTCACAAATAAAAGTATGTTAAAAATCAGGATAAACCCACTGGTAACTATCAGTTGCTATTTATATAGTTGTACCTATGCTAAAGCTAGAAAGGGCAATTAAAATCTTTAACATGGCAATTTAGTTAGAATCTTACTTAGCAATATTCACTAAAAACTAAAAACCGCCATGCTAACACTCAAGATACACAATAAGACGCTCTGCCTCTGGGATACAAAAGAATCACAAAATGTATCGACACAAATACATATTGTACAATTTACAGTTTTGTTCAGTTTCTACCTAAGTGTATTAAACATTTGATGCTTTGGGATATAATTGCTTTTGTTGTTTTGCTCACTCTTTGACAGAATATTTTACCCTCTAGCAATAATACATTTTTCTACGATATATTTGTAGCACTTTGAAAATAGCTGCTTTACTTGTTGAAATATATTTTTTTTTAAAAGTGTGAAGGATTTTATTAGAAAAGCAGCAGAGGTGTAAGAGACAGTTAAAGAGGCTATAATGAGGTGATTCTTTTTTCCCCCTCTTACCATTTCATTGTCATTGGATAATACAATAAGATAGCTGGATGTTTTAGTGGCAATACTACAGGACAAAATCTGCGTGTTGTAGTGGTGACTAACTGTGGGGGGAAAAAAATGTGCATCTCCTGTTAACATATTTTTACCGTATTTGAATTTTAACCTGCTCAAATCTTCTTCTGTATATCAGGGTTGCACAGAGTGGTTGTGGTTGGAAGGGACCTCTGGAATTGTTCAACCTCCCTGCTCAAGCAGGGCCACCTAGAACAGGTTGCCCACGACCATGTCCAGACAGATTTTGAATATCTCTAAGTTGGGAGACTCTACAACCTCCCTGGGCAACCTCTTCCAGTGCAGACAGAACTTCCCGTGTGTCAGTTTGTGCCCATTGCCTCTGATCCTGTCACTGGTCACCACTGAAAAGAATCTGGGCTCCATTCTCTTTGTACTCTCCCTTCAGGTATTCATATACATTGATGAGATCCCCTCCGACCTTTCTCTTCTCCAGGCTGCACAGTCCCAGCTCTCTCAGCCTTCCCTCATAGGAAAGATGCTCCAGTTTTGTGTCAACTTCAAACTTGCTGAGGGTACGCTCTGCCCCATCATCCATATGATTACATTAAAACCCAAAATATTAATCCACAAATGATGATTTTTGCTAACAAACTGTACCATAATGAACAGCCTAAATGGACAGATTGTAATTTAATCTCAAAACAAATAGGATTGTAACAATGTACAGTTCTGACACTGAAATAGTTCTGACTTGTATATGGAAATGAATACGGAAAGGTATGGAAAAGAATTATGTCAAGGAATACACACATATACTCCTTACATATATATATATATATATATATTTACATATATACATAAATGAAAAGTAAATGGCATGAGGAAAATGTACCCAGCAGGCCACATTCGTCTTTAGGTATCTGTATCTACAATTCAGTTTATCTCTTCCCAATTTAGTATTTTCTTCTCTCACCAGTTCCCTGACATACTTTATTTCTAGTATAACAGAATAGGCAAGGGGAAATTATTAAATAAAATCAAGTCAATATTGTTGAACAAGTTATTTGAATACTGATGCAGTACTTGTGAAAAAATAGTTTCAGGCTTAGAGTCAAAATCTGGTTTGTGACTAAATGAAATCTGTTTCTGGTGAAAGACGGATTAGTAAATTCCTACAGCAGAAAACTGATGTTGCTTTGCAGCAAATTGTTATGGCTGTGAGTGTGATGAGGAAAAATAGCTTTACACCTGAAACTAAGTTTTAATGTCATATGAACCTAATTTTTCTGGAAGTCATGTCTCATACAAGGTCAGAAAAAAAGCACCTTCTGAAAAATGCCTCAAAATGTCCTATAAGCTCCACAATCCACAGAGTTTAGCTTTTCCTAACTGAACAAACACTTCCTATCTTTTTTTCTGAAAGAATAAAAGGACCAGTAATTCCTGATACCATTTTTTCTATTAACTACACTTGTTCCTTTATAAAAGATAATGTATCTTGTTTAGCCGTTCACAAAGCAAAAATAAGGAGTTCATATACAAAACAATTTGCGAGCAATCAACATGCAATATTCAGGCTATTCATCACAGCACCCAACCACAGGAAGAATTTTTCATTGGGACATGAATACAGAGCTAATGAAGGGGGCTGAAAAGAAGGTACCAAAGAAACATGAAAAAAGTACCCTAAACTAACAAAAGGAGACTGACTAATTCTAAAGCTAAATTTTCTGCAGAAACTGAGCTTAATACTTACAATAATGTTTTCTAAAGCTGAATTAGCAGGTTTGCATTACACATTTCTTAAATGAGTTTCTACACAAATTTAAAGAGGATGATTAAAATAGCTCTTCAAAAATTAAAGGACAGAAACTGAAAACCCAGGGATCCAGGGACGTTTCAGCAGTAGCCAAAACAGAACAGACTGTCGCACAGCCACTGTCCATGATGTACCTGCTGCCACCTTGAAGAGTGACGCTGCTGACGTGACAGCCACCATCCAGCACAGCAGCTGGTGAAAGACATTTTGGATTCCTGACATAGAAGAAATCTGAGAATGAGGAAATACTTTCCTTTTGTTCTCTGTTTATGCAGCCCACCACAATGAGGTTTTGATTCAGGACTGGCACTACATCACAATTATTCTTCTTAATGGAATAATACTAATAAATGCCCATGTTTACCCCCCATTGCTTGTGTGAAAGGGAAACTTCTCAAGGAAAACGGATAGAAAGAAGGTGAGACTATTGATAGGGTGGGGACAGAAAAAGGCTTATTTGACAGCAGGAAAACAATGATGACGTTATGTGATAAAATAGGTTCAGATCACAGACATCAAGAAACAGGAGAAAACCATACTCTCCTAGAACGCACACAAACACTATTTGATTTCTTCAGAAGAGTTTAGCATATGGTAAGTATCAGATTAGAAAAATCAGATATGTAACTACAAGCAGTATAATGATGCTTACACCAGAGCAATTACCAATATTGTGTTTGTAGAGAGAAGGGATGATTCAAATGAAAACAAAATAATCAAAAAGGTTATTTTTTTTACACTAAACTTTTACCAACTTCTACCCAGAAAATTTAAAAGACCTTCGTTTTGGAAGACTAAATGACTGATGAAGACAGAAAATTCTTTTGTTCTTTCTGCTCCTGAATAACAGAATGCTTCACTAAGGGAAATAATTTGTACAGAAATATGGGACCATATTATCACAGATACCTGGAATTAGAACATAGACTTTAAATTAGTTAAACTTTGCTTTGGAAATTTTCTTGATGACTATGGTGTGCCAATAGATCATTCTGACTACTTTGTAAGATGGAACTCATTGGTACAAATGTAATTTACACTTGGAATATCTGAAAAATAAAACTACAGCCCTAATTAGACTTAAAATCCTAAATTACATTTTTAATTTATCACCCTCAATTTTATAAAAAAATAACATTATCTATGTTCTTGATCTCAAAGAATTTTGGTCCAGTTGAAGGCTCTTCACAAGGTATTTTATATGCATTTCATATCAGGTATCTTAGGAGAAAGAAGGATGAAACAGAGCAACAGTTTACACTGTCAGGCAGCAAAACTGTCAACATACAAGAAAACCAAAGGAGACAAGGACATAAGACAATGAATGCTTTGTTTGAGAGTCATATTTGGTAGAAACACCATGCTCTTTAGCTTATCATGCATTTTCTTCAAAGCTGCACTTTTACTAACCTCAAAAACTTAATTCCATCATTACGTAGTTTAATAGTTACAATGAAATTACCAAATGAAATTTATTTCTAACATATTTCAATTTAAAACTTTTGCAATCACTTCATAACAGTCATCCTCATAATACTTCTTTTTGAAGTATTTCCATGTCTTTGCTTCACTTCCATTAGTTTCTTCAGTACAGAAGTAATCTCAGTGTATGACCTGAAGGAGTCTCCACTCCGGTTCTCCTCTTGACACCTCTTAGGTCTAACCTCAGTACGAGTCTTTGTTTCTCTTTTGAGTCCTAGCATGCAGTTCTGAATCTCCTTCAACAAGGTTCTTATCTTCTCAGAACACAGTAATAGCACAGCGCAGCAAAGTTTTACAAGGCTTGATGTCCTCCTGCACTTACAGACTACCAGGTTCTGAAAACAGAGAGCTGCTACAGAGCTTCATGATTGTCTGTCGGGAAAATGTAAATTTTGTAGTCTGATATTAAATCCCCAAATACACCTAGCCATGGATTCAGCTGCAGAGGACACACAAACCCACAGAGTTCTCCAAAACTCATATGGTGATTCTATGAAGCAAGTGATGGCGGGTCCCATTGTATGAGTGGATAAATGGGTAACTTCTCCACAACACAGAACTGAATGACTTAAGTAAAGGTCATGAAATTAACAAAAATGAAGTGTCTGCTACAATTCCTTTCAAGTAGATATTACATATATTTTCTCTCTTCTCCCCTTCCCCCATTCTGCCCTCTTTGATGCGCTTCATGAATAAAAGGTTGTCACTTAATGACCTACTCCTCCTTATGTTTGATTAGTATGTGGATACACCCTTATTTCCCCGATTTAAGTCTTTAGGCAAAGCAACCCCTTTAATTTCTTCCATTCCTTCACAATAACTGGAGAAAACCTATTTGTTACAGGATATGAAATAAAATCAAAGTTAAATAATGGCTGATATTTCTAAAGCCATCCACAGTACCCAGATGCCCTAACATCTCCAGAAAATGAGCATCCAAAACATGTAGATGACTTAAAAAAATGCTACTAAGTTATGATCTATGACCTACAGATTTTGAGAAGTGGGAAACATCTTTGTGAAGAAGGGAGCAGAACACTAGCAATTATCAATAAAAATACTGATTTGGCTGAAAAAAAATGTTTCCTGTCGTATTTTCTTGACTAGATAACAACTTTTTGGACTTCAGTTAACCTGCTTAATAATAAAATGTCATTCAATTCACGCCTGCAGGTCAACTGCCTTTTACAAAAACAATATTAATGTTCACCTTATGAGGTCAAGAAAAACATTCTCCTTAACAATATTTTCAGAGAATTATTCAGTTATTTCAAAGAAATAACTTTGCTGTCGAAAGTTCAAAACACTCAGTTCTATTCTACCAGTAGTGGCATATTGCATATGAAAATTTATTTTACCTACATGATTAAACCAGAAATATAAATGACAGTAAACACTGATTAATTCCTAAAATATTTCACAGAACTAAGACTGCAATGATATCATTAGTCAAAACAAGTTCAGTAATATCTTTAACCAATTCTGAATGCTATTTTTTCATACTTTCTATTCACAAAACAAAAGACAAAAGCCCACCAGCTTTCAGAACAGAAGGTTGTAGCGATTTATCAATTCCCTGAGCAGAAGGGCAAAATAGTCAATTCAATTAAAGAGTATGTACTAGACCAATTGTATTATCGTTCCTTGTGGAACAAAGGGCTCTAAGTGTCAACGAACTGGCAGTGAAAGAAGAGTCAATTGGTAAAAGACCAATTTCATTTGTTTTTAAAGCATTCACAAAACTTACAAAGCTGAAAAATGGACCAGTTTAACCCTCCTTTTTTGAATCCCATTAACTGCTTTCTAGCAATCATTGCTTAGTTGTACGAAACACTTTTTTAAATTGTGAATTATTCATCCTTCTTAACAACTTCAGAGATAATTGTAAACACTCTTCATCCACATGACCATTTTCCCTCTAGAATTCCTAAGAATGACTAGTAGGGCACCTGGCTGTCATACCATGAGAAGGACGATTTCATTCATTAAGATGACACCAATGGAGTCTCTTCACTTTTGCTCTTACAAATTATTCACATCAAAAGGAGAAAAAAGTGGAATACTGAATAAAGAAAGTTATGTTACAGAAAACATAATAAAAGCACAGCAGATGGGACAGACCTGCTTCCTCAAAGAAGAATCAAACATATCCAGATAGATGGTTATACAATTTCTTTTTATACTCTAATTTTAGAGATTTAAGAAACTACCTGTGCTACCTTTCATTTTAGCATGTCTAACCTAAATATCACTTACTGATATTTAGGCCCATTTCTTCTTCTAGCCTTCTTTCTCCATCTCCTTCCTCCATCATCAGTCATCATCTTTAGCTGCTTGACTGCAATATCACCCCTTAAATCTTCCCTTCACAAGATTAACAAGTAAAATCATTTCAGTATTTCCTCAAGTCATTTTTTTCTAGACCTCTTTGCAATTTTTACTATCCACTGAACTCTCAAGTTGATACCAGAAAAAGCTGAGAAGAGCAAAAGGACTGCTTTACAAGTTTCACTTAAAACACTGTTCTTCAAGGTAACTAATCCTGTTTTATGTCTTTATATTAATTTTCACTTTGTTCCCTTCGTATCCCAAGTTACTGTTTGAACAATATTAACACAAGAAGTGTCATCTTAGCAATAGAATTTTTAAAGTACAATATTACTTAGTATGATCATTTAAATAACAACTTGCTTTTGCTACATTGTAAGTTTAAAAAGCCTTTAAAAATCTTATTACTATTACATATCATTAATAAAAATTGAATTTATTTCCCTCTGCAAACTCTAGAAGTGTTATTGCAATGATGTACCACTTAGCATTGAGCTTCTTCTGACAGAAAACACAATCTTAGCACACCTGCTATCATATTGTTAGTAAATTGTCACTACTATATCTTCATCATACTGACTGAGGTTAAACAAAGGTAATGTTTAAATATCATGAAAATCAGTTTAAAAAGTACAAGCAAGAATTTAAGCAGTAGGGTATTTCATAAAAATAAAAATTCATACACAAAGCAATTCACCCATAGTGAGTGCAACCCCAGTAACTTAGTATTCATGCTAATGGAGACAGCATGTAAGTGGACCTCAACAGAAACTGGTGGTTTAATATTACAGTATCATGCAGTTTATCACTGTGAATGACAAACTATTTGAAAGCATCCCATAGATGAAATTCCATTTAATGATCTGACTGAGCATTTGTAAATTCAGGAGTATCCATTCACATAGGTAGTAGTATAACAAGAATTCTACACATTGCAATTACACACACAGATTTTCACTGATTCCTTTAAAAGATTAAATTCTGCCGTATTAAAATATCATTCGAACTCATCACCTCAAATGAAATCGGTTCATTATTTTAAATTATTATGTCTCCACGCCCCCCCCCCCAAAAAAAAAAACAAACCAGAAGTCCTGGCTCTTTTACATTTGGCTACTACAACAGGTGTAGAATAATCACCCCTAAAGCAATTTCCTCAAACTACACCAGCCAAGCATAAAGAAAAACACAAATGGAATGTGAGGCATCTTAATTGAGTAGCCAAAATTGTAACGGTAACAGTGGTACTGTGCAATTTAATCTTCTAACTGCAAAACGATGTCTTGACAGACTAATAATTATACACTGCACTGTCACTCTGTTCAAAGATGGATTCAAACTGAAGGTGAAGAACCATTAGGGTGGCCAGGAGTGGAACAGAAAATTAATCTTATCAAATACAAACAACAGAAATTGCTTAGCCAGGTAAATCAAAGCCTGATAGGGAATATGATTGCCGTGTATAAATACACGAAAGGAGGTAAACACCAGAAAGAATGAAAAGCAACTGATGTCATGGAAAATGGCTGCACAATAACAAATATGTATAAACTGAATGATTCCTTTTGTGGAACTAAAGGAACTTAGTGCAAATATTTTAAGTTCAAAGAGTGATGAAATCCACTTTTAAAAACAGATGGATGAGTTTATGAAAACATTTGCTTGCAACATCAGGTAACACCATCTTGATGATGGAAAAGGTTCCTGCTGGCCCTAGGCCTATATAACTAAGATGTCAGAAGAGCACTATAATGTGCCATGTGTATTTGCAAGACTTGTAGCCCTTCACTTTTTGTAAATTACTATACACATCAGCAGTTAGTAAAAAATAAGTAAAATTTCTTTTAATGAAAAAATTAATAATGGAATCAAATCTTGGATACAATAATAGCTAGTATGCATGAAAAGGAATGAAAAGTTACTGCATGCTTGCCTTCCAAATTTAATTTAAATACATAATTTGAGACACTGTTCAGGTCAAAATAATTAACACAGAAGGTGAATACATAATTTAAATATGTCCAGTTCCTAAGAAGAGCCCAAATAAGACCAAATAAAAGATTACCAAAAGAACAGGGTGATTATATCCATGTTCAAGATGTTTTGAAGTAGCCCTTATTTATATGAACTCTGAATAAAATTCAAAGGAAGTGGACATAAAGAGATGAGTATCAGTCTTTACAATGAAACAAAGACAAGATCCAAGCATATCAGATTGGTGTAATTCTTCCAGCTCCTCAGGATGCCTCTTCTACTTAGAATGGAGAAGTGAATTGATTACTTTGCAAATAATACAGCTGCAATTGATTTTTTACCACCACTAGCCTTACCACAGATGAATACAGCTTTAAAAAGGATTTTCAAAACAAATGAAGTTCTGTGGTTAATGCTCAGAGAATATAAATGAAATGTTATTAGTTTAGGAAAAAAAAAATAAAAGAAAAAACAGAGTAAGCATTTTACGAGAAAGCATTATCAGCTTACAGTAGTTAATACAGGTATGATGTGAATTAAACAGCTTTTCGCCTTTTCTAATGCCTAAAGAGAAGGCAACAGCTAAGAAAAAAATCTATTCTTACTGATGCACATGGGACTTAACCACAAGAGTGCTAATATATCTGTTATTTAGGGCAGAACACACATCTTTTGTTATATTCTCACTGAAGAGCTGACATAAGCACTTCAAAGGATGCCACTGAATGCCTTCACTTTGGCGTGGACCGAGATACAGTTACACCACGCTCATGTTAATGAGTGATGCTCATCCCCAATGAGAAAGCAGAGCCAAAAAGTTCCTTTTAAACCTTTTGAATATACATGTTATGAATACTTTCTCCACTGACATCTCACCACCAACTCTGCAAATTGTAACAGTAACAATAAAACATTGTAACACTTCCATCCTTATATTTCAGTTTAAATGCTGCTTTACACTATTTCTCCTTTTTTTTTATCCTTGCTGCTACTGAAGAGATGCACTTCATCCTTGTTCTTTTCAATCTTTGTGTGTACACACAAGCACTGTCAAATTTTCAATAGAGGAATGTATATTTAACTAATCATATGCCAGAAACGAGGAAAAAAACCACCAGAGTTTAATAAGGACAATGATTATGCTACACAGGAAAGATCTCAGTTGAACAGATTAAACTGAAAAGGCACTTCATGTGTTATGCTCTGTACGATGGAAGTGGCTTGCAATTACAAGTAGTACAAAGTCCCCTTCATGGTGAGAGTTAAAAGTTTCTCAGATGGTTTTTGGAGAGAAACATCTGATCGTATCACTTTCTAGCATTACATGTTAATTCTCCTACGCAGGCGTAATAAGCAACTTATGGTCTTGAAAGAAGGCACTCGCTGGGACAGCAACTCCAAAATGGAAAAATTCAGATCTGACACGATAAAATTTAAAACTACATTTATCTCAGAAAAAACTATTCACTCATTTTTTGTTTTTACGATGATTAGAATTAGTGTCTACAAAAGCCACATCTCATTCTGTCTTAGGAGACAATCCAGATGCCATTTAAGTATCATTTTTTTCTTCAAGAAGGCAGATATAAATAAAGGCTCAAAAGACCTAACAGCTGGATAAATACCAAAATAAACCTTATTGTATTTATATTATACAACTTATTATTTTAAATAATAAGATTTATAACCATTTTCATTATTTTTAAATCCTTGGTGTTAGAGGGCTTTTCAAGGAGAATGTACTGAATTGCACTGACCTCCTGGGACTGATCTTAATGTCTTCTGTAAATTCACTGAGCTCTCAGTTTACCACATATTAATTAAGTCATGAACTTTGAATGTCTTAAGGAGAGGGCAAAGAAGGGATCTTATCGCTGTCTCCAACTACCTAATGGGTGGGTTGCAGAGAAAACAGAGTCAGAGTCTTCTCAGAAGTGCACAGAAAGAGGATTAGATACAATGGATGTAAACTGCAACATGAGATACAAGGGAGAAAAAATGACAGGACAAGGATCTGAGCAATCAGATCTAGCTTTGAAGTTGGCCCTGCTCTGAGAAGGGAGTGGGACTGGAGACCTTCAGAGGTTCTTCCAACATAATTATTCTGTGTTTCCCAGACTCAGAACTTCTGTATCCACAGCAAGTGAATTTTGTGCTGTATTTATATTAATTTGATGAAGGAATCCAATATGAAATACTTCCGTTAGTGATACTTAATACAAAAACCTTGTTATTAGTGAAAACTAGTCATTTCTGTAAAACACTCATATGTACAGAGCAGAGAATTTCTGAGACTACCACTGGGAATAAAAAAAATAAAATTGCCTTAAATGAAAACAATTCAAAGCCTGCACAAAGATAGTATTACAAGACAAAGTAGCAATGATGATTCTATATACATACAAACAGCTTTTATTTCACTCATTTGAGAATATCTGACAGCTTGAATGGTTTTTCACTACCTGGACTGCTAGTTAATATGGCAATTTTAACAAGACTGCAATCTGTAACAATGTCAGTCTTGCATACTTTTCTTGTCACAGTAAAGAATAATAATAAAAGGAAAAGACAAGAAAGTAAAATGAGGACATCACGAAACAACAAAAAAGGAAGGAAACAAAGGCAGAAGATTCACCTTCCCCCAGTTTTGTGTAAGGTATGTTCATCAAGGGGTAACAATGAAAAATTAGAACTATGAATAAAGTTCAAGTAAGACAAATAATAACGTAGGACTAGAATAGCAAAATTTGTAGAGCACATTGGTCTAAAAATTCATTTTATCAACTTTAAGAATACATGTGTTCAAAATAAGTATTCTATAACCAGCAGTTCTTACACATTTTCACAGGAGATCTCTCCTCTCCAATTCATGCCTACATAGACCATCTCCTAACCCATTCACAACAACATACATAGCAATACATACAAGAAACAGAAATTCTACCCCCTCTGGATATTTTCCTGTTTATACATACAAAGAAATCATATTAATCCTTCCAGCAAAAGCACCACTCTGAGAAACTAGAATAATACAATGGCACTTTAACTAATGTGAAATGTAATTGCAAATAGAGATTCACATTTGTACAAATGTGTTTCTAATGCAAGCCACAGCGAGATTCTTGAATCTTTGTTTTCCAGTGTTATTTAAAGCTTTTGTCAATAACTGGCAAGAAAAAAAAAATCATTATTAATAAATTTTTATTTGGCATGCTGAGGGAAGAAAGTGAAAATAATAGGTCACTTTTACCAAGCCATTTTTACATGAAGGTAAGGGGAAGGTAAAAGTAATAAAAACTGCTCTTGATAATATAAATGTGAAATCAAAGAATGAAGATCATTCTCAAGGATGCTATTCAGTGACACTGAAAAATGTTTGAGGTTATGGTAGATACTCATTAAATTCCCAATGTTGTGCTGGAAGGGCTATGGTAATCCTGGATGTATAGAGGAAAAATACCGAATGTAATGAAAATGGTGGACTGGAGTCACGAGAAGAAACAAGTGGGAAGGGTGCTGCTGAGGTTGCTCTGCTTCCTTCAGCAGCACAGCATGGCCCAGGGGGAGCTGCTGAAAGGCACCCTTTTTCTGCCCCTTCAAGCACATCATTAACTCTGTATCTGAAACAGATGTAATCACGCTTAGGAAAGCATATCCAGTTCTGGCATCCATAATTCCCACAGGATACTGAAATAGTGGAGAGTTCACAGAAAAGCCACAAGAACGACAGTAAGACTGGAGAAAACTAAAGAAAAGGTGATGGAGTACCTGCTAAGTATTTACAACAGCAGCACATCCTTTAGAGGAGGAAGCTCTTCTTTCTAGCTTAAAACAGTATTTCAAGACTAGCCCATGGAAAGCTACACTTACCATGAATCACATGTTTTTAAACAGTGGCAATAATTAACAGCTAGAACTATTTAGTAGGAGTCTAGTACATATCCCATTTCTAGAAATACTTAAGCCAAGACTGGATTTTTTTTTTTAAATATATGATCTAGTTCAAATAGCAATTAATTTGTGAAAGCCTATGCTTTACTTATCTCTCATTTCAGATTATATGATCACAGCAGCCCCTTCTGGATTTATCATCTATGAGATATAACACCAAGGTAGCAATGAAATCAAGTGCTTACATGAAAAAGTAATGACAAGTAACTAATGTACTTAAAGCCACATTTTAAAAAAAAGCAGATGACCTGCAAGCTCTCCACCCGCTTGTTTAATATGCTTATCTGTTGTTTGTACTGCTCCCCGAAGGCACAGAATATGTTTGTGTAATACAGACCAAGCAGTTTTGGTTTGTTTGTTTGTTTGTTTTCTGTTTCTTCAACTATAGGCAATTAGCTTCCATATAATAAAGAATTCAAGAAATTTTTAAAACGACATCATTACCACAATTTAAATGTCCTTAAATCATTTTAAAGTAAAAACTAACAATCAACATTTTGTAATGAAAACAAACAGAATCACAGCTCTGGCACCCTTTTGCACAGTCTAAAGAAGTGAGCATTCACACTATAATCTAACAAAGACCACAGTAGCTCCCCAATATCTGCCCAACTAGCAGCCAAGTTTGCAGGTCTGAGCTGGCCATCTTGCTAAACAAAGAGCTTGTGATTCTGCCCAACTTTGTGTTATTCTTTCCTTGTTTCTCAGAAATTATATTTATGGACTTTGACTTCTTCACATCTTCACATTGGTTAGCTCTGCTCAAACCATATAAACATTAGTTAATCCATGAGGAACCATGGAATGGCTGTGGATTTAAAAATCCTGGAGTCTCCCTGACTAATATTTTCATTTTGTTATTTCATCACAGAAATTAATACATTGACCATATGGTTAAAAAATTAATACCTACTTTTGCAAAAAAGAGCAGTCTACATGAAACATCTCATCACAACAAAAATACCTTAGAAGAGGTCCCAAAGACCAATGCAAGGCAACTATTTTCCATTCTCAAGGATTGTCATGTAGCAGCATATATAAAGTTTAACCCCTTGCCTCAGTCACTGCAATAACTCCTACACATTGCAGTGCCATAAAACAACACTGATTCACTAAAAGAAACATTCTTAAGCATGAATGTCTGCTTAATCTAAGGTAGGGCTCCTTGTGCTAAGGATACTGATGGCACCTTAGCCCACCTCTGAGAATGGTTCTGCAGATAAGCAGCCTCAACTTTTGAAGATTCAGTGCTTTTGGAAGGCTGGGAGTTAGAGCTCTGCAAACTCAGCTGTAAGCACCCCTGTAGTTTCTTGCTAGCTTGCCACAGCCTGAGGAATTAAGCTCTGAAGTCCTAAACAAAATCCCAGAGCTATATTTCCAGTCATTGCTGTCCAGTTTACCTAGAGCTGGAAACTACTTTTTCCAGGGCTGCTGGCTCAGACACAGTTCACCATGACATACCTTGTTGGTTCAGTGCTTGGAAGTCAGATTTGGAGCCTTCAATTCATGGGACAACTGGCCATGTGCTGCTGCTGAAGGACGGTGATCTGACATAAATGATCTCTGGTTTGTGTTTTTAGACAGAGGATCCAGTTATTCCAGATATCTTGTAGCTCTGAGTGGCAATTCAGAGCAGCCTGATCAGCAAAAACACCTGTAACCAGAAGACCTTGGGAAACGCAAAAGCTACTTTAAATGAAAACCTGAAATTCCTGTCAGTGTCAGGACCACGATCATGTTGGTGTGACTGACAAGATTGTCATCGCTACTCAGAAGATGTGGGGTTCCCAAGAAGCCTACTTCACAAACACCTTACATTGGAATTTTTAAGTTGATTTTGAACCACTGACATTTTGTTTATTAGGAAATGTTGAAAAACATGGATTTAGTCCAGTTTGGCACAAATCCAAATTTAAACAAAAATATGAGAAACAGAAATCCTGCACACTGTTCACATTTATCTATAAAATCCTGGTTAGAGAGGGTAAATAAGGTTTCTAGAACTGACAGTCATGATAAATAGGATGAAAATATCTACTCCCTACCACCATCTTCCTATTTCCATTCTGATTCCCTATGAGCCAAACATTTACTTTCACATTATTCTGTCTGTGGGAGCCACTGTGTATGACCTTTATAGGCTTCTGCAGTTCAACAATGCATGGATGCTTTCTTCAGGGAGAATATTAATCTTTGAAGAGTTTTTTCTTATTATTAAAAAAACAGTTTTCTATACCCTTTCGTACATTCCCTCCCAAAATCCCAAGGCCAATAATTGATTTCTTTTCCTATAGCTAATCAAAAGTCCTGAAAAAATAAAAGCTATCTTTGAGGAATATTTTCTATTTCATTCTAAATGTTCTAACTACAATTTACTTAATTAAGTAGATAAGGGAAATGGAAATTACAGAAAAAAATCTCAATATCTACTTGCTAAACATCACAGGGAGATAATTTTTATTAGCAAATACGTTATCTATACATCTCTATTGTGTTATACAGCTACCAGTAGATGGTGCCTTGGTCTGCCTGGAAAAGAAAACCCTATACAATTGGCACATCAGTTACAGGAGTTCTTATCTCAGACATTCAAATTATACACCAATTAAAACTATGCATCATTGAGGACTAATTATCCCTTAATTAGGTGCTTTGGTTCCCTTAAATCATCAACTGAACTATTAGCAGTGCTTCTGCTTTCTGAGAAATATATCAACTATGTTAAATATTTACAGATATTCTGGTAGCTCATATTAAACCTTTTCTAAGGTGACTGAAAAAAGAAATGTACCAGAGAGAGTCACGAAATTAACATTTACATTCATTGAAGTGGTGTAGAAGTTCGCACAATATGGTTGCCAACCTTGTTCCAGTGTATTTTAAAACAAACGTGAACAACTATCATTATTTCTTAAAGAAAAAAGGTATAATGGTATAATCTAATCATCAGAAAACACCTCCTCATTTCAGCAATACTTTAGGATACATGGGAAGCATTTTGGAAAATGCTATATTGGATTTGGGCAGATTAAGTTTTTTGGGAACGTTATACAGTCTTATGATTTATTCTCCACACAACTGGCCTTGCATCTACAAGGAAAGAAATTACAGATATTATAGAGAGTTAATTTTCCAAGGCAAGAACCAGTAGGTTTCTGGTATTATATTTGATTACCTCAGAAAGAAAAAAAGGTAATCATAATTACTCTAACAGTCCACATTTGGGTAGTAATTTTCAACTATTTTATATAATGCAATAATTACACATGTAACAGATATACCTGTAATAATGCAACTATGACACGGGACTTTTAATAACGGTATTTAATGTGTTGAAAAATGGAATGGAATTTAGTTTTAGAATTTAGTACTGAAAGAAATTAATTTTTACCTCCACGCTGCTGCCCCATTGATTTCAATTTTAAAATAATTTTGAATTCCTTCACTATAGTGAAGGGGATTTTTTCTAAAAAAGAACTCTAGGGCAAAAAGTCCATGTACATTGAAGTAAGAAACAATGAAAACATCTTTTCATATATTTTAATCATGTAAAAGAAAGAATCCTATGCAAGATATAAATCTGAATCTCCAGACTTGTTTCTGTCAAACAAACTAAATGTTTCCACTTCGCCATGCCCAGAAGGGTAATTAGATGAGCCACTTTGGCAGAATATCGAAGTGCAAATGTATCATGAGCAGCCATGTGATCTGTTACCAAAATCTCTATTTCTTTAGATCCACATTCTCCTACTTTACAGTCATCAGCTAATTCCCTTACTGTCCAACTTAATGCCTACAGTCAATGCATAAAGCCTGACAAAATACTAAATACTATACTATAACCTTCCTTCAAAATCTTTTCCAAAAGATTATACACTACTAAATCTGTTGTTACCCGAATCACTTCTTTGCTATGTTCAGATAATGAACTTGCATTTGTTTTCTCCAGTCTTGTGCTCCTACCCTCCTGCTTTTGGTCCTGTAATTTCACATGTCACTTCCTTCAGATTCTAGGATGGGTATTACCTGGTGCCTAATCTGAGCACATTAGGCTCAAGTTTTTGATCCAACTCTGTTGAGGATAATTTTAATAAATATGTGTTAATTATTATTATCAATCCTAACTTTACACTATGATCAATATCACCATCCTCGTTGAAAACTGAAGCTAAGTATATATATTTGCATTTTAGGTTATACCTCAGTCATCTATAAACTAACCCTCCCTGTACTGTTAGATGCTCTGTTTTCCTCTTTTTTTTTTTTTTTTTTTTCCTGTTCCAAAACAATTTCATGCTCCTTCCAGAATTTTAACTAATAGTGGTTTGGTGGATTTCCCAGGTTTTTGTTCTCAGTACACTACCTTCAAACCTCTTTTTAAGAGGTATTTTATATTTACTATAAGAAAACATCAAAGTCATTTTGGAAGCTAATGTATCCACTTCATCATCAATAGCTGTTTAGTGTTTCAAGAACTATAATGTCTTCACACATAGCTATACGCAGTTACTCAGCAGCCTCTATGAAAACCATTAAGGCACTTAGAAATTGAATTGTTCACCATAAATCATAGAGATTAGATTTAGGTATGCAGTCACTGACAGGAGGAGGTTCTGTACAAATACAGCTACATGAAGATAAATACACATTTTCCAAGCAGCGATTCCAGAATCATGACCTTTGCAAAATTTGGAAAGGTCTTAAAAACAAAAAAGCTGATATTTATTTGTTAATTTAGTAATTAGGTTTGTGCTGCTGTTGTAACTTCTAATGGCAGTGACTGACAAGTTTTACTTCTTGGAGCTTTTACAACAGTATGAGTCATCCATGAATGTTAAAAATTCAAAATGAACTCCAAAACAAAAAAAAGCTGAAATAAATTATGCTACACAGTAAATTTTATTACAAGGGTAGATATGCTTTTTGATTTACATTATACTCCTCCTTCAGTTGCTACAGGCAGGCTATTAACGGGGGAAAGAAAATCAATTCCGAAACAGGAGTCAGTAAACTGAAAGAACACTAGTTTCCCCTTTAAAAAAAATCCCTTGAAAATTTATATATGAAGTAGTTTTGATTATTTGTTGTGCTACATACAAATAAAACGTAAATCTTCACCATAATTCATTATTCTGTTCTGGCATACAAACTAATACAGGGTGCCAAAGATAGTTTTCCTCAGAAACAACGGCGCAGACAAAAAAAACCCAACAATATGCTACTAAAGCTTGCAGTAGGCTTAAGAGTAATTAAATTCCTTCTTTCCAACACATTTAGGCATTCTACATGTACACTCACATCATGTCTAACTTCACTGTATCAATAATTGTTCTATGCTATGGAAACACATAAGGGATTAACTATTCTATGACCAAAAATGAATAACAAGGGTTTTTTTTTTTTCATTAAATACAAACCTAATTTTGCCAGGCAGTGCTTTGCTGCTGAGGTTGAACCTTATAATTTAAACTGACCCTCCCAATTAAAACTCAGACACTTGTGAATTTTTCATTTACACTTTAGGGAGGAAAGGAAATAACTAGTAGAACAGTTATTATCTCCAGATGCGACTTTAAAACTGGTAGAAAATTTTGCTGCTCAGGCACAAGCAGAGATCAGACTTACAAGTCTGATAGTTGTAAAGAGATATAGGTGCATGAAAGCAGCTGATCCGGAAGCAGGAATGCTATTGCTGTCCTTAAGGACAGAGTACATCAACCGGATAGCCAGGACAGCGTTTATTTGCTTGTTTCATTCACACTTGCTACTTTTCAGAATATGGGAGCAACTGATGGAAAAAAAGGAAAGACATCTGTAACCAGCTTCAGTGACAAAAATCCCTTGCCATAAAATTAGTTTTCTGAGACTGAAGAACATGTTGTTACTGCTGTTATTAATATTTGCATAGCTGTCAGAAGCCCAAGCTTTATGACTGCTTACCACTTCAGGGACCACTGACCATTATTTGAGGTGCTGGCTACAGTCTGAGTTACTGCTTTTCAATAAATGTTACAGCCTTCAAATTCCATTACCAGTCGAGTCTGAATTACATCTACTTTCAAAATAAAATAAAAATGAGCAGAAACATAGGGCTTTGCCACATATTCTGTTCAGAACTCTAGCCTGTTTAAGACAACAGCATTTTCTCATGGAGTCCTATTTAACAGATATATGAGATGGTACACCTGAAGGGTTGGGACTGTCAAAGACAGTCAAACGTAGGGATGGTAAGTCTGGATGATAAATCACGTCCTATTATTTGGACACTTGAACCCTCTAATAACAAAAGATACTTTATTCAGATTTCCTCTGAAAAGATGCTAAGCTTAAGAGTCTATATTAATCCTTACTTTCCAGTCAACTCCTTCCTGCAATATAGGAAATAGAAAAAAAGTGAGGTATAAACTCTTCCAATAATTCAACAGGAAAACATCTTACATTTCTGTGCCAGTGTATAACTACTACACACTTCTACGTACTTCTGAGAAAAACTGGTAGCTGTCCACATTACACCCGATAACAGGTCTATTTGTGGAAACAGCTCTAAGCTGAAGATGTCCTATATCACCATCTTTCTAATGACCCCTTATGTCACATTTCTGCTTCTCCTTTGATGTCAAAGAAGAAAAGATCTTATAGCTACATAAAATGCTTTTAGCATCAGGAAATTTAAATGCAGCATTTTCCCCTGAGGGTTGTAGAGCTCTCTTACTGAGCACCCAGCTGTGTGCCTGTAGCCATTACAGACAGAAGAAGGGTGCTGACTAAAAGGAACCCAGAGTACAATTTTATAAAGAGAGCAGGACTTCATCCGAAACTGAAAATTTCCTACATAGTTCCTATGGTTGGCAAGTAACTCACTGCTATGCAGTGCTGAAGAACTTGTATTCTGAGGTCACTAGGCTCACCAGTGACAAAAATAAAATGTGTCACTGGGTAGTTGCTGGTGAAGAATTACCACAGACCAGCACATCTTCAGGAAATTGTTGTATGGACACAACCACGACAT
The DNA here is from genome assembly GCF_013368605.1 of Nyctibius grandis. Classification (NCBI taxonomy): domain Eukaryota; kingdom Metazoa; phylum Chordata; class Aves; order Nyctibiiformes; family Nyctibiidae; genus Nyctibius; species Nyctibius grandis. The sequence goes on along the minus strand of NC_090661.1, from coordinate 96,568,647 downwards.
ACCCTTTTTTCAATGTCAGGAAATCATATTCCAAAAAAGGATATTCTGTGTTAGAATCACCAGGGATTTATTAAGATTTAGGAAAAAAACCCCAAGCTTGCTGAATAGGTAACATGCATAGTAAAAGTACTTGAAGAAGCAACTGCGAGCCATTGATCCAAATAAACAATCACCTGCTGGGATGTACAGTTTTTCCTTGTAGTCATGAAAATCTTGAAGAGAACTGAATGCAAAAATAGAGATAATATAGCTGACTTTGATAGAAAATGAAACTAAATGTCTCGTATAATGAGGAGTGCTGTTCCTTCTCCTACAGAAAATGAAATGGTAAGAGCAGTAACTCCAACACTAACAACCAAACTTTCCCAATGAAAGACACAAGTAATCTTAGCTCCAGTGCCAGCATAACAGGAGGCATAAAAGGAGAGTGGTGAAATGCATATCAACAACACAACCTGAAATATCAGTTACAAGACAAGTAAGGTCGTTATTTCTGCTTCCTTAGGAACTCTTTTTTATATAATCTATTTTTGACAAGTCACATCAATAATGTAAATACAGGACACTGGTACTCAGATTGTATTTGAAAATGCTAGATGTGCTCAGGTGAGTACTTAGACCCCTACAAAAGTACTGTGTAAAAGGCATGTGCCAAATTTCATGTTGCTATCTTACTTATTCCTATGAACACAGCACCTCAAGGAAGCCACAGTAATTTCCTTAGGTCTAATAGGATTAAATGAAACCTTCAGTGCTGAGTTAATATAAAATACCACTATGTTTTCAACCAACACGATCTGACCAATGTAGTGTGCCTGCACTAGTGGAAAGGACTAAAGTGTCTAAGACCTTTTATGCATAGGGCAGCTTCCGTGACACCCAAAGCCCTGCACTAGAACACAGAGCTAACTCTCTAATCATCACAGAAAGGTAAAGGTGACTAATTCAAAAAACTAATTTCTAGACCACTTGAAAATTAATTCATAGACAATCTAGAAGAGTTCACCATTCCAAACCAGAACTCAAATCCATCATCAGTATCTTGACTCTCCTGAGGAGTCCTTTCATCAGTATAAGAGTAACATTATTTTTGTAAGAATTATCATCCTTTAAATGGACACTCTCTAATACAGTAATAGACTAATATCAACCACTTTTGCATACTGTGAAGGTAAAATCTGGTACGCTATGAGATGTAGATGATCACAAATATTAGACTCTGACCCCATTTAGTACTGGCCTGGGAAATTTCAGCCTCTGGATAGGGATAAACCATGACTCCCCTCTCTTAACCCTAAGTTCTAGGAAGGCTCATATATTTTAAAAATTTCTATTATATACAGAATCATAAAGTTAACATATAAAACAAAAATTGTTTTCTCTGAAAAGCTCCCTACTCCATTCATGATTTGCAGATCTTATCTACTGCTAGAGCACCAAACATAAGAAATCTATATGGGTAATGTGAACTTCAGATATTTCCTTGGAATACATTAAAACGTATTGCCATTAAGGTGTTATACTGCAGTGGAAACAACACAGGAAGGAGCTGTAATCTGCCGACATCTGACAAAGAGTTGCACATCTTAGGAATACATCACCTTAATAACATTTGCCTTACAACGATGATACAGGCACCTTCCATTCTTAAAGGCAAAATGAGTGTGTAATGTGTTTACAGCTTAAATTGCTTCATGGGTTTGTTTAAGAAGGCTATTGGACAATTGAAGTTGTTCTGTCCTTAGTGGGATTGCTGAGTGTTAAAAATACCCCTAATACGAAGAGTAAAAGAAAGCAGTGAACCTTCAGGTTTTTTATATAAAATAGTACATGCATAAATGTTACTAATTTCCACAAATTCATCCTTTGACACTGTGTAACACTTATATTTACATGTATTATTAAGAAAAGTCTAGCTTTACTTAACACAACACAGGGATAATATTTCTCTGTTAGTTTACTTAGAAGATGACTGCTTTAATCCAGAACGCTCCTCAGCAGATGACTTTATCATATATATATATATATGACACAAAAAATGATATATGATACAGGCTCTATATTTTATAAAAACAAGGGTTTTTTTTCCCACCAAAATGGAAATCTGTAGAATATTTGTAATTATGGTTAACTGGCAAGAATTTTGAGCTTGTTCTGGTTTCCTGAGCAAATCACTAGGAATTATGAAATTTTATTATCATTTTAACAATTTAATTTTTAAGAATTAATTCTGTAAGAGAGCTATAGCCAAAAGCTGGTCATCCACATAAAGAGCTCCTTGACTGGTGAAGGGGACACAGTATTTACAAATGCAGCTATAGCAATGGTAACTATAAATATCGCTGAAACTTCTGGGGGAGAAAAAAAGAAAATCCACAACCATCATTGCATTGATTTTTTTGAGTCTGCCACTGCACAGTATCACACTATTACAGAAAATACTCCATGAAATTGATACCAATGAAATCAAAGAAGAATATAAATTCTATCCAAATACACTCAGTGTTAACTGAATTTTGTAATATTGCAATATGATATAGACATTCAACCTTTAAGAAAATCGAAGCTAAGAAAGGTAGTGATTAATGAAAGATTACACACAAATATCTAGGTACATACATAAATATTTGTATGCCCTCTTTTATATATACGTATAAATATTTATGTTCAATAATTTTAACGTCAGACTCAAAAATCAACAGTCTGAAGTCTGATTCACTATGGAAAGCAGAAGCATCATAATGTAATTCTTAGACACAGAAAATACAACATGCAAATAATACTATTTGTATACTTTCTGTATGAGTGAAAACATGAAATTCAATGTAAAACTAAGACATCAACATCTTTATAAGCACAAAACAGTCATACTAACCTGTATTTTGATTGGCCAGGAGAAATTGCTGACGTAGACATAGAAAGTGATGTTTGGGTTGCTCCGAAAGTTAAATTTTTCACAGGAAAAGCTATCTCTGTATTCCTTAATATTAGCCTTAGAAACAACAGGAATCTCTTCTCCAGATATTGTTCCAGCTAAAAAAAAAAACATATGTAGATATACGTATTTATGACAACTATTAATCATCATTAAAGGTGCCAAAATAAATTCGTACAAGAAACAAATTCTTGAATTATTTTTAGCGTCTTCATTCTACAACTTTAATAACCCTTTATTAGGGTTTACATAGCACATCAGGTATATTTCATATACATGCAGAGAATTCACAGGAACTCTTACTCTGGTTTCAAAAGATTATGAATTAATCAAAATTGATCAAAGTTACATGAATTTTAGAAGAAAGTTGTTATGGTCAGCTAAACAGATAATATGCTTTCCTCTAGCAATTTACATTCCATTTCAATAAAAACTCATAGGTTAATAAAGCATGAAAGTGAATTTGTCTACCTCTTCATTATTGCTGTAGAGTTTTAATTGTTCATGAAAGCTTTAATAACATACCTACTAATAAACATGTATCATTTTTTGAAAAAATATGGATGACTGTGCTTAAGTTAAAATAAAGAAACAGATAGAATTAGTATACTAACTATGGTATGTGAAAATACTTCAGAAATACATTGATGAAGAAATCCATGAATTTATGTAAGACAAACTCTGAACCTTCTCTAAAAAGATTTTTTTTTTTTAATTTTAGTACAATTTCATTTTAAGCATCCTGCTTCTCCTTGGATGTGTTTTCAGAAAGTCAATAGAACCAATTCAGAGAAACTGTCTAAATAAAGCTTTTCTTCCTTCTTATTAAAACAAAGAAGAGTAATGGGGTTCAAAGTTGGAGGAAAATAGATAAGCAGCTCCTTTTATCAGCATACACAGAAGAACTTTATTGTTTGATATCAATGTTAAGGTTAATAATTAAATTTTTAGCTTGAACACCGAAACAAAGAAATTAAAATCTCAGTCTCTGCAGTAGTTAAGGGAGCAATTTATCTTAATTAAAATCACAGCATTTCATAACACTGTCATTTAAAAAATTTAAACAGACTACAAGCTTTTCCTACCAAAGTAATTTTAATTGAATAGGAGAGAAAGTTAACATATTAATGAAGCTTTGTTCAGATTGCAAATTATCATCTGAGGTTTAAATAATATAATTAATAATGGCATAATGATAATGGCAAAAGAACACATTTGGTAAAGTTTTATTATCAAAATTAGCAACAAAGAGACAATCAGGTTAAAATAGCTTAAAGGATCATGAAATCATGGGGAAAGGTAAACAGACCAAAATTCACCCTCACCTGTAGAACCAATAGACCATGTAATATTGAGGTTGAAGTTGTTTGATGCATTAATTGATATATCCAAATTTTTATTTGACTAGATAAAAAAATAGAAAAATATATTGAAGTTAACAAAATATATCAGAATGTATTGAATATACTTCTATTGCACATAACTGAATATAGTCTTTTAATCGTCTTGGTTTTCATTTTAAACATAAATAGAAATGGCAATAATTCAGAGCCAAAGGCAATCCTCTCTTTTGCTTCAGTAAGAACAGGATACAAGTAAGCATACAACTACACCAGTTATCTTTTCAGATTCTGATAAAAATAATGAAATAATTTTCTTTATAAAACTAAAGAAAAAATACATGTCAAATGGCTACATTTTAATTACAACTCAAAAATTACTTTTCTCATCTGCTAATAAAGACTTCTTAACTGAAGGGTATACTTTAATTTATCTCAGGAAGATATTAAAACTTGTTATCCATGGGAACAACGATAAAAAAGAAAAACATTTGATAATTTTTTTGAGTATTAGTTGATCTGAAGTACATCTACCATTTAGAAAGCTTTCTCAATGAATGCACTGGAATAATTTTCAGTTTTCAAAACTATCTGAAATATTCCAATACCTTAGAGGCACTTGGAAAACCTTTAATCATGCTCAGATACAATGGAAATCTTGATCATGACCCTCCAAAACTTGTCTAAAGTTAATAACATTTTCTTACCTGTTCTGGATTTGCTATAAAGTTTATGGCAGTGTGATGGCGATCATCCTCTTGTAATAAGCTAAAGGTAAACTGGTAATCAATCAAAAGGCTGTCTGTGGGCAAAACAGAAATTAAAATGGATTCAAGTGTATACATATTAATAATATGTTATGCAAGAACCTAAAAATTTACCATTCACTTTTATTTTAAAAAGCATGGAGTAGTCTACAAGTCACAATTATTCACATGCATTTCACTGTTTAAGTATTTGCACTATAACGTCTTGAAGCAATAAAAAAAAAAATTAAGTGTAGCAGTAACAAAAAAAAAATATTAAGAAAAATACCTAAATTAAGAAACAGATTCTATCATGGAACCAGAGCAGCTATTACAAATAACTTGAAACAGTCATTCTTTGTAAAGTAATTATTCCAAAATACAGTATCAAGTATTGTTAGAGTGTTTTCAGTTCCCTAATTTTACCCTGAAATAATTATTCAAATATTATGTTCAAAATGCATTTAAATATTCTAGTTTTACAGTCATACGCTTTACTGTGTTATATAAATGTTTTACATAACTACATTGCTATAACATATTTTAGAATTACGTGGTTTAAAGTTCTGGAAAAAAAAGTTGCATCTACAGTAAAATTATATAGTGTGAAGGCATGATACTATAGTGAATAAGATTGCCAATAATAAAATGGCACAGTGGAATTTTGAATAGAAATTATGTGACCACCATCCTTTCTAAACTAGCAGAATTCTAAGAGATTTCGTAAGTGGCAAGTGATATAATCTTTTCATACAAGAGAAACAAGTGGCAGTTTAGTATTTACTCAATAAGATCATATTTCACTTCCAAATGACATTTGTTCCACACATTTTTCTTTCAACCTGTGACAGGAATGGAGTCTGCTGGGTAGCTCCTATTCATGCCATTTCTGTCACTGCACACTAACAGCACTCCCCTAAGGGCCAGCTACAGTTGGCATAGGTGCAAGAAGGGAGAAAGGGTCATTCTCAGATGACCCAAACCATCCTTAACGCTTCCTGGAAGGGGCATCAAGTGATTGGGACAAGTCAGAATACATAAGTTTTGAGCCATCCCATTGTGTTCCTGAAGATGAAGGAATGAGATTAACCCTTAGCTGGGTCATAGCACTAGGAATGACTTGAAAGGGAACTTTTCTGCAGGGGGAAGGGGTAGGGATGGATTTGCCAGGGTGAAGCAGGTTTGCAGTAAATCCATAATATAAGAAAAAGACCTAGTCACCAGGGATGACTGTTGCTACAATTCATAGAGGGTGCCATGTAGAATGTCAGCAGGCAATGTTCAGTGCAGTCAGATAGTCAAGAATCAGCAGAGCCCTCAGAGATATAAATTGTATTAGCAGATTAATAATCCTTGTGCAACAGTCAGTTGTGAACCAGAGGTTGGTGCAGTGGATGGATCTTGAATGCTCTATTACAGGAGCAGGTATCTTCAGATCTAACAGAATAAATCTTCTAAATTTTTGACCATATTTATGGTTCTACAGAGATCAAATGATTCTGTTTTTCCCTCTGTCACAGGAAATAAGGAGGTGTCTTGTAAATGTACATGATTCAGATTATTATTTTGTGCATGTTAAAATATGGTTAGATGCAAGTCATCTTTGATGCTACATCCTAGTGAATAACTTTGAAGTCCTATTTTGATCCCTCTCTTGATGACATTCTACTAGTCACCAACACCACATGAGCAGTGTGTTACAAATAAAAAAATATGTGATCATAAAAAAAACACAGTAAATACAAAGAGAGAAAGATTAAGTCAAAGCAGGAAGTAGCTGTGTCAGCCTTTTGTCAGACTCAATTGTTTGCTTACTGCTGACAATCACCTTTTCTGCAGCAACACATCATCTGAAAAAATACACTATTGTATCCCATGGGAAGCCTGGCATAGGAGGAAAAAAGCTTACTGGTCAATGAAGCATGAATACAGCCCACTGTATTGTCTTAATAGTTAAAGAAAATAGTATTTTTTTTTTTTTACACTGAGTGTGGAAAGAAAATTAGAAAATAAAGGAGTTACATGAAAGGAATTACCATGACCTTCGAAGCTGAAAAGTTCACTTTCTTTATTATTAGACTCCACAGTTCCATTATTCAAATAAGAATAAGTTGATCTAGATATCTTAGATAATAAGTTTTGATCAGGTATTTGCAAGCTTATGAAGGCAAAAGATGAATAAATATTAAGTTAAAAGGCCTCATTTATTTATTAATACTACTTTACACTTCTATAGCTATGCAAATCTAATTAATAAAGTCTCATTGACTCTATTAGTAACAGTGTGCCATATCTACATATTTAACAGTAAGATTACCATTGCACCAGAATATAGTTAAATGTAGCAGGACAGCAAAAGATGGCAAGTAGAGATTGACCCCATTAAAGGGATTAATAAACCCTTTAATAATCACAGGTAGCAAGGCCAAAAGGCTAGGAATAACATATAGATATGCTAAATCTCCTGATCTGCTTAACTTGGGGTCCCATGAAATACAAATGCCTGCTTTAGCATGAATCCTTGCCAATACAATTGTTGTAAACGTATGGTGGACTAGCATCACAGCATGCACTCCTACAGAAATTCTGGCTACTGCAAAGGCTACAAGATGCAAGAAGCAGTGTAGACAGGCGTTCTGGAAAAGATATTGTTTATTTGCTCACAATATAGAGAAAATGACCATTTAAAAACGCCATAGGCTTCCTCTAAGTCCAAATTGTGCCCTCTCAGATATGCAGAGTATCAGCCAAAGACCAGCAGTGATATATACTTAAGATCACATCATAAGGCAAAATTGGGAACAGACAGGACTCTTGTTTCCCAATCATATATGAACAAACAGCTTTTCTGCACAAGTTTAAAAAATTTCCAAGTAATTTACTCTTAAAACAATATGACTACAGTTTTTTTCTGGAGTTTGTTTTTGTTGTTGTTCTTTTGTTTGTTTGTTTGCTTTTTAATTTATGCTTTACTTGTTAAAAGCCAAGAAAACAGGAAACTTTTTCAAGGAATGCAGAAGTCCTTACATTGATAAAAGATGTTAAACTATACAGATCCTCACAAATGTACCATATGTAATAGATCAGAAAAACACTGCCACTTTTTTATTTACTCCATTTTTACCTACAATACAGTTGAAACACTAAATCACGAAAAAACAGTAACAGTTGGTTATGTATGGCACCTTTTATACTCAATATATCCCAAAGAATTTTATGGAATTAGTAATCACTCCATTAATAGTATCAAAGATAGTTGTATATCCCACACAGTGGCCATTATCTCCTCTGTAGTACTCAAAGAGCCTTGAACAACACAGTTTGTGTTATTCAAGAAGAGTTCTGACAGCCAAGACACGGAACACGCCCTGGGATTCTTCAAAGGTGCCAAAAGACCTTTAACTTATGCCAAACCAGACCTACAAAATGGGAAGAGATCTTCACCGAACTATTCAGAAGGAGCACATTTCTTAGCACTAATGGACACAAATTATCAAGTTTTTATTCCAGAGAGACCTGCAGACTCAACAGTGCAAATGAAGTCGGGTGCAAATGAAAGAGCTGACACTAAGCAAACACTCCTTCCCATCTTTCTGAGGACTGCAAAAGTATGCTGAAGAACTTTCACAGCTTGGAGGAAGGTTTATTTTCATAGCGAGGATACTAAAACGGATTGTAGAGAAGTTTCTCCTCCATCTATTGCATCCTGCTGCTGTCTGTCTTGCTCTCCTTCCTCCCTCTCTCTCTCTGTTTCAGCCTATACCATAGGAGAGGCTTCCCCCACATGTATTCAGCAGCTCTCAGGGAAAATACCACCTCCTCTCCTCCAGAAGGCTTCACCTTCTACAAACTGCAGCAGGCAGAACAGCTTTCCTTTCCACTGCCAAGCTCCATCCGGAACAGAACCCCAAAACATAAACTATGCCAATGCATCATAAGTGCATGTAAACAAACTAAGCAGTTAAACAGTACATCACACCGTATCTCCCAATTTATAGTGCCGTTCTGCCTAGACAGCTTAGCCTGGAAATAAATACAAAATTTAACGTAAAATTTATTTGTAAGGGTATGACCTGTTCTGAATAGTTAAATGTATAAATAGCTAAATGTAGAAATGGCTATTTAAAGTACATTCAGTATATCCTGTTGAGATATATTGTTGTGTATACTTACAATCAGGAATTTTAAATCTCAGAAACTGAGATTATACTCCATGTATTTTTGTTTCTACTTTAAACCTTTAAAAAGCCAGCGTAAGTATTTTTACCCTTTACATAAACACATGAGACTTTTCATAAGTGATTCTGTTTATAAAGACACACACAGAACAGATTGCTTCAATTAAGAAAGAAATTTGGACCACATATAAATAGAAACTAAAAAACGTCACTGCATTTATGTTGTAGCTCAGGATGACAATGAAAGCACCAAGATAACAAATACTAAACAATCATCAAACTGCCATATGAGCACACCTGATAAAAGCAATCTTATAATTTTAGTCAGCTGACCCATAGAAACAAGATCTTAAAACTATTTTCAAAATCTGGTGAACTCCGAAAACAAAACAAAACAAATTCAAACACCACCACTTCCATAAGAGGTAGCAATCAAAATATTATCAATGGCCATTAACATCCAAAATTTAAATATACAAACTTATAGAATTATTTCAGTGAATTATAGAAGAAAATGCTTGATTCTCTAGAAGTACCGTTGACACACTCTGTGGTTCATTTTGGTGACTCTTTCATTTTTCTGTAAGAATTTTAAAAAATCTAGAATATGAATCCCACCTTTTTTCAAAACATTATTTCCTCAACCTAAAATTAATTCTCAACACATTTTAAATTCACAGTGTCAATTAGCTATCATGATTTTCCAAAGAGACTAGGTAGTTACCTATCTTGAGCAATGCATAGACTCTTAACTATGGAAAAAATGTTTATGACATTATAGAATGAGTGTTGTATTCTTTTGTTTTTAAAAAAGTTAACTGAGAAAAAATTTACCTGAAACATACCATTTTTTTAAGAATTACTTGCTCTTCTACATATCCCTGATCTTTTGGAAATATACAGAAGATGGTTTCATCTTTTGGATTGTTTCAGTAAAATCTTAATATCCAGCATTTCAATTTTTTATTTACCATCAATATCCTCCATGTTTACATTTTCCCACTCAATATGTTTGAAATAAATTTTTTTTTTTTTTTTAAAACAGGTGTTCAGAGTTTCCATACATCAATGGGCAAGGGAAAGAGACAGAACCACTATCACATTACAACAGCAATAATCCCTTCCTACTTTCTGCTGGTACAAATTACTATAAAATGTCTAATGTTGTTGGCTCAGATATGCAGCCCAGACCTTCATCTCAAATCTGATCTAAGAAACAGGTGACTCAAGTGGCAGCCAGACAGAATTTAAACAGCCACATACTAGAGTATAATCTATAAACTCCTTGAGCTTTTATGTCTAAAGTTTCACAGGAAAAGTTCTTGAGGACATAGAACTCTCCTACACAAACTCGGAACCCACAAGCTCAGATCTTCATTCCCCACCACACACAGTATTTAGAATCCACAAGCTGGGTATTTTTGAGCCAAAGTTTCTCCAGGGATCAGCCCAGTGCATCCTAAGCACAGCTACTACAGAGTTCAGCACAAACATCAGCTGCCACATCACTGCGGCGTAGTCACCTCTTCAGAGCTCTCACCGGGGAAACGTGTTGTAGGCTGCCTTCTTTTTGGTAGTATTAAATGCAACTCCTCCTATTTTTGCCTAACAGGGTGCATGCCCCATCACCTTACTGTAGGCAAGGGAGAAACAGCAGAAGGATTCACACCAGCAGGGAAAAAAGATTCAATTTGCACACAGAGAGAAACAGATCAGAGGAAGTCAAATGACCCAGGCACTCAGCAGGGAGAGGGGAGTCCTACAGTCTAATTTCTGTTCCCAGGCATGTTGCTTCATTTTGTATTAAAAATCACTGAGCAAAGCAGAAAACAAACGTTGGGAGATAAGACCACAAATGCTGACATCATCAGCGGTCAAATATAACAAGGACTTATTGAGTCTTTTCACATTTCTATTTTGATTTTTTCAAAACCCTTGTCTTCTTTCACAATAAAAAGGAGTCATTAAAATCAATTCAAAATGTCAGTAATGAGTGCATGTGAGAACACAACAATAATTAGGTGAAGAAAGCCATTTAATTAAATGAGGAAAATAAATTTCAAAGCAATCATTTAATTCTAGTATTGCCGTTAATTTTCAAGAAACTGTTCTCTTTCTTTAATGAAGAACCATGACTTTTAATATGGTTAAAATGGCTTAATATGGGAGTTTTATACTCATATCCAACAAGGAACAGACCTATTCCCATACTCAAGCTTTTGTATTAAAAGAGAACTTTGTGCTTTCTAAAATGCCAGAATGTTCCCAAAAGAACAAAGGTCAGACAGAAGTCTTGATGTGAAATTCTACTCCAGTGTTTCTGAGTGCCACTACAATTCTCTAAGATATAATTACACTGGTAATTTTTTTTTATATTTTTTAAAAATTGGATATGTTTAGTATAAATTAGTGATAAAGTTATAGACAAAAAAGGTATGTTAAAGAGGAATATTAAGACTGTAAAATGAACCACTATAATCAAGGGTGCCTGTGAATTATTTCTGGGTGAGTGCTCAGTTAATGGGCAGCTATTCAACACTTTGTTCTACGTTCAGTACTCAGTGTTGGGCTCATGCCTCATTTACTACATACTACACAAACCCTTTTCTAAAGACGGAATTAATTTCTAATGTGGTTTTCCATAGTATTCATTACTATCATTTTCTAAGTTCTTCAGAAAAGTTAATGAATTTTTTACAACATTACTGTGAGATGAGCAGGCATTATTAGTCCCATTTTATAGGGCAGGAAATGAAACAAAGAGACCAAGGACAAAAACATCCATTAATCGTGAGTAGCCAATCTGAAATACCTAGAGTTTGATTTTTCATAATATTTTGAATTATATAACACTACATATGATCATTTTTATTTTGCAGTTCCTTCCATCATTCATTGTGATTCTTTCCACTATTACAACAAATCAGGAAAGGAACATACATTCATCTTTCCATTACGCTGTCACTGATTCATTCCCTACAAATTCATTCAGTGCATTGCAGAGGAAAAGTTCCTTGGGAAATAGTATGTATCCATGTTGTTAAAAGTTTTACAATCATGCCCTAAGAAGCAAATCAAAAATGATTGTGCCAGCAACCTTAATTCTTCCACTTTCCTGGCACCCACTGCCTAAATATCATATTTCAATAAAGGGCTTTATTAAGTAATTTTAAGAACTAGGCTAGAGCAAATTCTAGAGAATTACTTCACTTTTGATCTGGCTTCTCCCTTTCCCCAAATCTTTCCAGCAGAGCATCCCAGTTCCCTACATCTCTCAGCAGAGAGGGAAGAATGAACCTGAGTTCCCAGAAAGGGAGCAAGAATGTGCATAACTGGACACATTCATGAGCTTTCTAACTTTGGCCACTGGCCATTCTCCAATGGCTCCTGTCACATAGTTTCATAATACATATTTCTAAAACTGAACAACATGGCAAAAGATTTTCATATATATACAGAATTTCTGAGAAATACGTCTAGCATTTTGGCTCCAAAAGTTAAAGTTTAGCAAAAGTTCTAAGCCAAAAGTACTGCAATATATGTCAAAGCACCATAGGAACAGAGCATGCAACCAGACCCACTCACAACATAGTCTTGTTCCCAACTTCAACCTAATTATCACATTTTATAAATATTAGGTGAGGATCACATGATCTTTGCACGATCAACAACTAAAGTGTTTTTTTTTCACTTTTTTTTCCACAATAACTAACAATAATAATTAAGTTATGCTAAAAACTAGGGTAAGGGACATCAAAAGATGTCAGCATGAGCATACTCAAGGGAAGCCTATGGCCAACTTGAAATGACGATGGATAGATAATCATTAAATTTGAAGGAAGAGATGGCACACTATTAAGAGTACTAGCCATAAACCAGAAAATTAAAGTGTTTAATAGCATAAGATGGGTAACAAAAAGATGAAAAGCTTCTTCATTCACTGAATAAATGGCTTGCCTTATGTACAATCATATACGTATTAATAAATCTTTTAAGACTACAGTTAAGAAATTATTTTTCAACCATTCACTTCCACCAGTAACGTTATTTCAATATCTTCACTAAAAGGCAAACAGACAATTACATGCCTCGGTACATTTTCATCATAATTCTGTATTACTGAAGTACAATAACTAATTTTGTGAATAGAAACCTCATAAAATAGTGCTGTTCTATTTTTACCTCTTGAAATCACTTTTAAAGTTAGAGTAGAAACCTCCCTCATGACTGCAACATCAGACCCATCACAGTCAGTCTTCCCACATTTTTCTATTTAGGGAACTCTCTATTCATGCTGATTCTAGAATTCATACTCTCACCTCTTCATTGCACATGCAGTTTGTCTCTCTCCTGCTCTTTCTAGTGATTGTAATTCCAGTAACAGTTTTTTGAGAACAATCCTATTCATATTCCTCTCTATCAGCAAAAATGTTGCTTTTGAAACCAAGTTCCATTATCAAATGCTATAAATCATATTCATTTGTGACCAAAATAAATTCTGCTTGTATTACATCAAAGTTAGGGGGTTACCACCAGACCTATTTTCAGTCAGGATAATTATTTTGAACTTTCAGAGCAGCTGCTTGATTCATTCCTCTGTCATCTGTATCTAACAGTCATCCACTGCCTCATTTTCATTGTTATATTGAAATATGTTGGTGTCTGACATTACTTGTCCATTGTGACAAAACAAGAAGTCATTCACTGTGAAGTCTTTACTACAAACTCGCAAAACTTGCACTTTTGCTAAATGTAATGAGAGCGGAATGAGCTTCAAAATACTCCAGCAATTACTATTTATATGCCTTTTTCCATGTAAAGAAAGAACATGTGAGAATGAATTTCACAGAAGTTCAAAGTTTTTAAAAAACATACAGCAACAACAATTCATTGTTTCTTTTGCTGTACTTTAAAAAAAATGTACTAGGCTAAAAAGCCCACAAAAAGACATAGGGATTAGTGTCATAATCAGCAAATCAGGTAACTAAATTTTATTTTAAACAGAAATCTTTTCTCTTATGAAATTTTCAGCTGCTATTTGGAAAGATCTAACAAGTTGTCAATTTTGATCCTAATGGAGGGCCAGATACAGAAAAATCAGACCTGTGTTAAAATTTGATTCAGCTAAATGATACTAATAGTCTAGACTTACTCTATAATGACTAATCTTTCTGAAGATGACTGATCTCTAAGACAGATATGCACAGAGGATGCATGAGTAACCCTTGATTCTCTCTATTGACTATAGAAAGACCTAGAAGGTTAATTAAGGCTGGATATATCAGTTTTAAAAAGCTAGTTAGATGAGATGCATCTCACTGTAACTGTCATAGAAGTAAATATGTAGGTATGTCAGTGTTATGGTAAGCAAGGGAAGATTTGTTGCTGAGATCTAAAAACTGAGGAACATATATAGTTACCTGGGTTCTTTCAAGAATACAGTCTAAAGACTATGTTCCTAAAGTTTTTAAACCATGGACCACAGCCAGCTCTCCTTTTTTTCACAGATTTTTCACTAAACTCTTAACTGAAAACACTGCAACAACTGACGGGGTTTCTGTGAACAGCTGCAGACCCTTTACAAGTTCTGCCCAGGACCATGGTCCATAAACAGAGTTTGGAAAACAACAAGCTAGAGAATTATGAATAAAATATTAGTAAAAGAAGCAACAAAAAAGAGAAGCGAGTGCATCAATTGGCAGTTATTTAAACATCAAGTTTAGAAAAAAGGCCTAGATTTCTCTGATGATGGAGCATTTCAAAGCTCATGGTACAGGCATTATGATTAGTCAAAAATGTGCTACTACCTGATAAGTAAGGATGGGTCAGTGAATGAACTTTTGTTTTGTCACAATGGACAGTCTTTGTAATATCTTAATTCTTGTAATATTCTTGAAGTGTTAGAAAAGTGGGAGAAAAGTACAAACAAAACCAAGAAAAAAAGAGTATCTCATGAAAATATTGTGGAAGAAATCAGAATTTCTCTCTCCAGTAAATTCTCTTCATAATGATCTAGATTCTTCACCTGCTTTACAACGCTTGTATTAATACTACACTCTAACATGAAACATCATTTTGCAATATACTAGCATTAATACTCTCTAACCTGATTCTAATTTTTTTCTTTAATTACACGGTCTATATGCATTGAAGAGATCTCTGATGCTTGTTCCAACAACTGAAATGGCACATCTAAGAATTAACAACATTAAATTATTGTTTGAGTTTATATGTTATTGCCAAAGATGGATGTTTCTTGTCATATAGTTAATGAGATCAGTCAAATTTTAATGTTACTTTAAATTTTGTTCTTATAACTGTTTATCATATAATCCCTACAAATAAGGTACTGTTTCCTTTCAGAAATAAACTGATTTTTACTTCTAAAATGGATCACAGTCCATAAAATTACATTGGACATGGCAAAAATATAAATACTATTTTAAAAATTATTTATGCTTTTATACATGTATACACTCCAGTTTTCATATAAATTCAGAATATTCATAATTTATTCATACAATAACTTCTACGTGGATTATTAGCAGAATTTTTGTCCTGGTTCTCAAATAATTGAACCTCAGCAATTAAAGCAGCAACCTCTGGTTGATCAGGCCTTACAAGGAGACAGAACATGCACTTTGTAAATTGGCTATAAACACACACAGGTAAGTAGGTGCCCCTGTAATATCTCAACATTTTCAAAATTCTTTTCCTTCCTTTTTCTCATTATTTAGTTGAACTTTGCTTAAGAAACCTTAAATCTACAGTCCAAATATCAGATCTTACCCTTGTTGCTTGACTCCATGTGATTTGTACAAAATAGACAACGTAAATTGAAGTTGAGATGTTTCAACTTTGCTGATATTCTTTGCTGTTCCTCAAACAATTTTAACATGTTAGTTCTGAGAATTAAAATCTCCTACAGCAAATAAATCCAGAGCACTTTCAGCAAAACTGCACTTCATACTGGACAGAAATTATGCATGTCATATACCTCACTGTGCAGTCTCCTATATTTTAAAGTCAAGAATAGCAACAGGTAGTTTCATTGTAAAAAAACAGGATATGCTAAATCACCATACTTGCACAATGGACAGTAGAGTGCTTTTGCTTTACAACTTTGAAAAGAAAACGTAACGTAAGCACCTTTTTATTTAAAACACCATCAGGTATATTTAAAGTAAAACCTGTTGATTTAAATAACTTTCTAACTGCTTTTTGCTCATGCTAAGAATTGAGTGCCAATTCAGGAAAAGACATTGATGTCATATTAAAATTCCAAACATTTACAAATCAGATTACATAGCTGTAATATTGCCTGATCCAGTCTACACAGCCTTTAAAACAGATAAGAGGAAATACCTCAACCTTTAGTAAAAAGAAAAGTACAGAGCAACAAACTTGAAGAAAAATAAACCCAGATTTTTTCCCCCACTTCCTACAAGTTTAGTTTGTAGGGCTGGAAGTTAAGCACATAAAATAATAAACTCTTTGGTTAAACTAAGCAAATGGAAATAACAGAGGAAGGAAAAATGAAGCCCAAAAGCTGTTTTTCTCAACCCCAAAGCAGTCACCCACTCTTCAGAGAGAGGGAACATTGGCCACTGTGGCAGGGCTCACCGACTCCTTTCTGAAAGTGACTTGGAATACTCAGTTTCCACCTCAAACAGCTGCCAGACATTAAAAGAAATATTCTATTTTCCTAGCACTATTTTTTATATAAACCAGGAACTAGATACAGCTGTGCTTTCATTAATTCATGACTTTTTTTGGCCATGGAAAGAAAGTACTGCTAACTGAAATGCACAAATGGAATAAACCACTTCCTCATTTATTGTTTTTTTTTTCAGATGATTAGCTGAATACAGAACAATTGATAGTTATCACTACTTTTTGATAGACATCAGGAATTAACTTTTTGAAACAGCTTTTCTAGGAACTGGATTATTACGTAAAAAGGAACAGCAAAACATAGCGAATATTGACAGTCTGTGTGTTCTTGGTGTTTGAAAAGCACTGATTGTTCACATCATCTATATCTGACCTTCATAGACCATGTATTGTGGTAGGCAATCATTGACAATGAACACAAAGACAGTGACATATTTGCATGATGTAGTTGTACATTGTCTTCCTTAGATTATTTCATTTTTTTCTCTTTCCACAATTTAGTCTACTGTTCATTCTAATAATGACCTTCCTTCATCTTCTCTTTCATTAGCCATTCCTAGTGCCTTGAAAGGCTCTAACACTTTAAAATCTGTCTAGCCGTATTTTCACAAACCCGTACAGAAGTGCTACCTATTTCTACTCCACAAGAGTAGAATTCTAAAATTCTCACTTCATTGATGAGAAAAATGTGAGATTTTTGCCCTTTTAAGATTTTTCTGCCCACATTTCACATAGCTTGTCATTTTTCCAAAATTATTCTGATGGCCGTGGCATTTCCTTAAGGGGGTAACACAGTAAAGCATATTTATTTACTTATAACATAAAAAGACAAATCAAATACATATATATTGCTTCTCTACCAGTGTATCTTCATACTCCTTGACAGATACATTTTTCAACTTTCCCTTAATATCTTGTTTGCTACTGTGTCTATTTTCCTAATGTATCTTTTTTGTCCTCACACAGTTTGCTCTTCCATTTTATGTCAGCATTACCCTTTATATGAAGTGACTAGCAAATTACACTTCGCTGTCAATGGGTTCTATTTCTGGAACATGTTTTAAAACAATATTCACAATTCAAGCTAAGAAAAAGTGACAATAAATTAATATCAAGGACTCATAGGCTACTTCACAACATGCTGAAATAGAGCTGAGTTACCCAGTCAGAAAGTTGAACTTCACAATGTCCACATTTAACCTAATACAAGATTTTTTAAAGTTTCTATAATCCAAGGTTTTGTTGTCATCTTGAGATAGAAATGACCTTCAATTTATTTAAACGATCCTACAGAGCCCCTCACTCAAGCACTCTGCAAGGGCTTCACAACACTAATTCTAAAGCTGAAAACATTACTGACTGCTCTCTTGACTTTTACAAATATGTGTGCTAAGATTAGGTGGTGGTTCAGGACCCAAGACACCTGAGTAGTGTACCTCATGATAACTAGACGGTTGCACTAGGTGTTTGGCCTGTAATAACGGAAGAAGCTAAACTATCTTCAAGTGCTTCATATTTGCCAGTGGAGAAAAGTACCTCAGCTGTCATGGAAGAATGTGCTACCTTGTCCAAGAACTCCCGGTCAAAGGAACCAACACATATTCTCCCACAAACCATAAGCCACCTACTTATTGAAGTCACGGGGTTTTTATTCTATTTCAATTGGTTCAAGATCTTTCCTTGAAGTCCCACTGATCAAGAATTCTCTCACAGCATCCTCGCAGCTAAACTGAGGAAGTGTGGTCTGGATGATCGGGTAGTGAGGTGGATTGTGAACTGGCTGAAGGAAAGAAGCCAGAGAGTAGTGGTCAGCGGGACAGAGTCCAGTTGGAGGTCTGTGTCTAGCGGAGTTCCGCAAGGGTCGGTTCTGGGACCAGTTCTATTCAATATATTCATTAATGACTTGGATGAGGGATTAGAGTGCGCTGTCAGCAAGTTCGCTGATGACACAAAACTGGGAGGAGTGGCTGAGATGCCGGAAGGCTGCGCAGCCATTCAGAGAGACCTGGACAGGCTGGAGAGTTGGGCGGGGAGAAATTTAATGAAATATAACAAGGGCAAGTGTAGAGTCCTGCATATGGGCAAGAACAACCCCATGTACCAGTACAAGTTGGGGACAGAGCTGTTGGAGAGCAGCGTAGGGGAAAGGGACCTGGGGGTCCTAGTGGACAGCAGGATGACCATGAGCCAGCAGTGTGCCCTTGTGGTCAAGAAGGCCAATGGCATCCTGGGGTGTATTAGAAGGGGTGTGGTCAGCAGGTCGAGAGAGGTTCTCCTCCCCCTCTACTCTGCCCTGGTGAGGCCGCATCTGGAATATTGTGTCCAGTTCTGGGCCCCTCAGTTCAAGAAGGACAGGGAACTGCTAGAGAGAGTCCAGCGCAGAGCCACGAAGATGATTAAGGGGGTGGAACATCTCCCTTATGAGGAGAGGCTGAGGGAGCTGGGTCTCTTTAGCTTAGAGAAGAGGAGACTGAGGGGTGACCTCATTAATGTTTATAAATATGTAAAGGGCAAGTGTCATGAGGATGGAGCCAGGCTCTTCTCAGTGACATTCCTTGACAGGACAAGGGGCAATGGGTGCAAGCTGGAGCACAGGAGGTTCCACTTAAATTTGAGGAAAAACTTCTTTACTGTAAGGGTGACTGAACACTGGAACAGGCTGCCCAGAGAGGTTGTGGAGTCTCCTTCTCTGGAGACATTCAAAACCCGCCTGGACGCGTTCCTGTGTGATATGGTCTAGGCAATCCTGCCCCGGCAGGGGATTGGACTAGATGATCTTTCGAGGTCCCTTCCAATCCCTAACATTCTGTGATTCTGTGATTCTGTGATTCTTTTCCCTGGGAAGTCAGCACGTGAAACAATGCAACTGTAAAACCACCACAAAGGTTTTCCCTTCACTGTCAGAAGGTAAAGGGACACTGAAGGATCCTTTCCTATTTCATTTGCTTCTTACAACTCCAGTCTTGGTGAGCTCTAAGGCCTGCCAGGTGGCCGACGTGTGACAGCTCCTGTCTTTGTGTACACTTTAAGGAAACAAACACATACACAGCACATTCTATATACAGCATAAGGATTCAACAAGTATTCATCCCTATGAACAAATGGGCTAGAGCCCCCTACAAAGCAAAGTATTTCTTCTGAATGAGTTCTCCAAGCCATCGAGTCTGTCTCACTCACTACATATTATGTTTGCAAGCTAAATAATAATATCAAAAAATAATTATGTGACCTGTGGAACAGTCTATCAGGTGATGAAGACCTCTAATTCAGACTTTTATTTGCATACTTTATAATGTATGTTTCATAATGCTGTATCAAAGTCAATCAGTGTTAGATATAATTGGTGGAACTCATTATTTTAAGTCAAGCATGACAGTTTTACAATTACAGTATGTATTTAGTTTAAATTAATGCTGTCCCAAAAGAAAACATGAATTCTATGGATCAGTAGTGAAGCATCTAACTGCTGGTACACATCTCACAACTCAACTACAACAAACACCTTTTCAATAGCTAAAATTCATTGTTTACTCCCTTTAAGTTTCAAAACAATTTTAAATATCTGGAAAATCTCTGCTAACAGTTTTATTAAAAGTGCTACTTGCCACTTATCTTCTAAAATACTCTCCTTGGAATGTTCTTGAGTTTAATTTTTCTCTAAGTATAGCAAGTCTGCCACCTAGTGCTTTATGGTTACCTCTAGTACACATTTTATTTGATTTTTTTTTTTAATATTTTTTTAATAAAGGATGTCATGCTCTAAGTCCCTGAATGCATACACATGCATGTTTGCGTACACAAGCTTCTTGCTGACAGGTTGTACTACATCTTTCAACAGCTATTATTATTTGTTTCAGGCACCACATACATTGCATAACAATATAATTTAAAAGTTTTAAATTAAAATAAAAATTTACTATAAGAAATGGTAAGGACTAGGACTTTCCTTTACTTTGCCCTTTTTGAAGTCCTGGTGTGTCAGCAGTAATGGGGCTAATGCAGCTCCAGGACTGGACTAGATTCCTTATGATGTTCTACAGCCAGAAGTAAAATTTCCTTCTTACTCCCCAGCTCCCTGCACAGATACCAGATATTATCTTCAGAGTTTTCACTGAATGTACACTTCATGCTTCCTCACCAATTTTGGACATTAAAATATCATTCTTCCTTTTCATGAGTTGTTGACATACTGTGAGAATTGCTTATTACTATCCTTTCTGTATGTATACAAAGGAAACAAGTAATAGTGTTATAAGCTGTAATGATTTTATGGCTCAGAGTTTAGAATGGCATGGTAAAGCCATAAACCAATTATTCAGGTCACTCCCCAAAAAGTTGTTGCAAAATCTGTAGTAGCTCACATATCACATCTTTTTCCTGCAGTGTACTTTAAGTAGAAAAAAAAATTCGAATAAAATTTATCCAATGACAATTTAAAAAATTCTATTAATATTATTTTCCTACTAGTCATTATGTTGGTTTGGTTTTTTGGTTTGTTTTTTTTTTTTTTAAGTGATAAACATCTGAGAACTCAGCAATGTTTTCTCTGGCTTTCCATTTCCTCCCTGCATGTCCACAAGATTGAACTAGAAAAGCTCAGTGGTGCCAGTGCTTTGCAATACACCTGACCCTTAAGGCTTCTGCAGATAGGCCGACTACCTTCCTTTTTTGCGTGCTTCATCCCAGAAGAGCACTTGAAATAGTGGCTGATGAGCCACTGTGCGAAGCCATCCACAAATGACATTTCATAAAACATCGAGGTGAGAGAAAGATTAGAAAGAGTTGTGGAAGGAAACACAGTGAACCTAGGAAAACCGTTAAAATAAAATTTGTATATTCTTTCAGCCTCTTTTATGTACAGATATTCACGTTTCCTGTTTTTTAAAGGCTGTAAATCCAACAAATATCTCCATCAGAGGCATATATTGTTGTGAAGATGTGCAATAGATGATCAACAAATAGGTTTATAATTCTACAAAAGCTACGAATCATTCAGCCTTTCCTTGTTTTAATTCTCTTTGTAAATGACCCATCCCTCCTGACCTCTATTCATTCCTGGATTCTTTAATCCTTCTCAAAGGTCACATTCTAATGTCTAACAAATTTAAAAGTGGGCATGCTCTGCAGCACAGTAAACTCTATAGTGTTAACCTGGATACATAATGCATTTCTGAATGCATAAGGCAAGCTTCCCCTGATTTTTCTTTGAGGTCACAGATAGTAAAGGACCCAGGAAACCATCTGTCCCGGCCAAAGATAAGCACCAGATTAATCAAAGTTGTTAACTTATTGCAATTTTATTGAATTGTGACTACATTCTTGCTGTGCATTGCTGAGAAAATATTCTTGAATGTATGACATTTTCACACACTGCACTGTGCTGCCCTGTAACCCACTACTG
This sequence comes from Nyctibius grandis, assembly GCF_013368605.1. NCBI lineage: Eukaryota > Metazoa > Chordata > Aves > Nyctibiiformes > Nyctibiidae > Nyctibius > Nyctibius grandis. The sequence continues at coordinate 96,546,373 of NC_090661.1, read as the reverse complement.
CTGCCTATTTTAAAAGGGCAACCAATCTGCAGAACCAAATGGAGAAGCTACTTGTTCCCTCTCTTCATTGTTGATGGTAGTACCCAGAAATAATAAAAAATGCTTCTAAACTTTTTTTTTTAAGTGTAAAAGGGAAGAAGAAACTAAGGTATTTAAACTCATATATGTTTTTCAACTACATTTTCTTAGCTGGCTACTAGACTGGTCTTAGCTAGGAACTTTCTTGGTGGAATAGGCAACTTGAGTGCTCAACTCATCTGGAAATTCTAACAACTATGTGGGCAAACAATGCAATTTACACTCCGTACTGATTTGCTGTAAAGCTTTTATGCTTCCGCACGTAGTACTATTAGAATCTATCAGTTGTACTTCTTGCTTGAAACATAGCATTGGAATCTTGACACTCAAAGTGATGTACATAAAACAGACATTTTGGAAAGTTTTTGACCTTAGAAATATGGATATCTAAAAGAGGTTTATGAAGAGAAGTATCACATCCTTTCAAAACGAGTGATTGTTAGCAAGCCTATAATTCACCCTCTGTATAGTAACAAATCAAGAATTGTAAATTTAAACTCTCATTTTCTCTAGAACACTGGTTTAACTATTTCTCCAGTTACGATTTAAAGCTTTGTGTCTTTATACAACCCAGGTCAAAATTACAGAAGTGGCATTTGTCCCAGTCATTCCTCCCAATCCGTCTAAAACCATCTGGTTTTACTGCATGTTTCTTTGCACCGAGGAGCACTGATTCTGACAGCAATGTATTTCCAACGCTGACGTATGAAGAACTAATGCAGCAATTTGGATGCATACTTTGCTATCTAGGTGTCACTGTTATACATCACACTGGCTGAGATACCAAAGAACAATAACAACAAATACGAATGCATCATGACAAAATGTTGTATTTATGGTTTGTGTACATGTGTAAGTCAGCTGCACAACTATCTCTGGCCTCCACGCAGAATTCATTTACATGGATTGAATCGGCCTCTGAGCATTCACAGAAAGATTGGCTTCTAACAGAAAGGCCTAGGGATACAGAGCCTCCCTACCAGAAACAGAGACACAATCCAGAAGCAGGCTTGCACTCAACCTACAAGAATATTTACATGGACAAAACTGTGGCTTTTAAATTCATGAAACTTTCTTTTGTATTCATATTCTTCTTTTTATTATGTATAAGAAATCTTTGATAAGATTTCCTCTGATATTCCTAAACAATGGCACATCAAACACTTTTGGCTCGAGAAAGCCTTCCTCTCACAAAGTTCCTGAGCTGCAAATTGTTGGATGTAAAGAGAGAAATATCACTGCACTTTTCTCCATTTGCTATACTCTTCCCCTGGCATTCATATTCAGCCACTACTGACAACAGGGTACTAGAATAGACAGACCATCATGCAGCTGCTCATGCATTCCTATACATTCAATATTTGTCTAATTTTTATATCTGTGAGGCTTGTCCTCATTCTTTAAGAGAAGTTTGTTCTCTCTGTTGTGCTTTTTCAATCATACAGTGAAGTCATGAAGAATGATATGAAAATAATTTTAATAGAAGCTATCGGCAACGATTTTCACACAATCTGGATAATACACTACTGCATGTCCTGTCTATTATGCATTTTCTACTTTACTTTTACTAAGTTTTGATAATTTAAAGTACAAAAACTACTCATGTCCAGTGCTGTTGTGCTTTGAAATGCCATATTAAAATTAAATCTGATGTTTAACAAACTGCTTCTGCTGTCTCCAGGATTTGATGGCTTTGCTGCTATCTGCGTTTATCGTTTTGGCATAGTATCTGTATTTAGATTAAGCCCCTGCAACATTTCAGCATGTTACTTCCTATATAAATCTCATTCCTTTTGATCATACTAGACCTATCTGTAATTCTCCTGTGTTTTCGTTTGTGCTCAGATCACTTCTCCAATCACAACACAATCCATGCACAGCATTATTATTCTGCTTACTCTCCTACATTACTACTAAAGAAAACATAAAATTGAAACAATCTGTGGTATCCACTGGCTAACTCTATTAAGTTTAGAGTTTACTGACGATCTTAAACAGTCTATTGATGTTAATACCAGTGCCTACATCAACACCAGTCTCTTCCCCCTTCCCAGGCTCAAGGATGGCAATGACAGGCAAGAGGGAGGAGAGGACTAGGCAAGAACTAGGTAAACTAGGCAGAGAGCAAGAGATGGAAACAGCTGAACTTTTATAGGGCAGTGGGTATTCACAATATCACAAGTTGCAGAAGGTTCCTCTAAGGCAGTAAGCATTCTCAAGCCACATCCTGCTGTTAAAGAGAAACTTAGGTCATCCAATATCATACAAAAAGCCATATACTCAGGATTGAAGTCTAAGGTTTAGGCTTAGAAAAGCATCTCAATTTAAGGGCATTATTTACACAGCTGAAAAAAAAAAAAGATAAAATTTGAACACTTAAAACTGGTCATTTTTAAGATCGCTAAACTCAAGCATGTGACTAAAAGCTTTCCTGAAGAAGATCCCAACCATACAGCAAATTACTAGTTGTATTCCTATTTTTGTACCATTCACTAATTTTGGTTTTAAGTGGTAGAAACAAATATGCCTAGATTTTTTATTTCTCATGAACTTATGCTGCTCATAAGTATATACAATTTGTTTTTCCTCCGTATTTTCCTCCCTCCTGAGCAATAACTATTCCTGTGCTGTAAAAAATAAGAATATTCTTCACTTCAAGGAGAAGCAAAGAATCAATATAAGTGTCTAAAGAGAAAGTTTCTTACAGAGCAGCTAAATAAACACAGAAAAATACCATCCAAATGTCTGTCCTGTACAAAAGTGAAACATTTTCTTATACAAATTACAGTCCATGGTAAGGCCATATTTTAAAATACTTATATAGATAAGAAATCGGATCACCTCTTTATGACATATATATATATTTTAATATATGATTTAGCAGGTAATGGATGGTGCTGATAAGCAATTGTCATTGAAATCTTAGGTCAGTCAGTTATCCACAAATTAACAAATTATTTCCCATATGATGCATCAGCCACCAAATATAAGAAATACAGAATTCCATTATTTTAAATTAGCACAGGCTCCTTATTACTTCCAGATAAAATAACTCTGAAAATCATTTATATACAATATTTTAAACAACCGAAAGTATTAAAAGAAGATTTATCATTCCAGAACAACAAGATCTTTAAAATATTTTGAAATCTGACAGAATACAAATAATAGTAGTGAGTTAAAGGTGAAAGGGTATCTTGAATATAGTACAATTTGTCTCCAACTTGATTTATAGACCCAACCTGCAATATGATAGCAAAGAAATAAGGTTTTTCATGGAGGTGCCTGAGGTCTACAAATCTCATTACTGTCATTTCTTTCCTATCTCTTAAATTTAATAACATTTATTTTTAAAGGACAAAACAAATGTTGATAATCATATCCAAAATAGCCTATAAAGCACTCTCTTCATAGTATGAACTTCTCATGTACTCGTTATCTAGCTCTAAACATAAAAAATTTATGAAATTCATAGATACAAATATTCATTCTTCTAAATACTGAAATTTCTGTTTTGAAATAAGAAAAATTTCTTATGTGACAACAAAAGGAATTAAATTTATTTGATCAACAGTATCTTTAGAACACACTTTGAAGGAGTATTTTCAAATTGGTCTATTTTATGTAAATTATCAACAATGTTAACAGTATCTTCTAAATACAATATTTAAAAATTATCTTCTAGTTTAAAGTATTATATTGGGACTTAACTTGCCTGTGAGGAAAAAAAAAAAACAAAACAAAAGAAAAAAACACAAGCCACACCAAATTTCTTTGATACCTCACAAGAGGAATAAATGATTTAGGCCTAGGGATATGTCAGCATCTGTAATATAGTATGTATCAATTTTGTTCTGTAAAACATACCTCGCAGATGCAAACCATTTAAGGTAAAAAAGAAACATTAGTAAAGAAAAGAAACATTTGTTTTTTTAGGTAAATGATGCCTTAAGGAGATTCTAAAACAAACCTTTTGTGTACATTCTAAAATGAAATGCTAAAAAACAAGGCCAAAGATGAGAATGGATGCTATAAATATATTCAGAGAGATGTCTTTATGTAAATTTAAGTTTGAGGTAGAGATGGTGTTAGGAAACAACAGACAAATGGATCGAATTGTCTGACACTGAGCAGGTATGTGCAAAAGTCACAAAAGGTAAAACAGTTCTCCAACATCACATACATTTTATGATGATTAAAATTACTATTTAACATCGATATTGGCACAGCAAAATTGGCACAGCTCACTAAGGGATTTCTGCACATGGGTAATAAGCATTCCCATCCCTTCAGGTCTTTCACTATGACTACCAGAAATGCAATGCTTTAAAGTAAATTTGCCAGAGGCACCTTTTCTACAACAGTAAGAACATGGAGACAACACACAGTATCATTTTACAATACTCTGGAGAGCAGCTGTGTATCACGTCCCTGGGAGGGAGACTGGCTAAACTGTTAAGAATGTCCCCCGGAAATACTGCTGTTCAGCCTATTTGCATTTCCCCACCACAAATTCTGTCTTTTAAACAATGACACTACTTATTCCTTTCATTCACATATGTTGAGTTACAGAGAATAACCCAATGGCTTGGTCAGTCCCTCTAACCTAGGTATAAGGAATCAACTTCTAGTAGACTTTAATTTACATTTTTGTGGACAAAGTAACAGAGAAGCCCAGTGGGGCATTCTATTTTTCAGTCAAAAATATCAGCATGCCCAACTTCAGAAAATCTTAAGAAAAATCTTTTGTTTTTTCTGAGGAAATGAAATTATCATATAATATGTAAACAGCATTCAAGTACTGAACATTGAAAATATAAGTACTCACA